>NC_064641.1:211649877-212935115 GCF_023864345.2 Schistocerca serialis cubense
ACACACATTTTTGGTTTTAGGGGGAGGTGTGGGCATCGGTCTTCTGGCTGCTTTGATACGAGCCCCTACGAGGGCACTTGTTTCATTCCTCGGCGATTCTGCAGAGAACTTCCTCATTCCTTAACTTACGAGTTCTCCTAATTTTCAACATTCTTCTGTAGCAACACATCACAAATACTTCGATCCTCTTCTGTTCCGGTTTTCCCACAGTCCATGTTTCACTACATACAATGCTGTGTTCCAAACGTATATTGTTGTTGTTGTTGTCTTCAGTCCTGGGACTGGTTTTATGCAGCTCTCCATGCTACTCTATCCTGTGCAAGCTGCTTCATCTCCCAGTACTTACTGCAACCTACATCCTTCTGAATCTGCTTGGTGTATTCATCTCTTGGTCTCCCTCTACGATTTTTACCCTCCACGCTGCCCTTCAATGCTAAATTTGTGATCCCTTATTCAATACCTCCTCATTAGTTATGTGATCTACCCATCTAATCTTCAACATTCTTCTGTAGCACCACATTTCGAAAGCTTCTATTCTCTTCTTGTCCAAACTATTTATCGTCCATGTTTCACTTCCATACATGGCTACACTCCATACAAATACTTTAAGAAACGACTTCCTGACACTTAAATCTATACTCGATGTTAACAAATTTCTCTTCTTCAGAAACGCTTTCCTTGCCATTGCCAGTCTACGTTTTATGTCCTCTCAACTTCTACCATCATCAGTTATTTTGCTCCCCAAATAACAAAACTCCTTTACTACTTTAAGTGTCTCATTTCCTATTCTAATTCCCTCAGCAGCACCCGACTTAATTCGACTACATTCCATTATCCTCGTTTTGCTTTTGTTGATGTTCATCTTATATCCTCCCTGCAAGACACTGTCCATTCCGTTCAACTGCTCTTCCAAGTTCTTTGCTGTCTCTGACAGAATTTCAATATTCTCAAAAATTACTTCCTCAAATTAAGTTCTATGTTAGATGCTAGTAGACTTCTCTTGGCCAGGAATACCCTTTTCTCCATTACCAGTATGCTTCTGAAATCCTCCTTGCTCCTTCCGTCATTGGATATTTTGCTGCCTAGTTAGAAGGATTCCTTAACTTCATCTGCTTCGTGACCATCAATCCTGATGTTAAGTTTCTCGCTGTTCTCATTTCTACTGCTTTTCATTACTTTCGTTTTTCTTCGATATACTCTCAATCCATATTTTGTACTCATTAGGCTGTTCATTCCATTCACATATCATGTAATTCTTCTTTACTTTCACTCAGGATAGCAATGTCATCAGCGAATGTTATCATCGATATCCTTCCACCCAGAATTTCATTCTCACCCTTGAACCGTTCTTTTTTATTTCCGACGTTGCTTCTTCGATGTGCGTATTGAACAGTAGGGACGGAAGACTACATCCCTGTCTTACACCCTTTACAATCCGAACACTTCGTTCTGAGTCTTCCACTCTTATTGTTTACTCTTGGTTCTTGTACGTTTTCTATATTATCCGTCTTTCCCTATAGCTTATATCTATTTTTCTCAGAATTTCAAATATCTTGCACTGTTTTACACTGTCGAACTACTTTTCCAGATCGCCAAATCCTATAAATGTGTCTCGAGTTTTCTTCAGTCTTGCTTCCATTATCAACCGCAACGTCAGAACTGCCTCCCTGGTGCCATTACCTCTCCTGAAGCCAAACCTATCGTCATCAAACACAACCTCAGTTTTCTTTTCCGCTCTCCTGTATCCTATTCCTGTCAGTAACTTGGATGCATGAGCTTTCAAGCTGATTTTGCGGTAACACTGGCACTTATAGGCCCTTGCTAACTTAGGGATTGTGTGGAAGATGTTTTTCCGAAAGTCTGATGACGTATCACCAGTCTCATACATTCTACATATCAACGAGAATGGACCCGCTTTTGGTTGCCACTTTCCCCAGTGATTTTAGAAATGCCGAAGAAATGTTATCTATCACTTCTGCTTATTTGATCTTATGTCTTCCAAAGCTCTCTTAAATTCTGATTCTTATACTGCCTCCTCTTTCTTTTTCTCTCTCTGGTCTGTCGACTCCTGTTTCTTCTTCCACACACAAATACATATTTGTAACTTAAACAAAAAATTCTTGAGTAACTGTGGCAAGATCCATATCGTGTCTCGAAGGACAACCATCGGTGTCAGATGTTAATAACAGGTAACAATAAATACAGGTTTCTCATCATATAAAGAACAATGCACAACGGAGATTGACAGCACTGGACATACTCCGACATTATTGTTTTCCAAGGAGCAACTCACATGAGCGTAACTTTGGAAATGCTTCCTGACGATGGACTGAAGCATCCTAAGGTCTCACAAATAAAGAAACCAAAAATCTAGAGTCTACGTTTTTCTTTTGTTTGTACCATAAGAAATACGTACGTTTAGATCGCAGAAAATTAATATAATCATATAATACGTCGATTACCGCGCCTGTAAGAAGCTACAGCGATAATGACAAATGTGTTTTGTGTGATGCTCATTATAGGATTTCATTGACATTGCATAGGGTGAGGTTTAGCGCGACGGGCCGCCCATAGAAAATGTGTAATAAAATCCTCTGATAATTGTAGTAAATACTTTACGTCATGTGTAACTGGGTAATTATCTTCTCTATTTCGCTACAACAGGCTCAGAGGTCATAAATTTTCATTATTAATGAAATACTTGATAAATAGAAACATGTGTCCATAGATCCAGTCAAAACGACTGGTTTTTTACATTGGGGCTGGCAGTTTCCGTGAATGGATTACAGTGTAATAGCTTTTGCGTACAACACATATCTAAATAAATATCAATATATTTCTTTTTATTTGTTTTTACGAAATTGTTGTTGACATCTGGTGCCTGATAGAAGGAAAAGAACCGCAAATATTTGACTGATTATCAAAACACTTACAAACTATTAGAAAACATATAGTGAAACCAATTAAATTTTGTTCATAGTGGCCTACTTACGACAAAAGATTAGATAAAATTCGAAGTGACCAATTCAAGACAACTCGAACTGCATTGCTTAGCAACTAGTCTCCGATAACAGCACGTAATTCAGTGTTGTGAACATGACAAGACGTAGTGAGAGCTGCAGAAATTTTATCGGCATTACCATATCCCTGCGGTATTTCAATCATTAATGCTAATCACTTACAAGAAACAGCACTAATCCTTCAGTTTTTCACTATTGCCTTGTGTCTTCGTAGAACAACTCACCATCAGATGGAGAATCTTTGGCATCAGGAGGTAGACTTAAGGAAAGCTAGTATGCGCTGTTGTTATTCTCCGCAGAGAAATCAAGGCAGCCTATCGACGGAGCCGGCTCTTCGATAGCAACCTTCTCCCGTATTTCTTGTCGTTGGTGTTCTGCCGTTGTGAGTCTCAGTGACCTATTCACTCCTTATAGGCTGACAGATAGGGCTACTAATGTTCGATGATCTTCAGGTACCAGTTTTTAACGTTACTAGGCATAGCCCCATAATTATCATCTCGAAGAAATAAAGCTATGTAATTGATACTCTATATCTCAAAATTATTTTTCACGCTGAAGTGGAGGGTAGATTAGTTTAAAAAGTTCCTGGCAGATTAAAACTGTGTGTCGGATCGGGACTCGAGCCAGGTACATCAGCCTTCCCAGACAAATGCTCACCGACTGAAGTATCCAAACACGTCTCACGACCTGCCCTCACACCTTCGCATCCTCCACTACCTCATGAGGGGAATCGGGTTAGGAAAGGTCGGGAGTTTGTTTGGATAGCTCCTTTAGTACAGTATTTGCTCATGGAAGGGGAAAGTCCCCTGTTCGAGTCCCGGTCTGGCGCACAGTTTCTGTTTGCCCGTAACCTTCAGTATTTTGTTAGTTTCCATGAACATGCGCTACAGTGCTGGCTAGAGGACACAAAACAAAATGATGCTTCACATTTCATCAGTAGGATGTGTGGAGATTTAGATGTGTACCAAGCATTTCAGCCATTTACTTGGAAGTAAACAAAATTTCAATTACATACTCTACTTTTTCGAGGTGATAATTAAAATCTTATGACTGCTTTTGGTCTTCAGCTGATTTGTTGCAACTCTTCTCGCTAGTCTATCCTGTACAAGCCTGCACTTCTCAGCATAGCTACTGAAACCGACACCCCTTTATTATACTCAATGCATCCCTCCCTCACCTAGCCCATTACGAAACTCAATATTCTTTGAAACATCAGGATGTTACCTATCAGCTCATCGCTTATTTTTGTTAAGTAGTTCCACAAATTTCTTTTTCCACAATTCGATTCAGTACCTTTTATTAGTTATTCGTTCTACCTATGTAATCTTATTTGGGAGCAAAAACTTCTGTTTCTCCTTGTCTCTCATCACCCGTGTTTTACTTCTATACAAAGCTACACTCCAGATAAATGTACTCACTAGAGACATCCATACTTTTAAATTTATGTTCAATATTAACAAATTTCTTTTTTTCAGAACTGTGTTTCTTGCTATTGTCAGTCTGCAGGTTATATTCTCTCTACTACGGACATCGTCAGTTGTTTTTCTACCCCAACAACAAAGCTCATCAAGTATTTTGAGCGTCTCAGTTTTGAACCCTATATCCTTATTATGGTATGATTTAACTGCACATTGCACCATTTCCCTTGTTTTACTTTTGTTGATGTTCTAACATTCTGCGTGGTGTCTGTTTGTTCTATGTCGTGTCTCCCTACCACTTTTGCGCAACGACGCTCTGAGCGTGTTTTTTCGGGAATTGACTAGTTTGAACCTGGGACCTGTTGCTGGTAAGGAGACGCCAGACCACACATGACATGTAGAATTCAGAAGAGTTCAGTGAGACTAGCGATGATATAACCAAATACTTAATGATTTCAGCGTCAGCTCCACTGCACTTCCTGAAAAAGAATCTTAATACTAACTAAATTTAGTGGAAGGGGTTCAAGACTTTCCAGTTTTTAGTTAGCTGGTAAAATAACGTCGAAAAAGCAGTTAAGTTTACCATTGGAAATTTTATTCTACTCACAAAACATCGTTTATAAATTGCACTATTGATAAAAGGAAATGTTTTAATACAGGATGGTAAAAACCAACTGCGTTCAACAAAAATGTGAACGAATATTCCCTGAATGGGTTTCCAAGTTCTACAATGGATCGAAGGATGACCTATGCCATATCACATCTATAATCTAGGTTTAAATTAAGTTTCACAAAAGAGAAAACTATCAAAATGGTCTACAGTGACCCTCAATTATCTTTAATTGCTTATCTAACTTGTCGTAAATTACAGTGGCTGATGTGGCTTCTCAATAACTATGTAACAGAAAAATCATCGCGTTTCAGATTTTTTACTTCAAGTGGCAAATGTGAACACCATGAGCTTTAATTGACGATCAACACCAGTATTACGATAAGGTGTAACAGATGAGACTTCTGCAGTTCTGAGTGAAGCTTTATGCGCTGTTATGCGGCGTCGTGTGCGTTCATTACCTTGTCGGTGTTCGTCAGGGGGCGGCGGGCAGCACAGCTCCGCTCACCTCGCTGTCTCGGAAGTAACTCTCTCCTAACTTCTCCTTACTACAATTTACCGAAGTTGGTTTAAAAAAACTATCTGGCTGTGTTTTCATCTGACCAATCAGGGTCTCAATGTTAACCTTAAGCTCCGCCTGCCAAAATTCTGTCTATCCAATGAGAAATGTTATACTTTTCGTGGTGGGGCAATGTTTTTTAATGTTTGCAACATAACAGAGACGCGAAAAAGTCTCACGCTAAAACTTGCTGGTGGTGTGGTCTTAGCGGTTAGCTGGCGACATGGGTGTCCGTCCGTCCCTTATCGTAGGGTCTTCCAGCTTAATACGGTTCTGCTCTCGGCTTCTGTTCTCGTTTCTCCCCTCGCAACTGCATCTGTCTCACGGTGGGAAGGTATGACATGCATTTAGGAATTCTTGTGTTAGTCTGTGGTATTCCATTTGCTCACTCGTTACTCGTATTACTTTGGTTAATTTAATGTCACGATTTATTCGGAGCTATGTGACATACTACTGGATTTGCTTATCATGTCAGGGTTTTCATGGAAGGTGCTTTCGAGATAGGACTGTAGTCCCTTTATACGCTCAAGAAAAAGTTGAATGCTGAAAGAACATATTTCACAGAATTGTTTACTGCGTTCAGCAGAGGAACATTTCAGAGTCAGTGATTGTATGAGCACGGAAATGCACGTGTTATAAAGCAGCATCTGTAAGACAGTGGTTTGTGGAGAATAACATTCCTGAAATGGACTGGCCTGCCCAGATAATAAGGTGTAGTACTGAGGGGGACCAGGCTGAATAGCCACTTCTGTGCAAAGCTGGGTTGCCTTGATAGGTCGTGGAAAGGTTGAAGGGTGTTGGCAGTTAAGAAAAATATCGGAAATTCAGACATTTTATTAAGGTTCATGCTGCTGCTCTCATAGCGCTGCGGCGCGGCGGCACACACCCACTGGCGCGTGGCGTGGTTGGCTTGTGGTGCACTGTGGTGTTCCAGGTGGCGGTCCAGTAGGTGGCCGTGACGTCTGCGCCCAAAAGATCCCGCTCAGCAGCATTCGCTCCAATTAGGTGCGGCATGCCTGATCTCAGAAAGTGTCTGCGGCGCAGAGGATTGCCGAATACCTGCAGAGAAGGCAGCCTCTGAATCTGGACGTTCCCCTGCGGATGAAGGCGCTTGGCACCAGGCCTCCACCACCAGTATATGAGGACTAGCAGCTGCATAGCCCTGGTCACGATCTGCTGCTGGAGTGAGCTTGGGGGTGGCCCACCAGTAGGAAGGCACCAAGTCCAGAGCGGAGAACTTGGCGCTCGAAGATGGTCCGGTGGTGGCCTAGGCCCAATTTTTTGATGGCTGCTTGCTGACCCATTTCGCTCCAGCATCTGGTGACATCTTTTATTTGCCGTATTTGATTCCAGACTGCAAACACCTCTGCTGGTATTGGCGGTTATTTATCCTGGTTAGAAGCACCGACGAATTGCTTCCAGCCACGCACAGAACAATGTAGGTGTCCCGAGGGTGTAGAAACAGCTTGGGAACCCCCTTCTGTCCACAGCGTTGACAGGACTGAGGTGCTCGGGCTTGTCTGGCTCGCAACGTACAAGCACTTCTGTTGCTGCAACTGGCATGCTGAGGCAGTGGCACCTGGAGGCTGCTTATGGACTCTTTTTTATACTGTGGCTCAGATGCTGTTTTCCAAAGTAACGCCCAAAAATTAGTGATGGCACTACAATACCAAAAGTGAACTATGGAAGAGATGGTGTGGCGGTATGTGGGGGCTTTTAGTGGGTAGAGTGTGGACCATTTATTGCGGTTAAGAACTTGCCTCCAATAAATAATTGTGGAACACGGGAGCAAGTGCTGTTCTGAGATGAAGAGCTTGACATGGAAGAGGAATTCTTGCCGGGTAGCATCAAACTAGTGAGGAGACTGATGACAAAAGCACGTCTACAAGCGACGTTGGCGTGATCAGCATCTAAATCTGCATACATATTCTGCAAGGCAACGTGTGGTGCATGGGTGGTTGTACCATATACCACCACTAGTCATTTCCTTTCCTCTTCCCTCACAAACAGAGCGAGGGAAAAACGACTGTTATAAGCATCCGCACAAGCCCTAATTTTATCTTCGTGGTCCTTGCGCGAAATGCATGTTGGCGGTAGTAGAACTGAACTGCAGTTGGCCTCAAATTCCGGTTCTCTAAATTTTCGGCATTAGTACATCGTAAAAGAAGCGTCATCTTCCCTTCACAGATTACTGTTTGAGTTTGCGAAGGTTTTCCGTAATACTTGAGTGCTGCTCAGACCTATCTATCAAATGTAGCACCACACCTCTAGATTGCTTCGATGTCTTCCTTTAATTTGGCCTGGTGGGCATCCCAAACACTCAAACGGTACTCGAGAATGAGTCGCAATTGCATTCCATACGCCGTCTCCTTTAAGGATGAGGTATGCTTTCCCAAAGTACGCCCAATAAAACGAAGTCGAGCATTTGCCTTCCTGACTATCAATCTGAGTGCTCATTCCATTTTATATCGCTTCGCAGCGTTACTTCCGGATATTTAATCAATACGAAAGAGTCAGGCAGCACATTACTAAAGCTGTCACAGAAATGTTTTTCTACTGTCTTACATTTTTCTACATTTAGAGCTAGCTACCATGAACTAGACATTCTGTCTAAGTCCTCTTACAGTAACTCAACGGCGACAACTTCCCGTACACTGCATCTCCATTACAAACAGCCTTAAATACCTGTTAGTCCCGTCCGCCAATTCCTTTATACATGTAGAGAAAAAGAGCGATTCTATCACATTTCCTTGGTGCGTCCTGACGATACCCTCGCTCTCATGAACACCCGCCGTCGAGGACAACATAATGGGTCTTATTACTTAAAAAGTGTTCGAGCCATTCAGATATCTAGGAACCTAATCTGTAAGCTAAAACCTTCGTCAGTAGTCTGCAGTGAGGCACCGTGTCAAACACTTTCCGTAAATCTCGGAGTATGTAACCAAAAATGGTTCAAATGGCTCTGAGCACTATGGGACTTAACATCTGTGGCCATCACTCCCCTAGAACTTAGAACTACTTAAACCTAACTAACCTAAGGACATCACACACATCCATGTCCGAGGCAGGATTCGAACCTGCGACCGTAGCGGTCACGCGGTTCCAGACTGAAGCGCCTAGAACCGCACGGCCACATCGGCCGGCAGAGTTTGTAACCCGCTTGTTGCCCTTCGCCCATAGTTCGCTGTGTATCATGTGAGAAAACGGCATTCTGAGTTTCGCACTATAGTTGGTTTCTAAATCTGTGCTGGTCCGGGCAGAGAATCTTTTCTGTCTCAAAGAAATTTATTACATTCGAACTCAGAATGTATTGAATAATTCTGCAGCAAACCGATGTTAAGGGTATTTCCCTGTAATTATACTGTCCGTTCTCTTACCTTTCTTATTGATCGAGACCGGGTCAAATATTTCGAGAAATAAGGGTCAAACGAAAAAAACTACGAAGAACGAAACTCGTCTAGCTTAAAGGGGGAAACCAGAGGTCGCTATGCTTGGCCCGCTAGATGGCGCTGCCATAGGTCAAACGGATATCAACTGCGTTTTTTTAAATAGGAAACCCCATTTTTTATTACATATTCGTGTAGTAAAGAAATATGAATGTTTTAGTTGGACCACTTTTTTCGCTTTGTGATAGATGGCGCTGTAATAGTCATATGACTCACAGTTTTAGACGAACAGTTGTTAACACGTAGGTTTTTTAAATTAAAATACAGAACGTAGGTACGTTTGAACATTTTATTTCGATTCTTCCAACGTGATACATGTACCTTTGTGAACTTATCATATGTGAGAACACATGCTGTTACAGCGTGATTATCTGTAAGTACCACATTAATGCAGTAAATGCTCAAAATGATGTCCGTCAACCTCAATACATTTGGCAATACGTGTAACGACATTCCTCTTAACAGCGAGTAGTTCGCCTTCCGTAATGTACGCACATACATTGACAATGCGCTGACGTATGTTGTCAGTCACTGTCGGTTGATCACGATAGCAAATATCCTTCAACTTTCGTCACAGAAAGAAATCCAGGGACGTCAGATCCGGTGAACGTGCGGGCTATGGTATGGTGCTTCGACAACCAATCCACCTGTCATGAAACATGCTATTCAGTACCGCATCAACCGCACGCGAGCTATATGCCGTACATCCATCATGTTGGAAGTACATCCCCATTCTGTCATTCAGTGAAACATGTTGTAATTACATCGGTAGAATATTACGTACAAAATCAACATACATTGCACCATTTAGATTGCCATCGATAAAATGGGGGCCAATTATCCTTCTTCCCATAGTGACGCACCATACTTAAACCCGCCAAGGTAGCTGATGTTCTACTTGTCGCAGCCATCGTGAATTTTCCGTTGCCCAATAGTGCATATTACGCCGGTTTACGTTTCCACTTCGTCGCTAAATAGAACGCTTGAAAAAAATCTGTCATCGTCCCGTAATTTCTCTTGCGCCCAGTGGCAAAACTGTACACGACGTTCAAAGTCGTCGCCCTGTAATTCCTGGTGCATAGAAATATGGCACGGGTGCAATAGATGTTGATGTAGCATTCTCAACGCCGAAGTTTTTGAGATTCCCGATTCTCGCGCAATTTGTGTGCTACTGATGTGCGGTTTAGCCGCGACAGCAGCTAAAACACTTGGGCATCATCATTTGTTGCAGGTCGTGGTTGACTTTTCACATGTGGCTGAACGCTTCCTGTTTCCATAAATAACGTAACTATCCGGCAAACGATCCGGACGCTTGGGTGATGTCGTCCAGAATACCGAGCAGCATACATAGCACACGCCCGTTGGGGATTTTGATCACAATAGCCATACATCAACACGATATCGACCTTTACCGCAATTGGTGAACAGTCCATTTTAACACGGGTAATGTATCACGTACCAAATACAGTTCGCACTGGCGGAATGTAGCGTGATACCACGTACTTATACGTTTGTGACAATTACAGCGCCCTCTATCGCAAAGCGAAAAAAAGTGGTCCAACTAAAACATTCATATTTCTTTACGTACTACACGAATATGTAATAAAAAATGGGGGATCTTATTTAAAAAAACGCAGTTGATATCCCTTTGACTTATGGCAGCGCCATCTAGCAGGCCAACCACAGCGCCATCTGGTTTCGCCCTTCAAGCTAGATGAGATCCGTCCTTTGTAGTTTTTTGATGCTTATTTCGTGAGATATTTGACTCGGTCACTATCAATGGACCACGCTGTATACGGGAGTCATCTGTGCTTTTCTCTAGTACCTTGGGACTGAGCTCTCGGCAAGAGATTCGTCAACTAAGTAGGGGACCAAAACCGTAGAGTGCTCTCTTGTCGGCTTATTTTTGTGTACAATTCTTTCGTTGTTTCCCTACGCCAGGGATGGCTATTTCTACGTCCTCGTTACGGGAGTCTCTGTGGTGTTCAAACAATTGTACATTTGTGATGCCCTCTGAGGATGACTAAATATCTCTCGCACATTATTGTATAAGTGTAATTAGTACCCTGGAATCAGTTAAGCCGCTTTGGACGTGACTGGCTTTCGGTCTCGTATTCGGCGGCGAGTGTGGGCCAGACACTGACTGTGGTTGCGCATGGCTTGTATTGTGGCGCCCCCGCAGAAGAGCGGCTCGCGCGCCGCCCTGCCGGAATACTTGCGGTCGGCGGCTGCAGCGGCGGCGCCGCCCACCGCACCTGGCCGACCGGGCGCAGCGGCGAAAGTAGCAGCCGCGGCGGCGGCAGCGGCAGCGTGCGGCCGCGGGGTCGACAAATGTCACGGCCGAGACGGCCATGCCCCAGCACCGCCACCGCCGCCGCGCAGCCACAGCCCTAGCCCCGGGCACGCACGGCGCGGCCTCTGCCCGAGGCACTTCCTTGTCGGCCGGTATTACCGCAACACGTGACGCGTCTTTGGCCGGTCGTCCGATGCTCCTTGTCTCTGTCGAGGAAAGTACACACCCGCCTGGTCCAGAAGCGGTTTAACTACGTTGTAATTGCTGTGGGTTCCACGCTGACAGAGATCCCGCACACAAAAACTGCCCTGTCGGATCTGCACACGCAGTGCCTTCTGACTGCCGTCTTACCTGAGAATGTTGTTGGCTAAACTTCACGGGAACTATGCAACTATATCTGTCTTGTGATTCTTCAACTTCTTCCGGCGCATTTCTTGCTCTAACAGTCCACGGGTGTACTGCCGGTCCATGGTGTCCAACGGGCACAATATTTCGGCGATCAGACATGTCGCCATCGTCAGGTGCGCTGACGGACTGAGGTCCTGAGAGCGGGCGGCCGTCCTAAATCCACTTCCCCCGCAAGGCGTTCTGCCCGCGGTCGGCGCCCGCGGCCACGCGTCGGCTGTCTTTTCTTCTAGGACGGCCGGGATGGCCGAGCGGTTCTAGGCGCTACAGTCTGAAATAGCGCGACCGGCATGTATGTGTGTGATGTCCTTAGGTTAGTTAGGTTTAAGTAGTTCTAAGTTCTAGGGGACTGATGACCTCAGAAGTTAAGTCACATAGTGCTCAGAGCCGTTTTTTTTTTCTTCTCCTGCTCCAAGGAACAATGCAGGCTGTTTGAGATCCGACCCATTAGATACCTTTTCTTTGTGTGTCGTCGTCTGTAAGGATTTATCGCTTTGGTGATCTTGTGCGGTGACAGATTAGTGCGGGGCCAGTCACAGCGTCTCATACACCACGCGAGCCCGATGTGCGACCTCCAACTGCTTTGCTCCGCCCTTCTCGGAAGTATTCGGTAGAGCGAGACATTTCACTTAGTACTGTATTCGGCATGTTTCGGTCGGAACGACAGTCTTCATTTTGGTAGAATCGTGGCATTAGCCCTATGGAAATGGAAATGAGCGTTTGGCGTCATTGGCCGGGAGGCCCCTTGCGGGGCAGGTCCGGACGCCTTGGTCAGGTCTTATTACATTCGACGCCACATTGGGCGACCTGCGCGAAGGATGGGAATGAAATGATGATGAAGACAGTACAACACCCAGTCCCTGAGCGGAGAAAATTCCCGACCCAGCCTGGAATCGAGCCCGGGACCGCAGGACTGCAATCCGTGACGCTGACCACTCAGCTATCGGGGCGGACATTAGCGCTATATATTCGTGTTACAAGGGAAGTTCACAGGTCCAATGGCTTTTTGCACAAAACGAGGCAGTCCATCGGTCTGTAGTCACAAGCCTGTAAAAACGAGTGCAAGTGATAGAACAGAATGTTGAGAATTCTTAATATCTATTATACTGTATCATAATCTACGGGCATCGAATTTGCTTTGGAACGACACTGCAACACCATACAGAATGAATTGGAAGACATAATAAAGAATGAAAGACCAAACTATTACTCCGATCGACGGACGGGACTCATTGTTCTGTACATCAAGAAGTACTTTGTGATAAATTTGCTGGAATAAAGCACGTGATGAAATTGGTGATGCGAATAATAATTTTCTGAAGTAGCACGCATTACTACGCTGTAAGCTGTAACAGTTTTCGATGTAATTGAACGGAGAGTATGGAGACTACATATATTACTGCAAAGTACGTTTGTTACGTCACGGGGCGTGCCTGATACAATTACTTGGCTTTAAACCCGCTAGTGTTGGATTTATGAAGGGAAAAGGAAAACAAGAACGAAAATTGCAACGTCTGGGATGGATTTCCGAGCTCACATTTTAAGTGGGCTAGACTGTGTACTGCCCACAGTAAGGCTGCCAAAGAAAACGCGAGTTTTGAAGAATTCGTTGTGGCTTTGAAAGAATTACAAGAATAGCATTCTAAACTTTTGGAGGGCACCCTCACTCTTGTATCTATTTTCGAGGCCGTTTGCCGTTTCAATTGGAAGTGTTTCTGTGAACGTCCAGATGGCGATCTGCAGTGTGATTCCCATCTCAGTGGCAGTCTCCTTTACGTTAAAACTTATCAGGAGGTCTTCGTTGTTTTCCTCAGTAAGGGTTTGCACGTATCCGTAATAGGGTTGCAAACATGATAAAAATATTTATATCAACATATGTCTTCGAAAGGCTTTTTTTTCATCACGAAACTAAATAAGTCATTGTTTTGTGACAGCATGACTGCGAAATTGTCTACGTCTGTAGACACTTTGTACCGTATAAAAATTAAAGCGTGGCGTGTTGCCGAGGCAAGTGTACGGCCAGGCCATAGAGAAGTGGCACTTGTGCCAGGACACGACTCACGTGAAGAATTCTTTGCTGCCACTGGATTAATGGGTAGGTTATCTCTCTATCACTTCCACAGGAGCGTTGGGCACACTATTTGGGCCTTTCGTCTTCTGGTTTGGTGGAACTCTCTTGTTTATGATAGAATGAAGACTTTCAAGACCGGATGACATTCCTACTGATAAACCTTCGGGCCAAAGGTCGTGGTCCACGAAACTCTTCTGTTCCTAACGTTTCGCCCAGAACTGCGCTGTACATCTTCAGAGGCGTTGCTCATCGGTTTGTAGACCAACAAAGAAAATAGGTCAAGCACTCCGATCTGTGAAGGATAAATGCCCTCCTCTGTCAGCATGTGGAGTATACAAAATTCTGCGTATGTTTATAAAGTTTATATTGAAACAACCAAGAGAAGCTTGACTACACGACTAAAGGAACACGAAACTCTATGTTGACTAGGGAAAATAAACAAATCGGCTGTAGCAGAGCATGTCCTTCAACGAGAAAGTCACGAACCAAAGTTTTCTGAAACAAATTTTTTACCTGCGACCACGAACTATTACACACGGCTCTGTATAGAAGCCATTGAAATATATAAACATAGAGATAATGTTAATAGGACACAAGGAACCATGAAACTTAGCGACATATGGATAGCATCTCTGCAAAACCGCTAAACAGATTTCTGTCTCTGACAAGACGACAATCGACAGTTAAATTTTATATTTGACAAGGATCGTCTCTGTTTATCACGTGTAACTCCAGCCACGCCGCCGGCCGAAGTGGCCCTGCGGTTAAAGGCGCTGCAGTCTGGAACAGCAAGACCGCTACGGTCGCAGGTTCGAATCCTGCCTCGGGCATGGATGTTTGTGATGTCCTTAGGTTAGTTAGGTTTAACTAGTTCTAAGTTCTAGGGGATTAATGACCTCAGCAATTGAGTCCCATAGTGCTCAGAGCCATTTGAACCATTTGAACCAGCCACGCCCATTTTTCTACATTACTCTGGATCACGACCTCATACCCCGAAAGGTTTGCCAGCAGCAATCTGTTCTCTTTGGTGAATAGTACCATTTATGCTATCTAGTTCTTTTAATAGTTGTTTAGTAATTTTAACTTGGAGTCTCCAATAACTGCTCTTGGTTCTCAGTGGCCTGGCTCTTCCTACTTTTCACAGCTAATGTACAACGTCTCTGCTTGCGGCTACTTTGTTGAAAATTCTTTACCTTTTCTCTAATCTTTTCGTTGAGATATTTCTGTCCTAGTTCTCAGTGGACACCATTCATATGTGGCCTCCTAGACACATTATGCATTTGTTCTGTAGAGGATGTAATTTTCTGAGGATGGAGATACAGTTCGTTCCCCATGAAGTCGTCTCATGTACAACTGTTGGCTGTGTTGTAACTATGCAAAACTTTAGCTTCGTGACAGCGCTCAAGACCATACTGATGAAGAAAGTTATCAGTGTTTCGATCATCTTAGTCAAATTTTGCTTTCGTTGCTGATCTTGTGTCGTGTGTGTAAGTACAATCCATAGATATTTGACGTTATTACACCGTGGCATTCTTTGGTTACACATACGAAGACAGTAACTTGTTCTCGAAAGAACAGTTACTGTTGATGACCGTGCAGCTTTTTCCTGGAATGATGTGCGCGAGTAATGAGTGGGTGGGCAAATGTCTATAAGGTACAATACATATGTAGAATTGTGGACAGTTGGGAATGTGAGTCTCACGGGAAGCGTCCAAGGGATAAGTCCCTGCAGTCGCGCTATTCATCTGTTTCCTCGGTGGCTCAGATGGATATAGCGTCTGCTATGTAAGCAGGAGATCCCGGGTTCGAGTCCCGGTAGGGGCACACATTTTCAGCTGTCCACATCGAGGTATATCAACAACACATGTCGGCAGCTGAGGTGATCAGTTAGTCATCCTTTGGTTTTTTCGGATTTCCAAGTTTGTCCTGAGTATTGATCTCTTTTCTGTAAAGAGGATCTTTACTTTCTTAGCTGGGACGATAAGGATTTCGTTAATTTCCACACATGGTTCTGCCCTCATAGGATAATACGTACTGAGAGTAAATCGAAGAAAGGCGAAAGTAATGAGATGTAGCAGAAATGAGAGCATCGAGAACTTAACGTCAGGACTGATGGTCACGAAGCAGGTGAAGTTAAGGAATCCTGCTACCTAGTCAACAAAATAACCCAAGACGGACAGAGCAAGGAGGACTTAAAAGCAAACGAACACTGTCAAATTGGGACTCCTGGCCTACAGAAGTCTACTAGAATCAAACACAGGCCTTAATTTGAGGAAAAAATTTCCGAGAATGTACGTTTGGAGGACAGCATTGTATGGCAGTGAAACATGGGCTGCGAGAAAAATCGGAACAGAAGAGAATCGAAGCATTTGAGATGTGGTGCTACACACGAATGTTGAAAAGTAGGTGGACTGATAAGGTAAGGAATGGGGAGGTTCTGCACACAAACGGAGGGGAACGGAGTATGTGGAAAACGCTGAGAAGAAGAAGGGACAGGATGACTGGACATCTGTTAAGACGAAATGACTTCCATGGTACTAGAGGAAGTTATAGAGGACAAGAACTGTAGAGGAAGACAGAGATTGGAATACATCCAGCAAATAATTTGAGGACCTAGGTTACAAGTGTTACTCTGAGATGAAGAGGTTGGCACAGGAGAGGAATTCGTGGCGGACCACATCAAACCAGTCAGAAGACTGATGACTCAAATAATTTTTTTTTCCTTCTCGTGATTCCTTGTGGAATGTTTCTTCCTCTCGGCATATACGCTAGCGATAGCGTGGGGAATCTTTGGCACGTCGTTGACATGTACATTGATGGAAAAATTTTCAATACCAAGGGGGAGTTGTGTGACAGAAACGAAAGTTGGTAGGTGTGTTTCTACAAATTAAAGACGATGTCTGTTCAGATTTCGCGCCAGTTGCATAAGAGTGACCCTTGTAGCGCCTGTATGAGGATATATATCAGGTTTGCTTCAAATACACGCTATAGCGGCAGTGAGCGTCAGTGACTTCGGAGACTGGACTTGGGTCAGTTGATGTTAGACAAGAATGCCTTTACGGTGACAAAGACGCCACTATTAACCCTCACTGAGTTTGAATGAGGCTGTGGAATAGAGCTAAGAGAAGATGGCCGGTTCTTTTGCGATAATGCAGTAGGACTTGGTAGGAATGTAGCCACTGAACGTGATTGATGGCAGCGGTGGTCACGAGAAGGTACGCTCGTAAAAGACGGGACGGCCATGTGGCACTACCAAGAGGGAAGACCATCGTGTTCCGCCTATGTGTCTGGTGCACCGTGCTACAGCTGCAGTAGCAATATGAGCATCAGTTGGCACCACAGTGCCACAACAAATCGCCCGAAATCAAGGAAAAATCGAGGACAGCGCCGAGCCACACTCCCTGTAGAGTCTAGTCCACTGGCCCCAAACAACCACCATTTGCTACTTCTGTGGTGTCTAGCGAGAGCTCATTGGAAAGCAGAGTGTAGATCTGTTACGTTTTCTGATGAAAGCTGGCTCTGCCTTGGTGCCGATGATGGCTGTGTGTTGGTTAGAAGGAGCCCAGTTGAGGACCTGCAACCAACCTGTAAGCGCTGGTCACACTGGACTTACACCTGGAGTTATGGTCTGGGGTACGATTCCGTAAACCAGCTTGAGCAGCCTCGTGCGCCAGTCTCATGGCTATTCCAAGCACCTTGACTGCAAATTTCTATGTCCATCTGGTGACTCGACCTGTTGTGCTGCCGTTCATGAACAGCATTACAAAAAATGGCTCTCAGCACTATGGGACTTAACTTCTGAGGTCATCAGTCCCCTAGAACTTAGAACTACTTAAACCTAACTAACCTAAGGACATGACACACATCCATGCCCGAAGCAGGATTCGAACCTTCGACAGTAGCAGTCGCGCGGTTCCAGACTGTAGCGAACAGCATTACAGCGGGTGTTTTCCTACATACAGCTGTTGTAGGTCAAAATGCTGCACAGAGTGTCGACAAATTGCCGTGGCCTGGTCGACCACCAGATCCGTCTCGAACTGAGCACATTTGGGGCGCCATCGGACGACAACTTCAGCTTCATCCGCAAACAGCATTACGCGTCCCTGTGTTGACCTACCAAGTGCAACAGGCATGGAACTCTGTCCCACAAATTGATATCCGGCACCTGTAAAACACTGCACACACGTTCGCGTACTTCCATTCAACATTCTGGCTGTTACACCGATTAATAATGTACCAGCGTTCCACATTTGCTGAGGCTTATCTCGCACTTACATTAACCTGTGATCTTGCAATGAAAATCACTTAAATATTTGACCTAGGAAACATATTCCAGAAATTTCATTCATCCACATTAAGTTTTTTCGGTGTTGCGAGTTTTTTCGGTTCGTGTATGTTAAAATATAGAGTCGATGCCGCAGGTCCTGCGGTGTGGCCACCGTCGTGGTTTTGATGTCTGAGCTTTTGTCTTCGATTTGTGTAAGAAGTTTCCTGTCCTGTAGAAATCTGCAGATGGTTTTTATGTAGTATATAGAAGAACATTAATAAAACCGACACACTGCAGGGATATATTCCTGATCGAAATGGAGGAAAAAAGGTCCAATGAACATGTGTCCGGAAATGGACGGTGTACGTGCAACGACATCATATTGTTCCGGAGCACAGTACAGAGCTGCATCGCATCCACGTCACAACAGACGATCAAAGCGTCCTCCATGGGACTGCAGGTGATAGGGGTAGTAGCAGTTGTCATACAAGATACACATAATCGTACATTGGATTACGCCATGCTGGCTGGCAGCTTGCCTGGAGCTTCCTCTCAATAACCTGTAAAACTCTGTCCTCAAAATCTGGTGTGCGCACCGCCCGCCGCCTCCTTGCACGTTCGTCCGTCTGAAACGGCCAAAAAAGAAGCTTTCAATGTTGTGTGATGTGGTTGTTGTCTGTGAGGGTATTTGTTTTGGTGTAACTGTGCAGCCTCTCGACTGTTTCCATCTGCTTGGAGGCCGGCCGGTGTGGCCGAGCGGTTCTAGGCGCTTCTGTCCGGAACCGCGCTGCTTCTACGGTCGCAGGTTCGAATCCTGCCTCGGGCATGGATATGTGTGATGTCCTTAGGTTAGTTAGGTTTAAGTGGGTCTAAGTTCTAGGAGACTGATGACCTCAGATGTTACGTCCCATAGTGTTCAGAGCCATATGAACCAGCCTTCTGCTTGGTCGTACACAAAGACCACCTAGGCTTGTTCCCAACGTGAAGACTCCCATCACGCTGCTACTTACGGTACACTGCGTCAGTTATACAACCTGCAGCACACAAGGAACACACTGCACATGGTCAGAGGAACTTTCATTCTTCAGCGTCGTCTGCCGCGGCAACGATGCGTTTCCGGATATATGTTATATATGTTCATAAGGCCTTTCTTCCCTCTATTTCCAGTCACGAATCCGTCCCTCCAGTTTGTCGCTTTTATTAATATCCCCCTTTAATGTTAATTTTAATGTTAGGGATCTGGCAGCGTAATGTTGCTACCAGACTCTGTCTTCAAATTTTATCGTATGCTTCTTTCTACAAGAAATAGTACTCATATGGTGGAGTTGAGAGTGCTCAAGTTTATTTGTGTATCTTCGATAATTTGTAAAAGTTGTAGTTATGGCCTTGGAATCCGAACTGTTCCATCCTGATGATGCTTCGTTCTTTTATGCGTGTCTTAATTGTTTGTAATAGCACTCTTTCTCGAATTTCACAAGCAAAATAGACAAACAGTTGTGCTAGTTGAGAAGTTATTTTATTGTAATTTGTCAACCACTTTCTGCAATTCAATATGCCATTCTTGGGCCCCATATGTACCTCATGAGATGCATTTGGAGCCTGAAGGTGGAATACTAAAATAACCGAAACGGGTAATCAAAATAAAATAACTTCTCAAATCGCACGGCTGTTTGGCGATTTGCCTTGTTAAATATTTGACCAGCCGCTGTCTCGCGTCCACAATCAATCAACAGAGACTTCTTCGCATTTTCCAAGGAGCTGAAAGCAGGCTGATCAGTCTGTCGTTGCTGGGTTATGTCAGGTCCTTTCCTCTCTTGGGGATGGCTCTGGTTTCACTGTCTTCCATGAAGTCGTAAAACATTAATTAACGAGGCAGCTGCTTCTTAGAAATTTGTTAGCCTTCCTTGGTAGACATTTTCGTTTTGCTTTGGAGATGTAGTTCTTTCCTTGGGGCGGAGATGGTATAATTAACCTTCTTACTTATCCCTGCGGGAGCGGTTAAAATCGGTCTCGTTCAAGACGAAGTCCTGAATTACCTCTGCATGTCAGCAAAATCTTTTCTCTTCCTGTAAGACGTCTTGGTTTTGGTTCTGTGGCGTAGAAATTTGATTTTCTTAGACGGGGACGAGACGGAGCGTGGAATGTTGGAAGTTTGAATGTGATAGGGAAGCTAAGAAAGCCTAAAAGACAGGTTAAAAAGCCCAATCTAGATATAATGGGAATCATTTCCGGTCAGATGAATTTAAGGCATTATCAACAGCGGCAGAAAATGGTGTCACGGGAGTAGGATTCGTTATTAATAGGAATGTAGGGCAGACAGTGTGTTACTGTGAACAGTTTGTGATACGCTTATTCTTATCAGATTCGACAGCTAACCAACACCGACAACGATAGTTCAGCTTTATATGTCGCCGTCGCAAGCAGAAAATCAAGAGATAGAGTAAGTATATGACGATACTGAACAGGTAATTCATGGTAGACTGGAATGTGGTTGTGGGGGAAGGATATGGTTACTGCAACAAGTAATAGCTCAGTAGGCAGTCAGTTAAAGAGGAATGGACATATCTATAGAGGGCAATCTCGAAAACTAAAGACAAGCATAGGTGCAAAGACGGTAACTGCGAAGTCACCATATGTAACAGAAGAAATATTTCAGTTGATCGATGACGGAAGGAATACAAATATGTTCAGGGAGGTTCAGGAGAACAGAAATACAAGTCGCTGAGGACTGAAATAAACTGGAAATGCAGGGTACCTAAGACGAAATGGGTGCATCAAAAAAGTGAAGAAATCGAAAAAAAAACAAGTTTATTGGAAGAACTCAGTCAGCATATAGAAAAGTCAAAACAAATTTCGATGATGTTGAAAGCAAAGATGATATTACTGATCACAGCCATGTCGCCTCACAAGACCTTTCTGAGCAGAACTCACGGCACCTGGTCTTGCTGAGTGTCTGCATTCATTCTATCGGTAATGCTCAACTCATTGATCATATTTTTACCATCACAGGCACAGCTATTCTGGCTGCATGTAGACAAGCGCAGGGAGTTCCATACACTCTGTATTCTCTACTGTCTTATCAATGAACGCTGTCCCTCATATCTTTCCTCGATTTTAACGCCCTTGTCTGAACAACATGGCAGAACCACCCGTTTCCATCAGAGCACATTCTTTCTGTCACCACTCCATCGTTCTGCCACTTTCTCGAAGTCCTTCTCAGTAGCAGGAACCTGACTCTGAAATAACTTTCCGCGATATATTAGAGAAATGAGTAACTTTTCCTACTTTATAAAATAGCTAATGACTTATCTACTAAAATAATCATAACGATTACCATTTCCCTGTACCCACTCGTTTCCCTCGTACATCCTTCTTCCCCACCAGATCACCTCTTTTCCCAGTGTTTTTAGTTGGTGCAGTCTCATTAAATTTCCTTTTCCCAGAACAAGCTTTATCAGGAAACTTCTATCTTGTACATCTATAAAGACTTTTTACATATGCCAGCATGATTACTGTTGCTATTGTCGTTATTATTATTATTACTATCACTATTAGTAGCAGCAGCCAGCAGCTGCAGCAGTGCAAGTACCTACTGCCAGGTTTAACTTAATTAGTTCATAACAATATTTACTCTCATTGCAACTTCAAACAGTCAAATAATATAATAATAGTAATAATAATAATAATAACTATTTGTGACGTTAAAATTGTTAATTCTAAGGAAAACATGATGTTAAAAATGTGCGCGAAACCCTGGGCTGATGTAACAGAGGGCCTGTTTTCTCTAATCAAATCAGGTCAAATAAATGAATAATATCAATGATGAGTGAAAAATAGAAATTTACGACAGCGAAGACCACCAAAAAGAGCCATCTGTGTACAATTTTCAACATTCGTCTGTAGCACCACATCACAAATGCTTCGATTCTCTTGCGTTCCGGTTTTCCCACAGTCCATCTTTCACTCCCATACAATGCCGCACTCCGAAAGTACATTCTCAGAAATTTCATCCTCAAATTAAGGCCTGTGTTTAATATTAGTGGAATTCTCTTGGTCAGGAAGGCCACTTTTGCCACTTCTAGTCTGCTCTTGGTGTCCACCGTAACTGGTGAAACGTCCCCTTAGAAAAATTTATGAATTACTGTGCTGATAAACCTCTTACATTATTTGATTTTGAAACAGCTGAGCAGAACTGAACGTACTCAGACATTTCGCTCTTTACCTATTCTGATCAACACTAAACTGACACACAATATTTTTAGCGCAACGCAATCTGACTTTAAATAATCCCTACAAAAGAATGGCCTTGACTAACATTAATCTATACCTTTCAGAAATCACTTACGTCACAAAAATCTTCGTTACTTGAACTACTGCAATACAGCGAGCGCCACTACTGCCAGCTAAATAGAAGATTCAAACTACTGAAGGCACTAACTATTGATAGCCATAGTTAGCAAATGAAAGATTTTTATAGAGAACAAACAACGTATTTACCTTAATAGTGTTCAAAAGTCATTATGTATATATATATATATATATATATATATATATATATATATATATATATATCCTGAATCCACGACTCGAAGAGGCCACATCATCTAATGATTGAATTGGCTGATGTTGATGATGATGATGATATATATATATATCAGTTCATGACATCCAGTCTTACAAATTTACAGTCTGTGATGGACACACGTCTATATCGTCCGCTGAAAACTCTGCCATCTCTCTCCCCACATCCACCACTGCTGGCGGCTCACCTCCAACTGCGCGACGCTACGCGCTGTTAACAGCCAACTGCCCAACACTACAATAGCATATACTCCAACAATGCAAACCGACCACAGCCTTCACACAGCACAGTCAGTGATTTTCATATAGAGCGCTGCGTGGCGTTACCAACATAAAAACCTAAACAGCCTACTTACACTGGTTATATTGCTGCCTAGGTAGCAGAATTCTGTAAATACATCTTCGTCTTGTCAATCGATTCTGATGTTAAGATTGTCGCAGTTCTCATTTCTGCTACTTCTCATTACTTTCGTCTCTCTTCTATTTACTCACAGTCTATATTCTGTACGAATTAGACTATTCATTCCATTCAGGAGATCCTGTAATTCTTCTTCACCTCCACTCAGGATAGCAATGTCATCAGCGACTCTTATCACTGATATTCATTCACCCTGAATTTTAAACACAATCTTGAACCTTTCTTTAATTTCCATCATTGCTTCTTCGATGTATAGATTCAACAGTAGGGCGACAGACTACAACCGTGTCTTACACATTTTTTTAATCCGAGCACTTCGCTCTTGGTCTTCCACTCTTATTATTCCCTCTTGGCTCTTGTACATATTGTACAATACGTGTCTCTTGCTGCACATTACCACTTTTTCCACAAAATTTCGAACATCTTGCACCATTTTACATTGTCGAAAGCTTTTTCCAGGCCGAAAAATCCTGTCTTTATTTTTCTTTAGTCCTGCTTCCAGCATCAACCGCAACGTCAGAACTGCTGCTCTGGTGTCTTTACCTTTCCTGAAGCCAAGGTAATCGCCATCTAACAGATCCTCAATTTTCATTTCTATTTTTATTTATATTATTCTTGTTAGCAACCTGGATGCACGAGCTGTTAAGTTTATTGGGTGATAACTCGCGGGCTTGTCAGCTCTTGCAGTTTTCGGAATTGTGTGGATGATATTTTTAGGAAAGTTCTGTGGTATATCTCTAGATTCATACTTTCTACACAACAACGTGAATAGTCATTTTGTTTCCACTTCCCCGAAAGATTTTAGAAATCCTGGTGGAATGTTAAGATTTTCATCCTGTGTCTTCCAAAGCTCTTTTGAATTCTGGTTCATACTGAGTCCCCTATTTCTTTTATATCGCCTACAGTTTCTTCTTCCATCACATCAGGCGAACCTTCACCCGCATAGAGGACTTCACAGTACTCTATCGGCTCTCTCCTCTACATTTAACATTGAAATTGACATTGCACTCATTGAACTTGCACAACCTGTATGTTTGGGCGGAAGAAAATCCGCGTGCGAGAACGATTCAAAATAATCAACACTTGGTCTGTATTAACATCTGGCCCAGAATAATTGGTGACCATATTACTGGGCTATATCTACTGCCAAACAGCCTAACAGGACCGCTGTACCTCAGGTATTTGCTAGAGATACATCAAATGTATTCACTGTTGCGAATATGGACCACATCAGCTGTATGATGAAATAGCGACAGTGGAAATTTGTGCCAGGCCGGGACTCACACATGGATTTCCCGCTTATCGCGAGCTGTCGCCTTACAATGTGACGATCACACCAGGACCCACGGCCATAGCCAAACTTCCATGTCTTCAACTGTATAAGGTGTATGTCAGAACTCTCCATTACACTGGAAACAATATAGCCAACTTAACGCTATTCTTTACATTGTGTAAGCACTCAGGTATCGATACTAACAATCTGAGGGCGAGACATGAGAGCGCGATTCCAAGCATTGTTGCGAGACGAGGTCTGTCTGCGAGAGTGGGGGTAGTAATGTCGGTCGAGAGCTCGGAGACAGAAGACGTGTCACGTTGCCCTCAAGTCGGTGATGTCAGAACTTACCACAATCAAGGCCCGATTTAATTTGTATAGCCAGAAGAGATTTAGATGGAATTCAAGGTAAAATTCGCAAGCGTAGCGCAAAAGCAATCGCAGGGTTAGGCTCGTGATTGGCCTCCTTATCCTCCAAATGATAATAATTATTCTCCACATCTAAATAATATGCTATGGCTATTAAACGTTAATGTAACTTTGAAATTGAAATAATTTGTTAATCTGGCACTCTGCCATTATTGATACTTGTGTAATTGTCATTGCCTATTATTGGTCATGAGATTTCTGAAGTTTTTAAATAGACTTAATTTATGAAATCCCTTCTTACAAGTTATTTACTGGTTAACAGGGACCCAAACGAACTCCTTTTTATTAAATTCATTCTTAGCAGCAGCAAGCTTTAGCCGTTGCTGCTACATTCTGCTGCGAATTGCTGCAAACCACATGGAAAAAGGCAGTCATCGGGAGAGATGAATGCAAAACTTAGGGTCAAAGCAGAGACACTAACACACCACAACATGTCATGTTCTCTAATCCAGTAAATTTCGTTACACAAGCCAGCTTCTGTATCACTTGTAAATTTTTGTTCAAAAACGCAATCATATAGCTTAGGTATTCATTGTTACAGGTTCATGTGTTCCTGTAGTTTTTCATAATCAAATGCATAGACAGATAGCTTATCCAAAAGTTAGTTTCAAGTTTTTCATTTAACGATCTGTTGAGGGCTTAAATGACAGTGAAACTGACACTCATGCAACACGCACACAGTATTATGCAGGTTAGATTCCGATTACTGATACCTCAGGTTGCTTATCGTGTCCATTTTCACAGACGAACATGGGCTTATTTATTGCATACGTGTTACATTGTTGCAGGTAAGTTACAACTGTCGCTTTTATTAGAGATTTTTTGCCTTCCCTATTGAATGCAGTGACACTAAATGATCGGATGGAAATGTGGCTGCAGCACGAAAGAGCCCTGGCACACTTTGATGTAGATATGTGGAATTACCTCAACGTGGCATATACCAGTTTATGATCTGGTGGGGATGGAGCAGTTCCATGGCCATCACTGTCAATCTTACACCTATCGTCTGTTTCCTGTGGGGTGGTTTGGTATGAAGAGTATGGTGAATGGCACACTTGTTACGTGAGTGGACGACATAATGCTCGAATCCACGACGTGACTGAAATACTTCAAAGACAACCGCACGTATTCCATTATGTGCGAGAGACTCAGCAGTGCCAATGTGGGCTGTGCACTGCCGTAGGAGGCACGCAGTTCGAAGCCCGTTTGTAACGTTGACAGTCAGATGTGTTACTCTTGTTGGGTTTATTGACGTAATGTGGAACGCACACACATCTCAGACTGCGACGCTCTCTAGCGCCCAAGCCGTGCCTTTCTGGTTATGGGTTCCTACTTGAAAACCGATCATTGTGCATTCTTGCTGAACATACTAAGCGTTGTCGGTGTGTTTTTGGTACACCGTTTATATGTCACATACGAAAGAAGTAAGTAGGAAGTGCAGGGAAACCAGGTTCAACGGCTGCAAGAAAGATTTGAAAAAACAAAAAAAGGATCGTCGCATGGACTGATTCAGCTTGTAAAAAACATTCCTTGAAATTAAAAGCAAAGACGGCAACATTAAGAATGCATTGAGAATTCAATTGTCAAATGCAGAGGAAAGCGGGTACAAGGAAAGAGTATACTGAATGCTAGTCTGATGACGTGATAGGAGACTAAATGGGAGTTCATGCGGAAGACATACGGGATCAAGTTGAAATGGTAGGCAGGTGGGTAGTGCACTGGTAAGATGCTGGGCTTTAATAAAAATCCATAATAATTTAAGCAAATTTACTGAAATATTGAAAAACCCAGAGTCTGGACACAGCTTTAACCTTTCCTATTACAATACAGTACGATCGCAATGGACGATAGGAAATAATAATTTTGATCAGAATGAGTTTAATTTAGACAACGACAACCAAAAGCAATTACTGCACTCACAATTAAAAGCTTTAAATGGTTCAAATGGCTCTGAGCACTATAGGACTTAACTGCTGTGGTTATCAGTCCCCTAGAACTTAGAACTAGTTAAACCTAACTAACCTAAGGACATCACACGCATCCATGCCCGAGGCAGGATTCGAACCTGCGACCGTAGCGGTCACGCGGTTCCAGACTGAAGCGCCTAGAACCGCACGGCCACATCGCCCGGCTAAAAATTTTAAGCAATTTAAATAATTTCTTCAGCCACTAAAATCTCGTATAATACAATGATGATGCTTGAACTTTAAAACAGTAAATCATTAATGTTTAGAAGACGTTCTTTAAAGAAAAGAACATACAAAGTTTACGACCGTAATTTCCAGAAATGGCGGCTTGCATGCTCTGCCGTACAAATGGTTCAAAAGGCTCTGAGCACTATGGGACTCAACTTCTCAGGTCATTAGTCCCCTAGAACTTAGAACTAGTTAAACCTAACTAACCTAAGGACATCACACACATCCATGCCCGAGGCAGGATTCGAACCTGCGACCGTAGCGGTCTCGCGGTTCCAGACTGCAGCGCCTGGGCCGGCCGGTGTGGCCGTGCGGTTCTAAGCGCGTCAGTTTGGAACCGCGTGACCGCTACGGTCGCAGGTTTGAATCCTGCCTCGGGCATGGATGTGTGTGATGTCCTTAGGTTAGTTAGGTTTAAGTAGTCCTAAGTTCTAGGGGACTGATGACCTCAGTAGTTAAGTCCCATAGTGCTCAGAGCAATTTGAACCATTTGCAGCGCCTGGAACCGCACGGCCACTTCGGCCGGCTCTGCCGTACAAATTGTAGGAGGGTCACAACGAATCCCATTTGTTCAGTATATGTATGCCACGACCTTCATGTAAACTTTCATAGTTTCAAGGCTTTTACAATAGAACAGATAAGTTATCTTTAACACACTAAATACATAGAAACATAAACACAGTTAATACAGCACATACAACAAATAACTTCAATAGCCGGAAGTACATAAATCTTGAAGACAAAATTATTACACAATGGCCATAGCTGAGTGAGCTACCAGCTTTAAAGTACTTTATTAGAAATAATTTTCCAACGGCTCAGGAAGTTTATAGGCCAGAAACAGACATTATGATTAACCGCTGCCATAAATTGATTATAATAGTACCCGCCCTTCAGTCGGGTCAGAATTACACAGGAACCTTTGGTAAACTGTAAAACGCCCCTCCATGCAAGGCAACGGGACACATATGAGTATTACTTGATGTCGCACGTTATTCTGAATGCAGCTTAGATTACGATGCACTCTCAGTGAACTCTTAAGAAACCACCGTGCGACAGATCGGATGACAGTTAGCTCCCTAGACGAAGCGGCAAATTCTTGAAGGAACTTAGTGAAGGAAGATGCTCACCATTCTAATACAGACGCAGTCCGCTCGAAGTAAGGTGGTCGAACAACATAGTACGAACCACAGCATGACCGAGTGCAAGTCTGAACATACTGCCGAACTGCTAAGCCGTTCTTGCAACGGCTTCTGCTAACACAAGCCGCTGAAGAGGTGAAACCGTCTGCTATGAGCCTGGCCAGCTAACCCTCCTGACTCTCTTGAGGAGGCTGGGCCCTGCTGCTTCCTGCTTGCTATGAAATGCACTCCCCACGGCACTACCCTTTCCTGCACTAGGCCAAACCCGGAAATACAGCTGAGCGTTCTTGCCGAGAACACCGCGCCCACTATGTTTGCAGACCAAAGCACTACGACTTGTTACTAGTCTAATAGCACTGTCGCCAGAGAGCTCTACCCTCACCTGCGCGGCTCTATGTCCACCCATCTTCATTCTGTCCCCTGATGACAACCACCGAAGATGCCGCCTATCCAGCAAGAGCAAAGATCACTGACTCGCCACAAGCGTGATCGACAAATCGCACGCCAAGGGTCATAAGGGTTATAGCTTTGGAAGACATGAGATCAAATAATGCAAAAGGATCGGAGAACATTCATTCTGAATTTCTAAACTCACTGGGGGAAGGTACAAACAAAAAATGGTTCAAATGGCTCTGAGCACTATGGGACTCAACTGCTGTGGTCATAAGTCCCCTAGAACTTAGAACTACTTAAACCTAACTAACCTAAGGACAGCACACAACACCCAGCCATCACGAGGCAGAGAAAATCCCTGACCCCGCCGGGAATCGAACCCGGGAACCCGGGGGTGGGAAGCGAGAACGCTACCGCACGACCACGAGATGCGGGCGGTACAAACAAACGACGATATAAGTTGGTGTATAGAATCCATGAGACTGGAGATATAACATCAGACTTTCAGAAAAATGTTATACACAAAATTCCGAAGATAGCAAAGGCAGATAAGGGCCAGAACTGTCGCTCGATCAGCTTATCAGCTCCGGCACTTAAGATGCTCAGAAAAGAAATGAAGAGAAGAATGGAGAAGAAACTAGAAGATTTGTTACATAATGAACTAGTAACAATGTGTAGTGTCTGTTCTTTCGGACATGTCCGAAAGAACAGACATCACGAAGAATCCGCAGCTGTTATACAGTATATTATATGTTAATTGAAGGTGGAGAGGGGAAGAAAGGAAAGCGGAGGGATCACTGTGCAGCGGAGCGGTGTTATAAAGGTCGCTAGCACTGAGTGATGCACGCTGCAAATTAATGTACACCTACCTCAGTACAGCGTTCGTACACCATCCGTTGCTCTGTATTCGTAGGTACTATGTAGACGACGTTAAAAGCAGTGTTGAAGAAAAATATCGTCCATACTTAGGATTGCATAGCCCGCGTAACTCAGGCAACAAAAAATGGTTCAAATGGCTCTGAGCACTATGGGACTTAACATCTGTGGTCATCAGTCCCCTAGCACTTAGAACTACTTAAACCTAACTAACCTAAGGACATCACAAACATCCATGCCCGAGGCAGGATTCGAACCTGCGACCGTCGCAGTCGCGCGGTTCCGGACTGCGCGCCTAGAACCGCTAGACTACCGCGGCCGGCTCAGGTAACAAAATAAAGCTGTAAATCTCTAGTAATAACGGGCAAAAGTGGATGCTTCCTTCCTTCATTGAAAATGTTCGCTTCCCTATACTAATGTTTTTTATTGTCTTTTAGTTATGGTGTCAACAATCCCACATTTACGTCGATAGCACATCTACTACTAGTTCATGCAGCTTATATCACACGCAAGACAGCCAGAAATGTACTAAGTCCAACACGAAATATTACGGAATTGATGCAGTCAATACTCTGCTACGAAATGAGTTTCACACTCGGTCCTTTTCAGTGGATTCTTCAAATGAAGATGCTCGCCAAAAGATGTTCTGTAAATGCATACTGAACACGCCACGCAGAACTCTTCACAAAGGCCAATACTTTCGCAAGCAGTTTTCTCTGCAACAAACACTCCCAAATCTCCCAAACTTCACAGAACTGTCCATAAACACAACTGCTTGCACGACAATATAAACACAACGCGAAATAATAGTCACTTCTTCATTTTACAAATAACTTTTTCGGACACCTCTAACATGACCTTCTCGTCCGGCAGCTAGTCCATGACTGTCTCAATGCCGTTGCTTTTAGGGCATATAACTCATTCCAGTGCGCGGGAAAGACTTTGCTCTGATTGGTTGATCAAAATGAACAGCCAATCAGATCAATCTCTCAAGATCATATTCGCGCTTCAACTGTTTTACATCAATCAATATTTGCAGATGAATTTACAGTCGTGTCATGCTGCAATTATTAACAAAATGTTCCACCAAACCAAACCAAACGAAAACTAAAACTATGCTTTAAATATACTTTAGAACTGGAAAGTAAACACTCGTACGTCATCCACCAGTTAGGGGGATTTACAGTTTTCATGACTCCATCGTGGCGTAACACTTGCTAGTTACATAAGGCGTAATACAATGTAGAATTGAAATTTGATGTATGTCACACATGCACAATCACATTCACTCTCATTGACTCTCACCCTAACACAAAATATAAATATTAACTTTTAAACTTATTTTCATTATGACAGAAAAACTATCGAATGTTTAGGATTTGAAAACCTTTATAAGATAAATAAGCTCAATGAGAGTACTATTACTGTTTTCAAATAAGAAAAGAAACATAAACTGTTATAGGTCCTATCTGAATGGTTCAAATGGCTCTGAGCACTATGGGACTTAACGTCTGAGGTCATTAGTCCCCCTAGAACTTAGAACTACTTAAACCTAAGTAATCTAAGGACATCACTCACACACATGCCCGAGGCACGATTCGAACCTGCGACCGTAGCGGTCGCCTGGTTCCACACTGAATCCTATTTGAATTTACTTTCTTAAGTGTCGGTTAAGTACTTTTTTATTTTTTTTTTTTACATTTCCTAAACTGTTATAGGTAGCGGTATCAAATATTGACACAAAGTTCGTCTGAATAACAATAGGTCATGTACCAAATTTGGAATAAAGCAGATAATATTTAACATAGTTATTTAGTTTCTTAGGTGAGGTGAATAAGTGATTTTAGTACACACCACTGTGAGCATTCTCACGGTCCGCTTTCGCGACAGGTGTGGCTATGACGCATACTGCAGGCCACAAGTCGGCCGCCGCCGAATGCTACTATACTGCAGGCTTCCAAAACAGATTGCCATAACGTAACAAAACTTAATGCAAAAATCTGCAGTAGCTACAACTTCTGTTAGCTGCACTGGGACATTACGCAGAAATGTGTACCGGATCGGGTTTCGAATCTGCGATCTCCTGCTTGCTAGGCACGAGCGGTAACAACTGCGCCGTCCGCGACACAGTGTTATCGCAGCTGCAAGGACCATCTCGGCACTCCTCGCGGCCAATTCACTCTCCCATCGAGCGCCATCTACCCGCAGCCGCTGTCCATTTCCTCCATATTCGCTCTTCCGAGATCCCCACACGAGGTCGGACGTTCCGAAAGAACAGACACCACACATTCCTATAATTATAAAGGCATAGCTAGACAATGAATCCACCTTCTTCGGTGCAGATGCACAAACACGTTCGACGTCCCGTGGGAATCTCGGAAGAGTGAATATGAAGGAAACGGACAGGTGCTGAGGAAGCGTATTGTATCTGCTATGCGTATTGTCAGTAGACCTGTAAGCGTCTAACCTGTTGCGGAAGTATTTTCTGCCTGTGGCTCTGTTCCATGCTCTTGCCCCAACGCTGCGTGCATCTTCTTCGCCGTTTATCATAATTTGTAGCCAGGCTTTCATGAGTTTATCAGGTGCACAATGACACTATATTTCGCGCTAATAAGGTCAGACTGACTGCAGCAAACGAAATTTCAAAAAAAAAAAAAAAAATGGTTCAAATGGCTCTGAGCACTATGGGACTTAACTGCTGTGGTCATCAGTCCCCTAGAACTTGTTGTTGTTGTTGTTGTGGTCTTCAGTCCTGAGACTGGTTTGATGCAGCTCTCCATGCTACTCTATCCTGTGCAAGCTTCTTCATCTCCCAGTACCTACTGCAACCTACATCCTTCTGAATCTGCTTAGTGTATTCATCTCTTGGTCTCCCTCTACGATTTTTACCCCCCACGCTGCCCTCCAATGCTAAATTTGTGATCCCTTGATGCCTCAAAACGTGTCCTACCAACCGATCCCTTCTTCTAGTCAAGTTGTGCCACAAACTCCTCTTCTCCCCAATCCTATGCAATACCTCCTCATTAGTTACGTGATCTACCCACCTTATCTTCAGCATTCTTCTGTAGCACCACATTTCGAAAGCTTCTATTCTCTTCTTGTCCAAACTAGTTATCGTCCATGTTTCACTTCCATACATGGCTACACTCCATACAAATACTTTAAGAAACGATTTCCTGACACTTAAATCTATACTCGATGTTAACAAATTTCTCTTCTTCAGAAACGATTTCCTTGCCATTGCCAGTCTACATTTTATATCCTCTCTACTTCGACCATCATCAGTTACTTTACTCCCCAAATAGCAAAACTCCTTTACTACTTTAAGTGTCTCATTTCCTAATCTAATTCCCTCAGCATCACCCGATTTAATTTGACTACATTCCATTATCCTCGTTTTGCTTTTGTTGATGTTCATCTTATATCCTCCTTTCAAGACACTGTCCATTCCGTTCAACTGCTCTTCCTAGTCCTTTGCTGTCTCTGACAGAATTACAATGTCATCGACGAACCTCAAAGTTTTTACTTCTTCTCCATGAATTTTAATACCTACTCCGAATTTTTCTTTGGTTTCCTTTACTGCTTGCTCAATATACAGATTGAATAACATCGGGGATAGGCTACAACCCTGTCTCACTCCTTTCCCAACCACTGCTTCCCTTTCATGCTCCTCGACTCTTATAACTGCCATCTGGTATCTGTACAAATTGTAAATAGCCTTTCGCTCCCTGTATTTTACGCCTGCCACCTTCAGAATTTGAAACAGAGTATTCCAGTTAACATTGTCACAAGCTTTCTCTAAGTCTACAAATGCTAGAATCGTAGTTTTGCCTTTTCTTAATTTTTCTTCTAAGATAAGTCGTAAGGTTAGTATTGCCTCACGTGTTCCAACATTTCTACGGAATCCAAACTGATCTTCCCCGAGGTCCGCTTCTACCAGTTTTTCCATTCGTCTGTACAGAATTCGCATTAGTATTTTGCAGCCTTGACTTATTAAACTGATAGTTCGGTAATTTTCGCATCTGTCAACACCTGCTTTCTTTGGGAGTGGAATTATTATATTCTTCTTGAAGTCTGAGGGTATTTCGCCTGTCTCATACATCTTGCTCACCAGATGGTAGAGTTTTGTCATGACTGGCTCTCCCCAGGCCATCAGTAGTTCTAATGGAATGTTGTCTACTCCCGGGGCCTTGTTTCGACTCAGGTCTTTCAGTGCTCTGTCAAACTCTTCACGCAGTATCTTATCTCCCATTTCGTCTTCATCTACATCCTCAACCATTTCCATAATATTGTCCTCAAGTACATCGCCCTTGTATAAACCCTCTATATACTCCTTCCACCTTTCTGCCTTCCCTTCTTTGCTTAGAACTGGGTTGCCATCTGAACTCTTGATATTCATAGAAGTGGTTCTCTTCTCTCCAAAGGTCTCTTTAATTTTCCTGTAGGCAGTATCTATCTTACCCCTAGAGAGACAAGCCTCTACATCCTTACATTTGTCCTCTAGCCAACCCTGCTTAGCCATTTTGCACTTCCTGTCGATCTCATTTTTGAGACGTTTGTATTCCTTTTTGCCTGCTTCATGTACTGCATTTTTATATTTTCTCCTTTCATCAATTAAATTCAATATTTCTTCTGTTACCCAAGGATTTCTACTAGTCCTCGTCTTTTTACCTACTTGATCGTCTGCTGCCTTCACCACTTCATCCCTCAGAGCTACCCATTCTCCTTCTACTGTATTTCTTTCCACCATTCCTGTCAATTGTTCCCTTATGCTCTCCCTGAAACTCTCTACAACCTCTGGTTCTTTCAGTTTATCCAGGTCCCATCTCCTTAAATTCCCACCTTTTTGCAGCTTCTTCAGTTTCAATCTGCAGTTCGTAACCAATAGATTGTGGTCAGAATCCACATCTGCCCCTGGAAATGTCCTACAATTTAAAACCTGGTTCCTAAATCTCTGGCCGGCCGAAGTGGCCGTGCGGTTAAAGGCGCTGCAGTCTGGAACCGCAAGACCGCTACGGTCGCAGGTTCGAATCCTGCCTCGGGCATGGATGTTTGTGATGTCCTTAGGTTAGTTAGGTTTAACTAGTTCTAAGTTCTAGGGGACTAATGACCTCAGCAGTTGAGTCCCATAGTGCTCAGAGCCATTTGAACCTAAATCTCTGTCTTACCATTATATAATCTATGTGATACCCTCTAGTATCTCCCGGGTTCTTCCATGTATACAACCTTCTTTTATGATTCTTGAACCAAGTGTTAGCTATGATTAAGTTATGCTCTGTGCAAAATTCTACCAGACGGCTTCCTCTTTCATTTCTTCCCCCCAATCCATGTTCACCTACTATGTTTCCTTCTCTCCCTTTTCCTACTGACGAATTCCAGTCACCCATGACTATTAAATTTTCGTCTCCCTTCACTACCTGAATAATTTCTTTTATCTCGTCATACATTTCACCTATTTCTTCATCATCTGCAGAGCTACTTGGCATATAAACTTGTATTACTGTAGTAGGTATGGGCTTTGTGTCTATCTTGGCCACAATAATGCGTTCACTATGCTGTTTGTAGTAGCTAACCCGCACTCCTATTTTTTATTCATTATTAAACCTACTCCTGCATTACCCCTATTTGATTTTGTATTTATAGCCCTGTAAACACCTGACCAAAAGTCTTGTTCCTCCTGCCACCGAACTTCACTAATTCCCACTATATCTAACTTTAACCTATCCATTTCCCTTTTTAAATTTTCTAACCTACCTGCCCGATTAAGTGATCTGACATTCCACGCTCCGATCCGTAGAACGCCAGTTTTCTTTCTCCTGATAACGACGTCCTCTTGAGTAGTCCCCGCCCGGAGATCCGAATGGGGGACTATTTTACCTCCGGAATAATTTACCCAAGAGGACGCCATCATCATTTAACCATACAGTAAAGCTGCATGTCCTCGGGAAAAATTACGGCCGTAGTTTCCCCTTGCTTTCAGCCGTTCGCAGTACCAGCACAGGAAGGCCGTTTAGGTTAATGTTACAAGGTCAGATCAGTCAATCATCCAGACTGTTGCCCCTGCAACTACTGAAAAGGCTCTTCAGGAACCACATGTTTGTCTGGCCTCTCAACAGATACCCCTCCGTTGTGGTTGCACGGCCATCTGTATCGCTGAGGCACGCAAGCCTCCCCACCTACGGCAAGGTCCATGGTTCATGGGGGAAGCCATAGAACTTAGAACTACTTAAATCTAACTAACCTAAGGACATCACACACATCCATTCCCTAGGCAGGCTTCGAACCTGCTACCGCAGCGGTCGCGCGGTTCCAGACTGTAGCGCCTAGAACCGCTCAGCTACTCCGTCCGACTACGAAATTTCATGTTTAGTGTGTTCGACATTACGTGGCGATTTTTGAAAAATGGTTCAAATGGCTCTGAGCACTATGCGGCTTAACTTCTGAGGTCATCAGTCGCCTAGAACTTAGAACTACTTAAACCTAACTAACCTAAGGACATCACACACATCCATGCCCGAGGCAGGATTCGAACCTGCGACCGGAGCGGTCGCTCGGTCGACACTGTAGTGCCTAGAACCACACGGCCACTCCGGCCGGTGCTTTTTGACACATGTGTCCATAAACAGGGGAAAACTGGTATAAAGGGGTTCAAGATTAACAAGCCATCTGACCGAGCGACGTGTAGAAGTTGGTCGTACGCAAAGAATCAAGCCCAAAGGAACTGTTGAGTAAACTGCATGGAAACACCGAAAAACGACTTCTAATTGAAGAAAGTTCATCGTTCGCTTCAGGCTCCTGTCCACCGCTCTTAGTTTCCGTCTCGGTCTCTCTGGGTCATTCCCATAGTTTGTCGGGTGGTCACCAGTTCCTAGTTCCAGATTTGACGTTCTTTGTTCAGTACAGAGCTACACTTCCTTTCGTTCATTGTGTTTGTCCGATTTTGGTCAGTTTCAAACCTTTCTGGAAATCTAGACTTCTAGTCCTTTGCGTGTGAACACAGTTTGATGACCCCATTCCCCTGCACACATCATACATTGACGCCACATGGCAGAGGATGACACGACGGCCGGTTGACATCGAATTAAAATAAGGAATCCCAGTTACCTGGAACTCTCTTTTCGACATACTAGCCTGTATTTTTGGAAACAATGCGCCCATAATTTCCATTTAGTTTTCACAAATAACGTATCTCAGTCATAATGTTTACATTTGTATGTATATATGTTCCACGAGTTGTTAAAATTGAAACTGTAAAATTAAATTAAATGAATTTGTTAAAACAGTTCCACGAACAATTTTCACCTGCCAGCTTTTATAGCACAGCTGGTAATCAATTGAAAAGATTGAAGGACATTCGGACTGCCTAGAGGCCATTCTAATCTATGATTCATTCAAGTAACCAACAGCTTTAGTTCGAATTTTTAAGATTTTAGATTTCATTTGAGTTTGATGTCTACCTGTATACAACACTCGTCCAGATAATTCCTTGTCTTGCCTTCTATTCTAATTGTGTGCATGTCATAAGAGTAAGGGTTTTCATTGGAAAATTTTATGAATTTTCATTTTAAAAAATTGTGCGCCGGCGTACCTAAAGGGGAACTGATATTCGTTAAATTACGTCGCATCGTGCCCATCAACACGGACGGATGTACAGCAGCAATCAGAAGTAAGGCAGAACTTGTAATTGACGCTGACTAATAGCAAGAGTACCCAGAACGGCAGGGAGCGAAGTCTCAAAAATACTTCACCGTTAACTGACAAAAGTAATATACGTCACCCCCCCCCACCCACCCTCACACACACACACACACACACACACACACCGATCACCCCTATCCTCCCTCTTCCCCCGTCCACACATGATACTTCCCCAGCTAAAATTCTATGTCGTTATTGGGCACAGTACTTTTGTTGTTGTTGTGGTCTTCAGTCCTGAGACTGGTTTGATGCAGCTCTCTATGCTACTCTATCCTGTGCAAGCTTCTTCATCGCCCAGTAGCTACTGCAACCTACATCCTTCTGAATCTGCTTAGTGTATTCATCTCTTGGTCTCCCCCTACGATTTTTACCCTCCACGCTGCCCTCCAATACTAAATTGGTGATCCCTTGATGCCTCAGAACATGTCCTGCCAACCGAACCCTTCTTCTAGTCAAGTTGTGCCACAAACTTCTCTTCTCCCCAATCCTATTCAATACCTCCTCATTATTCATGTGATCTACCCATATAATCTTCACCATTCTTCTGTAGCACCACATTTCGAAAGCTTCTATTCTCTTCTTGTCTAAACTATTTATCACCCATGTTTCACTTCCATACATGGCTACACTCCATACAAATACTTTCAGAAAAGCCTACCTGACACTTAAATCTATACTCGATGTTAACAAATTTCTTCTTCTAGCTTCCCCATTTTGAGATTTTTTTTAGTTCATTTATCAATGATCAATTATATGAAAGATTCGCCAGGTACAGGATCCGCACACTGAAAGCCCCGTAATAACTTAATTATGTATATAGGAAGTTTATCCCTTCCGGAAATCGAGGATACTTACAATTTTCACCTGTCGCCGACATTGACACTGGAAAGATATCAGCCCCAGGGATTCCGAGGCTTTTGGGAAACTTGTAATTTCATGTTTGAAGTTGGATAACCTGTGACAAAAGAAATATTTTTTCTTGTGAGGTAATTACAAATTAACAATTTTGCACTTTTCCCTTTACATGTACTGTAAAAGCTTGATTATCGCCAAATGTCATGATACTAGGGAAATACAGTACAGGTTGTGATGGGCGACGTTTCAGATATCAAAATGGGTGGCATAAATAGCCATATCTTTCGACTGAATTGACTAAGAAGTGCAAAATTTTTACACCGCCAATAGCCTACTGAGCTTAGTACGTGACATAGATTTCAACCTGATATACCTTAACAGACGGACAGACAAAAAGAAGGACAGTTAAAAATGACAAAAAAATTTTTCATGTTATATAACTACAAATTAAGAATTTTCGGATATTTTGCGTTGCTTTTACTGTGAAACTGTGCTTCGTGACAAATTTCATGGTACTAAGTCAACGGAAAGCACCACCCTATAAGTTTTGATAAGTGGTTTTCGAGTATCAGTATATGAGACATAAATGGCCGTGTCTTTTGATTGCATTGGCTTAGATGCTTAAACTTTTTACACCACCAAAGACTATAAATCTTAGCATGTGACACAAATTTGAAATTGATACGTCAAATAGTTTCAGGCAAAAAGGGTCTTAGTAGACGGACAGACAAACAGCAGACGGATAAAAAATGACAAAAAATATTTTTTCGTGGTCTTACAGATTAAGAATTTTCCAATTTTTTCCTTTCCTTGTACTGTGAAACCTTGCTTCATGCCAAATTTCATGATTCTAGGTCAACGGGAGTACCCTATAGGTTGCCCGCCCGTTTGGCCGTGCGGTCTTACGCACGGCTTTACGGGCGGGAAGGAGCGCCTGGTCTCCAGCACGAATCGGCCTGCGGATTTGTGTCGAGGTCCGGTGAGCCGACCAGTCTGTGGATGGTTTATAGGCGGTTTTCCATCTGCCTCGGCAAATGCGGGCTGGTTCCCCTTATTCCGTCTCGGCTACACTGTGTCGGCGATTGCTGCGCAAACATGTTCTCCACGTACACGTAGCTGGCCGTGGTGGCCGAGCGGTTCTAGGCGCTTCAGTCCGGAACCACGCGACTGCAACGGTTGCAGGTTCGAATCCTGCTTCGGTCATGGATGTGTGTGATATCCTTAGGTTAGTTAGGTTTAAGTACTTCTAAGTTCTAGGGGACTGGTGACCTCAGATGTTAAGTCCCATAGTGCTCAGAGCCATTTTTTGAACGTACGCGAACACCACCATTACTCTACCACGGAAACATAAAATAATCCAATAAACATGGGTCCGGAAATGGTTACTTTTTGCGATAAACAGTGTTTACAGGGAGTGTTCGACGTGGCGTCCATTCATGACAACACACCCCTCTGCCTTCTGTCGTACAGAATGACGCACCCTTTGACGTATACCCTATTGCTTTTGTACCTGCTGGAGTGCATTTTGAAGATGCGTTTCTGTAGTGTCCGCATATCGTTGATTGGCGTGGCGTAGACCAATTCCTTCAAGCGTTCGCATAGCCAAAAGTCTAGGAGATTGAGGTCTGGGTAACGAGCAGGCCAAGATATAGACACTCCCCTCCCTCCTCCCCCCCCCACCCCTCCCCGTCCAATCCTGAGGTTCTGAAAAGTCTACGGCGATGCTCGCTTACATTATGACGAATGCGTGCTGGTGCTCCATCGTGTATATAGCACATTTGTAATCGTCGCTGCAATGCACAGCCTCTGTCAAGGCAGGGAATACATAAAGAGAAAGTCAACATAATGCGTCCAGTTAATCTTCGTAGTAGCACGTGTGGCCCTATTAGTCTGTCGCCAAGTACACCTGCCCATACGTTGATTGAGAATCATTGTTGGTGCCCTCTTCCCTGAACTGCATGGGCTCTACATCTGCGAATACATGCTGGTTACGGAAATTCACAACACAATCTCTTGTGGACCCTGCCTCATCGATAAATGAAATCTTGGATGAGAACAGTGGATCTGCGGCAAACTTCTACTACAGCCACTGACCGAACCACCATTTTCCATAACGGTCCTGTTGCTACAGCCACTGACCGAACCACCATTTTCCAAAACGATCCTGTGGCCTTACGGTCCAAAAGCGCTGTAGATGATAAGGGTACAGACACCAACTGTCGGTACGGTGAGCTGCAACCCCTCCCCCCCCCCCCCCCCATTCCACCAGATAAGAGAGTCAGACACACATAATGCTGCTGTTAATCGTCGCACACTGGTCTCAGGGATTTCTTCCACAGAAATGGCCCACGCTCCTCCAGTCTTCCAAGGTTTAAGCATAAATGTGCCCGTCAGACATTGGAAAAGTCTGCCGAACAGCTAATCAGAAGGCACTCTCTGCTGTGGATGGTTTTCAGCGCACTGCCTTGCTGGCTACGTCTGTTTGCTAAACCATAGCACGATATCGTATCTACCATTTCACTTGTCGAATACGCCGGCCGGGGTGTCCCAGCGGTTAGAGCGCCTGTCCGGAACCGTGCGACTGCTACGGTCGCAGGTTCGAATCCTGCCTCGGGCATGGATGTGTTTCTGTTGTTCTTAGGTTAGCTAACACTTGGTTCAACAATAATAAAAGAAGGTTGTATACATGGAAGAATCCTGGAGATTTCAGAAGGTATCAGATAGATTATATTAAGACAGAGATTTAGGAACCAGGTTTTAAATTGTAAGACATTTCCAGGGGCAGATGTGGACTCTGACCACAATCTATTGGTTATGAACTGTAGATTAAAACTGAAGAAACTGCAAAAAGGTAGGAACTTAAGGAGATGGGACCTGGATAAACTGACTAAACCAGAGGTTGTACAGAATTTCAGGGAGAGAATAAGGCAACAATTGCCAGGAATGGGGGAAGGAAATACAGTAGAACAATAATGGGTAGCTCTGAGGGATGAAGTAGTGAAGGCAGCAGAGAATTCAGTAGGTAAAAAGACGAGGGCTAGTAGAAATCCTTGGGTAACAGAAGAAATATTAAATTTAATTGATGAAAGGAGAAAATATAATAATGCAGTAAATGAAGCAGGCAAAAAGGAATACAAACGTCTCAAAAATGAGATCGACATGAAGTGCAAAATGGCTAATCAGGGATGGCTAGAGGACAAATGTAAGGATGTAGAGGCTTATCTCACTAGGGGTAAGATAGATACTGACTACAGGAAAATTAAAGAGACCTTTGGAGAAAATAGAACCACTTCTATGAATATCAAGAGTTCAGATGGAAACCCAGTTCTAAGCAAAGAAGGGAAGGCAGAAAGGTGTAAGGAGTATATAGAGGGTCTATACAAGGGCGATGTACTTAAGGACAATATTATGGAAATGGAAGAGAATGTAGATGAATACGAAATGGAAGATACGATACTACGTGAAGAGTTTGACAGAGCACTGAAAGACCTGAGTCGAAACAAGGCCCCGGGAGTAGACAACATTCCATTAGAACTATTGACAGCCTTGGGAGAGCCAGTCCTGACAAAACTCTACCATCTGGTGAGCAAGATGTATGAGACAGGCGAAATACCCTCAGACTTCAAGAAGAATATAATAATTCCAATCCCAAAGAAAGCAGGTGTTGATAGATGTGAAAATTACCGAACTATCAGTTTAATACGTCACAGATGTAAAATACTAACGCGAATTCTGTACAGACGAATGGAAAAACTGGTAGAAGCCGACCTCGGGGAAGATCAGTCTGTATTCCGTAGAAATATGGGAACACGTGAGGCAATACTGACCTTACCACTGCCGGCCGGTGTGGCCGAGCGGTTCTAGGCGGTTCAGTCTGGAGCCGCGCGACCACTACGGTTGCAGATTCAAATCCTGCCTCGGGCATGGATGTGTGTGATGTCCTTAGGTTAGTTAGGTTTAAGTAGTTCTAAGTTCTAGGGGACTGATGACCTCAGATGTTAAGTCCCATAGTGCTCAGAGCCATTTTTTGACCTTACGACTAATGTTAGAAGAAAGATTAAGGAAAGGCAAACCTACGTTTCTAGCATTTGTAGACTTAGAGAAAAGTTTTGACAGTGTTGACTGGAATAATCTCTTTCAAATTCTAAAGGTGGCAGAGGTAAAATACAGTGAGCGAAAGGCTATTTACAATTTGGACAGAAACCAGATGACAGTTATAAGAGTCGAGTGGCATGAAAGGGAAGCAGTGTTTGGGAAGGGAGTGAGACAGGGTTGTAGCCTCTCCCCGATGTTATTCAATCTGTACACTGAGCAAGCAGTAAAGGAAACAAAGGAAAAATTCGGAATAGCTATTAAAATCCGTGGAGAAGAAATACAAACTTTGAGTTTCGCCGATGACATTGTAATTCTGTAAGAGACAGCAAAGGCAGTTGAACGGAATGGACAGTGTCTTGAAAGGAGGACATACGATGAACATCAACAAAAGCAAAACGAGGATTGTGGAATGTAGTCGAATTAAGTCGGGTGATGCTGAGGGAATTAGATTAGGAAATGAGACGCTTCAAATAGTAAAGGAGTTTTGCTATTTGGGGAACAAAGTAACTGATGATTGTCGAAGTAGAGAGGATATAAAATGTAAACTGGCAATGCCAAGGAAAGCGTTTCTGAAGGAGAGAAATTTGTTAACATTGACTATAGATTTAAGTATCAGGAAGTCGTTTATGAAAGTATTTGTATGGAGTGTAGTCATGTATGGAAGTGAAACATGGACGATAAATAGTTTGGACAAGAAGAGAATAGAAGCTTTCGAAATGTGGTGCTACAGAAGAATGCTGAAGATTAGATGGGTAGATCCCATAACTAATGAGAAGGTATTAAATAGAATTGGGGACAAGAGGAGTTTGTGGCACAACTTGCCAAGAAGAAGGGACCGGTTGGAAGGATATGTTCTAAGGCATTTAGCATTGGAGGGCAGCGTGGAGGGTAAAAATCGTAGAGGGAGACCAAGAGATGAATACACTATGCAGATTCAGAAGGACGTAGGCTGCAGTAAGTACTGGGAGATGAAGAAGTTTGCACAGGATAGAGTAGCATGGACAGCTGCATCAAACCAGTCTCAGGACTGAAGACCACAACAACAACAACAGGTTAGTTAGGTTTTAGTTCTAAGTTCTAGGGGACTGATGATCTCAGATGTTGAGTCCCATAGTGCTCATAGCCATTTGAACCATTTTGAACTTGTCGAATAGTAGACTTCCATTGCTAACAAGTGATGGAATAGAGATAATGTAAATGTATTACATAATTTGTATGTACAAACAGCGCAATAACAGTAAACATGTAAGTGAATTCGCGTCTGCAAAAAGGTAAAACGCCATGATATATGCCCGGCATTGACAGTACTGTACAATAAGGCACACAAACACGACGAAAATTAACGTTGCCTACAACACGACTCGAACCAAACAACTACCTGCAGACCATCTAGTGATGGGTAGCGTACTTTGAGGAAGACACGATTATACTTATGTGATCCGAAGTATCCGTACTCCCCCATAAATATAAGTTTTTCATATTAGGTGTTTCGTGCTGCCACCTACTGCCAGGTACTCCATATCAGCGACCTCAGTAGTCATTAGACATCGTGAGAGAGCAGAATGGGGTGCTCCACTGAACTCACGGACTTCGAACGTGGTCATGTGATTGGGAGTCACTTGTGTCATACGTCTCTAAGCGAGATTTCCACACTCCTAAACATTTCTAGGTCCACTGTTTCCGATATAATAGTGAAATGGAAACGTGAAGGGACACGTACAACACAAAAGCGTATAGGCCGACCTCGTCTGTTGACTGACAGAGACCGCCGACAATTGAAGTGGGTCATAATGTGTAATAGGCAGACATCTATCCAGACCATCACACAAGAATTACAAACTGCATCAGGATCCACTGCAAGTACTATGACAGCTAGGCGGGAGGTGAGAAAACGTGGATCTCATGGTCGAGCGGCTGCTCTTAAGCCACACATCACGCCGGTAAATGCCAAACGACATCTGGCTTGATGTAAGGAGCGTAAACATTGGACGATTGAACAGTGGAAAAACGTTCGTGTTTAGCGACGAATCACGGTACATAATATGGAGATCCGATGGCAGGATGTAGGTTTGGCGAATGGCTGGTGAACGTAATCTGCCAGCGCGTGTAGTGCCAACAGTAAAATTCCGAGGCGGTGGTGTTATGGTGTGGTCGTGTTTTTCATTGAGGGGGCTTGCATCCCTTGTTGTTTTGCGTGGCACTATCACAGCATAGGCCCACATTGATGTTTTAATCACCTTCTTGCTTACCACTGTTTAAGAGCAATTCGGGGACGGCGATTGCATTTTTCAACAGTAACGGGCACCTGTTCATAATGCACGGCCTGTGGCGGAATGGTTACACGACAATAACATCCCTGTAATGGACTGACCTGCACAGAGTCCTGGTCTGAATCCTGTAGAACACTTTTGGGATGCTTTGGAACTCCGACTTCGTGCCAGGCCTCACCGACCGACATCGATATCTCTTCTCAGTGCAGCACTCTGTGAAGAATGGGCTACCATTACCCAAGAAACCTTCCAGCACATGATTGAACGTATGCCTGCGAGAGTGAAAGCTGTCATCAAGGCTAAGGTTGGGCCAGCACCGTACTGAATTCCAGCATTACCGATGGAGGGCGCCACGGACTTGTAAGTCAGTTTGAGCCAAGTGTCCGTATACTTTTGATCACATAGTGTACCTCGCCGACACAAAACCATCAACTCTGGCCTCAAAACATTTATTTCACACGAAATAAAGGGTTTTTCCTTCTGTTAGCTTTATTTTATGATACAATTCCTCGAGCGGTGTATACACACTGTGTGTGTACAATTCAGAAAAGTCAAAAAGAAGAACATAAAAGTGTATAAAACGTTCTCGGTATCCTTAATACGTATATCACGAAATCAATCCTTTAGAGTGTAAATTGTGATTATGATGGCAGTGGTTATCATTTAATGAGACATGAAACTTGCTTTCAAAAAGGCATAGTCTGGAGACAGTCTTATATGTAAACCCACACCTCTCTTTTGTGATGAATGCTACACTGGTAAATATAATTGATTTACTCTTTCATCCAGCTATATATATAGGCAGCAGTCTTTTCAGTAGTTGCAGGGGCAACAGTCTGAATGATTGACTGATCTGGCCTTGTAACATTAACCTAAACGGCCTTCCTGTGCTGGTACTGCGAACGGCTGAAAGTAAGGGGAAACTACGGCCGTAAAGCTGCATGCCCTCGGGAAAAATTTCCCGAGGGCATGCAGCTTTACTGTATGGATAAATGATGATGGCGTCCTCTTGGGTAAAATATTCCGGAGGTAAAATAGTCCCCCATTCGGATCTCCGGGCGGGGACTACTCAGGAGGACGTCGTTATCAGGAGAAAGCAAACTGACGTTCTACGGATCGGAGCATGGAATGTCAGATCCCTTAATCGGGCAGGTAGATTAGAAAATTTAAAAAGGGAAATGGATAGGTTAAAGTTAGATATAGTGGGAATTAGCGAAGTTCGGTGGCAGGAGGAGCAAGACTTTTGGTCAGGTGAATACAGGGTTGTAAATACAAAATGAAATAGGGGTAATGCAGGAGTAGGTTTAATAATGAGTAAAAAAATAGGACTGCGGGTAAGCTACTACAATCAACATAGTGAACGCATTATTGTGACCAAGATAGACACGAAGCCCTCGCCTACAACAGTAGTACAAGTCTATATGCCAACTAGCTCTGCAGATGACGAGGAAATTGAAGAAATGTATGATGAGATAAAAGAAATTATACAGATAGTGAAGGGAAACGAAAATTTAATAGTCAAGGGTGACTGGAATTCGATAGTAGGAAAAGGAAGAGAAGGAAACGTAGTAGGTGAATAGGGATTGGGGCTAAGAAATGAAAGAGGAAGCCGCCTGGTAGAATTTTGCACAGAGCACAACTTAATCATAACTAACACTTGGTTCAAGAATCATAAAAGGAGGTTGTATACATGGAAGAAGCCTGGAGATACTGACAGGTTTCAGATAGATTATATAATGGTAAGACAGAGATTTAGGAACCAGGTTTTAAAGTAAGACATTTCCAGGGTCAGATGTGAGCTCTGACCACAATCTATTGGTTATGAACTGTAGATTAAAACTGAAGAAACTGCAAAAAGGTGGGAATTTGAGGAGATGGGACCTGGATAAACTGGAAGAACCAGAGGTTGTAGAGAGTTTCAGGAAGAGCAAAAGGAACAACTGACAAGAATGGGGAAAAGAAATACAGTAGAAGAAGAATGGATAGCTTTGAGGGATGAAGTGATGAAGGCAGCAGAGGATCAAGTAGGTAAAAAGACGAGGGCTAGTAGAAATCCTTGGGTGACAGAAGAAATACTGATTTTAATTGATGAAAGGAGAAAATATAAAAATGCATTAAATGAAGCAGGCAAAAAGGAATACAAACGTCTCAAAAATGAGATCGACATGAAGTGCAAAATGGCTAATCAGGGATGGCTAGAGGACAAATATAAGGATGTAGAGGCTTATCTCACTAGGGGTAAGATAGATACTGCCTACAGGAAAATTAAAGAGACCTTTGGAGAAAAGAGAACCACTTGTATGAGTATCAAGGGCTCAGATGGAAACCCAGTTCTAAGCGAAGAAGGGAAGGCAGAAAGGTGGAAGGAGTATATAGAAGGACTATACAAGGGCGATGTTCTTGAGGACAATATTATGGAAACGGAAGAGGATGTAGATGAAGATGAAATGGCAGATATGATACCACGTGAAGAATTTGATAGAGCACTGAAAGACCTAAGTCGAAGCAAGGCCCCGGGAGTAGACAACATTCCATTAGAACTACTGACAGCCTTGGGAGAGCCAGTCCTGACAAAACTCTACCATATGGTGAGCAAAAAGTATGAGACAGGCGAAATACCCTCAGACTTCAAGAAGAATATAATAATTCCAATCCCAAAGAAAGCAGGCGTTGACAGATGTGAAAATTACCGAACTATCAGTTTAATAAGTCAAGGCTGCAAAATACTAACGCGAATTCTGTACAAACGAATGGAAAAACTGGTAGAAGCGGACCTCGGGGAAGATCAGTTTGTATTCCGTAGAAATATGGGAACACGTGAAGCAATACTGACCCTACGACTGATCTTAGAAGCTAGATTAAGAAAAGGCAAATCTACGTTTCTAGCATTTGTAGACTTAGAGAAAGCTTTTGACAATGTTGATTGGAATACTCTCTTTCAAATTCTGAAGGTGGCAGGCGTAAAATACAGGGAGCGGAAGGCTATTTACAATTTGTACAGATACCAGATGGCAGTTATAAGAGTCGAGGGACATGAAAGGGAAGCAGTTGTTGGGAAGGGAGTGAGGCAGGGTTGTAGACTATCCCCGATGTTATTCAATCTTTATATAGAGCAAGCAGTAAAGGAAACAAAAGAAAAATTCGGAGTAGGTATTAAAATTCATGGAGAAGAAATAAAAACTTTAAGGTTCGCCGATGACATTGTAATTCTGTGAGAGGCAGCAAAGGACTTGGAAGAGCAGTTGAACGGAATGGACAGTGTCTTGAAGGGAGGATATAAGATGAACATCAACAAAAGCAAAACGAGGATAATGGAATGTAGTCGAATTAAGTCGGGCGATGCTGAGGGTATTAGATTAGGAAATGAGACACTTAAAGTAGTAAAGGAGTTTTGCTATTTGGGGAGCAAAATAACTGATGATGGTCGAAGTAGAGAGGACATAAAACGTAGACTGGCAATGGCAAGGAATGCGTTTCTGAAGAAGAGAAATTTGTTAACATAGAGTATAGATTTAAGTGTCAGGAAGTCGTTTCTGAAAGTATTTGTATGGAGTGTAGCCATGTATGGAAGTGAAACATGGACGATAAATAGTTTGGAAAAGAAGAGAATAGAAGCCTTTGAAATGTGGTGCTACAGAAGAATGCTGAAGATTAGATGGGTAGATCACGTAACTAATGAGGAAGTATTGAATAGGATTGGGGAGAAGAGGTGTTTGTGGCACAACTTGACAAGATGAAGGGATCGGTTGGTAGGACATATTCTGAGGCATCAAGGTATCACCAATTTAGTATTGGAGGGCAGCGTGGAGGGTAAAAATCGTAGAGGGAGACCAAGAGATGAATACACTAAACAGATTGAGAAAGATGTACACTGCAGTACGTATTGGGAGATGAAGAAGCTTGCACAGGATAGAGTACCATGGAGAGCTGCATCAAACCAGTCTCAGGACTGAAGACCACAACAATATATATATATATATATATATATATATATATATATATATATATATATATGACCCAACTATTTTTCTTGCAAGTCATCCTCTTGCATCTCCGCCTCCAGCTTCCTTCCCTTCCAGTTACTACAGCCATCGAGCAGTTTCATCTGTATGTGACGAATGGCAGAAGAATGATACTGCTTCTGCTTGCCTAATACCAGGCTCACGTGCACGTTGGTAGACTTCTGCTGTAATCGTAGCAACTGTTACACTCATCATGCCTTAGGAAAAAAAAAAAAAAAAAAAAAAAAAGCAGCCGATTGCTATCCCCTTGTGTAAATCAGACATGGTGCAGCAGGTTTTAAATTTATCAGGAATGTGTGGAATTGTTAAATTATTTGTTGGTATCTGTGTTCATTATTCAATTTTCCATTGCTGTTGACTTCTAAAAGCCAGCCGTGGTGGCCGATCGGTTCTAGGCGCTTCAGTCCGGAACCGCGCGACTTCTACGGTCGCAGGTTCGAAGCCTGCCTCGGTCATGAATGTGTGCGTTATCCTTAAATTAGTTAGGTTTAAGTAGCTCTAAGTTCTAGGGGACTGATGAACTGAGATGTTAAGTCCCATAGTGCTCAGAGCCATTTTTGGACTTCTAAAGGTTTCTCATTTTTTAAAGATTATTCACAACCCAAATAAATACATACAAACTGTAGCTTCACCATGTCACGTGGTATTAATTGTGCACTGATTTCTTATCGGTGTGTTTCAGAATGAACTGGTCGAAAACATCACTGACGCAGTAGTTTTGCACGGTTTGAATACTCTTACGGAACAGATGGTGTATGTCGTTTATCACGAGTAATCTGAAATATGCAGTAATTGACTAATACACATACAATTGTGCAGTAGCTCTACAACATCACATGAAGTAATCAGTAGGACTGACACAGCTGTCAGTATTATCACGCGACTCATTCTTACCACCACTCAATGCTTATTGGTGTATCTCTTACTGGGGTAGATCTAAAATTCTTCGTGAACTGCTCGTCTGAATAATTCCTGTGCGCCTGTAAAGAGATATCTCCATATGACAACGCACAAATCCATCGTTATATTCATCAAATCATTGTAGTGCTCTTTTGAAATACCGTGATCGTAAATTCTGTATTCAGTTGGGAAGATAGCTACGACGACGCATTACCTGTTCCAGTTGGAATTGCTGTACATCAGCAATGATTCGCACGCTAATATACTGCGCAGCAGAGTTAAAGGCTCACTTTTTTGAAACTCCTAACTGCCTCCCACTGCGACGCATAAGTTTGAAACTTGGCTCTAATGTGCCTACTGCCTTCCTCTGTAATGGTGCAAAAAGCGCGGCTCGGTGGCTCTTCAAACAGCAAGGAAAGACCACAGTTCCTAAGTCAATGTTAGCTGTAGGTGTTAACGGTGTCACATTGGCACCTAATTTCACAACTGTGCGCGATTCTATCGTGGACGGGTCAAAAGATAGGAACTCCGGCACAGCTCCTCTTACACACATTTCACCTTTTCTTTTGACACCTCTGCGATGGATGCCAGACCTGCGAGTCCTAGCGTTGAAATGATGCGGTTTTCTAACGGATCGCCGAGGAAAATATTTCAGGTTCACCACTACTCAGAATCGACATGAAAAAGCCTCAGCGTATAGCATAAAGAGCGTCAATGAAACCACGTCTTTCCTTCGGACGTTGATTCCCACACATTTCACGGTAAAAAACGACAGCAGGCAGTGCTATAAGCAACAGGATGATATTATTGACACTGCTGCCAACCCATGGGCGTTTCAACCCTATTCTAAGGAAATAGTGGGACTGCAACACCATTGAAAGTCACCTGGGGTTTTAGAGTACAGTGCTCTGTTTTATAGGGTGGAACCAACAGGAGCGGTTCAAAAGCATTCGAAGAAGTATGAACGTAATCTGAAGCAGAAGAAGGTACTTACGCTTTTTCAAACCTCCTCTCTCGCGCCCTCCTGTGGTGTGATCACGAGGGAGTGAAATTTCAGTATATGCGTGAATAAAACGGCATCACTCAATCACGATCGCCAGCGTCAAGCTTCAGTTCTCCCGGTAAACGACATACTCTGATATGCCCTCTGCCGTGAGGCAGGAAAAACTGTTCCTGCAAGAGGAAACAGTCAGCTGTTGAACTTTATGTCTGTGACGGGTTATAATGTAACTTAGACTCTCACATATCTTACGAAAGCAATATAAAGGCGGAACAGGTACGTGAAATGAGAGTGCAACATTCCAGTCGTTAAAATGAAAAAAAAAAATCTACATTTGTGATGAGGACAGATGATAAATTGTTTTTCATTCAGTACAGCCTTTACTTTTATATGAATAGATGAAGATAGTATCTGTTCTTTCAGTGACCGTGCAGCTCTCTAGAACGAAATTATCTACACTCCTGGAAATGGAAAAAAGAACACATTGACACCGGTGTGTCAGACCCACCATACTTGCTCCGGACACTGCGAGAGGGCTGTACAAGCAATGATCACACGCACGGCACAGCGGACACACCAGGAACCGCGGTGTTGGCCGTCGAATGGCGCTAGCTGCGCAGCATTTGTGCACCGCCGCCGTCAGTGTCAGCCAGTTTGCCGTGGCATACGGAGCTCCATCGCAGTCTTTAACACTGGTAGCATGCCGCGACAGCGTGGACGTGAACCGTATGTGCAGTTGACGGACTTTGAGCGAGGGCGTATAGTGGGCATGCGGGAGGCCGGGTGGACGTACCGCCGAATTGCTCAACACGTGGGGCGTGAGGTCTCCACAGTACATCGATGTTGTCGCCAGTGGTCGGCGGAAGGTGCACGTGCCCGTCGACCTGGGACCGGACCGCAGCGACGCACGGATGCACGCCAAGACCGTAGGATCCTACGCAGTGCCGTAGGGGATCGCACCGCCACTTCCCACCAAATTAGGGACACTGTGGCTCCTGGGGTATCGGCGAGGACCATTCGCAACCGTCTCCATGAAACTGGGCTACGGTCCCGCACACCGTTAGGCCGTCTTCCGCTCACGCCCCAAGATCGTGCAGCCCGCCTCCAGTGGTGTCGCGACAGGCGTGAATGGAGGGACGAATGGAGACGTGTCGTCTTCGGCGATGAGAGTCGCTTCTGCCTTGGTGCCAATGATGGTCGTATGCGTGTTTGGCGCCGTGCAGGTGAGCGCCACAATCAGGACTGCATACGACCGAGGCACACAGGGCCAACACCCGGCATCATGGTGTGGGGAGCGATCTCCTACACTGGCCGTACACCACTGGTGATCGTCGAGGGGACACTGAATAGTGCACGGTACGTCCAAACCGTCATCGAACCCATCGTTCTACCATTCCTAGACCGGCAAGGGAACTTGCTGTTCCAACAGGACAATGCACGTCCGCATGTATCCCGTGCCACCCAACGTGCTCTAGAAGGTGTAAGTCAACTACCCTGGCCAGCAAGATCTCCGGATCTGTCCCCCATTGAGCATGTTTGGGACTGGATGAAGCGTCGTCTCACGCGGTCTGCACGTCCAGCACGAACGCTGGTCCAACTGAGGCGCCAGGTGGAAATGGCATGGCAAGCCGTTCCACAGGACTACATCCAGCATCTCTACGATCGTCTCCATGGGAGAATAGCAGCCTGCATTGCTGCGAAAGGTGGATATACACTGTACTAGTGCCGACATTGTGCATGCTCTGTTGCCTGTGTCTATGTGCCTGTGGTTCTGTCAGTGTGATCATGTGATGTATCTGACCCCAGGAATGTGTCAATAAAGTTTCCCCTTCCTGGGACAATGAATTCACGGTGTTCTTATTTCAATTTCCAGGAGTGTATATTTACGCCTGTCGGCAGCTTAGGGTCTTCATTTAATTATCATTTCACTTACTGTTACTCGTCCTCTTTCAGGAGAGACGAGTGAAGGTACTACGTGGTCTGCCAACGAGCATCGGTGCTTCCATGATACTCGTGGCCAGCACGCATGCCATAACCATTACCCGTTTCTCAAAGACATTTAAATAATATTTTTCTTTTTTAAATTCTCTGCATGTAGAGTTAATCGAATGGTTTGTTTGAAAACTCTGCAGCAGTTGCAGATCCGCCATAGCGGTGCAGCTGTGCTCTGCTCTGCAGTTAGTTACATGTTCTGCATGTGCTATAAATGTACGTAGAAACGCCACAAGAAGGAGGAGGCCCTTGGAAGCAAAGATGGGGCTAATTACTTAAAAATACGATAGAAGATGGTGTTCTTGTATGTGCAATCTAGCCGCCTAATACATAGCATTAAAATGTATGAAAACGCTTGTCTTGAAGCGAAAAAACGGAACGGACCATGTGGCTCACCTTGTTGTTGTTGTTGTTGTTGATGATGATGATGATACCTTACAACCTTTCGGCAGTCTGTCTACTGTGTAAAGTTTCGGTCAGTCATGGGCTGCCAAAAGACTGCAAATGTAAAATCAGATTTTAACCAGTACGTTAACTTGTTGTGGGTTTCTTGAATATCTGTATCGTTCTTGGACGGCACGAAATAGCTTGTGGTGTAGTCATGTACCCATGGTCGTATTGATGCAAAAGCTGCCGACCTTGGTTATTACTGCGTAGCGTCCTTTTGCTTTGATCTCTGTGTTGGGAACTGGAGGAGTGTTTTGCAGTCTTGAGGTGGTCACGTTACAAGGCCACACAAGCGACGCATGCGTTATTGCGAACAGCGTTTTGCCAGAATGGCCGTCACCGGACGACCTTTGGAAGTTGAGGAAAGGAGGACCTTAGAGTAGCCTCTGACGTTTGCTTCCTAAACACTGAGAGCGTTCTTGCCGTATTACAGGGCTTAAATTACTTACTTAACATGTTATTGTGATATAGATGCTCAACGTAATATATGGTGTAGCTAGAAGGCATGGCCAAACTTTCGCGAAACATTCCTCACGCACAGAGGCATAAAACGTTTTAGACTGTCATAGGTCCGGGAATGCTTTATTTCCACGTTTGACTTCGTTTCTTCTTTTCTTTTCAATTGTAATAATCATGGGAAACACACAGAAACAGAATGCAGCGGCACGACACATGAAATCTTTTCTTACATGAAATATTGAAAGTGCCTTCTTGGTTACGATTGCTTATCATACACGGTGTTGTAATTCTTACGTTCATCGCAAGTGTTTCCTGTTTCAATTGAACGAAGGTAATGTCGACATGCGATTTCCTTCGTTGCTTGTGTTGACAAGTGATTACCCGTATTTTTGTACTAACATGAAGGGCAAAGCATCAACTCTTTACTGTTTATCACGTTCTTGGTTTTTGGTACAGTCCAATGGAGCGATGTCGGTATATGCCCGTTAGCTCTACGAATAAGCAGATGGTAACGGCCAGTGAGATTTCAAGAATGCAGCTGCAACAAGTGACGTTGACAAGATGACTGTCTGGAGAGTACTACGTGACAAACTGCTGTTATCCGTGCCTTGTACAGCGTGTCCAAGCACTATCAGCGACTGATTTTCCTGCAGTGGTATACTCTCGCAAATGGCTCATTCAGCAGTGTTTTAGACCTCACTTTAATGCAAAAATGCTGTTTCAAAGTGGGCTTCTTTTCAAAGTAAATGACCCGTTACTGGCTTTCCGCTGCCCTAGCCCTGGTTAGATGTGCACGCTGCGAATTTAAAACTTACATAGTACCAGAGGGAGCTGCAGAGTTTATAAACTGTAGTGGATGAAAGATATTGGATCACACGTATTTGAGTACGTAGTTTACAAGTGCAGCTCTGAGATAAAGAGGTTGGCACAGGAGTGAAATTCGTGGCAGACGCATCAAACCGGTCAGAAGAAAAAAAAATTCTATGAGCATGGGCAGCAGATGACGTATGCGAGTATCTTTGATAACAACACGACGTCACTTGCAGCTCCTCTCCTGGGATCCCAACCGTATTGATTGGACCCTAGACGAATGGAAAGCCATGGCCTGGTCAGATGAATTCCGATTAAAGTTGGTAAAGCTGACGGTATGATTCATGTGAGGTGCAGACCTTACGAAGCCATAGACCCAAGTTGCCAACAAGATACTGTGCAAGCTGGTGGTGGCTCCATAATAGTGTGGGTTGTATGTGCATGGAATCGACTGGGTCTTTTGGTATGTTCGACTACTTGGAGACCATTTTCAGCCATTAAGGGATAATTTTTATGGATGGCAATATGCCATGTCAGTGAACCATAGTTGTCTGACAATGGTTTGAGGAGCATTCTGCACAAGTCGAACGAATTATTTGGCCACCTAGATCGCCCAGCATGAACCACACTGAACATTTGTGGGACATAAACGAGAGGTCGGTTGCAGCACATTTCCTGTCATCCTGTTCCTTCTTCTTGTCAGTGTTTTTCACATATCCCTTTCCTCTCCGATTCTGCACAGAACCTCCTCATTCCTTACCTTATTAGTCCATCTAATTTTCAACATTCGTCTATAGCATCACAGCTCAAATGCATCGATTCCGTTCTGTTTCGGTTTTCCAGCGGCCCCTGTTTCCCACCCATAGAATGCTGTTCACCAAACGTACATTCTCAGAAATTTCTTTCTCAAATGAGGGCCTATGTTTGATATCAGTAGACTTATCTTGGCCGGGAATACTCTTTTTGCTGGATAGTCTGACTTCGATGTCCTCCTTGCTCCGTCGTGTGTTATTTTGTTGCACAAGTAGCAGAATACTGTACCTTAACTTCATCTGCTATGTGATAACCAATTATGATGTTAAGTTTCTACAGCTTCTCATTACTTCGTCTTTCTTCGATTTACTCTCAATCCGTATTTTGTACTTATTACACTGTTCATTCCATTCAGCAGATCATGTAATTCTTCTTCACTTTCATTGAGAAAAGCAGCGTCATCAGCAATTCGTATCATTCACATCCTTTCACCATGAATTTTAATGCCACTCCTGAACCTTTCTTTTATTTTAGTTATTTCTTCTTTGATGTATAGAATGAACATTAGGGGCGAAAGACAATATCCCTGTCTTATACCCTTGCTAAAACGAGCACTTCGTTCTTGGTTTTCAACTCTTATTATCCACTCTTAGTTCTTGTACATTGTATATTACTTTCGATCCCTACAGCTTACCCCTACTTTCGTCGGAATTTCGAATGTCTTGTACTATTTGACCATTTGAAATTATCGAACGTTTTTTCAAGGTCGACAAATCTTTAGTCTGGCTTCCATTATCAATAGCAACGTCAAAATGCCTTTCTGGTGCCATTACATTTCCTAAAGTCAAACTGATCCCCATTTTCTTTTCTATTCTTCTGTATCTTACTCCTGTCAGCAACTTGGATACATGAGCTTTAAGCTGATTGTGCCATGATTCTCGCTCTTGTCAGCTCTTACAGGCTTCGGAACTGTGTGGGTGATATTTTTCCGATAGTCAGGTGGTAGACCACCAGACTCATACCAACGTGAATAGTCGTTTTGTTGATTTCAGAAATTCTGATGTATGTTAGCTATCCCTTCTGTATTAATTGATATTAAGTCCTCCAAAGCTCTTTTGAAGTCAGAATTTAATACTGGATCCCCTATCTCTTCTATATCGACTACTGTTCCTCCAAAGCTCTTTTAAAGTCTGAATCTAATATTGGATCCCCAATCTCTTCTATATCGACTACTGTTTCTTCTTCTATCACACCAAGCGATTCTTCCCATTCACAGTGCCTTCATTGCACTGTTTCACCTATTGCTTTTCTTCTCTGCATATAATATCGGAATTTCCATTGCACTGTTTATGTTACGACCCTTGATTTTAATTTCACCGAAGAGTATTTTGACTTTTCTAGATTCTGAGTGAGTCCTTCCGATAATCATTTCTTTTTCGATTTCTTCAGATTTCTCATGCAGTCATTTCATCTTACCATCACTGCATTTGCTGTTTATAGCATTCCTTAGAGACTTGTATTTCTGTATTTCTGAATTACACTGAACGTTTTTGTGCGTCCTTCTTTCGTCAATCAACTGAAATATTTATTCTGTTACCGATGGATGCTTCGCAGCTACCTTCTTTGTACTTACTTTCCTTTCAGTTTTGTGATTGACCTTTTGAGAGATGTCCATTCCTCTTCAATTGTACTGTCTACTGAGCCATTCCCTACTGCAGTATCTATACAATTAGATGACTTCAAGCTTATCTCTTCATTCCTTAGTACTTCCGAGACTCACTTCTGCGCGCATTGATTCTTCCTGGATAATATCTTGAACTTCAGCCTGCTCATCAAGACAACTAGATTCTGATCTGAGTCTACAGGGCGATTCACGAAGATATGCAAATATTTTAACACGCTATTCTTCAACTAAAACTAAAGAAAAAGTTCATACAAACGTAGGTCCACAAATGCTTAGATACTGGTAATAAAAGATTTTGCCTGAAATTTACCAACTTCGCTAACATGAAGCCATCGCAAAACTGTACGAGGTTAAAGTAAAGCACGATTTTTATTTTTTTTGAATTTTTCTTGTTATTGATATGGTGAATCTAATAAAACATGTCCCAGATTTGTATCTGCAGTAGTTTTTCAGAACAACCAGAGAAGCAAAGAAGTAATTTCGTAATTTTTTAAATTTATTAACTACTTGGCCAAATTTGTTTTTTAAATTCCAGAAAATTGTACAAAGTTTTCAATAGAAGTTGTAGGGAATTTAATACATTTACAATAAATGTTCAAAGCATTTAGCTGCGTGTGTGTGAACAGATTTTGTTGCTCGTTTCAGTTTCCCAATGTTGTTCTTAATTTCGTCTATTGCATTGATAATGCGAGCAAGTAATGCCTCAGGTATATTGACTTTGTTCTCATAAACTACGTCTTTCATCCATCCCTATGCACAAAAATCAATTGGTGTTAAATCGGGCGATCTAAGTGTCCACAAACGTGTAGCACCACGACTAATCCATTTCTAGGGAAATTGGTCATTTAAATGTGTAGTAACGGCGTTGTGGTGGCGCGCCGTCATGTTGAAAATACATTTGCAACCGCGTAGCAAATGGAACATCTTTGAGCAAGCGGGGCATTTCTTCTTGAAGAAATTGTAAGTATGTCTCGCCAGTTAGACGTCCTGGGAAAATGAATGGTCCAATAAAGTATGTGCTGATTATACCACACCACACATTCATGCTAAATCGCTGCTGGAAATTGCATTGCACTGTTGCATGTGGGTTTACTTCAGATCATACGTGCTCGTTACGTAAATTGTTTACACCATCTCGAGTAAACTGTGCCTCATCGGTAAATAAAATGTATTTCAGTAACTGCCAATTAGTATTTAATCAGTTTCGCAACTCCAAGCGAAGGGCAGGATCTCCCGGATGTAAATGATGCACTTTTTGTTTACGGTAAGGATACAGATTATTGAACTTCAGTGTACGCCATACCTTAGACTGTGAAATGCCTAATCGTTGAGAGATACGTCGTGTACTGGTACCCGGGCTACGTTGAACAGCATCCACAATATCCTCATCATAGTCTTGACGTATCGAGCGCTCGCACTGATTATCAACCCTGGTTGGAGAACCTGTCTCCTGTAGCTTTCGAAATACTCCACTAATGGTTCGTACATTCGGAATCCTCCGAGTTGGATAACGTACGCGATATTCGTTAACTGCAGCCGTAGCATTATGATCACATTTGCCATAAATAAACACCATATCGGTGTATTCCTTTGTTGGAAATTTGAAAGGCATTCCTATTTGATAAATAAACTACAAACTACAAGAGTTACTATGTGGTTTCACTTAAATATACTGTTGTTATTATGTTCTTTCACTGAACGATACAGAAAACTAACTCGTTTCAAGGTTAAGAAACGACTGAAACAACTCACTGACATTGACATAAAAGTTTCTACATTCTTAATGGAAAGTAAACAAATTTACTTGTATAATAATCTTCGCTTTCTGTATGTTCTGGAAAACTACTGCAGATACACGTCTGGGACATGTTTTATTAGAGTCACCAGACCAACAACAACAAAATAAATAGAAATCATGGTTTACTTTAACCTCGCACAGTTTTGCGATGGCTTCAAATTAGCGAAGTTGCTAAATTTCAGGCAAAATCTTTTCTTAGCTGTAATGAAACATTTGCGGACCTATGTTCATATAAACTTTCTTCTTCAGTTTTACTTGTAGAATAACATACTAAAATATTTGCATATCTTCGTGAATGACCCTGTATATCTATTCCTGTGTACGCCTTACAATCCAGTATTTGATTTCGGAATCTCTGTCTGACCGTCATGTAGTCTATCTTAAATATTCCCGTAGCCACCCGGCCCTTTCCAAGTATACCTCCCCCTCTTGTGATTCTTGAACAGAGTATTCGCTATTACTAGATGAAATTTGTTACAGTACTCTATTAGTCTTTCATTCCTAGTACCAAGCCCAATTTCTCCCGTAACCCATTCTTCTACTTCTTCCCCTACAACCGCATTCCAGTCCCCCATGACTACTAGATTTTTATCTCTCTTTACGTACTCAATTACCCCTCAATATTCTTATATACTTTCTCTATCTCTTCATTTTCTTCTTGTGGTGTTGGCATGTATACCTGAACTATCATTGTCGGGGTTGATTGCTGTCAACTCCGATAAAAACAACCTTATCATTGAACTGTTCTCAGTAACATACTCTCTGCCCTACCCTCCAATTAATAATGAATGCTACTCCCGTTACACCATTTCCTGTGCTGCTGATATTACGTTATACTCGTCTGACCAGAAATCCTTGTCTTCTTTCCATTTCACTTTACTGACCCCCACTATATCTAGATTGAGCCTTTGCGTTTCCCTTTTCATATTTTCTAGTTTCACTACCATGTTCAAACTTCTGACATTCTGCGTGCCGATTCGTAGAACTTAACCTTTTCGTTGATTCTTTTTCTCATCGTTATCTCCACTTTGACACTCCCCTCCCAGATATCGGAATAGGGGAATATTCCGGAATCTTTTGAAAATGAAGATATTGTGAATATCACAATAATCACGTAGACATATCATCATGATACTTTTTCAATTACAGGCCGCACGTTCTGTGGATCCATATTATGTGTCTTTAATGCAATGGTTCCTTTTCCCTTCTGCATTTTCATGCCCTTGATCGTTGCTGATTCAATGCCTTTAGGGGTACATTACCACCCAAAGGACAAGAGAGTGCCCTGAACATCTGTCCACTCCTCCGCCCTCTTTGACGAGGCGTTGGCTGAAATGAGGGTAACTGCTTATGCCGGAAGTCTTCAGCCGTCACTGCTGATGATTTTTATTAAAAATTTAATCGTTGGTATGGTTCGAACCACGGACCGAAGACGCAGCACCTCTTTTTTTTTTTTTTTTTTTTTTTTTTTTTTTTTTTGCGTCTACACCACAGTATCTGTAGCCCATTAACGCCGAACATCGCCACATCGTCGACATCGTCGTACGTCTAACACTGTTTTCTGCGGTTATTTCACGTAGTGGTGCTTGTATATTGGCACTGACAACTCTACGCAAACGCCGCTGCTCTCGGTTGTTAAGTGAAGGCCGTCGGCCACTGCCTTGTCCATGGTGAGAGATAACGTCTGAAATTTGGTACTCTCGGTACATTCTTAATACTGTGGATCACGGAATACTGAATTCCCTAAACATTTCAGAAATGGAATGTCCATTCGTCTAGCTCGATGCGGCCATAATCACATCTGAAACCTTTCCACAAGAATCAGTTGAGTACAAATGATAGCTCCGCCAGTACGCAGCCCTTCTATATCTTGTGTACGTAATACTACAGCTGTCTGTATACGCGCGTATCCCTATCCCAATGCTTTTGCCGCCACAATGTAGTACCATGAATTCTTCTCTTTGTAATCGAAAAAAAAAACAAACTCTTTGAACTCTATAAACATTAGAAAATAGTCCCGGAGGCTCTTATTGGGTCTAACAACAATTTTGGATACTTGGAAATCAACATTAGAATGCAACAATGTGCATACATTTTAAACATAAAAAATCATTATATCATTATTTTCTCTTTCTATGCCAGCCCTAAAAAAAGAAAATGAGCATTAGTAAATCGATAAGCTCAAGCAGTTTTTCACAAAATCAGCCAATGGCAAACCCGAAGTAAATAAAGCGGTAGATGCTTTAACCAACTCACGGTAACCGATTTGCTCTTAGTTGTTGTTGTTGTTGGTTGTTTTTTGGGGAAGGAGACCAGACAGCGAGGTCATCGCTCTCATCAGATTAGGGAAGGACGGGGAAGGAAGTCGGCCGTGCCCTTGAAAGGAACCATCCCGGCATTTGCCTGGAGCGATTTAGGGAAATCACGGAAAACCTAAATCAGGATGGCCGGACCCGGGATTGAACCGTCGTCCTCCCGAATGCGAGTCCAGTGTCTAATCACTGCGTTGCTCTTAGTCCTCACACCGAATAGTTGCTCGATTCAGTACAGATTCTAACGCACAACCACAAAAATACATTAAATTTACATAACACATAAATGGCAAATAACATACAAGCATCCAAACGTGAGAGAGAAAATCGTGACAAACCAGTGAGTTCTGATTGACCACCAAATACTTGCGGTTATGTAGCACAACGTACATAATTATATGAATTACAGTGCCCACATGGGCCTTTAAATAATGATTGTCAATAAAAAAATACTTAATACACCTTAACCCGGACGGTACATGCATCATAATTAGTGATAAAGGCAAATCCTTCTAAATCAGAATTAACTGACAATAAAAGATTTTAAAGATACCTAAATCCAGAAAATATGCGCACCAGTAGTGAACGTAGAGACATATATTTCTAGATTAGGTTTAACAAGCAATGAAAAAAGTTTAAAGATATGTAAACAAATGGTGCAAAATGTTCGAAATTCTGTGGAAAATAGGAGTAAGCTATACGGAGAGACGTGTAATATACAACATGTACAAAAGCAAAGAGAGAATAATGACAGTGCAAGACCAAGAACGAAGTACTCAGATTAAAAAGGCATGTAGCCTTTCGCGTCTATTGTTAAATTTATATATCAAAGACTCAATGATGCGAATAAAGGGAAGGTTTAAGAGCGGAATTAAAATTCAACGTGAATGGATATGAATGATAAGCTTCGTTGATGACATTGCTATCATCAGTGAAAGTAAAGAAAAATAACATCGTATGTTGAATGGAATGAATATTCTAATGAGTAGAGAATATGGATTGAGAGTAAATCGACGAAAGACGAAAGTAATGAGAAGTACCAGAAACAAGAACAACGAGAAACTTAACATCGGGATTGATCGTCACGAAGTGGATGAAGTTAAGGAATACTGCTACCTAGGCATCTAAACATTCCATGACGGACAGAGCAAGGAAGACATGAAAAGCAGACTAGCACTGGCAAAAAGGGTATTCCTGGCCAAGAGAAAGTTACTAGCATCAAACATAGGTCTTAGTCGAGGGAAGAAATTTGTGGGAATGTATGTTTGGAGCACATCAATGTGTGGTAGTAAAACATGGGCTGTGGGGAAACCGGAGCAAAAGAGAATTGAAACACTTGAGATGTGGAGCTACAAATGAATGTTGAAAACTAGTTGGACAGAAAAGGTAAGGAGTAAGGAGGTTCTGCGCAGAGTCGTAGAGGAAAGGAATATATGGAAAGCGCTAACAAGAAGTAGTACAGGAAGATATCTGTTAACACATCAGTGAATGACTTACATCGTACTGGAGAGAGCTTGTTCTTCTTCTTCTTCTTCTTCTTCTTCCTCTTCCTTAGCGTTTGTCCTTCATGCTGGCGGGGTCCGCTGTTTTGGCTCGTTGTCGCCACTTCTTGCGATCTTGTGCGTGATCAGGGTGAAGGCCTGAGATCTTGAAGTCTTCATGCAGGGTGTCAAGCCATCGCTGCTTTGGTCGACCTGCTGACCGTTTCCCACTTACATTTAGGTTGTAACTAGTCTTTGCCACTGTTCCCTCATCTGCTCTAAGGACATGCCTTTGCCAACGTAGGCAGCTTTCTCTCATTTTGTCTACTGTTGGTGCAACACCGTATAGTCTGCGAACTTCATTATTTGTGACGTCGTCATGCAATGTTAATCCCGATGTCCACCTAAGCATTTTCGTCTCCATAACAACAAGTCTTAGTCGTACTTGAGTGAGCTGCAGAGGGTAAAAACTGTAGAGGAAGACAAGAGAGTGGAACACATCCAGCAAATAATTGAGAACGTAGGTTGCAAGGGCTACACTGGGATGAATCCTGAGGAGTCCATTGCAGACTGCATCAAACTTGTCAGAAGACAGATGACTAAAAAGTCCAGAAAACACAAGCACCAGTAGCGTCGGTAAAAGACAGAACAAGGTAAATTAAATAACTGTTTAACTCGATCATGACTTTATCATTGGGAATGCTGACGACGTTAAGGGCTTCATCCAAAATAATGGCGAGCAGTATCAGCCATATTAGTTTGTGGCAAGCTAAATTCAGGAACAAAAGCACAAGGGTTTTCACGAACAGCGGCAGACACATTGCTGCTCACAAGAAATGGTGCTGACCGTTTACTGCGTGAGACCTAGAAGAATTAGACAGCAAGAAACAGGCCTGGTCAAATTCCAGATTACGCTCCGCGACCGCACGAGCTGTGAGAAGTGGCGACTTTCCAGTAGCTGTTGGTGCGCTCCTCAGAGTAAACAGCCGCCATTCGAACGCCGTGAGCGGACCTTCACGGCTAGTGACCTCAGGCCATGATCCCTACTCTTTCCCAGACAGTGAACCCTCAGGACACTGATCTCTATTGTGAGCAGCGCGCATTCTGAAATCACACTCGAGACTTCAGAGAAACTGTAGCTAGGTAAAGAAACCGAAAGATATTCGAGAAGCAAACATACTGATATGAGGGCACGCAAGGCTCAATGTTCTTCTGGTCGATTTCCTCGAACGTCGTGAAACAATACATAATTACAGATATTATGAAATATGAAAAACATTAAGTAGGGTGAAAAAAAAGCGTCAAGGGAAGTTGTGCGCAAAGCTTTTTTATTCGTGACAATGCATAACGCCACAAAGCCATATGAACTGAATGGATCTTGAATGGTTTTGGGTTGGAGCGTTTTGTTCAACCACCATACAGTCCCGATTTTTCTCTGAGATATTTTCATATATACCTCATATTAAGATCTGGCTAGCAACACAGCACTTCGGACGATGATGAAGAACTGCAAGCAGGCGTCCACGAATGATTGAGGTCTCAGGCTGCGCCATTCTGAGTCGATGGAAATACAAGTCGGAGTATCGTTATAAGTGTATTTACTTACATGATGATTATGTTGCAAAATAGCTGATTAATGCGCATTTGAATGTAAATCATAAAAAAAATTTCTTTCGAGTGTTTTTACTCTAAAACGTATGTTATGTTCCGAATAGACCTGGTACCATCAAAATCACGCAGAAATGTCGTACATACACTACTGGCCATTAAAATTGCTACACCAAGAAGAAATGCAGATGATAAACGGGTATTCATTGGATAAATATGTTACACTAGAACTGATATGTGATTACATTTTTGCCGGCAGGAGTGGCCGTGCGGTTCTAGGCGCTACAGTCTGTAACCGAGTGACCGCTACCGTCGCAGGTTCGAATCCTGCCTCGGGCATGGATGTGTGTGATGTCCTTAGGTTGGTTAGATTTAATTAGTTCTAAGTTCTAGGCGACTGATGACCTCAGAAGTTAAGTCGCATAAAGCTCAGAGCCATTTGAACCAATTGATTACATTTTCACGCAATTTGGGTTCATAGATCCTGAGAAATCAGTACCCAGAACAACTACCTCTGGCCGTAATAACGGCGTTGATACGCCTGGGCATTGAGTCAAACAGAGCTTGGATGGCGTGTACAGGTAAAGCCGCCCATGCAGCTTCAACTCGATACCACAGTTCATCAAGAGTAGTGACTGGTGTGTTGTGACGAGCCAGTTGCTCGGCCACCATTGACCAGACGTTATCAATTGGTGAGAGATCTGGGGAATGTGCTGGCCAGGACAGCAGTCGAACATTTTCTGTATCCAGAAATGCCCGTACAGGACCTGCAACATGCGGTCGTGCGGTATCCTGCCGAAATGTAGGGTTTCACAGGGATTGAATGAAGGGTAGAGCCACGGGTCGTAACACATCTTAAATGTAACGTCCACAGTTCAGAGTGCTGTCAATGCGAACAAGAGGTGACCTAGACGTGTAACCAATGGCACCCCATACCATCACGCCGGGTGATACGCAAGTATGGCGATGATTAATACACGCTTCCAATGTGCGTTCACCGCGATGTCGCCAAACATGGGTACGCCCATCGTGATGCTGTAAACAGAGCCTGGATTCATCCGAAAAAATGACGTTTTGTCATTCGTGCGCCCAGGTTCGTCGTTGAGTACACCATCGCAGGCGTTCCTGTCTGTGATGCAGCGTCATGGGTAACCGCAGCCATGATCTCCGAGCTGATAGTCCATGCTGCTGCAAATGTCGTCGAACTGTTGGTGCAGATGATTGTTGTCTTGCAAACGTCCCCATCTGTTGACTCGGGGATCGAGATGTGGCTGCACGATCCGTTACAGCCATGCAGATAAGATGACTGTCATCTCGACTGCTAGTGATACGAGGCCGTTGGGATCCAGCACGGCGTTCCGTATTACCCTCCTGATCCCACCGATTCCATATTCTGTTAACAGTCATTGTATCTCGACCAACGCGAGCAGCAATGTCGCGATACGATAAATCGCAGTCGCAATAGGCTGCAATCCGACCTTTATCAAAGTCGGAAACACGCATTTCTCCTCCTTACACGAGGCATCACAACAACATTTCACCAGGCAACGCCGGTCAGTTGCTGTTTGTGTATGAGAAATCGGTTGGAATCTTTCCTCATGTCCGCACGTTGTAGGTGTCGCCACCGGCGCCAACCATGTGTGAATGCTCTGAAAAGTTAATCATTTGCATATCACAGCATATTCTTCCTGTCGGTTAAATTTCGCGTCTGTTGCACGTCATCTTCGTGGTGTGGCAATTTTAATGGCCAGTAGTGTAGCTTCGTTTGACATCTCCTGCTCGTCGTTATTTCTTATACAGCTTTCGATCTTATTCTCGGTCTGATTCTTCTTCTACTAACAGATTTTTAGGTCCTCACTTTAAATACGTGTGTTCCTGTCTTTGTGTAATGTCGGTATGGATTCGCATAATTCCTGTTTTTGATAACGTGTATTAAAATATTTTGTTCAGTGACCGTATGTGAAATATATTTCAACTGTAACTTCTTCTTACAACAATTCCCTCCATGGTGTGTAAATTCTTCACTTATTTTACGGTTATCTCCTACACATTTCAGTTGTTTAAAATTGTCAATAATAACAATACAGATGATGTTGGGGAGTTCCCGTTACATACTTCTGGGACTGTTAGAGTGAGTACATACTATTTTGAACAGGAACACATGTCCGGAAACATACTGCTTCCGTTATACGGTAGTTTCAGTTCATAAGTGTAACACGTCCAGATCTGCTGAGGGAAAGAGGAAAATCTCACAGTTACCTGTCCTGGTATACAATTGGGTTATGCAATGGAGAAGGCAGGGTATATACTACTGCTTGTGTGGCCGTATGCATACTTCAATTTACGAGACTCTTATAAAGACAGAGGAAGATCTGCTGACACGAGGTCTGGCCGCCGCACTAAAAACTGAAGAGACAGCAGGTTGGATTGAGAGAGAACAAGCTGCGTAGGTACAACGTCTGCAACAACGTTGGTGGTCGCCACATCGAGCCGATGTTGTAATGCATCAGTACTGATCTGTACGTTTAGTATTCTGGTTCTTTTTTTGTTTTCGAATAACGTAAACACGTATGTTTTAAATGTTAAAACAAACAAATGTGTCTGATAAATGGATGTATCATTATGTTTCCCTTAGAACTGTTGCCTAATGATCGTACTGTTGTTGTTGTTGTGGTCTTCAGTCCTGAGACTGGTTTGATGCAGCTCTCCATGCTACTCTATCCTGTGCAAGCTTTTTCATCTCCCAGTACCTACTGCAACCTACATCCTTCTGAATCTGCTTAGTGTATTCATCTCTTGGTCTCCCTTTACGATTTTTACCCTCCACGCTGCCCTCCAATACTAAATTGGTGATCCCTTGATGCCTCAGAACATGTCCTACCAACCGATCCCTTCTTCTGGTCAAGTTGTGCCACAAACTTCTCTTCTCCCCAATCCTATTCAATACTTCCTCATTAGATATGTGATCTACCCATCTAATCTTCAGCATTCTTCTGTAGCACCACATTTCGAAAGCTTCTATTCTCTTCTTGTCCAAACTATTTATCGTCCATGTTTCACTTCCATACATGGCTACACTCCATACGAATACTTTCAGAAATGACTTCCTGACACTTAAATCAATACTGGATGTCCACAGGACATGTGATCTGTATTTGAAAAAGTGTTGCGATGATATCTCCGATTTCAAAAGATTCCGGAATAGTCCCCCATTCGGATCTCCGGGAGTGGACTGTATAGTTGGAGGTGACCATAAGCAGAAGAATCAACTGAAGGATAACGTTCTACGAGTCGGGACGTAGAATGTCAGAAGTTTTGAAACATCCCCTTAAAAAAAATTATTAATGACAGTGCTGGAAAACCTCTACGTTATTTGATTTTCAAACAGCTGAGCAAAACTGAACGTACTCAGACATTTCTCTGAGATCAATGGATCGTACTGCGTCATGCCTAATTCAATTCCTCAAGCAGAGATGGATGAGTTAAACATTTGAACTGAAACCCTAATGGAATGGAATATTTGAACTGAAACCGTAATGGAATGGAAAGGGTACGTTCACAGACATGGACTACTATTCACAATATGATGCACTCACTCCCCTCAACAAGTCGTAGAAGTCTGTAACGCGAATTTCCGAACAACCCGTATATTTATTTCTTAATGCCTTTCCTCGCTGATATACTTCTTTAGTAGCTGCATAAATTTTTTCCTTATCAGACTTCACATCTCTGTTATTTATTAAATACTTAAGACTGAACTCCACCCTAACAGGCCATGAAGGCCCGACAGTACGGAACGGCCACCGTGTCATCCTCAGCCCACAGTCGTCACTGGATACGCATATGGAGGGGAATGTGATCAGCACCTCGCTCTACTGGCAGTACGTCAGTTCACGAGACTCGAGCCGCTACTTCTCAGTCAAGTAGCTCCTCAGTTTGCCTCAAAAGCGCTGAGTGCACCCCGCTTGCCAACAGTGCTCGGCAGGCGGGATGGTCAGCCATCCCAGTGCTAGCCCAACCTGACAGCGCTTAACTTCAGTAATCTGAAGGAAACCGGCGTTACCACAGCGGCAAGGCCGTTGGCATTTATTAGATAGGGATCGAAATTATTTTAATATAACTCTGCTCCATCAATTCGAATGACCGTAGTTTCTATGTTTTCGTTTTGTGTAGTTGTAGTACATTTTCCACATTCTTCCTCACGTTTCTGTGTTATGAGGCAGCACAGCAAAAATCATATATGAACGGTATCTGGCCGCATGTAAACAGAAGTGTGTGAAGGTATTAGCCGCCAATTTCCAAAGCTATTGTTTCCTCTGGTCTACGGGTTGCGTCTTTGATTCGAATCGGAACGTCCTCGGTCCCGGGTTTTAAACTCTCCGCAGCTCAAATTTTGATTAATAATCAACACTGGCTACCGAAGATTTCCGGCTTAAGGAGTCACCCTCATTCGCCCAACGGCCAGAAGAGAGCGCAGGAGGGGACAGAGCGTCAGGGCACACTCTGTCCTTGGGATGGGAAACTGCCCCTAAAGGCGGAAGAATCAGTAATGATCAATGGCGTGAAAATGCAGAAGCCAATGGAAATCACTGCATTAAAGACACATAACGTGTGTCCACAGGACATGTGATCTGTATTTGAAAAAGTGTTGCGATGATATCTCCGATTTCAAAAGATTCCGGAATAGTCCCCCATTCGGATCTCCGGGAGTGGACTGTATAGTTGGAGGTGACCATAAGCAGAAGAATCAACTGAAGGATAACGTTCTACGAGTCGGGATGTAGAATGTCAGAAGTTTTGAAACATCCCCTTAAAAAAAATTATTAATGACAGTGCTGGAAAACCTCTACGTTATTTGATTTTCAAACAGCTGAGCAAAACTGAACGTACTCAGACATTTCTCTCTTTATTTATTCTGATCAACACTGAACTGACACACAATATTTTTAGCGCAACGCAATCTGACTTTCAATAATCCCTACAAAAGAATGGCCCTGAATAACAATATCCTATACTTTTCATGAACCACTTACCTCACAAAAATCTTCGTTACTCGAACTACTGCAATACAGCGAGCGCCAATATTGCCAGCTAAATAAAAGATGCTAACTACTGAAGGCTCTAACTATGGATAGGCATAGTTAGCAAATGAAAGATTTTGGTGGAGAACAAACAATGTATTTACCTTAATAGTGTTCAAAAGTCACTGACGGACACACGTCCAGATCGTCCGCTCTCAAAACTCTGCCATCTCTCTCCCTACATCCACCACTGCTGGCGGCTCACCTCCAACTGCGGAACGCTACGCGCTGTTCACATCCAACTGCCCAACACTACAATAGAGAGTATTCCAACAATGCAAACCAGCCACAGACTGGACACAGCACAGACAGTGATTTTCATACAGAGCGCTACCTGGCGTTACCAACATAAAAAACCTAAACAGCCTACTTACAGTTTGAACATGGTAGTGAAGTAGAAGTCTGGAAAGAGAAACGCAAAAGCGCAGTCTAGATGTAGTGGCGGTCAGTGAAGTGAAATGGAAAGAAGAGAAGGATTTCTAGTCAGATTAGTATAGGAAAATAGCAACAGCAGCAGAGAATGGAGTAACGAGAGAATGTGTTACTGTGGACAGTTCAGTGACAGGGCTGTTCTTATTAGAATCGACAGCAACCAAACACCGGCAACGATAGTTCAGGTATACATGCCAACTTCGCAAGCTGAAGATCAAGAGATACAGAGAGTATATTAGGATACTGAAAGGGTAATACCGTACATAAAAGGAGATGAAGATCTAATGGTAACGGGGGCTTGAATGCAATTGTAGGGGAAGAAGCGGAAGATCGGTTACACAAGAATATGGAATTGGGAAAAGGAATGAAAGAGGAGAAACACTAATTCAGTTCTGTAATAAATTTCAGCTAGTAACAGCGAATACTCTGTAGAAGAATCACTAGGAGGTAAACTTGAAAAGACTGGGTGATACTGGAAGATTTCAGTTACGTTACATCATGGTAAGACAGAGATCCAGAAATCAGATACTGGAGTGTAAGACATATCTAGGGGCAGATTTAGACTCAGATCACAATTTAGGCTGAAGTTTAAGGGATTAGTCAGGAAGAATCAGTAAGCAAAGAAGTGGAATACGAAACTATTAAGGAGTGAAGAGATACGGTTGATGCTCGTTAAGGCTATAGATACTGCAATAAGGAATAGCTCAGTATGCAATGGAGTTGAAGAGGAATGGACTGCTGTAAAAAGGATAGTCACAGAAGTTGGAAAGAGAAACATAGGTACAAAGAAGGCAACTGTGAAGAATCCATAGACAACATAAGAAATTCTTCAGTTGATCGATGAAAGAAGGGAGTACAAAAATATTCACCGAAATTCAGAAATACAGAAATAATAGTCGCTGATGAATGAAATATATAGGAAGTGCAAGAAAGGCTGCGTGAAAAATATGAAGAAATCGAGAAAGATATGATTGACGCAAGAACTGACTCAGCATATAGTGAAGTCAAAACAACCTTCGGTAAAATTAAAAGAAGGGTTGTAACACTAAGAGTGCAACGGGAATTCCACTGTTAAATGCTCTGGAGAGAGCGGCTAGGTAGAAAGACTACCTTGAAGGCCTCTATGAGGGGGAGAGATATGTCTGATGTGATAGCAGAAGAAACAGGGGTCGATTTAGAAGAGATATGGGATCCAGTATTAGAATCAGAAATTAAGAAAGCTTTGGAGGACTTAAGATAAAATAAGGCAGTAGGGGTAGATAACATTCCCTCAATACATGTCTGGCGACATACCATCTGATTTTCGGAAAAATATCATCCATACAATTCCGGATATTGCAAGAGCTGACAAGTGTGAGAATTATCGTACAATCAGCTTAACAGATCATGCTTCCAAGTCGCTGAAAAGAATAATATTCAGAAGAATGGAAAAGATAATTGAGAATGCTTTAAATGGCGACCAGTTTGGCTTTAGGAAAGGTAAAGGCACCAGAGAGGCAATATTGACGTTGCTAATGGAAGCCAGACTAAAGACTTGTCGACCTGGATAAAGCGTTCGACAATGTTAAATGGTGCAAGGTGTTCGAAATTCTGAAGAAAATAGGGGTAAGCTACAGGGAGAGACGTTGTACATACAGTATGCACAAGAGCCAAGAGGGGATAATAAGACTGGAAGACCAAGAACGAAGTGCTCGGATTAAGAAGAGTGTAAGACAAGGGTGAAGTTTTCCACCCCTACTATTCAATCTGTAAATCGAAGAAACAGTGATGGAAATAAAAGACAGGTTCAGGAGTGGAATTAAAATTCAAGGTGAAAGGACATCAATGATACAATTCGTTGATGGCTTTGCTGTCCTGAGTGAAAGAGATGAAGAATTACATAAACTGCTGAACGGCATGATCAGTCTAATAAGCACAGAATAAGGATTGACAGTAAATCGAAGAAAGAAAAGTAATGAGAAGTATAGAAATGAGAACAGCGAGAAACTTAACGTCCAGATTGATGGTTACGAAGTAGATGAAGTTAAGGAATTCTGCTACCTAGGGAAGAAAATAATCAACGGACCGACGGAGCAAGCAGTAAGAAATTTCTGAGAATGTACGTTTGGAGCACAGAATTGTATGGTAGCGAAATATGGACCGTGGGAAAACCGGAACAGAAGAGGATCGATGCATTTGAGATGTTGTGCTACAGACGCATGTTGAAAATTAGATGGACTGACAAGGTATCGGAGAGGAAAGGAATATGTGGAAAACACTGACAAGGAGAAGGGACAGTATGATAGGACGTCTGTTAAAACATCAGGGAATGAGTTCCTTGGTACTTGAGAGAGCTGTAGAGGGCAAAAACTGTAGAGGAAACAGAGAGCGGTATACATCCAGCAAATAATTGAGAACGTAGGTTGCAAGTGCTACTCTGAGATGAAGGGGAGAGGAATTCGTGGCAGGCCACATCTAAATCTACATCTACATCCACACTCCGCAAGCCACCTGACGGTGTGTGGCGGAAGGTACCCTGAGTACCTCTATCGGTTCTCCCTTCTATTCCAGTCTCGTATTGTTCGTGGAAAGAAGGATTGTCGGTATGCTTCGGTGTGGGCTCTAATCTCTCTGATTTTATCCTCATGGTCTCTTCGCGAGATATACGTAGGAGGGAGCAATATACTGCTTGACTCTTCGGTGAAGTTATGTTCTCGAAACTTTAACAATAGCCCGTACCGAGCTACTGAGAGTCTTCCACTGGAGTTTATTTATCATCTCCGTAACGCTTTCGCGATTGCTAAATGATCCTGTAACGAAGCGCGCTGCTCTCCGTTGGATCTTCTCTATCTCTTCTATCAACCCTATCTGGTACGGATCCTACACTGCTGAGCAGTATTCAAGCAGTGGGCGAACAAGCGTACTGTAACCTACTTCCTTTGTTTTCGGATTGCATTTCCTTAGGATTCTTCCAATGAATCTCAGTCTAGCATCTGCTTCACCGACGATCAACTTTATATGATCATTCCATTTTAAATCACTCCTAATGCGTACTCCAAGATAATTTATGGAATTAACTGCTTCCAGTTGCTGACCTGCTATTTTGTAGCTAAATGATAAGGGATCTATCTTTTTATGTATTCGCAGCACATTACACTTGTCTACATTGAGATTCAATTGCCATTCGCTGCACCATGCCTCAATTCGCTGCAGATCCTCCTGCATTTCAGTACAATTTTCCATTGTTACAACCTCTCGATACACCACAGCATCATCTGCAAAAAGCCTCAGTGAACTTCCGATGTCATCCACAAGGTCATTTATGTATATTGTGAATAGCAACGGTCCTATGACACTCCCCTGCGGCACACCTGAAATCACTCTTACTTCGGAAGACTTCTCTCCATTGAGAATGACATGCTGCGTTCTGTTATCTAGGAACTCTTCAATCCAATCACACAATTGGTCTGATAGCCCACATGCTCTTACTTTGTTCATTAAACGACTGTGGGGAACTGTATCGAACGCCTTGCGGAAGTCAAGAAACACGGCATCTACGTACCTGTGAACCCGTGTCTATGGCCCTCTGAGTCTCGTGGACGAATAGCGCGAGCTGGGTTTCACACGACCGTCTTTTTCGAAACCCATGCTGATTCCTACAGAGTAGATTTCTAGTCTCCAGAAAAGTCATTATACTCGAACATCAAACCAGTCCGAAGGTTGGTGACTCACAAAAAGAAAAAAATGATTACCAGATGAAGAAGCAATTATGGCCATTGCGTACCTACCACCATCAAAAATACTGAATGGATTAGGCCCTACGCTCGACGTACACTTACGAAACAAAAAACCGCAACACCAAAAAATAACTAATGTAGAGTAATGAAATTTCGCGAATTTATTTATCTAGGTAACATATTTAAGTGTTTAACAATACAAGATCACAGGTTAATGTAAGCGCAAGATAAGCCATTAAAAATGTGCAATACTGGTACACTAATAATCAGTGTAACCACCAGACCTTTGATTTCAAGCTTGCAAGCGTGGTTTGTGTTGTACAGGTGCCCGATATCAGTTTGTGGGATGGCGTTGCAGACGTATTGCACTCCGTCGTTCCATACAGGGGTGTTTACTGTTGTTTGTGGATGATATTGGAGTTGTCTTACTACGTCCAATATGTGCTAGAGCGAAGACAAATCTGGCGATGAAGTAGGCCAAGGCAACATATCGACACACTGTAGACCATGTTCGGTTACAACAGAGATGTGTAGGCGGGCATTATCTTGTTGGAAAACACCCACTGGAATGTTGTTCACGAATGGCAGCACGACACGCCGAATCACCAGACTGATATAGAAATCTGCAGTCAAGGTGCGTATTACAACGACGAGAGCGCTCCTTATGTCATACGAAATTGCACCGCAGACTATAACTCCAGGTGTAGGTCCAGTGTGTCTAGCATGTAGATAGGTTGGTTGCAGGTCCTCAACTGGCCTCCTACACAAGATCATAACCAGCACCGAGGCAGAACCAGAACGCAATAGATCTTCAACTTCCCTCCAATGAGCTCTCGCCTGACACCACTGAAGTCGCAGATGGCTGTGGTTTGGTGTTGGTGGAATGCACGCTACAGGGCGTCCCGTTCGGAACAGTTCTTGGATTATCCCGATTTGGAACAGTGAATTGTGTCACTATGGTGACCAATTGTTGCTCACATTGCTGCTGCAGATGCAGTACGATAAGCCAGAGCCATCCGTTAAACACTACGGTATTATCTCTTCTCGGTGCCATGTGACCGTGCGGAGCTTGGTCTTCTTGCTACTGTACATCCTCGCGACCACCAATGTCAGCAATCATGGACAGTGGCTACATTCCCACGATATCGTAAAGGAGCATCCATCTTCTCGTAGCCCTATTACACGACCTAGTTCAAACTCAGTGAGGTGTTGATAATGGCGTCTGTGTCGTCTTAAAGACATTCATGACGGACATCAACTCCCCACGTCCAGTTTCAAAGTTAACGAACACTCATGGTCGCTACAGTGTTTATTTAAAGCACACCTGATTTTCATCCTTATAGTGTAATTACTAGCACCACTCTTATGCGACTGGCACGAAATTTGGATACACTTCACCTTTCAGCTGCAGAAACATTCCTACCAACTTTCGTTTACGTCGCACAAATCCTTCTAGTTTTCGCAATTTTTTCCCGTCGGTGTCTTTCGAAACCATGCACAGTAAAGCAGGAAAGTCGTTTTGTGTCGGAGTATGCTAAGCAGCAATGTGGTTGAATCTCTTTTATATTGGTTCAACACAGTTTCTGCTTCGAATTAAAAATTAGACGTGAAGAACAGAAATGACTTGATGTAACAATTATATTGATAAATAGTGGCAAACGTACCGTACCTGTGAAACACACACAAACACACACACACACACACACACACACACACACACACACACACACACACAAACAAACAAACACACGCATGCTTAAGCACGCGCACACACAATGGTCTTATCGTGAAACTTCATGAAAAATTAAAACTTTGTGTTGGACCAAGACGCCAACTAGGTTTTTTGCCTTAAGTGGACAAGTGTTATACAAACGGAGTTACTCAAACTTGGGTGTCTAAGTTGACAGAGCTCTTGCCCGCGAAAGGCAAAGGTCCTGCGTTCGAGTCTCGATCGGTCACGCTGTTGTAGTCTGCCAGTAAGTTTCATATCCCTGTGGAGTGAAAATGTCATTCCGACAATATCACACATAGAGTGTCAAAAGAAATGCGTTGATTTCAATATCAGTAACAAAACTGAAGGTGATGCGTTCCGTCACAATCTTTAGCAGTAGCAGACACAAAATATGAATTGTCAATAGCGGATGATTCTTGTTGCTACAGTCATGAAGCCTGTAAATATTCATTTGCCACTTTCGACCTCCTGTCGTAATGACACGGTTGCTTTTAACTAGTGTCCGCTGTATGTAGCAGTTAGGGCACACTGCTGTGCATTGTATTCTTTATTTAAATGGTTCAAATGGCTCTGAGCACTATGGGACTTAATATCTGAGGTCATCAGTCCCCTACAACTTAGAACTACTTAAACCTAACTAACCTAAGGACATCACACACATCCATGCCTGAGGCAAGATTCGAACCTGCGACCGTAGCGGTCGCGCCGTTCCAGACTGAAGTGCCTAGAACCGCTCGACCACACCGTCCGGCATTCTTTATTTAATTCACACATTCATTCAGAGTGATATCTGTGTTAGGACACTTTCGCATATGACGGAGGTATTTTCCAACTTTCCAATTAAATGAAAAGCAGTTTGTTTTTTGGCATCTACGTTTCGCTTCTTTTATGTATGAAGCATCTTCAGTGGCTTGTAATACATGTTTGTTTTTCGATAAATGATAAACGCATTATGTGTTAGTTACAAATGAGTTACTCTGTAACGGTTTCTCTTGTTTTTCAGATTAAAAGCAACATGTGTAGTACAGGCTTCGTTAGGACAAGTTATCGTTTGGTGTTGCTTACAATTTTCATTGTTGCTAGACGAAGTGTGTGGTGCTGGAGCTGTGTTTATTCGGTCCCTATGCATCATCTCGTTGATTTTCGAAGTTTTTTGACCCACATTTATCATAACCCATCACTTGCACTGTTCATTCCCTGATCCCCATGTGCGTGTGTTTAGTGTATGGTGCAGCCAATTCTCGTTGTGTATATATCTTTCGTCTTTTCTTTGTGTTGTGTGTATTTTTGTGGGTTGATATTTTTTATTTCTCACAAAGAATGACACATTCACACCCAACAAAATACACACACACGCACACACACTTATATATATATACAAAGCAAATGAAAAATATCAAACCACACAAACAAAAGACGAAAAATAAATACTCAGCGACAGTTAGCAACACTACACACTGTAAATACACACGTAGTGGTCACACAATGAGAAGTGTAAGTTATGTTTTGTAATATGTGGATGAAAAAACGCCGGTAATCGGGAACTGGGGTTTGGTGACCGAATGAACACATCTCCAGGATCTTATACCCGGACTGACAACATTGGAATTCATAATTAACACCAAACGATAATTTAAATTCACGAAACTTGTGCTACAAAACCTGTTTCTAATCTGAAAAACAAGAGAAGGCGTGAGAAAACGTAAATGAGTTACTTTTCTGTAGTTACTACATCATGCATTTATTATACATAGAGAAACAAACGATTTGTACAGGCTACTGAAGACGCTTCATAAGTAGAAGAAGCGAAACGCGTATGGAGAAACAATCTACCTTTCGTTTAGTTGCAAAGATGGAACATACCTCCATGAATTTTGAAGCAGCTAAGGAACGATGGAATAAGGAAAAAATTATGATTCCATATATGAATCAGCAGAGGCAACAGTATCCATAGACGATATAGAATTTTGAAAATTTTCGACGTCTTACTAGTTAATAATCACTATATTTTTCAGTTGCTGTTAAAACAGAGGGCTTTGCGGTGCAGGCGCAAAAGAAACTCTGCAACAGTACCATCTGTTTAACGACGTCACGTCATGTACGAGAGAGAGAGGTTGTGTCATAAGCTCATTTATATTTCTGAATCGCACTTTTCTGCACATAGAAATTGCAGTGACAAGTGTTGAAGATTAGATTTTAAGGTACCTTCAATCAAGAGCCCATTAGAGTGGCAAAACGAGCTCATATTGGGGGAGGATGAAGAAGACAATCGACCATATGCCTGGAAATTTAAGGGAAACCACGGAAAATCTAAAATGGATATCTGAACTGGAACTTGAACGGTTATCCGACTGAGAGGCCAATGTACTACCACTGCGGCAGCTCGAAGCGTCGGAATAGCGAACGCAGTATCTTTCATTCACGACCAGAAAACTTAAATTTGGTATTGTTGTGCAGAAAATCGAAGTGGAGCGTGACTGATAGTACAATGCGTGGATTACCTAGATACGGTGACAGTATCTAGTTTCTGCAAGGAGAGAAACGTGTAGGACTTTCAGCGAGGTGCTGTAGCTGTTGCGTGGCGAATTACAGTAGCTTCTCTAAAGTAAGTCAGCATGTTGACAAAGGCAACTGCGCCCTGTGTTTACAAGTTGTCAACATTGGTTTGCTTTAGTCTGGTTCCTGCTGAAAAGTCCATGCGCAGGTGACGTAGCTCAGAGTCCTAGCGTCAGGAAAATCGGAACAGCTGTGTCCAATCTTTCCAGAATTGAAATTACTTTTAGATGCACAACATTCACCTGCAGATCTATAAATCATGGTGGAACAAATAGATATTGTACTTCATTGAATAGTACCGCTTTAAGCACAGTGCTTTATTGCAGTAAAACTCAGGGCTTTAAATACAAGAGAAAACGCTCATTTACGATAATTGGTGATGCGTATCTCTTAATTATACATAAACTCTCAAGTAAGACATATAGGTTTATACCGAGATAGCCGTTGAGTAATTGTATCTGCCCACCCAGCTTCATGTACAAATTTGATGCCTATGGCTGTCTTCAGTCAACATTCGACAATCGTCAATAATTCAAGTCACTTTCCTGTTTAGTTTGTTTAACGTTACTGCTATTTGCAAATAGAGATTAAATTAAAGTACGCCCGTTCCAGATACTGAAACTATTTTTAATATAAAAAGTGCTGGATGACTGTGAGTAGGACTGGTACTCTGTACAATCTTAATTATGTACATAAATATCCTGGCCTACATGAGTCATCCAACTGGGAAAAGGGACCTACAGTTTAACGTGGAATCTGAGCTACATATTGTTTCATGAGACTCTTCACGTTACTGAAAGGGGTCGGCAAGCTTAAAACGAAGACTGAAAAATCCGTGGTCCTATCAAGACCCTATCCTGCGACCTTTTATTTCCAGGGACGCGATTTAACTTTCGCCTCAAGTGCCGCAAGTCTTAAGACGCTACATTGCTAGACCACCAGGCCTGACATCTATCTACATAGTTCATATATCGGTTTTGTCGGCCTCGGTACTGAGAGATTGGTGCAGCGGATTGCTACGAGAAGGGGCCAAGGTTCGATTTTCGACAAGGTCGGATATTTTCCTCGCTCGGTTAATGGACGTTGTGTTGTCCTTTTGTTCGTATCATCATAAGTGGCCATTCCACTGTTGAGAGGGCTGTTTGGGTACATCCCGAAAGCCAATAAATTGGAAAGAAAGAAGAAAGAAACTATGGGTTTGGTTGAGTGAGTTTGCGAGCATTACAACACGTGACATAAATACCGGTATCTTTCCATTTCATTGACCTGGAACTTAATTTTTTTTACAACTTCAATGAGCTGAAGACCTCAGTACCTCACCCAAATTTCAACTTCAGAACTCCATCTGTTTCTGGGAAAAAAGAGTCTTAATATATGTACAGACAGAAAAACAGACGGACAACAAAGAAATCCTATAAGGTTTTATCCTATTAATGTACGGAACCCTAAACGTGAAAATAACATTACGTTAAAACTGTTTTGCATGCGCACTTCCTCTGTCTGGTGTCAATAACATGGACACGTGTTAAGCACGAGCGGCATCCGGCTGTCCTTTACGTCATCTTGCTGACAATGTGTCGGTTCACACGCCTCGCTCCGCGTGGAACAGTCTCAGAATATTTTCGCACAACCCTAATGCCGAGCTATGTACGTCATCAGCCCGGCTTAATGAAACGCAAGAAAAGCAACGTAACAAAAGTCATTCCACAATGTTGCAGGGCTATTGCCATAGCAAACACATCTTGCGGCAAGCATTACAGGAGCACTATATAGCAAAACGAAGCCTCAGTGATCGAAAATATTAAATATCCAAGAGGATTGTCCCAAGGAATAACGAACGTCATGCTGTAGACTGTATTTCAGAGCTCAATTACCTTTTCATACAGCCTGTCCTTGCAATCACAGTGGGATGCGATTTGCACATATCGAACATGCGCGGCAATCTCCAGACCTCTGATTACTAACAATAACCGTTAACCCGACGAGAATAATGCCGAGACGAGGCAACATGGCCCGGCGCTGACTGTATGAGAATGATATGCTCGTTTTTCGTGTTTCCTGAACGGATCATTTTACGCTGCAGCTACAGAAATTATACGCCTTGATTGCCACGTTTGCCCAATACATTTCAGAGAAAATCGAGAGTTGTTGTTACTGGTATAAATTATGCGTCGTACGGAATTCAGATCTGGAAGCTGAACAGATCTGGAGAGATTGAATTAAAACTCCCAACCTGTCGTCTTCTAAATTTGTGTTCCCACCGCAGAAGACAGCTCGTCGGTCGTTGGATCTTCTTCGGTGGAGGCTGCTATGCTGTCAGCTTCAACTTGTGATTGTTCTTGTCCAGAATAGTCTCTGTATCTACAGAGGGCACGATCTGTAGTACTGACAATGATGGTAGGCCACACCTTTCATTAATGCACCCTGTTCGTTTATATTTCAAATAATCACACATTTTACACTCTCTTATAAAGCACACGACATAACTTTCTTAATTGTACCGTAACTTTTCTGACAACTTACGTAATAGAATACGACATGTCCGTCCCTCCTGAAGCGACAGATGGTACAGTATGTACCACTTCCGTGGGAGAGTCCGCCAATTCTACTGAATCAGGAAGCACCTGATGAAGACGCCGAGGTACGAAGTCGAAATACGAGGGCTGTCCAGAAAGTAAGTTACGATTGATCGCGAAATGAAAATCACAGTGAAAATCAGAAATGTTTCATTTGTAACAGTTAGCTACACCTTTCAGCTACTTCTCTACGTAGTCACCGTTCTGACTCAAACATTCGTCGTTGCGTTGTACCAACTTTCCAATACCCTCATCGTAGAAGGCAGCCGCCAGTGCTTTCCGCCAATTGTCTACGCTAGCCTAAAGCTCGTTGTCTGTGCCAAAATGTTGTCTTCATAGCCAGCGGTTCGTTTGAGCAGAGATAAAACTCAGTGGGAGACAACTACGGGCTGTATTGTGGGTAACCAAACATTTCCAATTGAAAATCTTCATTGCCCCTGCAGAATGAGGCTGAGAATTGTCTTGAAGAAGAAACCGCACGACAGTTATGTAATGTTTGTTGCATAGCTTCAGGGGAAAATTCTCACCAGGCCCTCGTACTTGGCGGGAGACACTTTTTTCTATAACATCTTTACGCGCTCACTAAGAGCTCAGGAATGAAAAGAGCGACATGATTCTACCTAGAGTCATACTAGAGACACTGCCCAACATATGTTTGCAAAGCTTTATCGGATTTTCATAGTCGTTTCCATTTCGCGACCGATCGTAACTTACTTTCTGGACAGCCCTCGTATTGTGTTAGAAAAACGCAGACCACCGGCAGTACACCCGATTCAACGAGATGTCACAAAATCGCCGGGAAATCTAAGAAATTAGAGAATACAACATGTCCATCACTCCTGAACTCCCGAAACAGAGTGACTAGCGCAGCCGAAGTACTTCGTCTCCCAGGCGCGCCAAGGCGGCCCGAAAGTGTCCGAAGCACTTTGGTTGTAATATCGGTACTGTTATGTTTCCCTCTGTCGCTCGTACCTCACTCCACTTTTGTAGCATATGCTACTTCGCGTGTATCAAGCTGCGTCAAGGCGAGCTTCTAGCAAGATAAAATACTGGCGGCCACAGCCAGGAATATCACACTGGGCCCGGGTTCCCGGGTTCGATTCCCGGCGGGGTCAGGGATTTTCTCTGCCTCGTGATGGCTGGGTGTTGTGTGATGTCCTTAGGTTAGTTAGGTTTAAGTAGTTCTAAATTCTAGGGGACTGATGACCATAGATGTTAAGTCCCATAGTGCTCGGAGCCATTTGAACCAATCACACTGGGAAGTAAGTTCGTCACGTTTAGACGTTTAGGGTTAACTTTCAGAACTGAAGTTGCTATTTCTCCTGTGGTAGCAAAACCTGCATTAGATTCGACAAATTGAGAAAACCTTCGAAAACAGGGAATCCCAAGGAACCAGTGTCGAAGTTCAGTAGTTACATATTTTCTGTCTTCGAGCGTAAGAGACTATACAAGAAGTACGTACGTGCTGCAGAGGGATTCCACAAAATACTCGTCCTACTAGAGGTATACTGCAGCCAGTGCTATATGTGTGGAGCGAGACGCGAATATGCAAAGTTCTACATCACTGGTCGGTTTTTAGGTTTCCGTGCCTCAGTCCATAAAAACGGAGTCATTGTAGGATCACTTTGTTTTCCATCTCTCTCTCTCTGTCTGTCTGTCCGACTGTTCAAAACCCTCTTTCTGAGGTGCGGGAAGACGTGTCAAGTTGAAATTTACGTCACACATTAAGGTCTACGATCCCTTGAAAATGAAAAAAAGTGAAGCTTCTGACTCAATGTAATCAAAATATATGGCCATATATATTGAATATTTTTATTCTAGTACATTGGCTCATGATAACTTACAGCTGCTTTCCGCTGACCTAAAAATCATGAAATTTAGCAAGGAGCAAGGTTTCACACTACAACCAAAGGAAAAACTCTGCAAGTAGTTAATTTATTGTTAATCACACGAAATAAAATTTCTGTCATTTGTTATCAGACTCTGTCTGTCTGTTCATCTGTCAAGACACTTTTTTCTCAGGCAGACATATGAAGCTGAAATTTATGTCACTTCGTCACTTGGTGGTGTAATAAATGTAAGCTCCTAAGCCAATGTAACGAAAAGCTATGCCCACTAAATGTCAAATATTTTGACACTCGCAAACTGAGTCATTAAAACCTATAGGGTGCTTCCCGTTGAAGCAGAATCCAGAAATTTGGCGGGAAGAAAGGCTTCACAGTACAAGTAAAAGGAAGGAAAACAAAAATTGTTAATGTGTAATTATATTACACGAAAAAATTTTCTTTTGTCATTTGTTATCCGGCTTCTAACTTGAAATTAAAATATTCTCAAAAATCTTCGAATCACTGCGGCCAGTATCTTGCAAAGAGGCAAAAATGTTCGAATTCCTCGTTTTCCGGAATCGGTGAACGGTTTATATACATAACTAAGTATGCACGGAACCCTCAGTGTGCCAGTCCTACTAGCACATGGCCAGTTTTCTGAACCATCAGAAATGTTCTCGTATTTCTTCGTGTACTATGAAGAGGGAGGCATGAATAATATTAACAACTGTCGCCTAAGGCATTGGGTTAGCGTGGGTCTGTTGTTGCTTCTCTGTTGCCGGAGTCGGTGTCCCTTCATCGCATGCCTTTGCTCAGCGTTCCCAAGACAGGAAGACTCTGGAATGTGGCTTCCCACAGATGGAAACTAACAAGTACATGCTTACCTGCAGGTCTCATGCAACTGTATCACAAGAAAGCTTGACGGGCCCATTTTTTAAGGTAACACATTAAGCGGCACCAGAAGGGCGATCCAGCCGGGCAGTTCCAGGGATGTCACTGCACTCAGTGAGCGAAAAGGTGTAAGTGGTCAGCACACTTTACTCGTATTCGGGAGGACGACTGTTCAAACTCCGCCCGGCCATCCAGATTCTAGTTCTCCGTTATTTTATCAAGTCGCTCTTGGCAAATACCAAGCTGGTTCAGCTGAAAAGAGCGCGGGCGATTTCCTTCCCCATTCCTAAGTATCCGCGTTGTTCTCTATCTCTAATACAGTGCTGTCGGGACGTTAAATTCCAATCTTCCTGACTTCCTTTTGGAGCCTAGAGGCAATTGCAGTGTCTACTGTGAGCCCATTCGTATCAGTTAGCGCTTCTGGTTTTCCCTCTCAGTTTCTCCCACCTTAAATGGAAGCTGTTGCCACTAACTAAGAAAGAATTTTCAGTAACGAACAGCTACTAATTAGTTTCGTCATATAAGAGCCCTAATGCTGTTCAAGTTGATGTGTAGTATCTGTGAGACTAGAGGAATTCCATAACACTTTCGGAATAATATCAACAACACAATGGTAAAGATAGAAAGGGCAGAAAAAAAGCGAGAACTCTTGCACAGTCAACTCACATCCAAGTTGAGGAGGAGGAGATCAGTGTTTAACGTCCCGTCAACAACGAGGTCATTAGAGACGGAGCACAAGCTCAGATTAGGGAAGGATATCTACCGTGCCTTTTCAAAGGAACCATCCCGCCAATTGCCTGAAGTGATCTAGGGAAATCACGGAAAACCTAAATCGGGATGGCCGGACGTGGGATTGAACCGTCGTCCTCCCGAATGCGAGTCCAGCACGCTAACCACTGCGCCACCTCGCTCGGTCAAGTTGTTGAGAAGAATGATAGACAGATGATTGTAAAGGAAAATTTATGATGTGTTACATGACGGAAAGTTTGGCTTCAGGAAGGGGAAGTGGACCAGAGAGGCAACTGACCTTGCACTTGGAATCAAGACACTTTTATCTGTTCGTCGATTCAGAAAAAGCATTTGACGAAGTAAAATTGCGCAAGATGCTTGAAATACTGAGAAAAGTTGGCAAAAGCCTTAGACTAATACGACGAAGAAGTGCTCAGATTACAAAGGTGTAAGACAACGGTTCTGACTTTCTCCATTAACGTTCAACCTGTATATTAAAGCAGCAGTGACAGAAATGCAACAAAAGTTCAGCAATGGAATTAAAATTCAGTATGAAAGGATAGCAGTGATAACATTCTCTGATGACACCGTTCTCGACGGTGGCTGCGAGGAAGAATTGAAGGTCTGTTGAATGGACTGAGAGTAAACCAAAGAAATACGAAATTAATAAGGAATATCAGAAATGAGATTAGCGGTAAACCTAACATCAAAACTGCGGGTCACGAAGTAGACGAAGTGAAGAAATTCTGCTGTCTTGGGAACAAGATCAAGCGTGATAGACGAAGAAAGGAGAATATAAAAAACAGGAAAAAACATTGTCTGAGATTATGTTCCTTCCTAAAAGAAATCTGTTAGAACAAAACAGACCTTACTGCGAGAAAGAAATTCCTAGAATGTACATTTGGAGCTCAACGTTGTGTAGCAATGAATCATGAACTGTGCGAAAACCGAAAAGAGGTGGCGCGTTTCACATCTGGTGCTATCAAAGGGTATTGAAAACTAGGTGGAGTGGTAAGCCAAAGAATGAGGCTGCTTGCAGAAATACCTAAGGATGGAAAATGTGGAAAAACTGGTAATAAGAAGGCATAGTTTGATACGAGACGTGTTAAAGCAATGGGGAATAACTTCCACGGTATTAGTGGGAGATGTAGACGGTTGGAATGATCCAATAAATAATTAACGACATAGGGTGCAAGCATTACTCAAAGACGAAGAAGTTGTCGCAGAAGAGGATGTCGTGGCGGGCCGCATCGCACCCGTTAGAAGACTGACGGGAAAAAAACTGTTGGTACATTTCGTAAATTAAAGTCACACGCCTCGTTTGTCTGAATATGAAGGCTAATGTCACTACTGTAAGGAGTTACATACGGTTTTCACTAACAGAGAGACTGACACACGGGGTGTGTTACTGTACACAATTTATCACCGTGACCACAGACTAGTAATCGGACCGTAGACACTTAGTGATATCTGTGAGAAGCCGAGCCAGGTCGCTAGTTTCTTACAATTGACATTAACTATGATGTGCAAGCGAAAAATCGATAAGAATATAGCGAGTTAGTGCGAAACATTCGAAAGTGCAGTTAAATAAGGCCTTTAACAGTCTGACAATATGAGAAATAGTAAAAGTCAACAAGACATATAAGGGAAAACATGGTCAGCATAGAGCAAGAGCTTTAAAGTGAAATGGTTCAAATGGCTCTGAGCAGTATGGGACTTAACTTCTAAGGTCATCAGTCCCCTATAACTTAGAACTACTTAAACCTAACCAACCTAAGAACATCACACACATCTATGCCCGAGGAAGGATTCGAACCTGCGACCGTAGCTGTCGCGCGGTTCCAGACTGTAGCGCCTAGAACCACGCGGCCACCCAGGCCGGCCCTTAAAGTGAAAGGCAAATAATTTGTTATATTGCAGCAAAAAGAGAAAATATTTTTTCTCTAAAAAAAATTTGTCTTATATGCTGTGTACATCAACAGGAGAAATTGGTATTTCATCAACAGAAGAGATTGGTATTTCACTGACCATAAAAAACTATTCTTCAGGCTGTCTACTTACGGTCTTTCTGTAGTTTGATTTTATTTCATTAGCTTTATCTTACAGGACAATGCTTCAAAAATAAACAAGGTCGGTTATTAGGTGTATATATGTAAAAAGCAACGTCAGCGCTGTATATTTAACAACCCTGCTCATGCAATGGAGAACTGTCCCGTTTATACCTTGATAACAATCCCGACACACAGTCTATATTCTCTGGCAGCTATCTCAAAGATGCACTGTGCTGCAAAAATTGGTGATGAGTAAAGATTTCCACTTCACTTGGTCGCCCCCCTAAATGAATATTATACTCCGCTACGTCGAATTAAGTCTAACGGAGAATCCCTTGAGTGCAAAGTCGAAAAAGGCCGACGATGTTTACTCCATGCAACGCCTCACATACTGTCTAGCATGCAACCACAATATTTTATGTTAATGGCAACAGAAGGCGGGACTAGAGGTACCTAATGGTGAGCACAGCATGAGGCTACGGAGTGTACCTGAACTGCTTAGTGTACGAGTACCTCACAAAAGTGCTAAAGTGCTAATTGTGTTTGTACAAAGCAGAGCTATGGCAACGATAAGCAAAGCAAACATAGCATTGTATCTACAACAACAGTAGACATTTCGTCTGAAAGGAACCCAAGGAGTTCAGCAGAGTGAGAAAGAAGTGGCAGATGAGCTATTAGCGTGTAGATGAGTCAGTGAAATGTATGGTCTCATATACGCTCGACTGTGCGGTCAGTGTGCATGAGGAGCACAATGTTGACAATATATGCTTAACAAGTGAAAGTGATAGGGAAACTGGTGTCGATTCATGTACTTCTTCATGTTTGTCGGACGGGAAGCCACAAATCCCATCTCCAGTAAAACGTCGTAAAAGACAATCGTTTTCCAAAAGGGGGTAATAAGCATAATTACGTACAGGGAACATAATCCGCATCGTAGTAAAACAAAAAAAACAATTATGAATAGATTTCGAATACGTCCGCAGCATAAGAAAAGTGCATAAGAAAAAGCAACGGGTGTTCAAGAGAGGACAAGGCACACTTGTTACAAAGACTGGTGTTTGCGCGTTTCAGGGATGCTCAATACAATTTACAGAATGTGCATGATAGTGGAAATGGAAATGCCGTGTGGCTAGGGCCTCCTGTCGGGTAGACCGTTCGCCTGGTGCAAGTCTTTCGAGTTGACGCCACTTCGGCGACTTGCGTGTCGATGGGGATGAAATGATGATGATAAGGACAACACAACACCCAGTCCCTGAGCGGAGAAAATCTCCGACCCAGCCGAGAATCGAACCCGGGCCGTTAGGTATGACATTCCGTCGCGCTGACCACTCAGCTACCAGTGGCGGACTTGCATGATAGTGACCCGCTACGAAATGCACATCAAATAGCGCCCAACATGGGTTACAGTGATTTCAAGGGTAGCAGTGGATGGTTGCATAAATTCACACAGTCCTACAGACTTGGAAGACGTAAGATAACGAAGATTCAAATAAAGCGTCAACTTGACGATCCACAACCAACTGCAGAATCGGCCCAAACATTTGTTGTTGTTGTTGTTGTTGTCTTCAGTCCTGAGACTGGTTTGATGCAGCTTTCCATGCTGCAAGCTTCTTCATCTCCCAGTACCTACTGCAGCCTACATACTTCTGAATCTGCTTAGTATATTCATCTCTTGGTCTCCCTCTGCGATTTTTACCCTCCACGCTGGCCTCCAGTACTAAATTGGTGATCGCTTAATGCCTCAGAACATGACCAACCAACCGATCCCTTCTTATAGTCAAGTTGTGCCACAAACTCCTCCTCTCCCCAATTCTGTTCAATACCTCCTCATTAGTTATGTGATGTACCCATCTAATCTTCAGCATTCTTCTGTAGCACCACATTTCGAAAGCTTCTATTCTCTTCTTGTCCAAACTAGTTATCGACCATGTTTCACTTCCATACATGGCTACACTCCATACAAATACGTTCAGAAACGACTTCCTGACACTTAAATCAATACTCTACGTTAACAAATTTCTCTTCTTCAGAAACGCTTCCCTTGCCATGCCAGTCTACATTTTATATCCTATCTACTTCGACCATCGTCAGTTATTTTGCTCCCCAAATAGCAAAACTCCTTTACTACTTTAAATGTCTCATTTCCTTATCTAATTCCCTCAGAATCACCCGACTTAATTCGACTACATTCCATTATCCTCGTTTTGCATTTGCTGCTGTTCATCTTATACCCTCCTTTCAAGACACTGTCCATTCCGTTCAACTGCTCTTCCAAGTCCTTTGCTGTCTTTGACAGAATTACAATGTCATCGGCGAACCACAAAGTTTTTATTTCTTCTCGATGGATTTTAATTCCTACTCAGAACTTTTCTTTTGCTTCCTTTACTGCTTGCTCAATATACCGATTGAATAGCATCGGGGAGAGGCTACAACCCTGTCTCACTCCCTTCCCAACCACTGCTTCCCTTCCATGTCCCTCGACTTTTATAACTGCCATCTCGTTTCTGTACAAATTGTAAATAGCCTTTCGCTCCCTGTATTTTACCCCTGCCACCTTCAGAATTTGAAAGAGAGTATTCCAGTCAACATTGTCAAACGCTTTCTCTATGTCTACAAATGCTAGACACGTAGATAAGATAAACAAACCTACACCAACGTTCAGTAAGGAATTTGTTTTCAACTCCGTCCAATCGAGATTCGAAGAGAAAATGCATATGAAAGTAACCCTGGAAATTAGAGGTACCAAGAGAATTGTACCAAAATCAACTAACATCAATGCCTTAACGTATTTGTATACAATTATGCCGACTGTTATTCTGGATGGTAAATTGACTGTGAAGTTATTTATTGTCCTGTGAGAAGTAGGAAGTGCTCCACCTCATACGATTCCTCTTAGTGTGCGTCATCTTGCAAGGACAGTAGGAAATACTTCCGTCACTGCAAGTAGAAGTGGGAAAATGGGCGTAAGAGAATTACATTTATGGTATAAGAACTGTTTTCGACCAATAGCTGGTCGGAATAAGTTTATTTTACTTCATTCTTGGTCTGCATATATATAAGTCATACTCCTTTAGAGCAAACTATCCCTCCTGAAAAGTGTGTGATGTTGCAGTTCATACCAGATGGAACCATTCGGCAAATTCAACCTCTTGATGTTTGTTTTTTTCCGTGCCTATAAAACATATGATCGCAATATCAGTAGCTACGCCGCAATGGATAGCCAGTTTCACGATAATCTCCATGACAGACTGTTTCTGATTCTATTGCATGCCATGACATTTCATCATTTCTCATCACCCCGTTTCACCAATATGATTCTATATGCGTTTTTTAGGAGTGCGTACCTATTTGAACGTCCTGCACGGTTTGTAGCTCCCAATGAGTTCGCCTTCAGTATTGATGGTGGAACCCTTGTAAACACAGTGGCTCGCAATTTTTCATCCGGTACTCATGGCGCAAGTTAATGGTCTGTTTTGAACATTTCTTGAATGTCGACGATGTGCATTTTGTGAAGTGTAATACAAATACACCATAGAAGGTTGATCTCTGTACCTTCCGGACACTCATTTACTGTCGCCCTACTGATGCATATGGTGAGTCATTAGCAGCTAACATTTTTCTTGTCACAACTGTTAACTGTTAACCCTTACCAAAGATTGAATTTGCGACCTCGCGCTCAAGGAGTTAATTGTTAAGGACTTTCTTCTATATTCCACTACATCGCTTAAAGCATATCTAAGTAAAACTAGGGAAATGAACAATGACGTTCCCAACCATCATGTAGACTTGTTCTGAAGTTTATGTTCCGATATTTTTTGCCCTAAGATTATGTTTTAGATTTGGAAAATGTAAATCAGTAAATTAGTGTACTTAGCATGTTTCAATTCACTGATGTCTTATGAGATAATATTATGGGTAAACCTTCACTTAAAAAATATTCATTATACAAAATCAAGTAATTAGAATTATGTGTGATTTTACACACGTACGTCTTAGATGCATTTGTGTAAAAAATTAGAAATATTAACCACTCCCTTGAAGTTCTTTGACCATTGCGGATCGGTACACTTCACATGTCGATCGTCATTGACTTAACGATGTTACACACATAAACAGATACATGACTATGCAATACACCCTATTAGTCGGTTATATGTATACCAATGATAATATAAGAATAATTCCAAACCCCCAGTTTCGACCAAGGTTTCCGCGAGGTTTCTTTTAGTTGTAAGGCAAATACCAAAAATGGAAATCCTTTCCCAGTTATTCCAAATTGCAGCTCATCTCTGTCGGACTACCAGCTCGTCTGGCATTTGACAAAAAAAAAAAAATAGTGGTCCCTCTAATGGTTCGCATCTCGTACACTCGGCTTCACTCTCTGGGGTGGAGAATGAAGAGTAGTAATTACAGTACACTTACTTATCGATGAAATTTGCTATCAATAATCCTTTGCGTTATCAAAGCGGCAGAAACATCGGTATTCACAAATACAATAGCATGGGTACAAGAAATGTTCATTTGTACTTCCCTCCACTGAATCTTGGCACAGAAAGGAGTGAACTATTGTAGAACACTGACAGTGAGCACATGGAAATAAAGGTACGATAAACAGCAGAATTGTTCTCAAATGTAAATTAAAGTTGTTTTTCTTCCTGTAATATAGAGAGATTCTCGCACAGAAATAAACAGTTAATTAAATGGTTAGCACACGGGCACATATTCCGAAATTGTTTTTAAAATGGATCTCACAATCTTTTGTTCAAATAATACGCCACACGTCGTAATGTTTACCATGAATGTGATCTACGGAGCGTGAAACGGACGAAGCAATTAACACCGCATTCTGCTATCGTCGAGAATCTTGCACCACATTAACAGCCTACCAACAGGCATAAATAGATCTGCGGTCAGCTGAAGAAGTTTGACGTTTTGGAATAGCCGCATTATCAATGTGGCGAACCTCAGATGGTGGATGTGATGGATGTCTCACTATTTCCAGACAGATTGAGTTAGCGCTTGCTGGTACCAGTGTCACTATTTATTCCAGACTCGAAGTAGATGTTCGTTAAATATGCAAGTAATTAACATTACCTTCATTTTTAATACTAGTCATAACTGTGTTTTGCTTTCCATGAATTAATTGATGTACATGCCATTGTATTACAATGTCTTTAATTTTCCATTTGTTGAATGCTTTCACAGCTATTTTTTTATTTAATTTTGTTATGTACCAATGTAGTACATGTATCTTTTTCTTGTTGTTGTTCTTGTTGTGGTCTTCAGTCCGAAGACTGGTTTGATGCAGCCCTCCATGCTACTTCATCCTGTGCAAGCCTCTTCATCTCTGAATAACTACTGCAAATTACGTCCATCTGAAACTGATTACTGTACTCATTTCTTCGTCTCCCTCAATGGTTTTCATTCCCCACACTTCCCTTCAGTATTAAACTGGTGATTCCTTGATGACTTAGAATGCATCCTGTCAACCAATCCCTTCTTCCAGTCAGGGTGTGCTACAAATTTCATTTCTTCGCAGTTCTATTGAGCATCTCCTCATCGGTTACGTGAACCACCCATCTAATCTTCAGCATTCTTCTGTAGAACCACATTTCATGGCCCTTGTAGTCTGTTCCCTTCGATCCCACAAACCAACCGACCACACTTAAAAAGCTTTCGTTTTCTTCTTGTCTAAACTGTTTATCGTCCATGTTTCATTTCCATACAAGCCTACATTTCATACAAATATTTTCGGAAAAGACTTCCTACATCGATGTTAAGAAATTTCTCTTCTTCAGAAACGCTTTTGTTGCCATTTTCATTTTACATTTTATATCCTTTCTTCTCCGCCCATCATCAGTTATTTTGCTGTCCAAATATTATTAACTCATCCACTACTTTAAGTATCTTGATTCCTAATCTAATTCCCTAAGCATCACCTCATTTAATTCGAATATATTCCACTACCCTAGTAATGCTTCTGTGGATGTTTATCGTATATTCTTCTTTGAAGACACTGTCCATCCCGTTCAATCGCTCTTTCAAGTCTTCTGCGGCCTCTGACAAAATTTCCATATCATCGGAAAACCTCAAAGATTTTATTTCTTCTTCTTGAACTTTAATAGCTACTCCAAATTTTTCTTCGGTGTCTTTCACTGCTTGCTCAATGTACTGATCGAATAAAATTGGGGGTATTCAAATAACTTTCGGGGATGAAGCCAGACGACGTCGTTGACAACAGTCGATATTTCGAGAGGAGCACACCCTGCCATTTTCAAGGGAAAATTTCAGCAAAGTAAGGGCTGTGCAAGCGAATTTAAAACCCCAGAAAGATAACAATACACAGACACACACACACGCATGCACACACGCTCACACACACAGGCACACACACACACACACACACAGACACACACACACACACACACACACACACACACACACACACACACACACACATACGCACACACACTGCAAACTCTAGCGCCACGTTAAACCAAAGATGACCGACGTCAGAAGTTATCGATAGTATAATCAATAATCAACGGGTGAGGTAACATAAAGTCTGTTTTCTGACAAGTGAGAGAGGATTCCATGCTGGATTTAAACAAGAATCACAAAATCTATTTATACGGTTACTTGCTAATTTCATTTCAAGAGCTTCCTTAATAATACTTTCCCAATAGCTAAAAGTGGCTGCCAGAATCTCCGTGTAGTTATATTGCGTAGGATGACGAGTGCCAAGACAGTGTTTGCAATGGCGGATTTGCTCGGCTGTTGTATGTGTGTGTCACGCTTATGAGCAGTACACCTGTCCTCCAAAGTCCTAATAAAATGGTTCAAATGGCTCTGAGCACTATGGGACTTAACAGCTCAGGTCATCAGTCGCCTTGAACTTAGAACTACTTAAACCTAACTAACGTAAGGACATCACACACATCCATGCCCGAGGCAGGATTCGAACCTGCGACCGTAGCGGTCGTGCGGTTCCAGACTGAAGCGCCTAGAACCGCTCGGCCACGCCGGCCTGCAAAGTCCTAATAGTCTGACCAATATATGTCATCCCGCAGCTGCATGGAATACTGTAGACACCCGCCTTTCTCAAGTCAAGTTCATCCTTTACGGAGCCTGAAAAAACCCTGTTGTTAGATGGTTGTCGAAAAACACATTTCACATCATATTTCCGCAAAATACGACCAGTCCTGTTCGAAAGGCTCCCTGTGTAAGGCAAAAAGATCGTAGACTTTGGTGCCATCTTGGTATTATTATCACTCACGTGACGCGCAGTTGGTAGACAGCGCAACGCAAGTCTGATCTGTCTTTCATTATTACAGTTCCAACGTAAGATGACTTCGAGATGGGTTAGCTCAGCTGAAAAACTGTCAGGGCCCGATATCATACGGACGCTGTGAACTAAGGTACGAAGTAGCCCTTCACGTTGAACAGCATGGTGACGGCTGTCAGTCCAAGTCAGTGGTCAGTGTGAGCAGCCTTCTTATAAACGACGTGTCCCAATGTACCATCCACCTCCCTCCTGCCCAACACATCAAGGAAGGGAAGACAGCCATTCTTTTCCACCTCCATTCGGGTGAATTGAATTCATGTGTTCTAAAAAGTCTTCAAAATTCTCAGAGCCCTGAGGCCAAACAACAAAAGTATCGTTTACATATCGAAAAAAAAAAAAACGCTGGTTTCAAAGCCGCCAAGTCCAAGGCACGTTTCTCGATATGTCCCGTAAACACACTGGCAAAAATAAGTGACAATTGGCTTTCCATCGCAACTCCATCTGTCTGCTCGAAGGTCAACACATGTCAAAATAGGTTACATTAATTCAGCCGCCGGCCGCGGTGGTGTAGCGGTTCTAGGCCCTCAGTCCGGAACCGCGCGACTGCTACGGTCGCAGGTTCGAATCCTGCCTCGGGCATGGATGTGTGTGATGTCCTTAGGTTAGTTAGGTTTAAGTAGTTCTAAGTTCTAGGGGACTGATGACCACAGATGTTAAGTCCCATAGTGCTCAGAGCCATTAATTCATCCCCAAACCTATACTCATTAACTGTAGGGAACCAGACGGAGCAGCACTAGTGAAGGGAGAAACCACATCAAGCCTTATTAGACTGTCAGAGTCATTCAAATTCATTCACTCTAATCAACATAAGGTGAAACACGTATGTAACATAGCAGCGATGGCGAGGCATTGTAGTATCTGTGACCAGAGAGTATGCGCTTGACCGCGCGAGTGTTGCGAGCGGTTCTCAGTCAGTCGTTCAGTCGTTGCGAGTCTGTGGCTCTGTCTAGTTGAGGGCAGTACTCTGTCGGTAGTCGTTGCGAGTCTGTAGCTCTGTCTAGTTGAGGGCAGTACTCTGTCAGTAGTCGTCGCGTGCAGTACGCCAGTAGTCGTCATGCAGAGCGGTCGGTCAGTGGTAGCAGTCCAGTGGGATTGCGTGATGTGGTCTGGCGACAACACTGGTCAAGATGCTGAATGAGGTATACTGTTAATTAAGATAATCATCGGATAATGTAAAGTTTAACTATTGTAACTAATTTTCAACAAGTGCCCCCAATAATAACTTTGATTTCAAAAGCAATTTTACATAAAATTTCCATTTAATTGAAGTAACTATTTCGTTCCACTTCCCTTAAACAAAAGTTTCAGTTTTCAATTAGATTACAAAAACAAAAAAAGGGGAATATTATTATTTGCAATGCAGTTCCTCCAAGCGGTGCGCAAGAACAAGAGCAGAAATTTGATTAGGTGTTGTAATGAGGTAAGAATTTTAATTTTGATTTTTTTGCACAGGGCCAAAGACCGATATTTCGGTTTAATTGAATTATCATTTTTCTGAGATTTTCTTATCACTGAATAGACTTTAATTTTTTTGTGAAGAGCTTACACCAGAGTCAGATTGCGAATTTCACATTTTTGTTGCCTTTGTCAGTACATTTCATTGCAGGGAGGTTATTCTTGGGTCCCATTTATTATTATATTTTTTTTATTTAAATATTTTTGAGGGGACGATATTGCTTCTTGGCTCCTTTTCTGTTAAATATTGTCTTACAAAATTTTTGCGGGGAGGTTACACTTGGCGACACCCAGTCCAGGATCGAATTTCGTTGAGAGTCTTTTGAGCAACAGTCAGATATCTGCTCTTATTTGCTTAGATATAATTAGGATTTAGCGCAACGCTTTTAATAATATTGTGACTTTCTTTCTACAGGTCAACGGCAATTTGTTGCTTTGTTGTATTTGTGTGTTGCTTTTGCATATGTGCTTAATTGTTTTGTAAATAATTTTGACTATTGTTAAAATGCCGCGAAAGACTGTGAATAGTGTATCGCGAGGTATTTTGAATGAAATTACCGACTTAAACAGCGTGACCGATAGTAATTGTGACACGCAGTGTAATGATGACAATCCTGCGTTCACTAACAGTCAGTGCATTCCAGCCACTAGTGATGACTTTTACCCTGATAATGAACAAACGAACTCAATTGTCTCGTCTGTTAATTTGACGACAATTGATGACGCGGAGCGGTCTATAGTAATGAGCGCTGTCGAGCTTAACACACCCGATTTAGAAAATCCCAGTAATGTACAGAGAAATTTTTCTGGTGAAAATGAACAGTGTACTGGAAGTACGACGGATTTATTTAATTCCGAAATAGGGACTGACAGTGTATGTTTGACTCACAAACCTTTTTGTGAATCTGAGAATAACCAAATGGTTACGGAAAGCGAGACAATTCCAGATACACCACTAAACAACACGAGGAATAGAAATAATGATGTTGTGTCGAATCCAATTATGGCATTTTTGCTACAAATGAATAAACAACTTAATGAAAAACTGGATAACACTTCCAAACAACAGAGTGAAGATTTCAAACAACAACTTAATGAACAGGTCAAACAACTTAGGGAAGATAACAAACATTTAAATGAGAAACTTGACAATAATGACGAAAATCTCAAACAACTTAGTGAACAGGTCAGACAACAGAATGAAAAATTAGACGACAATTCCAGACAGCTTTGTGAACAAATTAGAGCCGTTGCCGCGCAGTGTCATGACACTAAGGAACAGTTGCGCGTGGAAATTGAGGCTTGTTCACGAAAAAATAGCGAAGAAATTAAGTCTGTTGCGCAAGAATTAAGGGAAATGCAAACAGCCGCAACAGAAACACTCAGAGACGAAATTAGCGGAGTCGCTAAACAATGCTCTGAAAAAGCTACACAATTACGGGAAGAGTTTAAAGCTATGACGGTAGAACTTTCGCGCACAGTGGACGCAAAGATAGACGCGAAATTCGAACAGCAGAACACTCAGATGAACGAGCGCTTTAATCAGCACATACAAAACAGTGATACGCGTTTCCGCAAATTTATTCAAGATCAAAACAAAGTAAAACGACAAGTCATGGAAACAATCACTGCACAAAGACAAGAGGACAAACGTAAAATATTCGCGAAAGCGAAGACGTATGTAGACAATAATATTACTACAGTGTCTGGCAAAATTAATACCATAGAACAATTGAACGCGGAATTAAGGGATGAAATTTCTGATCTTAAATCAAAAACAGATACACACACAGTAAATATTCAAACAGTGACAGATAGATTCGAACAATTAGATCTAACACAGGATTGCGATGTCATCAAAGCTGATGTTAAAAAAATGAGCGAAACTACGCGTAAGTTGCAAAAACAGATTAATGCGTCTGATTCTAAAACCGATGATCAGGTTAAAATGCTGTCTGAAAAATGTGATGAATTGGCCAGTCGTATTGATGTCATCGAAAATACTAATGACAGTAAATCAGACGATACCGCACCGGTTTCACTTATCCAAACACCTGAATTTCAAAATTTACAGCAGGCAATTAATGAGATCGATTCGTCTAATAACACGTTACGTAGGAAGTTGTCAAATTTACAACAAGAAGTAACAGAGATGAAAAACATTTCAGTTAATAACATACCACAACAGACGCCACTTTATGAACATTTGTCAGACTCACGCAGCGCGTATAATTTTGGTAATCTACAGAGAGTACGGGGCTTAGATTCCGATCAACCACAGTTCAACAGATTTTCTTACAATCCTGAACCTGTTCCATCACACAGAGATGATAATTTCGACTACAAACATTTTCTGTCAGTGAGAAAGTTTAAGGTTTTCAAAAACGATAGAACGCAGATTCACCCACTGGATTGGATTCAACAATTTAGCTTTGCTCTTCCACCGACTTGGCCTGTAACACATAAACTTGAATTTATTTGCAGTTTTTTGGAAGGCGAACCGGCAACTCGTATGAGACCGATCGCGAGGCAATGGTATTCAGTAGAAGAGTTTCAGAATGCTTTTCTGTCAGCGTACTGGTCGAAGACGACACAGCGCGGAATTAAAGATCAGTTGATTAGTTTGCCGAATTACGAGAACTCCAATTTTCCCAGTGTGACGCAATTTTTTGAGCACATGGTACAACAAAACCAGTACCTAAGTGAACCGTACAGTGAATCCGCACTTATACAATTATGCATTTCCAAATTACCACGGTCATTACGAGTGTCACTTCTAACAGGTCAGCAAAAGGAAAATATTTCAGCGTTCAGAGATCTTTTACAGCTCTTGGAAGTACAGCAATCTGATTATTCTTTTGTAAACAAAAACTTTTCGTATAATAACCAAGGTCAACAAAAGTACAGCAATTATGATCAGACACGTAATTTCAATAGGAAAGATAACAGACGCTTTAGGAACGGCAACTACCAAAATTCTAATAACAGCCAAAATTTTAATTATCAATATCGTCAAAATTTTCAGCAACAAGAACCACACTTTAGTAACAATAGAGGTATTTCACAACAACAACATCAAAACCAGCCGGTTAGCATACCTAACCAACAATGGAGCGCACAAGGTCAACCAGGCTTTAATGTTCCGCCGCGTGCACGTATAGTCCCTGATACAACAAATAGTAACGTACGTCAGCAAGGAAACAACTACGTACAAAGAAGGCAGTATTTCAATTCCTATCGTAATGCACCGTATAGGAATGACTATTACGACAGACGTAAAAACGATGAGCACAATTATCAGCGTACATATAACAACAGTCGGTCTCACCAACAGCAAAATCATACGCAAGAACATATTCTCATGAATGAACCCGACAGTAGGTACCATCCAGAGCGTAACACGTCTGGAAGAAGTAATAGGACAGTTGAAATAGTCGAAATGCCACAGAATCCTGCTAATAATAATAATACGTCAGATAGAATCTGACTAAATACTGCACAGGACGCATCTTCCAATAACACAAGCACTACCTTTGACACGCAAAATGTTGTTCACGAAAACGTAATTACTTTTGACGATATCAGAGACACTCTCTTGCAGGAAAGACCATTTGTTCAGAAATCTATTTTACATCCTGTTATCGAAATTAAAATTGGTTCATCGAAATTCTCAGCAGTAATTTATTCCGGCTCACCTATATCTGTAATAAATGAGGAGACTTTTATCGAGTGCAATAAAGAGAATACTTATCCGTCATTACCTTTAGGCAAAACCAAAGTGAAGGGAGCAGTATCGAGTAAAGGTGTAGACGTTAAATTACAGACGCATTTATCATTTTGTATTGGAGGTCATACTTTCCACTCTAATTTTTGGATTGTTCCTTTATTAACAACAGACGTAATTTTAGGTACGAATTTTCTGGTACAACACGACGCAGTCATTGATTTTCAGAATTCTTATATAATGTTAAAGGATGAAAATGTACAATTGGCTTTAGAATCTCAGCACTCACTATCTGCGGAAGAACAAACAATTAACCGCACAGAGGTCATTTCCGCAACACGTAACATAGACTGTAATCCCACAGTGTTCACGGATACGTACGTACACAACTATAATACTCCAGACGAAGTTGACTACAACGTAATGCAAATGATTTCCGATAAAGTTCGACAAAGCAGTGCAACTACAGACGACGAACGAACGCAATTACACAAAATTCTTTTACAGCAAGCTCCAGTTTTCGACAACATTCCTGGTACTATGTCCGGATTTATGTATGAATTTCAAGTCAAGCAGCACGATACATTTAAAGCAAAGCATTATCCCATTCCATATATTCATAGAGAACAAGTTAAAAAAGAATTGCAGGATATGCTTGATCAAGGAATTATTGAACCAGCAGTTAGTCCGTACATAAACCCGTTGCATATTGTTAAGAAAAAAGATGGCTCACTTCGCCTTGTACTTGATTCACGTCACATTAATGACATTATTATTAATGAAACAGATCGACCACAGACATTAGAGGAACTTTTACAGAAATTTCATGGTACAGCTGTTTATTCTACACTAGATTTGAAATCGGGATTTTGGCAAATTCAACTTCATCCGAATTGCAGAAAATACACAGCATTTCTTTGTTTTGGCGACTGTTATCAATTTTGCAAATTACCGTTCGGCTTAACTATTTCTTCTGCAGCTTTTATTCGCGGTTTGAACACAATACTTCCGACAGAACTTAAAGACAGAATCACAACGTATGTAGACGACATTCTTATTGCAGAAGCTAACTGGTCTGAACACAATCTGATTCTTGAACAACTGTTACAAACTTTCCATGCACAAGGACTTACAGTTAACCTCAGTAAATCGCACTTTGGTAAAACTTCTATAAAATTTCTTGGACACGTGATTTCAGCAGATGGCATTGCACCTGATCCGGAAAAACTTCAGGCTCTACGTGACATTACTGTTCCTACGACAAAGAAACAACTACGCAGTTTTTTGGGCTTAATTAACTTTTTTCGTAAATTTATTCATTATTCCGCTTTAGACACGCTTAGACTATGCCAATTAACAGGTAAAAACAGTATTTGGTCTTGGGATAAGCAAGCACATTCTGAATTCATGAACCTGAAACATGCTTTGTTGAATGCACCACTTTTATCGCACCCCGATCTTACTAGAAATTTTTCCATTGCCACCGACAGTTCTAACACCGCTTTAGGCGTACACATTTTCCAGGAAATTGAAGAAGATGGTTCAACAGTTATTAAAAACATCGCATTTGCAAGCCGCATTCTGTCACCCGCTGAACGAAATTATTCTGTTACAGAACTTGAAACATTATGTGTTGTATGGGCTTTTACGAGATTTCGGCACTTTCTTTATGGCAGACATACCACCGTTTACACAGACCACAGAGCAATACAATTTTTACTTTCAGCTAAATTTACTCACGACAGATTAAGCAGATGGAAACTTTATTTGCAAGAATTTAATTTTACGATTGTTCACATTCCCGGCACACAAAATGTTATAGCAGACGCACTATCGCGTTCTCTCGGCAACAATCAGCAAGACGTAGCAACCAACTTCTGCAAAACAAATTTCAGTGTCATGTACATTCAGCAAGTCGCATTTGAAAACTTTATTTCATCGTCACTACAGGACATAGCGCAAGAGCAAAATAAGGACAATGTGTGGAAAGAAATTAAACACCTTTGGCAAGATAGGAAAAATGTTACGATTAGGAACCACTACACTGTACGCAATGACATTCTGTTTCGCCGCTCTCATCCTGACAGCAACAATTGGTTATTATGCATCCTAACGAACTGGTTAACAAATTAATCTGGTACACTCATTTAAGTTACGCACATTACGGAGCACGAAAATGTTTTCTTATACTGAGACAGAACTGTTATTTTACTAACATGGAAAAACGTATACGACGAGTTTTAGCGTCTTGTAAAATTTGCCAGAAAGCTAAATCAGACACCACTTCACATATTCCTCCATTATATCCCATTATACCTGTTAAATTAAAACACATGGCCGCAGTAGATATTTTTGGTCCGATTCCGAGAACTAACAGAGGTTTTTGCTACATCTTTGTCGCTGTTGAGCTCACTTCAAAATTTGTTACTTTCACTCCGTTACGCAAAGCTACTGCTAAAACTGTTTCGAAAGCATTTGTAAAACATTTTCTGTTTCATGTAGGGCATGTGATGAAAGTAATTTCCGACAATGGATCACAATTTCGTAGTAGTGTATGGACACGCATGTTACGAGCCAGAAACATTTCTCCGATCTATATATCCAAGTACCACGCTTCTTCGAACCCCTGTGAACGGTTAATGAAAGAAATTGGTAAACTGTGCCGAATATACTGCCACAAAAGACATATTGATTGGGATACACACATACTCTTATTCCAAGATGTAATTAATTGCATTCCAAATGAATCCACTATGCTATCTCCGTCTATTATATTGAAAAACGTTGAACCACCAAACAAAATTAAAGAATTAGTAAACTTCCCTAAATGTCGTCGACTAAGACACCACGAAATAATTGACATTGCGCTGAACAACATCAAACGTGCGGCAGAGCGCCGGAGAAGACAGCAAAAACAGGTTTGTAGACGCCGAGACTTTCACGTTGGACAGAAAATATTAGTACGTACACATTATTTATCCAGTAAATTAAAAGGTAAGTGCAGTAAATTTGAACTTCTATACGCAGGTCCATATCGGATTCGCAGCATCCCTCACCCCAATGTTGTACACGTCGAAACTTTGAGAACTAGAAAATCGAAAGGCAACCACCATATCTCAAACATTAAACCGTTTATTGAATGAAGACACTTTATGATTCAACACACTATGATGTCATTTATTAATGCAATTATTTCACTTGACTAATTACTGATGATTATCGCATTTTTTCTTGGCAAGTGCCCGGCAAGGTAAGGTTAGCAGGTCGCTTTTCTTGTCGTTACACATCAGACCGTGCACATTTTCCACTTTTTTTGTGTATATGATTGTACTCCAGTTTTGTTTATATGCACTGTGAAATAGTTAAGATATAACACACACCAGTTGACTTTGACATTTTTTTTGCCTTATGACATCTCAACGTCGTGACTGTTTTACATTTTGCTGCTGCATTGTGATATTATCTGTACATTTTGCCTCTGAACACTGTCAATGCCTTTGACATATTACGTTTTCTGTCATGTTATGCTGTATGGTTAATTATGTTACCATAAACCAGTCATTATTTAGTGGGTATATGATTTAAATGCAAGACATTAATCTCTGTTCATCAATTTCAGTAAGAAATGGTGCGTGTAAGAAATAAATTCAACAGAAATGGGAATTTCACCTACGGAATAAACGAAAGAAGATGCAATAACTTTCTGAGGAAGAGTAAATGGATCAGGATTAACAAACATTAACAAGAATATACTATACTCATCGTAGAATAGCAGTCTTAACTAATTTTTTCTTTCAGAATACAAGGTGATTGATGCAGGCTGTCAGACTGAACTACACATCTTAGTTTTAGTGATGAAATATGCTAGAGATAAGGAATAGTTGTATAATGAGTAATGAAGTGATTTTTTGCAGATGATAATGAATACTGATGAATAATGATGAAGGATATGGTATTATGAATAATGAAGTTTTTATTTACAGGTGATGATAATAGTGAAGTTATGATAATATGGATAATGAAGTGATTGATAATGAAGTTTTTTCTTTACAGATGAGGATAATGTTGGAGTTTTATATTTATGCTATGTAGTTATTTAAGTATTTGTTGCAGTTTGTTTTGACAGCAGGTGTTATATTGCATAGTAGGATGACGGAAAGTTTTGGAAAGGACAGCTATGGAACACATTTTATACACATTTCACTACTTGTTAATTCGAAGTTCACTACTTTTCAGCATAGTGTGCATTTCTTCTTTCAGGTCAATAATCCATTTTGTATTTTTTCCAGGAGATGCTTGTCATGATACTTACTAAAACAGTTACTTATTATACCTGTTCTAGTACTTGCATTTTTATTTTTTTTTACCCATTTGTGTTTACCATTTATAAATGTAATCACATATACTGCCTTGTTACATAACCTTGCTACAGCTGACTCATGACGAATGACTTTACCTATCCTCATTTGCAGCAATAGGTCAAAAGCAAAAAGTGTTATGCCTCAGCAATTAATTATCGATCCCAATGCAATGCATTGCTAACAAAAAAATGTATTAACAGTCCCAAATAGTGATACCAGTTTGAGAAAATTCTGAATAATACTGATTAGCTCTGACTAGTATGTCAATTGAGTAATGACTTCTTAATGAGACAACAAAAATACACATATATATAAAATAATGCTTAGTAACTGGCCAGTAATTGCCACTGTTATTGTAATGAGACTACTTATAATCCCCATGATTATTAATGCTATGACTATAATTAACTGATTTTTAATAATGACTTCGTAATGATCTGAATAATACTGAATGACGAACAATGCTTTATACTATTCCATACCTGATGGCCACTGAGCGCCAATAATTAGTGTCACTTAATGAATTGTTATTAATTATGCCATTAATTAGCTCTTGTTTTCAATGTTCATACTTTGTAATTGGAAATGAATGTGACTGTTTAATAATGCTTTGTAATTAGGAAAAAGCTAATCATTATTACTATTGAAATGACAAATGATTAATTAACTATGCCATACTTTGTAACTGGAAAAGAATGCGATTGTTTCATGATGCTTTGTAATTAGGAGAAGGTTAATGATTAATACTATATTGAAATGACAAATGATTAATTAACTATGCCATACTTTGTAACTGGAAAAGAATGCGATTGTTTCATGATGCTTTGTTATTAGGAGAAGGTTAATGATTAATACTATATTGAAATGACAAATGATTAATTAACTATGCCATACTTTGTAACTGGAAAAGAATGCGATTGTTTCATGATGCTTTGTAATTAGGAGAAGGTTAATGATTAATACTATATTGGAATGACAAATGATTAATTAACTATGCTATACTTTGTAACTGGAAAAGAATGCGATTATTTAATAATGCTTTGTAACTAGGAAAAGAAGATTACTGATTCTATGTAAAACAATTAATGAACATTTTTCTGTAATACTACATACATGGTACAGAAATGTTCAATAACTGGGCTATGAATGCCGCAAACTACTACTGTAATTGACAATATTATGTGACTTAATGTCCTTCACCTTATGAGCTAACTACCCTGAATTACTGCGATGTCCATTTGTCCTGTTTATCCTAGTGATCATGGAGCACTATATTTGGTTTTGCACTAATTCTACGTTGATGTGCCTTGTAAGAGCGTGGTGTTGACACGACATGCTGTCCACCACCGTGAGCGATGAAGACGTTATTATGGTCCCACTGTTTGGTGTACCTAATATACTGCCAAAATAAAAAAAAAATGGAATATTACTACGACAGTTCAGTGTCTTGGCTACGCTGATAAATTCTGAGGGGAAAAGAACTTCAAGTTGTGTCACTTGGTGTTGTACTTCTGTGGAAAGATATGGACTTTCAAAACAGCTGTGTGCAAGCTAAAGTGCTACAACCATGATGCAATCCTTCCCTTTCCTATCCTAATTCTTGTCACATAGTGAAAATCATTTTTGCTAACATTATTTATGTTCATGGCTATACATTTTTTCAATTCGCTAAACTCCAGTGCGAGTACACTTATGTCACTGGTCGACATGATTTTTTTTTTTTGCTATTATGTTTATTTATTGCGAAAATGCTAAAGACATTTTTTTGATTTGTTCTGAAGTACAGTATATGTGCACTTTTGTCTTTTATATTGTATATACATTTTTTATTTTCTGAACTACAGTGCATGTGCACTTCTGTTAGGTGTTAATATGTTTTCTACTGAACTTCAGTGCCTGTACACTTTTCTCATTTTTCAATATGATTTCTACTATTCTGTATATTCAATACTTTAATGCATATGCACTTATGTCATTTGTTACTAATTGTACATACATTTCATCAATTACTGATATGTTCTCAACTGCAGTGCATGTGCACTCATGTCACTTGTCAACATAATATTTTGCCAGTCTGTTTATTTGTTCTGAATATGATAAAGAATTTTTTCAGTGCCTGTGCACTTTGTTATCTGTCAAATAATTTGTATATACATTTTTCTGATTTGCTACTATGTTTTGTACTCACATTTGTCTTTGTCTGATATATTTTGTACTTAGTGCGTGTGCACAACATTTAAATATTCTGTAAGTTGTAGAATTTTGTTAATTAAAGAAAAATTTTGCCGCGCTTGGCAAGTCCAAATGACTCACCATCGCTGCCAAATTTTTGCCCCCCCCCAGTGGAGGGTTATGAAACACGTATGTAACATAGCAGCGATGGCGAGGCATTGTAGCATCTGTGACCAGAGAGTATGCGCTTGACCGCGCGAGTGTTGCGAGCGGTTCTCAGTCAGTCGTTCAGTCGTTGCGAGTCTGTGGCTCTGTCTAGTTGAGGGCAGTACTCTGTCGGTAGTCGTTGCGAGTCTGTAGCTCTGTCTAGTTGAGGGCAGTACTCTGTCAGTAGTCGTCGCGTGCAGTACGCCAGTAGTCGTCATGCAGAGCGGTCGGTCAGTGGTAGCAGTCCAGCGGGATTGCGTGATGTGGTCTGGCGACAACACTGGTCAAGATGCTGAATGAGGTATACTGTTAATTAAGATAATCATCGGATAATGTAAAGTTTAACTATTGTAACTAATTTTCAACAAGTGCCCCCAATAATAACTTTGATTTCAAAAGCAATTTTACATAAAATTTTCATTTAATTGAAGTAACTATTTCGTTCCACTTCCCTTAAACAAAAGTTTCAGTTTTCAATTAGATTACAAAAAAAAAAAAAAAAAAAAGGGGAATATTATTATTTGCAATGCAGTTCCTCCAAGCGGTGCGCAAGAACAAGAGCAGAAATTTGATTAGGTGTTGTAATGAGGTAAGAATTTTAATTTTGATTTTTTTGCACCGGGCCAAAGACCGATATTTCGGTTTAATTGAATTATCATTTTTCTGAGATTTTCTTATCACTGAATAGACTTTAATTTTTTTGTGAAGAGCTTACACCAGAGTCAGATGGCGAATTTCACATTTTTGTTGCCTTTGTCAGTACATTTCATTGCAGGGAGGTTATTCTTGGGTCCCATTTATTATTATATTTTTTTTATTTAAATATTTTTGAGGGGACGATATTGCTTCTTGGCTCCTTTTCTGTTAAATATTGTCTTACAAAATTTTTGTGGGGAGGTTACAAAGGAAACCGCCGAGTTCTTAATGTGGCGCTCACACCGAGCTAGTATGGGGCTCAACAGCGTAGCAAGGTGTTTTGCTGCACGGTATGTCGGAGCAACAATGTTACAATCGCTCGAAGAGGAGTCCCTTCCTTGTGGACGTTAGAAAGGCCATGTAACCAAGGGGGAATAGCACAATAACAACTGAGACTCTTGATAGTCTCCTTCGACAAGGAAATTTTCTTCAGAGGCTGTTAGTCAAAAATCAAATGGCTCTAACAAGTAACCACAATGGGACTTAACATGTGAGGTCATCAGTCCCCGGCTGTTAGTCTTTCTCTCAGTAATTTTTGTGGGCTCAGCACGGATCCTGCGATACGCTGAATCATACAGTAAGCATTGTATCTTTTGAACGTAATCCTGTTTATCCAAAACAACGGCAGTATTTCTCTTGCCCAAGGCTGAAATAACGATATCTGGATCAACTCTAGGTGAACGCTAAGCAGTCTCCTCAGTCGCTGTAACATTACTCTCGGGGGGACGTACCACTGTCGACACGGGACATGCCTCCATCCTAGCCTCCACTGCAACATTAACAGGTAGTTTAAAAAAGAAAAAAAAGCCTGTTCAGCAGAACTAATAAATTCAACCACTGGAAAGCGCATGGGATGGTGCAAACTTTTCTTGGAACGGATGAAGCTGCGTCGTCAAAAGCTTTCTCCGTGAGATTTATCACAGAACGTCGAGATACAGTATTAGATAACGAACTTCGCCAAATTCGGAGCAGTTACAGAATGAAATTCCCAGTCAGATTCCGGCAATGAAGCACGGTCCAACCAATTCCAAGAAAAAGCCGAAATTTTTGAAGCAACCATTAAAAGAAACCGAACAATTTGTAGGGATCAAAGTCTTTCTTGGAAACAAAATCCATCTGTCGACGAGTGTAGTAATTTATTTCGCGAACTAGCTAGGCCAGAGCATTGCTTGATGCGACTGTGGGAGAATTAATATAATGCAAAAATTCGACAAGCGTTTGGAACAACATGTTGATCACGACATCTCAGCACAAACCACAACGCACATTGCGATCTTACTCTACTGCTGCGAAGTTTACCCAACCTCCGCAAGCAACGATACATTTCCTCCCCGTAGAGATAAACAACCTTAGTTTCTCCCGTCGTGTGGAATGTTCAAATAACTTCCGAGAATGCAACCAGTTAACGACGTCGACAACCATCGATATATCGACAGCAGCACACTCTGCCATTTTCAAAGCAAAGCTGCAGAAAGTAAGCGCTGTGCAAGCAAGTTTAAAACGTCGGTTTTTAGAGAAACTCCGGAAAGGTAAAACACACACACACACACACACACACACACACACACACACACACACACACACACACGCAAACACGCACATGCTCATACACACACTGTAAACACTAGCACCAAATATGACCGACGTCAGAAGTTATCGATAATGAAATTAATAATCAATGGGTAAGGTAGCATAAACTCTGTCCCTCCGTTTTTCGACAAGTGAGAGAGCAGGATTCCCTGCCGGATTTAAAATAAAACCACCATTTCTATTTATAAGGTTTTTTGCTAATTTAATTTCAACAGCTTCCTTAATAACACTATCACAATAACTGGAAGTGCTTGCCAGAATCTCGGTGTTGTTATATTCCATAGGATGACGAGTGCCAAGACACTGTTCTGCAATGGCTGATATGCTTGGCCTTATTGTTGTGGTTTTATATACTGTTAGTGATATTGAAAAAAGAAAGAAACATTAGCATTTAACGGCCCGCAGGCAACTAGTTACTGATACGAAAAGAGGAGGAACTCTTTCTGTTGAGCCTTAGTCATGAATTATGGCGGAGGAATGTGTACATATTCTAGGGAAGTGAGTATATTCTAGGGAAATAAGTATAAAATTTTACGTGGGTAGAATTTTCTAACAGTGTAGTAACTTTTAAAGACAGCAGGTCTCCACAGCGCTGTGTTCAGTTATCTATCCACCAATCCGCGAACGAACTCCGGGAGATCGGGTATGATGGAGAGTTATGCTTTTCTATATCATCAATGTAATTACAGGGATGGAATTTCGGGGTTCAGGTTATAGCCCTCACAATGTACACTGCGTATATACGCAACAGAATAAATAGTTCTCTCAGTAATAATCCCGAAGATGTAGAAAACCTCTACCATAGTCACTATCTCAGAGTACAATATTTACAAACTCACATAATTTAAATGTAGAGTTGTTATTCTTAGAGCAACAAAAACATCCTGCAACCACAAACAAAATGTTTCATTTCGAATCCATATGCTCCAAAGTTTCCAATAAGATTACCTAGAAATTCCACAAATATTATCTACCATAACACTGACCACAGTTCGTTGAAACGGATGATATTCAAATGCAGACGTCATTAGGACACATCCAGTCAAAGTAGTACCATACTGAGCAAATGGATGTAAGTGAGCAGGTGCAGAAATCCCACATCGCCGTTCCAGGCCAGGTCCTGGTGGAGGTGGTTTGCCACTTCGCTCCTCCGACCTGCTGTGAAGTGTTAATTGTGTATCTGTGTCTGGTGGGCTGCTGCGATAAGTGCTGGTGTGAAACTCGGTACCGGCATATGCCTACGTCTCTCTAATAGCACCTTGGGGAGCCAGCAAGCCTATCGTCACCATCTGACGGGCGGATCACCATCAACAGTTTCTTTCTTTCAATCTTTCATGGGCCCCAGCATCTAGTGTAAGTCATGAAATATTGCGAACGTTTTCAAATGTCAGTGAGTCGTGTAACTGAGGCGTAACTTGGGGACCAGCCCGGTATTCACCTAGCGGGATGTGGAAAACCGCCTAAAAACCACATCCAGGTTGGCCAGCAGACCGGCCCTCGTAGTTAATCCGCCGGGCGGATTCGATCTGGGGTCGGTGCGCCTACCCGAGACCAGGATGCAGCGCATTAGCGCTCTCGGCTACGCTGGCGGGTGGATCACCATCAACAGTGTCAGTCCATATTTCTTTTTTAGTGTCTTCTGAAGTGTCATAAGATACTGAAGAGAGATTAAGAATTTTATCCACAACATTGACTCAAAGACCGGAATTTTACGCCAATACCTCTCCTCCCACTGCCGTCCAAATACTGGAAGTGAAAATTATCTCCCACCAAGATTCGAATCGCCATACGTTCGAATAAAGCGCCATCACACAAGCTTGCGTTAGTTACCTCTGCTACAGAGACGATAATTAGGCTACAAAGACAGTGAAAATCGAACTTCAGCGTTGTGTTTCTGGGAAATGTTCTGACTAGCTGAAATCCAAAATTATCCCTTGCGAATAAGGGATCTGAAGCGCTTTGCATATAATTAATATATATATTTGTTACTGATACCGGAGGGTATTGGCCGCTTTGACTATTTTTCATAGTCACAGATATAGCCCTCGAAAACATTGGTCTTCGCATTAAAATATTGTCAGGTTATACGGACACATCATCTTTAATATCTATAACTGAAATAGAGGAAAATACATGATAATCTATCTGAAAACTAGCCGGCTGTCGGATAATGGAGAATCCGTATTTAGGTAGAGCCACTGAATTCAGTTTTAAATATTATCCTAGTCAATAGAGATGTACTTGAAATGTAATCATCTCTTGCAAGTCCACTTGTAATGCTGTTCATAAGCCACCACACAAGTATTGATTATACACTCCTGGAAATTGAAATAAGAACACCGTGAATTCATTGTCCCAGGAAGGGGAAACTTTATTGACACATTCCTGGGGTCAGATACATCACATGATCACACTGACAGAACCACAGGCACATAGACACAGGCAACAGAGCATGCACAATGTCGGCACTAGTACAGTGTATATCCACCTTTCGCAGCAATGCAGGCTGCTATTCTCCCATGCAGACGATCGTAGAGATGCTGGATGTAGTCCTGCGGAACGGCTTGCCATGCCATTTCCACCTGGCGCCTCAGTTGGACCAGCGTTCGTGCTGGACGTGCAGACCGCGTGAGACGACGCTTCATCCAGTCCCAAACATGCTCAATGGGGGACAGATCCGGAGATCTTGCTGGCCAGGGTAGTTGACTTACACCTTCTAGAGCACGTTGGGTGGCACGGGATACATGCGGACGTGCATTGTCCTGTTGGAACAGCAAGTTCCCTTGCCGGTCTAGGAATGGTAGAACGATGGGTTCGATGACGGTTTGGATGTACCGTGCACTATTCAGTGTCCCCTCGACGATCACCAGTGGTGTACGGCCAGTGTAGGAGATCGCTCCCCACACAATGATGCCGGGTGTTGGCCCTGTGTGCCTCGGTCGTATGCAGTCCTGATTGTGGCGCTCACCTGCACGGCGCCAAACACGCATACGACCATCATTGGCACCAAGGCAGAAGCGACTCTCATCGCTGAAGACGACACGTCTCCATTCGTCCCTCCATTCACGCCTGTCGCGACACCACTGGAGGCGGGCTGCACGATGTTGGGGCGTGAGCGGAAGACGGCCTAACGGTGTGCGGGACCGTAGCCCAGCTTCATGGAGACGGTTGCGAATGGTCCTCGCCGATACCCCAGGAGCAACAGTGTCCCTAATTTGCTGGGAAGTGGCGGTGCGGTCCCCTACGGCACTGCGTAGGATCCTACGGTCTTGGCGTGCATCCGTGCGTCGCTGCGGTCTGGTCCCAGGTCGAAGGGCACGTGCACTTTCCGCCGACCACTGGCGACAACATGGATGTACTGTGGAGACCTCACGCCCCACGTGTTGAGCAATTCGGCGGTACGTCCACCCGGCCTCCCGCATGCCCACTATACGCCCTCGCTCAAAGTCCGTCAACTGCACATACGGTTCACGTCCACGCTGTCGCGGCATGCTACCAGTGTTAAAGACTGCGATGGAGCTCCGTATGCCACGGCAAACTGGCTGACACTGACGGCGGCGGTGCACAAATGCTGCGCAGCTAGCGCCATTTGACGGCCAACACCGCGGTTCCTGGTGTGTCCACTGTGCCGTGCGTGTGATCATTGCTTGTACAGCCCTCTCGCAGTGTCTGGAGCAAGTATGGTGGGTCTGACACACCGGTGTCAATGTGTTCTTTTTTCCATTTCCAGGAGTGTACCTGAATATTGTCTGACACTGCCCGGTGATCGTGAAACAAAACGACTATTTGCGTTGGTGTGTAAACTGGCGATAGAACATCTGACTTTCAGAAAAACATCATCCACACAATTCTGAATACAGCAAGAGTCGACAAATGTGAGAATTATCGCACAGACAGCTTAACAGCTCAATCATTCAAGTTGCTGACAGCAAATTATACAGAAGAATGAAAAGAAAAGCTGAGAATCTATTAGATGACGATCATTCTGGCCTTAGGATAGGTAAAGACGCCAGGGAGACAGATCTGACGTTGCGGTTGATGACGGAAGCGAGACTAAAGAAAACTCAAGACACGTTCATAGGACCTGTCGACTTTCAGAAAGCGCTCGACGGAGCAGAATGACTCAAGAAGTCTGAAATTCTGAGAAAAGTAGGGGTAAGCTATAGGGAAAGGTTCAAATGGCTAAATGGTTCAAATGTCTCTGAGCACTATGGGACTTAACATCTGTGGTCATCAGTCCCCTAGAACTTAGAACTACTTAAACCTAACTAACCTAAGGACATCACACACATCCATGCCCGAGGCAGGATTCGAACCTGCGACCGCAGCGGTCGCTCGGTTCCAGACTGTAGCGCCTAGAACCGCACGGCCTCCACGGCCGGCTACAGGGAAAGAAAAGTAGGATATAATGTATACAAGAACCATGAGGAAACAATATTAGTGGGAGACCAAGAATGAAATGTTCCAATTAAAAAGGGCGTAAGACAGATATGTAGTCTTTCAACCCTATTGTTCAGTCTACACATCAAGAAGCAATGACAGAAATAAAAGAAAGGTACAAGAGTGGAATTAAAATTCAAAGTGAAAGAACATCAATGATAAGATTAGCTGATGAGAAGTAACAGAAATGAGAACAGCGAGAGACTTAACATCAGGATTTGTGATCACGAAGTAGATGTAGTTAAGGAATTCTACTACCGAGACAGCAAAACATCCCATGACGAACGGAGCAAGGAGAGTACAAAACGCAGATTACCACCAGCAACAAGGGCGCTCCTGGACAAGAGAAATCTAATAGTATCAAATATGGACTTTAATTTGAGAAAGAAATTTCTGAAAATGTGCGTTTGAAGAACAGCATTGTATCGTAGTGAAACATGGTCTGCGGAAAAACCGGAACAAAAGAGAACTGAAGTATTTAAGATTTGGTGCTATAGAAGAATTTTGAAAATTAGTGGCTCTGGTAAGATAAGAAATGATGAGGTTCTCCACAAAATCGGCGACGAAAGGAGTATCTGTAAAACACTGACGAGAAGAAGGGAAAGCATGATAGGAAATCTATTAAGACATCAGGGAATAACTTCCAGAGTAGAGGTATTCGTGGTGGGCTGCGTCAAATGAATCAGAAGACGGACGACTTACAGAAGAGAAAAAGAAATATACTTGCCATAAGAAAAACAGACTGCCATGACACAAAATAGTGTGGTAACAGCAGACCCAGATACATGCTGAAGATAGACCATGCACATCTTGGCTTTTGAGGTTGCGTCACAAACATCGATTAACTACCCCATGTGACCTCTGGCCACACAGGTTGATCGTCTGTGGAACCACGTAAACGTCCATATCAGGTCTCAGAGCAGGCGGAAATCAGTTTCTCTTCGGGCAGCCACATTAACCATCAGCGCCAAGCCACCGTCTCCTCACCGTCACTACCGCTGCACTTTGATTATGACAACGCTCTGCTCATCTGGACTCTGTAGTATTCTCCTCCTCGCCCTGCTCTATAGACGCGAATGTCCGTCAGCAGTTCTCAACTACAGGAGACAGACTCGGAAAAATTTCCTCTGGATATCTGCGCTGTGATGGCATAGGTCTTGTGCAGCACTGAAATACTCGTAGCTTACGTTGTTATCAAGCGTCATTAATTGCACCCTTTGTTAGACACAACAGTTCTAGAAAGTCAAGCATCAGTTCCTTCAACTACGTTTATTTTCCTTTAATGACTGCCAATTACAACGATTTGACGATTTTATTTTTTATAATAATAATGTTCGATGTCCACGAAGGTTTCAAATAGATTATATACTGATAAGACAGAGATTTGGGAACCAGGTTTTAAATTGTAAGACATTTCCTGGGACAGATGTGGACACTTACCACAATCTATAGGTTATGAATTGTAGATTAAAACTGAAGAAACTGCAAAAAGGTGGGAATTTAAGGAGGTTGTCGAGAGTTTCAGGGAGAGCATTAGGGAACGATTGGCAAGAATGGGAGAAAGAAATACAGTGGAAGAAGGATGGGTAGCTTTGAAAGATGAAATAGTGAAGGCAACAGAGGATCAAATAGGTAAAAAGACGAGGCCTAATAGAAATCCTTGGGTAACCGAAGAGGTATTAAGTTTAATTAATGAAAGGAGAAAATACAAAAATGCAGTCAATGAAGCACGCAAAAGGGAATACAAACGTCTCAAAAATGAGATCGGCAGGAAGTGCAAAATGGCTAAACAGGGATGGCTAGAGGACAAATGCCAGGATGTAGAGGCATATATCACTAGGCGTAAGATAAATACTGCCTAAAGAGACCTTTGGAGAAAAGAGAGCCACTTGTATGAATAACAAGAGTTCAGATGGCAACCCAGTTCTAAGCAAAGAAGGGAGGGCAGAAAGGTGGAAGGAGTATATAGAAGGTTTATACAAGGGCGATGTACTTGAGGACAATATTATGGAAGTGGAAGAGGATGTAGATGAAGACGAAATGGGAGATAAGATACTGCGTGAAGAGTTTGACAGAGCACTGAAAGACCTGAGTCGAAACAAGGCCCCCGTAGTAGACAACATTCCATTAGAACTACTGATAGCCTTGGAAGAGCCAGCCCTGACAAAACTCCACCATCTGGTGAGCAAGATGTATCAGACAGGCGAAATACCGTCAGACTTCAAGAAGAATATAGTAATTCCAATCTCAAAGAAAGCAGGTGTTGACAGATGTGAAAGTTCCCGAACTATCAGTTTAATAAGTCACGGCTGCAAAATACTAACGCGAATTCTTTACAGACAAATGGAACAACTGGTAGAAGCCGACCTCAGGGAAGATCAGTTTGGATTCCGTAGAAATACTGGAACACGTGAGGCAATACTGACCCTACGGATTATCTTACAAAATAGATTAAGGAAAGGCAAATCCACGTTTCTAGCATTTGTAGACTTAGAGAAAGCTTTTGACAATGTTGACTGGAATACTCTCTTTCAAATTCTGAAGGTGGAAGGGGTAAAATACAGGGAGGGAAAGCAAAACGAGGATAATGGAATGTAGTCGAATTAAGTCGGGTGATGCTGAGGGAATTAGATTAGGAAATGAGACACTTAAAGTAGTAAAGGAGTTTTGCTATTTGGGGAGCAAAATAACAGGTGATGGTAGAAGTAGAGAGGATATAAAATGTAAACTGGCAATGGCAAGGAGAGAGTTTCTGAAGAAGAGAAATTTGTTAACATCGAGTATAGTTTTGTTAGGAAGTCGTTTCTGAAATATTGGTATGGACTTTAGCCATGTATGGAAGTGAAACACGGACGGTAAATAGTTTAGACAAGAAGAGAATAGAAGCTTTCGAAATGTGGTGCTACCGAAGATTGCTGAAGATTAGATGGGTAGGTCACATAACTAATGAGGAAGTATTGGATAGAACTGAGGAGAAGAGAAAGTTGTGACAAGATTAGACTTGAAGAAGGGGTCGGTTGGTTAGGACATATTCTCAGGCATCAAGGGATCACCAGTTTAGTATTGGAGGGCAGCGTGGATGGTAAAAATCGTAGAGGGAGACCGAGAGATGAATACACTAAGCAGATTCAGAAGGATGTAGGTACTGGGAGATGAAGCTTGCACAGGATAGAGTAGCATGGAGAGCTGGATCAAACCAGTCCTTGGACTGAAGACCACAACAACAACAGCTTACAGGAGAGGACGTAACTGAAGACGCTGGTTGTGTCTATGTGGACGTGTCAGACGTACACACTGTGAGTGACGTTCTTACAGCTACGGCGCACAGTGTACGAAAATAGAGTGCGGCAATCAGCGAGACGGTATGTGTGCCGGCTGCGCTTGAGCGGCAGACCTCCCCTGCAGCTGATCAGCGCAGGCAGCGCACGGCCGCCTGCCCCAGCGTCGGCAGGTCGCTTGTCGTACGTATATTAGGCCTGATGAACTGGCCATTCCGGACACGTGCGGCTACTTGGCACGGCTCGGCCGCTGCTGCAACCGCCTGTGTATGAATGCAGCTGACATACAAAGACGCGCGCCCAGTCCGCTTGTTTCTATGCGTAAAGTGTGTGATAGATGCGACGGCTCGTCTCGCCGCGGAGGCACCGCCGGCCAACTGAAAGAGAGAAACAAGGCGAGGCGCGTGTTCCCGTGAATACCAGCTGTGCGAAGCAGTTCTGCGCGAATAATTACAAAGTCTCCGTTGCACCTTTTCATAAATAAACGTAGCGTTTGTTGCGAACATTAGAGTGAGTCCTATGCAGGATATTAGAAAAGAGTAGGGGAAAACGTCTTCTGCGGCTACAGTACGCCGTCGATTATGTGACGGAAGCTAATTGCTCAGTTACTCCGAGGTAACGAGTTACAGACAGTCGAACAGATCATCATGCCATTACCTAATGTGCAAGACCAGCCGCCGTGTACAACAACAGAGAGCTCGAATGTAGGAAAGGAAGACTGTCAGCGGGATGACCGGCTAAACTAAATAATTCGGTACTACTCACTCTTGGCAGCGCCTACTTTTTCTGGAATTTGAATCCTTCCTCTTGAAGTATGTGGGTATTTTGCTTTTCTCATATGTCACGTACAGCTGCCGAAATAGTTTTGTTATGGCCTGCTCTCTCAAGAATCTCCCTCACTTCATCTACAGTGATGCCTGATTGTCCCATTCTTAAACAGTGGGTGGAAATTCCATCTCTGTGCCATCTTCTAGCCAACAGAAGAAAGTAATGTCACAGACAACACATTTGCATCTATGTAAACACTATCTAAAACTGAATATGATTCGTGTTGCGAGGACCGCGCACTCTCTTTGACGACAGTATTTACAATGTAACAACAACGAGCAAGATCACGCACTGGTTAAGATGGTAGACTCGGAAGGATGCCGGTTAAAATCACTGTTGTGCCATTTACATTCAACTTTTCATTCGTTCCTCCAACTTAAGAAATTCCAAAATGGTTCTTCTTGGAAAGAATACGGTCGATTTCTTTACCCCACCTTCCCCAGTCCGACAGTCTCTAACGACTTCGTAGCTTTTCAACTTTAATAAATTTCGTTTTCAGACACAATCGCAAAAGACTTATTAACGGTATCGATGGTTAAGTCATCTTTAAATACCTAGACTTGTTACGACTCGCGATCCGTCTGGGAACATTGTGTCCAGTACTCTTCCATAACCGGAGGTACAACTTCCTATCGGCAACACTTGTGCAAGTTGTTTACGATAGTGAGTGGAAATAAAATTGTTTCATAATAAATTACAATACTTGATGCTCTGCCATCGTACGGCCCCTCGGAACAAATTAAACTCTAATCTCCCATTTTTCAGTCCTACCTTCCGCTGAACCATCTTTGGAAGACGTGACAATGATGGCAATATCTGTTGATTTCATCCTCTTAATGCCTGATTTTTCTGGTATTAAAAAGTACATATCTGCATAAAATTAAAAAAGGTCAAACTCTCCAGTTTGATGACCTCTGTCGCCACGGAAAAGGCTCTACATTGATCCCGCGGCCGTCGTGATCGGTGCAGTGCTTGGGTTACCCCCGTGCTGCTACAACGCTGCCAGACCTCGAAGCCCGGCCGACTCCCTGTGAAACTGCCACTACAGAGGCGAATCTCACAACTTCGTTGATAAGTCCGAAATGTCCAACAGAATTTATTGTATTACCGGACAGTATTCTGCGTCCGTTGGTTAAGACTTTCTTCCAGACTATTTCGGAAAAAGGTTTAGATAAATACAGTGCAAGGATCAACATGAATGTATAAAGTCTATAGGAAAAAAACCAGAAATCAAGTTTTTGTGCTGGTAGCGAGATCCACAGTAATCATCCCTGAAATTTTTTTTATAATTTGATCGGACACTATTGTAATATTCCTTATTTCATGCTGTACTCCGTAAGTTGCCGCATGTAACAGGAGGCTACAGGACACTGGCTCAATAGGGTTGTACTGTTCACACAGTAACAGCGATAGTCACAGAACAGCCGCATTTGTTGTCGCGCTTCGATGCTCGAAAAAGAGCTCTGGAAAGTAACTCAGACGCCTTTTTCGTGTTCTGTTGTTGGCTGCCTGATAGTATTAGTGAGTTTTGTTTTACCAAATGAAAGCAGGTATCTTTTGGAAAAAGTCGCATAATACATAAGACTAAATGACACTTCTGGAGGTGAGCTTCCATGCGACGGCACGACATGAGCTGATGAAAGAGACGCTCTCAAAGCGAATTGCATTTAATATACACCGATGATGTTGTATAGGTGAATGCTAGCTCCTGTCTCTCTGTACATGGCTTCGAATATCTTCCGTGACATAGAAATTTCAATGACCCCCCAGCTGCTCTCTGTTCTTAACATATACACAAAAATTCTTGGTCGTAGATTAGAGTCTACATATAAGTAGTGCATCTCCACTTACGTTCTACGATTCTCTGTGCCTATAAAAGTTACAAACAATAGATCTGCAATAGTATGTTCTGCAGCGACCATAGCAGACAAGTTCTTTTAGCAGCGCGGCTCAATTGCATCAATTTCTGTTAATCATAAAAAGAACACTTATGATGATTATACAAAGCGCATGGTTCTAGTTGTATATATTCTTCGACAGTGATCATCGCGAGGCATTCGTCATGAAAAAATTGCTGTAGAGTTGACTTCTTGGAAGTGTTCATCGTAACAGGGAAATAAGGGAATTCAGGCCTGACAGTAAAATAAACACACTGTATAACAAATTAGTTACCCCCAGTGGACATGATGCTAATAATGACTTATGAAGGGACGGTCTGACATGTAGGTCACCGATTTTGATCAAGTTTTGCAAGTACGTTCTAAACTGAAAACAAAGAGACAGTTGTTTCTGGTTTTTGTTGGACACATCCTAGTTTTTGAAAAAAAAATAAAGAATCGATGTCGAAGATGACGACGCAAAACAGAACTTCCACTGCTATAATCCAAAGATGGTCTAAGTATAAACATTTTTATTAGTAATGATCGAGTTAGTAACGTTTTCGTGTTTTCATAGTGTACCTTGGACAGCCGTCATTCAATGTGTATAGCAGAGCGAGGTCGGCGGTCGAGCAGTGCGAACGTGTTGTGCGTTTCGCCTTCGGGGCGCACGCTCGCTATAGTTCACTTTCAGCCGCCGTGACTTCAGTGTCACTTACGAGTGCCTAGAACCATGTCCAACCGTTTTCGAAAATTCACACTGCGATTCATCTTCTGCATTGACCATCCTCGACCAAAAGCTTTGGCAGTGGAACGCTTCCTACGTGACCTAGATAAGATCCCAGGTCGAGACATTTTGGGCATCCAATTGCCCATCTTAAGCAGTAACGTGTACGTCAAAGTAGTCAATGACGCAGCGTGCGAGCGAATACATCGTGGCACTAAACATGCACTACTCTTTTGCCACGCTGACGGCAAAGTCGACCTCGCAGGCTTGGGCATGAGCACCATACGAGTTATCGAACTACGATTCGAGCTCTCGTTGGCAGACATTACCGCGGCCTTCCACCCTATGGCGTTGTACATCGTCACACAAGTCAACGCTGGCCGCAGTTCCACACGAACCTCGTTCTTAACGGTGTGCGACAGACCACCATCCATCTCCGTTGCTACGTGACTTTTTTTCCACAAATCAGCGGATGTCGCGCGTTCATTATAAACAACGGCCAACCCAAGACTTGTTCCGGGTGCGGCTAAAAAAGGCAACCTTAGGCCTGAGTGTCTACAGTCAGTTGCCGCCCGCTTCAGTGGCTCCTCCAACTCGGACGAAGGTTCACCATCACCTACCCATCGGCGGTCTCTTCTCCTCCTCCTCTTGCCATCCGTCATCAGTCTAATCGTGTCCCTCCGAGCTGCCGGATAACGCCTGGGTCGACGCGTCGTGTTCATAACCTGACACGACTCCAGCTCCACTATCAACAGCGATGCCTGCCGATCCCCTCCCGGCCGATCATCTGGACGTCATATCGTTTATCGTCTCTGCGACGGCCTTCCTCTCGGATCGCTGTGACTCCTTCCCGTCCTCCGATACCGAGATTCGGACACGCAAACAAAATGGCTCAAATGGCTCTAATCACTATGGGACTTAAAATCTGAGGTCTTCAGTCCCCTAGACATAGAACTAATTAAACCAAACAACCTAAGGTCATCCATGACCAAGGCAGGATTCGAACCTGCAACCGTAGCAGCAGTGCGTTTCCTGCCTGAAGCGCCTAGAACCGCTCTGCCACAGCGGCCGGCGACACGCGAACAGTGTTCGCCTAAACCGCGTGTAGACGGCGTCGTCCAGTCTCAGGAAACTCACCTCTCCCTCAGGCTCCAGAGGCCAGCAGGCCCCACCAGGCCTCCGAGAACCTGAACGACGACAGGAATGACAACAGCGTCACGCCGAATCTCTCTGCGTCGGTACCTACTTCGCCGTCTCGCCCAGGTGCTCCTCAACCTATCGACTCTGCCGTTTTTGTCGCCGCGGAGGCGTCCTCCGCTGCCACGGACGAGGTGGAACGCCACAACGACAGCACCCTCGACGGCATGGAATGACGACGTCGACGATGACGCGAACCACACGCCGAGGCGTAGTTACCCCTGTTGGAGACCTAGTTACACCATTAGGTGGTGCACGGCATCGCTCGTCAGTGTCTCGCCTCTCTTCAACCTTCAACCCCCCCCCCCCCCCCCCCGCTACTGCTGATGGAATTCATCTCCAGCGGGGCTCGAACTTACCGAATAGCAACGATCAACCCTAACATTAGCTCCCGAGTTAAAATCAAACTTCAGTGAGAGATGGTATGGTCATCGGATGCCGACATCGCACTATTCCAGGAACTACAACTGACCACACTTCCCGACGTCACGGGCTATAACACTAATTCCTCCCCTGGTGACCACTTAGGAAGTGGCGTGGCCATCTATGCCCCTGAGCGCATCCCAGTAGCTGATGTCACATACCCTCCGTCCGACAGAGGCATGGCGATCACCGTCATGGGGACACGTATTGCCAACATTTACTCTCCGTCAGGCTCCACCCGCAGACACGACAGAGCACGCTTCTACTCAGAAGAAATTGCCCCTTTATTTCTTGGGCGTTGTGACTATTACTTGCTTGGAGATGAGTTTAATTGTGTCCTGTACCCTAAGGATCAAATGACCCATTAAATACCTGTCAAGAATTGCGCCTTGTTGTCTGTGATCTGTTGCTCCGCGATATGTGGGAAGCTCGGCACTGTGACGCACCTGGACATATTTACCAGACGAGTCACTCCGTGAGCCGTCTTGACAGGATTTAGGTCTCTCGGCCTCCCACATCTGCTCTCCGAGGTGCAGAACTTCGGCCCTTGGCATTTTCAGACAACTATGCCTACATCTGCAACATTCTCCTCCTGCAACAAGTGGTCTGGAGCAGTCGTGCTCAGTGGAAGTTAAACGCCTCCCACATCCACGACCCTCAATGTCTTCAACGTGTTATAGAGACGTGAGTCACCTGTGAACGCCACTTTCCACAGCACTTCACAACCTTGACTTGGTGGCTGGAATGTGCAAAACCTTGATTCAGTAAAGGAAGGAATCAGGTGCGTGGCACCGACACACTACCGACTATTTCTACGCCAGTCTCCGCTGCCTGGACGCCCAGCCACCCACCCAGATGGATTAACACACTAACCGTGAAGCTAACACTGACACGCAGTAGACTGCATAGGGGGTGGGGGCGGGAGACTGCTGAGAACCAGACATCTAGATTCTGCGGCACAGGAACACTCCACCATGCATTGTATTGTCTATGATGGGAAAAAAACGACTCATCCCTGAGATCTACACCTGACGCACCAAGTACGTCACTTGCCACACCGAAATCGTCAGTGTCTTTTTAGACCACTACCACACAGTGCACCGGAAGAAGCCTACTAACATTCCGTGCTGAGGAGGTTGTTACCACACGTCACACTAGCCAGACAGTTGACGAAGCCGGTTACGTGCGACGAGGTTCGTCAACGATGCTATCCACAAAAGTGCTATGAAATTTCTGGCGTCGAAGAATTGCCGATAGAATTTCATCGCACCTTCCTTGCGATAATGGCGCCACGGTGGACGACGGAGTTTCATGAATTGCTGAAAACGTATAACGCAGTACCTCCAGTCTTCGTCACGGGAATTATTATACCCAACCAGAAATGGACACCGTGAGCGACGACAGCACATTACCGTCCGCTAACTCTGCTTAACTCAGACTATAAAGGTTTTCCACAATTCCTGGGCTCGTTGCCGCAAGTCACTCCCTTGTATTTTGTCCGCAGAAGAGATAACTCCAGAGGGTTCAGTTAACAAACCGACCGCCACAGGGGAATGTCGCGATTTGATTGCCCTGGCAGCGGCGTGGACACTGCACCCCACTGTGATTGCAATTGATTTTGATTGTACATTCGACAAGGTGCGGAATCGTTTTCTGTTCTCCATAATGGACCGAATGCATTTTCCAACTCCCTTTATTGCTATCATTCGGCTCCTGATTCAGAACAGTGGTCGTTTGGCGGGACCATTAACAAATTTGTTTTTGGTCATCAGTATTCTGACTGGTTTTATGCGGCCAACCACGAATTCATCTCCTGTGCCAACCTCTTCATCTCAGAGTAGCACTTGGAACCTACGTCCTCAATTATTTGCTGCATGTATTCCAATCTCTGTCTTCCTCTACAGTTTTTACACCCTACAGCTCCCTCTAGTACCATGGAAATCATTCCTTCATGTCTTAACAGATATCCTATCATGCTGTCGCTTCTCTCTATTAGTTTTTTCCACATATTCCTTTCCTCTCCAATGCAGTGCAGAACATCCTCATTTCTTACCTTATTAGTCCACCTAACTTTGAACAACCGTCTGCAGCACCACATCTTAAATGCTTCGATTCTCTTCTGTTCCGAGTTTCTCACCATGTTTCACTATCATACAATGCTGTACTCCAGATGTACATTCTCAGAAATTTCTTCCTCAAATCAAGACCTATGTTTGATGCTAGTAGACTTCTCTTGGCCAGGAATGCCCTTTTTGCCATTGGTAGTCTGCTTTTGATGTCCTCCTTGCTCAGTCCGTCATTGGTTATTTCACTGCCTAGGTATTAGAATTCCTTAACTTCATCTACTTCGTGACTGTCAATCCTGATGTTAAGTTTCTCGCTGTTCTCATTTTTGCTGCTTCTCATTACTTTCGTCCCTCTTCGCTTTACCCTCATTCCATATTCTGTACTAATTAGATTGTTCATTCCATACAGCAGATCACGTAATTCTTCTTCACTTTCATTCACGATAGCGATGTCGTCAGCGAATCGTATCATTGCTAACCTTTCATCTTGAATTTTGATTCCATTCCTGAACCTTTCTTTTATTTCCATCATTGATTCTTCGATGGACAAATTGAACAGTAGGGGCGAAAGCCTACAATCCTGTATTACACCCTTTTCAATCCGATTACTTCGTTTTTGATCGTCCGCTTTTATTATTCCCTTTTGGCTCTTGTACATATTGTTTATTACCGTCTCTCCCTATAGCTTACCCCTATTTTTGTGAGAACTTGGAACATCTTGCACCATTTTACATTGTAGAACGCTTTTTCCAGGTCGACAAATCCTGTGAACGTGTCTTGATTTTTCTTTAGTCTTGCTTCCATTATAAACCACAACGTGAGAATTGTCTCTCTCGTGCCTTTACCTTTTCTAAAGCCGAACTGATCGTCATCTAGCACATCCTCAATTTTCTTTTCAGTCTTCTGTATATTACTCTTGTCAGCAACTTGGATGCATGACCTGTTAAGCTGATTGTGCGATAATTTTTCGGAATTGATGGATAATATTTTTCCGAAGGCCTGACTGTATGTCGCCAGACTAATACATTCTACATACCAACGTGAATAGTCGTTGTTGCCACTTCTCAAAATGATTTTAGAAATTTTGATGGAATGTTATGTATCCCTTCTGCCCTATTTCATCTGAAGTCCTCCAAAGCTCTTTTAAATTCTTATTCTAATAATGGATCCCCCATCTGTTCTAAATCGACTCCTGTTTATTCCTCTATCATAACAAATCTTCCCCCTCATCGAGGCTTTCAATGTATTCTTTCCACCAACCCACTGTCTCCCCTGCATTTAACAGTGGAATTCCCGTTGCACTCTTAATGTTACCCACCTTGCTCTTAATGCCACCGAAGATTGTTATGATTTTCATGTATGCTAAGTCAGTCCTTCCGACAGTCATTTTTTTTTATTAATTCTTCACATTTTTCTTGCAGCCATTTGCCGGCCGCTGTGGCCGAGCGGTCCTAGGCGCTTCAGTCCGGAACTGCGCTGCTGCTACGGTCGCAGGTTCGAATCCTGCCTCGGGCATGGATGTGTGTGATGTCCTTAGGTTAGTTAGGTTTAAATAGTTCTGAGTCTAGGGGACTGATGACCACAGATGTTAAGTCCCATAGTGCCCAGAGCCATTTGAACAATATTCTCCAAATTATCCGCAGGACAGTGCGACAAAATCTCCTCCACAGACTCGATTCTTTACAACGTGTCGAATACCTCAGTAAAAATGTGGGACCCAAGATGGTCCACGAAGCACAGCCAACAACTACTGAATGGTGCGTCCAGGCCACGTTCAGATCCGTTTTTACGGCGGTACCATCTGTAAGGTCCGTTACAAAACACTTACCCTTCCCCCAAAAAGCGGGGCCCTGGTCTTGTCAATGTGCGACCCCGAGCGGCGTCTTTGTACATGGTCACCCTGTTCAAGCAGAGGAACAGAGGCACCTGCCTTTCGCGACGTTTTCTGGATGTACTTAACACTCACGACTGTATATCCACCAGTGCCAGTAGGCCACATCACGCACTATATAGTGCACGTTTCTGATTTCATCGTCGACTTCAGTTATGCACAAACTCATTTAGCAAGCACGCGCTTTCGTCGAAACAAGAATTTCTACGCCACACTACTCTGTTGCACGTACGGCAACAATATCGAACTGAAACATCCATCGACGTGCCGGCCCACGATTTGGCATCATATCCACTGGCGTTTCCTTTCCTCCAGCGTCCCGGGAACATGGTACCATGTTGCATGTGCAAAATTTTGCCACAAATCAACGTCTCCGCGCTACAGGACAGTAGGACACTCCGTTTTGTACAGTTTTCCACCTTGTGGACGATGTCCACCACCTGACTTGTGCTACAAAAAGTGACATCTGGAAACTGTGTCGAGAATTCGTTGCCCGCTACCTGCGCGTTCCGCAGGGCCCGATTCACCCATTTACTATTATCTATCCAGAGGATGCACATTTCCCCGCCACCAAAAATCATGCGATTGTATGGGTCAAGGGGTGAACACTCATTTACCTGTAAACTGATAGCGATAAATTATTCCTTTACTTCGGGCAGTCTGCTCACTATCACATCGAGTATCTTCGGCGGGCGATATTTACGTCACCCTTGCTCAGCTGGATGGCGCCACAATGTGATGGCATTCTCCCCCCCCCCCCCCCCCCCCGTCCCACCTCAGGTTGACGTATGACACTCCGCTTGCTACATTTCTACTAGGTACCCCAAAGTGAGGTAGGCGCATGCACACGCATCCCTTTCTTTTATGCACTATACCAGAAAATGCCAACCATTGCCCCCCCCCCCCCAACTATGCTGTCCCTTCCTCCTTGGCTTCCGCCTTCCTCTCGTGCGCTTCTGACAGGAAGTGGTGCGTGGGACATCGTGGCTGGGCATCGCATGTTGACCCCTGCCGACCACGCCCCCCTGCCCCATCTGCCAAGCCGGAGGACGCCTCTGACCTCTCTTCTGTCTATGGCGTCACGCCTCTTAGCTTGTTTTCAGGTCTTTTTCTATTCTTTCCTTCCCAAACCTTCTTATAAAGACGTTTGCACACATTGTAAGTGTAGTGTCTAAAGTCAGTTCCTCCAGAAAGGTGGCCTTTATGTTGTATTTATACTTCGATGAATAAAGATATTTTGTTTAACCTGCATTCTGCTCAAAAAAAAATTAAAAATACAGAAAAAGTACGTTAAGGCAAAAACGAAGCGTGGTTAGAGTAATTGCCTGCAAAATAATTTTAAAAAATGCAGTCAAGACAGTACTGTACCAAACCGCTCGTCCATGTTCAACTCTTGGTCGTGGCTTTTATTCCACGCGATATTTATTTTAGTGTAGCTGATAGTAAAGTGATAATAGCAATACCTTTCTTTCCTTTTTTTGAAGTAAAACATCGATTAATAATCAAATAAATGTCTATAATGTATGAACTGTACAATGTATAATGTTCATCATGATACATGACACTCTAGATAGGACTTTCGAATATAATAATGCTCAACCGACCTGCAGCGTGAAGGTGGTACCACCAGATTGTACTATCAAGCGGAAAAGTATTCGAGCGACCTGAACTGTGACCCGCCTGATTTGCATGCAACCAACATAACGTAGCTGTCTAGCGAGTCCTTTAATCGCTTTGTGGTACAGTCGTTCTACCTTACGAAATGGATACCACGAGAGACCACTAGACAACACTGTTCTTTAAGACATTCAGTGAAATGTAACATCACACCATGATACTGCAAAAACTAGAGAAACATGTAATTAGAGATGGGTTAGTCCCTAACGCTTGTACAGGTTACAATGATTTTCAAAAGCGTTACCATCTCATTACAAACTGAAACAACTAACTATGGGACATAAACAATGTAACAATCCTTAAACAAAGTAAATGTTTGCATGAACAAGATATTCTGAGACAGTCTCTGGACTAATAAAGGTCTACCACAGTTCGAGGTAGTTTTTTATTTTTTATTTATTGTTCCGTGGGACCAAATTAAGGAGAAGTCTCTATGGTCATGGAACGAGTCAATACATAAAATTATAACACGATATTAGAAACAGATAAAATGAAATATAAAAAAACATTTTCAGGTGACAAGTCGTAAGTCTAAATGAAGAAAATCAACAATGTAACACTGGAATTTGCTTAATTTTTTAGCTCTTCCATGAGCTCCTCGACAGAATAGAAGGAGTGAGCCATGAGGAAACTCTTCAGTTTAGACTTAAAAGAGTTTGGGCTACTGCTAAGATTTTTGAGTTCTTGTGGTAGCTAATTGAAAATGGATGCAGCAGAATACTGCACTCCTTTCTGCACAAGAGTCAAGGAAGTGCATTCTACATGCAGATTTGATTTCTGCCTAGTATTAACTGAAAGCTGCTAACTCTTGGGAATAGGCTAATATTGCTAACAACAAACGACATTAAAGAAAATATATACTGTGAGGGCAATGTCAGAATTCCCAGAGTTTTGAATAGGGGTCGACAACACGTTCTCGAACTTACAACACATATAGCTCGAACAGCCCGTTTTTGAGCCAAAAATACCCTTTTTGAATCAGAAGAATTACCCCAAAAAATAATACCATACGACATAAGCGTATGAAAATATGCGAGGTAGACTACTTTTCGTGTTGAAGTGTCACTTATTTCAGATACTGTTCTAATGGTAAATAAAGCAGCATTTAGCTTCTGAACAAGATCCTGGACATGGGCTTTCCACAACAGCTTACTATCTATCCGAACGCCTAGGAACTTGAACTGTTCCGTCTCGCTTATAATATAAATTACCCCAAATCATTACGAATTAGCAAGAGAAAGTTAAAAATCATTCCGTGCCACACTTAAGTCAATATTATTGACAGAAGCAGAAAAATGTTGTGTCTACACATCCACGGACTAGAGAATAGAGGTAGCGATATAATGGCGGAGAGGTTTTCATTCGATATCTTTACTGATTGTTGATCTGCCTTCGAGATTCTATTTTACAGAGGAGGAAAAAAATTGTAGCCACGAGAATTTAAACCGACAGAAAGCGCAGTTTACAATTTCATGTCCAAACTCCTTATCCCTACGCTAGCAGCCATCTGCAACAAACATTCCATCCCTGTCGCCGCATTCGTAAATTTGTCAGCTAAACAGCGGCGTAAATAGCGAAACCAGCTGTAGTTTCTGTTGAAACGAGCTTCCTGGAATCAAAATTATTCATTTGATACCTTCTATATCATCCTCTAAGGGAGAAATATTCAGGATATTTAATGAGAATGATAAGATGTTAATGAGTGAATTTAAAATGGAACCTTAAAACCAGCCCAGGAAGTAATTCGAAGGCGACATTGCTGCTAAATGTATGCTGCAATGTTGCCAATTCTCTATTAGACTGGCGACAGGTAAAGACGCCTGCTACCGCGAAAAGTCTCTTCTGCTTGTAACCGTAGGACAAGCTTGCGCAACAGAGACGTGGCAGGGCGAGCGTTGGCGCTAGAGCCGGCTGCTACCACTTTGACCGGGACGTGCATCAACAAATGTAAAGGCCAATTAGCTACCGATTGCAGCGTGAACATCAGATATAAATATCGGGAAAATAATTTACGGGGCCCTCCTTTTAAGTAGCTGTCATAGCAATTTTTCTTATTGTGTCTTATAAGAACTGCAAACAAAAATAATTATTCCCCAAAAGTGATTAGGTTCTGTAGTATCACCTAACGCCATTAACAGAATGAGTAAATAATTTTCTTTTTGGTATTAAATACATACATTGCAGAATTTAAGGATTTAAGGCCTTGCATCAATTCCGGTTCGGGTTGTGCAACATCATACACCAACACTTGATTCTGTAATCACTGTAACCTCGCAACACGAGAGGTTTAATTTCGTTCCTCCACTTCTGCTGGGAGATTTGTTTTCTTATTGATCAGCTCTTTTCCTTCCTGCCAGCGAAATGTAACAAAATTTGGTCTGTAATAGATCCACAGCCCGCTATTTTAATGTTGTTGTAGGTGAAGGACTTTAGTTTCCTCTTAATACGTATTAAGCACCAACGTTCTCTGATTTCCCAAAAATGAAATGCTCATTGTTTAGGTAGGAAGAGTTTTAAATCAAAGTCCCCAAAGTCTGGGGTAGGTATACCTCTTCGTCTGACGGCACTGGGTTAGTACTTATCATAAGATGTATCACAAGTTGTGCTTGTATAGCTGTAGAAATCATTAGCTGAAGCAAAGTTTAGCACCTGTAGGTATGGTACTGCTAGAAATACAGAAGTATTACACAATGAAGGCTGAGTTCATCTTGAAACTGAGGCGTATTTATAATACGGAAGCTACTGCATATTAAGTGTTCTTGATTTCCTCCACAGAACATTCGAAGGCGTATACACACACAACTACAAATAATGTAAACGGTAAAAGCATCATTGTCCATCTAAACTAGTAACTCGTTGTTTACATCAAATTAAAAAATGATTGTAATGACAGGATTCGTACCTCATTCTATAAGTTTTCAAACCTAGCGCTTTAGCCACTACGCTAACCCGCCACTGGCTGAATGTGCTGTTACAGACGTGTATGGCGTGCTTTATTGAGAGCACCATGACCTGAATCACTATATGAATCTAAATGTTGCTTTAAATCCCTAAAAACAATTTCATTATTACTGTGTATGAAGATTAGAGACAAAATAATTTCCTTGATATTCAAAATAATACTTAAGAGGAACTTATTGATGAAATATTTTTCGTAATATGTAGAGGGAATGAATGTGACTTCTGAGGCGAAGAAAGTGCTGTACAGCTTGTATGGCACTTCGTTTCCTCTTGCCTTGTCACTGGGTTCTTACCTGCAACATCTCAGCTCAAGGAATTTGATAAAGGTGGCATTCTTGCGCTTTATCAAGATGGATACTGTATCAGCGCCATTTCCCGGGCCCTAGGATACAGCAAATATACAATTCAACCCTGGGTAAAGAGGGTGGCGGATGAAGGCCACGTCAACCGCCGTCGTCTCCCTGGGCGTCCACGGACTACCGAGGAGTATCAAGACAATAGTACACTCCAATGCATTGATAACGATCCATTCGGGACCAGCACAGAAATAAGGAACATCCTTCAGCTAAGCGTCGACCATACGACGACGTCTCAACGAGAAGGGAAGGTATGGACGAAAATCCGCGGTTATGGAAATGTTGAAAGAGCAGCATGGGGGTTCCAGGTTGAACTACGCTCTGGAGTACAGGAATAAGTCACTTTCATACTGGGAGCAAGTTATATTTACGGACGAGAAGGTGTTTTCTTCTGCGCCAAATAGTTCTGTCCTTGTATATCGTCCACGTGGAGCGAGATTTGACAGAAACTGTTTTCATCAGAGGCAAAGTTGTGGTCGAGCTTCTGTCACAGTTTGGAGATGGACATCAGCAGATCGTTGTGGCCTTTTGTGGGAACTCGACCGTCCGCTTGCTAGTCATTACTACTGCCAAATACTGGAGAACATAATGCTTCCTTCTGTTCGTCAGAGGTTTTCGGGAGGCAGTACAATATTCCAGCATGACCGTTCCCCAGTCCATACAGCGAATTGTGTAAAACAATGGTTTCAAATGAATGGACACATCGATCTCCTGGACTGGCCTCCAAAAGGTGCTGATCTCAATCCTGTAGAGCACGTCTGGGCAGAGATGGAGAAAATTATTTGGTGTAGAAGACCTACACCAACAACCAAAGCATCGCTGTCCGAAGCAGTTCATGATTCATGAGATGAGCTATCGCAGAATAACAGATTCATCCGGAAACTTGTTGCCTCTGTTCCCCGGCGGCTAAATGCTGGTGTAGAGGAGGATGGAAACTGGACACGGTACTGAATCCATTGTGTCATTAGGGAGGAAACTTTATGACAAAAGAACGTTTTGTTTACCGTTCGATTACTCTTATTGAGCATTTACGTTACTATGAACAAAAGGAAAATGTGTTTGCCTTAAACTTTTTTTTTTAAATGAAGGTGTAACATAACTAAATCGAAAACGATTGATCATCACCAGCTAATACATTTAATTGAAAGAAGAAGACCATGATATACACATAACTGTTCAAATGCGTGTGAAATCTTATGGAACTTAACTGCTAAGGTCATCAGTCCCTAGGCTTACACACTACTTAACTTAAATTATCCTAAGGACAAACACACACACCCATGCCCGAGGGAGGATTCGAACCTCCGCCGGGATCAGCCTCACAGTCCATGACTGCGTCGCCCTTAGATCGCTCGGCTAATCCCGCGCGGCTATACACGTAACTCAATTAGTCTATTTCACTCTTCTTCAGTCATTGAACAAGACGACTATGGGAAAAATATTTTTTTTGTCACGTGGCAAATGACGTCAAATCCGATGAGGCCATCAAAGTGAAAGAATTAATTTTGTTTGGCGTCAATTAGAAGGCATATTACTTTGAGTTATTTGTGCAGGCACGTCTCCACTACCATCGGGAGCATAAAAGAGAGATTATTTTTATTTAATACTGAGTGGAAAAAATACCGAAAGTGAATAATCAGAAAAGTGCGAGTATGACTCACAATACGTGAGTTATGTACAACCACAATTACGTACTTAGATAACAGTAATTCCTTTTGCTTCATGCCCTGGTGCAAGTTTTTGTATTGGAAACCACTTCGGTGACTTGTGCGTCCCTAAATTACTCCAGTCATCCAAGCGGGGAGAAGCCAAGTACAGTTAAATAGGTAAACCGAAACACGTGATATTTCTGGCCAATCGTTACATCATTGAGAGATGAACACTACGTTAAAATGATGACTGAAAAATCATAGTATAAACGAGATTCGATCCTGAGATTTTTCTAATTGCAGGAGCGCACTTTACCGCTTTTTAAAAAAAATTATTTGTTGATCTAATTTTGTTCGTTGTATATGATCGGGGCGGACGTCTCATGACACCCGTTAGGGTTGTTCGTTGATCCGTTCACTCAGTTGTTTTATTACAGAGGGTAGCCAACCCTCTGACCGAACACGGTGAGCTAATGCCGCTAAACCAGTAGGGCCAGTGCTTCCGACAAATATTCGTCTGTAGCTTTTATGGATTACGTTTGCGAGTATCAGAACGTTTGGCTTACCAGGCTGTATCTTTCGAGAGAAGTAACTTAGGAGCTTAAATTTATTTACACAGTCACGGAACCGTAGACCTTAGCACGTGGCACAAATTTCTACTTCATATCTTTACATGTCCTGAGAACAAGAAGTCTTAGCAGACGGAAAGACAGGCAGATGGATAAAAATGGTAAAGAAAATGTAATAATCCCTGCCATATCATTACAAATCAACAATTTTCGGATTTATTCCTTTACTTGTACTTTATTACTTTATGCATCTGCACACACTGCTAAATTCCAAACTTTTGTGGTTGTTCTGTGACGCTCCTGTATGACTGTGGACTGAACATAGACAAAGAGAATTTCGCCGCCGAATTTACATAATCTGTTGATAATCCTTAACGACTTGGGGTAACTTGAATTAATCAGACAGACGTTTTTAGTACCTTTGTCGTGATAAGTTGTAATTCATTTTTCTGAGTATAGTGCATACTAAATATGGACTTTAGTTACTTCTGTGAAAGAAACATCGTCCCCCATATAAATCGTCGCATGAACGACAAAACAGATATAGAACTACGTGACCACGAGATAGTAAAGCTACAGAAATCACTCATCAGTAGAATGGGCACTGCACCTGCAAGTATACCAACTGGATTATACACAAAGTATGTGAAATAACTTGCTCCTTTCCTAACATTATTTTACCGTAGATGACATGATGAGCCATCCTAATGATTGGAAAAAAGAACAGGTTATTCTCATTTTCCGGAAGGGTCGTCGGAAAGATGCACAAAACTATACGTCTACATTTCTGATTTCGGTCAGTTGTAGAACTTCGTAATATGTTTCATGCTCGCACGTTAAGCAAGTTTCGGAGTTTCAAAATCTACTCTGTAAGTAACAACACAATTTCAGTAAACAAGGATCGTGTGCAACCCAGAACGCTCTGTTCACCCACGAGATTCCAGAAAACAGTAGACACAGGTGACGAGGTAGATGCCATGCTCCTTGACTTCTTACAATCTTGACTTCTTACAATCGTTTGACCAGTACCTAAGTATTGCTCATCATTCTGAGATCCGTACCACGTAGTATAGTCAGAAAAGAGAAGATCCAAGTAATCCTTTAGTTACTGGATTATTTAGTAAGCACGAAAACGTCAGAGAGTTGCTCATTCACTTCCAGGCGAAGACGCTGCGAAAGAGGCAGCCTGCAAGGCGGTATGGTCTACTGTTTAATACCTAGACTGTAGGTAACTTGTATTGTGGGGTATTAAATTGATGCTTGCTACTTATATCTCGCAGAAAGGCCGTGAAGATAAAATTAGACAGATTATAGTGCACATTGATGCTTACTAGCAATCGTCCTTCCCACGAAACATTCGTGCCTGGAGCAAACAATTGGAGAAGTGATAGTGATGTAGAGAGTGCCCTCTATCACACACCGTAACGTAGTTGTGAGATGTAAATGAAACAATGTGTTATTCATAGTTTATGAAATGTCTTTGATGATGTTCGCGTTATGAAATCAGTGTCATGTTGTGGTTTCATCTGTTTTATTATGTGTCAGTAGTAGAGCCAAAGAAAATCCTACGTGATACCAGTTATTTTCACGCATTTAATAGCAAATAGAATATTATTTACTCATTCTGTTAACGGTGTCAGGTGATACTACAGAACCTAATCACTTCTGGCGAATAATTTTTTATGGTTCGCAGTTCTTATAAGACATAATAACAAAAATTGCTACAACAACTAGTGCAAAGGAGGGCCCCGTAAATTATTCCCCCGATATTTATATCTGATGTTCAAGTTGCAACCAGTAGCTAATTGGCCTTTACGTTTGTTAATTCAGGTCCCCGTCAAAGTGGGAGAACCATCGCTAGTTCCAACGCCGGCACTGCCACGTCTGTGTTGTGCAAGCTTGTCCTATGGTTACAAGCTGAAGAGACTTTTCGCGTTAGCAGGCATCTTTGCCTGTCACCAGTGTAATGAAGAATTGGCAACATTGCAGCATACATTTGGCAGCAATGTGGCCTTATAATTACTTCCTGGACTGGTGTATAGGTTCCCTTCTAAATTCACTCACTAATATCTTATCATTCTCATTAAATATCCTGAATATTTCTCCCTTAGAGTATGATATAGAAGGTATCAAATGAATAATTTTGATTCCAGGAAGCTCGTTTCAACAGAAACTGCAGCTGGTTTCGCTATTTACGTCGCTGTTTAGCTGACGAATCCACGATTGAGGCGGCAAGGATGGAATGTTTGTTGCAGATGGCCGCTAGCTTGGGGGTAAAGTGTTTGGAAATAAAATGGTAAACTGCGCCTTCTGTGGGTCTGAATACTCGTGGCTACAAATTTTTTCCTCCTCTCTAAAATAGAATCTCGAAGGCACATCAACAATCAGTAAAGACATTGAATGAAAACCTCTCCGCCATTATATCACTACCTCTATTCTCTAGTCCTTGGATGTGTGGACACAACGTTGACAAACTGCACACATGTTAATCCCTTTTTTCTGCTTCTGTCAATAATAATTACTTAAGTGTGGCACTGAAAGATTTTTTAACTTTCTCTTGCAAATCCGTAATGATTTGGGGTATTTTGCCTTAAGAAGGCAGACTGTTTTGTAGCGTTATCATGATAAGTTGTAATCAATTTTTATTGCTATATTGTGTACTGCATATTGTATTTCGGTAGTTTATTAAAGACGACACACAAAAATGAGGAGATATTAATCAGCAGCAATGTAATGCCCATATGATTCACAACGGTCTCACCAAGTCATTTGTAAAGCTTATACTTGACATTCAACGGCAGACATTAAAATCCCAGCATTTTGAATTGTGTTTTACCTCATGATTTCGCATTTTACAAGCATAGTTGCTAAGCGCAAATAAATAAAGAAAAGCATCACGATTTCTGCTCACAAATAAAAGTTTCAGCAATTAATTTAATTTTAATGTGATTAACGAAGATTTGGAGCTTTCCGACATTAAATCGAAAAGTATTCCCTCTACATGGAAGGAACTACATAATTACTATATTTGGTCAGATGGCTCTAAAAATGGTCAAAGAGCATATATCTTTCCTTCAATCACATGTGTAGCAGCAGCATAATGAAGACAGTAATAACAGCCATGACAGTAATCATCGAATTATCTGGTAACCTCACGCGCTGCAGCTGTATTTTTCGAACTAAAACATTAGTTGTCACAGAAAAAATTTCATACTGGCATCAAATCGGAACTATGAAGACTAGAATGGTCCTTATATCACGAACTCATGAGGTTAGAATAATACCTGCATTAGAAAGTAGCAGGCAATCAACCAGTTAATCGAGAGAGCAGGATTTTTTCACAGCTACTAGGCGCATCGTCGGTCACAACAACATAATCAGGACGGTGCGAACTGTGGGTTGAAGTGGTCTGCTGAGTTTATCTTAGTTTGATAATTGTGGGGCAAACGTTCGATTCTCACTCATAGCGTCCACTTTTTAGCATTCACGAAAACATCTAATTCACCTATGTTAACGCCAAGTCCAGGATGTTAGGTGGCACAGTGGTTCAGAATTCGCATTAAACACAATATCCCTTCACTACCAACAGCGTCAGAGCCTGTTTAAAAGGCGCCATAACAAAAGCGGCAGCCGCCGAAAGCACAAACTCTGTCGCCAGTAAACTAGCACTAAAAAGTTTATTTCATTTAATTTAGGAATGATTATTTCGTTCACAGTGTTCATATTTAATTTTAACTTGAGACGTTGCAACTTTTGGTCCTCGACTGGAATTCGAATTCGGATCTCTAGGAATGGAAAGTATCTGGGTTGCAGTCCTGGTCCATTACAAACATATTCATAATTTCATTTTACGCCCTAGCATGTGCACTGACCTACCACCGAAAAATAATTTGCATATTTAATGTCTGTTCATGAACAGTCCACAATAACAATAGGTACCGTTATTTCTAATGAAACATGCGAGCATCTCACTACTGGTGAGCGAGCAGTAGATACTTAACGTCTATTTATGGTTGGTAACCAACGACAGCACACGCCAGGTTCGATTCTCGGGCAAGCAAAACAAATTGTACCCTGACCTCATTGATACAGCGCGCTGCTGGTAAATAAATTCAATTTCTAACATCTGATTTTACTGAGTTAACAATCCGATAAAGTGCTGGGTAGAAAATCCCGTCATAACATTTTAAATCATAGCACTCCAATTTTCAGCACATGCATACTTGGTTACTTGTGAAGGAGAGTATATTAAACGTCTTTAGTGGTCAGTTAACAGGGCGATAATGGTTTTGATGTAGTGGAAATAATTTCGTCATTTCGTTTCAAGTTCAGATGTGTTAACCAATAGTGGTGAAAACTTTTATATTTCACGTCTCTTTACAGCTAGTCAGCATTGATGATCGTTGCCTTGATCAACTCCCAGGCAGGTGCGAAAGTGTATTTTAGTTAGTAGTGGTTACGTCTGCTGGGTTTTTGTCCAGATCTAGAACTAAAAATTTCGTCATGTCATTTATAGTCCAAACATGTGGCCAAATAGTTCTTCATGAATAATTAGTACAGTGACGGTACTGATTGTTCTCCATTAATATTGCAGTTTCTATAGAGCGTTTACCGTTGTTTAACGTGTTTTCTTTAACTAGTTCCTTTAAAGGCCACTTTATGTAAAACCAATCTTCACTGGGACGTTTAGCAGGTGTGGGAAGACCTTATACAGAGGAAAAATACTTCGAACTGTCATAGACCTTTATTAGGTCAGACATTGTCTCAGAATATCTTGTTCATGCAAACATTTACTCTGTTTAAGGATTGCTACATAGTTTACCTGCCATAGTTAGTTGTTGCAGATTGTAATGACAAGGTAACGCTTTTGAAAATCATTGTAAACTGTACAAGCGTTAGGGGCTAACTCATCTCTAATTACATGTTTCTCTAGTTTTTGCAGTATCATGGTGTGATGTTACATCGCACTGATTGCCTTAAAGAACAGTATTGTCTAGTGGTCTCTCGTGATACCCATTTTGTATAGTCGAACGACTGTACCGCGTAGTGATTAGTTGACCCTGTAGACAGCTACGTTATGTTGGTTGCATGCAAATTAGGCGGATCGCAATTCAGATTGTTCTGTTACTTTTGCGCATTATAGTACCTGTCTTCGTCCATCGTGTGATGCTCACTTTTTCTGGTAGGTAAAGGATTTCATCGCGTGCCTTCTAAATCACGCGACATCACAGGAGATCAGGCAAATAGAAGGTAGGGCAGGTGCTATGAGATTTCATGTCTTGGTTCATAAACAGTTGTCCAAGTCTATCCTTCAAGATATGCTTTTATGCACTTGATACGCATCCAAATTGACATCTTACATGTGTTATCAGTAACGTGAATCAGTTATTTTTTCCACGAGTAATGTATCGGAAAACATGACAATGCGGCGAGATTTCGTTCGTTTGTTGCGCATGGTGCGAGCAATATTTTATTTTGTGTATGTTTCCATGAAAAGTTTAAGACCACTGATTGCGAGAACGCTCACGAATAGACGATCAGTTAGGATTAAGCAATAACATACTTGAGGTGTATTTACTACATCATAATATATACTTATTTCACTAGTAATCAAACCTCCCAATGTTTTACTTTAAAAAAAGACAAGAAAAGTATTCCGATTATCACAATATTCTCAGATGCACCGAAAAAAATACCGAGTGGTAAGAAAGCCAAAACCTTGAATCGAACACGGACCAGCGATTTGGTTGGATAATGCCGTGACCGCTGGACCGCCGACGTCGCTCTGCTATACACTGAATGACAGCCACCAGGATACACCACGAAAACTCAAAAACGTTGCTAACTCGAACATTGTTAACGTAGGACCCAAAATTATATTAATAAAAATGTTTATTTTTAGACTATCTTTTGATGTATAGGATTGAAAATACGATTTTCCGTCATTAACTTCGACCTCGATTTTTCAAAAGCTAGGGAGTGTCAAACAAAAAGGCTGAAACACAAGTCTCTTTTTTCTCGGTACAGAACGTCCTTGCAAAACGTGAACAAAATCTTTGACCCGTATGTCAGACTCTCCTCTTGTCGGTTCGGCATGTGTGCCATATCCATCTCATGCCACTTGTGATGATTAAACCACGTAGAACTATCAAAATGCAGAGATTATGATTCCTACGTTTCGTCCGTTATTCCAAATACTTCCAGACATATCGAATTAATGTGATTTATTGGGCCATAGGTCCGAAGCTCGTGGTCTTGCGGTAGCGTTCTCGCTTCCCGCGCACGGGATCCCGGGTTCGATTACCGGCGGGGTCAGGGATTTTCCCTCCCTCGAAATGACTGGGTGTTGTTGTGTCGTCTTCATCATCATCATTCATTCCCACTACGGTCAGAGGAAGGCAATGGCAAACCACCTCCGCTAGGACCCTGCATAGTCGGTGGTGCGGGTCTCCCGCATCGGCCCCTAAGCTCCTTGGAGTATGGGACCTCATCATCATAGGGCCATAGAAGTGTGTTATGGTACCTGAGAGTTCGACGAACCCAGAACGTACGCATGCAACCATATGAACAAGGCAGTTGCCATCCTACAAGACAGGAGTGTACGTAGCACATTAATAATGAAGATGTAGGATAAAGAGCAACATTTGGTCACGAAGAATGCTGAAATAGACATACAAGTTTGTTTTCAGGGTAAGGTAAATGTGTTTGAATAAATCGAAGTGTGAAAACCATCAAACCATCACAGAACTACCTCTAGCATAAACTACACGCTCCATTCACTACGGGTTAAACTCGTCACTGGGGCATCGATAGATTCTATACCTTTCTTCATTTGAAAAGTGCCTTCGGTCATCTACTGTCCGGCTTCTGTGTTGTGTGGCCCGTTGAAGGCATGCAGTGGCATGTGGCGCTGCCAGGTATGGCTTTCTGAGAGTTATCCGAATCCAAACTCACATTGCTCACAGTTTCCTTCGCAATGTTCTTTCCTAAACTGGATGAGATGGACCTGCATATATGGATAGTAGCATTCCTTGTCGATCACTGTTATTATGCAGGGTTTCTTTGCTGCGAGTGGCATAAAATTCCACCCACAAACGTTAGAGTGTGTTGATACACCAACTACTCAGACGGCTTCATTCGATGTGGTCAAGGACATATCCAGAACACAGTTCCATTCCGCCATTCTGTCAAGTCTTCCCGTTGGCCCAAATTACTGAACTGATTCGATACAGACTCGAGGCACATTCCCACTTCCCTACCACAACTTACGTTAGCAATGGAAAGCGTCACGATCACTTGGTACTAGGTATTCACTTTCTATGGCACTCCAAATAGATCGAAGCATCCTTTTAAGGGATTGACTACTATTCTGTTTGGCGATTTCATTAAATGTGCTTACAGTTTTCGTTGTGTATGTTTTACAGTGATTTCTACTATCACTTCTCTTCTGTTTAACAGTTTTGGAACAAGTCTAATATATATTTTAATCAGTGTAATAATTAAATATCGGAATACTATTAATTGCTTACGTAGAACATGCTAATACGTGTAGCGTCAGCCATTGAACTTCATAATGAACTGAAGTAAAATGAATCGCAAGACATCTGTAATTGGTGATTTCTTTACTGTTACGACCAGTTTCGATGCATTAATACAGCGTCCGTAGGTGAAAACAGTGTCATAGTGGTGCACTGAGACGCATCCCAACGTTCGTAATCAAAAATGAAAACCCTGAAGAGGGGAAAGCGTCGAAATAAATAAGCAGGACATCAGAGCAAACTGCAGAGTGGTGCAACTGTGGTCGTTCCGAGGGTGCAGCAAGGATGGCGGTCAGGCGTGTGGGCAGCGATGTGTAATGATGCCTGCAGTAAAGCACCATAATTTGAAAGCGGCAAGAGTAACTGTTTCTAGGTGGAATGTTGTAGCATCGTCCTGGATGTATCAAGAAACCTTCGGCACCGCTATGTGGCGAGAAAACATCGCAGCTACTCTCTTAAATCAAAAGCTTTTTTCCCAACAGTGTCTGTAGTTCAGAGGTTAAATTTTGCTTCTACGGTAACGGCACTTAATGGTAGTGAATATAATACGAGAGCACCGTAACAACAGATTACCACGCCTAAAACGGTGTAAGAAAGCAGTTGGTACCTAAAACCGCTTCCAGTCGTCTCGTGGGGATAAATACTGGTCCTGTATGGTTTCCGAGGGAATGTTGTACCATTCCACCTCCAAAATAGTGGCAAGGTCAAGTAACAGTGGTGGAAGTGGGTAGTGACCACACGCCCTGATTTCCAAAGTAGACCACGAAGGCTCAATAATGTTGACATCTGCTGACTGTCGTAACCAAGGGAGAAGAGACATTTCATCATCGAGCATACAAAACCAATCCTGGAAGATGTGAACTGTGTGAAAAGGGGCCTCTGCCGTCTTGAAACACAGCACCACTACCGGGGAACAAGCATTGTACCATGGGATGGACCTGATCAGCCAAAATGTTCACATAATTCTTGGCAGTAATGCGATCTTGCAGAGTAAGCATGGACCCCTAAAATACTACGATATGGCAGCGCAAATCATTACTGAACCCAAGCCATGTTTCACTCTTGGGACGTAGACTATCTAGAAGTTGGGAAAAGCGTGAAACAAGGCATCCGCCCAAATTACTTTCTTCCGTTATTCCACAGTCAGATTTGATGATTTCGGCACGACTTTTTCCTGGCACGGGAATTTGCATCACGAGTGGTTTTGGAACTCAATCTCGCCCTACGATTCCCACCTTATGCACCCACTTTTGCGCTGTTTCGATGCTGACTGTGTTCGCGAGTGCGATATACAGTTCTGCGCTGACTTTCGCAGCTATCATTTATTTTCCTCCACAATTGCCTCACGAACACTCAAATACACATTCATCCGCGTTGTGACCATACCGATAACGGTTTTGTCACTTTCCTTCAATACAGTGACCAATCAGAGCATTATGACCACCTACCTAAGGTACCTAATAGTCGGTATGTCCACCTTTGGGATGGATAACAAAAGGCGGCGAATCATGGCATGAAAGCAATGAGGCCTTGGTAGGTCGGTGGAGGGAACTGCCATCATATCTACATACACAAGTCAACTAATTCTAGTAAACTAGGGGGGGGGGGGGGGGGGCGATAAGCCCTGACGCTAAATTCAATCACATCCCAGATGTCTTCGATCTGGTGCGGATCTCGCGAGTGAGGCTGTCAGCACGTCAGTTGGAAATCGCTACTGTGTTCCTCGAACCACTCCATCACACTCCTCACCTTGTGCCTTGATGCATTGTCTTGTTGCAAAATACCGCTACCTTTGGGAAACAAAAATGTTCAAATGTGTGTGAAATCTTGTGGGACTTAACTGCTAAGGTCATCAGTCCCGAAGCTTACACACTACTTAACCTATATTATCCTAAGGACGTACACACACACACCAATGCCCGAGGGAGGACTCTAACCTCCGCCGGGACCAGCCGCACAGTCCATGACTGCAGCGCCCCAGACCGCTCGGCTAACTTCGGGAAACATGCGACCCTTTTACCACACTACTTGCCTTGCACGAGCTCCACTGAACCCATGGATTCCGACGTGAATGTTCCGCAGAGCATAAGAGAGCTGCCGCTAGCTTATTTCCAACATGCAGTACAAGTGTCCAAGACTAGTCACCTAGAAGACGTCAAATTCGCTCCCTCCCATCGACATGATAAAGAAGGTAGCGGGATTCTCAGACCTTGAAATGCTCTGCCACTGTACCGCCGTCCAGTGCCAATGGCCGCGTGCATATTTCGGCCGTAGTTGCCGATGTTGTGGTGTTAACATTCAACATCGATGAGTCGTCGGATGCAGGGGTCCATCGTTAGGAGTGTTCGGTACAGTCTGTGTTCAGACAACCTTGTACTACGACCAGCATTAAAATCTGATGTTAGTTCCGCCACAGTTCACCAGCTTTCCTGTTTTGTCACTCTGTCGACCCCGTCAGGTGGCTTGCGGAGTATGGATGTAGATGTAGATGTAATGAGGAGTGACTGCCGAACCCCACGACGTCTGGACCTGGTTTCATCTTGGTTTCACCACGTGCTGAATATACTCAACACAGCACTCCTCAAACACCGGAATGGTCGTGCAGCTTCCTAAATGCTCGTGCCGAGCGTCCAGGTCATCACAACCCGTCTTCGCTCAAACTCACACAGATCGCACGCCTTCCCCGTTCTACACACGAACAGCCCTCTCGCAGATACTAGATGTATGTTTCTCATTAGCAGTCATTCGTTGACAGGTGACGCTGCTATCGCCCGGACGGGTTTATACCGGTATAGGTCGGTGGTCATAATGTTCAGGCTGATCAGCGTAAATCTTCGATTCGGTGTGTCTTGGAGCGCCAAACACTACGGCTATCTTGGTTACTAAAGCGCCCTCCATACGTGCATCAATAAATAGTACACGCTGGAATTTGCTTAATTCCGACGTAATGCACTCACAACGACTCAGCAGACCGTTTTGGCCCCGACTAGCACTTTCAGCAAATTGAGGACACTGCACAGAAACCGTTCGTGTTTACATACAGCAGCGAAAGCTCCATTTACACTGAAGAGCCAAAGAAACTGATACACGTGCCTAATATCGCGTGGAGCCCCCGCGGTCACGCACAAGTGCCGCAGCACGACGTTGGATGGACTCGACTAATGTCTGAAGGAGTGCTGCAAGTACTGGCACCGTGAATCCTGCAGGGCTGTCCGTAAACCCTAAGAGTACGATGGAGGTGGAGATCTCTTCAGAAAAGCACATTGCAAGGCATCCCAAATATGCTCAATAATGTTCACGTCTGGGGAGTATGATGTCCAGTGGAAGTTTTTAAACTCAGAGGAGTGTTCCTGGAACCACTCTGTAGCAATTTTGGACGTGTGGGAAGTCGCATTGTCCTGCTGGAATTGGCATCGTCCGTCAGCATACACAAAGGACATGAATGGATGCATGTGATCATACTGGATGCTTACGTACGTGTCACCTGTTAGAGTCGTATCCAGACGTAACAAGGGCCCCATATCACTCCAACTGTACACGTCCCACAACCTTACAGAGCCTCCCCCAGCTTGAACAGTCCCCTGCTGACATGCAGGTGCCATAGATTCATGAGGTTGTCTCCATACCCGTATACGTCCATTCGCTCGATGCAAACGATACTTGTCCAACCAGGCAACATGTTTCCAGTCATCAACAGTCCAGTATCAGTACTGAAGGGCCCAGACGAGGCGTAAGGCTTTGTGTCGTGCAGTCATCTAGGGTACACGAATGGGTCTTCGGCTCCAAAAGCCCATATCGATGATGATTCGTTGAATGGTTCGCACGCTTACACTTGTTGGCGGTCCAGCATTGAATTGTGCAATATGCGGAAGAGCTTCACTTCTGTCACGTTAAACGATTGTCTTCAGGCGTCATAGATTCCGTTCTTGCAGGATCTTTATCTGCGCGCAGCAATGTCGGAGATTTGATGTTTTTCCGGATTCCTGATATTCACTGTACATTCATGAAATGGTCGTACGGGAAAATCTGCAGTTCATCACCACCTGGCTGTGTCTCATAGTTTGTGCGACTATAAAACACCTTCAGACTCTCTTAAATCTTGATAACCTGCCATTGTAACAGCAGTAACCGATCTAACAACTGCGTAATACTGTTGTGTTATATTATCGTTACCGACCGCAGCACCGTATTCTGCCTTTTTACATACCTCTGTAGCTGAATACGAATGCATATACCAGCTTCTTTGGCGCTTCGGTGTATATTCAAGCATGCGTTTTCATGGTGTTTCCATATTTTTGTCCAGCCCCTGTAGTTCGCCACTCCTTGACCACAACTTATTTAGTAATTTGTTAACCATGCCTATTTCAGTTTAAATGTCAGTGGTTTGGTACCGGTTGTCTGCAGTGAATTTTCGCTCCAACCCTACTTTTGATAAAGCTGGTCTCCGCAATACCAAAGTTTCTTTTAATATATGAATATTTCATTGTTTGTTGTAACCTCTGTCCACCTCCTAATATCTTGATAAATTTATTGCCAGCCTGCAAGTGGGGACGGTTTCGTTTGCCCCAGCCGTTCAAAACTGCTAAGGGGAATCGCAATTAATTTCTCACGGATAGGGCACAAGGTGAACACAAATACACAATGATGTCCCCGTTTATTCGCTACAAAGCAGTTAAACTACACTACTGGACATTAAAATTGCTACACCAAGACGATGACGTGCTGCAGACGCGAAATTTAACCAACAGGAGGAAGATGCTGTGATATGCAAATGATTAGCTTTATAGAGCATTCACACAAGGTTGGCACCGGTGGCGACACCTACAACGTGCTGACATGAGGAAAGTTTCCAACAGATTTCTCATACACAAACAACAGTCCACCGGCGTTGCCTGGTGAAACGTTGTTGTGATGCCTCGTGTAAGGAGGAGAAATGCATACCATCACGTTTCCGACTATTGATAAAGGTCCGATTGTAGCCTATCGCGATGGCGGTTTATCGTATCGCGACATTGCTTCTCGCGTTGTCGACATCCAATGAGTGTTAGCAGAATATGGAATCGATGGGTTAAGGAGGGTAATACGGAACGCCGTGCTGGATCCCAACGGCCTCGTATCACTAGCAGTCGAGATGACAGGCATCTTATCCGCATGGCATTAACGGTTTGTGCAGCCACGTCTCGATCCCTGAGTCAACAGATGGGGACGTTTGCAAAACAACAACCATCTGCACGGACAGTTCGACGACGTTTGCAGCAGCATGGACTATCAGCTCGGAGACCATGGCTGCGGTTACCCTTGACGCTGCACCACAGGCAGGAGCGCCTGCGATGGTGTACTCAAAGACGAACCTGGGTGCACGAATGGCAAAACGTCATTTTTTCGGATGAATCAAGGTTCTGTTTACAGCATCATGATGGTCGCATCCGTGTTTCGCGACATCGCGGTGAAAGCACTTTGGAAGCGTGTATTCGTCATCGCCATACTGGCGTATCACTCGGCTTGATGGTATGGGGTGCCATTGGTTACACGTCTCGGTCACCTCTTATTCGCATTGACGGCACTTTGAACAGTGGAAGTTACATTTCAGATGTGTTACGACCCGTTGCTCTACTCTTCATTCGATCCCTGCGAAACCCGACTGCATGTTGCACGTCCTGTACGGGCCTTTCTGGGTACAGAAAATGTTCGACTGCTGCCCCGGCCAGCACATTCTCCACATCTCTCACCAACTGAAAACGTCTGGCCAATGGTGGCCGAGCAACTGGCTCGTCACAATAGACCAGTCACTACTCTTGATGAACTGTGGTATCGTGCTGAAACTGCATGGGCAGCTGTACCTGTACACGCCATCCAAGCTCTGTTTGACTCTATGCCCAGGAGTATGATGGCCGTTATTACGGCCAGAAGTGGTTGTTCTGCGTACTGATTTCTCAGGATCTGTGCACCCAAATTGCGTGAAAATGTAATCACATCTTAGTTCTAGTATAATATATTTGCCCAATGAAAACCGTTTATCATCCGCATTTCTTCTTGGTGTAGCAATTTTAACGGCCAGTAGTGTATTAGCCTTGCCGGGAGCAAGAGCGGTGAGCAGCAGCTAAGCCGGTGCCCTCGGTGTGTTGCAGGAAGGAGACGGAGGCGCAGTACGTGTCTGCGTGGCTGCAGGGCGCGGCGGCCGCCTCCGAGCCCTGGTGCGCCTCTTCGCACCCCGGCTGCGCCACGCCGCCCGACGGCTTCCTGGACGCTCGCGTCATGGCGCTCTGGAGGGCGGCCTCACGCTTCGTCAGGATCCGCTTCCGTAGCGCAGACTAGAGCGCCAGCCCCGCACTAAGACCAGCTTTGTACGCGGTGCACGGCTCTCACTGCACGGATATAGTATTGCTGTAATGAACAGGAGCATTGGAGCTTAAGGCCGGGTTATCATTCATTTGAGCAAAATATAGACACAATTTGGAATTCTTTTTGAGACAGTAAAAAGACATCAGAGGATCTTTTCTGGAATTGTGACTGATCATACCGGTACTTTGAACTTTATTTTAGATTTTCAATACAAAAAGTAATGGCTCCCGTAATTATTGTTAGATCAAGGGCCTGCGAGTCTGAAGTACGCAGACTACGTGCAGTGTATCCCCTCAGGAGTTATCTGGAACCAGAAATGGATAACATCAGTCGGTACTTCATTAAATTTGTGGGAACTTATACCTAACCGCAATTAAATAACATTAAATTAATAATATGGTGCTAACTCGAAATGTTAGTTAGATTTTTCGGCGTTTGTTTCGTTCTTTATGGCTTTACAAAAAATATAAATACAAAATATAGAAATTAACATACTGAATCGTTTTTATTTTATGCTGCACGCAGTTACGAAAACTCGTTTCTCTAGAAAAGCCCATTTAAAAAAAAATGTTTAAATGTGTGTTACTTCTTATGGGACTTAACTGCTAAGATCATCAATTCCTAAGCTTACATACTACTTAACCTAAATTGTCCTAAGGACAAACACACACACCCATGCCCGAGGGAGACCTCGAACAACCGCCCATTTAAAGTTTAGGAAAAAATTTTATATGAATTATTAATTCAATTTGCATAAACACTACATCTTATTACATATTTTTGATATCGCTGAACACTACGTGAAGTTAGATTTCCGAAGTTCAATATGGTTAATCCAATGGGGCGCACGAAAAATTACGTTTTCACCACTTGTGACCAAAATTTGATAAAAAAGTTTGTAGCGTTACTTACGTTTAGTATGCAATTCCAGGACCGTATATTAACCCTTCCTCTAACTCTAATTGTTCCTCGAGAGCAATTTGCTCGTTCTTCCTGGCCAGAAAAGCCAATGTGGCTGAGTGGGTATGCTGCGTTCGACAGCCGGCAAATATGTTTGCATGCCTACTGCAATATAAACCGTTTTGTGAACGTGCGTCACGGAACGAAAAGTGTTCTACCTGAGCTGGCTGAGAGCATCCCACGGCGACCGTGACACTACTTCGAACAATGGGCTGCAGAAACTTTTGTAACGCATGTATTAAAAAACCTTTTCGTCCCTCATTAAAGACGCATATACCTTTCAAAAAATGCCATAAAATTCGAATTTTCAACCATTTGAACGAGAACCTTACCTTAAGCCGTCAGTTTGTTTTAATGGAACGAGAGCTGACATTTCGATACTGTTTCATGGATCAGATCATATTTTACCTGCTGTGGTAAACATATGCTCAGCTTCATATTTCAGTAACAATACCACTTCGTCGATGTGTCGTATGATTTCCAATCAGGACGATCTTTGTGTCCACGTACGACTGAAATGTGAATTTGTATTCCAGATTTGACAACATAAATCGATGATAAATATAACGCCGTTTTGGTAGTACAATCTACATATTACATTTTGTATTGGTCTTTCCTTTTTTAAACTTTCATTTTGTCGTCTTGTCCTCCTTTATTTCCTCACTGTTTTGAACCATACTTATATATACGCTAAAAGTGATGCTGAATCGTAGCGGAGCATATTAAGGATGGAAAAGTAAGCTCACAGAGTGAACAAGTTATAAAAGGGCACTTAAATGGGTAGCTACAGCGCTCAGACAGAAGAACAATGCTCAGGTACAAAGAAAACCATACAGGTAAGTAAGTATGTAATCAGTTATAAATTCATATCGTATTTCAAAATAGCTTTCCACATAAGCTAATCATAAACGGCACTAAACAGCCATGTAAGAAAGTATGAATCACTAGAGGGATTAAAATAGCTTGTGAAGGGAAAAGGGAAATATATCTGTTCGCAAGAACAAGCAGATCCTACAACAGTTGCACACTAAAAAAACCTACTGAAAATTGCTGCAAAAAGTATGAGTATTATGTCACAAATCAGGAATTCCGATTATACAGCTTAAGACTCTATGAAATGTAGTGAAACGAAAGACAGGATAACCAGCCACACAACACGAAAAGATCACTACTGAAGTGAATGGAAGGGCTATTAATGTTAAGTCGCAAGTAAAAAATATATTTAACAGTTATATTCCTAAATATAGTAGAAAACACAGGAAGAAACAGTTCAAGGGAAAAATCACAGCAATATGTTATAAAAATAACACTCAGGATTTCAATCATATTAATGTACCAGCAGCTTTTCCTTTTGAAATCAAGCAGACTATACATTCTCTCAAAAATAAAAGCTTATTGGATTTTGATGGTGCTTTCAATAGAGTACTAAAGACTAAGTTCCCATATAATAAACCTGTCTTATCTGAAATAGATAAAGCATCACTAACACAAAGGATTTTTATAGAAAAACTGAAATACGTCTTTCCTACACGACTGTATAAGAAGGGTGATAGGAGAGTGACAGAAGAAATGTAAAATAAGTGCTTAAAAGTACTATCGACTAGTTTTCTGCGAATTATCACATCCTCAGTTTTAAAAAACACATAACATATTCAGTTCTCCACATCAGTGATAACTGTAACACATACTGAGGAAACGATAAATGGGTGGAAACTTCAAAATTTTTATGTATCCATAATGATGACAATAAAAACTAAAAAAAACACACTCTGAGAAACTTTAATTCAGCCGCTTTCTCAGTTATAATCATTGCAAATATTGTGGACAAAAAAATCAATAATCTGACGTATTTCATGTAATTTCATTCCATAACGTCAAATGGAATAATGTTCTGGTGTAACCTACTCGTATCTTTGAGAAAGAATGGCTTCATTTCTGAAACGCGTGCTGTACGAATAAAATGCGATGTTCATCCACCGTCATCCTGTAGAGATCTGTCTAAGGAGTTAGACATTGTGACTAGGCAACTGCCTCACATTACATTTATTCCCTCATTAAATTTGTTGTAAATAATCCACTGAAGTTCAAAAGGAACACTGATTAATTACAACACTAGAAGGAAAAAGGGCATTAATTAGGCCACATTAAGATTTTCTTTTGCATTAAAACGGACGCACGAAGCTGCAAACTAATTTTTGCTCACTTGTTGGACAGATAGCAAAGTAAAATATGAAAAATAAACAGAAAAATTTTCTCCTTGCCATCTCCATCTATCACGTAGAAGAATTTCTATTACTGAGATACGTGAAACGTGGTGGTTAAGAATTAATAACGCACATCTGTATGTCTTCTTTTAAAATAAATAAGTAAATAAAATACTTGTAAAAGATCATCATTTAGGCATTTTTGCAAAATAACTTGTGATGTGAATATAAAACTACTCTTTCCCCATAATTACGATTTACGTTGTGTTTTCTGTGTGTCTATTTAATCAGTCCCAGTGTGGGTTCCCAGGACTTGCTGAATATATAATAAAGTGTTAAAGAAACTTGTACACCTACCTCATATCGTGTAGGGCCTCCGTGAATTCGCAGAAGCGCCGTAAACTGCGTGGTATGGGCTAGACTAATGTCTTAAGCGGTTCTGGAGGGAACTGACACTATGAATCCTGCAGGGCTGTACACAAATCCTTTAAGAGTACGAAAGGGTGGAGATCTCTTCTGAACAGCACGTTGCAGGGCATCCCAGATATGCTCAATAATTTTCATGTCTGGGGAGTTACGTGGCCAGCGGAAGTGTTTTTGCTCAGAAGAGTGTTCCTGGGGCGTCTCTGTAGCAGTTCTGGACGTCTGGAGTGTCGCATTGTCCTGCTGGAATTTCCCAAGTCCGCCGGCATTCACAATGGACATGAATGCATGCAGGTGATCAGACAGGGTGTTTACGAAGCAGGGTCCGTGGATTTATGAATTTGTGTCAATACCCGTGCACGTCCATCCGCTCGATACAATTTAGACTCGTCCGACCAGGAAACTAGTTTCCAATCGTAAAAAGTCCAGTGTCGGTGTTGACGGGTCCATGCGAGGCGTAAAGCTTCCTGTCGCGCAGTCATCGAGGATACACGAGTGGGCCTTCGGCTCCGAAAGCCCATATCGATGTTGTTTCGTTGAATGGTTTACACGCTGACACTTGTTAATGGCGCAGCATTGGAAACTACAGCAATCTGTGGGAGGGTTGCACTTCTGCGACGTTGAACGATTTTCTTCAGTCGTCATTGGTCCCGTTCTTGCCGGATCTTTTTCCGGCCGGAAGGGATATCGGCGATTTGCTGTTTTACCGGATTCCTGATACTCAAGGTACACTCCTGAAATGATCGTACGGGAAAATCCACACTTCATCGCTACCTCGGAGATGTTGTGTCCCATCGCTCGTGCACCGCCTGTAATACCACCTTCAGACTCACATAAATATTGATAACGGGCCATTGTAGCTGTCAGTAGCCGAACTAACAACTGCACCAGCCACCTGTTGTCTTATATAGGCGTTGACGACCGTAGCGCTGTATCTACCTGTTTACATATATCTGTATTTGTATAGGTATGCCTACACCAGTATCTTTGGCGCATCTGTGATTGTCACCAGCTGAAGTCCCTCGTCCATGGAATAAGATGGACATCCATATATGACTTTTCTAAGTTTCTCTACCGATGATAGTTGCCTCAGTTAGTGTTCGTCATTGCACCTCGGAACACGCATTAAAGTCTCATGTTATATAAATTATTTATATAACGCGGGACATTAGACCTTGCAAGTAATTTTATAATAGTGGCTGATGCCTTTTGTTTTAAATCGCTTGAAATGATTTTAATTTTTTAGTAGTAAGTACTCTTAACTTGGTAGGAGAGCAGCACAGCTCTTAAAAATATTTGTACAAAAATTTTTCCCAGATATACACATGAGGATGTACCTGCATGATACGAAACCGGTTGTACCAGTCTGTGAGCGACCACAATAAAACAGCTAACGCGGCAAGCTGGATTCTTAATCAATTTGAACAGCTTTTCATCATCTCAATAAATTTAATTTATTTGAATGTGCCTTTCAGTATGCTGATTTCCACAATTTTGTTCAGGCTATTTAGTTGTGTTAGGCTGCCAGATACTTCCTTCCAGCAGCCAGAACCACTTCTCTGGCACCTCTGATGTATTCATGCTCGAAGGACCGTTCAAATTTAGTACAAAGAGCTCCCTTACAAAAGTAAACGCTGAAAATTACGAACTTCTGAATTAATCGCAGTTCCTACCAACAAAAATTATGGACAATACTTCTGCCTGCAGAAAGACGCTGCTGTCAAAACACAAAGAAGACAAATACGCTCGTCTTCAAAAGACTCTGATGGAAAAGTGGGGAACCAGCTGCCTCAAACCTCATACCGGTTTACTTAGGAAAAAAACTTGGCATGCGAATACATCCGCGCTCTTTTAATACAGAACATTCTGAATCAGTGGTCCTGAATCCTTTTTGCTCAGGCGCCAATATTGACATTGTAGGATGGCACTTCGGGCCGCATATGTACAAATCTAATTATTAATGGTAACCTACATAAATTAGTAGGCGTAAGAGGCCATCTGTCGTACCGGTGCCATAAGTTGGCAGCTGGCCCCTCATGTGTTGGTCGTTGACAATCGGCACATTTCGTGTCAGTTGTTTTTTGTTTCCGATTGCTGCCACGCTTAGAGACTCCAGTGTTTTGATAGTGTAATTGCCTAACGAAATCTTGTTGTCTTGTCTATGTCAGCGGACGATTAATTGATTAATACCAGTAACTATACTGATTTTTAAATGTATTATGCAATATGAGACCGATCACAAATGTTTACTAAATGTTTTGCATGTCATTTTTCTTCTCCTCATTGCATTGTATAACAGCAGCTTTAATTTAGTTTCATGTTTCTCGCTACAAATATGCATACATTTGAAGATAACCGTCTCTATAATGTGCATTCATGTATCCACGTTACTTCCGACTCAAAATTCATAGCATAGCAGCAGGGTGACGGCCGCTGTTCTCTTTTACCCAATCTATCTTTGTAGTTAAACGATACACAGCATCTCTCTCACTGACTCTATGTTTCTCTCCTTTTCCTCCCAATGGAACTTTCTCCTCTGTCTCTTCCACTGTCACTGCCTTCAACCCTTTCTCTAGCTCTTCCTCATCACTATCACCTTCTCTGTCACTTCCACTGCGTCTCCGTCCCACTGCATTGTCTCTGACCCATTATTTTTCTCTCGTTTTGCTGCCGTCTCTTTCCTTTTCGCTTACTGTCTGCTGTCTTTATCTTCAACCACAATTGTCTCCTGTTCACACACGTCCTTTTAGCCTATTAGATGGTTTGCTTGGGGTTTTGACCACTATGTGGCGGACATTAACACATGGGTGTAGGGAGATGGGGTAAAGAGAGCAATTTTTTTTTTGTGTTTAAGTTCGCCAGTTTTGGGAGGAAGGGTCTAAAGGCCGCTTCCCCCCCCCCGCTAAACTTATGCATAGTTTTCACTCATCTCTCTTTTTCATTTCCACTGACTCCACTGCTGCTGTCTCCATCTACCCCTCTTTTTCTTTCACTGCCACCTTTTCCCTCCCACTATTATTGTCTCTTCTCTTTTTCTCTCCCACAGGTGCTCCCCTCTCTTCCACCGTCACTGTCTCTCCGCTGCGGCACATTATAACACGAATGTGTTCACATGGTAAAAACTTTGATGAATAAGGCAAAATGAAGATTGAAGCTGCTGGTTCCCCCAATTTCTCCGCCAGAATCTTCAAAATGAAGCCCTTTTTATACTCCAACAGGGGCATTATTCAGCTGGATCCCTTCATCTCCCTCTTACAGCTGGATGGGCTGCTATATAAAACTAATTCTGTAGGTCAATAAAGTTTTTATAGTTAATTTAGATACTTCGATACGTTTATACACTTTTACACATATAAACAACAAAAAAGCACGCATAACATATGTTTAACTCAAAATCGTCTCCCGTCCAACGCAACAATTTTAGGCAACAACTGCGTTATACAGAAGAATACCGTGTTTGATTTGCAAGTACAGAGAATTTCGTGTGAGAAAATGATTTTTGTAAGATGCTTACGCTGCCAGAAGTGACCATCGAATGTTTTACAGGTCAAGACAACCTGTGAAGGTGTGAAGTGCCCATTATACTGAGAGAGCGCGTCATAACATTATGTTGGCGAAAAATGCTGACCAAAAACATTTTTTGATGTTCCCAAGCAACTTGCGGTGACCCCAGCGCCTTACCATGTGTTCACTACGTCGTTTAATACCACACACATCAAAAAAAGTTTTGCATCATCTCGGCTCTCAGAACTCTTGAAGATAGACGTTGACTGTGGATATTGTATCACAGACACAGTCCCTTTGACTGTTCAGAGATGTCACTAATCCCGTTCAAAGATGAAAACAACCATGCATGAGCAGCGCCTATTACACGGAGGATGTCCGACAGCCGATCAGTTCCAGTCATTCCATTAGGAAGGAATTACACGGATCGCGCTATCTGTAGTTGAATCATGCCTAGACGGTCAATAATGCAGTTCGATCGCGTCGGCATTGTTATTCTGTGCCAGGAAGAGCTCTCAACAAGGGAAGTTTCCAGGCGTCTCGGAGTGAACCAAAGTGATGTTGTTCGGAGATGGAGGAGATACAAAGAGACAGGAACTGTCGATGAGATGCCTCGCTCAGGCCGCCCAAGGGCCACTACTCAGTGGATGACCGCTACCTACGGTTTATGGCTCGGAGGAATCCTGACAGCAACGCCATCATGTGAATAATGCGTTTCGTGCAGCCACAGGACGTCTTGTTACGCCTCAAACGTGCGCAATATGCTGCATGATGGGCAACATCACTCCCGACGTCCATGGCGAGGTCCATTTTTGCATCCACGACACCATGCAACGCGGTACAGATGGGCCTAACAACATGCGAATGGACAGCTCAGGAATGGCATCACGTCCTCTTCACCGATGAGTGTTACATATGCCTTCAAACAGACAATCTTCGGAGACGTGTTTGCAGGCAACCCGGTCAGGTTGAACGCCTCAGACACACAGTCCAGCGAGTGCAGCAAGATGGAGGTTTCCTGCTGTTGTGGGGTAGCATTATGTGGGACCTACGCGACGTAGCGGCTGTACGATACGTGATAGCCATCCTCCGACCGATAATGCAACCATATCGGCAGCATAGTGGTGGGGCTTCGTCTTCATGGATGACACTTCGAGCCCCCATCATCTTGTGAGTGACTTCCTTGAGGATAACGACATCGCTCGACTGGAGTGGCCAGCATGATCTCCAGACATTAACCCTACCGAACATGCCTGTCATAGATTGAAAAGGTCTGTTTATGGACGACGTGACTGACCAACCACTCTGAGGGATCTACGCCGTATCGCCATTGAGGAGTGGGACAATCTGGACCAACAGTGCCTTGATGAACTTGTGGATAGTATGCCACGAGGCATACAGCCATGGATCAATGCAAGAGGACGTGCTGCTGGTTATTAGAGATACCGGTGGGTACAGCAATCTGGACCACCACATCAAGGTCTCGCTGTATGGTGGTACAATATGCAATGTGTGGTTTTCAGGAGCAATAGAAAGGACGGAAATGATGTTTATGTCGATCTCTATTCCAATTTTCTATACAGGTTCCGGAACTCTCGAAACCGAGTTGACGTAAAACTTTTTAGTTGATGTGTGTACATTTACGCCTTAGACCGGATACTGCATGCATATTTTACAGTAACTTGAACCAAATGATAATTAAATCAACATCCTAGCTGCAGACAGTCATTGATATACACACTGGGGATATGATGAACACGTGTCACCTGATCGGGACTCGAACCCGGGTCTGCTGCTTACAGGGCAGACGCTCTATCCATCTGAGCCAACGAGCGCACAGAAGACAGTACGCCTGCAGGGACTTATCCCTTACACGCTCCCAGTGAGATGCACATTCCCATGTCCACACCGCTACATTCGTAGTGCGCCTAATAGATGTTTGCGCATCACACTCATTACTCGTGGCAGATTAATCTACCAAGTCCCATACGCAGGAGATCCCGGCTTCGAGTCCCGGTCGGGTCACACATTTTCAACATGTCCCCAATGATGTATATCAACGCTTGTTTGCAGCTAGGGTGTCGATTTAATTATCACCTCAAGAACATAAGGTTTGCCATTAACAGAAATTATAGCTGTGACCATCTTCCCTTCACTTGGCACTTTTGGTACCCAAAAATCATCGTTTTTCTGGGTTTTCTTAGGAACCGCCCATTAAAAAATAGCACTTTTACAGTATAAGCCACCCAAGATCCACCCTTAAGTACACATAATCCAAAAGAAGCAACCAATTTGCTCAATTCGCCTGGGGTGGTTGATGTGCGTAGTATTTGAATTTTGACCCTGCACTGTAGGCTGGGTACAACGGTCGTTCTTCCAATAGGTATAGAGATGGCCGCTAGGCCAAGAGCTACCTAAAGCACTTGACCCTTTATCTCTGTGCTCAATAGAACACGAGATATAACCGCCTTAAAAATCGTATTTTCGCTGGCGGCTTTTTGCGTCATGTTGGCACCGTGCACTGTCATGTACGAACTGATACCAGGGAATCATTTACTAATTTGTATATCCCGTTAGCCCTCGCAATACATATATAAAGGAATTTAATTTTCGTGAAAATAATTAATATCATTGTGAGCCTCAACGGTTTGTTAATCTCCGATTAACCTCATTCTGATGTCCCTATAAAGGTTGCCACCCCAGGTGAAAGTTATCTCAAAACTACAAACCAGAAGATTCAATGGGTTGTATGTGTGAAAGACCCTCCGGCGAAGATATCACATACACAGTTGGTAATTTCCGCAGGTGCAGAAGCATTTAAAATTATTAGACCTACAGCAGGAAAGAAAATCATTAATAATGTTTTTCAAAGAATTAATGTTCCTTGCATACTGACACTGCTGTAATGTGACACAAAACGCAATTTATGTGGAACAAACAATAGAATAGGAACAATTAATATAGGACACGAACAGGAGAGTGAATAACGTAGAATGCTACAGTCATTTGCATGTACATGCCAATTATTGTGCCTCTAATGCAATCAATTCAGCAGCAACATCCATTAGAAACCCAGTCTTGATTTATCAAAGCCACCTCTGGGAAAAATACGTATTGCTCATCTCCCAGACGTCTCTTCAAGGAGATAGGCATACTAATCCTACCTTGTTCAAATTCACCATAAACGATCCAACGCAACTTGAGAATAGCAACTCAATAACAATGTCCAAAACCAATATCAGAAAAAGTTGTCACTTACCACCCAAAAAAAAAAAAAAAACTTTCGGTGCCTCAGAAAGGTGTCGGCCGTTGTGGCCGAGCGGTTCTAGACGCTTCAGTCTGGAACCACGCGACCGTTACGGTCGCAGGTTCGAATCCTGCCTCGGGCATGGATGTGTGTAATGTCCTTAGGTTAGTTAGGTTTAAGTAGATCTAAGTCCTAGGGGACTGATGGCATCAGAAGTTAAGTCCCATAGTGCTCAGAGCCACTTGAACCATTCTGTGTGAACTGCCTCATATAGGGAGGGTAACGATTTTCTGCTGACTGTCATTCTGCATGCACTCAGATGCAGCTGCACAGCTAATACGATTCGATTTAATACCTGTTAGTTTTCTCGTTTAAAATAGACATTACAGACATCCATGTCCGAGGCAGGATTCGAACCTGCGTCCGTAGCGGTCTCGCGGCCCCAGACTGTAGCGCCTAGAACCGCTCGGCCACCTCGGCCGGCCACACAGAATGCACGTGGCGCGGATGACTGGCGGCGGGACGGCGAGGTGGCACGGCGGAGACATGGTCGAGGAACTCTGCAGTGGCTATAGAATGTCGTCTTCATTAGGAAAAGACAGGGATACACCGAATATTTTGTGATTCGTGAGCCTTTAGCAGTGGAGAATATAATTGTTGTGTTAACCACAGTTATAAAAATGAGGATAAATGTGGATTATTGGACGAACTGAATGAACTGAACATCTATTCCAATCATTTTCGGAATATTTAGGGAAAGTCTCCAGTATGTTTCTATACTGCGTCAAACAAAATGTATGTTGTTCTTGTTGTTGTCCTGAGACTGGTTAGATGCAGCTCTCTATGCTGCCTTATCCTGTGCAAGCTTCTTTATCTCCCACTACTTACTGCAACCTACATCCTTCTGAATCTGCTCAGTGTATTCATCTCTTGGTCTCCCTCTACCATTTTTACTCTCCACGCTGCCCTCCATTGCTAAATTTGTGATACCTTGATGCCTCAGAACATTTCCTACCAACCGGTCCCTTCTTCTCGTCAAGTTGTGCCACAAACTCCTCTCTCCCCAATTCTATTCAATACCTCCTCATTCGTTATGTGATCTACCCATCTAATCTTCAGCATTCTTCTGTAGCACCACATTTCGAAAGGTTCTATTCTCTTCTTGTCCAAACTATTTATCGTCCATGTTTCACTTCCATAGATGGCTACACTCCATACAAATACTTTCAGAAACGACTTCCTGACATTTAAATCTATACTCGACGTTAACAAATTTCTCCTCTTCAGAAACGCTTTCCTTGCCATTGCCAGTCTACATTTTATATCTTCTCTACTTTGTCCATCATCAGTTATTTTGCTCCCCAAATCGCAAAACTCCTTTACTACTTTAAGTGTCTCATTTCCTAATCTAATTCCCTCAGCATCACCAAACTTAATTCGACTACATTCAATTATCCTTGTTTTGCTTTTGTTGATGTTCATCTTATATCCTCCTTTCAAGACACTGTCCATTCCGTTCAACAGCTCTTCCAAGTCCTTTGCTGTCTCTGATAGAATTTCAATGTCATCAGTTAACCTCAAAGTTTTTATTTCTTCTCCATGGATTTTAATACCTATTCCGAATTTTTCTTTTGTTTCCTTAACTGCTTGCTCAATATACAGATTGAATAACATCGGGGAGAGGCTACAACCCTCTCTCACTCCCTTCCCAACCACTGCTTCCCTTTCATGCCCCTCGACTCTTATAACTGCCATCTGGTTTCTGTACAAATTGTACATAGCCTTTCTCTCCCTGTATTTTACCCCTGCCACCTTTAGAGTTTGAAACAGAATATTCCAGTCAACATTGTCAAAATATATGACGACAGCATTCAGCGAAGATGGCAGATGAGAGGAAAACTGGAACTTCCTGGCAGATTAAAACTGTGTGCCTAGACCCGAACTCGGGACCTTTGCCTGCCGCGGGCAAGTGCTCTACCATCTGAGCTACCCAAGATTGACTCACGCCCCGTCCTCACAGCTTCACTTCTGCCAGTACCTCGTCTCCTACCTTCGAAACTTTACAGAAGCTCGCCTGCGAACCTTGCAGAACTAGTACTCCTGGAAGAAAGGATATCTACATCTACATCCATACTCCGCAAGCTACCTGACGGTGTGTGGCGGAGGGTACCTTGAGTACCTCTATCAGTTCTCCCTTCTATTCCAGTCTTCGTGGAAAGAAGGATTGTCGGTATGCCTCTGTGTGGGCTCTAATCTCTCTGATTTTATACTCATGGTCTCTTCGTGAGATATACGTAGGAGGGAGCAATATACTGCTTGACTCCTCGGTGAAGGTATGTTCTCGAAACTTCAACAAAAGCCCGTACCGAGCTACTGAGCGTCTCTCCTGCAGAGTCTTCCACTTGAGTTTATCTATCATCTCCGTAACGCTTTCGCGATTGCTAAATGATCCTGTAACGGAGCGCGCTGCTCTCCGTTGGATCTTCTCTATCTCTTCTATCAACCCTATCTGGTACGGATCCCACACTGCTGAGCAGTATTCAAGCAGTGGGTGAACAAGCGTACTTAACCTACTTCCTTTGTTTTCGGATTGCATTTCCTTAGGATTCTTCCAATGAATCTAAGTCTGACATCTACTTTACCGACGATCAACTTTATATGATCATTCCATTTTAAATCACTCCTAATGCGTACTCCCAGATAATTTATGGAATTAACTGCTTCCAGTTGCTGACCTGCTATATTGTAGCTAAATGATAAGGGATCTTTCTTTCTATGTATTCGCAGCACATTGCACTTGACTACATTGAGATTCAATTGCCATGCGTCAATTCGCTGCAGATCCTCCTGCATTTCAGTACAATTTTCCATTGTTACAACCTCTCGATATACTACAGCATCATCCGCAAATAGCCTCAGTGAACTTCCTATGTCATCCACAAGGTCATTTACGTACAGGGCTATTACAAATGATTGAAGCGATTTCATAAATTCACTATAGCTCCATTCATTGACATATGGTCACGACACACTACAGATACGTAGAAAAACTCATAAAGTTTTGTTCGGCTGAAGCCGCACTTCAGGTTTCTGCCGCCAGAGCGCTCGAGAGTGCAGTGAGACAAAACGCCGACAGGAGCCGAGCAAGCGTATGTCGTGCTTGAAATGCAGGACGAAGTTCAACAAAGATCCACCAACTGCTAACTCCATTCGGCGATGGTATGCGCAGTTTAAAGCCTCTGGATGCCACTGTAAGGGGAAATCAACGGGCCGGCCTCCAGTGAGCGAAGAAACGGCTGAACGCGTGCGGGCAAGTTTCACGCGTAGCCCGCGGAAGTCGACAAATAAAGCAAGCAGGGAGCTAAACGTACCACAGCCGACGGTTTGGAAAATCTTACGGAAAAGGCTAAAGCAGAAGCCTTACCGTTTACAATTGCTACAAGCCCTGACACCCGATGACAAAGTCAAACGCTTTGAATTTTCGGCGCGGATGCAACAGTTCATGGAAGAGGATGCGTTCAGTGCGAAACTTGTTTTCAGTGATGAAGCAACATTTTTTCTTAATGGTGAAGTGAACAGATACAATGTGCGAATCTGGGTGGTAGAGAATCCTCACGCATTCGTGCAGCAAATTCGCAATTCACCAAAAGTTAACGTGTTTTGTGCAATCTCACGGTTTAAAGTTTACGACCCCTTTTTCTTCTGCGAAAAAAACGTTACAGGACACGTGTATCTGGACATGCTGGAAAATTGGCTCATGCCACAACTGGAGACCGACAGCGCCGACTTCATCTTTCAACAGGATGGTGCTCCACCGCACTTCCATCATGAAGTTCGGCATTTCTTAAACAGGCGATTGGAAAACCGATGGATCGGTCCTGGTGGAGATCATGATCAGCAATTCATGTCATGGCCTCCACGCTCTCCCGACGTAACCCCATGCGATTTCTTACTGTGGGGTTATGTGAAAGATTCAGTGTTTAAACCTCCTCTACCAAGAAACGTGCCAGAACTGCGAGTTCGCATCAACGATGCTTTCGAACTCATTGATGGGGACAAGCTGCACCGAGTGTGGGAGGAACTTTATTATCGGCTTGATGTCTGCCGAATCACTAAAGGGGCACATGTCGAACATTTGTGAATGCCTAAAAAAACTTTTTGAGTTTTTGTATGTGTGTGCAAAGCATTGTGAAAATATCTCAAATAATAAAGTCATTGTAGAGCTGTGAAATCGCTTCAATCATTTGTAATAACCCTGTATATTGTGAATAGCAACGGTCCTACGACACTCCCCTGCGGCACACCTGAAATCACTCTTACTTCGGAAGACTTCTCTCCATTGGGAATGACATGCTGCGTTCTGTTATCTAGGAACTCTTCAATCCAGTCACACAATTTGTCTGATAGTCCATATGGTTTTATTTTGTTCATTAAACGACTTTGGGGAACTGTATCGAACGCCTTGCGGAAGTCAAGAAACACGGCATCTACCTGGGAATCCATGTCTGTGGCCCTCTGAATTTCGTGGGCGAACAGCGCGAGCTGGGTTTCACGCGATCGTTTTTTCCAAACCCATGCTGATTCCTACAGAGTAGATTTCTAATCTCCAGAAAAGTCATTACACTCTAACATAATACGTGTTCCAAAATTCTACAACTGATAGACGTTAGAGATATAGGTCTATAGTGCTGCATACCTGTTCGACGTCCCTTCTTGAAAACGGGGATGACCTGTGCCAATCCTTTTGAACGCTACACTCTTGTAGAGACCAACGGTACACCGCTGCAAGAAGGGGGGCAAGTTCCTTCGCACACACTGTGTAAAATCGAACTGGTATCCCATTAGGTCCAGCGGCCTTTCCTCTTTTGAGCGATTTTAATTGTTTCTATATCCATATGTCGTCTATTTCGATGTCTACCATTTTGTCATCTGTGCGACAATCTAGAGAAGGAACTACATTGCAGTCCTCCTATTGCGGAGGCATGGCTTAGCCACAACCTGGGGGATATTTCCAGAATGAGATTTTCACTCTGCAGCGGAGTGTGCGCTGATATGAAACTTCCTGGCAGATGAAAACTGTGTGCCGGACCGAGACTCGAGCTCGGGACCTTTGCCTTCCGCGGGCAAGTGCTCTGCCATCTGAGCTACCCAAGCACGACATTGGACACAAAGGACAATGGTTCTGCTTAACAAACAGGACTTTATTTGAAATATGTTCTCAGGATTCACAGATACTAACTATTTATTAAAGTTGTACGGCATGATCGGCTGGAAGAGCCCAAAGAGATGTTTCAGCCGCCTGTATCGGAAATGTGTTTTTTGTCTTTCTCAGGTAGGAAGCTTTCCTTTGCAAAGTGTGAGTGTTGGGTGTTGCACAAGTGTTAGATGTAGGTGACAGTAAGGTGTGTGTGTGTGTGTGTGTGTGTGTGTGTGTGTGTGTGTGTGTGTGTGTGTGCGCGTGCGTGGGTGTGTGTGTGTGTGTGTGAGTGTGTGTGTGTGTGTGTGTGTGTGTGTGTGTGTGTGTATTGTCATGTATGTGTTGGATGATGATGAGATAAGGGAGACAGTGGAACCCAGTGCTGGCACACAGCCTGCTGCCACTCGAATAGCACCAAGGGACCACCGAGATTAAAGTCCCCATCTGACGGACGCATAACCATTAACATTGTCGCATACCCTCTCTTTACGAGACATTTGAAGAGGTTTGGGATTTAATCTAGGACATCGGCGAAAAGGCGGATGTTCAGGGTTTCACGCCACCATCCATCGTGTCCATTCTGCTATAAAGGAAAAGAAAACTTATCAACAGCACGGATGTACCCGGACGGTCACCCGTCCAATACATGCCACGCCCCATAGTTCTTAACGTCCGGGAGCTGGGGGGAACGGGTGTGTCAACTGTGGCACGGCCGTAGGCAGAGATAATTTATTTGTAATAGTCGACATAGTTCGATGTAATTGCAACAACGATAGACGAGCATTTCACTACTGTAACTTTAGACTATCTTTGCAATGAGAATATCGTAACTTACTAGAATCAGTTAACAGATGAAACTCATGAGGTTACTCTCTGTTTTCTGGCAGATGAGGCGTCCTTCCTTTGCATAAATGAGACAAAAACCATTCTCAAAGAGTCAGCTAACAAATGAGCGAAGCATGTTAACAGGAGAGTGTTAAGGACACGAAAATCGATAGCATTCCTAATTTGATACCTTAATACCAAAAACCCAAAATTATAAATTCGCCATTGTGTTGCAAATTTTGCGCAATTAATGGTATCATTGAAGTTATTTGTCAGTTACACAGCGTCCTGCCGACTTCTGACGGAACATTTTCAGGACATCAGTACCCCAGTACCACAATGGGAAACCAAACAGCAAATAATTACGACAACAGACACCTGCGCAATACATTAGGTAATATTTTTACACACACTTCCTAAAATGCTCTCCCAGTTCATTTAATGACAGATATTGCAGTGACTAGACACTAAAATAGAAGAACCATCAATTCTAATTTTACTTAGTACACTGACCCAAAGCAACTGATTAGCTGCTTCTTTTTATTTAATGCCACCTTATCGGATACTCTTGAAGCTAGCTGTCTCTATTTAACGACCTAGAAAGACAATAAATCTATTATTCTACATACTATTATATTTAATTCTACATCTACATCTACATGGATCTTCTGCAAATCACATTTAAGTGTCTGGCAGAGGGTTCATCGAACCACCTTCACAATTCTCTGTTATTCCAGTCTCGTGTAGCGCGCGTAAAGAATGAACACCTATATCTTTCCGTAAGAGCTCTGATTTCCCTTATTTTATCGTGGTGATCGTTCCTCACTATGTAGGTCGGTGTCAACAAAATATTTTCCCATTCGGAGGAGAAAGTTGGTGATTGGAATTTCGTGAGAAGATTTCGTCGCAACGAAAAACGCCTTTCTTTTAATGATTTCCAGCCCAAATCCTGTATCGTTTCTGTGACACTCTCTCCCATATTTCGCGATAATACAAAACGTGCTGCCTTTCTTTGAACTTTTTCGATATACTCCGTCAGTCCTACCTGTTAAGTATCCCACACGGCGCAGCAGTATTCTTAAAGACGACGGACAAGGATAGTGTAGGCAGTTTCCTTAGTAGGTCTGTTACATTTTCTAAATTTCCTGCCAATAAAAAGCAGCCTTTGGTTAGCGTTCCCCACAACATTTAAGTTGTTCGTAATTGTAACACCTAGGTATTTAGTTGGATTTACGGCTTTTAGATTAGACTGATTTATCGTGTAACCGAAGTTTAACGAGTTCCTTATAGCACTCATGTGGATGACCACACACTTTTTGTTATTTCGGGTCAACTGCCACTTTTCGCACCATTCAGATATTTTTTCTAAATCGTTCTGCAATTAGTTTTCATCTTCTGATGACTTTATTAGTCGATAAATGACAGCGTCATCTGCAAACAACCGAAGACGGCTGCTCAGAGTGTCTCCCAAATCGTTTATATTGATAAGGAACAGAAAAGGGCCTATAACACTACCTTGGGGAAGGCCAGAAATCACTTCTGTTTTACTCGATGACCTTCCGTCAGTTACTACGAACTGTGACCTGTCTGACAGGAAATCGCAAATCCAGTCACATAACTGAGACGATATTCCATAAGCACGCAATTTCAATACGAGCCGCTTGTGTGGTTCAGTGTCAAAAGCCTTCTGGAAATCCAAAAATACGGAATCCATCTGAAATCCCTTGTCAGTAGCACTCAGCAGCATGGCTACGACACTGGATGAAAAGAAACTAGATAATGCGAGGGGCGTTCGATATGTAAAACATTTTTTTCTGGAAGCAGGTTCGTTTTGTTCAGGATTCCAATGCACCATAAAATTCCCCAGTATTTTGGTTACAAAACCCTATTTTTCAGCTTAATCCCCATTCAATGCGACGGTCTTACGCTACCTTAATTGGATTGCCTATATGCCCGCATGGTACTATTCTACTGTTCGGCGTCGGAGCGAACATCACATAAATGAGGAAGAACAGTCCAGTGAAGTTCCGCGAGCTCCTCTCTGGTGAGCTGACTTGTGTGAGGCCTTGCGGTGTCTTGGGAGAGGAGAAGTCGTTTGCATTTTTGTGTCGACGAAAACACTAAGCCATTTCTTCAATTCCCTGAGAGTACCATGATACACTTCAGAGTAAATCGTTGCAGCACGTGGGAGGACATCAATCAGAGTAATCCCTTCGGAGTCTGAGAAGACTGTTGCCACGGCTTTATCAGTTAAGGATGTGGCTTTGAACTTTCTGTTCGGAGGTGAGGTTCTAAGTAGGCTGTTTAGGTTTTTATGTTGCTAACGCCACGTAGTGCTCTGTGTGAAAATCGCTGACTGCGCTGTATGCAGTCTGTGGCTGGTTGGACTCATTGTTGGACTAGTTGCTAGTATACTGTTGGGCTGTTGGATGTGAATAGCGCGTAGCGTTGGGCAGTTGGAGGTGAGCCGCCAGCAGTGGTGGATGTGGGGAGAGAGATGCCAGAGTTTTGAGAGCGGACGATCTGAACATGTGTCCGTCAGAAAAAGGAAATTTGTAAAACTGGATGTCATAAACTGATATATATACAGGGTGGTCCATTGATCGTGACCGGGCCAAATATCTCACGAAATAAGCGTCAAAAGAAAAAACTACCAAGGACGAAACTTGTCTAGCTTGAAAGGGGAAACCAGATGGCGCTATGGTTGGCCCCCCCAGATGGCGCTGCCATAGGTCAAATAGATATCAACTGCGTTTTTTTAAATAGGAACCCCCATTTTTTATTACATATTCGTTACTACGTAAAGAAATATGAATGTTTTAGTTGGACCACTTTTTTCTCTTTGTGATAGATGGCGCTCTAATAGTCACAAACATACGGCTCACAATTTTAGACGAACAGTTGGTAACAGGTAGGTTTTTAAAATTAAAATACAGCACTTAGGTACGATTGAACATTTTATTTCGGTTGTTCCAATGTGATACATGTACCTTTGTGAACTTATCATTTCTGAGAACGCATGCTGTTACAGAGTGATTACCTGTAAATACCACATTAATGCAATAAATGATCAAAATGATGTCCGTCAACCTCAATGCATTTGGCAATACGTGTAACGACGTTCCTCTCTACAGCGAGTAGTTCGCCTTCCGTGATGTTCGCACATACATTGACAATGCGCTGACGCATGTTGTTTGGCGTTGTCGGTGGATCACGATAGCAAATATCCTTCAACTTTGCCCACAAAAAGAAATCCGAGGTCGTCAGATCCGGTGAACGTACGGGCCATGGTATGGTGCTTCGACGACCAATCCACCTCTCATGAAATATGCTATTCAATACCGCTTCAACCGTACGCGAGCTATGTGCCGGACATCCATCATGTTGGAAGTACGTCGCCATTCTGTCATGCAGTGAAACATCTTGTAGTAACATCGGTATAACATTACGTAGGAAATCAGCATAGATTGCACCATTTAGAGTGCTATCGATAAAATGGGGGCCAATTACCCTTCCTCCCATAATGCCGCACCATACCTTAACCCGCCAAGGTGGCTGATGTTCCACTTGTCGCAGCCATCGTGGATTTTCCGTTACCCAGTAGTGCATATTATGCCGGTTAACGTTACCGTTGTTGGTGAATGACGCTTCGTCGCTAAATAGAACGCGTGCAAAAAATCTGTCATCGTCCCGTAATTTCTCTTGTGCCCAGTGGCAGAACTGTACACGACGCTCAAAGTCGTCGCCATGCAGTTCCTGGTGCATAGAAATGTGGTACGGGTGCAATCAATGTTGATGTAGCATTTTCAACACCGACGTTTTTGAGATTCCCGATTCTCGCGCAATTTGTCCGCGACTGATGTGCGGATTAGCCGCGACGGCAGCTAAAACACCTACTTGGGCATCATCATTTGTTGCAGGTCGTAACTGACGTTTCACATGTGGCTGTACACTTCCTGTTTCCTTAAATATCCGGCGATTGGTCCGGACACTTGGATGATGTCGTCCAGGATACCGAACAGCATACATAGCACACGCCCATTGGGCATTTTGATCTTAACAGCCATACATCAACACGATATCGACCTTTTCCGCAATTGGTAAACGGTCCATTTTAACACGAGTAATGTATTAGAAGCAAGTAATGTCCGCATTGGCGGAATGTTACGTGCTACCACGTACTTATACGTTTGTGACTATTACAGCGCCATCTATCACAAAACGAGAAAAAGGGTACAACTAAAACATTCATATTTCTTTACGTACTACAGGAATATGTAATAAAAAATGAGGGTTCCTATTTAAAAAAAACGCAGTTGATATCCGTTTGACCTATGGCAGCGCCATCTATCGGGCCAACCATAGCGCCATCTGGTTTCCCCCTTCAAGCTAGACGAGTTTCGTTCTTTGTAGTTTTTTCGTGAAATATTTGGCTCAGTTACTATCAATGGACCACCCTATATATATTATGATTTTTGAACACTATTAAGGTAAATACACTCCTGGAAATGGAAAAAAGAACACATTGACACCGGTGTGGCAGACCCACCATACTTGCTCCGGACACTGCGAGAGGGCTGTACAAGCAATGATCACACGCACGGCACAGCGGACACACCAGGAACCGCGGTGTTGGCCGTCGAATGGCGCTAGCTGCGCAGCATTTGTGCACCGCCGCCGTCAGTGTCAGCCAGTTTGCCGTGGCATACGGAGCTCCATCGCAGTCTTTAACACTGGTAGCATGCCGCGACAGCGTGGATGTGTACCGTATGTGCAGTTGACGGACTTTGAGCGAGGGCGTATAGTGGGCATGCGAGAGGCCGGGTGGACGTACCGCCGAATTGCTCAACACGTGGGGCGTGAGGTCTCCACAGTACATCGATGTTGTCGCCAGTGGTCGGCGGAAGGTGCACGTGCCCGTCGACCTGGGACCGGACCGCAGCGATGCACGGATGCACGCCATGACCGTAGGATCCTACGCAGTGCCGTAGGGGACCGCACCGCCACTTCCCAGCAAATTAGGGACACTGTTGCTCCTGGGGTATCGGCGAGGACCATTCGCAACCGTCTCCATGACGCTGGGCTACGGTCCCGCACACCGTTAGGCCGTCTTCCGCTCACGCCCCAACATCGTGCAGCCCGCCTCCAGTGGTGTCGCGACAGGCGTGAATGGAGGGACGAATGGAGACGTGTCGTCTTCAGCGATGAGAGTCGCTTCTGCCTTGGTGCCAATGATGGTCGTATGCGTGTTTGGCGCCGTGCAGGTGAGCGCCACAATCAGGACTGCATACGACCGAGGCACACAGGGCCAACACCCGGCATCACGGTGTGGGGAGCGATCTCCTACACTGGCCGTACACCACTGGTGATCGTCGAGGGGACACTGAATAGTGCACGGTACATCCAAACCGTCATCGAACCCATCGTTCTACCATTCCTAGACCGGCAAGGGAACTTTCTGTTCCAACAGGACAATGCACGTCCGCATGTATCCCGTTCCACCCAACGTGCTCTAGAAGGTGTAAGTCAACTACCCTGGCCAGCAAGATCTCCGGATGTGTCCCCCATTGAGCATGTTTGGGACTGGATGAAGCGTCGTCTCACGCGGTCTGCACGTCCAGCACGAACGCTGCTCCAACTGAGGCGCCAGGTGGAAATGGCATGGCAAGCCGTTCCACAGGACTACATCCAGCATCTCTACGATCGTCTCCATGGGAGAATAGCAGCCTGCATTGCTGCAAAAGGTGGATATACACTGTACTAGTGCCGACATTGTGCATGCTCTGTTGCCTGTGTCTATGTGCCCGTGGTTCTGTCAGTGTGATCATGTAATGTATTTGACCCAAGGAATGTTTCAATAAAGTTTCCCCTTCCTGGGACAATGAATTCACGGTGTTCTTATTTCAATTTCCAGGAGTGTATAATTCACCCAGGAACGGCAACAACTATTACAGAGGGAATAACGACAACCGGAACGGGTATTGGAGAACCAATAGACCGACAAATTATCAACAAAGAAACCACTATCAACAAGCTGAACAAGAAAAGAGCATACAGATAGAAGAGGTGGAGGTAAGACCACCAAACCCCTATAAACATTCGAATTGACATCTAAGTGCCCATGCCAAAGAGAATGACGCACCGACCCAGGACAATTGCAGCACCTTGAACAGAGAAGTAAAAATCTTATCATGAGAAGGGATGAAGGAAGAAACAAATCCGCAGGGACCAGATGAAATCGAAGACAAGAAAATAACAATATCGTCTTGGGACGAAATTAATTGGGAGAATACTGACGAGGAAGATGAATTACCAGAGGCATGCACAACGAATGTAGGAGGAAAGGACGAAGTAATGAGTATTGCAGAGCTATTTGAGATGGAAACCAGGGAAAGCGAATTCAATGAGGATAATGCGCAGTCGACAGAAGTTGAAAATAACTTACGAGTGGGCACACAACCCAACGTATATAATGAAGGAAGTTATGAAGCGATAATTGGAGCATTTAGATGCGATTATGTGGAAGTAGCGACGAAGAAGGAGAAGATAGACGAGGATAAGGAAAAAGTAGAGCATGTTGAAGAAATCGTAAATGAAGGAAGAAATAGAGAAGAGGAAATAAAAGAGAGAGAAGTAGCAGTCGAAGCTTATCCTACAGAAAGTTCGAATTCACAAGGGAAATTCCTAAAAAGACTCATGTATGATTCAGTGGAGGATTCGTTGATGCAAAAAGAAGAAGAACAGAACCAACCCTTTCAAATTCAACCAATTGTGAAGGCCATGGTAAAGCATATCCTAGTCAAAATAGTAATTGATAGCGGAAGTGAACTGACTGCGATCTCAGAAATTTTATTCATGCAGTGTAATGCCAATTAGGAATTGCCAGTTCTGAAAACACGTAAGATTAAAGTAAGAGGTCCTATTAGAAACAATGCTGCGGAAGTTACGAGACAAACAAGGTTAACTCTTTCGTGTCAAGGTCAAAAGATCGAAGCCAACTTCGTGATTATACTTGAACTAACTGTAGATTTGATTATAGGTGCAGATTTTTTAAATGAGAGACGAGCGATAATAGATGTGGGGAAAGGTAACGTAACATTCGGGAATGTCACACTTCGCTTTGAGCAAAACCTAAAATTAGAAGAAATACCAGTTATAAACAAACAAATAAGAATGACACGAGATAAAGAGGATGAAGAATTAGAATGGTATGCACAAAAGGGCGAATCGCCTCAGTTCATGTTAGAAGTTCATAAAGAAATCGACGAAAAATTGCAAGAAGTTCAAGGTATTTCGGAACACAGTAAAAGAGAATTAGACGGTATTTTACGAGATGAAGCAGATGTATTTTTACCTAAGACTGGCAGTATTAAATACTTTCAGTACAAGTTTGAAGTAAAACAGCACAAACCATTTAGAGTGCCACCCTATACAATCCCATTAAGCTACAGGAATAAAGTATTCCAGGAGATATCTAAAATGTTAGATGACGATATTATTGAACCAGCTACCTCCACATACAACAGCCCGCTCCATATTGTACAAAAACGAGATGGGAGCATCAGGTTAGTACTTGATTCCAGACAGATCAACACAGTCATAATCACTGAGACAGATCGCCCAGAAAAATTAGAGGAATTGATACAAAACGTCCACGGTGCTAAGATATTTTCATCAATTGATTTACGGAGTGTTTTCTGGCAAACAGAATTGGCCCCAGAATGCAGAATATTTACAGCATTTGTCGTATTCGGTAGATGTTACCAGTTTAAACGATTGCCATTTGGTTTAAACATATCATCAGCAGCATTTATTAGGGGATGTTATACTATACTCAGTCCCGAAATTTTACAAAAAATTACTTGTTATGTTGATGATGTGATTATAGCAGAACTCTCTTGGGAACATCACAACGACACATTAAATAAGTTTTTACAGATTATGAAAGAGCATGGGGTCACAGTAAATATAACAAAATCCAAATTTGGAAGGCGAGAGGTCAAATTTCTAGGACACATAATTTCCGAGAAAGGGGTAATGCCCGACCCAGAAAAACTAACGGCAATCAAAGAATTCTGTACTACATATAATAAGAAAACTCTCAGAGGATTTCTAGGTCTCACCGGATTCTATAAAAAAATTATTTGGATCGACTCTCTCGCAACACCACGCCTATGTGCATTGACTGAAAAAAAACACGCCATGGGTATGGGATCAACAAGCCAATGAAGAATTTTGAAAAGTGAAAAACGCACTAACAACAGCACCGATTTTAGCACATCCTGATCTAACACAAAATTTTTGTATGGTCACTGATAGCGCGAAAACAGGTTTAGGAGTTGTTTTATTCCAAGAATACAGCCAGGGCTAAGATCATATAGAACAACTGCATTTGCCAGTCGGGTACTCACAAAAAGCGAGAAAAACTATTCAGTCACGGAGCTGGAAGCATTTAGCCATTGTATGGGGCTTCCAACGTTTTCGATACTTCCTATTCGGAAGAAAAACAAAAGTATACACTGACCACAAATCATTAGAATTTCTGTTATCCACCAAACTAACTCATGGGAGGTTAGCCAGATGGATGTTAATACTACAAGGATTTGACTTCGCTATTACACACATACCAGGACCAGCGAATGTATTAGCAGATGCTTTATCACGATGTCCACAGGGTGGATCCAATAACATAGGTTTGGAAGCAGCAGAAGACCAGTTTACAAAGTACTATATGAAACAAGTACCTTTCGAAAACTACGTTACGACAGCATTGAAAAACATAGGCAAAGAACAGGACAAGGATCCCGAAATACTGGGAATCAAACACAAGTGGAGAAGTAAGGATTTTCCAGACATTCGACAGCACTATCTCGTAAAAAACAATGTTTTATTTTTTAGACGAAATGTTGCAACGAATGAACGGTTAATTTATATCCCAGATGAACTAATTAATAAGTACATATGGTACACATATTTAAGTAATGGGCACTTTTGACCAAAGAAATGCTTTTTAGAAATAAAACAAACAAGCCATTTTGCTTATATGGAAAGAGGAATTAGAACAGTATTAGTCAAATGCAAAAAAATGTATGAGGGCTAAACATGTCACTTTCCAAACCAAACCACCTATGTTTCCAATAATCCCTAAAAGAGTAAAACAAATAGCTGCAACAGATTTGATGGTGTCCCTCCCATGCACAAAAATGGATATATTGTCATATTTGTCATTTTGGAACATACTTCTATATATGTTACCCTGACAGCATTAAAACGGGCAACAGGTCGTACTATAAGTAAAACATTTAGACAAGATTTTCTCAGACAAGTAGGTCGAGTGGAACGAATAATTTCGGATAATGGCCCACAATACAAATCAGTGCATGGCAGGACACATTAAAACAACACAAAATAAAACCCATCTACATATCTAAGTACAAACCTAGCGTAAATCCAGCAGAACGATCTATGAAGGACATAGGCACTTTATGCCGATTATATGCAGGCAAAAGATACAACACTTGGGATATATACCTTAAAGATTTTCAAGAAGTAATAACTAAAATGCCACATAGCACTACACTACTACCTCCAGTTACTGTACTTAAAAATATTGAACCCCCAAACATAACCAGAGAAAATGTTAGATTTCCTATTGTACCACGTAGACAGCACAAACAAGTCATAGCAACAGCACTCTCCAACATCAGAAAGGCAGCCATTAAAAGAAAAGAAAGAGGAGATAGAACAGCAATTAAAAGAACATTCTCAGTAGGCCAGAAAGTATTTGTAAAAACACACCATCTCTCCAGCAAACAGAAACACAAAATACACAAGTTTTACACTGCATACAAAGGACCTGTCATAATTAGCCGAATTGCTCATGATAATGCTGTGGAACTAATGAACCCAAAAACAGGCAAAATCTTAGGACTTCACCATGTGAGCCATATCAAAAAGTTTGAAGATTAATTTTATTACTGGTAAATAATCAGCACAATATATCAAGATTATGTTGCAGATAAGATCGTCAGGAGAAAGAAGAATGAAGAGAGAGGAAGGTGGGAAAAAGAAAGTAAATAATAACATCAATAGCACCACAGATTAAGGTGAACGGATAAAGTGTAGATAGTCTAACAGCATGAAATACTAAAATACTATACACCACAACACTACACAAAAAATAAAAAACGAATTTGAGGATTCTTTTGGAAGTTAAGACTCAAAATATCTTAGAATTGTAACATGGAAAGGGCGCCGAAATTTGTAAAGCTTTTTAAGAAGGCGTAAAACAATTTAGGTACTAGACATATGTTAGATGATTATAAGTAAAACTTTATGTAAGAACCATTGTAAAAACTCCAGCAAGGATGAGATGCAATGACCCACTAGTTGCAACGAGAGAAGTATGAAGAAAGAAAAGGACGTAATTAGCAAGACACGATTCCTACAAGGCTAAAGCGTCAAGAGAAAGGAAAGGACAGCGAGACCAACAGAAGGCCCTTATATCGAAAGTGGGCAATAAATCTGCCCGCTAGGCGGAACCCTGCTGGGACGGAACACAGAGCCGCACAGTGGCGGAACCCTGCAGAGATGCGACGGGATGCTGAACGCCGGAAGGGTCTCCGACTTGGTGGAGTGAGCAAAAAATGGCCTGACGAGAAGATCGCTTGGGCAAGCCACCACTGGCAAAAAAAAAAAAAAAAAAAAAAAAAAAAAAAAAAAAAAAAAAAGTGTAAAATTACATTACTGCTATTAAACAGCACGCTGATGTACGAAACTGAAGAAAACTTCCACAAAGTAAAAATGACACGCCCAAACAATTTATCAAACTGTTACTAAGAGGAGAACTTCAAAGCGACTAGTTGTCAATAAATATTTCCATATCCTGCCCAGAGAAGAACCAAGAAGCAAGAACCAAGAAGCAAGAAAAAGCAGGAAGAACAGAAGTTGAAGATTCGCAAGATTGAGACCAAGAAATAAGATGGGTGAAGAATAGACTACATACCTTCCCAAATCGTTATGTGTCGCTGAAAGCGGTTGTTTTTCTTTGTAATACTTCGCAGATTTTTGTAGGCGGAGCTTAAGGTTAACATTGAGACCCTGATTGGTCAGATGAAAACACAGCCAGATAGTTTTCTTTAAACCAACTTCCGTAAATTGTAGTAAGGAGAAGTTAGGAGAGAGTTGCTTCCGAGACGGCGAGGTGAGCGGAGTTGTGCTGTCCGCCGCCCCCTGACGAACACCGATAAGGTAATGAACGCACGCGATGCTGCATAACAGCGCATAAAGCTTCACTCAGAACTGCAGAAGTCTCATCTGTTACACTCCCTTTTTGCGTAATACTAGTGTCGATCGTCAATTAAAGCTCATGGTGTTCACATTTGCCACTTGAAGTAAAAATCTGAAACGCGATGATTTTTCTGTTATATAGTTATTGAGAAGCCACATCAGCCACTGTAATTTACGACAAGTTAGATAAGTAATTAAAGATAATTGAGGGTCACTGTAGACCATTTTGATAGTTTTCTCTTTTGTGAAACTTAATTTAAACCTAGATTATAGATGTGATCTGGCATAGGTCATCCTTCGATCCATTGTAGAACTTGGAAACCCATTCAGGGAATATTCGTTCACATTTTTGTTGAACGCAGTTGGTTTTTACCGTCCTGTATTAAAACATTTCCTTTTATCAATAGTGCAATTTATAAACAATGTTTTGTGAGTAGAATAAAATTTCCAATGGTAAACTAAACTGCTTTTCCGACGTTATTTTTACCAGCTAACTAAAAATAGGAAAGCCTTGAACCCCTTCCACTAAATTTAGTTAGTATTAAGATTCTTTTACAAGGAGTGCAGTGGATCTGACGCTGAAATCATTAAGTATTTGGTTATATCATCGCTAGTCTCACTGAACTCTTCTGAATTCTACATGTCATGTGTGGTCTGGCGTCTCCTTACCAGCAACAGGTCCTAGGTTCAAACTAGTCATTTCCCTAAAAAACATGCTCAGAGCGTCGTTGCGCGAAAGCGGTAGGGAGACACGACTTAGAACAAACAGACACCACGCAGAATGTTAGAGACAAAATGCGCAAGCAGTTCCGCACAGATGGTCCTTCGTTACTGTTTATGCTCTTCTGTTAGACTGCGAGGAACCCAGAGAACGCAACCTTAAGCACCCCACTGGTGGACGAGTGTGTCAGCACTACCAAGAGAAACGTCCAGTTGAGTGGCGAGATGTCTGACTGTGATCCGTCGATTGCCTCGCATAAGAACACTGCAAGAGTCACAGCTGATTGCAACCGACCGGTACCCGGAAGATCGGACAGGTTGCACGACTTGGTTGCGATGATGACAGACACATCAACCAACAACTCACCGAGCTTCGTTCACTGCCAGATCTCTGTAGACATTATGGAAACACCTATAAATATCTACAATGCTCTGGTTTCCCGGCAAAAGAAACTCAATGGCAGCTCTCTGCGTCTCCGTTACAGACGTTATTTTGAAGGCTAGAATGAAAGCACCACCTACCACAACTTCATGAAACTATAGGGGCTGGAAGAGAAATACTCCATGATATCCGACAGTAAGTTCCGCATTCTTTCAACTGAAATAGGCCGAGAAAAAATGTGCTGCATTATTTATCGAACGCCCTCGCTAACATTGCATCAGAAGTAGTTTTGACTGGAATGATGACAAAAGGAAGAAGAAGACACGGGATAATGGACGATATCAAGGTGAATGAATCACCGCGAAATGATAGAAGGAAACCGAAGGGACTGGAGACAGCTGGGCTTGCAAAGGTGGGGCAGCCTAATGGACAGAGCACGTCATCTTAATCTATTCAACAGCGTTCACGTTTTGCTAGGGGAACACGACGGCGAATTCTTTCCGGTATATGCTAGCATATTTTGCTCAGCATCTAGCGAAGTGTGTGACGAACACTCCGTTTTCAGGTCTGTTCGAAACATCTACTTATTTGAGCGCACTGCGAGTTCGGCTATCTGCTGGCCACAAGTGACAAGGCCTGTTCCGCAGACGAGTCGCATTTAAGGAGCGCGGCGAGGCAGCTAGCTGATGGCTCGGCTGTACTTTGGCCGCGACTGACAAAGACGCTAGCAGCTATGCCTGGATCGGACCGCTTCCCTATAAGGCGAAAAGAATCGCCACGCCTATTCCACGAGATGTCCACACGAGATAAAAATGCCTGTCGGATGACAACCCCTGAAAACACATCGAGACGGCGAAGCCAACACTCTCTCCCAAGGTTCCCGCCGGTCTTAATCCTCTGCGGCGACGCCGTAAATCTGAGTTCCTACCCTAATCTGACGTAACACTTAATTACATACAGCAAGTCGTTTTACGTAAGGCGTAACCGATATTGAGCATGTCAGTTACTGGGTTCAGCCGCGTGCAAAATCTTCGCGCCGGCACATCAGGATACGGTGTTTATGGAGAATAAAACCTGTCCTGAAGTTAACTGCCAATGTTGGTCGGTATACCGCAGAAACTGGATCTCTTATTTGGACTGTGGTCAAATTTACAGTCCGAAACGCCCAGACTTCGTGTTGTTCTTAGATTTTATTATTAACACTGAGATAAAACGGAGAACTTGGTTAGATGTTGCCTATGAAAAGATAAAAACATGTACCACCTCTGATTCAGAGCTTGTCTTCGGCTAACGAATGAGGATGACGAGCGGCTACGGCAATCTGTGAGAATGCAGTGCCTGAAAGTAGTATTCTTCTTTTGTGATTTCATTATATTACTCGATATATCCATTTCCTGAACTAGTTTTTTTTTCCTTCCTTGGCAGTGGCACTCAGACATTACGTTTTATATTTGTGTGAGAATATCAACATGTCATCACAAAATACACACCGTCCGTCCAAAATGATCTGAGACTGGTTTTATTCTTGGCGTACAAGCGACGTCAGCGCTGTAACTATTGTGGCAGATTGAACTAACAACTGTAAACAAGAGATGTGCATTCAATCAGTCAGTCGTCGATAGGCAACATTAAGTAATTTTAAGTAGTGGATACGGCTGTTGTGTGTCAGTGTAGTCTTATAAATCTCAGTGAAGCCATATCTGTAATTTAAGAGATCAGAAAGGTTTCCATAATGTTATGAAGAAGAGAAAAGTGTGTGCAAAGTTTGTCTGGGGCACCTTGATTCCCGAGAAAAACACACTACGCGTGGACGCCAGCTGTGTCTTAAGTGCAAAATGTGGACAGTTCTTTTCTGGAAAAAATCATCACGGCTGACAATAATTGGTGTTGTCAACATAAACCCGCCATTAAGCCACAATGCCCAGAAATTCACATGAAGGGCCATTCGTTTGATGACATAACCGATACTGAAGACAATGGGATGCATGAGTTGAAAAAACGTCCCTAACGATTATTCTGACAGTTTCATGTTGTTTTATTAACAACGCCTGCGTTATACTCAAGTGTAGAACATCTGAACGATTAAAACCACCATCTACCCTTTCTCCATTCTTTATTGATCGAGTCTGGAAACTTGTAGTGTCGGCGGACATCTGTCCGAGACGCTTTGTAAAAATGAGAATGGCCAGCTCAGATTTCCGGTGGGTTACAACGCGTCGTTGGTGACCCAGTTTATCGGGAATCGAACATACACTGATGAAAAAAAGTCGCAACATCGAAAAGTAACTAGAGTAATGAAATTTTTGAAATACATTTGTCTAGGTAACATATTTAAGAGATCAAAATTGGAAGATCACAGATTAATGTAAACGCGAGATAAGCCAGCGCAAGTGTGGAATGCTACTACATTAATTGCCCGTGTAACCGCCAGCATATAAACGTGCATCCATTGTGTTGTATAGGTGCTGGATATCAGCTTGTGCAAAGGAGGTCCATGCCTGTGGCACTTGATCAGTCAAGGTACAATCGGTTAATGCTGTTTCTGTGTACAGGATGCTGGCTTGTCACAGTGGTGTGTGGGCGAGCGTCACCCTGTTAGAAAAATCCATTGAATGGTGTTCATTTATGGTCTCATCATAGGTCGAATCACGAGACTGACGTACAGTTTTGCAGTTGCGGTGCTTGGGATAACCGTGAGAGCGCTCCTGATGCCACACGAAATCACGCCCCAGACCGTGACTCCACGTGCTAAAACGCATTCAGGTTGGTCGCAGGTCCTCTACTGGACTTCTTCTAACCAACAAACGGCCATCACTTGCACCGGAGCAGAACCAACTATCAGCAGAAAATACAAGAGGCCTGCCCTCCAGCGAGCTCTCGCTTGACACCACCGAAGTCGCAAATGGCGGTGGTCTGGGGTCAGTAAAATGCACTCTACAGGACTTCTAGCTCGGAGCTGTCTTTGAAGTATTTTTTTTTTTTTTTTTTGGTACCAGAACGTTGTATCATTAAGGTGCCAACTGTTGCTCATATTGTTGGTGCAGATGCAGTACGATGCGCCAAGCCATGCGCCGAACTGATGGCCTTCCCTCTCGGTAGTTGTACCTGTCCGTCTGCTGCCTGGTCTTCTTTTGACCGTACAATGTAGTAGCCACCGCTGCCAGCAGTCATGTACAGTGTCTGCGTACCTGCCAACTCTTTCTCCGGTATCACAAAAGGACGTCGTTCGAACTCAGTGAAGTGTCGTTATCGTCTTATGGGGTTGTTCACTAACATCAGCTCACCACGTCCAACCTCAAAGGTAACTATCTGTCAGCACCAATACAGCGTGTATTTAAAGGAAACCTGACTTGCATCCTTTCGTATGCGTCTGGAGCGAAGTCTGAGTAGACATCATCTTTCAGATGTAGAAACACATCTACCAATTTTGGTTTATGGCGCACAACTCCTTCTTGGTATTCGATTTCTTTTTCTTTATTTTCGTCAGTGTATACGACTTTTATCCATTTATTGATGTTACGTAAGTTTTTATTAGAGTTCTATATAAAATCTTATTAACATTTTCAGTTGCTAATCCTTTTTGCTTTTATGGATTCGCCCAAGCTTTTGTTTCTCAATAAGGTTTTGGCTTCATCTAAAGTGGCTGCTGCTGCCGAGAGCATCTCTGTATCTGTCTGTTTCCAACAAAAGTAGAGTTGAGAAAGGCTCATATAAGACTGGTCCATTCTGCCTAACTTTGCTGGTTGTTTCTCTTCTTTTACTCTCTCTTTTACTCTCCGTTCTTCAAAGTAATTGGTGCATTACTCCAGCATACATCTGGTGTCACAGCAAGTTTTTCGTCTCCGGTGCTCACAGTTTCTTAATTCCCTTTTTTACGAACGGCGTGCTGAAAAGTAATGTCTCCAAATTTTTTATGTGAAAACTCTTGAAGCTTTTTAAAAAAGACAAACGTTATTAGTATTCTACATACTTATTATGTATGTAGGCATATTTCCATCTCTCTGCTGCTAGAGGGCGCAGAATATTAGCGTGTAACATGGCGGTGTGTAAAGTAAGTATACTATTCAAAAGAATGAGGAGGACACAAGCATCAACATCTATAATGTTAACTCTTTTTTGATACCGGCTTGAGATCTTCGCTTTCAGTGCGAGCCATAGTTAAAATCATACGCCATCTATTGGATGCGCCATGCTTTACAGTGTCAGGTGACTCCTCAGAAGGAAATCAGTACCGGTCTTCCATTATTTTTCAATGAGATACGCAGATGACTGTTCTCATTTCTGGACGTTGTATTCAAGCAAGCACATGTAATGCGACTTATTCAAGTAGTACAAGTTGCAAGGGCGATCTTTTCGATACAGAATGGATGGACGTTCGGCAGTGTTGCTGAAGATTCCAGTTCCTCTCCATGTCATCCATTGGCTGTGGACACGTTACAGGGAGACGGGTCAGTACATCAGGCGAGCTGGACAAGATCGCCGACGGATTACAACCCCAAGCGGAGACCGATGTCTGGTCACCTCTGCGTTGGGCGTCGTACAGATACCGCCAGAGCACTGCCTGAAGCTCTCAGAATGGCCGCTGGAGCGACTACATCCGATCAATCTGTAATGAACAGGTTACTAGAAAGGACCCTACGACACACACGTCCTACGCGAGTACCTCTCTTGACCCAACGACATCTTGCAGCTCGTCTTGAGTTCTTTCGTCCCCATGTCAACTGGCAACTTCGTCACTGGGGAAATGTGTTGTCAACATACGAGTCCAGATATCCTCCGACGCAAGCTGATGGCCATTTTCCTTGTTCAGAGACCAGTGGTGAGCGGTATCTGCGAAATGTTGCCAGTAATGTGATGTTGTGGAGAGGCTTCAATCTTGATAGCCATACGGACCTTGTCGTTGTCCATGATCACCTTACCGCCAGGCAGTACATAAAACAGATCCTGTGGGACCATGCGATTTCTCTTGAATACGGTGGTGGTCCTGAATTCCTTGGCGGGCTTCAACAGTGATGCGCTGTCCTGACCGGTGACTGACATAATGGAATGAGTCTCGACCTAATGTGCATATGTGGGACATCTTTGACGGAGGTGTTCGTGGCCGTCCTGTTCCACAAAAGACTCTCCAAGGTCTCTTATGGATTTTCAGTGAAGAATGGGTTCGGATACCACTGAGTGATAGAGTATCTCCGTAGACTTCCACATAGGCAGTGATGAAGGCCCACAAAGGGCATACACGTTATTGATGTTCTTAAAGCCCAATGAGAAACCTCCAGAAAGACGTGATGAATGATAGTTTCGACTTTGTTTTTGTCGACTGTCGGGCATGTCATTTTATTTTTATTTTTATTTTTTTGAAGAGGATGAAGGATCTAATGACGCTTTCTTGTGTACTTAATTTTTGAAAGGTGTATAATTTGATAAGATACGTAGTCCGTCACTATTGTTCAGTGGAGTATGGCAGACGCCCAAAGTTATGCGGAATGTATGTCGGTACGTGAGAAACAGCGTGCTGTAATCGAGTTTTGAATTCGAAGAGTTACCCACAGATCGAGCACCCTCTCCTGCTGCACGACAATGCCAAGCCACACACGAGCATGGCGACGTCTACAACAACTCGAGGCCTTGGATTCACTGTCATCGGTCGGTCCTTACAACCCCTACTTGGCCTTTTCCGATTTTCGTCTGTTTAACTTAAACGATACCTTCGAGGACAACACTTGGATAGTGATGAAGCGGTGCAAGCAGAGGAGAGGTTTGGCTCCGTTAGAAACGTTCTGCAGTGACGGTATCAACAAACCGAACCCTCGTTGGGAGAAATGTTTTCGTCGCTAGGGTGACCATGCATAAAAATAAATAGGTTGACACGAAGAATTAATGTGTAGAATTTTAATAACTTTTTTAAGTTTTACTGGTTTTCCTATAAAAATTCGGAAGCATTACTTTTGAACACGCCCTAATACGTCCTTTGACTATTGTGTCCTGATACTGAAGGCGCTTCTAGTATCCTGTCCAGAGGAGAGGAACATCGGATGAAGTTCGCGATATTACACTACTGGCCATTAAAATTGCTACACCACGAAGATGGCGTGCTACAGACGCGAAATTTAACCGACAGGAAGAAGATGCTGAGATATGCAAATGATCAGCTTTTCAGAGCATTCACACAAGGTTGGCGCCGGTGGCGCCACCTACAACATGCTGACATGAGGAAAGTTTTCATCCGATTTCTCATACACAAACAGCAGAACGGTCGGATTGCAGCCTATCGCGATTGTGGTTTATCATATAGCGACATAGCTGTTCGCGTTGGTCGAGATAAAAAAAAAAAAAATGGCTCTGAGCACTATGGGACTCAACATCTGAGGTCATCAGTCCCCTAGAACTTAGAAATACTTAAACCTCACTATCCTAAGGACATCACACACACCCATGCCCGAGGCAGGATTCGAACCTGCAACCGTAGCAGTCACGCGGTTCCGGACTGAAGTGCCTAGAACCGCACGGCCACCGCGGCCGGCTGGTCGAGATCCAATGACTGTTAGCAGAATAGGGAATCGGTGGGTTCAGGAGGGTAATCCGCATGGCTATAACGGATCGTGCAGGCATGTCTCGATCCCTGAGTCAACAGATGGGGCCGTTTGTAAGACAACAACCATCTGCACGAACAGTTCGACGACGTTTGCAGCAGCATGGACTATCAGCTCGGAGACCATGGCTGCGGTTACCCCTGACGCTGCATCACAGACAGGAGCGCCTCAGATGGTGTACTCAACGACGAACCTGGCTGCACCAATGGCAAAACGTCATTTTTTTGGATGAATCCAGGTTCTGTTTACAGCATCATGATGGTCTGTTTATAGCATCATGATACCAGCACATTCTCCAGATCTCTTACCAGTTGAAAATGTCTGGTCAATGGTGGCCGAGCAACTGGCTCGTACAATACGCCAGTCACTACTCTTGATGAACTGTGGTATCGTGTTGAAGCTGCATGGGCAGCTGTACCTGTACACGCCATCCAAGCTCTGTCGTATCAAGGCCGTTATTACGGCCAGAACGGGTTGTTCTGGGTACTGATTTCTCAGGATCTATGCACCCAAATTGCGTGATAATGTAATCACATGTCAGTTCTAGTACAATATATTTGTTCAATGAATACCCGTTTATCATCTGCATTTCTTCTTGGTGTAGCAATTTTAATGGCCAGTAGTGAAAGTGGCTCCTGTAGGGAGTTGCAATGCCAGGAATATAATTTTATGATGCACTACTCGCAGGCATTTCTGGAGCGTCAGGTACTCGAATACCGGACCTATTCTTATCTTACACAGCTACGCGAACATATGGGATCAGCTTGGACACTGGTTTTTGCAACGGATACAGCTTCCTCACTCTACCCAATACTTCGCCTGTGAGATGTCTGAAGTGCTTGAGTCAGGTTAGTCTGAAACATTGTGATGGCATTTCAACTTGGCACTCCAGTGTACTGGCATTCCATAAACCGTCTAACAGGGGAAGGCTATGGCGATCTTCCTCCGAGTACCGATGTTTGTCTCTTCTCAGCGTTGTTATAAAACGCCCCATCTTTGTCGCAGAAGGTAAGTTATGTGGAAGCAGTACAAAGGCGAATATGAGACGGCTTAATCACAAACTAGAGCTTATCTTAGCAATTTCTCTCTTCATGAATCCTACACAAGAGGTGAAATAGTTTTGTTACGCACGGTTCTGTCAAAGATCTTCATTACTATGAGGAAATTGCGTCTACTCGCAGTGCCATTTATGAAGTGATACCTTTTAGCGCGCTTTCAGATGCTTCTCTTAGTATCATATCACTCATTTCGTCATCGTTTCCTGTAATATTGTCAATAACTTTCATTTTTATACTCTTTCTATATATTCATTCGCTCTTAGAGCCGTCTGTCACAAAATTACAGTTGATTTCTTCGAGTTCAACTACATTATCAGATGACTTCTAAGTTTTTCCAGCTTATGAAGACACTTTGTCTCGTTATTACCTCGAGACTTGCTTATAATTAACAGGAAACGTTTTTCGATGGATGTATACTGCGCCCGTCCAATTGAATAATTTATCTTCAGTGATGCCTCTCTGCCGGCCGCTGTGGCGGAGCGGTTCAAGGCGCTTCAGTCCGGAACCGCGCTGCTACTAAGGTCGCAGGTTCGAATCCTGCTTCGGGCATGGATGTGTGTGATGTCCTTAGGTTAGTTAGATTTAAGTAGTTCTAAGTTCTAGGCGACTGATGACCTCCGCAGTTAAGTCCCATAGTGCTCAAAGCCATTTGAACCATTTTTGATGCCTCTCTAACAGTGATACAGTTCCCTACCAGTCGGTGACCATCAATAGACTTTTGTAGGACACTGAAGTTGTAAGCACTGAGATGCTCCTTTGTATTTGACCACTAATAACTTAATACAGTTTTGAAATTCGAATTCAATTTAAGGAAAAGTTTTAGGAAAACTTGGGATGTCTCGTGACCTAAGTTCTAGTAGACAATTAAAGTAAGAACTTGCTTTAAATCATGACTCTAAGAATATGATGTAATACCTTACATATAGTTCCCAAAGGGACCATGAGGACCAGATTAGATTAATTACAATATACGCAGAGGCATTTAAGGAATCATTCTTTCCGAGCTCCATATGTCAATAAAACGGGAAAAGGCCGTAATAACTGATACAAAGAAACGTACCGTCTTCACGTTCTTAACAGGGGCTCGCAAAGTATAGATGTAGATGCAAAAGCAAAAATTACTCCTTTCCTCTAAAGAAAGGAACTTCACTCTTACTTGAACATGTAGTGTTTCAATTTCAGAAGCAATAGCGCACACATTCTAAAGCAGTTACTGCAAGATTCACACTATACTTGCCCGACAACAGAAAGGGCGCTACACCAGAGAAACACCTACCTTGAAACTAATGTATTCGACAATACTCAGTGTCATAGTTATACACTGTAAATGAAGAATTGAATAACTATCATTTGAAGTGCTATGATAACTTCGAAATATTCCACATGAAGCGTATACAATACACAAGAAGACAATTTCAAATTCAGATAAAGAAGGTAAAACAACTGTAACATAATTATGAAACCAAAACGTTAACTTCATCGCCGACATAATAGAAAAAAGAAAAAGCGACTGCTACTTCTTGTCACTAATTTAGAACACAATTCTAATTGCTGTTCTATTAAAGAGCACATTAACTTCTGATTCTAATAACGATCTCTCGCAATTAATGACGATAAGAACATCAATCAGGGAAAAAATCAGCATACAGACACAAATAATGACGCTTTAAAAAGTGACACACTTAACACAAAATTTCAGAAAAGGCAGTGCGGCCTCCATGTTCAGTCTAACGTTAATCTAAAGGATTTCCCTTACATCTGCTTTCCTACTTTCCTAACTACCAATCTAATCTTCAGCATTCTTCTGTAACAACGATAACATCCTCCTCCAAAAGCTTCTGTTTCTTTCTTATCCCTATTGTTAAACGCCCATGTCGAACAGTACATCTTTCAAGATGGACTTCCTAATTCTTAAAAGAACATTCGACGCTAATATATGTCTCCGTATCAGAAACGCTTTTCAGTCTTCTGCTGCCCATCTGCCTTTCGTATCTTCTTAAGTTTGGCCGTCGTCAGTTGTTTCGAAAATACAAAAATGCATCTACTTACTAATTTAATGCCTCAATTCGGCTACACTCCATTACCCTTAATTTAACTTTATTTATTCTAACAACCTATTGTCAATAGACTATTCACTCTTTTCAACTGGTTTTCCATGTCTTTCACTGTCCCTGAAAAGACTGCATCATCGAAAGATTTTACGCACTATGCTCCGCCTTCTTAAACTGTAATTCTAAACTGTAATTCCCTTCCAAACTTCCGCTTGCTTTCATTTAATGCAACATCGTGGGGAGGGGGAGCTCCCACTCTGCGTCACTCCGTTCTGAATTACAGCCTCCCTTTGAATCAAATGTGAATTTTCAAGTTGCGTTAATATGAGTAAAAGACTATAGTTTTTGGCAGGGGTCTCCGTTATCGTCATCAGAAGTAAAATACACTGACCGCTGTCGTTGGTGCGATGTTCCGCTTACATAGGCGCGTTACAAGCGTCATATTATGTAAATTGAAGGTGGAGGGGGCAGAAAGGAAAGGGAAGGAACTTATTGTATCAGCTGCATCGGGACCATACGCAGAATCAGCGGCAGTGAGTGGAAATGTGTGCCGGACTGGGACGCGAACACGGGATCTCCTGCTGACAGGGCATTTGCGAGAATCACTGCGCCATCTGGACACAGCGATAATCTCAAATGCGCCGACTATCTCGGCACGTTCCTCAGCCGACCCACATTCCCACCTATCGCTACCTATACACAGTCTACATCTACATCTACATTGATACTCCGCAAGCCACCCAACGGTGTGTGGCGGAGGGCACTTTACGTGCCACTGTCATTACCTCCCTTTCCTGTTCCAGTCGCGTATGGTTCGCGGGAAGAACGACTGTCTGAAAGCCTCCGTGCGCGCTCTAATCTCTCTAATTTTACATTCGTGATCTCCTCGGGAGGTATAAGTAGGGGGAAGCAATATATTCGATACCTCATCCAGAAACGCACCCTCTCGAAACCTGGACAGCAAGCTACACCGCGATGCAGAGCGCCTCTCTTGCAGAGTCTGCCACTTGAGTTTATTAAACATCTCCGTAACGCTATCACGGTTACCAAATAACCCCGTGACGAAACGCGCCGCTCTTCTTTGGATCTTCTCTATCTCCTCCGTCAACCCGACCTGGTACGGATCCCACACTGATGAGCAATACTCAAGTATAGGTCGAACGAGTGTTTTGTAAGCCACCTCCTTTGTTGATGGACTACATTTTCCCAATGAATCTCAACCTGGTACCCGCCTTACCAACAATTAATTTTATATGATCATTCCACTTCAAATTGTTCCGCACGCATACTCCCAGATATTTTACAGACGTAACTGCTACCAGTGTTTGTTCCGCTATCATATAATCATACAATAAAGGATCCTTCTTTCTATGTATTCGCAATACATTACATTTGTCTATGTTAAGGGTCAGTTGCCACTCCCTGCACCAAGTGCCTATCCGCTGCAGATCTTCCTGCATTTCGCTACAATTTTCTAATGCTGCAACTTCTCTGTATACTACAGCATCATCCGCGAAAAGCCGCATGGAACTTCCGACACTATCTACTAAGTCATTTATATATATTGTGAAAAGCAATGGTCCCATAACACTCCCCTGTGGCACGCCAGAGGTTACTTTAACGTCTGTAGACGTCTCTCCATTGATAACAACATTCTGTGTTCTGTTTGCTAAAAACTCTTCAATCCAGCCACACAGCTGGTCCCTATCCATGTCTCCCATGCTCGCTAAATTTTTGGATTCCCGTGGAGGTCGAAGGCATATGTGTATCCTCACCGCTGGCTATGGATTAATTGTGCGATGTCTTCCAGTAATCGAGAGCGGTGCAAGAAGTATCGACCACCGCTGATATACTGCACAGCAGAGCGTTATCACGAGGTGCCAGTGACATGCTAGGACGAATCGTTGAAGGTGTAGAGCAACTGGCCACAAACTGGTTTTAGGTTATTTATTCAAAAAGTACTGTCACCGGTTTCGAATCTTTTTATAAATTGAAAGGGTACAGTACCGCCCGACATTGAAAATAGGTACAACATACTTCATTATTTTTGTCAGAACAACACATTTTTTTTGTAAAATAACTCAATTTCAATTAATACAGTGAAGCCGGATACCAGTGTGGGAAAGAATGACAATTTATTTATTTAATTGATCACATGTGCACTCCCACAAAATAAATCCCTACATCCAGTTTGGTGAGATCTGTGAAATGAATGAATGTATGGTCGTCTGCTAACCGCAGATAGTGAATGTGAATATATGATCATCTTTGAGTCGATACTTTGGCCACCTTTGGTGGGACCAAAGAGATGTAATTTACCAGAGCTTTGAGCGCCTGAAATGTGGCTGACCAATACGATAGCAAGGTGCTTCCCCCACCTCGACAGAGATGGGAGAGAACCTCAGGAACGGCCATGTTTCAGCACTCTGCCGCTGGATCTTGTGCTGTTAAGATCTGTTTTAGTTGTGCTTCGTAATGATGAAAGAGTGGAGACATGGTATGCATGTGGAATATTTAAGACTAGTTTGAAATAATAATTTCTCTATTTCAGGAACTTTTGTGTGGAGAATTAAATGTCAGGCAGGTAATATTAAAGGGATTGTAGTAATCTTCTGAAGTGACCAACGGTCACAATGAAACCACGTGTAGCATTAAGTTGAAATACCTCCGTGTGCTTAAGTTAAGCTGAATTGCTAGCGTGTGTACAATAAGTTGAAATATTTAAGAAATAGCGTGTGTACCATAAGTTGAAATATTTAAGAAATAGCGTGTGTACCATAAGTTGAAATATTTAAGAAATGGCGTGTGCAGGACTTGAAATTAGAGACGAGTACTTCCACGTGGTGAGTACTGTGTGAGTCTCAATCTGAGACAAAGGAGAAAGAGAAGTACTCGTCCATGGTATCAGTTGAGGACTCGCGTGTGTTAAATTGTGTGATATGATTCCGTGTGACGCTAGATTTAAACTCTGAGAGAGAATCAAGGTGAGTCGGCCGTCTATCCAGCAACGCCACTTGGCTTGCATTGCACGGGAAGACGTGCATATATCTCCAGAGTTCACAGTAGGAAAGTAGAATTACAAAGTGGGAGTGATAATGTTGTGACTATTCTCTGTGTAGTATTTCATGTTGTAGTGTGGTGTATGTCATGTAATTTGGGTATGTGTGGTTTGCATGGGAGAGTAGCGAGGTAGTTTCAAAAGACTAGTGGGTTATGCTGTTCCTTCGGTACCGCTCGGTCTGGAGGAAAGTTTAGTGATGATGATTGTGAGAGTCGAAGTGTGAGGTACAATAAAAGATCCACCATCCTATCCAGAAAGTGCACTGTAGCGTTAAAAGTAATTACGAGACCATACTATAGAGATTCACCATTGTAAAGCCATGCCCACTGGGCGGAATTTCTCATGTGTTATTGTTGTAGGTTGTAGAATTTGTGTGTTTAGGTTAGAGAAATTATTGGAATAAATAAGATAGTGAAAAGAAAAAGATTGGTAGACTATTCCTTCGAATTGTGTGTTGTCATAATGTCCCGAATTTATAATGTGTGCGCCGTTCATATTCAGTGCGGTGGCCACGTGCTGACAAAAGCCGTTAAGTAAAAGACAAAAAGAAAATGTGGTATTGCCAGTGCGTAGTGTACAGTCAGAGTTCTGTAGATTATTGATAGTCAGATGCGTGTTTCCGTTGCGTATTAATCATATAGGAGGATAACTTGTAACTTAAATTGAGAGTACGAGAGTTCATGTTACTCGATAAAATTAAGAATGTATCCACTCACTTGGCAGACCACTCATCTTGCAGGCCTGACTGCTTGATGCCACAGTATGAGCAAGGCATGTGGGTGCCTCTCAAAATCATCATAAGACGTTCGTTTCCTGTGAGTTGCTCTAGGAAAAACAATACTTTACAAATTACAAATGTGCAACCGAAATGGTTGCGCTACGTATTTGTGTGGAGTGAAACTTACGTGAAATGTCCATCTGGCGCATTTCTACTACCAGTTACTTTGCAATGAAGTACGTTCTCAAGGATGTTTGTATTTTCACAGTCACAAACGTTGCTGTGCACCACCAACAATTTATTTTATATAACAGCCACGGTCTCCAACCATGTCATGACACAATTGTATTCCATGAAGAAGACGTGTCTCCAGTAGTTCCGAGACGCCACCGCCGCGTCTCTGCCCTGAAATAGCGTCGCCAGAGGCTGGGAGCGCAGTTGTGTCCGTGGTCGGTTCATGCCCATTTCGAGGAAGATCCTGTAGGAGTACCGTCGTTGTGCTGCCTTCTCGCCGTGACGCAGCCGGTGGCAACCGTCGAGGGGGGGGGGGGGGGGGGGGTGAAGAGACTTCCGTCTCCTGTGAACTGTGCCGACGCAATCAAAACTGTGTCAGCAAGTTTCTACGAAGTTGTGTTTTCTAGAAACTGTAGTGAAACCACAATACGGTCATTCTGAACTTGTATCAATTCGCCACTCAGTAATTGTGGTTCATTTAATGTGTTCTGAGCTGCAAGTCCCGTGTGCGGTGTCATAGCTTAGCCTAGCCTGGGGAGCAAAGATAAATTTTGCTGTAATTAATTCAGGGTGTATTTATTCAGGGTGTTCTAACTAACTGTATTAATGGTAGCCACCTCCAGTTCAAAAATGTTCAAATGGCTCTGAGCACTATGGGACTTAACAGCTGTGGTCATCAGTCCCCTAGAACTTAGAACTACCTAAACCTAACTAACCTAAGGACATCACACACATCCATGCCCGAGGCAGGGTTCGAACCTGCGACCGTAGCAGTCGCGCGGTTCCGGACTGAGCGCCTAGAACCGCTCGGCCACCGCGGCCGGCCAGCCACCTCCTGTGTACAAGAAATCGGACACAACATATTGCCCATCGGGGCGAAGCAACTATGTAAATGCATGGTGTCCTTTTTTTTTTGGGACATGTCCGAAAGAATAGACACCATGCATTCATAAGAGAGTCTAGTTCCTTCCACGGAAGTCCTGAGTGACGCATGAGCGGGAAGATGCGTTGGGCAGCTCAAAGCAGCAAGGCCGGCCACGGGATTGTGTGACGTCAGGTGGCACGAGGTGCCGGTGTCACGTTTGAAACTGTCGATCCTCCTCCTCTTCTCCTTCTCTCCCTCTCTGCCCTTCGCTATAAGCGTCAAGCATTTGTTCGATATCCAAAATCTTGCTCCTGTGCCCTACTATGTGTGTTCCCCTGCGCACTATTCTCGCGAACATTTTCTTGGAACACTTGAGAAGCGAGTTCTGAACTCTGCGAAGTCGCATTGTGCTTGCTTCACATGGTATGTCGACGATAACTCTCTGATAAGGCCTCACGATGAAAATCCACTGAAGCAGTTCATCGAATTTTAGAACAGATGTAGAGAGGGATGGCAAGCTATTGTTCTTGGCCGTTTTAGTTGCTTAGAGCAGGGGTCTCCAAACTTTTTAGTCCGCGGGCCACATTGACTCCTCCACGAAGTCATTAGGGCCTAGATCTACCTAGTGGGATTAAAGCACCCTAGCACTGCATGATCACCGTAATGTAAGGCTCAAGGAAAGATGAAATCGCAAAAATTGGAGACCCCTGGCTTAGAAGAAGGCATTCAGCGTACAGGAAACTGATACACAGTGAGTGGTACTTGAATGCAAATAGTTTTCACTACCCAATACACAGCAAAGCGGACTTGATCGTTAGTACACAGAGATGAGATTGAGTTTGACGATGAGTGGCTTACACACTTAGTAGATTATAGTGAGGGGATTCGATGTCGAGCGGAAGCAAAGACGACTTTGATCTGGACTACATACATCAAGCAAAGTTGACTCGCTGAAAACGAGTCGTCCTCATCCACAAAACTGGAAAAAGGTAAGAAACCTGAGTCGTATTGGCCTATCACCTTACTACTGTCTTCGGTGAGGGTAATGGAAAGTATTATTAAGCGGGCATAGGTGGTGTGAAAATAAGAAAATATTCTCACTGCACCCATTTCCACCACTTTTCATTATTCTCGTTTTCCTTATTTCCCTAGTTTCTTAGTCCATATTCTGTACTCATTAGACTGTCCATTCCATTCACCAGATCCAGTTGTTCTTCTTCACTTTCACTGAGGATACGAATGTCATCAGTGAATATTGTCATTGATATCCTTTCACCTTGAATTTAATTCCACTTTCGAATCTTTCTTTTATGTCCATTATTGCTTCTTCGATGTGTATTCGGGTGCAGCGGAATTATCGTGATTGTATGGAAGAAAGGATATCCCGGAATACCTGGAAATAGCAAGTAGATGCAAAGTAAGCATCTCCACAGGGAGCTATTGAATATAATAAACTCCCTCTCGCAGATATGATACCCACGCTCAGGAAGGTGTTGTGATCGTACTGGCAAAAGAACTGGTCGCTAACAGCTACAAAGGCAGTCACTAAGCAGCAATTAATCCCACCACTCCAAGAGTAGCATTTTATAACAAGACACATTGAGAAGCTTCAGGACAATATAGGATGGCTGTAGTTCACTCATTGAAAGTCCAACAAACACCTTTATTGGGTCAACTTGAGGGCCACTACTCTGTGAGTTTGCAGATATGAAGATGATCCAAACAATGCATTCCTACAATGTCCTCGATACACGTGTCAAATGTACTTGTAAGTCATCTTCAGCCTCTTTGTCATCAATTCTCAAGCAGCCTCCAGACTTTGTTAGCACCCAACATAAAGCAACTTATAACATACTGTACAAGTTCGCCAACAGTGTCAGCATTCCAATACAACTCCCTGCGCTGGCTGCTAATGTAATACTCTTGGTAACTTGAATGAGTCCAACGCACAATTAAGTGACTATATTTCCACGTGCTATTCGGCATGGAACGTTCAGCCTATAAATGTATGCCACTGTGTATCTCTTATATGTAAGTGTATGGGTACCTGTGTATCTATACGTGTGACTGTAATACCCAAATCTGGTTCTTGTACACTGTTCTCATCTCAGTTTAAATCGTACTTACAGACATGCTCAAATGTTTAATTTTCTATCCGCAGCTTTCGTAACAATTCTTACGGTACATAGAATAGAACATTTTTTTGCTAATTTAGATACACAGTTATTAATGTGGCCTGAACTGGGAATTCCTCAAATGTGTACTAACAGCCATTTACTGTTACTTATTATGTTACTATAGGAGTTTTACAGCATACATTTTCGTTGTGTTTACTCGTTTCATTACAATGTGGGTCTAATATTTATTTTATGTCGAAATCTGCACTTTGTTACTTCTGTGTGTGAAACTTCGCACCAGAATACGACTTAAACTAATGTACACTCTTAATTATCGGGACAAACTGTACTATAACATTTCCAGTGCTGGGATGGCTTTATTTCCATATACCGAAAGCCAATAAATGAAAAAAGAAAATACCATATGTACCAACTGCAGCAGTTTTGCCATGGTCAGATCTCCAAAGAATATCAATAAGTGTGAGAGAATGTTGCCTACACACCTGCTTTGTTTCGATGTGGGCATTTCAATTCAGATTATTCTCTCAGAATATTTTCTCTCACGCAACATCCACTTTCTTTTTCATTTACCTTGCAGTTTGTTCTTTTCTTTTGCCCTTCTATACATTTTTTTACCCTTTACTTACTACCAACTTGCCATCGAAGCTGTTGATGTTCATACAGCCGCTTCTCTGTTCTCCAAAAACTTCTTTTATTTTCCTGAACGCGGCATCTATGGTTCCGATACTTACGTTTGCTTCTAAGTTTTGCATTTCTCTAGCCATCCACTTTCTTTTTCATTTACCTTGCAGTTTGTTCTTTTCTTTTGCCCTTCTATACATTTTTTTACCCTTTACTTACTACCAACTTGCCATCGAAGCTGTTGATGTTCATACAGCCGCTTCTCTGTTCTCCAAAAACTTCTTTTATTTTCCTGAACGCGGATTCTATGGTTCCGATACTTACGTTTGCTTCTAAGTTTTGCATTTCTCTAGCCATTCGTCCTAAGATATTCTGAATATCCTGTCAGTTTCAGTTTTTGGACGTATTTATAAACTTTCGAGCGTGTCATTTACTACCTTTCATATTTTATCATTTTATCATTTACATTTAATATATCGTGTGTTAGTCAAGGATTCTTACGCGGCTTTGCCTTTTCGGTTCCTCTTCCTTTACTTCCTTTACTATTACACCTCTCAAAGCTACACATTCATCTTTAATTGTTTCTTTCCTCTATTTTTGTCAGTGGCAGCTTAATATCCTCTTTAAACTCTCAATAACTAACAGTTTTTTCTATTCATCGATAGTACATCTCCTCAGTTTCCTAATCTTTAGCAATTTTCTCATCGTCAATCTGTGTTTCATGTCTAATCAATTACGGACAGAGTCTATATTTGCTTCTACAAACGTTATGCATTTTTGACTTTACATGCAATTGTGATATATTACATAACTGTATTACGTAATTTTTCTGAAAGATGAAATAAGATTGTTTAACAGTTCAGACACTGGGTTGAGGCGTTTCTAAGCCGTTGGTGTTGTACTAACAACGTGGGCATTAACTTGTGACATAAAAATACATTACTGCGAAGCTTCTGGGCATGTGGTTCAATGGTTATCCCACTGTTTCTACACATCACTGCACGACAGAGCATTAATACTGATCGCTGATTCTCATTAGTTCAAAGTGTCTCAGGGGACTTCGCTCTAGGTCGAACACTTGCTGTCACCTTCACTGACCCTAGCCACGTGTCTAGTCGACTGCAATGTCATCACTCATCATCTCGCACGAGGGGACTCCAAAAATTAACTTCCACGTTGTTATAACAGGATAAGTAATTTTTATTGAATGCTGCAATACATGTGAACGTTAAAGGTTTGCTTGTAGATAAAATGACATAAATATTCTTATTACAGGTCGGAGCTACGGTCTCTCAAATAGAATTTCTACTGTCGTCGGACAAGGAAACATCAGACTTCGATATTTAAAATATAGAGGTTGCTGGTCTGAAAGAACACATATAAGATACGAGACTGCTAATCAAATGATATTTAACATACCACTGATGACTTACTTTATCAACTAAATAGCAGTACGGCGTCTGGTCGGTTACACTAAGACGTTCCTCTCCAAACTCTAACAGACAGAACGGAAGAATAATAATTATTGAAAGTTTTTGTCTTTTGTTTTAGAAATAAAAATTATCTGCCATATTATCTCTTACGGCTATTACATGAATATAAATTAATTTTTGCCGCTACTAGGCATGTATATCCCACGCAGAATTTTTCTTTCACCTTAAAAGATGTATTGGTCTGCCCCTAAATAGCGAGGCTGAGTGTCAAAGTACAGTCGAACTATTTACTTCTAGCGTTTGTTCACAATATTTTTCAAAAACATACATATACCAGTTCTCTTTTACATTTACATGCAATAATCAAATGTAAATTCTCGCGCAGTGCTACTTGGGGCATTATTCTTGTCTCACTGCCAGCAGAATACGTCACACAGACGGTTTTTCACACGTCAGGTTTTTCAGAATAACGCATGCACACAACATCCATCTGGTGGTCTTCGTGGTGGCGATTCATTTGTGAACAAGTGCCATAGAACACTCGTTCTTTGCGGAACCGTGTCGAAGAGTGTCGACCCCTGTTTTGGATGCTGTACTTGGCAGGTGGGTTGTAGGGTCATTTCTGAGAACATTTTGCCCTTCAAATTCCACAACAGTTCTCAGACCCGTAGTTTTCACTCGTTTATATTTGTTTTTTGCTACTTGTCGTAGCGTTACACACGTCTCACTGTACACTACGCTGAACTCCAGTGTTTCAATTCAGCACAGTTTATGGTGCCTTAGAAAATTCCTTTCATCGTTTGTACGATTTCGTTCGTTTTTTTTAAAAAAAATGGTTCAAACGGCTCTGAGCACTATGGGACTTAACTTCTGAGGTCATCAGTCCCCTAGAACTTAGAACTACTTAAACCTAAGTAACCTAAGGACATTACACATACTCATGCCCGAGGCAGGATTCGAACCTGCGACCGCAGCGGTCGCGCGGTTCCAGACTGTAGCGCCTAGAACCGCTCGGCCAACCCGGCCGGCGCTTTTAAAAGTTTTCTGTTCAACTACTTCTGTTATCCTAAAGATCCTACTATACATTTGTTTATGCAGCAATTCTATGTTTCTTTTGTGTCTCCATAGGATTTCCTCTGTTACTTCTGAAACCTGAGAGAAAAGATTAGACCCAACACACGCTGTACAAAACTACTGAAACTTGAGAGAAAAGATTAGGCTCAACACACGCTGTACAACGACACCTGAACTCTAGTGCACATCTGTGAATTAAATACCATGGTTAAAATAAGAATTTAAATTGTCCTAAATCGAGCTGCAAGATACAGCACTTGATGTGTTTGTTGACCCTAATCTGTTTTCTAATGTTGAGTAACGATTTCGTTCATACATCATCTGTCTGCTTCCTTTGACGTTTTCCTTTATATTCTGAAAGTATTTGATTTCATCCTGTATTTTGAAATGTAGTTCGTTTCTAGGAATGATTTTTGCTTGTGTCAGGTTCATGCTTGCTCAGTCTTCTGTCGTTACCGTTACACAGAAAATTCCTGAGTGTTTGGAATAGCCTTCATTATGCGCGATTAGAAATTAAATCATTTATCATGTAGAGGTCATTTTATCATAATAAACTTTTCTTGCTCACCGTCTCTTCTTTCTTCTTAGCTACTGACCTGAAATAAAATATCTTAGACGATTTTGTGTATTTGTAAGCTGTACATACGGCGTTGTGCTTTACATCCGTGATTTGTGATCCACTGCCTGCTTGTCTCTTAACGACTTTGTTTCTGCTTTCATATGAAACTTACGTAAATCTCTACGATTGTATATCCAACTACTCTGTTTGTAAGAATACGACCCGGCTTGTGGAATGCGAGCAGTGATGTATGTAACTTCATAATGAAACGCTCACTTAGAGTTACGTCGTTTCAATGTACAAGATTTTGGGTGAGTACACCAAAGTACTTTGATGGCTACTGTAAATTCCCGAGTTCGTTTTATAGTTTTGTCAAATTCCTATTTTCTGATTCTGGCGTTATTTCCTAGGGTAATTGAACCGTCTCGTATCTTTTTCTCGTAGGATTCTGGTAGTTTCACATGCTTTAGTCATATATTGGCAAATTGCTGTAAGCGTTCTCGAAGAGACACAAACAGGTCATCCTCTTGGAATTATTCCCTGATGTGTACGTTTGCATAAAATGGTTTAGTTCCTTGAATACTCTATCACACGGATTAAACTGAGAGCTAAATCTTGAGGTAAGGATAATTTTGATATTATCTTTCAAAAACTTCCTCCGCTTATAATATGATACATTGTGCGAAAGGATGGTGACAGGTTACCAACGGTAGGTATATAATCTCTACTTACCCGTTTAATGACTGTGTTGGCTGTCACGCTTTTTATGGGATATAGTTTCACAAATTTTGCGAAAAGGTCACACAGAGCGAGAACATTCTTGACAGTGCCTCTACTTCTAGGATACGGTCCACTTATGTCTGTCGCTAAAATTTCTTTAGGTTTACTGGGAATAATCAGATTCAATTCTACTTTACAACCTAGATTCTCAGGGAAGTGTTTAGTTTCCGCATACATTTCTTTGTGCCATAGCGTCCTCAAGTAAAATGTGTATGCCATATTAGATTTGCTTCTGATTCTTCTGGAATACAGACGAACCATTAATTACTATAGGAAAGCAGACGGTAGAATAATATGTCCTGATATAGTTTATAATGCTTTCCAATAACAAGGTCACGGTTATTTGCTATTGTCGATCTTACTTTGCTCCTCCTACTGTCAGCCTTCTGCAATGTTGAAATATTTCTCCAGAAGTCCAGATAATATTTACGGCACTGTTTGTCCTGCATGAGCATAATTCGATAATCTTTCATATGTTCCAGATCACCTACGTCATGAGATAGTCCCTGAGATAGACGTGACAACGCCTCTTTAATTATGTTGTCTTTACCTTTAATGTGTACTATTCCGAACTAGTAGTTGTGCAAGGTCATTGCCCATCTCGATAATCGTACATGTACGAGTGTCCATCAGTAAAAAGTTTAACGCCTGGTGGTCAGTGTACGCCTTCACGTCTTAGAAAAATAAAATACTAAATTTCTTAAAAACCCATAGTTTCCAAGGTTTCCAACGCCAGAAATCACTTCTGTTTTAGTCCATGACTTTTTGTCAATCACTACGGACTGTGACCCATCTGGCAGGAAATCACTAATCTAGTCGCATAACTGAGATGATGTTCCATAAGCAAGCAATTTCACAACAAGCGGCTTGTATGATAAATTGTCAAAAGCCTGTGGAAATATATGAATACGGAATTCATTTGAAATCCCTTGTTAATAGTACTCTAAATTGCGTGTGAGTAAAGATCTAGCTGTGTTTCACAAGAACGATGTTTTCTAAATCCATGTTGACTGTATTTCAATAGACTGTTTTCTTCGAGGTAATGGATAATGTTCGAATACAATAATGTTCCAAACTCCTGCTGCATATCGACGTTAATGATATGGGTCTGTAATTTAGTGGGTTACTTCTGCTACCTTTCTTGATTATTAGTGTGAACTGTGCAACTTTCCAGTCTTTGGGTACGGATCTTTCGTCGAGCGAACGGTTGTATACGATTGATAAGTATGGAGCTATTGTATCAGAATACTCCGAAAAGAGCCTAACTGGTACACAGTCTGGATCGGAAGACTTTCTTTCGTTAAGTGATTTAAGTTGCTTCACTACTCCGAGGACATTTACTTCTACATTACTCATGTTTGCAGCTGTTCTTGATTCGAATTCCGAAATATTTAATTCGTCTATTTTAGTGAAGGAATTTCGAAAGATTGTCTTTAGTAACTCTGCTTTTGCAGCACTGTCGTCGATAGTATTCCCATTACCATCGCGCAGAGAAGGCATTAATTGTGTCTTGCAGCTAGCATATTTCACATACGACCAGAATCTTTTTGGATATTCTGTCAGGTTTCGCGACAAAGTTTCGTTGTGAAAGCTATTATAAGCATCTCGCATGGAAATCCTCACTAAATTTCGAGCGTCTGTAAAATATCGCCAGTCCTGGAGATTTTGCGTCTATTTAAATTTGGGTTGTTTCTGCAACAGTGTTCTTACTCCTTTTGTGTACCAAGGAGGATCAGCTAGGGAGTTTGTTAATTTATTTGGTATATATCTCTCAACTGCTGCCGATACTATTTCTTTGAATTTAAGTCACATCTGGTCTACACTTAAATTGTTAATTTGGAAGGAGTGAAGATTGTCTCTCAGGAAGGCGTCAACTGAATTTTTATCTCTTTTTTGAATAGGTACATTTTTCGTTTATTTTTTGAGGGTTTGGGGGTTACAATATTCTGTCTCGCTACGAGAACCATGCATTAATCCCTCTATCCGTTTTGATGCTTGTTTTTAGCTCAGGGTTATTTGTTGCTAAGAGGTCAAGTGTGTTTCCGCATCCGTTTACTAATCGCTTGGGTTCATGAACTAACTGTTCGAAATAATTTTCAGAGTATGCATTTAGCACAATTTCGGATGATGTTTTATGCGTACCTCCGGAATTAAACATGTATTTTCGCCAACATATCGAGGGTAAATTAAAGTCACCAGCAGCTACAATTGTTTGAGTATACATCTATATTCTGCAAGCCATCTGATGGTGTGTGGTGGAGGGTACCTTGAGTATCCCTATCGGTTCTCCCTTCTATTCCACCCTCGTATTGTTCGTGGAAAGAAAGATTGTCGGTATGCCTCTATGTGGGCTCTAATCTCTCTTATTTTATCCTCATGGTCTCTTCGCGAGATATACGTAGGAGGGAGCAATATACTGCTTGATTCCTAGGTGAAGGCATGTTCTCGAAACTTCAACAAAAGCCCGTACCGAGCTACTGAGCGTCTCTCTTGCAGAGTCTTGCACTGGAGTTTATCTATCATTTCCTTAACGCTTTCGCGATTACTAAATGATCCTGTAACGAAGAGCGCTGCTCTCCGTTGGATCTTCTCTCTCTCTTCTGTCAACCCTATCTGGTACGGATCCCACACCGGTGAGCAGTACTCAAGCAGTGGGCGACCAAGTGTACTGTAACCTACTTCCTTTGTTTTCGGATTCCATTTCCTTAGGATTCTTCCAATGAATCTCAGTCTGACATCTGCTTTATCGACGATTAATTTTATATGGTCATTCCATTTTAAATCACTCCTAATGCCTACTCCCAGATAATTTATGGAATTAACTGCTTCCAGTTGCTGACCTGCTCTATTGTAGCTAAATGACAAAGGATCTTTCCTTCTATGTATTCGCAGCACAGTACACTTGTCTACATTGAAATTCAATTGCCATTCCCTGCACCATGCGTCAATTCGTTGCAGATCCTCCTGCATTTCAGTACAATTTTCCATTGTTACAACCTTTCGATATACTACAGCATCATCCGCAAAAAGTCTGAGTGAACTTCCGATATTATCCAGAAGGTCATTTATGTATATTGTGAATAGCAAGGGTCCTACGACACTCTCCTGCGGCACACCTGAAATAACCCTTACTTCGGAAGACTTCTCTCCGTTGAGAATGACATGCTGCGTTCTGTTATGTAGGAACTGTTAAATCCAATCACACAATTGGTCTGATAGTCCATATGCTTTTACTTTGTCCATTAAACGATTGTGGGGAACTGTGTCAAACGCCTTGCGGAAGTCAAGAAACACGACATCTACCTGGGAACCCGTGTCTATGGCCCTCTGAGTCTCTTGGGCGAATAGCGCTAGCTGGGTTTCACACCATCGTCTTTTTCGAAACCCATGCCGATTCCAGAAAAGTCATTATATTCGAACATGTTCATGTTTGAAATTGAAGTTTCTTTGAACCTTTCAGCAATGCATCATCTGAAATGGAAGGTCGGTAAAAGGATCCAATTATTTTATTCCGGTTGCCAGGACTGACCTCTGCCCATATTATCTCACAGGAACTATCTACTCCATAAATTTCGATGACATAGTCTCCGGAGAGCAGCGACCTGGTGTTGTATTTACGTGAAAATGAGCAGTCGAGATCACATTTATATTTCTACAAGCCATCTTCAGAATTTCTTGGCCCCCTATGGCTGTTGCTGATGGCCCCTGCGCGACTCACAGTCTACGATCGTGTTACCACGACAAACCCGAGGCACCATCAGCTCCAGCCATGGGGGGGGGTCAAGAAATTCTGAAGATGCCTTATATATAAGCTGAAACCGGTCAGTATAGAAATTTTAATGCGATGTCGACTTTCTCTTTGACGTAAACTATCTATCTCAATCTCACGACAAGATACGCTACTTCTAACAGCAACATAACACGTCACCGCCAACTGAGTTTAGCCTATCCTTTCGGAACACAGTTATTTTCCTCGCAAATATTTCGACTTATGTGGTATAATGCCTTCACAACTGATTATGTGTCCCAAGTACTTAATCTCATTTCGCGCGAACTTTGATTTCTGTGGATTTGTTGTAACACCAGCTTGAGCGAATTTACATAATGTCTTTTGTAAAATGTCACCTTGCTATGTCTGTTTGGCTATAATATTGTCATCAAAGTACAACGTTACCTTTTTCAGTAATTCTGTACCTAGAACTGTATGTAGAGCAGTAATGGAAACACCTGAACTTACATTGAGTCCGAATGGTATTAAGCAAAATTGGTAACTGCGGCCAGCAATAATAAACGCAGTGTACTTCCTTCACTCTTTGATTAACCGTACTTGGAAAGACGAATTTTTTAAATCTACAGTTGATAAGTGCTTTACCCCTAAAAATTTCTGGTTTTGTGCGAACTAGCACGATGATTTTGTTGATTGCGCGTGCATCCAGAACTAAACGTATATTTCCGTTTGGTTTGATAACTGTTAATAATGGTGTACAATAAGGAGATAATCATGATTCTATGATGGTGTTTGCTTGATTTCTTCACACACCGCAGGCTGCTTCGTCAGAGGAATCTTATATGTGTTATTGCAAAAGATTTCGTGAGGTTTAACTTCCATGTTATATACGAGGATCATACACAAAATTTGGTTATACAGAAGAAACGTGTACAGATACAGAAAAAATATTTATTGTACAAAAATGTAAAACTGTTAAACTACTTTTCTACATAGCTTCCGAAATTTTGTAGGTACTTATCATAGCATGGCACAAGTTTTTGTATGCCTTCTTCATAGAAGGTTGCCGCCTGTGTATTCAACCATGTGGTAACATGTTCTTTCAGCTCGTCATCATCGTTAAAGTGTTGACCACCAAGGACAGATTTTAGGTTTAAGAAGAGATGAAAGTCGCTAGGAGCAAGGTCCGGACTGTACTGAGGATGATCAAACGCGTCCCAGTGAAATTCCCGTAAGAGTTGTTTGTTCACATTTGCCGTGTGAGGTCCGGCATTATCGTGGAAAAAACAACACCTTTTGACAGTAATCCTCGGCGCTTGTTCTGTATTGCGCGGCGCAATTTCTTAATCGTTTCGCAGTAACCTTGTCCATTGATTGTTTGGCCTCGTGATAAGAAATCAGTCACCAAAATGCCTTTTCTGTCCCAAAAAACAATGTACATGACATTTTGAGGTGTCAAGATTTGCTTAGGCTTAACCTTCGTTGGGGATTGCCTCTTTGTTTCAGGAATGTCGTACGATACCAAGTTTCATCCCCCTGACTACCCGAGAAAGAAAAACATCGCCTTCTTCATTGTAGCGTGTAAAAAACTGAAGTGTACTGCCCATCCATTGTTTTTTTGTGTCGCTCAGTAAGAATTTTTGGTACCCAAAGTGAGCAAAGTTTTCGAAATTTCAGTTTTTCAGTAACAATTTCATGAATTAGTGATCGTGAGATTTGCGGGACTTTCATAGCAAGGGCACTAAGTGTAAACATAGAGTTGTGCTTAATCTTCTCTTCAGTAGTGTGAACGAGTTCATCGGTAACCACAGACGGGCGTCCACTTCGTTCTTCATCGTGCACTTGATCACGTTCTTCATTGAACAGTCTGACCCATCTTCTAACCATTGAATCACACAGACTATTTTGTCCTTAAACCCCTTCGATTTGCCGATGAATGTCCTTTGGTTTAACTTTCTTTGCATTTAGAAAACGTATCGCGGATATGATTTCACACACGGTAGCATTTTCAATTACGGCTGACATTATAAAGAAGCACTACAAAGCACACGTCGGCAGCAGCAATCTGAAAATGGCGTACATGTCTTCTCCTTGAGTCAGAGGAAATGCCGCGCATGCTGGAAACTGCGATGGAAGAGCTGCCGCGGATGAAAATAGAAACGGAACTTACTTTGTGGACGACCCTCGTATATGCATATTGATCACACCTGGTTTCGTTGTAAATACGTAGACGTAGTTTAGCAATAGTTTGTACAGTGTTTCTTGTTGTTGCTTGTTAATAGTTGTAGTTTCATTTAATTTATCATTAATTAGGGATTTTAAGTCTTCCATCTCATAATCAAATACAGGTTAATTGCTACTAGTGCCATCTTGTTCGCATACTAGCTGCATCTTGTGCCTCGAACAGCTTTTATTGTGGTTCAGTGTCTGCTGGTCCAGATTAATTTCGATCTGTGTGCTGTTGTGCTTCATAAAACATATATCTTGTGAGAGGTCAATTACACTGTCCTCCTTACCTAACAAATCTACACCAGTCAGGCAATTAATGACCAGATTTTCTACAGCAAGGAACGACCATTCTTTTGTATCATTTCCTACTTCCATAGTCATAAATATTTCCTTACTTACCCTGTTTGATTTCAATCATACCACAGTCAAGATTCGGCATTTTTGAAGAGGATATTCAGATATCGATCCTAATTAAATCATTTGTTAATAAAAATTGTGAGATACGGTGCTAATAGCCCCTCCCGTGGCAGTCACAGTACTCATCGGTATACTAACTACAATTTCTTTAGTCGTTGCTAGAAGATCTCCTATAGATGTGATCGGCACTGAGTATGATTCTCAAGTAGCTCGTCTGTTAAACTTCCATCGTGAGTGTACTCTTGTAAAAGTATGTGTGGTTTGTTTACATCGCTTGTTATACTTGTGGTTCAAAATGGTTCAAATGGCTCTTAGCACTATGGGACTTAACATCTGTGGTCATCAGTCCCCTAGAACTTAGAACTACTTAAACCTAACTAACCTAAGGACATCACACACATCCATGCCCGAGGCAGGATTCGAACCTGCGACCGCAGCAGTCGCGCGGCTCCGGACTGAGCGCCTAGAACCGCGAGACCACCGCGGTCGGCGTTATACTTGTGTTTGCGTACTGCTTTTTCATTCGCTGCGTCAAACACGTCTGTTATTTTATCATCCCCCTCCCCCTCCCCCGCCCATGCATTCTTCAGTCACCACCTGGGAGTGAGTTGTGATCTTATTTAGTTTGTCGAATGTGTGGTTGTTGGGGTGACTTCACTCGGCACCGCCACAATAAGTACACACGGTTTCTGTCTGCTCCACTCACCGTTTTGTCTTGGTGTGTGTGTGTGATGTCGTGTTTTGATTTGTCATATTATTGTTGCTTGGTCGCCATTTATTCCTTAAATTACTCTTTTGCTGCGTAACACATGGAGGTGGTTGCCACAGGCTTTGCTGGTTATTAAAGTATGAAAAACCACTATGTCCGTAATTGTTTCCGTAGAACTATGGTTGCGGATTGTTTTGGTACTGTGAGTTTCGCGTGTCATGTTGACCGTAATTGTGATTATTTCCACGTCGACTGTTCTTGTTATTGTTAGAGGCTTTTCCTTTTCTTGTTTGGATTGTCTCCATGTGAAAGTGTCAATTGTTATTATTGCACGAAATCAGACATGGTTGCATGTTTTGCTGTGCCATGGAGATGACGTTATTCTGCGCGTGTGGATTAGGTTGGCTAACCAGCGCTGTTTGCATTTCTGACTCAGTCGTGCCGTAATTGTAATTCCGCCGGCACCCCAAGTCTTCATTAATAATATCAAGTGAACGTAAGACCGAAAGAAACTGTTCTACATCATGATTGGTACCTGTATTTACTTTTTCCTTACGTGGAATGGTAATCGTCTTTTTAATACACGGATTACGTCTCGCGGAGGCACGGGATCATACCACCATGTTCAAATATTTTTCAAAGTAACTACGAGTATTAGCTTGCCATTAATTGAACGTTTCTGGTTCTAACGCCATTTTTTGAAGCCTCTCCTGAACCGAAGCTGAGCAGAGTTTGTTTAGAAAAGCTCACTCCAATAGTTCATAATTTGTACAACGATCGGCAGCGTTACAAGCCCATATGGCTACTTCACATTTTACGAATCCGACGACATACCTTTTGCCTGTCTGTCCACGTACGGGGAAAAGCGTTTCTAAAAGCTTTGAGGAAAACGATTGGATGGACTGTTCTCTTTTCATGGATGAAGACATGGAATTGCCAGCATTTTCGTAAACTTTCATCCTGTAATATTTCTGGTAATGCATTTGCTACCCCCTGGTTTAAAATCTGCTCGTTTCCCATATACATTGGAGACAGCATATTATTTGTTTACTCTTGTTCTTGCTGAATCGGCTCAAAAGAATATCTACGATTAATCTGTTCATTTGCATATGAGTTGGTATTCGTATGTTTTGTGTACTCATTAGGTATGTAATCACTTGACTGTTTGTGGTTGTATGTATCAATTTGGGGTGGAAAATATGCTGTACGTGAACTACTCTTAAAAATTTCTTTAACTGTATTATTGATAATCGTAGGCAAATTTTGTTGTAAACAACTTTCAAAACGCTTATCTTTTTCCTTCAGCTAAGTGTGGAAATCTTTGTTAACTTTACTAAAGTGATTGTCGGTTTCCAATTTCAAACTGTCTTTCAAAGTATTTGTTAAGGTATATACCTCGGCATTTGGCTCTGTGACACGTGTACTTACAGAAGCGTGTATTTACAGAAGCTCAGCAACAGTTACTTCTTGTGTGATTAATGTATCACGATCAGAACACAGCTTCTCAACACCAGACACAAGTAAATTTCACTGATCCTCATATTTCTTATTCTGATTAAACAAAGTTTCAATTTTAGTAACTGATTGACCTTGTTGCTCACTGTTTCAATGCGTGTGTGTAAACCTGTAATCTGACCAGTGAGTCTAACATTTATTTCGTCAATTTTGGTGTTTAGTGCAGTTTTTACAGTGTGACTAACTCCGCTTTTATGTCATCATATACGGTACTTAAAGTAGTGAGATCAGTTTGAACGTTATTGAGTTTGGTTTAGATTGTGTGCAGTTTGTCCAGTTTGCTTAATATGATTTGAAATAGGTCAGTGGCGTTTGACGACGGCGCAGGCTGTAGCGTCTAACAATTCATTCATACCAGTAATCATATTTCCAAACAGATTTTCATTATTGTCTACATTTTGTGTAGTTACTGTGATATTATGTAACACAACTGGTCATTTCCATTATTTACAACAATGTCCGTGTCAAAATCTGCATTTTCAATGTTAGGCTCCATTTTTTGCTAATTGTGTACTTGGTTTAACCATCCCGGTACAAAAATTCTTTTAATAAAGTTTTATTTTGACCGAAAATGTCTGATTTTTAAACATCCCCTGCTGCCACAATTCATAAACTGAAATTAAAAAAAAAAGAAAGTTCTGTTCCAGCATAATTTTCTTGATAGCGGCTCGCCATTTTATGAATGATGTACCCAAATGAAGCTATCTTGTTAGAACAATGTTTTACGTTTTATAGTTATGCTTTAGGTATGCTTTACTGTATGATTAAATGATGATGGCGTCCTCTTGGGTAAAATATTCCAGAGGTAAAATAGTCCCCCATTCGGATCTCCGGGCGGGGACTACTCAAGAGGATGTCGTTATCAGGAGAAAGAAAACTGGCGTTCTACGGATCGGAGCGTGGAATGTCAGATCCCTTAATCGGGCAGGTAGGTTAGAAAATTTAAAAAGGGAAATGGATAGGTTAAAGTTAGATATTGTGGGAATTAGTGAAGTTCGGTGGCAGGAGGAACAAGACTTCTTGTCAGGTGACTACAGGGTTATAAACACAAAGTCAAATAGGGGTAATGCAGGAGTACGTTTAATAATGAATAGGAAAATAGGGATTCGGGTAAGCTACTACAAACAGCATAGTGAACGCATTATTGTGGCCAAGATAGATACGAAGCCCACACCTACTACAGTAGTACAAGTTTATATGCCAACTAGCTGTGCAGATGACGAAGAAATTGAAGAAATGTATGATGAAATAAAAGAAATTATTCAGATAGTGAAGGGAGACGAAAATTTAATAGTCATGGGTGACTGGAATTCGAGTGTAGGAAAAGGGAGAGAAGGAAACATAGTAGGTGAATATGGATTGGGGCTAAGAAATGAAAGAGGAAGCCGCCTGATAGAATTTTGCACAGAGCACAACTTAATCATAGCTAACACTTGGTTTAAGAATCATGATAGAAGGTTGTATACATGGAAGAACCCTGGAGATACTAAAAGGTATCAGATAGATTATATAATGGTAAGACAGAGATTTAGGAACCAGGTATTAAATTGTAAGACATTTCCAGGGGCAGATGTGGACTCTGACCACAATCTATTGGTTATGATCTGTAGATTAAAACTGAAGAAACTGCAAAAAGGTGGGAATTTAAGGAGATGGGACCTGGATAAACTGAAAGAACCAGCGGTTGTACAGAGTTTCAGGGAGAGCATAAGGGAACAATTGAAAGGAATGGGGGAAAGAAATACAGTAGAAGAAGAATGGGTAGCTCTGAGGGATGAAGTAGTGAAGGCAGCAGACGATCAAGTAGGTAAAAAGAACAGGGTTAGTAGAAATCCTTGGGTAACAGAAGAAATATTGAATTTAATTGATGAAAGGAGAAAATATAAAAATGCAGTAAATGAAGCAGGCAAAAAGGAATACAAACGTCTCAAAAATGAGATCGACAGGAAGTGCAAAATGGCTAAGCAGGGATGGCTAGAGGACAAATGTAAGGATGTAGAGGCTTCTCTCACTAGGGGTAAGATAGATACTGCCTACAGGAAAATTAAAGAGACCTTTGGAGATAAGAGAACCACATGTATGAACATCAAGAGCTCAGATGGAAACCCAGTTCTAAGCAAAGAAGGGAAAGCAGAAAGGTGGAAGGAGTATATAGAGGGTCTATACAAGGGCGATGCACTTGAGGACAATATTATGGAAATGGAAGAGGATGTAGATGAAGATGAAATGGGAGATACAATACTGCGTGAAGAGTTTGACAGAGCACTGAAGGACCTGAGTCGAAACAAGGCCCCCGGAGTAGACAACATTCCATTGGAACTACTGACGGCCTTGGGAGAGCCAGTCCTGACAAAACTCTACCATCTGGTGAGCAAGATGTATGAAACAGGCGAAATACCCTCAGACTTCAAGAAGAATATAATAATTCCAATCCCAAAGAAAGCAGGTGTTGACAGATGTGAAAATTACCGAACAATCAGTTTAATAAGTCACAGCTGCAAAGTACTAACACGAATTCTTTACAGACGAATGGAAAAACTAGTAGAAGCTGACCTCGGGGAAGATCAGTTTGGATTCCGTAGAAATACTGGAACACGTGAGGCAATACTGACCTTACGACTTATCTTAGAAGAAAAATTAAGGAAAGGCAAACCTACGTTTCTAGCATTTGTAGACTTAGAGAAAGCTTTTGACAATGTTGACTGGAATACACTCTTTCAAATTCTAAAGGTGGCAGGGGTAAAATACAGGGAGCGAAAGGCTATTTACAACTTGTACAGAAACCAGATGGCAGTTATAAGGGTTGAGGGACATGAAAGGGAAGCAGTGGTTGGGAAGGGAGTAAGACAGGGTTGTAGCCTCTAGCCGATGTTATTCAATCTCTATATTGAGCAAGCAGTAAAGGAAACAAAAGAAAAATTTGGAGTAGGTATTAAAATCCATGGAGAAGAAATAAAAACTTTGAGGTTCGCCGATGACATTGTAATTCTGTCAGAGACAGCAAAGGACTTGGAAGAGCAGTTGAACGGAATGGATGGTGTCTTGAAGGGAGGATATAAGATGAACATCAACAAAAGCAAAACGAGGATAATGGAATGTAGTCGAGTTAAGTCGGGTGATGCTGAGGGTATTAGATTAGGAAATGAGACACTTAAAGTAGTAAAGGAGTTTTGCTATTTGGGGAGAAAAATAACTGATGATGGTCGAAGTAGAGAGGATATAAAATGTAGACTGGCAATGGCAAGGAAAGCGTTTCTGAAGAAGAGAAATTTGTTAACATCCAGTATTGATTTAAGTGTCAGGAAGTTATTTCTGAAAGTATTTGTATGGAGTGTAGCCATGTATGGAAGTGAAACATGGACGGTAAATAGTTTGGACAAGAAGAGAATAGAAGCTTTTGAAATGTGGTGCTACAGAAGAATGCTGAAGATTAGATGGGTAGATCACATAACTAATGAGGAAGTATTGAATAGGATTGGGGAGAAGAGAAGTTTGTGGCACAACTTGACCAGAAGAAGGGATCGGTTGGTAGGACATGTTCTGAGGCATCAAGGGATCACCAATTTAGTATTTGAGGGCAGCGTGGAGGGTAAAAATCATAGGGGGAGACCAAGAGATGAATACACTAAGCAGATTCAGAAGAATGTGGGTTGCAGTAGGTACTGGGAGATGAAGAAGCTTGCACAGGATAGAGTAGCATGGAGAGCTGCATCAAACCAGTCTCAGGACTGAAGACCATAACAACAACAACAGTTATGCTCTTTTGTAGTGTGAGTGTATGTTATATGAATTTTGAAATGAAAAGTGCTGCATCAATTTTAAACTAAACAACATTTCACATAGCAAAATCTACGACGCATATGCGCTTTTGCTAATGCGCTGCCGCTAGGCACTGCTGCAACTCACCTTGTCTGTTTCTTCTCAAGTAAATTCTCGTTTTCATATTGTCGTCAGGTAAATTTTACTTTTCGGTTTCAGTGGTTCTCCGAGCATCAGCAGTTTTGTAGCTTGAAACAACAGATGAAAAAAAATTAGCACACAATTACAATAGTTTTTCACGCACGTCGCCAATAAAGGTCGGCTTGTTCATAAAATGACATAAATATTCTTATTACAGGTAGGAGTTGCGGCCTCTCAAATAGAATTTCTACTGTCGCCGGACAAGGAAACATCAGACTTCCATATTTAAAAGATACAGGTTGCTGGTCTGTAAGAACACATCTACGATACGAGACTGCTAATAAAATCATATTTAACACACCTTTGATGACTTATTTTATCAACTAAATAACTGTACAGCGTCTGGTCGATTACGCTAAGACGTTCCTCTCAAAACTCTAAGAGACAGAACGGAAGAATAATAACTATTGAAAGTCTTAGTCATTTGTTTTGCAAATAATCATTATCTGAGATATCATCTCTTACGCCTGTCACATCCATGCAAATAAATTCTTTGCCACTACTAGGCATATTTGTTCCCTACAGAACTGCTCTTTTCCCTTAAGGCATCTGTTATAAAGCGAAATGTATATATGCCCCTATTTTTCAACGTAGTCACCAAGTCCCTGTAAATAACGGTAAGAACGTTCTACCAATTATTCAATTTCTCTACGACAGCAATCCACTCCTTGGCTACGGAGCCATCCGAGAACTATTGTGTCCTCGTCGCTGGAATATCTTTTGCCGAGAAGATGGAAATTGCATGGTGCCCGGTTTAGACTTCCCGATCAGCATAACCACATCTGTGCTGCCTTGATCAACTTGCTGACACCATTTCACATCGGCTGGCCGCGACTTGATCCATGTATCGATAAAATTTCACGGTAAATCTGTGTGCAGTTTAGGCGTCTATCTCATAAGAATCGTTCTGTCTCACGAACTTCAGTTTTAATCTACTTTCGCGGTTGTAGCGCCATTTCACTCCTAGACTGTGATGCGCCTGTTATTCGTTCCTTAGCAAAGCTGTAGCTACAGGAAACCCAGAAAATAGATTCTGTCCTGGCAATCGGCCTCGCTTCTGGTGCGATAGTCTTTTCCCAGGACTTAAAACATTCTGAAGTCTTCACGCATCACGATCTCAGTTGTAATCAAAACTTGCTGGCAAATTCGAAATTGGCAATTTGCTGTTACTAGCAGACTCAATAGACTCTAAGCGAGATGATCCCGGACTGATTCTGTAGGCTGAAAATAGCTGCTTCGTTTGTCTACAGTGATATTTTGTAAATGACTCTATGGCAATGCCTCTTGATAGTCCTACAGACGGCTATTGTCCTCGCCTATACTTGTCTGCGCTTCGCTGTTGAAAGCTTTCAGAAGCACTACCAGCGGTCAGGAATTGCCTTGACTCCACTGTTTCTGCAGTTATAAAGGATGTAATGTATTAAAACTTCATGCATGATGCGGTATTTACGGACGCATTTCAGTGTTTATGATGTCATATCTCTTGGACTACGTGTCGCACATTGATATATTTGTGCAAGTACATTCAGCGGCATATGCGGATACTCTCTGTAAATGATGTTGCGAATAGAATTAGTAGGAGAGAAGTAGTAAGTTTAAACGTCGTCCATAATGCGGTAGTATTTCACGTATATCACTGTCTCGGGGACAAGTTGGGACTGTTTGGAGGATGATCGATTACAGTGAACCCAATTTTAAGAGAAAACCCATACTTTTGTAGTGACCACTGAAGATGCGGTAGAATATAGCGAAACGCGTCTGACCTTTATAATACTTTTATTATAGTTGCAACTTGTTTATGTGCAACTGTGGAAGAAAGAAACCGAAAAAGATAAAAGACAACACCAAGTGTAAAGATAAAGAATATTAATAACGTTTCTTTTATTATTATTCATGTATGGGTGCAATAGCACCACGCGAGGTACAATCCATCAATATCACTTTTGATGGTTGGCCTCCTTTTTGTCCAAATTCATTTCTTTCATAAGACCACGGTGCTCCAGTCCGTTTTCTAATTGGAAATTTGTGGAAGGTGTTGTGGGACTAAACTACTTAGGTCATAGGTCCCGAAGCCTACACACTACTTAATCTAACTTAAACTAACTTATGGACAACACACACACCCATGCCCGAGGAAGGACTCGAACATCTGACGGGGGGAGCCGTACGGACCGTGACAAGGGCCCTTCCATACAACTATCTTTTGCCTGATTTTTTTTCTGTCTGCAACGTCTGCCTGAGTTATTCCGGCTCCTAAAGATCAATCTTAATCGTGGCGATCCATTTAATTGGCTCAGTTTTGGCCTCACTTCTGTTTTCATAGAATTCAACTATTTGTTTTGTCAAGCTAGTGGGTGCCATTCTTTTAATATGACCATAAAATTTCAGTCTTCGTTTACTCATGTCACCATGTATTTCTGTGTATTCTTCTATTCCCTTATTATTTCTCAGTCTGTAAGATCCTCCCTCAGTAATTTTGGGACCTAATATTTTCCTAATAATTTTTCTTTGTTTGTTTTGAATTTCTTCAAGATCCCTCTTTCTATTTAAGATTAAAGTTTCTGCTTAAAGACATTCAGGTTTGATTACAGTGCTGTAATGTCTAACTTTACTGGATTTAGAAAGCGATTTTTTATTATAAATATTTTGTGTTAATTTGAATGCAGTTGCCACTTTTGACAGCGGTCTTCGTTTGCAGCTTTCTCCAGACCGTTTCCTTGTACGATTTCCCCCAAGTATTTAAACCGAGAAACCCTTCTTATTTTTCTACACTTTGTGTTCAAAAAATTTGGTGCTTGTTTGTTGCATGTCATATACTCCTTTTTTTCAAATGATATTTGTAGTCCTCCTTTTTCCGCAACTTCCTTAAGAACTTCAATTTGTTTTTAAGCTGTGGTAATGTGCCTAGTTAAAGTTTCCAGATCACCTGCAAAGGCAAGGCAATCTACTCTAATATTACTTCAGCCAAACTTGATTGAGTGGTCTATATTTTCACTCGACTTTCGCTGTGGCCATTCTGTTATCACCTTTTCCAAAACACAGTTAACAATAATGGAGAGAGTCTGCCCCCTGTCTAACACCAGTCTTTATATCAAATGGTACAGAAATTTCTCCCATGAATTTAACTTCACAGCTAGTGCCAGTTAATGTTTCCTTAATCAGTGTTAGAGTTTCATTATCTAGCTCTTGCTGCTTTAAAATTTAGAAAAGAGATTCACGATCCATTGAGTCACAGGCCTTTTTAAAATCAAGAAATGTACATGCAGTATTATTACCAGAAATCCTTTGGTGCTTAAGGATTAGTTTTAAATTAAGAATTTGTTTTGAACAAGATCTGTTTGGTCTAAAGCCTGCTCGGTATTCACCAGCTTTAGTTTCTAACTGTTCTTGGGCTCGATCAAGTAGACAATGAGAGAGAATTTTCGATCTCACCAGGAGAAGAGAGATTCCTCAGTAATTATTAAAATAAGTTCTATTCCCTTTTGTAAGCAATGGATGAATTAGGGAAGTTTTCCAGTCCTTAGGTATTTTCTCAGTTTGCCACATATGTCCTATTAGTTGAGTGATCACTTTTATAGTGTTAGGGTCAGCTGATTATAGTAGTTCTGCAATTGTACCGTCTTCTCCGGATGCTTTATTGTTTTTAAGTCTCTTAATTTACTTAATTATTTCGTCAGGTTCTTTAGAGTTAGTGTTGGTGTTACTAGTTTGCTGTGGTTGAAATTTATTAGCTGGTTCTGGACGGTTATTTTTCAAAATAATTAGCAAGTATCTTACCATTTTCCTGGTTGTTAATATCCAAAAAGTTTTACTTTTATTCGCATTAAATAATGAGAGAATCTATATTAGCCCCTTTCCTAACTGGGACATTTAAAATTTCTTTGTTGTTAGAGCATGAAATTGCTACATAATCGATGAAATTCCCCAACAAATGTTTTCAGTGCCCCCAAATTTTTTTGTTTACAAGGGTTCTTTTTAAAAACGCCTTGACATGATTTTAAGGTTAAAAGTTTTGCTCGTTTTGACAAGTCTTTGGCCATTTTGGTTTGTCCATTTATGTGCAGGAAATCCACCAACCGTTTTCTTACATTTTTTCGCTTTCCCTAATTGGGCATTAAAATCATCCATCAAACTTTTGACATGGTTTGAAGCAATTTTCGAGATGATGCTTTCTAACATTTCCCAAGCTTCATTCACTTCTTCACGATTTTCTTACGTTAATCATCATTGACTGGCATATGGACATTAATTACAGTGTACGCCTTATTTGCACATGTAAGAGAAATTTTCATTAGCTCATTATTAATGGGTTTTAACTACTTTATTGAATTTAAAATATTTTTGGAGACTGCAAAATCAACCCCAGATGTGGTGTATTATTAAGTATTCTTTTACCAGTTTTATTTTTAAAAAGACGATACTTACCTAAATCCATGGTTTTATAGTCCGTCATTTGTGTTTCTTGAAGTGCCAAAATTTGAATCTTCCGTTCTTTCAAGGTAACTTTCCAGTGAATGGCTGGAAAAACAGTAATAATTTTCATAAAGTTTATGAGGGTCTAACTACATAACGTGAAATCCGAATACAAAGAAATTTTAGGACAATGAAAGTGTTTTAAGGATTAAGATTTTGATATAAGAATAATCAGAATAACTTTGATATAAACTTTATTATATAAACATTTATGACGGTCAGTAATTTAAAATTTCTCCTGCCAGTCTATATTTGAAGTCTATAGACTTATTAACTAGAATAAGATTCTCACTCTGCAGCTGAGTGTGCGCTGATATGAAACTTCCTGGCAGATTAAAACTGTGTGCCGGACCGAGATTCGAAGTCGGGGCCTTTGCCTTACACGGGCAAGTGCTCTACCAACTGAGCTACCCAAGCACGACTCACGCCCCGTCCTCACAGATTCACTTCTGCCAGTGCCTCGTCTCCTACCTTCCAAACTTTACAGAAGCTCTCCAGCGAAACTTGCAGAACTAGCACTATTGAAAGAAAGGATATTACGGAGACATGGCTTAGCCACAGCCTGGGGGATGTTTCCAGAATGAGATTTTCACTCTGCAGCGGAGTGTGCGCTGATATGGAACTTCCTCGCAGATTAAAACTGTGTGCCAGACCGAGACTCGAACTCGGGACCTTTACGACTTATTAACTACTTTTCTTAGAATGCTTAGAACTTTGTGCACATATTTATGACATTGTTATTTAAAAAGTAGACTACAATCAAATGATTTCAACCAATAGTTTTTATACTATAAATACATAAATTAGACAATCAAAATTGAGGTACTATTTTTAAAACTAATAAGGGTATATTTTTTCCTTCTGGTGATAGTAAGCTGGTGTCTGTAGTCTACTTTTCTTCAAATGGTAGCTTGCAACATCACGGTAAATGTCAGACCTCTAGCTCAAATAGGTTTTTTTTTGCATAAAATAAACATGTCAGAAAATTTGATTCTTGTGAAATTCAGTTTAAAGGTGGATTTCATCTGTTACTCGCCTCTGTTGTTCTTAGATCCCTCCAGTTGTAAAATATTCTTGGTTTGTGTGTTCCTCATCTTCTCTCTTCCTTTTCTTGTTCCTCTTTGCTATTCTGGCCTATTTAGTTGCCTCAAGAACCCATTTTCCGACTTCAACCACTCTCAAGGACTCAGTTGCCATCAGTGCTTGTCTCATATTGAAACCAGGAGGTAGACCCAACACCTCTAAAACATCACATTTGATAACTGCCCCATCATTAAAGCAAATAATAGCATCTAATATACCTAATCTCATGGTATTGAAACCAACAAACACAGTTTTAGGCAGGTGTTCCCATAGCACATGGTTGAAACAATCATTAACATTTTTTGTCTTTCCATTTAAGCACGATGACAATAGTTAGTGTCGCTTGGTCTCCCATATATGGGCTTAATTTCTTCCAGTACCTCAAATGGCAGGGAGTGTCTCACCATTTGCTACTGTTTTTTTGTATCCACACCATGTGTCTACACCACTGCCATGGAGAGCATGCTGTGGATGGTCAACCATAGAAGCTTTATGGAAGAAGGTAGCCCATACTTCTTTCTTCATGGCCTCAATATAGTCTCAATTCCTTCTTATGGTTAAACCATAATAGAGCTGCAGTTTGTCCACCCCTTACTTAGTAAGACGACCCTGACCACCAGCTGGTTTCCCATCAGTGAGCTTTTTCTTCATATCTCTTATTAGCTTATGTAAACGCGTGCCCATCCTCTTTTGGACCTCCCTCTTATTCCATTTGACCACTGTACCCAGAAAAATTGTGTACATAAACACGAAGCTGATTATTTCCTTTACAACTATGGCAGTACTTTGTCATACATTATGTGTCAATCACCTTTCCCTTTACTAGGGATGTTGCGGTGACAACACCATTCAATGACAGCTGACCACGTGTCTGCCATGTCCCGTCAAAGGCGGCAGCTACGTCAGTGTCACCTTCATTGCATAACACAGTTCCTTCTACTGCTTTCTTCATTGACACAGCACTCACATGACCAAGACTTTCAAGACGTAATTGTGTGTACTTCTCAAATATTGTGGGTGGATGCAAATTCATGATAGCACAAAATGCTTGAGCTGCCTTTCTACCCTTCCGAATACACCTCATTCCATACGCAAGTCTGATATTTGTTTTATAAACTCTCTCTCTGCACAACCCAGAAGAATAATCAGTTTTAGTTACCCCACAGAAATCACGAAACATTTGTAACTTACTAGCCACAACTTTCCTTCCTTCAAAATCTTCGACGATTTTAATACCACCTTTTCCACAAAGCGCACACACAGTTGCATTATTTAAAAGCGAACATAAAGCACTCAATTTAGCAATTATGGAAACATATTCCGTTACAGTGTTTTGATAATATTTTATAGAAATGTCACTCTGAGTACTCAAATATTTTAGCGTCTGTCTTGAGGCAGTTGGCGGAGTCGACATATGATCCAGTTGGTTTGTGGATGTAATTACACAGTCTCTTCTTTCCAACGAAGTAAACCGATTACCATAAAACTTAAATTTTCCCATTTCAAAACACTTTTTTGGAGGCATAAATACTTCCGAGAATGACACAGTACCAACAGCTCAACAGTGCACGGAAGTTTGAACACAAACAACTCTCGAAAACCATAGATATACGAAGGAAAACAAAGGAGCATCGGAAAGCGTGTGTCCTAACAGGGCTGCCAACTCAAAAAACTATTACGCAGTGTATCTTTTCGAAGTGGCAAAATAATAATGACGCCATTTGACATCCGACCGCAGCGGAAACACAATCGTTGCTGCACACCGATATATATTTAAATTTATTTTTAAAGATGTTCCCGATGTTCCAATCGATTCATTTAACCACCATTATGTTCACAAAACTCTAAATATTGATTTAAGACGGAAAAATTCGAATTTTTGAAGCAGATTCACTAGCAAGTGGCCTTAATGTTTCTCCAAGTTTATATAGTTTACCTGCTTGCAAAAGTGTTAATATGTTAAATGTTGCAAAAAATGTATTTGTTTTGGCTTTAAGTTGGCCAGAGGACTCCGACTTCCACTGTTGAATCACACTGCATTTTAACCTGGCCGCCCTAGAATCCGAAAGTCCAGTTGCGCCAGTAATACTGGCGGTGGATTGACCAACTGGGGTACTATTGTGGTTACCAAAATGGTCCACGATGATTGCACCTGGAATCAGGAGGGGTTGAGTAGGCTCACTGCGTGACCTCGGAGTGTTCAGGCTGGAAGGGTTAGTTCCAGAAAATAATTTCAGCCGCACCACTGGTGAAAAGACACTGACCACTTTGCCGCTAGCTACAAGACAGACGCAAAGTAGATTTGTCTTTTTTTTGCCTTGGTCTGGGACTGCTTAGTGTGTACTCGCGGCTGTCCACCATACCTTGTGGAACGTTCACTGTCCGTCACCTGTCACCTGTCCAATATCCTAGGCATGATCGGTTTCTTAGACTTTCAGTTACAAAGTCTTGAAGAGTGGAACGTTTGTTTTATTTCAGAAACTTTAAAATTTTTCACATAAATAATTCGGAAACGTTTCTTTTTAGCATCCCTTGTATTAGTGTACCTTAGCCATGCAAGAAAGCATCTTAAGTTTCTAACGGATGGGTTGGAAAAGAAATAATAAGAATAAAAGTAGCTTGGGTCGATTTCGGGAAACTAACTAGGGTATTGAAAACTCAGCTACTGAAGATATGATATTTGGAAGCTTACAACAGTGTGCAGTATCATCGTTAACTTACAGCAGTGAGCTGTGGTCTTGAAAGTGAGAGCCATCCAAAAGCTGAGTGTTGTTAGGCGAATAATGGACGGGTACACGTTGGATATTGCTAAGAGAGTCAGGGAAACATTCAAACCGGTAGTGGAATATGGTGGAGTATATGGCGTGATTGTATCCTTAAAGCAAATGAAAGTGCGAGGGCTATTTAGCGAGACGAATGGATACTAGATGAAGAAAGTTCTTTGCTGGAGTTCAAATAATACGAAGAGATCAAGGCGACTGCCTAATGGAAGATGCCAGATGACATTAGAAAACAAGAAGAAACATAAATGCATAAATCTGACGACTGAAATTCATGGGAAATTATACAGAAAGCCTTTATTTTGTTGTAAATGTCAAATGGCTGTTGCTGATGTACTGATAATGACGAGGGTGAGTGGATCGAACACAGAACTTGAGACAACTATCTCAAAAAGGCTGCATCGTACAAAAAAAATATCCTAGGTTAAAAGTTAATGGTAGTAAAGCGGATATCTGTCTGTGCTACATCTGGCCTCTTTCTAACCACCCCTACTGTGTGGACGGGGTCAGCTATGTATTTTCAAATGGGAACCCTCCCTCATTTTTTATCGCGTGTTCGGGTTCTACGCCAAAAAATACGAACTGCTTACTTAAACCATTGCTTTTCGTTCGTGGCAGAGGGCTATTATCGGTAAATATCAGGTTGGCCTGTGTTTAGGTTAAAAACTGACGCATTTGATTGTACATGTCATTCACGATGTAAATGTAAACATATGCGTTCTAAACATTGGTATTTATGTCCGAAATTTATGTTAGTGTTGCAAATTCGATCGTAAAGTACAATATGGTTATCAGTTTCAACGTCTGGCTAGAATCTACGTTTAGCGTGATCCAGGAACAACGACGTGAATGTCATATTTTTCAGTTCACATCGTGATACTTGATACCGATGGGTCCTTTTGCCTCACAAGGTCAGTCACCTTGCCTTTCACTACTGAGGTGCTTGATTTCTGTGAGCACTCATGGCACGTTTACCTGTTGGTATTACTTCATGGACATTTTTCTTTATTACAATGGTTATAGTCTGTATTGCTCTGGTAGCTGCGAAGCGGCCAGAGCTAGAATTACTGCTGTTGGATGGAAACACACACCGAAACCAATGACCCCAAATGGCGGGGTTCGAGGACGGCTGCCTAAATCAAGCATTTAGATGCTCTGGGTACTCACCACAATCGACACTGTAAGGAACAGAAAACTACATTACCGTGCAAGTATCTTATTTTCCAGAGCTGTCAATGTCAAGCCACATTATTTGTGCTGCACAGTCACATTCGGATTACGCAAGTGACGTTTGAACATCAGTATGAACTGTTTGAACACAAAGGTCTACACTCACATCGTGAACGAAATGTAGAATCAAATGCGTCGGTTCTTAATCGTAAAAACAGTAATACTTTTGACGATTACAGTGGCATCTGCCACGAATGGGAAACAATGATTTGACTATACCGTACGTATTTTTTGGCGTAGTATCCGAATATGTATTAATAGTGGGCGGGGGGGGGGGGGTGGTTCCCATTTGAAAACACGAAGTTGTCCCCCGTCCACGCAGGGGAGGTGGTTGGGTGGTTCGGAGGTGGCTGGTTGTAGCATAGATAAGTGTTCCCTTTACTAATATCAACTATTCACCTAAAACCTTTCTTTCCTACGATGCGTCGTGTTCAAGATATTTGTCTTGAGTAAGTAAAAAGAAAAAATCACTCTGTATACCTCTGCGAACCAATGATCTGGAACCCACCTCCATTTGTTTACACCGTACAACATATTTCTTCTTTTCTCAATTAGTCCTGAGGCGAGGAAAAACTGTGTCGACATTGAGGTCACTGAACACGAACAAAAGATATTATGTTCATAATTCCGGTCGGGTAGTGTGAGAAATGCACAAACTGACTCTGCCTATTACACTAAAACAAGAACTTAATCTATCTCCGAATGGCATATTAAAGAAAGTATGAAATATACGTACTCTCAGAATAAAACATCCTTCTGTTCTCGCAGGTATCTGTTGCATTGCTGTTGGTCTCCCACTAAATGGCTGTTCTCTCGAAGGATCGTTCAAATATGGAGAGACAATCGCGACACGTGTTGCATTGAAATCGCGGGTTCCGTGGGACGAGACTACAATGGGCTGTCCCGTGGCCATTCAGACGCGTCCAGTCATAAGCGCGGGATCCGGCCGGTTAAAAGCGAATCACAATTAACCGCCTGCTAGGCTTTATGTCTCGCAGCCACGTCCCAGCAAAGGAACTGGCCTTCAAGTCCTACACTGTTGCACTGCTCGCGCACTTAAGGACTGAAACACTGCAAGCTTGTTTTCTTTCTCGAGCAAATATCGTGCGGCCAACGCAGAGTTTTGCATTTGCGTAAAAGTGCATTAGCTGTAATGGACAACATTACCGAGCATAATTTATGGCAAGTATAACAACTCATTGTTATGAATAACGACTGGGAACGTAGTTCATTATCTTGATGTTAAAACATGGAACAGCAAACTAGTAAATAATGACACACCCGGCCGGGGATGTAAGCAACAGAGCCTTGAAAATAGATTCATGAATTTTACGCCAGTGATGTATACTCCGACTCCATACTGCCGGAGACCGTATGCAGTATGTTCATGTGATTCTACCTGCTTCAGTTCCGTTTCCTTCAACTTTCGACAATTTTCACCACCGTCGTTTTCACACTAATATAGAAGACGAATTATTGACAAGAATCGCAGCTTGAATGAAAAGAGTAAATGGTTTGTAGTCCTGTTGCCATGTTTTTGGGACTCGAACATCACTTGGTAAAAACGGAACCCGAATAGGATCTCTTTGTTGTCCGTCTGTCTGTGTGTCTCTCCGTCTGTCTGCGCCTATTAAGATTACTTTTTCTAGGGAAGGGACAGGCGTATCAAGTTCAAATGTATATCACATACTAATATCTACGGCTCCGTGACACTGTAAAACTTTTAAGCTTCTAAATCAATGCAATCAAAAGATACGGCCATTTATGTCACATATTTAGATACTCGCAAACTCACTCATCAAAGCCTATAGAATACTTCCTAAGACCTAGAATCACGAAAGATCCAAGGTTTCGCCGTATCGGTAAAAGGAAAAAAAAAGCCGAAAACTCTTAAATTGTAGTTATAGTACGTAAAAATATCTTTTGCCATTAGAACTTATATAACAGTCATCATCCGTCGAAAGCAAATTAGAAAAATATTGTTGTTGTTGTGGTCTTCAGTCCTGAGACTGGTTTGATGCAGCTCTCCATGCCATTCTATCCTGTGCAAGCTTCTTCATCTCCCAGTACCTACTGCAACCTACATCCTTCTGAATCTGCTTAGTGTATTCATCTCTTGGTCTCCCCCTACGATTTTTACCCTCCACGCTGCCCTCCAATACTAAATTGGTGATCCCTTGATGCCTCAGAACATGTCCTACCAACCGATCCCTTCTTCTGGTCAAGTTGTGCCACAAACTCCTCCTCTCCCCAATCCTATTCAGTACCTCCTCATTAGTTATGTGATCTACCCATCTAATCTTCAGCATTCTTCTGTAGCACCACATTTCGAAAGCTTCTATTCTCTTCTTGTCCAAACTATTTACCGTCCATGTTTCACTTCCATACATGGCTACACTCCATACAAATACTTTCAGAAATGACTTCCTGACACTTAAATCTATACTCGATGTTAACAAATTTCTCTTCTTCAGAAACGCTTTCCTTGCCATTGCCAGTCTACATTTTATATCCTCTCTACTTCGACCATCATCAGTTATTTTGCTCCCCAAATAGCAAAACTCCTTTACTACTTTAAGTGTCTCATTTCCTAATCTAATACCCTCAACATCACCCGACTTAATTCGACTACATTCCATTATCTTCGTTTTGCCTTTGTTGATGTTCATCTTATATCCTCCCTTCAAGACACCATCCATTCCGTTCAACTGCTCTTCCAAGTCCTTTGCTGTCTCTGACAGAATTACAATGTCATCGGCGAACCTCAAAGTTTTTATTTCTTCTCCATTGATTTTAATACCTACTCCGAATTTTTCTTTTGTTTCCTTTAGTGCTTGCTCAATATACAGATTGAATAACATCGGGGAGAGGCTACAACCCTGTCTTACTCCCTTCCCAACCACTGCTTCCCTTTCATGAAAAATATTACTGCATGAAAATATAAAATGTACACTGTAATCACGTTTTGGTAAGTACACTACTGGCCATTAAAATTGCTACACCACGAAGAAGTGCAGATGATAAACGGGTATTCATTGGATAAATATATTATACTAGAACTGACGTGCGATTACATTATTACACAATTAGGGTGCATAGATCCTGAGAAGTCAGTACCCAGAACAACCACCTCTGACCGTAATAAAGGCATTGATACGCCTGGGCATTGGGTCAAACAGAGCTTGGATGGCGTGTACAGGTACAGCTGTCCATGCAGCTTCAACACGATACCACAGTTCGACAAGAGTAGTGAGTGACGTATTGTGACGAGCCAGTTGCTCGGCCACCATTGGCCAGACGTTTTCAGTTAGTGAGAGATTTGGAGATGTGCTGGCCAGGGCAGCAGTCGAACATTTTCTGTATCCAGAAAGGCCCGTACAGGACCTGCAACATGCGGTCGTGCACCATCCTGCTGAAATGTAGGGTTTCGCAGGGATCGAATGAAAGGTAGAGCCACGGGTCGTAACACATCTGAAATGTAACGTCCACTGTTCAAAGAGCCGTCAATACGAACAAGAGGTGACCGAGACGTGTAACCAATGGCACCCCGTCATCAAGCCGGTTGTTACGCCAGTATGGCGATGACGAATACACGCTTCCAAAGTGCTTTCACCGCGATGTCACCAAACACGGATCCGACCGTCATGATACTGTAAACATAACCTGGATTCATCCGAAAAAATGACATTTTACCATTCGTGCACCCAGGTTCGTCGTTGAGTACACCATTGCAGGCGTTCCTGTATGTGATGCAGCATCAATGGTAACCGCAGCCATGGTCTCTGAGCTGATAGTCCATGCTCCTGCAAACGTCGTCGAACTGTTCAGATGGTTGTCGTCTTGCAAACGTCCCCATTTGTTGACCCAGGGATCGAGACGTGGCTGCACGATCCGTTACAGCCATGCGGATAAGATGCGTGTCATCTCGACTGCTAGTGATACGAGGCCGTTGGGATCCAGCACGGCGTTCCGTATTACCCTCCTGAACCTACCGATTCAATATTCAGCTAAGAGTCATTGGATCTAGACCAAGATGAGCAGCAGTGTCGCGATACCATAAACCGCAATTGTGATAGGCTACAATCCGACCTTTATCAAAGTCGGAAACGTGATGGTACGCATTTCTCCTCCTTACACGAGGCATCACAACAAAGTTTCACCAGGCAACGCCGGTCAACTGCTCTTTGTGTATTTCGCGTCTGTAGCACGTCATCTTCGTAGTGTAGCCATTTTAATGGCCAGTAGTGTAAATATAGTATTTTATTAAATTTTCTCTCTTTGCATATATGAACTGAACTCACTTGCTCGCTTCCTTTTGCACGACCGGATTAGTCTCATGAACTAGTGTAGAGATTCTGATACGGTATCGGAATTCCCGCAACCGATACTTGCCAGTATCGATATCGTTAACAGACAAAAGTCGTCGAGATTCTCGATTCTCGGAGTGGATTAACTATCTATACAGGATGAGTCAAGAAACGTTTACAAACTGACATGGCAAATGGGGCGTACAAGGATCAAAAATCACATAGCAACCGGAGTCGCAAATGCCACGAGAGAGCGCTCCGATCACGAGACCGAAGCTTCACGTCCAGTGTCCTCATTACCGATGAGGCTGCGTCCTCAGTCGAGGGTGATGAATGTTCACTACCTGCACGCGTGGGCGGATGTGAACCCACATGCTGCACGTACGCGTGCCTCACAATGCAAGCTTACCCTTAACGTGTGGGCTGGCATCGTCGGAGATTTCAGTCGACAGGTGAGGGCACATCTGCAGGCAACTTTTCCGGGCCGCTGGATTGGTCGCGGTGAGCCAGTCGCATCGCCTCTACGGTCACTCTTCCGTCCACACTCGATTATTTCCTGTGGGGTGTATCTGAAAGGCGCTATGGTTACGAGACGAAAGTTTCACATCTTCATGATCTGTTATGGACGGAGTTTAGTAACGTCATTATGATACTGTAAGATGCCGTTTCCTTCTTTAACAGCACATACAGTAATGTAATTGTTGAGGGATGACGTCATCGAATTTTCACATTACTTAGGCAATCAGTTGACACAACGTTTACGCTCTTCAAGTGGTTTACTGTTCAGATTTCAAATCACGTTACATTGCCGAAGGACCTAGTGGGTAGGATTTTTGCAGGATCTGAATGTCTTCGAGATACAAAAAGTCTCTTTGGGAGAAAGTGCCGTTCAGTGTGGCGTAGAAGTCATACCTGTAGGAGTCCATTTGTAGCATGGTAGTAAATAACAGCAACGCCACTTAATAGCCTCGAATACCCTTGGCGACCCCCGGTTCCTGTGTGATTACTGATCCTTGTTGTAGGCCTGATGTGTGATGTCAGTTTGGAAATATTTCTTGCATCACCCTGTAAACAATAATCAAGTTTGTACGGAATCCTCAATGGGCATGTCCTACTCGCACTTGGCCAATCTTTTGTTCTGTCTCCGACGGATCCACCGTCCCACAGTGATGAATCGTGAATGGTGAATGCATCTTATGGCCGGTCGGAGTGGCCGTGCTGTTCTAGGCGCTACAGTCTGGAACCGAGCGACCGCTACGGTCGCCGGTTCGAATCCTGCCTCGGGCATGGATGTGTGTGATGTTCTTAGGTTAGTTAGGTTTAATTAGTTCTAAGTTCTAGGCGACTGATGACTTCAGAATTTAAGTCGCATAGTGCTCAGAGCCATTTGAACCATTTTTTTGAAGCAGCTTATGTTGAGACCAGAAACGTGTCAGATCGTACAGAAAAGTTTTCAATTAAATGTAACGTCATTATGTTGCTTCTTTAATGATAGGTACAGTAATGCCACTGTTGAAGGACGACGTCATCGAATTTTCATACTCAGGCAATCAGCTGATAGCTGTTCAGATTTATCACAAAGAGTGAGATGATGTAATGGTTTAGATAACAGACCAGAGAGATAAAGTACCACTGAGTGGCAACACTGCGACCAGAGTGAAGCAAGTTGAACATCGCTCCGCTCTGTTTTCGTAAGTCAAGTAAGGGACGTGCTACACGATAGTGCACAAGAAAATCACGAAACTAGAATTTTTTCGTTTACAAATTATAGCCAGAAACGATATTACCTCTGCGTATAGAGCACTAAGCACTCGACACGTGTCACCTCTTGAATGTGTCAACTGCTTTCATTTAAATACAGTAACGCAGAGAGTCAGCAAAACAGTACTCACTTGAAATATTCGTACTTGTATTGCTTCTGCAAGCGCAGTTATGGGCTACGCAAACGCTTGCATAGCTTCGTTAAAAAAGAAGAATAAAAAGTGGGAGACCGTTTGTCTCACAATTTTGCACACGTGCTATCTCTCCTTCAGAGCAACCACAGATTGACTAACATTACAGCGTGGCACCGCAAGAAGCGCAGTGTAACGTGTGTGAGTCTATATTCTATGTCTCTGCAACAGATTCATATTTCGAGAGACTGGAGCAAAAATCACATTCAGCTGTTATAATTTAGCGTTTTCTGAATGATGTATGAATGCTCCCACGCCACCTCTCAAGCTCCAGAAATACACAGATCTCTTTACTTGAGGGAAGCAAGATATCATTATCTATTTATACATTTAATCTGCCTGGGCAGATGACATAAAGATTCTATTTACAGTTTACATTGTAACATCACTAACACATTGTAAAAGATTTACATTATTAGTAACAACAATAACAATAATATTTGTTACAGCAATGTTAATAATTATTACAAAAATGTTCATTCCATTAAGAACGTAATAAATCCATTCCTCTTACTAATAGAAAGACATGGAAGCAACAAAGAAAGAATTAATTCTCGCAAAAATCTTTTTACTCTGGAGTAGGATGAGAGAAAAATTGGGTAAGGACCAATAGCAGCGTGTTGATATGTATAGACCTTTTGTTACGTTTTATTTTAGGCCTCAATATACACCATTTATACCAGTTCAAAGTTAAAGGACCTTTTCAAAAACATCTAAATCAAATACATTTTGAATTATTTTCTAAATCAGCAAAATAAACAAAGACGCACGTCTCTCTCTCTCGCTCTCTCTCTCTCTCTCTCTCTCTCTCACGCACACACCCACCCCCCCACCCTCCCCCGCACACAAACACACACACACACACACATACACATACACACACACACACACACACACACACACATACATACACACGCACACACACACACACACAAACAAACATAATCCAAAACGTAAACTGATTGGTTATACTTTTCAATCTAGTTTTAAAACGAATGAATTTATGAATGTCTATATTCACTGTTGTCAAGAATATCAGCGGACAGACGGATGATAGTGTAGACGTTCTGTGAAAAAGGTTTTCGATGTAACAAACTCTGCATTGTGTGTATGGAATGTTGATAAGTGTTCGACTTACAAGGTTAGATATTGAGGGATAAACGGACGAAAAAGTGGCGATATCACTCCACCTGTCTGATCACATCCACCTTAGTGGAGCGGACTAAAATGATTAATCAAGCCAATGTTAGACAGATGTCTGATGATAAATATTTTGTCTAGCTACTGAAGTTAGGTGTTTCCACTGTTTGTAACATATTGAGCTGCGTTACAGTAACAAAGACACGATAGGACGAACTAATAGACTAGTTTTTGTTGAAATATTTTTCAATGGGTCTTTCGTATATTAAGCAATTTTTAAAAATGCTATAATTAAGCCTAAAAAATGCTTAGAAATAAAAGGTATCTTTTTTTATTTTAATCTACATAAACTACCATTTAATGGCGGAAAATTATATCAAGCAAATTTTAACCTCCATGTTTCGGCAGGCAGTCACTCGGTCTACGAAGTTCGTGATGACCCTTTCACAGACATCTCTGTTGATGTCGTCGATGACGCATTGAATTTCTTCCTTAAGTTGGATAACTATTTTTGGTTTGTTCTCGTAGACTTTACATAGCCCCATAAAAAGAAATCGTATGGAGTAAGGTCACAAGATCTGGGAGGTCCTTCCATTTCGCCACGAAGTGAGATCACAGACTCAGGGAATTTTTCATGGAGTAGGGCTACTGAAACCAAATATGGGCCGTATTCATTTCATTTAGGAGAAGCTAGAAGTAGTTTCCGATCATTTCACGAAAATACTCACCGCTAACTGCTACTACATCAGCGTCGAAATCACCAAAACGAAGGGGCCGGTCACACCACTTGCCTTCAAGCCACATGATGCCGTGATTCGCGGTGGATGAATGTGGCTCTCTTGGATCACTCAAGGATTTTCTTGACCCCAATTAGGGCAGTTTTGTAGCTTAACAAACCCACACACTCGAAAATATGTTTCCTCAGAGAAGATTATTCTTTTTGCAAAACTGTTGACCTCTTGTTGTTTTGTGAGGATTCATTCGCCGAAATTTCTTCGTTTGGAATGATCTGTGTGTTTAAGATATTGTGTCACCTGAATGTCGCATGTTGAGTATGAAGATACCTTTTCAAAATTCGTGGTAAAGAGGCTGTAGAAATACTCAGTTGATGAGAACGACGTTGAAGCGACTAGTGAGAGCTCACAGCCGCCCTATCCTGACCACTGCAAGGTTTTGTTCCGTACGAATCATACTCTTCCATCCAGGCTATTTTATGGCTGCAACGGACCCGGTTTCCTCGAATTTCTTTATCTATAGTAGAACAGATGATACTGCAAGAACATTATTTCGTCTACGAAGTATACGAACAGTCTCTGGTTACCACTCACCAGTTCTGTAATGGGTTTTCACGATGATAACACGTTCCTCCTTTGTGAACCACTCCATGGTAAAAAAAACATCCTGAAATACACAAAAAAACTATTGATCAAGTAATCGGAATGACAACCGATATTAATAGCAATACACTACTGGCCATTAAAATTGCTACACACTAAGATGACGTACTACAGACGCGAAATTTAAGCGACAGGAAGATGATGCTGTGATATGCAAATGATTTGCTTTTCAGAGCATTCACACAAGGTTGGCGCCGGAGGCGACCCCTACAACGTGCTGACATGCGGAAAATTTCCAACCGTTTTCTTATACATAAACAGCAGTTGACCGGCGTTGCCTGGTGAAACGTTGTTGTGATGCCTCGTGTAAGGAGGAGAAATGCGTACCATCACGTTGCCGACTTTGATAATGGTCGGATTGTAGCCTATCACGATTGCGGTTTATCGTATCGCGACATTGCTGCTCGCTTTGGTCGAGATCCAATGGCTGTTAGAAGAATATGGAATCGGTGGGTTAAGGAGGGTAATACGGAACGCCGTGCTGGATCCCAACGGCCTCGTATCACTAGCAGTCGAGATGACACGCATCTTATCCGCATGACTGTAACGTATCGTGCAGCCACGTCTCGATCCCTGGGTCAACAAATGGGGACGTCTGCAAAACAACAACCATCTGCACGAACAGTTCGACGACGTTTGCAGCAGCATTGACTATCAGCTCGGAGACCATGGCTGAGGTTACCCTTCACGCTGCATCACAGACAGGAGCGTCTGCGAAGGTTAACTCAACGACGAACCTGGATGCACAAATGGCAAAACGTAATTTTTTCGAATAAATCCAGGTTCTGTGTACAGCCTCATGGTGGTCGCATCCGTGTTTGGCGATATCGCGGTGAACGCACATTGGAAGTGTGTATTCGTCATCGCCACACTGGCGTACCACTCGGCGTGATGGTATGGGGTGCCATTGGTTACACGTCTCTGTCACGTCTTGTTCACATTGACGGAACTTTGAACAGTGGACGTTACATTTCAGATGTATTACTACCCTTGGCTCTACCCTTTATTCAATCCCTGCGAAACCCAAAATTTCAGCAGGATAATGCACGACCGCATGTTGCAGGTTCTGTACGGGCATTTCTGGATACAGAAAATGTTCGACTGCTGCCCTGGCCAGCACATTCTCCAGATCTCTCACCAATTGAAAACATCTGGCCAATGGTGGCCGAGCAACTGGCTCGCCACAATACGCCAGTCACTACTCTTGATGAACTGTGGTATCGTGTTGAAGCTGCATGGGCAGCTGTACCTGTACATGCCATCCAATCTCTGTTTGACTCAATGTCCCGCCGTGTCAAGGCCGTTATTATGGACAGAGGTGGATGTTCTCGGTACTGATTTCTCGGGATCTCTGCACTCAAATTGCGTGAACATGTAATTACATGTCAGTTCTAGTATAATATATTTGTCCAATGATTACCCGTTTACCATATGCATTTCTTCTTGGTGTAGCAATTTTAATGGCCAGTAGAGTAAATACAATGATGAAAACGAAATTTTACTTTTGAGTTTAACGACTGAATAATATATGAAAGACACTGTAATATATTTAATTGCCTGTAGGAAAGTGGCAGAATTTCTGAGTGCTGTGTCAGTCTGTTCTGGACAGTTTACAGTCTCATTCTGAATTATGTTGAGCTACGTTTAATAGTGTGTCACTGTACCATGTAGGAGTACAATCAAAGCTGCTTCACTTAAATAGTCATTCACAGTCTTTCGATACAATAAAAGATCATAAGTAGATTATTGAGACTCAGTTCGAGACGTAGTTTTTTTATCTGACCTTTGTATGGAAAAAAATTCAGCATGCATGCTTGAGATGGAGGAAGTGCTGTTCTTCGGGCTTGCTATTAGTGCAACTAAATATCAGTTGCATAGAAGTGATAGTTGCGGCAAAGTAAAGTATATAGGATATCATGCTATGCAGGGAAGGAAGTAACATGCAGGAACTGACCCTTTGGTAGCCGTGAGACCACATTCTTCCAATGCTGACTTTGCCCTTCCCAAGATGACTCGTAAATTTTCAGCTCTCAGGCAGCTGTCGAATCGCATGAGTTTACAGTTCACCAGGTTCAGGTGCCTTATTTTCAAAAGTACAGTAATATGTGCGGTAGAGCACTGTGGTGTCACCGCCAGATACCACACTTGCTAGGTGGTAGCTTAAATCGGCCGCGGTCCATTTAGTACATGTCGGACCCGCGTGTCGCCACTGTGTGATCGCAGACCGAGCGCCACCACAAGGCAGGTCTCGAGATACGGGATAGCTCTCGCCCCAGTTGTACGGACGACATTGCTAGCGACTACAAGGACGAAGCATCGCTCATTAGCCGAGCAGATAGTTAGCATACATTGCTCAGTAGCCGAGCAGACAGTTAGAATAGCCTTCAGCTAAGTCTATGGCTACGACCTAGCAAGGCGCCAATTGTAACCTTGCATGTACCTCAAGATAGAGTCTAACTTGTATCACCAAGAACGTTGTAAACCAATGAAGATATAAAAGTTAAGTGTTCTAGTAGCTACATACTTTTCTTTATAACATTAATAAGTATCCTGTTTCAGACCTCTATCAAACCTACTTAAGATTACGCGTGCCTTTCGGCTCCTTCAGTGTGGCGTAGCTGTCTTGTTACGCCACAACAAGCACCTTGTTGTTTTTAAGTATTTATAATATGACCGGTTCTCGTGTGTGCATGATGCTTTGACATTGTAAGTTACATGAAATTAAATACTAGCCTGTGGAGGCTTGGGAAGATCGACGTATCTAATGTGTATGACGTAAACTCCATTCTAGATAGGTTGTTCATGAAAAGCATGCTCTAAACCTTTTGATATGCCGCACAATAAACCTATCGGCCAATAATTACCTGGAACTTCTAGTTCGCCATTCTTTGTAACATGTCGAATGAAGCTTTGTTGTCACTTAGTAGGTTATATACAACTATCAAGACAGAGTTTGCTATTAGAAGATAAAAATAAACAAATATGAAACAGTAGTTTGTGTTTGACTGGAATGGAGTACTGAAACGGCCCTGCTTTTTTGAAAGTGACCATTGCGACGTTCACTGTGACTTTAGGGTAACTATAGAAGAATGAAATGTGTTTTGCAGGGTAGGTGTCCGAATCCGCTTCTTCCGAATACGAGCAAAGGATTGATATCGTGTCCTCGAAGCGTTTTCCTGTTTGCAACGACAGATAATACAGCATAAGGCGAGGATGACTTCAAATGTAGTTTCCCTCTAATGCTGTTCGTCGATACAGCTTTGAATTGGAAGACGTGCGCAAAGCGTAGAGGTGCCACCTTAATAACGACTTATGATCTTACATATATCTTCTTCATTCACTGTGTTCTTTTTTTTATTACGCTATACATCTGAACACATTCACCCTTTGATTGATGAATGATTCATCATCATCATCATCACCATCACTAGTGGCTGTGCTCATTGCTGAGCGTCGTGATCCCATGAACCAAGCGTGTCTGTCCCGAACGGTTATCAGCTTGTCTTAGAACCTGCTGAAGAGGTAGACCCAAGATCCTGGATTGATCCATCCACCCGCTCGCTGTTCTTACTCTCGGTCTCTTCCACTTCCTTTTCCCTTCCATGATTATTTTCTCTAGGTTTTTTCCATCTCTTCTCACACCATGTCCAAGGAACTGGAGAATTTTTAGGTTGAGAAGAGAAGAAAGGTGAGTACAGATACTGATTTACCGAATAATGGACACGTTTGTTCTTCTTTCACTTTATTTTATGAGCAGAACCTTCGCCATCACCAATGTTCAAATGCATCGATGCGCTGTTTGTCTCTGGCTTTACAGGCCCATGTCTCGAAACCATAAAAAAAAGACGGAAAACAGGAGTGTTTCAACAAGACAGGTCTTAGTGGTGTTTGTTATTGCTCTGTTCTGCCAGATCTTTGTGAGCTTCTTCCACTCGCCCAAGCGTGATCCGTCTTCTTATCTCATCTTCACAGTTTCCCAAGTCACAGATGGTTGACCCAAGACAGATGAGAGAATGCATGCCTTCCCGTTTCTTTAATCGACTAGTGAGGTGCACCTGTACTCCTCGATCAGCTATCATCAATCTGGAAATGTTGACATTAAGGTCCAATCCATATTATAGACTAATGTCCTTTACTTTTGTTAACAGCTTAGTAAGTTCGTCTTCGCTGCTCGCTAAAATTACCGTGCTATCAGTAAAACAGATGCTGTTAGCAATTCCTCCACCAATTGATATGCCCTTAGTCCAGTGATCAAGAGAATTCTTAATGACATGTTCTGCACACACATATTGTACAGTTGTGGCTACAGAACGCAACCCTGTCTGATGCTTTTAGATACACCGAAGGAACCAGACGTGGCAACACTTGCTCTCGCAGCTACGGGCTGATTATTGCACCTGCCACAATTTTTCCCAGACTACACAGTCAAAGACTTTCTTATAGCCTAGCAAGCAGATAAAGACAGGAACACAGAAATCTCGCGATTTCTCGATTATTTATGCTGTATTGAGAATCTGATCGCGCGTTCACTTTCCTTCATCAAAACCTCTTTGCTCTGTGGATATTTGAGGCTGAATGTATGGCTTCAAACGCTGGTTCAGGATGTAGAGCAAAATTTTGCTTTCGTGGGATATGGGAACAGTGGTTCGGTAGTTGGAGTAATTCTTGATTCGAAGATAAGACATAAAACCAGCAGAATGTATGATCTGTCGTTCATGGCTGATATATAGGGTGCATCAAAAAGAATCATCCGATTTTAAAAAAATCGTAACTGTTATATTATTTCAGATATGTGCGTGAACAATGCACTGTTGGAAAGAGCAAACTCTTGAATTTTACATGGTTCCCGCTATGTAGCAGCAGTGTGCACTCACTTCAGCGCTAGTAAAAATTGTGTCGGGACAACGGAAAGCGTTCTGTGTTCTACTTTCGTATGGTGTCAATCCTCCTACAGCATAGAGCATTGGACGATGGCATCAACAATTCCGAGAAACAGGTTGTTTGTGTAAATGCAAATCGCCGGGCCGTCCCCGAGTGTTTGACACAAACGTCGAACGCATCTGCCATAGTTCCACAAGGAATCCGCAGAAAATCAGTTCGCAGTGCAGCTCGACAGCTCAACATGCCCCCGATGTCAGTCTGGCGTGTGTTGCGTCGGCGTTTACACATGAAACCATACAAAATTGAGCTACTGTAAGCTCTTCGTAAATGTGTCGAACAACAACGTGTGGAGTTCCCTAATTTCGTTCTTGACAAGATGGAGGATGACAGTTTTCTTTCACGCTTAGTGTTTAGTGATGAGGCAACATCCCATTTAAGTGGAAGGGTGAACCGTCATAATGTGAGAATATGGGGTACGGAACATTCATACGAAGTAGTACATCATCAGTGAGACTCTGCAAAATTTAATGTGCTTTGTGCTATTTCACGGGGAAAATGTATGGTCAATTTTTCTTTGCCGACAACACTTTTACAGTAAACATATATCTCTATATGCTTGAGAACTTTCTTTTCCGGCAGTTGGAGACTGTTTCAAACTTCATTTACCAACAGGATGGGACACCGCCATATAGGCATCTGGAAGTGAGGGAATTTTTAAATCAAAGGATTACTGGACAATGGATCGGTCGCACTCGGTCAGCCTTACATTAATGGCCTCCAAGTTCACTGGACCTGACTATGTGATTATTTCTTGTGGGGATTTATAAAAGACTCTGTTTATGTGCCTCCGTCACCAACAACAATGAGTGAAGTGAGACATGGTATAACAAAAGCTGTGGATGCTGTAACGCAAGACACGCTCACTGCAGTGTGTGAACAATTTGAATACCGCATTGACACATGCTGGGCACATTGAACGCACATGAAAATGTATAAAAAAACTTTTTCAGTTTCCCGTTCATCAGAAAACAAAATTCATTATATATATTCATTAGTTTCAAAAATATAGATGTGCGAAGTCGGATGATTCTTTTTGATACACCCTGTATATTTAGCGGATGTTCGAAGATTAACGGATGACATCTGGTAGAACTCCGTTAATTTATTCGAGCAAGAACGAGTGGGAAGACTAATTCGTCAACAGTCATGATTCTCTGGACAGTACCAGTACTTGGTGGAGAACCTATTCGTTGAAAATAAGACCCTGCACAGTCCGGTGCTTATCCTTACAGAATACACGTGGGAAGCTCTCAGTAGAAGGATGTACGGCCTTGTCCGCCATTAAGAGCCCTGCTACCGTTGCAAAGTGTGCTCCGAAGGTCATACAACGTAAAGGACTTTCGAGCTGCATCACGGTGTTGTTACGAGCATCACAATTTTGCACGACGCTTGCGGTCTTTGTGATGACCCCATTGTTTGCGTGATTTACTTCAATATGCTTGTGAGAGATTTATGTTGCACTTCACGGCGAAAAAAGTCATAAAGAAGATCAATTAATTACTTTGTCAATGTGTCATGCATTCGAAACGTTCACTGAGGTGCAAGTTGAAAATTAGCTTTTTATTTGGCGCTTTTAATTATGTTTGTGTATTTTTCTATTTCTTTTTGTATATATATTAGAGAAAATCCAAGTAACTTATTAAATTGGTCCAAATAGTACTTTTATGAGTTGCCAGATCGTTGCGATAAAGAACATAACAATCCAAGAAATACAGAGATCTTTCTAACCTACCATGGTAAATAAATATTTTTGGACTATAAATTCGGTCAGTAACGCCAGTTTTTACTTCTGAATACATGCGTAAAGAAATACATCTGCTATCATATGATTGCCTAGAATAATTCTGATTCTTGCAAAAAAAAAAAAAAATGGTTCAAATGGCTCTGAGCACTATGGGACTTAACTTCTGAGGTCATCAGTCCCCTAGAACTTAGAACTACTTAAACCTAAGTAACCTAAGGACATCACACACATCCATGCCCGAGGCAGGATTCGAATCTGCGACCGTAGCGGTCGTGCGGTTCCAGACTGTAGCGCCTAGAACCGCTCGGCCATGCCGGCCGGCTGGTGTATTGCAGATTTATACTACAACGATAAGCAAAACTTATGGATAAAAGTAATTTTCGCATGCTGTGTTACCGACAAGTAACATAGCTCGATGATTTTGGACTATACGTAGAAAGAGCTGCTACAGTATGCTACACTGAGCAGACAAAAGTCATAGGATACCTCGTAATATCATTTAGGAACTCCTTTTACCCGATTTAGTGCCGGCCGAAGTGGCCGTGCGGTTAAAGGCGCTGCAGTCTGGAACCGCAAGACCGCTACGGTCGCAGGTTCGAATCCTGCCTCGGGCATGGATGTTTGTGATGTCCTTAGGTTAGTTAGGTTTAACTAGTTCTACGTTCTAGGGGACTAATGACCTCAGCAGTTGAGTCCCATAGTGCTCAGAGCCATTTGAACCATTTTTTTACCCGATTTAGTGAAGCAATTCGACGTAGCAAACAAATCGTTGGTAGTCCCTTGCAGAAATATTGAGCCATCTTGCCTCTATAGCCGACCTTACTTGCGGAATTGTTGCCGGTGCAGAATTTTTTGCACGAACTGACCTCTCGATTATGTTCCTCAAATGTCCGATGGGATTCATGTCTGGCGATTTGGATCGACAAACCATTCTCTCGAAATATCCAGAACGTTCTTCAAACAAATCGCGAACAACTGTGGTCCAGTCACATGCTGCCTTGTCATTCATGCAAATTCCATCGTTGTTTTGGAATATGAAGCCCGTAAATGGATGAAAATGGTTTCCAAGCAGCCCTACCTCCAGACAACCAGTCCATTCCATGTAAACGCAGCTCACAATATTATGGAGCCACCACCAGCTTGCCAAGTGCCATGTTGACAACTTGGGTCCATGACTTCGTGGGGTATGCGCCACATTCGAAACCTATCATCAGCTCTTACCATCTGAAATCGGGACTCATCTGACCAGGCCACGGTTTTCCAGTCGTCTAGGATCCAACTGCTATGGCCACAAGCCCAGCAGAGGCGCGGCAGGCAATGTCGCGTTGTTATCCAAGGCACTAGCGTCGGTCGTCTACAGCCATAGCCCATTCACGCCGCAGTGTCGTAACGGATACGTTCGTCGTGCCTCCCACACTGATTTCTGCGGTTATTTCACGCAGTGTTGCTTGTCTGTAAGCACTGACAACTGTACGCAAACGCCGCTGCTATCGGTCGTTAAGTGATGGCCGCCAGTCACTGCGTTGCCTGAAATATGGTATTCTCGTTACACTCTTGACTCTGTGTGTCGCAGAATATCCCACACGTCTAGCTCCAATCACCATTCCGCGTCCACAGATCGTTAGTTCCCGTCGTGCGGCCTTGATCACATCAGAAACTATTTCACATGAATCGCCTGAGTACGAATGACAGGTCTGCCAATGTCAAGGTACTGCCCTTTTTTACTTTGTGTACGCGATACTACATGAGCATATTTCTATCCCATGAGACCCGTCAGCTCACTGTATAGAAGGTAACTGAAAGAAATACGCAATAAGACGGACAGCAACGATACATTTATTCAAAGGCAATAAATTCAGCGATCTACATTGAAATACAAAATCAGGAACAACGTTTATCATTTAGTAGGATTAGTCGCCTTCATCATTCATTTATGTTTAGACTGTAATTTATAGAATTAAGACATCGTAAGATCTGCTTCAGTGGGTAGTCAGACAGTGCCAAATCTTCATTTTAGCTTTTATTATTTTCCGTTGCCCACATTCATTTTTACACCCACCTGGCGTAGCATCTTGGAATGTACACAGCTAAAAGTGCCCTGAAACATGAAGGACCAGTTAAAGTACCTAAGCCAATACCCAAGACATCAAGTGGAATTATCGCCTTCCTCATTCCTGCCCTCGCAGGTCCCTCTACGATGGGTTCTCTGGCTGATGGTGCTACGGCTATTGCCAGAACAACGAAGAACGCAAAGAACTCCCAGCAGCAGCTAAAGGAAGCATGGAGACATGATCGCATAATGGAAGCAGCAGCGCTCAGAAAATGATTATACCTTAAGCCATACCAGAAAGGACTTGGCAAACATCCGGCAGTAGTCCCGATTATTCCAAATTTCAAGATCTCGCCTGGAAAGCCTAAAGAGTTAGTTCATTTCTCTGTTTTACTTATCGGGGATACATCACATGAAGGTTACTTTCGTGCTTAAGTTTTGCACACCAGCATAGTATTCAGATTTTGTGTCATCTGTCTTCTGACTGGTTCGATGTGGCCCACCACGAATTCCCCTCCTGTGCCAACCTCTCGATGTAAGAGTAGCTACTGCAACCCAAGTCCTCGGTTATTTGCTGGATCTTTGTCTTCCTCATTAGATTTTACGCTCTACATCTCCTTCTGATTCCATGAACGTTATTCTCTGATGTCTTGTCCGTACATCTTTTCAGAGTTTTCCTTATATACCTTTCTTCACCGATTCTGTGGAGAGCCTTCTCAATAATATCAGTCCATCTAATGTTCAACATTCTTCTGTAGCACCATGTCTCAAACGCTTCTATACTCTCCTATTTCGCTTTTCCCACAGTACATGTTTCACTACCATACAATGCTGTGCTCCAAACGTACAGTCACAGAAAAATGTTCCTTAAAATAAGACCTATATTTGATACTAGTAGACTTCTCTTGGTTGTAACTATAGAGCAAATTTTCTTAAATTATACACACATCAAAACAAGTTATGCATCACCCTGGTTCCCAGAACTGAAGATAGATACTGACTGTGGATGTTGTACCTCAGACACAGCCCATTTGACTGTTTAGAGATGTCAGTAAACCCACCCAAAGATGTAAACAACCATTCATGAGCAACGCCTATTAGACAGAGAGGTCCGACAGTCCATCAATTCTTTATTCCACCAGGAAGAAGCTATACGGCTCGTGTTGTCTGTAGTTCAACCATGCCTAGACGGTCAATACGACTGTTCGAGCGTGTCCGCATTGTTACCTTGTGCCATAAAGGGCTGTCAACAAGGGAAGTGTCCAGGAGTCTCGGAGTGAATCAAAGTGATGTTGTTCGGACGTGGAGGAGATACAGAGAGACAGAAACTGTCGATGCTATGCCTCGCTCAGGCCGCCCAAGGGCAACTACTGCAGTGGATAACCTCTACCTAAGGTTCATGACTCGGAGGAACCCTGACAGCAACGCCACCATGTTGAATAAAGCTTTTCGTGCAGCCACAGGACGTCGTGTTATGACACAAACTGTAGCCAATAGGCTGCATGATGCGCAACTTCACTCCCGATGTCCACGGCGATGTCCATCCTTGCAACCACGATACCATGCAGCGCGGTACAGGTGGTCCCAACAACATACCGAATAGACCGCTCACGATTGGCATCACGTTCCCTCCATCAATGAGTGTCGCATAAGCCTTCAACCACACAATCGTGGGAGACGTGTTTAGAGGCAACCCGGTCAGGCTGAACGCCTTAGACACACCGTACAGTGAGTGCAGCAAGGTAGAGTTCCCTGAAGTTTTGGGGTGGCTTTATGTGGGACCGACGTACGCCGCTGGTGGTCATGGAAGGAGCCGCAACGGCTGTACGATACACGAATGCCATCCTCTGGTCGATAGTGCAACCATATCGTCAGCATATTGCCGAGGCATTGGTCTTCCTGGACGACAATTCGCACCGCCATCGTTCACATCTTGTGAATGACTTCCTTCGAAACGACATCGCTCGACTAGAGTGACCAGCACATTCTCCAGACATGAACGCTACCGAACATGCCTGGGATAGATTGAAAAGGGCTGTTTATGGACGACCCACCAACCACTCTGAGGGATCTACGCCGAATCGCCGTTGAGGAGTGGGAAAATCTGGACTACCAGTGCCTTGATGAACTTGTGGATAGTACGCCACGACGAATACAGGCATGCATCAATGCAAGAGGACGTCTACTGGGTATTAAAGGTACTGGTGTGTACAGCAATCTGGACCACCACCTCTGAAGGTCTCACTGTATGGTGGTACAACATGAAATGTGTAGTTTTCATGAGGAATAAAACTGATGGAAATGAAGTTTATGTTGATCTCTATTCCAGTTTTCTGTACAGGTTTCGGAACTCTCGAAACCGAGGTTATGCGAAACTTTTTTTGATGTGTATATATTGTGTTGCTGTTGCTGCTTCATATAATCGAAAACATAAACATTTATGTTGGCTGTATTCTAAATAAAAATGGTCGAGGTTTGTATATGTATATAAACTGATAGTAGAAAATATAATAATAGATTTCGATATTTCTGCAAATCTGATAACCCTACAGGGCGCCTTCGTAGCTGCTTGGTTAGAGTGTCTGTCTGTCGTGTGGAAGACTTGGTTTTAGGTCCCAATAGGACCAGGGATTTGCTGATGGGGGGGGGGGGAGGGGGGGAATGGAACTGTGTGCACTCGGCTATGCGAGGGCGACTGAGGAACTACCTACGAGGTGCATTCAAGTTCTAAGGCCTCCGATTTCTTTTTCTCCGGACTGGAAGAGATAGAAACATGCGCATTGTTTTAAAATGAGGCTGTGTTCATTGTCAATAAGTCCCAGAGATGGCAGCACTGTACGGCAGATGGAATTTTACCGCCAGCGGCGAGAATGAAAACTGTTTTAAATACTTAAAATGGCGACGTTTTCCTTACATGAACAGCGTGCAATCATTCGTTTTCTGAATTTGCGTGGAGTGAAACCAATTGAAATTCATCGACAGTTGAAGGAGACATGTGGTGATGGAGTTATGGATGTGTCGAAAGTGCGTTCGTGGGTGCGACAGTTTAATGAAGGCAGAACATTGTGTGACAACAACTGAAACAACCTCGGGCTCGCACAACACGGTCTGACGACATGATCGAGAAAGTGGAGAGAATTGTTTTGGGGGATCGCCGAATGACTGTTGAATAGATCGCCTCCAGAGTTGGCATTTCTGTGGGTTCTGTGCACACAATCCTGCATGACGACCTGAAAATGCGAAAAGTGTCATCCAGGTGGGTGCCACGAATGCTGACAGACGACCACATGGCTGCCCGTGTGGCATGTTGTCAAGCAATGTTGACACGCAACGACAGCATGAATGGGACCTTCTTTTCGTCGGTTGTGACAATGAATGAGACATGGATGCCATTTTTCAATCCAGAAACAAAGCGCCAGGCAGCTCAATGGAAGCACACAGATTCACCGCCACCAAAAAAATTTCGGGTAACCGCCAGTGCTGAAAAAATGATGGTGTCCATGTTCTGGGACAGCGAGGGCATAATCCTTACCTATTGCGTTCCAAAGGGCACTACGGTAACAGGTGCATCCTACCAAAATGTTTTGAAGAACAAATTCCATCCTGCACTGCAACAAAAACGTCCGGGAAGGGCTGCGCGTGTGCTGTTTCACCAAGACAACGCACCCACACATCGAGCTAACGTTACGCAACAGTTTCTTCGTGAGCCGGCCGAAGTGGCCGTGCGGTTCTAGGCGCTGCTGTCTGGAACCGCGAGACCGTTACGGTCGCAGGTTCGAATCCTGCCTCGGGCATGGATGTTTGGGATGTCCTTAGGATAGTTATGTTTAACTAGTGCTAAGTTCTAGGGGACTAATGACCTCAGAAGTTGAGTCCCATAGTGCTCAGAGCCATTTTCTTCGTGATAACAACTTTGAAGTGATTCCTCATGCTCCCTACTCACGTGACCTGGCTCCTAGTGACTTTTGGCTTTTTCCAACAATGAAAGACACTCTCCGTGGGCGCACATTCACCAGCCTTGCTGCTATTGCCTCAGCGATTTTCCAGTGGTCAAAACAGACTCCTAAAGAAGCCTTCGCTGCTACCATGGAATCATGGCGTCAGCAATGTGAAAAATGTGTACGTCTGCAGGGCGATTACGTCGAGAAGTAACGCCAGTTTCATCGATTTCGGGTGAGTAGTTAATTAGAAAAAAAATCGGAGGCCTTAGAACTTGAATGAACCTCGTACTTGAATAATTAACGGATCGAGGGTCTGGGAAGATGACGACGCATCGCATCAAAACGGGGCCATATGGCAGAGGACGATAAGGCACTCGACCAGTATCGCGGGTCCTTTGGGCCTGATCGCTGAGTCACATTTTTAATGTTGATGTAGCAGAATTGAAAATTAAGAATTCGAATAATTGATATGACTGATTTTGCCTTACAATAAGAGCTAAAAAGTAAGAAATATATGCTCCTCGTTATTCGGTAATAACTCGCTGCTGACAGACGTGAATGAAGGAAAGAAGATTATATCTAGTAGATAGCTAATATTTTATTCCATTATTAGATGAGTAATTCAAAAATCTTCCGTCTGCTGGAAAATTCGTAGAGTGTTTTTTTGGGCCATTAGACTGGTATCATGCGGCTTGTCACGTTATATCTCCCTTGTGTTAACCTCTTCGAGTCTCATTTTCACACTAGGTCCTCAGTTATTTGTTGGACTCTTCCAATCTATATCTTCCTCGACATATAAATTTCCTACAGCTTTTTCTAGTACCGCGGATATTATTTCCTGATGTCTTTAGAAGTATTCTATCAGCCTGTCCCTTCTTCTTGTCTGTTCCTTTCTTCGACGTTTCTGTGAAGAACTTATCTTGTCAGTCCTTCTACTTTTCAGCATCCATCTGCAGCACCACATCTCAAACGCTTCAGTTGTCTTCTTTTTCAATTTTCCTACAGTCCGTGGTTCACAGTATACATCGCTGTACTACAAATGCACATTCTCAAATTAAGACCTGTGTTTGATGCTAGTAGCCATATTTTGGCTAGATATGCACCGTCTGCCTGTCTTTGTCTGCTTTTTATGTCCTTCTTGCTTCACCCGTTATCTATTATTTTGCTTCATAAGTAGCAGAATCCCTTAACTTCGATAATCTGTGATTATTACTTTTGATGTTAAGTTTCTCTCCATCCTCTTTTCTGCTGCTTCTCATTACTTTCTTTGTTTTACTCTGAGTCCATCTTCCGTAGTCTTTACACTGAAAAGTGCGTCCAACAGGTCGTGTAATTGTGCTCCCTTTCGCTGAGAACGGCAGTTTCATCAACGAATCTTGTAATCGATATCGTTTAGACTGAATCTTAATTCCACTCTAGAACCTTTCTTTTGTCTTCGTCATTGATTCTTCGGTTTAAAGATTGAGCAGTAGAGGAGAAAGATTGCGTTCTTGGTTCACACCCGTTTTAATTCGAGAATTTCGTTCTTCTTATTGCTCCATCTTTCTCTATTGTTGCATCCCTGTTTTTTTTTCTAATTTCGAACATCTTGCGCCATTTTAATTGTTCAACGCTTTTATGTAGGTAGATGGATCTTCAGATTTACTCCCAGTATCATATCAACGTCAGGACTACGTCTCTGGTTCTTTTATCTTTCCAATCTCAAACTGATCGTCATCTAATAGATTCTCAGTTTTTTTCGGCCTTCTATTGCATATTAGCGTTGTTGGGAAATCACGTGCATGAGCTGTTAGCCTGGTTGTTTGATAGTTCTGACACTTATCTACACCTACTGCCCTTGGAATTAAGTGACGTGTTTTTTAATTAAGGTCCGTTTGAACGTAAGTACACAACGAAAGGTTATTTCAAAAAAGTAAATTTATCTTCAGAAAGTACATACTTCACTCCATTTTTCGACATAGTTACCAAGTTTGTTCAAACACGTATCATACTTCTCAGCGAATTTTAAATTACCCTCTTCATAAAAACTTGCCGCCTGCTCCGATAACCAAGAGTTCACTGCCGTTTTCACGTCGTCATCATCATTGTAACGGTTGCCGCTGGGTGTTGTTTGAGGTGGAGGAACAGATGGTAATCGCTCGGCGCAAGATCAGTACTGTAGGGTGGGTGGTCTAAAACTTCCCAGCCAAAACTGTCCAATAAATTTCGGGTCTGATCTGCAGTGTGAGGTCTTGCATTGTCATGGAGAAGGACAATTCCCTTTATCAGCATGCTGCGTCTTTTGTTTTGAATCACTCTGCGTAGCTTTCTCAGGGTGTGGCAGTATGCTTCGGCATTGATAGTGGTTCCTCGTTGTATGAAGTCGACCAACAGAACACCATACCTATCCCAAAACACCGACGCCATGATTTTGTGCTGGGACAGAGTCTGTTTGGCCTTCACCTTTACTGGGAGTTCAAATGGTTCAAATGGCTCTGAGCACTATGGGACTTAACTGCTGAGGTCATCAGTCCTCTAGAACTTAGAACTACTTAAACCTAGCTAACCTAAGGTCATCACACACATCCATGCCCAAGGCATGATTCGAACCTGCGACCGTAACGGTCGCGCGGTTTCAGACTGTAGCGCCTAGAACCGATCGGCCACTCCGGCCGGCTTACTGGGAGTGTGTGTATCGCTTCGATTTGGGCGTGATATGCCAAACCCATGTTTCGTCACTAGTTACGATCTGACTCAAGAAGCCGTCACCTTCTTCGTGGTAACGAGTCAAAAACGTCATCACACACTCAAATCGTTGGTTTTGTGGTCCTCTGTTAGGAGCTCCGGGACCCAATTGGAGCACAGTTTCCTAAACTTTAGGTGTTAAGAAAAAATGTTGTAAAGCACTGATCTCGACAAGTCAGGAAATTCGTTTGAAAGACCTGTTATTGTGAAGCGCCTGTTGTCACGAATCCTCACTTCAACTGAAGCCACCAAATCGTCTGTAATCAAAGAAGGGCGACCGGAGCCCTCCTCATCATGGACGTTGTCAAGTCCATCTTTGAATTCTCGTACCGACTTACGCACTTCGCTTTCATTCATAACAATATCACCGTACGCTTCGCAAATCTGTCGATGAATTTCTGCAGCAGACAGGTTCCTTGCTGACAAAAACAGTATCACTGACCGAACCTCACACGCGGCGGGCGATATGACAGTTTTAAACAATTTGAAAGCACAGAACAGAACCGTACAGGTTAGATATAGAGCTGAAACAGCACAGTTGCTCTCGAGGCATGCCGGTACACGACGCTTGCTCTCGTTGCGGAATCCGCGCGAAATACTAGTGTATACAACAAAACGGACCTTACTTAAAAAAACACGCCTCGTATATTACTGAAAGTCTCATGCTATCACTTCGGTCTCATAGATTACACATACTATCTTGAATAATTGTTCGGTTGTCACTTTCTTCTATGATTTTAGAAAATCCAAATGAATGTAATCCATTCCTTCTTCCTTACGTGATCGTAACCTCCTAAAGCTCTGTTAAGCACAGACACTGGTTGCCTCTGTCCTCCATATCGATTCGCGTTTCCTTCTCTCTCACGTCATTAATCAAGTCCTTCGTTCTTAGAGAGACCTTGCATGTCAAAAATGTTCAAATGTCTGCGAAATCTTATGGGACTTAACTGATAAGGTTATCAGTCCCTAAGCTTACACACTACTTAACCTAAATTATCCTAAGAACAAACAAACACACACACACACACACACACACACACACACACACACACACACACATGCCCGAGGGAGGACTCGAACCTCCGCCGGGACCAGCAGCACAGTCCATGACTGCAGCGCCTTTAGACCGCTCGGCTAATCCCGCACGGCCCTTGAATGTCCTTTTTCCTCCTATCTGCTCTCTCTCCTCTGCGTTTAAAGGTGGTATTCCCATTAAACACTTATTTTTGCATCCTCAGTCTTCCAACGACAATTCTTTTTCGATTTCGTCACAGTTTCCATGCGCCCACTTGGCCTAGCTTCCTTGCACTACCTATTTATTTCACTCCTAAATGACTTATATTTGCGCACTCTTCTCTTTACCTGAATATTTTGTACTTATGTTCTTTCGCCGATCAGTTGAATTATTTCATCTGTTACCCACGTTTTCGTCTCTGTCAGTTTCCTTGTACATACTTCTGTAATTACACTTTTTAGATTTTTCCACTCCTCTTCAAATGAACTATCTACTTTGGTACTCATCATCGCAGTATCTAGTGCCTTAGAGAATTTCAAACACATCTCATCATTCCTCACTACTTCGGTATTCCACTTAATTCCACAGTGATTCTTGCAGTCGATTCTCTTCTTCATCACTACTAAGTTGCAATCTGAGTCAGTATCCGCCCGTGGGTACACATTCCATTCTGTCTGACAATGACGTAATCCACCTGATGTCTTCCCATGTCTCTGGACCCTCTCCAAGTATATTTTCTTCTCTTGCGATCTTCGAACGGTGCTTCGCTATCAGTAGCTGAAGCTTCTTGCAGACCTCAATTATTGTTTCTAGTCTCTCATTCGTACTACCAAGCCAATATTCTCCCATAACTCTTTCTTCTGCTCTTCTCCATTCTGCCACATTCAAATCCCCCCAGGGTTGTTCCATTATCCTCTCTCCCCATATGCTGAACTGTACTTTCAGTATCCTCATATACTTCGCCGCTTCCTCATCTTCTGCTTCCGACTATGAAAATTGACTTTACCTTTCGACCCGCCTTTCTTCACTTTGTTTATTCAGTCAAACTGATAGTTACATGCTCTGTGGTCAATTAGACAATCAGAGAGGACTGAAAGTGGTTATAATTCTTAATTAATGAGAAGCAGGGGACGAACATTTATTTTTGGTCCGACAGCCACAGCAAGTGAGACTCAATGGCGCCATTTCAGAGAATAGGACAGGTTACAGGTACAGAGAAAGTGAAGATGACCTGGGATGATGCTTCAACACAGCGGATGCCATCACAGAGCAGTCGGTCTGAGCCACTCCAGTCAATGGCCACAGGGAGCAGACAGCCAAAGAAGGGCCACAGCGTATTATCCCTGAAGACAAAGGAAAAGGGAAAGCGCTGCCTAAATCGTAAATAACATTAAACAGAAAATGTAAACTCTTTTTAGTGCAATGTTTAGGCACTCTTAGTCAACCACTAATTTCGAGTATCTTTACTTATTAACAAGTTTCATAAACTTAGAACATGAGTTTTTAATGTGCCTTTTTTTGGCCTCTAGCTATCCAGCTATTTAATCAGTTACATTGCTATTAGCACTGAAAGACTTAAGTCGACCTAAGTCGAAACAAGGCCCCTGGAGTAGACAACATTCCATTAGAACTACTGACAGCCTTGGGAGAGCCAGGCCAAACAAAACTCTACCATCTAGTGAGAAAGATGTATGAGACAGGCGAAATACCCTCAGACTTCAAGAAGAATATAATAATTCCAATCCCAAAGAAAGAAGTGTTGACAGATGTGAAAATTACCGAACTATCAGTTCAATAAGCCACGGCTGCAAATACTAACACGAATTCTTTACAGACGAATGGGAAAACTGGTAGAAGCCGACCTCGGGGGAGATCAGTTTGGATTCCGTAGAAATGTGGGAACACGTGAGGCAATACTGACCTTACGACTTATCTTAGAAGAAAGGAAAGGCAAACCTACGTTTCTAGCATTTGTAGACTTAGAGAAAGCTTTTGACAATGTTGACTGGAATACTCTCTTTCAAATTCTGAAGGTGGCATGGGTAAAATACAGGGAGTGAAAGGCTATTTAAGGGAGTGAGAGAGGGTTGTAGCCTATCCCCGATGTTATTCAATCTGTATATTGAGCAAGCACTAAAGGAAACAAAAGAGAAATTCGGAGTATGAATTAAAATCCATGGAGAAGAAATAACAAAGGCTGAGGTTCGCCGATGACATTGTAACTCTGTCAGAGACAGCAATGGCCCTGGAAGAGCAGCTGAACGGAATGGACAGTGTCTTGAAAGGAAGATATAAGATGAACATCAACAAAAGCAAAACGTGGATAATGGAATGTAGTCGAATTAAATCGGGTGATGCTGATGGAATTAGATTAGGAAATGAGACACTTAAAGTAGTAAAGGAGTTTTGCTATTTGGAGAGCAAAATAACTGGTGACGGTCGAAGTAGAGAGGATATAAAATGTAGACTGGCAATGGCAAGGAAAGCGTTTCTGAAGAAGAGAAATTTGTTAGCATTGATTATACATTTAAGTTTCAGGAAGTCTTTTCTGAAAGTATTTGTACCGAGTGTAGCCATGTGTGGAAGTGAAACGTGGACGATAAATAGTTTGGACAAGAAAAGAACAGACGCTTTCGAAATGTGGTGCTACAGAAGAATGCTGAAGATTAGATGGGTAGATCACATAACTAACGAGGAGGTATTGAATAGAATTGGGGAGAAGAGGAGTTTGTGGCGCAGCTTGACTAGAAGAAGGGATCGATTGGTAGGACATATTCTGAGGCATCAAGGGATCACCAATTTAGTATTGGAGGACAGCGTGGAGGCTAAAAACCGTAGAGGGAGACCAAGAAATGAATACTCTAAACAGATGCAGTAGGATGTATTTTGCAGTAGGTACTGGGAGTTGAAGCTTGCGCAGGATTGAGTAGCATGGAGAGCTGCATCAAACCAGTCTCTGGACTGAAGACCACAACAACAACGACTTTGCTATTAATATTTTTGGAAATTACCTATCATTTTTTAAGTTTAAAATGAAGTTTCGGAGCATCTCATTATTTCTTAACTACATGTTATCACTCCAAATAACAAAAACATATAAACTCTCTTATGCTTAATATTATTTTCCTTTGTGTTCTGATATAACAGTCTTGTGCAGAAGATGTTCACAGCTTAAAATTTTATTTCACTCGTAGAGAGGTTTTCGGGTTCACAATTGACTGTAAATATCTCTCAGAACTAGCGATAACACTGCGCAGAAATAACCCACACATAAAAATGACTGCAGACGGTTTCTTCCTGTGTCATAAGTTGACTGGTGTGCACCTGTTGAATCAATCACATTTTGAAATTTAGAAGTGAATGTCCGTTCCTTGAAAGCATCTTGAGATGAGGACAACGATTTTTGGCTGTTGGAAAAGATTAGTGCCGCTCCTGGGTAAAGGAATTCCCAATCTGACGACTGACATAGGAGGTTAGGCCTGCTCCCTGGCGAATAAAAAAACAGGTGACCAGGAAGTCATTTGGATCTGCCAGTTCTGTAGGACAATCTTTGCTATATGGAGAGGCTAATATTATGATTCTGTGGAGATGCGCAGAATAAAACCCATGTCCATTTCACATTCTTTATTATCGTTTTCATACGACGCCATTTTTTTCTGCAGGTCTCCGTAAATCTTCTGTGGGGGTTAAGGGCATAATGGTGTTAGTCGTGAGGACTTTTCATTGAGACTTGGATCTGGAAAGGAACACTCGCGGGAGTCTCTCAACACTTAACGTAAAGCGCAAAGTCAGCCACTCGAGCTGCTATGCAATGACAAGATTATGTAAGGAGCTAATTCTCCCACGCAGGCTACTAAAAACGTACCTGGCGTTATGGCTCGCAATAAGACTAAGAAAAGTGAGAGGTGCGCATTGAAATCTGCGTTGTTCATCTGCTACCAGCCTCACCGACCTGGCTAGTCGAGCAGCTAAACTCTCCTTTCGGCTGCCTCGCATAGCACCTTGTTGCTGCTTTTTGTTTGCGAAACACCGCGGAGCTGCGCCACAACACCTGCCCGCCAGTTTCGGCCCCCTCTTCCTGGTCTGTCAGCACGTAAAGCGACTCCCGCGAGAAGGGGCGGGGTGGCGGGTGAAGGCCGCCGATGCAGTTTTTTTGCGCGCCGCTCGCCTCCGCTCGTATCGATAAGTTCGCGCGCCTTCGCCCAAGGCCGCCGGCCGGCCGCGAGCCCGTTTGCCAAAAATTGCTCAGCCAGCTTCCTCACGGACACGCGCTGCTCGCGTCTTGTTCCTTTTCCCCCGTGTTTTCGCCAGCCTTTTTTCTTCCTTTCTTCCGCCTCACTCTCCGTCCACGCGGCGGTTGCGTCAGCAGCTGCGCATAATGCAGATAAGACGTGGGACCCACGACTTTTCGGAAGTATCGAGAAAGCGCATTTTTACAGCCTAAAATGCACAGGCAAACCAGCTTGCATCGAATTCAGGTGTCATTACTGGCTCTTAATCTGAACTCTAGTTGCTATGCTTAAACAATCAAGCAGGACAAGGTTTTCTCACGTTTTTATATGAGAATTAATTAAAACTGCATTCTAATACGAATACAAAAATGTGATTAATGAGTCAGTTGCACACATATCAGCATCACTATTTTTTGCCATATTGATAAATCCATTTGAATCACGTTCGGGCGAATCATTTATTTTGACAAACGCTGTATTTATCCGAAATTCAACATTCCACACACAGTGTGCGATATTTATAAACATTGTAAATGAATTAATTCTGTGGTCTGATGGGTGAACCTGGATAAACCCATTCTTTTTTTTTTTTTAAAAAAAAAACGAGTTTATACAAATGGATGACTGCTAATGTCATCTGTCATAAGATGCTAAATAATGGAGTTTATATCTGTTCCCATTCCCGCCTCACAGAGGCCTCTAGTGGTTACGTGTATTTGTAATCAGTCATTCTCTAATGCAAGAACCCGCCAGGGTAGGCGAGAGCGCAGAAAAAAAAAGAAAAGAAAAGAAAAGAAAAAAGGGCGAGCTAACGCGCTGCTTCCTGGACTCGGGTAGGCTTGCCATGCCAGCCCCGGATCGAATCCGCCTGGCGGATTAACGACGACGGCCGGTGTGCGGCCCAGCCTGGGTGTGGTTTTTAGGTGCTTTTCCACGTACTACTAGGCGAATACCAGGTTGGTCCCCACGTCCTGCCTCAGTTACACGACTCGCTGACATTTGAAACACCTTCACACTGTTTCGCGATTTACACTAGATGCAGACAGCTGGGGTACACTGATTCTGTCCCGGGGGGTATGGGTTGGTGGCAGGAAGGGTATCCAGCCACCCCTTACAATTAACCATCGGAAATCCGTACTTAACCCTGCCGACCCTGCGCACAATTCGGGGTAAAGGCAGTAGCAAAAGAAGAGGAAGAAGAAAGAAGATTCTCTAATGCAAGAATCAGATGACTAAACAAAAGAACCAGACTTTTCTGTTGGAAGAAAGCTTGACTTTTCAATTTAAGTGGAGCCTAATAATTGAGGTACTATACTTCGGATTTAAAACATTGCAATATGCTACTGATTCGATAAACATATGGAAAGCATGTTAACAGTTTCAACATATTCAATTATTGTTTATAGGTGACAATGATGACTGCTCTGTAGAAACTTTTATGAATTTCAGTGACTGTACAGTTCTGACCATGAAGTAAAGGAAAATATTAAATATAAGGATCGTAAATGCACACACGAAATTTAATACTCATATATTTATAAATATCCATAGAGATATTTCATTAACAGAATACTGAAATAGAAGAGTCATTATACTAGACACAAAATTGGGAGACATAATCCTACAAGAAAATACCTGTTTCCAGAACACTCTGAAAGGAAGCTTTGTACTGATAATGCACAAGTACCTACAATATACATCTTCTTCAGGCATATTTTCAGATCAGAAGTTATTTCACATTTTCGCAAACCCAATTTGGACACATGTAAACAGTGGGACTTGCTAGAGATGTCTCTAACAGAAACAGAGAAAATGAGCAGCCTAAGAGAAAAACAGCTACACATTCAGAAATCCTAAAAAACCCAAACGCAAATTAAGAACGATTTTCAGAGTTTTGCTGGAAGTGAGCAGTAGCATTTGGTATGAAGCAAAGCCTACCAACTCCACACGTACCAATTAGTGTTACATTTCATTTCAGGCAATTGTGAAAGCAAAATCTTGGAGTCCACGACTCTAAAGGAGTATCCCACATGCATATGTCGTCAGAAGAGGTCGCTGAACGGGGATCACAGTAAGCACCATTCTTTTATAGGCATTCCTCAAACAACTAGAAGAGTCTAAAGAAGCCAAACACCTGATGACATGGTCAGACTCACGCCGAAGAAAAAAAAAAGTAATTTTGGTATCCTTTTGATACTACGTTTTTCATGTATGGAAATTATTTCATACACTGGAACATAAATTTCCTATATTTTTTTTGTAAATAAAAACCGCATTTTCTTGCTCCAATGTATTTTATTTCTTCAAGATGCGTTTCACCATGTACTTTAAGGTATCATCAGTAGAATCTACACTGATACATTTTTGTTTTAACATGCGATATTTGTAGACTATAAAACATTTCACGTCTTGCTTTTGGTTGGCATCTGAGTTTCCTCTCATCTAGTGACTCGTAAGAGATCGCACTGTAACTTCACTTACGAAACATAAGCACGTTTCCATTTTATGAACTTTTTTCTTTACAGTTTTCATATTTCATTTGATGGGAGACTTTAGTGCACAAACTGGCAAGTAAACGAAATTCAACAGAACTTCACCAAAGATATAATGAAAACTAATTTTGATGCACAAATAGGTGTAATATTTTCTGACTATCACCTGACGTTAATTAAAGTTAAACTCGAGCCAAATAAAACTAAATTGACAATAATCAAGGATCTAAGAACTGATCCACAATTTCTTAAAGAAAACTGGGACATCATATGTGCAAACATACTCAGCCATGCCGCTTCCAGGAGGATTAACATGCAAGATACTCCCTTACAAGCTTCCTACAGCATTAGCACACCCCGCCCCCTCCCCTCCCACCACCACCATAGAAAGCTAATCATATGTGGTGGAATTAAATCTGTGACAAGCCGTTTGCACAAAGAATTAATTGGAAAGACTGGACTTTGCATAAAATTTCAGAAAACTTGCATGAATTCACCACAGTCCAGAAACAGACTTCAAATATAATTCGATCTGTAAAACACCTTATAATAAAAACAGACTAGCAGAAACACAACAAAAGTTCAAGACAAGTAACGTGCAGATTTTCTATAGAACTTTCAGAGAAAAAATATCATCGTATCCGGCACCCAATCTCTGTTTCAGTTGAGTAGATGGGACTCTGGAAATAAATAATAAAGAGAATTTTAAACTCTTAGAAAACCACTATAAAGATCTGTTACACTGTTAATTTCCCACAGCCGAATTCACATTTGAAAAACCTGAGCCAAATACAAAATCAGAATCCCTAATAATAAAAGAAGTTGACAAAGCAATAAACAATAAAACTCAAGGGGAAGATGCAATAGTAGCAGAAAAGTGGGAAATAGGTGATAAATGCCTCATGTAGAAAATTCATAAAGTTCTTACATACATTTAGCAGAAGGAAACAATCCCTGAATAATGGCAAAGTGTCTAACCCGCCCTTCACACAAGAAAGTAGGTGAAAATTGAAATAAATAACAGCAGAGGAATCGCATTGCTTCCAGTTATTAACAAAAATTGTTACGCTTATAAGGCCTGAAGCACAAACGAACCATTTCATTGGCGAATAGCAAGCAGGTTTTAGGAATAGCTTAGTAGAACAAATTTTCAATCTCAAGACGTCTTACAAGTCGGTAAGGGCAGACGAACGTTCTTCAAGTTTGTAGACTCCAAAACAACATATGATTCAGTAGACAGATGGACACTCTTCAATATAATAAAAGAATCTAAAGCGGTTACGAAGACAAGGCGGCTGATAAAACAAACGTTAAATAGTACCAGATTAGAAGTTAAATTCCAAGGCGAAATCTCTGAACCTTTTGATATAAAAACAGGGTCCAACAGGGAGACACACTATCCGCCTTATTGTTCAGTCTTGTACCAGAGAAAGCAATTAGAAGCAGAGAAATATAAGTAAAAGTAATAACCATTGGAGAATACTGAAATTAAAATTAATTTATGGTATTTATCTTAAACTGACGATCCAGGAATCTTTTCAAAAAAATAAAAATAAAAAATAAAACAGAGAAGAGGTGATTAATTCCCTTAAAAACATCCAGAAATAACAGCTAAAAGTTGACTGAAAATTTTTTATGAAAAAACGCAGTACGTGAAAGGCTCTCCTCTACACACAGATGGATAAGCTATCTTTACACAGTTGACAAAATATCTCAAGTATTAAAATTTAAATACTTCGGTGAAATCATCCAACTCTCTGGATTAAATTGTGAAGCAAACAAAGAGAGAATATGTCGAAATAACCAGCAACCAGTTGCATAAAATGAACTGGTTGCTGTTTATTTCTATTTATACAACTGCTGCTGCTGCAGAGGATGGATAAAACACCAAAGACAGAATCCTTAAATTACAAAAATGTGTGGAATTATACGGAATAGGTACAGAAAAAAAAACAGTACCTCGTAATGCAAAATTAAAATATTTCGTCTCAGCAGCCAAACCTGAAGCTTTATATGCCTCAAAGACTGTAATCTTTGGAGGGTCTCATTATCTAAAGAAATAGAAAATGAAGAACCAAACATTAGAGTTTCAAGTCGTGCCGTTGACAGCGCGGTCATTAGAGACGGAGCACAAGATCGGATTACAGAGGAATGGGGAAGGAAATTGGCCGTGCCCTTTTCATAGGAACCACCTTAGCATTTATCTGGACCAATTTAGAAAACACGGATAACCTGTATCTGAATGGCCGGAGGAAGATTTGCACCGTCTTTCTCCGGACTGAGAGTCCAGTGAGCTGGAAAATGAGGAAAATACTGAACAATTTTTGGTCCGGTTTGTGTTGAAGGAATCTGGAATGAGACGGATTTCTAACGTGTTACATCAAAATTTGAAGAAAATCACTGACACTTTTAGGAGAAAAGTCCCAATCTCAGAATGAACGATACACACTGGCCTAAAGGATTCTTTATCCTGCACTTTCAATGGAATTTAAAAACATAATTGCAAACCTGAAACTGAAAAAGAGCTTCAGGAAATAGGCATTACAAACAAAATTCTACACGACAGAATTTTATATTCAGAGCAACTGCAGTTCCTGAGGGTCATGATGAGTGAAAACACCGACAGCTGGTAAAACTTACTTTTAACTGAGTACACTACCTGTTTCATGACTTACAGCCGTGTAACAGGTGCAACAAAATTTATTACATTAATCCCTCATAGGTGGACCCAATATTATTAGTCAGCGTGTTACCATTCTGAGAATACTGACAAAATTATCAGAATAGCAATACTTTGACTAAGAACGTTGGGTTCACCACTGACGGATAAATGTAATAATTTCTGTTGCACCTGAAGATGCGGCTGTAAGCCGTGAAACAGGTAGTGTGGTCATTTGAAGCCAAGTTTTACCAGCCGTCAACGGTGTTTTCATTCATCATGACCTATAGGACAAAGCTGCATTCAAAATTTTAACTGAAAAGCAGCAGTTTAAAGCTAAACCAAATGCTATATCTGAGAGAGCATGGACAGAAGAACGTAAGAAAAACCACAGTGAGAAGATGAAGGTATTTTGGGGGAAGAAAGCAAGCACATCCGAGAAATAAATTCCGTCACACTCTACAGCTGGGCAGAACGATGGGAAATAAGTGAGAAGAGAGCGAGAGCGAGAGGAAGAGAAAGAGACAGAGAGAGAGAGAGAGAGAGAAAGAGTGAGAGAGACAGAGAGACAGAAAGAGCTATGTGGAGAGCTTCCAGGAGGAATAGCTGACGCTCATCGTTTAATTCCTTTTAACTGATGTCACAATCATCACCACCACTTAACAAAGTCTCAAGATCCACGCATACGCCTTCTATTTTTCCGTCATTAAAAGTCCATACAGACATGATTGTCTTGCCGTTAGTGTCTATAAGCTCAACTCTCATGTTTTAGTGAGCAGATAGCTGTCTCGACAATATCATAGAAGAATTTATCTTAGAGAAGCATTCTGATTCACCTTCAACAGGTTCTTCGTTTGACTCGTAGGTAAACTACTTTTTCACTTTCATAGGACCAGTTTTCATGTAATTATCAATTAAATTCGCCAGCAGCCGTGGAATTGAGATGTTACTTTATTTTATTTTATTTTCTCTACCAGTTTCGGCATTCCACTACCATCTTCAGGACCGATATGCGTCTCTCAAAAATAGACGATATTGTCAAACAGTGCCATATATTCCTGGATGTCATGAATTCAAAACCGTATCACAAGTGCTTCATTCTAAGACTTGATTGCAACTAATTTATGTTTCAAAGTCTGAATGAGATTCAAGTTTCTCATAAGCACTTCTGCGTACGTTATCACACCATGAAAGTCCTCTTCTTACCTCATCTTTTTCAAACACTTTCAACTAGATACACAGCTCTCTTGCGGGTTTACACTAATTCTTTGGAAGGCTCTGCTGACATAAGTGCTGACTCAATTTCACACCAGACCAATACACAACAGAGAAATCTGAATTCTGGCGCCCCTTTCAACATGCCCCTTTCAACATGCTCCTTGGATTTTAAATCGGCCCTGGATAAAGTATCATAAATGTGGAGAATGGTAGCACGAGGACTATACGGCTTATTACGAAGGTGTATGAAGTTAAATGGCTCTGAGCACTATGCGACTTAACTTCTGAGGTCATCAGTCGCCTAGAACTTAGAACTAATTAAACCTAACTAACCTAAGGACATCACACACATCCATGCCAGACACAGGATTCGAACCTGCGACCGGAGCGGTCGCTCGGCTCCAGACTGTAGCGCCTAGAACCGCACGACCACTTCGGCCGGTGTGTATGAAGTTACCTCAGAGTCCATTGCTGAAGAATTTCAGACACGAACTGTTGCTCGACGGAATGCATGTTCTTATTCACCATTGCCGGTACTTGTATGTCCGTGTTGATAGTAAAAAAGTGTTATTTTAACGCTTATTATTATGTGAAATCCTAAATGACAGATTGTTTTATAAGCGGATTAGAATGAAAGGTCGAGTATATACTTACTCAGTTTCTTAACTGCGCAACCTTTCCCGAAACTTCGTTACCATCCGCCACATTCCATAAAATAAATTATGTATTACAAAGACTTCATGTTTCTTGTTTAGTGCCAAAAATGAGAAAAATTCTTTTCCTTTTGCCACCTCACGTAGCAAAGTGATTTGTGATGTATGAGAGTGACTAAAGCTAGTTTTGTGTCAGTGACATTTGCGCCGCTACATTGGTTTGACCTGAGATAAAATAAACGCTATATCAGAAGTTGAGCTAAGAATTCTGAATACCGGTTAGGTTCTAAACTTCTCTATTCAGCCATCACATTCTATTGTATTGTTGCTGTGAAATAAAACAAGCATCTGACACACAACATTTACAGTACCTTGAATACTGAACTACAAGAGGAAACCTGTTATCTGAAGTCAGTAGAGCCACCACTTGTCGTATTTACCCATGTACTAGCAGAAAATTCTTGGAACCTAAGTACATTCTCGTGCTTAAGTACCACTCTCACCTGTTTTTCAGAACTCATCCACACAAATGTTTCCAAAGTATGACGATAACTTTCCTTAGATAGGCAGTATTGGATTTTTTCTGTTGTCATCGATTCCAAAGAGCTCAACATTTAAAGGTCATTCTCGTATGGATTGAAGTCCAGTTACGACAGACTTCAGTTTGACATTCACAGCAATAAAGCTTCCGCGAAACGGGATTTTACTTTATGTAACTGCCCGAGCGGTCCATAGTTTCCAAAAGAAACGAAGTTTTTTTCATTCCTTCAAAATAATTGTTAACCCTCACAGTATCAAGGTGAGTAGGCAGGATATTTTACACCCCACCTTCTGAAAATATTGTAATCTAGTCATGTACTTTATACTTTAAAATTTTGAAACGTGTTGTTATAATCATTTTTATACCAGATTCCGTAATAGGTTTAGATCTTTCTATAAAACATACTCCAAAAATTCAAGTCTTAGCAGGGAGTGCGTCTTTTAATAATACAGTTCATAGTAACATTTTCAATTTCTGGGTCCTTCTTACACATCTGTATATCTTCAAAAAGTATATTGTGAATAAAAGTAAACGACAAATAACGAATTCTGTATTTTCTTTAAATTTTTTGTCATCATAATGTATCCGTCTCCTCTGGGTACACATCACGGAAAGTGCGTTAGTATTATTAAGATTGTGCTATTTTCATGTTCTGGAACCTACTTATACGTCAGTATCTACTAAAAAATGGTGGTGTTCATAAAAGTTACAGAAAATTTACTTTTTTGCGATGGGCGTAAGTTACCCCTTCTTAGATAGTACGAGTTACGGAAAATGCGTTGGTAGTGCTAGGGTTAATTATCCAATGAGAATTCTGTATCGCCGCGCCGGGTAGCAGTGCGGTCCAAGGCACCTTGCCACGGTTCGCGCGGCTCCCCCCGTCGGAGGTTCGAGTCCTCCGTTGGGCATGGGTGTGTGTGTTGTCCTTAGCGTAGGTTAGTTTAACTTTGATTATATGGTATGTAGGCTTAGGGACCGATGACCTCAGCAGTTTGGTCCCATAGTATCTTACCACAAATTTCCAAAATACTGTATCGGTATAACACTACTCCACGAGAAGCAGTTCCTCAATGTACGAGTCTGCATTCTTTTCAAAATACTTGCATAACTAACAGTAGTGATACTAAAAATATTTGTCTTTCTCAGTAATCCGTATGTTGAGAAAATAACACGTCTAGTTTCGTAACAGTTGCGTGACGTTATGCCAATTCGTGGTGAGTTTAACTATCGATGAAGTCCTACATTAAGCAGAGTGTTGTACTGTTTCTAGTGCACATTAATCAGTGTCCAACGTAGTGACTTATACTTGAATCTGAATATAAATAAATGGAGTACAATGAAGAAAACTAGAGGGCACTGATAGATCCTTAGCAGCAAGCTTATGATTGAAATTTCCTTCAACGTAGGACTCATTATAGGCTAAAAGTCTTGGAGAGGACAAGTATTGGATGGTAAATGAGCCGTGGCCTTTCGAAAAGGACCATAACCTCGATCCCTTATGGTTGGGCAGGGACATGAACTCCGCTCCACTCGAAAACGAGTGCCCTGGGGCTGCAAAAATCGTTCATATACATTAACACATATGTTCTTGGTGATACCAGAACGAACAGGTCGGTAAATATTGGTCTGCTACACAAACACACAACTGGGATTCATCGGTGCGACCCTAGAGAGTTTCAGTTTCTCTACGCCAACAAAAGCTTAGAGTGTACTTCTGTAAAGTGCCTGCTTAAGCCGAAGGCTGAAGATGATGAATTTAACAAGACTTGTACGATCTCAGTCTAGTTTGTTAGCTCAGCGTTGAGTTAATACAGATGAAATCAATAGGATCCAACTAAAAGGTCCAGGTTTCACGCGGCGCAGTTTTTAAAATTTCATAAAGCTGTTTAGAGGATGGTACTCGACGACATCAAGAAGCGACTGTGGTTTGTTGGGCCAGGAGAGGAAGTAGACAAATGTAATACTTCAAACTTTCGGAGCTGTCGGATTAACCTCAATACGCAACGTAACAAAGAAACAAGCAGAGCAGTCTACTTGACTGTAAAGTACACATTTACCCTTCGTCAGCAACGTTGTGTATTGCTTTGGTGCGGCACTTCAGAAGAAACGAATACAGGCAGTCTTCTCCAACGATCACAGGATTTGGAATTTCCTTGACTCAAAAAAAGACACTGCGAACGGTTTGCAGGTAACTGGCGTGTGTGAAATGGTAAGTGCTTGTACACAGGCCTGCACAGGTGAAATGGACAAATTATTCGAGAACTCATAAAGGAACACAAGAGCACACCCGCTAAAACAGGCAACGAGATACGTATCTGCCGAACATCAAAAGCAGTGTGGGAATGTAGCCAATAATAAAACGCAAGTGTCCTCCAGAAGCATTGCAAAATGTGCCAGGGGAAGGTGCGAGGAGCTGAAGAGCTGACAAGACGCACCATTACTTGCAACGGAGTCAACTGCGAAAAGCTTAGCTACAACCTACGGTATGTGTATGCCTGGCAGTGACGATTAGGGCCTACAACAGCCTATACACATATAATAATCAACTACAACTATCTTCCAGTTTCGTCCATTTCTGTTCAACAACTACAGTAGCTGTCACTTGCTACATATTGTGTCGTCTTTATTAATGTAAGCTAGCAGTTATTCAAACTGCCAATGAAGCGCCTCCTTAAGACAGACGGGCAAGGGCAGAGCTGGACACCGCTAATAACTCACATCATTGTCGATGGGCCTTTTAACCATGATGTTCACTCTTTCATTGTAGAACAGGGAACGTGGGAAAGTTTCAGAGCCATGCAGTTATGGTCTTTCTCCTCCAGAGTTCTCCACCACTTCAACAACAAAATTGTAAAACTGTTACACATGGGAGATAGAACTTCCATGAGATCAACATAAATTTAACCAAAGTGCAGATGAATACGAGGTTTATTAATGAAAGTATAGAATCACGAGGGCATTTTGTTCATATATTTAGCTTACAACGTCGTTTGCTGAAGTCACGTTGTAAATGACAATGTTTTGAAGGAAAATTCAAAAGCTGCAAGAACTTTTATCAATCACTTTCTAAATGTAGCATAAAAAATAGATCCGCCTCCGCAGCTGAGTGGTCATCTCGGCTAACTGGCATGCGAAGGCCCTCAGTTCGACCACAGTATTGACAGCTATTTTTCCTTGGTGCGAGGACTGGTATGGTGTGCACTTAGTTTCAGAAGGCTTCCCGTTGGTGGATCAAGTCCTCTCTCGGGCATGGACGTGCGCGTTGTCCTTAGCATAATTTAGTTCAAGTTCGATTGAGTAGTGTGTAAGCCTAGGGCTGATGACTTCAGCTGTTTGGTCCCATATGAATTTACCAAAAATTCCTAAATTTTCATGAGGCCAACTGAGGAGCTGCTACATAGGTTAGAAGCAAGAAACTCGACAATAACGAAGAGAGCGGTGTGCAAAACACATACCTCTCTATACTAAATATGTTGACGCTTTAGGCGGAGGACGACACGGCGTTCGGTTGGCCCCCATTGGCCCGTATATGGTCAGAAACCAGAACTTCTTCCTCAACGTATCAGCAAAAATAGCACCAAGTTGTTCAACAGAAAAAGCAAGAGAATATGTTAACAATGTGTAAGAACTTTAAGCATCTAGAAGGAGCACCAACACCCTTCACTAAAATTAACAGAACAATAAAAATTCTGAAAAACTAAAGATCATTTGATGCTGATGAAGTTTCAAACAGAATTCTCAAAACTTATTCTAGCTTCATAAGTAAAATGATGTATGTAATGTACCTCTGGGATAGAGATTTTTTTTATCAAACAGATTAAAAGATGCAGTTGTTAAACCTTGCCATAAGTAAGATAACAACAAAGACTCAAATGATTACCGCCCAGTTTTCGTACTGACATCTTTTTCCAGAGTAGCTGATAAAATAATATACTCAAGAGTCACACTGAAGTAGAACAAATTTTCTCGTATTTAGCATGTCACAGTTTGGGTTCCAGAAAGGTTGGTCGACTCACATTGCTACTCATACATTCACTCATAAACTGTTTCAAGGTTTCAGTAATGAAATACAGGGTGATACAGAAAAACGGGAATGTTTGAAATGGTAGATGGCAGCACTGCGCGTTCGTGACAGCGAGTAAACAGTCCGTAATTTCAGGAATCGTGGTTCAGTGGATCGGACAACAGCGTGCGTTAGCCATATAAATGGGTTATAAAAACAATGATATTTTGGTAGCGGCGCAGGGAGAGTTTCAACGTTTGTATGATTTAGGACGTCATGATGCCATTCCGTCGAAACACGCGATAAAATGTTGGATTAATCACTTTGAAGAGACTGGATCTGCCCTCAAGAAGAAACCAACAGTACGACCTAGGAGTGTGCGCTCTCCAGCGAACAGTGATGTTGGACGCGAGTCTGTCTTAAGGAGCCCACGGCGTTCAGTTCGTAAGTAAGCAGCAGCGGTTGGAATGTCCCGGGGGAGTGTTCGCAGAATTCTTCATCTTGATTTAAAATTTCATCCCTACAAACTACAGATGGTGCAACAACTGAAGGACAACGATTACCTGTTACGATTAGGATTCTGTCAACAAATGATAACAAAAATAAACAATGACTATGAATTTCTAAACAAGTTGTGGATGTCAGATAGGGCACCATCTCACAGGTTATGTGAATGAACAGAACTACCGCTACTGTGCAAACAGAAATCCTAATGACGTTCATGAACGCTCTGTACACGCGAGTAAAGTGACAGTATGGTGTGGTGTTTCATCATAAGTGATTGTCAGATCGTATTTTTCCACAAATGAACAGGGAAACACAATAGATGTCAATGCCGATCGTTACGTGGAGATGTTACGAACTTTCGTTACACCTGCATTGAACAACTTTGCAAACGGTCAAGAAGCTTGGTTTCAACAGGATGGAGCGACTTCGCACACTGCACGGCAAGCAGTGGCATATGTGCGAGAACTTTTTGGCAACCGTGTGGTCTCACGATTCGGTAACATTCTCTGCCCACCTAGATCACCAGGTTTATCCGTTTGTGATTTTTTCATGTGAGGCTACCTCAATAGCAGAGTCTACACGACTCGACCAAGAACCCTGGTGCGGTAGCGTTCTCGCTCCCCACGCCCGGGTTCCCGGGTTCGATTCCCGGCGGGGTCAGGGATTTTCTCTGCCTCGTGATGACTGGGTGTTGTGTGATGTCCTTAGGTTAGTTAGGTTTAAATAGTTCTAAGTTCTAGGGGACTGATGACCATAAATGTTAAGTCCCATAGTGCTCAGAGCCATTTGAACATTTTTCATTCTTCATGATTTTTTCAAAGAATTTTTAAGTGATTCTATGAAAATATTCTCTCCCTATTTTCGAAAAAACATATCCAGTTCCGCACAACAAAATGTCACACCAACAGTTGATGCTTCATGTGGAATGGAGTCAGTAAATAGGATAGAATGTTACTAATTTATGGGTGTGCATTCTTATCAAAACTTGAATTGGACGAAGCAAATCTCGGAGCTCCTAAAATAATTAACTTTAGGTATTCTTGCGCTTCGTATAATAGCTAGACTTAGAAACAAAGGATTCAGCTTCCTGAGATATTTTGCATATTACCACTGAATGATGTCTTACTAAATAATTTTGTGGGGTAAGTCGCCACTTAGAAAACCGAGAGAGGTGGTGCAGTGGTTAGTACACTGGACTCGCATAACAAGACGGCTGTGGAAACCAGCGTCCGGCCATCCTGATTTAGGTTTTCCGAGATTTCTCTACATAGCTTCAGATAAACGCCGAGATGGTTCCTGAGACGGGGCACGAACGACTTCCTTCTCCATCCTTCCCTAATCCGATGGGACCGATGACCTCGCTGTTTGGTCTCCTCCTCCGAATCAATCAACCACTTGGGAAAAAAGCAGCGACTGCACAAAAGCGAGGATTAATAATAATATTTGGTTTTCACTGACGGTTATAATGTAGGTACATCTTTAAGGAATTAAGCATTTAAAGTGTGCGTCACAACAAATATATACGCTAACCAAATTCGTCACAAATAAACCATCGCAATTTAAGAAAAATAGCGATATTTGTACCTACAACACTAGATGAAAGAAAAAAATGTTTTATTACACATTGTTAAAGCTGTCAGTGCCTCAGAAAGGAGTTCAATAAGCAGCAACAAAAATTGGTCGTGAGATGAGGAATAACACAAAATTTCTGGCAGGTACCAAATGGTTCAAATGGCTCTGAGAACTATGGGACTTAACTTCTGAGGTCATCAGTCCCCTAGAGCTTAGAACTAATTAAACCTAACTAACCTAAGGACATCACACACATCCATCCCCGAGGCAGGATTCGAACCTGCGACCGTAGCGGTCGCGCGGTTCCAGACTGTAGCGCCTAGAACCGCTCGGCCACCCCGGCCGGCCGGCAGGTACCAAACTAGGTTTTAAATGTAACCTAAAATAATTTCACCTGGATAGTTCCTTCTGTCCTACGAACGAATTTCCATCTAAAAAAGTTCAAAAAACTGTTTTGAATGTAGTTGTATGAAAAGGACTAAAAGATAAAGTTTTTATTAACGTTAACAGTAATCACATACACATGTCTTGTAAGCTCAACATTTCGAAGTCATTCCCACAAAATAATCGTCAAATGGTCTATGAAGCATGTAACTAGGTAACTAAGTAATTAATTAACTCAGCCTCTAATTTCTGTCCGTTGCTCAGATTTCAGACTCTTGTCGAGTGAAAAGTCGTTATACTTTAAATGATATAATTCATTAATTGACATTTATCTAGTGTCGTCAAATTTGATTTTTAATTTTATGCTGTGAATCACCCAGACAGCGGGATATTCTGCACAAAATAATCGTCAGTCTTGAGTCTTGCGCATTCTTGTCCTCAATTGGAATAACACGACTTCATTTTGCCACGATTTTGCTGTACCGATCACTACAAGCAGTGAAAATGACGATGTATTTCTAAACCAATTTGTCCTTTCCAATGTAAGAAACGACTAACAAGGCGAACACTTTGCACTTTGTTATTTGGAAGTGATATGTCCGTAATAAACACACAATTAGTGTGCTGCTACTGAGACCTTGCGAACTGTGTCTCATCTCAAAAAAATGGTTCAAATGGCTCTGAGCCTCTATGGGACTTAACATCTATGGTCATCAGTCCCCTAGAACTTAGAACTAATTAAACCTAACTAACCTAAGGACATCACACAACACCCAGTCATCACGAGGCAGAGAAAATCCCTGACCCCGACGGGAATCGAACGCGGGAACCCGGGTGTCTCATCTCGTAGACGCTGCCAGACTCCACAATATTACTAACGGGAAAAATTGAGTTACCTTAGGGACCCGTCTGTTTACTTTCCCGGAGCGTCAGCCAAAAGGGCATTGGTGTGGCGCTCGTGGCAGCACGAGCATTCGGGCGCGCAAACACTTGACGATTCCAGGGAGACCGTCTCAGACAAATGCACATCGCCTCACCGCTCGTTTCGAGGAAGGAATAATTCGCCTGCGGCCTCCCTGCCTGCCTGCGTGCACCTTTGCTATTTGCTGAGGCCGCTGCGCGGGTTGTGTGTTGTCTGTACGTGGACTGCCTGGGGCTCGCCGTCTCCGTGTATCCACTAAAAATGTCGCAGATTCATTCGACTTTGCATTAACAACTCAGCAGCGTGACCATTTCTTGAAAGCGACCAGGTATGGTTTATAATGTTCAAGTTGGTTTCCATATCCGCCAGAGCACCAATAAAATGAATGTGAAGGCCGGCTTTTGCACTTTTTTTAACTTCAGTCGTCTGTTAATGTCGACTGGAGTACACTAACTGAAATTATATAGATTGCAGAGAAAAAAATACAGCAAACGAAAAGTTACCTTCAGCTGGGGCAAAAAACAGACTACAGGTTTCGAAGGGCGTGGAAGGGAGGCAGTCGTTCAGATTTTAGTAAACCACGGACAAATACACTACTAGCCATTAAAACTGCTACACCAAGAAGAAATGTAGATGATAAACGGGTATTCATTGGGCAAATATATTATACTAGAACTGCCATGTGATTACATTTTCACGTAATTTGGGTGCATAGATCCTGAGAAATCAGTACCCAGAACAACCACCTCTGGCCGTAATAACGGCCTTGATACGCCTGGGCATTGAGTCAAACAGAGATTAGATGGCGTGTACACGTACAGCTGCCCATGCAGCTTCAACACGATACCACAGTTCATCAAGAGTAGTGACTGGCGTATTGTGACGAGGCACTTGCTCGGCCACCATTGACCACACGTTTTCAATTAGTGAGAGGTCTGGAGAAAGTGCTGGCAGGTTAGCAGTCGAACATTTTCTGCGTCCAGAAAGGCCCGTACAGGACCTGCAACATGCGGTCGTGCATTATCCTGCCGAAATGTAGGGTTTCGCAGGGATCGAATGAAGAGTAGAGGCACGGGTCGTAACACATCTGAAATGTAACGTCCACTGTTCAAAGTGCAGTCAGTGCAAAGAAGAGGTGACCGACACGTGTAACCAGTGGCACCCCATATCATCATGCCAGGCGATACGCCAGTATGGCGATGACGAATACAGGCTTCCAATGTGCGTTCACCGTTATGTCGCCAAACACGAATGCGACCATCATGATGCACCTGGATTCATCCGAAAAAATGACGTTTTGCCATTCGTGCACCCAGGATCGTCGTTGAGTACACCATCGCAGGCGCTCCTGTCTCTGATTCAGCGTCAAGGGTAACCGCAGCCACGGTCTTCGAGCTGATAGTCCATGCTGCTGCAAACGCCGTCGAACTGTTCGTGCAGATGGTTGTTGTCTTGCAAACGTCCGCATCTGTTGACTCAGGGATCGAGACGTGGCTGCAATAACGGTTACAACCATGCGGATAAGATGCCTGCCATCTCGACTGCTAGTGATACGAGGCCGTTGGGATCCATCACGACGTTCCGTATTACCCTCCTGAAACCACAGATTCCATATTCTGCTAACAGTCATTAGATCTCGACCAACGCGAGCCGCAATGTCGCGATACGGTAAACCGCAATCGTGATAGGCTACAATCTGACCTTTATCAAAGTTGGAAACGTGATGGTACGCATTTCTCCTCCTTACACGAGGCATCACAACAACGTTTCACCAGGTAACGTTGGTCAACTACTGTTTGTGTATGATAAATCGATTGGAAACTTTCCTCATGTCAGCAAGTTGTAGGTGTCGCCAATGGCGCCAACCTTGTGTGAATGCTTTGAAAAGCTAATCGTTTGCATATCACAGCATCTTCTTCCTGTCGGTTAAATTTCGCGTCTGTAGCACGTCATCTTCGTGGTGTTGCAATTTTAATGGCCAGTAGTGTATGTAAACAGAATTAAAATTGAGGGAGAAGTAACAAAACTGTAACGTTTGCCTCGGGCATGGATGTGTGTGATGTCCTTAGGTTAGTTAGTTTTATGTAGTTCTAAGTTATGGGGACGGATGACCTTAGAAGTTAAGTCCCATGGTGCTCAGAGCCATTTGATAAAGGTGCCTCGACACCTAACGTTGAAATCACGCAGTCTCCTTATGGGTGGCCGAGGAAAACATTTCAGACACACCACTGAGCAGACTTGACACGAAACGCCCTCAGAATGGGGAATAAAGGGATAAATGAAACAATTTCCTTCTCTTCAGGCGTCTATTCCCAAACATATTGTGGTAGAAATCGACAGTTCGCAGTCTCATGAACAACCAGACGCGTTCTTGACAACGTTCTCTGCTGACACTCTCTGGGCGATTCAGACCCATCTAAAGTCATCGTGGGGCTGCAACCCCATTGAACCTGATGTGACCTTCGAAACAGAGTGCGATGGTAATAGTTGCAGTGGTGTACAGTATGGAACCGCTAGAGACCCTTCAAAACCATTCGACGAAATTTAAACTTGATCCGAAGCAGAAGGTGCCTACGGTTTCGCAGACCTGTTTCGCGTCCTCCTTTGGTGTGATGTCGGTAGGGGGGTTGAGAGGAGAGAAGAGGGTGCAACATTAACATGTGTGTGAATGGAACGGCAAAAGGCCCACTCTAAGACCACCCATTTAGGTGGCACACACGCAGAATTTTGAGTACTTTAAAAACGTGCCTGTCAGAGACTTCGACACTGACGCAGAGTCAGCTCAGTGGTGCCTCGTGGCTGCTGCAGTATCTGTAAGCAGAAATCCTCACCTAAGGAGTGTCGAAGGGGTTGCTGCCCTCAGCACCCTACAGTATCCACGACGCACCACTTAGCTGAATCGGTGTCGAAAGTACATTTTTGAAGTGGTCGAAAAGCGTTGGTGGCACTGAGGATGTTGCCGAACAGGGGGCGGGAGTTCAAGCAGAAGCATCAAAGGAAGGGCTGATGTGAGGGTGGGAGGGCGTGTAACGACCTTCCAATCATGTGTCACGTCCACAGTGGATTTTGACAGCTCTGCCGTGAAATTTGGTGCCAGTGTGACACCTACCTTACACCTCACATGAAATTCTGATACGTGGCCTTTTTTCTCATGTGTCGCCGCCTTCATCTACATTTTCATGGATACTCTGCAAGTCACATTTAAGTCCCGGGCGGAGGGTTCATTGAACCACCTTCACAATAATTCTGTATTATTCCAATTTCGTACAGAACGCAGAGGAAACGAACACCTATATCTTTCCGTACGAGATCTGATTTTCCTTATTTTCTCGTGGTGATCGTTTCTCACTATGTCTGTCGGCGTTAACAAAATACACTACTGGCCATTAAAATTGCAACACCAAGAAGATATGCAGATGATAAACGGGTATTCATTGGACAAATATATTATACCAGAACTGACATGTGATTACATTTTCACGCCACTTGGGTCCATAGATTCCGAGAAATCAGTATCCAGAAAAATCACCGCTGGCCGTAATAACGTCCTTGATACGCCTGGGCATTGAGTCACACAGAGCTTGGAAGGCGTGTACAGGTACAGCTGCCCACGCAGCTTCAACACGACACCACAGTTCATCAAGAGTAGTGACTGGCGTATTGTGACGAGCCAGTTGCTCGGCCACCATTGACCACACGTTTTCAATTGGTGAGAGATCTGGAGAATGTGCTGGCAGGTTAGCAGTCGAACATTTTCTGCGTCCAGAAAGACCCGTACAGGACCTGCAACATGCGGTCGTGCATTATCCTGCCGAAATGTAGGGTTTCGCAGGGATCGAATGAAGAGTAGAGCCACGGGTCGTAACACATCTGAAATGTAACGTCCACTGTTCAAAGTGCCGTCAGAGCGAAGAAGAGGTGACCGACACGTGTAACCAGTGGCACCCCATATCATCATGCCAGGCGATACGCCAGTATGGCGATGACGAATACACGCTTCCAATGTGCGTCCACCGCGATGTCGCCAAACACGGACGCGACCATCATGATGCTGTACGCAGAATCTGGATTCATCCGAAAAACTGACGTTTTGCCATTCGTGCACCCAGGATCGTCGTTGAGTACACCATCGCAGGCGCTCCTGTGTCTGATTCAGCGTCAAGGGTAACCGCAGCCATGGTCTCCGAGCTGATAGTACATGTTGTTGCAAATGTCTTCGAACTGTTCGTGCAGATGGTTGTTGTCTTACAAACGTCCCCATCTGTTGACTCAGGAATCGAGACGTAGCTGCACGATCCGTTACAGCCATGCGGATAAGATGCCTGTCATCTCGACTGCTAGTGATACGAGGCCGTAGGGATCCTGCACAGCGTTCCGTATTACCCTCCTGAACCCACCGATTCCATGTTCTGCTAACAGCCATTGGATCTCGACCAAAGCGAGCAACAATGTCGCGATACGATAAACCGCAATCGTGATAGGCTACAATCCGACCATTATCAAAGTCGGCAACGTGATGGTACGCATTTCTCCTCCTTACACGAGGCATCACAACAACGTTTCACCAGGCAACGCCGGTCAACTGCTGTTTGTGTATGAGAAATAGGTTGGAAACTTTCCTCATGTCAGCACCTTGTAGGTGTCGCACCGGCGCCAACCTTGTGTGAATGCTCTGAAAAGCTAATCATTTGCATATCACGGCATCTTCTTCCTGTCGGTTAAATTTCGCGTCTGTAGCACGTCATCTTCATGGTGTAGCATTTTTAATGGCCAGTAGTGTTTTCGCATTCGTAGGAGGAAGCTGGTGACTGAAATTTCGGCTGAAGATTTTGCCACAAAGAAAAACACCTTTGTTTTAAAGATGTCCACTCCAAATCCTGCATTATTTCAGACACACTGTCTCCCCTATTTCGCGATAATGCTAAACGTATTGACCTTTTTTGAACTTTCTCGATGTACTACGTCTCTCCCGTCTGGTAAGGATTCCCCACCGCGAAGCAGTATTCTAAAAGAAGACAGACAAGCATAGTGTGGGCAGTCTATTTAATATATTTGTTACATTTACTATGTGTTCTGTCAATGAAACGCAATCCTTGGTTAGCCTTCCTTACAACATTTTCTATGTGTTCCTTCCAGTTTAAGTTGTTCGTAATTTTGCGGCCTTTAGATTTACCGTATAACCGAAGTTTTATGGATTCATTTCAGCACTCATGTGGATGACCCCATATTTTTCGTTTTTTGGGGTCAATAGCCAATTTTCGCACCGTACAGATGACTTTTCTAAATCGTTTGCAATTTGTTTTGATCTTCTGATGATAAACGAAAGCCTCATCTGCAAACAACCTAAGAGGGCTGCTCATGTTGTCTCCTAAATCATTTATATAGGTGAGGAACAGCAAAGGGCCTACAACACTATCTTGGGGAACGCCAGAAATCAATTCTGTTTTACTCGATTACTTTCCGTCAGTTACTACGAACTGTGACCTCTCTGACAGGAAATCACGAATCGAGTCACATACCTGAGACGTTTAGGTTTCCTTATTGGTAACGCCACGTAGCGCTCTGTATGAAAATCACTGGCTGTGCTGTGTGCAGTCTGTGGCTAGTTTGCATTGTTGTCTGCCATTGTAGTGTTGGGCAGCTGGATGTGAACAGCGCGTAGCGTTGCACAGTTGGAGGTGAGTCGCCAGCAGTGGTGGATGTGGGGAGAGAAATGGCGGAGTTTTGAAATTTGTAAGCACGCAATTTCACTACAAGCAGCTCACAGTGTCAAAAGACTTCTGGAAATATAGAATACAGACTCAATTTGAAATTGTTTGTCAATAGCACTCAACACTTGATATGAGTAAAGAGCTAGTTGTATTTATCAAAAAACACCTTTCTAAATCCTTGTTGACTGTGTGTCATTTGACCGTTCCCTTCACGATAATACCTAGTGTTCGAACATAATAGGTGTTCCAAAATACTGCTGCGTGTCGACGTTAATGATCTGGAAATGTAGTTTAGTGAATTACTGCTGTTGCCTTTCTTGAATACTTGTCTGACTTGTACAACTTTGCAATCTTTGAATATTGATCTTTCGTCGGGCGAGCAGTTGTATAAGATTTTTAGGTATGAACTACTCCGCATACTCTGAAAGAAACATAATAGGCGTACAATCTAGACCGGAAAACTTGCCATTATTAAGTGATTTACGTTGCTTCACTACTCCGAGGATATCTGCTTCTAAGTTACTCATGTTGGCAGTTGTTCTTGATTCGAATTCAGGAATATTTACTTTGTCATCTTTAGCGAAGCAACGTTCTAAACGTCGTCAAGCCAGAGGGTGAAGTCGCAGGGCGCTATTCTTTTGCCCCACAACATAGAAAGATTGTAGGCACTGTATGTAGGCTGTTTAGGTTTCCTTATTGGTAACGCCACGTAGCGCTCTGTATGAAAATCACTGGCTGTGCTGTGTGCAGTCTGTGGCTAGTTTGCATTGTTGTCTGCCATTGTAGTGTTGGGCAGCTGGATGTGAACAGCGCGTAGCGTTGCACAGTTGGAGGTGAGTCGCCAGCAGTGGTGGATGTGGGGAGAGAAATGGCGGAGTTTTGAAATTTGGAAGACCGAATGTCATGAACTGCTATATATATTATGACTTTTGAACACTAGTAAGGTAAATACATTGTTTGTTCTCTATCAAAATCTTTCATTTGATAACTATGCCTATTAGTAGTTAGTGCCTTCAGTAGTTTGAATCTTTTATTTAGCTGTCAGTAGTGGCGCTCGCTGTATTGCAGTAGTTCGAGTAACGAAGATTTTTGGTGAGGTAAGTGACTTGTGAAAGGTATAGGTTAATGTTTGTCAGGGCCATTCTTTTGTAGGGATTTTTGAAAGTCAGATTGCGTTGCGCGAAATATATTGTGCGTCAGTGTAAGCACAATCATTTATAATTTTTCTAAGGGGACGTTTCAGCACCTTTGGGCCAAATTTTAAACTTATGCGTCCCAGTGGCAGACCCTTACGATGCTGCGCAGAATATTTATTGTCTACGTTTCGAACAACTCTACATGCCACACAAATACGTAATTTCGGAAATGATTTCGTAACATACATTTCTGTTCGATGTCAGTATGTTTCTCATATTTCTGTTTTCAGAAAAGCTTTTCTATTTATTGTCAGCCTGAAGTTTATATCCTCTCTGCGTTAGCCGTAGTCAGTTATTTTGTTGTCATGATGTCAATTCCCTCCAGCACTATTTCTATGCCACGTAATGTTGGGGCACTCCTGCATACTCGCAGGGGCCTTACACAATATAAGGCAGGTGTAGCAGTGTCTTTGGTTCTACAGTGTACTTTTCAGTAGAAGAATGGCGAAATCGGGTTACATTTGAAGTCCACAGCTCACTATGTAGAGTAGCCCAAAGCGAGAGCAGACTGTTATTCCACGTGAAGGACGCAGTAACCTTATGAACATTTAAGACATTCTTTGTCTAGCACTGGCGCCCAGACACAGATACTGGAGGCTCAGAGAGCGCTGTGTTGTGTTCCCACACACAGTGTCTGGGAGGTCGCGGCCGCGCGCCGGCTGTATGTAGTCGGGTGCACACGTGTCCATTCACCGCGGCGCCGCCCGCCGAATGACAGATCGCGTCTGGCGGGAGCGCCGCCAGCTGGAACACACCTGCGCTGCTCCACTTGGCTGGCCACACACACACACAGACACACAGCTCTCACTATCCACCAAACACCCTGCCACGTGTCGCGTAAATATCGCTCGACACTATGGGAAACACCGTGCTACTGTGAAACGGTCACGCGCACACACCAACTCATATGTACAGTACTGGCCATTAAACGGATTTCTCATACACAAACAGCAATTGAACGGCGTTGCCTGGTGAAACGTTGTTGTGATGCCTCGTGTAAGGAGGAGAAATGCGTACCATCACGTTTCCGACTTTGATAAAGGTCGGATTGTAGCCTATCGCGATTGCGGTTTATCGTATCGCGACATTGCTGCTCGCGTTGGTCGAGATCCAATGACTATTAGCAGAATATGGAATCGGTGGGTTCAGGAGGGTAATACGGAGCGCCGTGCTGGATCCCAACGGCCTCGTATCACTAGCAGTCGAGATGACAGGCAACTTATTCGCATGGCTGTAACGGATCGTGCAGCTACGTCTCGGTCCCTGAGTCAACAGATGGGGACGTTTGCAAGACAACAACCATCTGCACGAACAGTTCGACGACGTTAGCAGCAGCATGGACTATCAGCTCGGAGACCATGGCTGCGGTAACTCTTGATGCTGCATCACAGACAGGGTCGCCTGCGATGGTGTACTCAACGACGAACCTGGGAGCACGAATGGCAAAACGTCATTTTTTCGGATGAATCCAGGTTATATTTACAACATCATGATGGTCGCATCCGTGTTTGGTGACATCGCTGTCAACGCACATTGGAAGCGTGTATTCGTCATCGCCATACTGGCGTATCACCCGACGTGATGGTATGAGGTGCCATTGTTTACACGTCTTGGTCACCTCTTGTTCGCACTGACGGCACTTTGAACAGTGGACGTTACATTTGAGATGTGTTACGACCCGTAGCTCTACCCTTCATTCAACGTCTGGTCAATGGTGGCCGAGCAACTGGATCGTCACAATACGCCAGTCACTACTCTTGATGAACTGTGGTATCGTGTTGAAACTGTATGGTTAGCTGTACCTGTACACGCCATCCAAGCTCTGTTTGACTCAAAGCCCAGGCGTATCAAGGCCGTTATTACGGCCAGAGGTGATTGTTCTGGGTACTGATTTCTCAGGATCGATGTACCCAAATTGCGTGAAAATGTAATCACATGTCAGTTCTAGTACGATATATTTGTCCAATGAATACCCGTTTATCATCTGCATTTCTGTTTGGTGTAGCAATTTTAATGGCCAGTAGTTTATTATTCGACAAATCAAAATGAAGGCCTGGCCACGGTGGCAACACTGTCTCGTTGACTCTTTACGAACAGGGAAGACAGGTAATAAGTACTCTTCCAAGCGAAAGGTTGTCCTATCGCGACGAGACCTAACGATTATTGCTGTGATGTTGCTCTTCCAGACAGCATCCTGTACGAGTAAATCAGCTGCGTCTTTACCAGTGATCACTCGTACTTTAGGTACCTGAGCTACGGAAGACGCAACTTTAAAAGAATAGCTCGATTTAGTAATAGTGTCGAGCCGCGCACGTCTGCTTTCATGCTCTGCAGGTAATTCGCTGCAAATAATAACCTATAGCTGTGATCCTGCAGTCAAATAGCCTGGGCATTGGGCAGAACTGTGAATTAATAAAATACACAGGAACACAAAATAATAGTTAAGTGATTAATTGAATAACAAGGGTTCTGTTCTAAAGGCTGTATTTGACGTGTTTATTCAGTAAAGAACACCTTAAATAAAGGGAAAGTGGTCCCATGTTATTCAGTTAAAAAGCAGACGGAGAATACCATTATCAAATGCTGTAAAGTTGACTGCGGTGAGAGAATGTTAGAAAAACCCCATACTAAATAGTCAAAGACTCGTGACAACTGAACTCATTTTGTTATGATACACGGAAGATTCACCAGACAAAATAGTTCAGAGTTCAACGTGTTGATTCACAAATTAACTCATGTGACACGAAGAGTAGTAACTCATACTCTATTCTGAGTTCCGTAAATCAAGCGGTATAAGTTTGACTCCTTCGCTGGAGCGCGTTCAGGCCTCTCGAAATGTAAGGTCCTTTCAAAAGTTACAGTACTGTAGCGGCCGCTCACCGACCAGAAACAATCACCTATATGACTGACTGGTGCACGCTACTCTAGATACGGGAGCCTTCTTCCAGAACTCGCCACAAAGTAATCAGAATCGCTCTCTTGAGTTCTCCACTCCAGAAGTGCCAGTCTCCACTTGATTCCTGTAGTGTTTTGCTGCTGTCTGGTTTTCCGTTGGCTGGAAGCGAGCCTCACCAAAAAAAAAAATAGTCGTTAAGCTCTACAGATATGATTTGCTTCAAGTTGACCATTTCGGCCACGAGGGATTAGCCGAGCGGTCTAAGGCGCTACAGTCATGGGCTGTGCGGCTGGTCCCGGCGGAGGTTCGAGTCCTCCCTCGGGCATAGGTTAAGTATTGTGTAAGCTTAGGGACTGATGACCGTAGCAGTGAAGTCCCATAAGATTTCACATACATTTTTGACCATTTCCCAGACTAAACCAATATAGTAGAACAATATGCAAATTAAGAAATGTTATAAACATTCCGTTACACTCAGGTATTTCATAATGATTATAAATGAAGGTTTGTCCCTAAGGATATATGCTAATCTTCTTTTGCAAATGCGCTCACATTAAATGACAACGAATTGTTGTTAAATATTAGTTAAATAATTACTTATGGTTTCCTGACAGAAGTGTCTTTTGTTTCTGTTTTGAATTGTGGTGGCTACTAGCGCATGCGGCTGACTACTTTTAAACTAGCACAGTTTTTTTAAAGCACTTGGAATCAACATTTAAATAGAGTTACTGGCAAAATAGTAAACTGTTGAGTAAATAAAAACACAAGTGTGACAAAATATGAGGGACTGATTCTTTGTTCGTTTGGTGTGTAAATATGGAGGATACGATGTTCTCACGAACATTTGTATAATAAAAGAGCTAAAAACGTAATAAATCAAAAAATAAAAGACAGATATGTAGCTTTCAGAAATGATAGCTATTACGCAGTGCTATCATTGGAGGAAACGTTTGCTGAAATCACACAATAAGAGTTGTTAATTCAGAGGATTACTGTGAAAATGTTTACTCACTGTGAGTTATTAACTTATGTAGTTTTAAAGGTATTGAGATACTGTCGTCACTGGATGTGCCTCATTTTTCTGAGATCGCGGAAGTATTGCATTAATATGTGATGTGAGTTACTGTAGAATCTCAAAGAGCTGTAACTTAGACATTTAAAAGATCTTCTCAGACTCTGCCATTTCTTGCAGCACCTACGGCACAAAGGCTACGTTAGAAACAGCAATCCAAATTCCCAGCTTAGGGTTTTTCCCTGTTTCCGGCCACGTGCCCCTTGCCCAGAGCGTCCACTGCCGCCGTTCTGATCACGGGAACGCTAGCGTCCAACCGTACATCAAATTCGTCTTACCTCGCAGCAGGTCTAGGCTGCCGATTACCTCTCCTATAAACGCGTAACGTTACAACACGCTACATGTCTGTACGGCACTCCCATGTCTGCCCCTACAAAGGATCGGAGACAGGCACTTTCGTTTCACAATACAACTCTGATGCTGTCACCATTTATTCAGCATATAACAGCCTATATATGTATTCTCCCTTCCTCTAAATAAACCGCTGTTCACTATGACAAGAAGCGATAGTTCCGTGTGTGATCAAGTACTTCAACGTAAGAAAGAAAGTTAGTTCATGGTCAATATAGATAATTTCTTCCAAATATTGCAACTTCTCCTTCACTGTTTATCACCGTCCACGGAGAGAAATGGTTGAATCAGTTCCTTTGAGGGTTATTATACCAGTAGTAGATGTTACTGTACTTCTGTATGAAAAATAGACGATGGTACAGACGGGAAAAATTCAAAAGCATGGTTCGGATTGCCTTAGACAACAATGTTCAGAGCAAGGTTTTAAGAGATGAGAAAGACTTACAATGGTCTTATAGCCGTGTATGCTGCGGAAAGAAAGAGAGCTTCATCACAGATTCAAGAAAGTCAAAAACTAGCTGACAAAAGCTCAACGACACGAAAACGAGCGTAAAGAGAACAATGAGAGAAGCTTTCAATAACATTGAAAGCAAAAATTTTTCAACAAATCCGACTAAAAACCCTAAGAGGTTTTCTTACGCAAAAGCAGTAATTGGTTCGGAATCATCTATTCAACACTCAGAGGCCATTCAGAAACTGGAAAGTAAGATAACAGAGAGAAGGCCGGAATTGTTTCACTATGGAAAGTAGTAATAATGTCTCTCTTTTCAATCATCGTACGAATGTCTAAATGGCAGACATTGAAATAACCTACTGCGGAACACAAAAGCAATTCCAGTCGCTTAGTAGTGCAGAGGCATCAGGACCAGACGACGTATCTGTAAGATTCTATAAAGATTACGCGAAAGAGCTTCCTCTCCTTCTAGCAGCAGTTTATCGTAGTTCACTAGAGAAATGAAGGGCATCTTGTGACACGAAAGGAAAACAAAAAAAGAAAAAAAAGCGCAGTTCATTCGTGTTTTCAAGAATGGTCGTGGGGTAGGTGCACATAGGCTGGGGTAGGCGCGCATAGGCCTATACTGTTGTAGAATTATGGAACATGTTTCGTGCTAAAGAATTATGACGTTTTTGGAGAATGAAAATCTCCTCTACACAAAGCAACATGGATTCCACAAACAGAGATCTTGCGAAATTCAGTTCGCGCAGTTTCTCCATGCAAATGACACTAATAAAGAACAAAAAAAATAGTTCCGCCCTGAGATCCATAACGCTGACGATATAACAGTTCAGGCTGATGCCTTGTCCGTCGATTTCAGGATGGTATCTGACATTGTCCCACACTGCCATTTAGTGAAACAAATAAGAACTTACCGAGTATCAGACCAGTTTTGTGACTGGGTTCAAGACTTCCTAGCTGACAGAACTCAACACATCGCTGTTAGAGAACAAAATCACCAGCCTTTGAGGTAATTTCCGGGGTACCCCAAGCAAGTGTGAGAGGAACGGTATTGTTTACAGCGCAGCATATAAATGATTTAGTAACAAGCGTCGAAAGCTCTTTAAGACTGTTCGCAGATGATGCGTTTGTCTATAACAAGATAGCAACGCCTAGAAGACAGTATGGTTCAAATGGTTCTAAGACTTAACATCTGTGGTCATCAGTTCCCCACAACTTAGAACTACTTAAACCTAACTAATCTAAGGACATCACACACATCCATGCCCTAGCAAGATTCGAACCTGCGACCGTAGCAGTCGCGCGGTTCCGGACTGAAGCGACCAGAACCTCTCGGCCACCGCGGCAAAGACAGTATCGATTTATAGAATGTACTACAGAGGAGTGATGAATGGCAGTTGAATGTGAACGCCAATACATGTAACATATTGTGCATAGAAAAGAAAAAAGATCCACTACTGTCCAACTACAGTATTAACGAAAAATGACTGTAAAAGGAATGTAACGTAAAATATCTAGGAGTAACTACTCAGAGCGATGGTAAGTGGAGTGACTACGTCAAAGAAATAGTAGCAAAAGCAGATGCCAACTGAGAGTCCTAGGAATAATCTTGAGGAAATGTAACTCATGCACGAAAGAAGTGGGGTAGAAGGCGCTTGTTCGACCGATTCTTGCGTGTTGTTCATTCGTCTAGGATCCTCACGAAGTAGGACTGATAGAAGCGACAGAGAAAGGCAGCACGTTTTGTATTAGCGCGAAATATGGGAAAGAGCGTCACAGAAATGATACAGGATTTGAGCTGGAAATCGTTAAAAGAAAGGCGTTTTTCGTTGCGACGGAATCTTCTCACGAATTTCCAATCACCAACTTTCTCCTCCGAATGCGAAAATGTTTTATTGACACACACCTACATTGGGAGGAACGATCACCACGATAAAATAACGGAAATCGGAGCTCGTACGGAAAGATATATGTGTTCATTCTTTCCGCGCGCTATACGAGATTGGAATAATGGAGAATTGTAAAGGTGCTTCGATGAACCCTCTGCCAAGCACTTAATTGTGATTTGCAGAGTATCCATGTAGATGTAGATGTAGAAGATCTAATGAAGAACGGAGCGTTTCGTCACTGGATCGCTTAGTCGGGGTGTGGGCGTTACAGAGAAGCTAACACAGTCCAGTGGCAGACGTTACAAGAGAGGCGGTGTGCATCACTGGCAGTTTTACTGTCGAAATTTCGAGAGAGTACTTTCCTAAAAGAATAGGATACCCTACTGCTTACTCCTACGTACATCCTGCGAAAGCCGATGACGAGAAAATTCAAGAAATTCGATCTAATACAGAAGCTTACCGACAGTAACTCGTCCCGATGTAATGCCACTTCCTCGGACGAGAAATAAAAAATCAAAAATTAGCTCCCAATACCCCAAAAAGATTTCCCCCCAAGTCCCAAATTCCCAGAAAAGTGAATAAGCGAACGAAGTTCCATTTATCACTATTATTAGGACAATAACAAGTAATTAAATCAGGAATCTAAGACTTGACAATTTAGCAATCTACGAAAGAAAGATTAAATTTCAGTAAAATTAAAATCAAAATCATAATAAATTGCAAAATTAGCGTAAATTAACATACGCAAAGTAGAACCAACGATCCCAAAGAATACTCCGTGTGAGTACTCTTTGGGATTCGTGAGTAATGCCTAAGTATAATTCGTTACGACAGTTAGCCGAAGCAGGTTATATATTTGAATGCTCGTACATGTAGGTGCGCTTAGATTGTTTATGAGATTGAATAATTGCGATCTATTATGACGTAGTAATACGATCTTCTGACTTCAAATATCACTTCATTAGAATTCGAACTGAGGACTTTTACCTACTAGAATGAAGTGAACTTTTAACTATATGAATGTTATTTAGACAGCGATTTAGGCCACGAACACTGATAGACAATTTTCATGCCTAATAGCCAGTGGTTTATGGAACTTGAGTGATAGGTCTGAGGCATCTAATTGAAATCCCCCCAACACCTGGGAAAGTCTTCTTCTCAAGGCTCGGTTAGGAAGTGACTGATATTGTGCAATAAAACACCCTCTCGTGCCAAGTCGTGCATTTTTTATATAAAATTCTATCAAATTATTGACATGAAACTCCCGAGTAATAATTACGCGCAGCGATAACATTTGACTGTAGCGCTCGGCGCTTGTGTAGAATCTTTGACTCAAATAACAAGCCCACTGTTACGATTCCTTAGATACTTGAAATTACGACCAGCTTGTAAGGAATTTGTTGTAGATGTGACTGTATTGGTTTTATCATTAATATTTCATCATTAATCAGTTAAACATCGATTACGAACGATTAATTACTATTCATGGTGAAGTAAATATCTCACGCACGTCGACATTTCGGTTCAGCACTGTTATTTTGTGTAACGTCGTCTTCGTAACTGGATAACGATCTCAACACTCTACCGACTGTCACCGAGTTTTAGCCGAGGTCAAGTACAAATCAAACCAAATCATCAAGAAGAAGAGCCGTTATACCACGCGTCATTCGCGATTGGAATAGGAAAGGGAAGCGGAGGGTCAGTTAGTGATGACAGAAGTATCCGTGCAGTCGTTGTCGTAATGCGGAAACGGAGCGATTTATGTGACGTCCAAGAGGACATTAGCATTGGCTTTCGGGCCAAGGGTAGAGGCGTTTGTGGAAAGACTAAATGTGTAAACAGTTTGCCTGCCGCCGTGATGAAATTATACCGCGCCTGACAAAACGGCGGTACCCAAAACCGGCGCCGAGGCCACTGTGGGGCCCCACGGACCATATATGACAGGTGTGAACGTCGGCTGCAGAGATGTGCATAGGCGAATAGACGAGGAACTGTTGAGCAACTAAGCACCCAGATGAACCAAGGGGCTACCATCAATGTCTCCTCGATGACCATTCAGCAAACGTTGCTTCGTATGGACCTCCGCAGCAAGCGCTCGGTTCTTCCACCCTTGCTGACTGCTTTTCGTCAGCGGGAAAGGCTGGTATTAGGACGCCAATACCCCAGTTGGACATCGGCTGAGTGGCGACAGGTAGCCTTTTCAGATGAATCAACTTTTGTGCTCCATCTGACAGATGGCGGTTGCCGTGTAATACGTGAAGAATCTGAAAACAAACACCTTGCAACAATCGTCGGCAGGGTCCAGGTCGAAGGAGAGAGCGTTATGGTCTGGGGAACGTTTTCGTGGGATTCCGTGGAAGGCACAGTGGATCAACTATGCATCAAGCCATTGGGACCATGTCCACACCTACATGCAGCTTTTTCCTCGGCACGATGGTATCCACCAGCACGATAATACAACGTGTCACAAAGCTCGCAGTGAAAGTGCATGGTTCTAGGAGCATCAGGATGAGTATTCCGTACTGCCCTGGCCACCAAAATCACAGAATTTAAACGAGTCGACAAAATTCGGGATCACTTAGATCAGTCTGTACGCACCATGGATCCTAAACCGGGAAACCTAGCGCAATGTCTGCGGCACCGAAGTCGGCATGGCACCACGTCCCTGTAGGTGCCTTCCAGAAACTCACTTACTTTCTCGCAGCTGTCTGGGTGGCAAAAGGTGGTTTTTCTGGCTTTTGAGAGGCGGTCATATTAATGTGACTGGGCTGTGTACAACGATAAAACAACTTACCACCGACATTCGGACCGTCCTTATCATAATCCTCTTCGAGACTAATTACAGTAGTTATATCCGAAAAGAAAGTAGAATAACACATAACAGTGGAAGAGGGCTGGAGGAGGAGGAGAATACGCTTTACCCTGAGGCCAAGAAAAAATAAAATTTTGACGTCTAATGATCTCGTCGTTGACGAGATCATTAGAGACCGAGCACAGACCAGTAAAGAGGAACGGAGCGTGAGGCAAAGGAACAAAATTGTCAATGACGTTTAAAAAGAAGTCGCAACGCATTACGTGAATTAGGCAAACTTAAGTGAGGACTGCTGGACGGACGAGCTATCAGTCGCCATTTTTCCGACAGCCTATCCACTGCATTAACAATTACGTCATCATGCTCGGTATGGAATCATTGGTGTAGGTCAGTAATGATGGTTATTACGAGTGACATGGTGTGTACAATACGTTGTTAACGTACAGACCCTGCATGAGTGATAGCCAAGGTAACCTCTAGAAGAGAATTTCTCAGTAACGTGAGAGAAAGATTCCCCCTTACTTGTCAGTCGCTGTCAAGTGGCATCGACAGCGATTAATCAGACTGTGAGCGTCGTCGGCCAGCCAGCTACCGCCCAGCCACTCCTCACGAATACGTGAAAAGTAGCCTTGTGTGCCCATCTGTATGGCCGGCACAGGTTCTGCTGGCTGCTTCTGCGTTACAGGCTTTGTCTGCTCCTCGATTGCTGACCTCTACTTGCAGTGTCTCGCGGATTCTTGTTGAGAGAATCTCCTTAGCAGAATTTAGCCACCAGCTGTGGCCTCTGGATGAACTTTTGAAGGTGGTGTGATAATGATTTTGTAACTGGGATTAGAAAAATAAGTGTTATTCCAAAAAGAAGATCAAAATTTGTTTAAGCTTCAGGTGAGTGACAAGAGACTGCGAGGAAGGCTGGTGGAAAGAAGGCACCAACAGACCACTCAGGTGGTGTTTCCACAAGGACAACGCTACCAAATTTGCCAACATAAAATTAGCGGTGAGGCACTGCACGCTCTTCAACCCTTCCATAACCCTTTCATGAAAACTCGCGCAGAATTAGTTTGGTTAATTCTTTTGGCTGTATTGTGAGCCAATTTTATTAAGGCCATAATAAAAGTCATACAACATTCACGTGTTTGCGGAGCTATTTCCAGAAAAAATGTACTATTACAGCTGCAGGTGCTCCGACAACAGAGTAGGTTGTAATCATTGGGTTCCATTTTAAATAGTAACAAAAACGAGAAACGTCAGCGGTAAACGCCAAATCAAAGATCAAATTCTTCCTTACGTCAAACACTTTTTATTCTGTAGAGACATTTGTCGCTATAGTTACTTTTATTTGTGGTAAGATAATGCTCCCTTCACCACCACAAAATAGTTTCTTCGCGTTTCTAAAGATTTTTGTTGATCTCAATTTTTAGAAATTAAGAGAAGATACGAACAGAAAAAAATGTACTAAAAGTGTAACATCTTTGCATAGTTATGTGAAACCAAAACAGTCAACACCGTAAGATGTATTTTAGACGTTTTCCAGGGTCTTGCATTCGTCTTCTATTCATGATAGTAACAACTACTGCTTTTGTACCATATAGCCAGCTTTCGGTAATATTGAGAATTTGCCACTTAGCATTCTGTCCATAGAGGCTTTCATCGATAAGGAAATTATTTTTAAATTCTTCTTGTCTCCACTCCATCTATGTTTTGGTTTGCTATTCTTACGTGGGAAACTCCCCACCGTACATCCTCTGATTTAATGGTCTAACATTCTGCGTGGTGTCTGTTTGTTCTAAGTCGTGTCTCCCTACCACTTCCGCGCAACGACGCTCTGAGCGTGTTTTTTAGGGAATTGACTAGTTTGAACCTGGGACCTGTTCCTGGTAAGGAGTCGCCAGACCACACATGACATGTAGAGTTCAGAAGAGTTCAGTGAGACTAGCGATGATATAACCAAATACTTAATGAATTCAGCGTCAGCTCCACTGCACTCCCTGTAAAAGAATCTTAATACTAACTAAATTTAGTGGAAGGGCTTCAAGGCTTTCCTATTTTTAGTTAGCTGGTAAAATAACGTCGAAAAAGCAGTTAAGTTTACCATTGGAAATTTTATTCTACTCACAAAACATTGTTTATAAATTGCACTATTGATAAAAGGAAATGTGTTAATACAGGATGATAAAAACCAACTGAGTTCAACAAAAATGTGAACGAATATTCCCCGAATGGGTTTCCAAATTCTACAATGGATCGAAGGATGACCTATGCCATACTACATCTATAATCTAGGTTTAAATTAAGTTTCACAAAAGAGAAAACTATCAAAATGGTCTACAGTGACCCTCAATTATCTTTAATTACTTAACTAACTTGTCGTAAATTACAGTGGCTGATGTGGCTTCTCAATAATTATATAACAGAAAAATCATCGCGTTTCAGATTTTTACTTCAAGTAGCACATGTGAACACAATGAGATTTAATTGACGATCGACCCTAGTATTACGTAAAAAGGGGGTGTTACAGATGAGACTTCTGCAGTTCTGAGTGAAGCTTTATGCCCTGTTATGTTGCATCGCGTGCGTTCATTACCTTGTCGTTGGTTAGGCAGCGTCAGGGGGTGGCGGTCGGTGCAGCTCCATACAGCTCGCCATCTCGGAAGCAACTCTCTCCAAACTTCTCCTTACTACAATTTACCGAAGTTAGTTTAAAAAAAACTATCTGGCTGTGTTTTCATCTGACAAATCAGGGTATCAATGTTAACCTTAAGCTCCGCCTACAAAAATTCTGTCCATCCAATGAGAAACGTTATACTTTTCGTGGTGGGGCAATGTTTTTAACGTTTGCAACACGCTAAAACTTGCAGCTGGTGTCGCCCTTTTAGTGTTATCATAAGATCTATACTGTTCTTCAGAGGGCTCTATCTTTTAACATAGGCTGGGGGTGGTCCTGGCGGTTGGCTGACCACGTGGGTGTCCGTCCCTTATCATAGGGCCTTCTAGCTTAACATAGTTCTGCTCTTGGCTTCTGTTCTCGTTTAACCGCGTGACTGCTACGGTTGCAGGTTCGAATCCTGCCTCGTGCATGGACGTGTGTGATGTCCTTAGGTTAGTTAGGTTTAAATAGTTCTAAGTTCTAGGGGACTGATGACCACAGATGTTAAGTCCCATAGTGCTCAGAGCCATTTTTCTGTTCTCGTTTCTCCCCTCGGAAATGCGTCTGTTTCACGTTGGGAAGGTATGACATGCATTTAGGCATTCTTGTGGTAGTCTGTGGTATTCCATTTGCTTACTCGTTAATCGTATTACTTTGGTTAATTTAATGTCACGATTTATTCGGAGCTATGTGACAAACTGCTGGATTTGCTTATCATGTCAGGGTTTTCATGGAAGGTGTGGCATTTGCCTGACACCTTACAATGTATAAGATGATCCCGTCGATAGTCTGTTAAAAGACACGAAAACAGGAAGAAGGTGTACTGAACTGTGCAAAAAGAAACAAGATAGAAACAGTGGATGGTCCGAGCAGAAGATGTGCAACATCGAGGAAGGCATCCGTGTTCAAATCCGCCTCCTGTTCCATAATTCTTTTTTTTTTGCAAAATTATGAGTGTCCATCAGTGACATGTCTGTTAGCTGTATTCAAATTTGTGTCCGTGTCGTGGTGTAACGTCCGATTGCAACAGTGAGTTCTTATTTCTTCAGATGTTCAGCTGTTGTAGACCTTTACAGCCTTATAATACAAAAACAACAAGTTATAGTCAAAAATTTGTATTAATTTGATGTTGTAGCATCATACAAAACTCTTCGACGCCAGACGTCTCTCCTCTCGTACATCTGATATTTGATACATGTCAGCACAATATTTATGGAAAGACGCCTTAAAATTAAGAGATATGCGTCAGTATAACAAATACTGTTGAGAAACAAGCAAACTACGTTTTTGTTCAGCCAATATCTGTTTATTTCAATGCTGTTTCCGGCTTATTAGACCATCGTCAGGATGATGGCCCAATAAGACGAAAACCGATTAGAAATAAAGAAATGTTGGTGGGGCCAAAGCGTAGTTTGATTGGTTTTCAACTTTAAATGTGAGATCGTGCCACCGAAAGTGACGGAAGAATCTATAAATAAAAATGCCTGAGGACATTATGGATTATACCAGTTCACTATTTCTTTAAAAAAAGAGTTCGTTACTAATGACAGAAAGTTATAAGCTCAGAATTACACAAAATATAAATGGCGTCAAACCTTTACATGTTGAAACACGAAGAAAATAGGTTTTCTCAGTGTGTTGTAATTATTATTTACCAGACATCAGAAGAGGACAGTATAATCACTGATGAAGCACTTCAGTTAAGAAACGTTACTGTGTCACTCACCATTCTGAAAGTATCTTAATAAAACAATTTGAAAGAATAAACTAAACTGAAAACAGCGGGGAGATAATTATTTCCCTCTGCTACGGAAAACATTGGAATCCAGCGGCCAATGCCTCAGCTTCAAGCTAGGCGATTCTGAAATATTCTTTGGTCGTACATGTGTCTGAAATATAAATAGCTCGAAAGGCCATTCGCATTTTTGATATGTATACAGTAAAATGAAAATATGGCGGAAGAGTTACGTTCAGTGTGGGAACATGACGTAAACTACGCCTTGGGTCGCCATACGCTTGACGTAAATCAAGAGGAGTGAGTTTACGAGCTGGAAAGTTTAGCGGATGGACTCTGCTTCTATGGACTGTCACTTGTTTTGAATTTAGACAAAGGAAACTAAATTAAAACTAACGTCATTATTTCATTCCTATATTTATAATTAAACTCTGCCTATACAGGTGGTATGTGACTCTTACCGGTAACTGCTACATACCACCTGCTCATAAAAAAAAAAAAAAACATTCTGACTATATTAAAAGATGCGAAGAAAGTAAATACAGCGTAGAGTTTCGCAACAGTCGTTTTCGAATGTGAACAAGAGAATATACAGTAGCTGTATTTAGTGAAACAGAACCTGTTTATCTCATTTATTGTGATTTATGAAGCACCGCTTGAAATTAAAAAGAGAATTATGAGACACTGCCTGGCTATATGAATAATATTTTTGAGCACACCGGATCCAGCTACTTTGTGATTTATACCAACTATGTTTATTCGTATCTATAATTACTTTGAAAGAGGATACGCTTATTCATTTAACTGCGCATGAATCACTCGCAGAAGAGCATCAGTTTTATTTCACCTTATAATTAAATATTTGAATATCTACGGGATGATTCAAGTCAGCTTTCTGCCCACGAAAACTAGGTGTCCGCACTCGAGTATCGGCGAGGAACACAGTTTCAAGTTGTCACATTAGACTACACACCTGACCAAGAATATGTTCCACGTCATCTGTCATTGTTATGAACAGCCTGGTAGCTTCATGTAAGTAAATTTTCCTCGAGACGGGCTTTGTCTTCCTAGTAAGCAGGAGAGCTGGCTTCAAATCCCGAACTTAGCACAAATTGTAATCCATTACTTCAGCTTCTACTATTATCGAAGATGTCTGGTAGCCATTTTAACAAACAAAGTATCTAAAATAATGTAACGGGGGTCCAGAAGCCCTTCCCTTATTGCAAACAACAGCAGAATGCAGACAATGTGTACTCAAAGCAGGAGAGAGTCCAGTGTGTCCTCTGGCATCACGAAGCACAGTCCTTAAAAACAGTCCAGATTTAGGACAAAAAAAGGTTCAAATGGCTCTAAGCACAACAGGACTTAACATCTGTGGTCATCAGTCCCCTAGAACTTAGAACTACTTAAACCTAACTAACCTAAGGACATCACACACATCCATGTCCGATGCAGGAATCGAACCTGCGACCGTAGCAGCAGAGCGCTTCCGGACTGAAGCGCCTAGAATCGCTGGGCCACAGATTTAGGACATTCAGGGCATAATTTTACAATTACATGATGCGCCACTTCTTCTAGAGTTAGATTTTCGTGCCTATTTGCATAAAAGATTTCGGGAAGATGGACTGGATGTTGGGATCCCTTGAAACTTCCGCCGTGATCACCGAACACCACAACGGATTTCTTCCTTCTGAGTTATGTCAAGGTCAACTTTGCCGGGCACCAGTGAGCGACGTCGCAGCATTACGGCGCAGAATTACTGACATCATAGCATCCATCCCTCACGAAATGTTGATCAACACTCAAGTGGCATTGGAATATCGCCTTGATATCCTTCATCCGATGAATGAAGCACAGGTCGAAATTTATTAATTGTGTGTGTGTAAAAAAACTTGAATACGTTTACTGCACTTCAAGGTAAAAGATACGTGTCTGTGTGTTATATTACCTGCCTCATGCGTGTCTGTAATCAGGGGAAGACTTCTGAGACACCCTTGCATTATCCCACTTTCATGTATTAACGTTTCTTTAATGACAACCAGAGTCTATCATAACAGTCGCGGTACTTCGTCTCGTTTTTGTTACCCCAGCAATAGCAGAGCCCCAGGGGGCCAGTAAGCGACATTTCTAAATACGATATCGGATGATTGCGAAAACTTACGCTTACGTTGATTTATACCACAGTTTTTACGACAGATTGCGCATGTAGTGACATAAAAATCGACGATAACTGAAAAAATTACTCGACATTCGTGATTAGTTTCCTGCGGACCTTGCGGATACAAAGCGCTGCAGTCTACTTATGGTTCTCTTGTAACGTTCAGACGTTTACTGGAAAATGTCGTTCTCCTTTAATAACAAAAAACTGGTAGTAAACACCAGAAGATCTGACCCTTTGCGGAAAGACGTTGTATATCTATCCAACAAAGCAGAGGCTTGTTCGCTACACCTTCAGCCAAATCAATAAATGTGAAAGGTAATACCTACTTTGTTCGAGGTATCAAGTAAGCCATCACTACTCTAGCTTAAGAAAAAACCACACAGACGTGATAAAAAATCATCGGAAGCAATAAAACTGTTTCCCAACACAGGAGAAACCAATTCCACAATTGTTGGCAAATCTGAGCCACAAACGGCAATAATCTTCAACACATTCGGTTTTGAAGCAATAGTAATTACATTTACAAAAATATTCGTTTAGTAGGACGTCGAGCGACGTGTAAGAAAGAGCGAGTCGTTGGACTTCACAAAAAAAAAAATTATATTTCAAGGAAAGATATCAACAACAGATAGCAGAAATATGTGCTTCTCAAGCATGAAATGTATTTATATTCTATTGCTTTCAGTGGAATTAGCTGCAAATGTAGACATATTCCAAAATATTTCTTCATGAATGAGTTGTAGCTTATGTTATGGAATCAGTGTGATTAGCCTGTTTTCATGTATTTCACGATAATTAATATCTCTTGGCGACTTACTAACTCAGGGACCGGAAACTTATACCCACAATGTCGTTAATTTAGTAGAAAATAATTAAAACCAAACACTATCTTCACGATGCATGGGACTGTCTGCTTCCTCACCAATTGTAGCGTTACTGTCGCTTCAGCTGTCAAACGTTAACAACCTTTGCACCAGAGAGTGTTGACTGTATTTATTAGACTACGTGAGAACTCTTGGGTTATTGACTCGTCCGAGTGAGTGGCATCGATAACGTGTATGTGCAGCTGCATCTTTACATGTTCACCTTCCTTGCCCCGAGGGGACAACCGGGGTATGCCGACTTAGGGGTAGCGGTGGTGCTCGCTGAGGCGGTCGTGTGCTGGTATGCTGGAGGAAGTACGTGCAGTGTTTCCGCTCACAGGTCAGATGTGCTAAATGGTCATAACAATTCCTGTTGCGGCCGACCAGGAGGCTTCTACTTCGGGCCTTTGTTTCTGGTGCGTTTCCTGCAGTACTGGCTGGGCTGCTAATTTTGAGAAGAGCCTTGAGAATGAAAGTGAGACCAAGTGCGTTAAAATTGGCACACAACACCGACGGTTATGAAATCGTTGTTCCACGACGGTCGCAGAGGAATGTTATTTTCGTGACAAGCTTATGTTACACTGTTCATTCAGATCTCACAGGAGATGGCCAATGAACTTCAATTATTGTCGTCTGTCATGGTGGACATTTTGTGTTTGTGTTCACCAGCATTATTTCTCCTGAGTGATAACATGTACTGCTGTGCCTCTGAGTCGCCGGATAGCTGTTGAATACTGCCTTTCCTTTCTATTATTACCTATCCGGTGGAATCCTACTTTACTATAAACGTTGTTCGTTGTTTTTAAGTTACGTTAGGTTTAGGAGTGCCAAAGCAGAATATAGTTTGCAGCTCTTAACCATAAATCTCTTGTTTATATTCTGCTTTAATTTTAAATCAAAAATTTTGTAGCCAATTATGTTTATGTATGTCCTGTGCTTTCATTGGCCAGATTTATTTGTGTACAAACTGACGTTTTAACGTTTTGAATGATGTTTTTTAATTCTGTTGCTTCCTGTCTGTTACAGTAATCCATTTGCAGTAGGAAAAAGTTCGTGTCACCTCCCCCCCCCCCCCCGCATTGTTGCCAAATTTATTCAAGATTGCGGATCCAAGATGGCGGCGATAGATATAGCAACATCGCCGTGTCATGGCGGTAGGTTCAAATTTTGGCGGAAAAATAGGTCAATTGGGGTACCTCCACTAATCTTACCCTCTCCCCGCTCCTCTTCCCCAGAAAATGGCGGGAAGTTCAAATTCCAGCAGGACAATGCAACACACCATGGCTATCTCCACTATCCTAAGAAAATGGCGGGAAGAAAGGTCGCGTGGACCACCTCCACTGCCCTAAGTCATCCGACCGCCACCTCTTCCTAGGAATTGGTGGGAAAAGGACCCAGTCTGTGCTGTGTAGGATGTGCATGAGTCTTTATTTTGCTGACAGGCTTTATTTAAACAATTTGAGGCAGTAGCTCCATCCAGTGTGTTTACCATGAGGTCTGGAGTCCAACAGACCTGGTGCACAGTACCGGCACCAGAGGATGCTGTCGTCCCTTCTGTGTGGTAATCATAGATGGCGGTCTTTGGGGAAAATGGCGGGAAATGGACTCAGCCTGTTCTGGGCTACTGGAGAGAGGAAAGAGTGTACTTTATTTATTTTGGATCAGTTTATTTAGGGATGTATTTCACATAGTTCATTTATTACACTAAAAGACAAGACTCGGTGTGACATGCTTGGGGTCACAATACACAGCCTACAGAACTTCAGACTACTCGTAAGTCACTGAAATAATGCAGCACGCTGATGTGCAGACACAAAAACAACTCGTAAATTACCCAAATAATGCAAAACACAGCATACAGACTTGCAAACTACTCGTAAACTGTCGAAATAAGGCATGTAAAAGGCTCTGCATACACGCTCACAACGCTTAAACAGCAGAAACTAATGCACCGCACAAACACTCAGTGCTGGTAAAAAACGCTTTCGAACTGTCGTCAACCGTGACGTATCAGAGAACTCTCCCAACGTGGGCATGCACTGACACTGCACAGGCACTTTGCAGGGCCAGCCAGATGCAAGCCAGTGCTGGAGCGCGAAGGACTTCTCCATTGGATCCAATGCAGGTATGTTGTTGAATGGAAAAACTTGATTCCAAATCCCAGGCAGCATTTCTACCGGGTAGTGTAACACTAGAGATCTGCAAAGCCCGTCTACATTTCTTACAACTTCAATCAGCACACCATCTACTGCCGGCCGGTGTGGCCTTGCGGTTATAGGCGCTTCAGTCTGGAACCGCGTGACCGCTACGGTCGCAAGTTCGAATCCTGCCTCGGGCATGGATGTGTGTGATGTCCTTAGGTAAGTTAGGTTTAAGTAGTTCTAAGTTCTAGGGGACTGATGACCACAGATGTTAAGTCCCATAGTGCTCAGAGCCATTTTTGAGCCACACCATCTACTGTTTGTGATCCTTCTCGATCAACTTACACATATAACCAAGTGGATTTATCGCAGAACCTCTGACATGGCATCGAGACAGAATGCGTTACAAATACTGTAGAAACATCTAGTGTCGGCATGAGGGAGTTTCAAAAACGGGTTTCATGCCACATTCCTTAGCCGAATCATTTTCTAAATTCTGTAATTTTATTATGAGGCCTCACCATCGGTGACGTGTAACTGCACTGTTGGTCTGGTAACATACACTACGGCGACCACTGTCTATATTCAGTGTTACGGTATTTGTCTAGAAAAACCACTTCATTCGGAGGTAATGCCAACCTCGATTTATAAAGCCAGTATAGCTTTTAACATGGATATTTGTATGCACCTGTTGAACGAAGACCGATTGTGATAGTAATATGGTCGTGTTTTTAACATCTGGCGGTTTGTAAGACAATTAAGCCTCTCTTTCTAAGACACAGTGGTAGCACAAGCAGGAAAAACTTACGAGACACGTCCAGCCATCGCTGATTTTTCTCTTAGTTGTTTTGTATCGCCAGCAATCAGATATGGGCAAAGTATTATACTCAGTAGCAGAGGGTGCATGATAGGGTCACCACGAGCATCAGGCTTAGGAAATACGTGTGTGTGTTCCGACATGTGCAAAGGAAATGAGTATGTCCTGTTGTACGGAAGGTATGGATTTGATGTGGAATATTGTGACAGCAAAGGGAAAAGTATGTCAAGTCATAAGAATCGTACATTTATTTCTATTTTCAGGGCCACAGCCGTCAGCAGGGTGTATTTCCGATACTTCGATCATTGTCAAATGTTATCCAATTGAGACCACGATCGTAATATACAAATACTGTAATGTAGAAATACGTATGTGACCAGTTTCCTAGGACGATTCTGTCTGCAGCAGTGGCCTGTGGCGGTGATGATTCACATTTTCGGCTAATGGTTGGAGCTGTCCGAATGGAGAGGCCTGTTGGAGTGCAGGAATGTAGCTGACTTAAGCATGTCGTCCTCTAGACGGACGAATAGCGAACTAATACTTAGTATGTCTTGGATAGCTTTCTTGATCACATGTAAGTTTGAGAAGATTTAATACGGATGTGTGTTTACACTGGACCATTATTCTCTGCCATGTAAAGGGAGGTGGCGGTCTGATGACTTGGGTTAGTGGAGGTGGCCCAGTTTACCCATTTTCTCGTCATTTTCTACATCTACATCTACATCTACATCTACATTTATACTCCGCAAGCCACCCAACGGTGTGTGGCGGAGGGCACTTTACGTGCCACTGTCATTACCTCCCTTTCCTGTTCCAGTCGCGTATGGTCCGCGGGAAGAACGCCGGAAAGCCTCCGTGCGCGCTCGAATCTCTCTGATTTTACATTCGTGATTTCCTCCGGAGGTATAAGTAGGGGGAAGCAATATATTCGATACCTCATCCAGAAACGCACCCCCTCGAAACTTGGACAGCAAGCAACACCGCGATGCAGAGCGCCTCTCTTGCAGAGTCTGCCACTTGAGTTTGCTAAACATCTCTGTAACGCTATCACGCTAACCAAATAACCCTGTGACGAAACGCGCCGCTCTTCTTTGGATATTCTCTATCTCCTCCGTCAGCCCGACCTGGTACGGATCCCACACTTATAAGCAATACACAAGTATAGGTCGAACGAGTGATTTGTAAGCCACCTCCTTTGTTGATGGACTATATTTTCTAAGGACTCTCCCAATGAATCTCAACCTGGTACCCGCTTCACCAACAATTAATTTTATATGATCATTCCACTTCCAATCGTTCCGCACGCATACTCCCAGATATTTTACAGAAGTAACTGCTACCAGTGTTTGTTCCACTATCATATAATCATACGACAAAGGATCCTTCTTTCTATATATTCGCAATACATTACATTTGTCTATGTTAAGGGTCAGTTGCCACTCTCTGAACCAAGTGCCTATCCGCTGCAGATCTTCCTGCATTTCGCTGCAATTTTCTAATGCTGCAACTTCTCTGTATACTACAGAATCATCCGCAAAAAGCCGCATGGAACTTCCGAAGCTATCTACTAGGTCATTTATATATATTGTGAAAAGCAATGGTCCCATAACACTCTCCTGTGGCACGCCAGAGGTTACTTAACGTCTGTAGACGTTTCTCCATTGAGAACAACATTCTGTGTTTTGTTTGATAAAAACTCTTCAATCCAAGCAGATTAAAACTGTGTGCCGGGTCGAGACTCGAACTCGGGACCTTTGTCTTTCGCGGGCAAGTGCTCTACCAACTCAGCTACCCAACCACGACTCACGCCCCGTCCTCACAGCTTTACTTCTGCCAGTACCTCACCTCCTACCTTCCAAACAGAAGCTCTTCTGCGAACCTTGCACTCCTGAAAGAAAGGATATTGCGGAGACATGGCTTAGCCACAGCCTGGGGGATGTTTCCAGAATGAGATTTTCACTCTGCAGCGGAGAGTGCGCTGATATGAAACTTCCTGGCAGATTAAAATTGTCTGCCAGGAACTTTCATATCAGCGCATACTCCGCTGCAGAGTGAAAATCTCATTCTGGACTCTCCAATCCAACCACACAGCTGGTCTGATATTTCGTAGGCTCTTACTTTCTTTATCAGGCGACAGTTCTGAACTCTATCGAACGCCTTCCGGAAGCCAAGGAAAATGGTATCTACCTGGGAACCTGTATCTAATATTTTCTGGGTCTCATGAACAAATAGAGCGAGTTGTGTCTCACACGATCGCTGTTTCCGGAATCCATGGTGATTCCTACAGAGTAGATTCTGGGTTTCCAGAAACGACATGGTAAGCAAGAATCATTTTCTTACGTTAGTGGAGGTAGCCATGGTATATTGCATTGTCTTGCTGGAATTTGAAGTTCTCGCCATTTTCTATGGCACGTGAGGGGGGAGAGGAGGAGGGGAGGGGGTAAGGTTTGTGGAGGTAGCCCAGTTTACCTTTTTTCCCAACGTAATCTGAACTTCTCACCATGACGTCATTGTGACATTGCCATATCTATCGCCGCCATCTTGGATCCACAATCTTGAATAAATTTGACAACAATTCAGAGTGGGGTGACATGAAATTTGTCCTACTTGTTCCATTATTTGTAATCTGCCCATCTGTTATCACCATTCGAAGGCGCAGGTCGCCTGGTTATGCCAACACCAGTGACCCTGAAGTGTCCTTAATTTATAGAGCTAGTTAAAGTCATATTGTTTAATAATCTCAGTGATATTTTGAATTAATGGTAGTAATTGTAGTTAATCAGTTAAGCTAACTGAAGGTTGTAATTGTAAAATTCACGTTTTTTTCCCTGTTGATTTCAGTATATACTTTTATAATGAAATGTGTAGAAAAAATTACGAATAAAAACTTCTTGTTAATATCCTGTATGAAACTACCCTCGGCACCTTAAAAGAACTTCACGACCAACCTGCCTCCTTCCCACCTTTTCAGATATTCCGAATTGCAAGCAATAGAAGATATTTGTGAAGAAACGGTGAACCGATTGAACAAGTAACAATGGCGACCAAATCAGTAATGTGGAAACATTGTCAAGAGGAGTAGCTTATCTTCATACTACACTACTGGCCATTAACATTGCTACACCACGAAGATGACGTGCTACATACGCGAAATTTTACCGACAGGAAGAAGATGCTGTGATATGCTAATGATTAGCTTTTCAGAGCATTCACACAAGGTTGGCGCCGGTGGCGACACCTACAACGTGCTGACATGAGGAAAGTATCCAACCGATTTCTCATACACAAACAGCAGTTAACCGATGTTGCCTGGTGAAACGTTGTTGTGATGTCTCATGTAAGGAGGAGAAATGCGTACCATCACGTTTCCGACTTTGATAGAGGTCGGATTGTAGCCTATCGCGATTGCGGTTTATCGTATCGCGACATTGCTGCTCGCGTTGGTCGAGATCCAATGACTGTTAACAGAATATGGCATCGGTGGGTTCAGGAGGGTAATACGGAACGTCGTGCTGGATCCCAACGGCCTTGTATCACTAGCAGTCGAGATGGCAGGCATCGTATCCGCATGGCTGTAATAAATCGTGCAGCCATCTGAGTCAACAGATGGGGACGTTTGCAAGACAACAACCATCTGCACGAACAATTCGACGACGTTTACAGCAGCATGGACTATCAGCACGGAGACCATGGCTGCGGCTACCCTTGACGCTGCATCACAGCAGGAGCGCTTCCGATGGCGTACGCAACGACGAACCATGGTGCACGAATGGCAAAACGTCATTTTTTCGGATGAATCCAGGTTATAGTTACAGCATCATGATGGTTGCATCCGTGTTTGGCGACATCGCTGTGAACGCACATTGGAAGCGTGTAATCGTCATCGCCATACTGGCATGGTATGGGGTGCCATTGGTTACACGTCTCGGTCACCTCTCGTTCGCGTTGACGGCACTTTGAAAAGTGGACGTTCATTCGATCCCTGCGAAATCCTACATTTCAGTAGGATAATGCACGACCGCATGTTTTAGGTCCCGTACGGGCCTTTCTGGATACAGAAAATGTTCGACTGCTGCCCTGGCCAGCACATTCTCCAGACCTCTCACCAATTGGAAACGTCTGGTCAATGGTGGCCGAGCAACTGGCTCGTCACAATACGCCAATCGCTACTCTTGATGAACTGTGGTATCGTGTTGAAGCTGCATGGGCAGCTGTACTGTACACGCCATACAAGCTCTGTTTGACTCAATGCCCAGGCGTATCAAGGCCGCCATTACGGCCAGAGGTGGTTGTTCTGTGTACTGATTTCTCAGGACCTATGCACCCAAATTGCGTGAAAATGTAATCAAATGTCAGTTCTAGTATAATATATTTGTCCAATGAATACCCGATTACCATCTATATTTCTTGCTGGTGTAGGAATTTTAATGGCCAGTAGTGTATTTGTCACGCAGCTCATCTCACTGTGGCACCGGGAAGTCTTCAACGGTCAAGTGCTGTCGCACAAAGGTTGCGACTAAAGTGCAAACCATCTATATCGTGATGGGAACATTTGTAAAAGTGCTACTGTCTACGGACAGTCTACAGAACTACTGATTTTAATGTAAAAATACTAAAAGTCTCTCTGCAGTTGTAATGCATGCAACCGTGTTCAAATGGTTCAAATGGCTCTGAGCACTATGGAACTTAACTTCTGAGGTCATCAGTCCCCTACAACTTAGAACTACCTAAACCTAACTAACCTAAGGACATCACACACATCCACGTCCGAGGCAGGATTCGAACCTGCGACCGTGGCAGCAGCGCGGTTCCGGATTGTAGCGCCTAGAACCGCTCGTCCACACCGACTGGTGAAGGCGTGTTCCTAAGGTTCTTATCTAATAAGAGAAGGCAGGGAACATTATGCTGTCAGTAGATAAGCGTTAACAGCGTCATATGACGGTTAAGAGAGCTCAGTGGCAATGGTCGTACAGTTCCTCACACGCCACCATGTCTGTAGCGGTGCTCAGTGTGGTGTAAAAAGAGACGCCTCTGTGCAGTGGATGACTGGAAACGATTGATTTGGAGTGGGGAATAACGCTGTACCCTGTAGCAATCTGATGGGTTTGGGTTTAGTGAATACTAGGAAAATATCGCCTACCACCATGTGTAGTACCAAAAGTACGGTAGGGGGGTATTTTCCATTATTAGGATGTGACGCCCTTACTGCACTTGAGAGAACACTAAAGGTTAATCTATATGGAGACATTTTACAGCATTGTGTGCTGCATAAAGTATGACATTTGGTGACGGTGACTATTTGCATGAACATGACAGCATACTCTGTCATAAAGCAGGAACTGAAACTGACTGGCCCTCCCTATTTCTGATCTGACCTGTCCTCAAGGGATCACCCAGACTCCTGCGTCCGACATCACTGCAGACTCCAGGGGAATAATGGGCTGCCTTTCCTGCAAACACACTCAGACACCTCTTTGAAAATGTCCCCAGCATACATCAAGTAGTCATAAAGTCGAAGGATGGGCACACCTCATATTAGAGTCCACTATTAGGTGTCGAGCGGCCTTGTTCCAGTGGTCACACCGGTTCTCGTCAGATCAGCGAAGTTAAGCGCCGTTGGGCTGGGCTAGCACTTGGATGGGTGACCATCTGGTCTGCCGAGCGCTGTTGGCAAGCGGGGTGCACTCAGCCCTTGTAAGACAAACTGAGGAGCTACTTGATTGAGCAGTAGCGGCTCCGGTCACGGAAACTGACATACTGGCGGGAGAGCGGTGTGCTGACCACATGCCCCACCATATCCGCGTCCATTGATGACTGTGGACTGAGGATGACACGGCGGCTGGTTGGTACCTTTGGGCCTTCATGGCCTATTCGGGAAGAGTTTAGTTTTTTAATTAGGTGTCTGGATACTTTAGATTAGAAAGAGAAAGTCCTCAAATTTTTTGTGAGTTAATAATCACAAATAACTTGAACTAAACTGTGATTAATACGCTATTCAACCTGTAACTGTATGGTTGTAGAGGTCATCTTACTCGGGATTATGACATTTTCTTTCATGATCTGCATGACCCAAACCTGACAAATATTTCCTTTCTTCGCTCCAGATGCCTAGAAACTTGCAACAGAAGAAGGAAAGTGGAAGTCAGAACAGAGGTTGTAGACTATGTAAGCTTTTACTGAGGGAACTGCTATAAGGAAGGCTTCAAAGCACTGAGTTCTGCAATGCAAACAGAATGGGACCTTTCATTGAAAATTACCGTCTTGCTAGAAATACCTCCCTTTTTAAAACTTCCGTTTACTAAGGGTTTTGAACTAACTGGGTTCCATTCCTTCAGTCCACAAAAATTTACACATGAAGCCTTCTTAACGATGTTGGAAAAGCCAAATGTCTTTCTAGGTAGCATGGATTACTTTGGTCTTAATAATGAAACACTACTTATTGATCCGAATCCTAGCTAGATCATCCCATCAAGTCTACAATCTCAACCAGAAATGGCCAACTTGCTGGTGGCTGCATTTCAGTACCAATAGAAGCAGTTCAATAATAACCTATTGCACCTGGGAAGATAAGGGACTTCCATATCGGCAACAGCTTTCAGAGATATCCATATCAACAAGCAATGTAGGTGAAATTTGAAATTAAAGAAAAAAAAACGAAGTAAATAATAGAGAATAAGAAGCTGACTTAGATTCTGATGATTCCAATTGAGCGGAACCACAAAGTAAAGAAGAATCAGAAAATAGCGAATGAGAACAAAAGGAAGTTATTTTTATCGTTAACTGTTTTGAACTGATGGTGATCTTTGGGTTCGGTGCATGTAACAGATGGGACAATGCTCATTGCCACAAATATAACTTCACATTTATTTTCTTTACAGTGCTTAACATAGCTCTATGTTTTAATAAAAATGATATATTACACCATGTAAGATAAATATAGTACAGCGCTATAACAGTGTTTTCAAAGACTTTTATAGGAAATACGAAATTAAACAGGTTTAACTCCAGATTATCCTTATCGCAAAATGATGTACATGTTTGAGAAAAGTTATTAGAAAAACAGTTTCTCTTGAACAAGTACCGTCATAAGTTGTAATAGGAAGCCTCCTTTGTTTATTGATGCTCAATAAATCAAAGAGACTTGCTAATGCAAGTTACGACCGTACTGCAACTATTCATTTCATTAAAGATAAGGCTGCGGTCCTATTTCAGCTCAGGGATGCTGGAGACCTGTCAAAGTACACGACTGTTTATGCAAACGGAAGGAAAACATTTCATTACAATTTTATTTATGTGAATAGTGTGGATATTTCCTTATGCTACCTCCATCACCCATTGTACCCCTGTATCACCTGTGTGAAACAGATCAGACCTCCTGTTTGTTGGTTCACTTATGTCATTGCACATCTATAGCCGGATTTCAGTCTGTTTCTGCGTGAGTTTCATGTTTGTGTCGGTAGGAGACTAAGCCCAATTACGTGATTGTTTGCTACTAATTATGATCTCTTTCTCTATTTCTTATTTGGTCTTCTCCAAAACAGAATGTGAGACGGTTGTTTACTTGGTTGAAATCAGCTGATATACAAAGAATTCGAACTATACTGTTAGCTGATGTCACACACATAGAAATCGTACTAGCATTTGCTACCGAGAATGTTATGCATAACGGTTGTTGCATTGACGAATGTTCCTTACTAAATGAATATCAATCAGCTGTTGCATGTATATAATCTAGAAGGGGCAAAAGTTTGAATGATTGTATATATTTTTCCGAAAATCGAAAATTAATTGATTTTAAGTCACGTATTTGATGCGCAAAGTCGTTTGACATTTATTTACATGAGACGTCCATCTGCTTAGCTGAGTAGTAAGGTATTCACCTACCACGTAACGATCTCGGGTTCGATTTCCGTCCGGGTTTGGAGTTTTCTCAACTCGAGAACTGATTGTTGTGTTGTCCTCGTCATCCTTTCACCATCATCGACGCGCAAGTAGCCCAATGTGGTGTCACCCGAAAAAAGACTTGCACCCTGCAGCCGAACTTCCCCTATGGGGCCTCCCGGCCAGCAAGGCCACACGATTATTTCATTTCAAGTGAAAAGGTTGTTCAACGATCCAAGACTCCAAGTTGACAGATTCCAATAGCGTAAAAGAATTGAATACTGCATAATCGATCTACACAATCAAAAAATAGCAATAGCCACTAAAAGATGTGCGTATGGAAATGTCTTAATTGCGCTAAAAATTAATAATTAAATATAATGTACATAAACAGGAAATCTGAAAAAAGTTGTGTATTTCGCAGTTAAAAATTCGATCTACGAGTAATTTGGATATTTTCGCAAGCACATGATATCCTAATGTTCTTGCGAGTATTTATCTTACCGAAAATTGACGTTTTGAGAAACGTTGCTGTAGTACTATAAGGTTCATAACTGGAGCTGCAACTAGCCTCAAGTATAGTTTAACAACGTTTATTTGGATCAAACCATGACCAGTTTCGGATTTCTTACTAAACAATCTTAAGATTGTTGTAACAAGGTTTCGTTGTTTTCTTGCTGGGGTCTCGTTTTGTATCCGTTATTGGTTTGCTGCACTACGATAGGGAAAGGGCTTGGTTTCGTTATTTGGTAATGTCTACAACAAGTTTCGTTCTTACGACCTCTGTCAAAGCACTTACGAAAGGGTTTTAATGTTATTAAAACCGGAAATGTGGTGAAAACTTACGTGCTGTATAATTTTGTGAGGCGAAATTTTAAAATCAACACATTTGTGGTCGTGCACTAGTGAATATTGAAGTAGTTTGATTTTCTATGTAATCTAGCAGATGAGATTGCTCCCATTATGGTCAAAGGGACGGTAAATGTACAACTGAGAATTTTACGAGCACAGCTGTCTGCGACGCTGCAGCCTACGGTTCTCCCAATAACTACGACGTAATCGTTAAAAGTATCTGTTCTTGGATGTGTATCCGATTCTTTTCAGTTGCCGACAATAGAACGCTACATTCTTTCAAGGTCTCGATTCTGTGTTGCTAACGAATCATTCAAGACATCAGAACGTATTCACGTAGGCTCTCAGAGACCCTCATATGGATGTTGACCGTCAGTATTTCTGCTCCCTCTTCCTTTTCCGCACAATTAAGTTTGATAAATTGGATCCACAGCGCAGCGCGGAGTGCAACTGCATCACTCATCACTACGTTCGGCGTCACGGGCCCACTGTGCATACGTTCTGGAAGCCTCTGTGCGAGTGGGGTGATTTTACTTCGTGATCTTCTGAACAACGAGAGTTCGTCTTTTGTTCGTTTTTTGTTGTTCTATTTATTTATTTCAGTTCTTCACCGTTTCATTTCTTATGTTTTAACTTTTAATCTTTTTCTACATCTGTTAACATCGTATTTATAGCATGTTCAGCGTCAGACGTACCTAACACATTACTTTAAGCCCGATAAAATCTCTGCTTCCAGGAGGGTTGCTGCCTGTGAACAAGAAGGTGAATAATCTGTCATGCTTAACAGGTAATATATAAAAATATCATCCGTCAGAGAGTGCACAATGTTTCTCACGAGTGCCTCGCTATAGACGTACTCTCTGCCACGCTGCAAACGGCTGTGGTTGCACCATATGTATCTGTGTCTTTGTATCTCTCTTTCTCCGAATCTTTGAGACGCTTGTTGCATTCTTGGTCGGAACAAAGGAGCAGTCTATAACGACAGTCACTTCGGGATTCTTTGCCCTGCTGTCGGTTTTATGACACTATGTAAGAGACTTCAATCCTGCGAGCAGGGTTGAGTAGAACAGGTTGGGCTGAAAAATTCTGGTGTGGAGTTCCGTCGGAGCCCTCACAGGTAGCTCCGTGCAGCCAGCAACACTAGGTTGCAAGAACAGTAATCTCCACTAATCATATTAAGTTATGTAATTTTTTGAATTGATTTCAACTCATTTCGCATTTCAGTTGAAGTAAATTAATTTCTCTCAATTTAACTCCAATTTACACTTTTCAAGCCCAAAACACATCATGGCGTGTGTGCTTTCATTATATTGTTTCCCCTGTCGTGCTATTGCTGGTGATGTATCGGTTAACTGTGGTAAAAACTAGTTTAAATTCACCACCCATACTCACATGTGAACGTAGTAACTCTTCCAATTTGCTATTTTCCCATGATAAAGTTATTACCAACTGTGCAAGCGTGTTGAGATATCTGCTGAGTTCGGCCTAGATTCGGCCTAGACCTTGCGTGAAAGACTGTGTAACGCAAAGAGCTTTGCTACCATTCTAAGCAAGTCATTTATATTTTTACGTGTACAACACTTGTATCTGTCTCTCAAGTTCTATTTTATATAATTGTAGGATTACATGCGTCAGCCTCCAGTTCATATAGCTGTAGAAATATGTCGGTGAACACATACAATGTGTATTACATGAATGAAAGTCGCCAGACCCTGGCCATATGTGTTTAGTTGTCGTTTCCAATGTAACAATCCCCTTTTTTAAATAAACACCTATGAAAAGGAAGCACTATTTTTTTAAGTAACATTTGCCACTGTCTAGTGTTTTTCTAGATTTTCATAATTCTCCATTGCAAGGCTGCAACACATTAAAAACCACATTATTTTCGTTAATAAAGTCAATTTTTTGTATATGTTATTAAGGTAATGTAATGAAAGGATGCCAGACTCGAAAAGTACTCTTCAGTTTCGCATACGTATCTTGACTTCAAATGGTTCAAATGGCTCGGACCACTATGGGACTTAACATCTGAGGTCATCAGTCCCCTAGAACTTAGAACTACTTAAGCCTAACTAACCTAAGGACATCACACACATCCACGCCCGAGGCAGGATTCGAACCTGCGACCGTAGCGGTCACATGGTATAAGACTGAAGCGCTTAGAACCGCTCGGTCACTCAGGCCGGCTATCTTGATTTACATACTCCGAAGATGATCAACTGTGGTCAAATAGACATCATCTAGCAGAAACTATCTATACAATGACACACTGCCTACATCAAGTGATATGAGATTTGTGCGAAACTGTAAGGCAGGAAAACTTTAAAAGTGTTTCCCCGTCGATATGTTAATAAACAAATCGAGGAAATTTACGCTGTTTTCAGATTCATGTAAATATAAATTTTGGAAGCCTTTGATTAGGTTTGTCATTTACCTCAACTCACTATTTATTCGTGCCTCTAAACAAAATTATATTGTCGTCTACATTACGCTACTAATACAGTATTCTCTTTTGTCAATGTACTTCCAGAAATGTCTGATTTCTGTCAATAAGGAATATTTTTAACAGGAAGCTTGATAGACTAATACCCATCACGAGTCATCACCTTTGTGCTTATGCAGTTTTACAATCGATTCCCAATACCAAATAACTTGGAAGGTGTTATGGCTTAATTATTTTTTGGTAAATTTTCGCGTTAAAGATAAGGAATCGGAAGCCTAGGATACAATGCAAAAATTCAAGAATTTCGTAGGTTTCACCCAGTGCACTGTCATAGTTTGTCTTAGATACTCTACATTTTAACACGTTTGACTTGATGCAATGTATATGGGCTTCATCGTTAAGCCAATGAAGTGTTTTAACTTAATTAAAGCGTGTTGCTTGTAGAACTGTCTTTGTAAACCTGTGCCATTGATTAAGTGTATATATGTACATTGCAAGTGATAGTTAGATTAGCCATTAGGGCACACATGCAGCTTACACACCACTTATCAGTTTGCAGCACAAAAAAAGGAACTCCTAGCTCCAACCTTTGAGACCTTTCTTGAAAATGTAATTCATCAAGTATTGATTTTTCCCATCTTAAGTTGAGTTAAACTACAGTATATATATAAGTCTAGGCGACACTGCATATATATATATATATATATATATATATAGTGTCACCTAGGCTCCCGATTCCTTGCATTTAACATGTTCTTGATAGCAGTTATGTTAAATACTATTTACATATAATAGGCATCTTGCTAACATCATGAGTGTAATACAAATACCATAATTGTTTTGAGCTATGACACATGGCGATCAAGAGAGATATCGGCACAGAAGATAAACGTCGACAAGAGCCAAATGACGCTAAGGGTGAAATTAGTTACTCTGAAGAGTATTCAGCACAATTGTCGCCTCTACTGGATTTTAGCTGTAATGTTTACCTCAGAGTTCTCCACAGTGTTGTATGAAGATTTAAACACCCATCTGTAAGAGTGTTCATGTAATGTTGTTATCAATGATACGAACGGCGCAAGAAATCTTCATCTACGTATATACTCGGCAAGCCAATGCACAGTGTATGGCGGAGAGTACATAGTACCAATATTGTTTCCTTTTCTATTTTATACGCATACCGCTTCTATTTGCCTTTGTACGTACCCCAATCTCTCTTACGTTATTTAAAACATAAAGTATATAGATAACCGAAAACATATGTTTAATGTAAAAACCTTGAATAGGTTTCAGTACCACTAAGGGCATTCTCTTAAGAAGGAATTCATCTACAATGCTTTAAATATATGATATATATATATATATATATATATATATATATATATATATTTCTTTATTGTTATTTCATACGCTTACCCCATGAGTGCAGAGGTGGTCTGGCAGCGGTGCAATTTGCCACTCTTCAGCCAAGAGACTTCATAAAATATCACAGGAGAAACGTTAAATACATAAAATACGAGTATGATAGATGAAATTGTCACAAGAGAAAGGAAAGCAGTGGGAGTTAAAAGATACAAAAAAGGACTAGTTTGATGAGGCACATTTACGTAAAGTCCACATATAGATGACACTGGCGAGGACATAGCACATAAACACTGGCGGCACAGACAGTACGATTAAAACCGTGTTCACGGTATGAAAGCCACACAGGATGACGAGGCTTAAAACATACGGTACTTTTGTAACAAATACGGCGATTATCAAAGCACAGTGGAGAGTGACTGGATTAAAACTGGAAGGACCTGCGAAGGGAGAGATGGCCAGAGAAGAGGGAAAGAGGTAGGAAAGGAGGGGGTTCGGTGGAAGGGGGGGGGGCATGAAGGGGCAGAAGGGGTGGAGCTGGTAGCATACCAAGGGACAGAAGATGGAGAGGGTGGAGAAGGAAGCAATTTGGGAAGGAGTGCAAGGACTGGAAAAGAGAGGCGAGAAGGACAGGTGGTAGGAGGGGGAACAACAGGACAGAAAGGAGAGGGAGCCCTTGGAAGTGGGGGAGAGGAAGAGGAGTGTCAGAGTTGGAAGGAAGGATAAATATCAGGGCGAATCACATCATCCAGGATAGGGAGATACTGAAAGTTTCTTTGGGAGAGGACATGGAGGGTGTGGAGATGCAGAAAGGTTGAGACACATTAGTAGAGGTGCGGCAGCTGGTGGGGAGTAGACAGGGGAGGAGACACCAGGGAGTGAAGGTAATCAAGGTGGTGGTTGCTTTAGAGGATATGGATGTGCTCAAGGATGAGGAGGAGATATGGGAAAGAGACGAGGTCATAGAGGATCCTCATGGGGGATGGGAGACAGATACAAAAACTAGGTGGAGTTCATGATGTTGAAGAATTTAGGGGGGGCAGAGATTCAGGTGACACTGTTGTAACAAAGGATGGGATGGATCAAAGATCTGTAGGTATGAAGGATGGTAGAAGGATGCAATCCCCATGTCCAGCCAGACAGGTGGTTCAAGAGGTGGAGTCTATTGTGGGCTTTGCATTGGATGGTAAGAAGTTGGGGAGTCCAGGTAAGGTGATGGTCAAGGATGAGGCCAAGGTATTTCAAGGTTGGAGTAAGTTGGGTAGGACAGTCATAGATGGTGAGGTAGAAATCGTGGAGCCAGAAGAAGGGTGTGGTGTATCCTGTAATGATTGCATGTGTTTTTGAAGGATTGATCCGAAGGACCCACTGCTTGCATGAAGCAAGAAACTGGTCTAGGTGGATCTGAAGTGAGCACTAGGGCCATTGAAGGATAGGAAGAGGGTAAGGAAGGCAGTATCATCAGCATATTGAAGGAGATTGATTAAGGGGTGGTTTGGGGATATCAACAATGTACAGGAGATAAAGGAGAGGAGAAAGGATGGAGTTCTGAGGCACGCCTGCGATAGGGTAGAAGGTATGGGAATTGGTATTATGGATGGTGACATAGGAAGGATGATGGGAAAGGAGGGAGGCAACAAAAGTTGATAGGAAGGACATAGGTCTCGAGTTTGAAAAGGAGCCTAGAATGCCACACATGGTCTGATGCATTCTGGAGATTGAGGGAAACAAAAATAGCAGAGTGACAGTAGTTAAAACGGAGGCAGAGAACCTGTCTGTCAGCAGAGAAACCACACTGATTAAAGGGAAGAAGTGGTGTTGAGTTAGGTGATGACAGATATTGTAGGAGAGGATGGACTCAAAGACCTTACAGAAAACGGAGGTGAGACAAATGCAATGATAAGAGGAAGTGTTGGAAAGAAGTTTGTTGGGTTTAACCAACAACTGGATTTGAGAGGCTTCCACAGGTCAGAATAAAAGCCAGTGGAGAGGATGGTGTTGTACAGGGTGTCAAGGGCAGTGAGGAAGGAGAGACAGTATTCCTTGAGATGGCAGCAGGTGATGCAATTGTGTCCAGGAGCAGTGTTGCATTTGAGCATAGGATACGTTTAATGTCATGTGCTGTGATGGGAGAGTTCAGTTATGAGGGCGAAACTGGTCCAAGTACTGGAAGCTAGGAGCAAGTAGCAAGACAGTGCTATTGGAGATGTAAAGAGCATCAGGGAAGAGAGAGCAGTGTCAAAATGAGGTCATTGGGTATGGAGTTGACATCAGAGAGGTGGGAAGCAAAATGGTTTGACTTACTGACGTCGTCAGGGAAGGGGCAGTTGTCATGGACGAGTGGGTAATGCAGGGCAAGATGGCTGCCAGGAAGGCAATGGAAGGTGGTCCAGTACTTGGAGGAGTTGAGAAGGAGGCTGGAGTTGTGTGCATGCATGGCGCCAATCCCAGGATTTCTTTGGTGTCAGAAGGTTTCAAATGTGACTCCGTAATTGCCAGTGACAGAGGAGTGTGTTCCAGTCATGAGTGTGGAGGAAATAACGATAGAGGAGGTGAGATTCACAGCGATGGTGTACAGCCTGTAGAGGAAGGATAGGACAGTGCAGGTGGGTAGGTTTGGTGTGAACCTGGACCTCCACAGTCTCAGAGATGCTCTTCTGGAGGAAGGACAATGTGTGTGAGGTGTCATCAGCATTGAAGAAGGGGACAGGGTGGCTTCTGACCTGGCTGTCGATGGATTCCTGGTAGGTATTCCAGTCAGCATGGCAGTAGTCATGAATGACCATGGGAGGGGTGAGAGGTTGGGGAGGAGGAGGAGGAGGATGAGGGCAAAGTAGAAAGTGAGAACTGGAAGGTGGTCACTGCCAATGCGATCTAGGACTTCCACAGTAATATGCCCAAGGAGATTGGAAAAAGAGAAGATGACATCAGGGTTGGTGTTGCTTTTGGGACAGGTACGCTGAGGGAGGAGGACAACGTCACCTTCGAGGATGGAAAGGAACTCATGCCACTGCTGGAGGATAGCAAAGTTATGGCTATTAACTTAATGTCTGCAACAGTCACAAAGGTGGAGTTAGTGCAGTCAGTATGGGAGAAGAAGTCATAGGGTATGGTAGCAGCTTGCAGACATATATGGTGGCACAGGTGATAGTGACGATGGGGAAAAAGACTCTGAGTATAAGATATTCGGTAAGGTCACTGAGCAGGAATTGTGTCTGGATTGGCATATGTTTAAGAAGGCCAATAGTGATCCCACCTCACGCAAAGGGGTGGGGATTATCAGTATGGTGAAGGACACAGGGAGATGTGTGGACAAGGTGGTGAGGCTGGAGAAAGGTTTCATTGAAGATGAAAAGGTCAAGCTGATGCGTGAATATTGTTGGCAGGGAAGGAGTGGATGTTTCGATAACCGAGGTGACACTGTTGTTGTACCAGGATGGATGGTTCAACAACAGTGTCACCTCCGTTGTTGTACCAGGATGGATGGTTCAAATGGCTCTGAGCACCATTCGACTTAATATCTGTCATCAGTCCCCTAGAACTTAGAACTACACTACTGGCCATTAAAATTTCTACACCACGAAGATGACGTGCTACAGACGCGATATTTAACCGACAGCAAGTAGACGCTGTGATATGCAAATGATTAGCTTTTCAGAGCATTCACACAAGGTTGGTGCCGGTGGCGACACCTTCAACGTACTGACATTAGGAAAGTTTCCAACCGATTTCTCATACACAAACAGCAGTTGACCGGCGTTGCCTGGTGAAACGTTGTTGTGATGCCTCATGTAAGGAGGAAAAATGCGCACCATCACGTTTCCGACTTTGATAAAGGTCGGATAGTAGCCTATCGCAATTACAGTTTATCGTATCGCGACATTGCTGCTCGCGTTGGTCGAGATCCAATGACTGTTAGCAGAATATGGAATCGGTGGGTTAAGGAGGGTTATACGGAATGCCGTGCTGGATCCCAACGGCCTCATATCACTAGCAGTCGAGATGACAGGCATCTTATACGCATGGCTCTAACGGATCGTGCAGCCACGTCTAGATCCCTGAGTCAACAGATGAGGACGTTTTCAAGACAACAACCATCTGTACGAACGGTTCGACGACTTTTGCAGCAGCATGGACTATCAGCTCGGAGACCATGGCTGCTGTTACCCTTGACGCTGCATCACAGACAGGAACGCGTGCGATGGTGTATTTAATGACGAACCTGGATGCACAAATGGCAAAACGTCATTTTTTCGGATGAATCCAGGTTCCGTTTACAGCATCGTGATGGTGGCTTCCGTGTTTGCGAAATCGCAGTGAACGCACATTGGAAGCGTGTATTCATCATCGCCATACTGGCGTATCACCCGGAGCGATGGTATGGGCAGCCATTGGTTACACGTCTCGGTCACCTCTTGTTTGCATTAACGGGACTTTGAACAGTGGACGTTACATTTCAGATGTGTTACAACCCTTGGCTCTACCCTTCATTCGATCCCTGTGCAACCCTACATTTCAGCACGATAACGCACGACCACATGTTGCAGGTCCTGTAAGGGCCTTTCTGGATACAGAAAATGTTCGAATGCTGCCCTGGCCACCACATTCTCCAGATCTCTCTCCAACTGAAAACGTCTGGACGATGGTGGCCGAGCAACTGGCTTGTCACAATACGCCAGTCATTACTCTTCATGAACTGTGGTATCGTGTTGAAGCTGCATGGACAACTGTACCTGCACATGCCATCCAAGCTCTGTTTGACTCAATGCCCAGGCGTATCAAGGCCGTTATTACGGCCAGAGGTGGTTGTTCTGGGTACTGATTTCTCAGGATCTATGCACCCAAATTGCGTGAAAATGTAATCACATATCAGTTCTAGTATAATATATTTGTCCAATCAATACCCGTTATTATCTGCATTTCTTCTTGGTGTAGCAATTTCAATTGCCAGTAGGGTACTTAAACCTAACTAACCTAAGGACATCACACACATCCATGCCTGAAGCAGGATTCGAACCTGCCATTGTAGCAGTTACACAGTTCCAGACTGAAGTACCTAGAACTGCTTGGCCACACTGTCTGGCATCAGGATGAGTGAGAGAGGAAGGGGAAGGGGGAGGAGGGAGCCCAGAGATGCTTAAACAAGTGGTCAAGGAAGGGCAAAGATAAAGTGGTCTTAGTTTTGGGAGTAGGTGACAGGTGTTCAGGTGAAAAGTCGAACAGGTTGGGAGGGGTATCTGCTGGAGGGTGGTCTGACGATTGTAAGGAACTGAATGATGTCTTTGACTGTGGGCAGTTGGCAGAGGGAATCGTTGAGATGGAGGGATTGATCGGGGGGATGAATGGGGGCACAGTGAGCCTGGTTTGGTGGAACTGGGTTTTGCGTTACATTTAGAGGAATATGTGGGATGGGCTTCATTACATGAAGAAGGGGAGGTGAGGTTGGGAGACTGTTTGAGGAAATTAGAGGCTTTGCAGTAGGGTGCAGGTGAGAGGTTTCTTGCAAGCACATTTGGTACCAGCAGGACTGGGGATGGGAGTGGGAAGAGTGAACAGGATGGTGGCAGTTATAGATAAGGGCTCCCTGAATGTGTAGGTGGTCGATAGAGCAGGGGGATTCCATGAAGACACACATGAGGAAGGTGGTTACAGAGTCACTGAAGATGCAGTGAGCAGAACAGATTTCAAATGCAGGCTAAGCATTCAGTTCTGCCATCACCTCCACCTCTGTGACCATGAGGCTGAACATCACGTTCATGGTGGTAAGGATTGGAGGTCAGTGAGAGGGCAATGAGAGGAAGGGCTAAGAAAGGGCATAATGGTGGGGTGGGGGTCAATGGTGTCATGGGAGATAATTTTGTGGAGGGCATTGTGGAGGGAGGGATTGGGGGATTTTATGAGGATGGTGTCCTTAGGGAAAATTAGTTGGGAAATGAGGGCATTTGGGAAGTATTTACATACTTCAGAGGTGATGGCACAGGCATCAAGGAACATGGGGTTGGGGGAGAAGAAGAGGAAGATGTGCATGGTGGGGGTTTGGAACATGGGAATGGTGGTGGTGTCCATGGGGGGGGGGGGGGTCAGGAGGGGTAGCTGTGTTGAAGGGGTGGTTTTTTTTTGCTTAAGGTGGCAGGAGCAGGGGATATTTTGATGAGGGGGCCCTTAGAGGAAGGGGTAGGAAGGGTAGGAATGGGAGATGATGGGAGGCAGGCCCTCCTAGGGGTGTTGAGGTGGCAACTTGAGGGGTGGCCCAACAGGCTATGTCTTGGGTGGGTGAAGGAGGTACTGTGGTTGGCAGATGACTGGGGTAGAGAGGAAACTCTTGAGAATGGGTGGGAGGGGCGGGAGTGGGAGCAGGAATGGACTGATCTATGTGGGGATACAATACTGGGGAGGAGATGGAAGGGGCAGAAACAATAATGAGTGGAGGCTAGGCATAAGGAGGGTGCTGGAGGAGGAATGCCATTAAGTGATGGTGGGGACAGGAATGATGAATCGAAGTGAAGGTGGATGTAGTGGTGGAGATAGAGGTGGAGTTGGAAGTGATGGGGTGGTTGGGATGTCCATGTTTAAACAGAGATGAGCCTACTGGTGACAGGTGTCACTGGGGTAGAATCCAATGAATGGGGCAATGGCGACGACGATGTTGATGGCGATGGCGATGGTGATGGCGACAGCGACTTTGGCAGCTAAAGGCAGAAGGCAGCTGGGAGCTGCCTCTGAAGCTGAGAGTGACGGGGCAGCAGGGCAGCAGAGGTTAGTACCATGAGAGCTTCCAACTTGCGAATATGTACTGAAAACAGCCCAGCTGACATATTCTTCCATGTGGAAGGAGGGATTCCAATCCTCTGGATGAAACATATTATATTTTTTCTTTATTATCCCACAGGCGAACATTAATATATAAATATAGGGATAAAAGATGAAATGTACACATGAGCATGGAGATTAAATTGGGGTTAAAGTATACAAAAAAGGGGTAGTTGGACAAGGCACATTTACATAAAAGCCACATGCAGTTACAATGGCACTAAATGAGGACATAGCACAAAGAAACTGGCGGCACTAATATCCCAATTAAAAACAGCGTTCACAATATAGGATGACAACACTGAACACACACTGCATTGATGTTACATACACATTTGCACCAAAACATGACAAAGTAAATGCGGTAAAATTTTAAGGGCCTGCCAAGGAAAGGGATGTAGGAGACGAAGAAGAGAGGAAAGAGAGATGGGGGTTGACAGAGCAGTGGGCACAGGAAGGGGATGAGTGATGTAATTGGTAGCACACCAAAGAGAATGAGATGGGAAGGGAGTGCAAGGACTGGGGAAGAAGAAGTGAAAAGGACAGGGGGTGGAGGGAGGAAACAGTAGAAAGGGGGAAGAGGAAGGAGGAGGGGCCCGAAGGTGGAGAGGAGGGGAAGAGGAGGGTCAAAGTTGATAGGAAGGATAAATATCAGGACGAAACACATCATCTGGGATCGGGAGATGGTGGAAGTTCTTAGGGACAGGAGGCTGAGAGTGTGAAGATGGAGAGAGGTGTGAGTCACATCTGTAAATGCATGACAGTAGGCAGGAGGTGGAGAAGAATGGAGACACCAGTGGGTGAGGGTGATTGAGGCAGCATTTGGTGTAGAGGATATGGATGTGTTCAAGGAAAAGGAATAAATGTTGGAAGGGTATGAGATCGTAGAGGATCCTCATGGGGGATAGGAGATGGGTACAGAAGGTGAGGCAGAGCACATGGCGTTCTAGAATTGGGAGAGATTTATAGAATCTGAGGCAGGGCACTGAAACCCAGGCAACACTGGCCTGACAAAGGCTGGGACAGATCAAGGATTTGTAGGTATAAAGGATGGTGGAAGGGTGCAAGTCCCATGTTTCACTGGACAGGAGTTTCAGGAGATGGAGTCCATTGTGGGCTTTGCATTGAACGGTAAGAAGATGGAGAGTTCAGGTGAGGTGATGGTCAAGGTGAGGCCAAGGTATTTCAAAGTGGGAGTAGGTTGGATAGGGTGAAACACAATATAAAAATCTATAAATGCTTAATAGTTGACAATATTGGGGAAGCTAACATGGAACAACACCAGTACTGACATAAATTACACGACATTACAGTTGTAAACATACATGATGAGCTAATGAGCCCAAGTCAAACAGTAGGTATTTAGTTCAGTTGACAACCTTCAGATTTGTGTGATTTATTGTCTAACAGATATTTAATGGATTCTTTCTAGTACTCATGGAAGACATTATCTTCTCATTGTTTAGACTTAACTGGTCCTTTTTCAACCTTACAGATATCTTCTTCAAATATTTTCCAATAGCCTTTGATTTTATGATGACCTCACTAGGTGCTAATGACAGCTTGCCAACAGCAGTTGGAATACCCAGACAGTAATCCATTCAAGTGCTAGCCATGCTCTACCTCACTTAACTTTGGGGATCTGACAGGAAACGGTGTTACCAATGTGGCTAGACCATTGAAGGTTCCACCATTAGGTGGTCAGGTCAATCTAGTAGAATTTGGACCACCACCACACGGCCACCACACTGACAGTGGGTGGACCCTCCCATCATGGCATGAGTCAGCCACGTGTGGACAAAGTGAAGCCACTGATAGAATATAAAACAGTAGATTCCCTGTGTAAAGCAGGAAGTGAAGACTGCCACTTGTTTTTGGTCTCCTTTATAAATCAAGTTTGATTCGAGGAACCAATGAACACCAATCCATGTTCCAAGCGTCCAACAATTAATGGGTCGAGACAAAGGCGACAGATTGTCCACTCTGATAGAGGTCAAAAAGGAGATCCTGCATAGTCACTACCAATGGGTATCGAGGGTAGCACTGCAAGAGCAAACATGGCTGAATGTTCGACTGTTTGCAGAGAACACATTACATCCATTTGGAAGGAAATGTAGTTCAGTATACCTTGCAGGTGTACAGGCAAAACCTATTTGTCTGTCACCTGCAGACTGTAGACTGCGTGCCAGTATTGCATCATGGATGCCCAGGAACATGTGGCGAAAGACCATGGCGCCAACAGAGCATTTCTATCCAAAGGAGAGTTCAAGACAGATCTGAGAATGGAGTACACACCATAGGGGCATACACAGTTGCTCCCTGACAAGAAGGGACAGTGGCAGATAGTGTTCAGAGTGGGGATACTGGTTATGAACTGTGATCATGACTCCATCCCTGGGCTGCTTTTCTGGGAGGTGGATCCCCCAGCAGCAAAAAGGAGATGGTAGTTTGAATGTTAATCACTTAGCTGAAGAGCAGTTTTTGGTGCCTGATCTCTGGTGGAGGGATCTCAGCGTCAATGAGCAATTTTTTCACAGGGCTGGTCCAGATGTTAGCTGTTGCAAGTTAATCTCATGGTAGTATGTTGGGTCAGCAATGTGCAATGCTGAAGGCGATGTTGAGCCATATGACAGACTCATACAGTCAAGACGAGATAGAATCAGAACTCGGTAAAGCCCCAAATCGTTGGAGCGATCAGTGTTACAGCTAGTTTACTGAGGCAATGAGGAGTATTAACATGTGACCAACATGTTGGCTTAACTTCGTGGAAATGGGGAAGCCACATCAACCCTGCATTGACTACCAGTCCCAAAAAGTGATAAGACTCCACAACACTGAGCAACTAGTCATTGCGGTAGAAATATGTTTGCAGATGGACAGTACAATGACAACAAAAGTGCAGGGTGACCTGTAGACCCCATAGGTGCAGCTAGACCATTGATAGCCACTAGAAAAAGGGGCACACTCAATACAGAGCCTTGCAGGACCTCACTTTCTTGTATATAGACGGTACTGTGACAAGTACCAATTTGAAGACGGAAAGTACGATGTGACAAGAGGTTCCCGACAAAAAACAAGAGCCAGCCCTGGAGACACCACTCATGTAGGGTAACTAGGACGTAATGACGCTATGTGGGGTCATAAGCCTTTTTTAAGTCAATAAGGACCCCATAAGGTGTTGGTGTGGGCAAAAGGTGAACAGACAGAAAAATTCAGGCAGACCAAATTGTCAGTAGTACAAAAGCCTTGATGAAAACTACTTTGGGACATAGCCAAAAGAGCCAAAGACACAATGTACCAATACAGACACCAGTTCACTATACATTCCAGGAAGTGGGACGTTAGTGAGACTAATTTTGCAATACCTGTCCATCTCAATAGGGTGTTTATCCTGCTTCAATACTGGAATCATAATTCTTTCTCGTTACTGAGGTGGGAAGTCACCCTCGCCCCAGGTACAGTTGAAAATGGCAAGGATGTGACACTGACAATCCACAAATAGGTGTTTGAGCATTAGGCTGTGGATGCAGTCTGGCCTGGGGCCATGTCAGGGCCAAGGGCTGAAGCATGGATGAATTCACACTCACTAAATGGAGCATTATGTGACTCTAGGTTATGTGCAGTGAAAGGTAAGTGATTTCGCCCCACTTGCTGTTCGAGGACACAAAATGTGAGCTGATAATTGTCAGGCACAGAGGCTCAAACATAACGAAGAACAAAATGTTTGGATTCAGCACCTCGGTCAGTGTAGACAACACCACTCAAGGGAGCACCTGGTATACCTGTGTGGACTATTGTCCATTGAGGTGTTGAACCTTTCCCCAAACCTATGACGGAGGGGTACATGGTCTAACGTCAATAACATATTGTTTGCTGCATTCTTGTTCCTGTAATTTTATTAGGTGGTGGAGCTGGCAACAGAGCTGTTTAAAGGCAATGAGGTGTTCCTCGATAGGTGTCACTTGTGAATTTGGAGAGCCAGTCTGCGATCTCTAATGGAAACAGCGATTTCTGGCTAAGTCTGCTGCTAGTAGAATAGCTGCAGTTGTTCTCCGGACATCTGCATCCATACCTCCAAGTGGCAGGGTGCTTAGGGAGACAGCAGAAGCAAAGCAATCGCAGTCAGCATTTTTGAGAGCCCTTTTGGGGAGACAGCCAAGCGGATGATGCTGAGGAAAGGACAAGATGATTGGAAAATGTCGATAGTCAGACAGGTCACCACAGACTCTCAATGGATGGAAGGGAGAAGACTAGGGATTCAAATGGAAAGATCAATGGCTGAATGAGGTCCATGTGCCACAATTGCACATTAAAGTATGTGAGGGTGCCAGTATTCAAGGGACACAGATCGAACTCTGTGACCAAAGTTCCAATAACTGTACCACAACCAGAAGTTATAGTTCCACCCCACAAAGGATTGTGGACATTGAAGAAGCCAAAATGAGGAAGATTGGGGGGGAACTGAAAAATCAGTGCAAAAAACGCGTTCTGAGACACTTCACCATCGGGAATGAGATACACATTACAGACGGTAAAACCTAGAGAGGTTCTCACATGAACACTCACAGCTTCTAGCATCGAGTGGTACGTGTTCGCTGTAGAGAGAGTCCAGAATCAATGTGCAAACTCCACCCGACACTCGGAGTCAGCTTGAGTCTTGAAACAGCATGGAAAGCTATGGCGGGTACGAGTTCCCAGGGGTTGGAACCACGGCAATGCAGAGCTGGGAAACGTATAAGAGGCGTAGGAGCTCATTTAGGTGGTGGAAAAGACCACTGCAGTTCTACTGAAGGATCACTCTATCGGTATCCTGTGGGGGCGTGAAGATACGAAGATACGGTATCAATACCCAAAGATTCTAAAGCATGAGCACCACCATAACCTCCTACGTTTAGGGGGTATTTTTGTTCATATTCTCCCTGGGTCATTTCGATGTACGCGAGGACTCCGCTGTCCTTGCAGAGGAGGAACGCAAAGCAACCTGTGGTTCCTTCAGCTACCGGCTGGTATCCGGTTGCCAATCAGCAATATCTTGGGAGGATAGCACCCTAAGAGACCCTTCTTCCTAGTGAGCGTCGCCATAGTATGGTGTTGCTTCTCCAGTCTACACATACGGGCGTGAACATCAAGAATTTCATGTAAAGGGTTGCAGGAATAGGTAAATTTCCTTTTCCGTGTGTTTTTCATATATTCTCTAATGAAGTTATCACATTTGACCTTTATTAGACGATGTTGTGTTCATTTTCTGTATTGCTTGTATTATCCGTCTAATGCCGGATTGGTTTTATTATGTGTTGCCTGCCGGCACTGAGGGTGTTGCATTTCTTTTTCCTGCTAATACTACTGTATAACTACCTTCAAGTCATACGACAGTGATCTGATTCATGTTGAACCTACCTTTCCTACGCGCCATCCGTAGCGTTTAGATGTCTCACAAATGGTATTATGCAGGATTTTATTGACGGTTTTTGTTTTCGATTCTGTTTCGGTGACTGCCAACTTCACTTCCGAGCAGAGAATACCTGCAGTTTGATACGGACTGGAAGGCAGCCTTTAAAAAGAGTTACGTACGCTTCGTTGTTGTTGAGCTTATATTTTTACGATTGTTGTTACTTACGTACAATTTTCTCACATTATACCTGGAGGGTGTTCGAAAAGTCTCGGTATAAACTTCTAGGATTTGTAGAGGGGAGTGAATACATAATATTTTGAATAGGAAGCCAGGTCTGAAAACGTACAGTTTCCGTGCTACACCAGTTTGAAAATATGTTTGCTAGGCAGGTATGCAACAGGGCAGCCATAGTTGGGGAAGTTTACATAGGAACGACTACGTCATTTGACGTCCATCCTATCTTTCTGACCTGGTTCGAGGCTCATTCACTTGTCGGTGAGTGTTAGAACAAAATGATTTAAATGACTCTAAGCACTATCGGACTTAACATCTGAGGTCATCAGTCCCCTAGACTTAGAACTACTTAAACCTAACATAAGGACCTCATACACATCCATGCCCGAGGCAGGATTGGAACCTGCGACCGTAGCAGCAGCGGGGTTCCCGACTGAAGCGCCTAGAACCGCTCGTCCACAACGGCCGGCCCAGTGTTAGAACAACGTGGTTGACTACACGTTTGTTGCATACACCGGCATGATCCATCTCAATGGTGAAGCTCACGATAGTGGAAAAGATGCTCGTCGTCTTTACCGAGATTGGTCTCCACAACATTCGACTCCACTGCATACCCTTTCCGCCGCAATTACGCAACGGTTTCGAGAAAAGGTACCTTCACGATCAGCAGGCGTGACTGTGGTACTCAAAGGAGGCGTCGCACACCAGAACTGGAAGAGGCTTACTGCATCACGTTGAGAAGAACCCATCAACGAGTCCCCGAGCAATTTATTGGGGTATCAATGAGTTGAACTTAAAACAAGTGATGTACTGGGTCCTGCCTAACTAGTTACTTGTAAAAGTGATCACGTGAACAACACGTTTTCAAATGGCTGCAGCACGGAAGCGGTACGTTTCTGGACGTGGTTCCTTATTCAGGATTCCTAGTACTTTATGACGGGAATTTCCGAACGCAATGTATATTAGAAACAGATAACGAAAATTCTTTGATTAACTTATGACTGCTATGGTGCATATATCGATGGTGAGACACTTTGTACATTTTCGCGTTGGTTGATTACTGTACTCAGTATAAACGATTAGCTACTCTCACTGAGCAACAGTCATGTTTTGTAGCCATTTCGATTTCGAAGTAACTGTTAGTAGCAACATACTCGAAGATTAATGTATCCAATGACTTGCTACTCTAAGTAAGCAGCAGACCTTTTTGTAGCCGTTCAAGATTTTTCAGTAAATTTTAATAGCTATTACGATTTATATATGATTTTCTTCATGTAGATGGTAATGTGATTTGCTTAAGTGATTATAGTTGTCATAGTATTTGTTAAGGAAAGAAATAGCGACTACTTTAACATTTTTTTGTGTTGCTCGGATTACTAATGTTGCTGTCACACTGATGAACATAGGGTCTGATGACGGTGTACTGTTGAAAAGAGCAACTCCGCTGGACACTGGACGGCTGGAAACGAGTGGTCTGGAGTGATGAATCACGCTACACTCTGTACCAATCCCATGGAGGAGTTTGGGTCTGACGAATGCCTGGAGACCGTTACCTGCCATTGCGTGTATTGCCAACAGTGAAGCACGGTGGAGGCGGTGTTAAGATATGGAGGTGCTTTTCGTTATTCCCCTTATTGCGCTTAACAGGACGGTATATGCAGAAGGATATGAACACGTTTCACAGCAGCGTGTATGACGTACAGTAAAGGAACAGTTCAGAGACTGAGTGTATCAGCGTGACAATAAAATCTGTCATAAAGCACCGTCTCTGGGGCAACGATTTGTGGGCAATAATATCCCTGAAACGGAGAGACCTTCCCAAAGTCCGCAACTTCACTGCGGCTGTGGCAACTACAATTATCATTAATCCCATTCGTGTCATTTCCCTGGCGCCTTGCGTATCCGGCACTTTCGATAGCGACTTGTATTTCTGTTTCTGCCTGGTTCGGCCTCCGCAGGCGCTGAGGCGGCTGCTGCCCTCTGGAGCGTTTTTCGCGGGGGCCCGCGCGCGCTCGGCTCGGCAGTTGGATTCGCACCGAGCTGGTGGTACTTTGACTTTCTCCCCGGCACGGAGGTGTGGTCTCGCTGTTGGCGGGCTTCGTTGATTTGGCCGTTGGACAGTGTGGCGTGTTGATGATGTGATGTAGTGGACAACTGACGGATCCCCGCACGCGATCGCTCGAGGTTCTCCACCTCTGGAAAGGGTGCCACGATATCGCTTGGGTTTCCGCACTCGGGAGTTGTAAGGACTGCAGGGCAGGCTTTCTGTGTGTTTGCTCTGTCCGGTCTGCGTGGCGGGGTTCGTTTCACCTTACTTCACCTTACTTCAGCTGTTGTTTATATTTTCTGCGTGATTCCGTTTTAGCCAGAGTCTGGGTGTCGAGTTTTCTGCTGGTGTGTACCCGGTCGTCGCCCCTGTTTTCCCGCCCAGGGGCAGCCGTATCTGTTGGTGGGCATTATTTGGCAGTGTGTGTTTTGCGTGAACCCGGTGTGCTCACGCGCCCTGATTCTGAGCTGAAATTGCTGTGGTCAAGCTGGCTCGGTTGCTGGAGTGTGTGTTATTGGTTTTCTGGCTTGCTGGGGACTGCGCGTGCGCCTGTTCCGTTTGTGATGTGGCAGCAGTCTGATATTTTTATGTGTGCTTGTTAAGTTGCTAGCAATTGCTTTTAGCCTTGTGCTTACTTATTTTTATTTTAATTGCTAGGCATTGTCATTGGTCTGTTCTTTTACCTTTATTTATTTGTAGTGTCAATTAAGCCTAAGACGATGTCCAAGGTACTAGCAATTGATTTTAGCCTCGTGTGTACTTAATCCTATTTCAATTCTTGGGCATTGGCATTTGCTTGTTCTTTTGCTCTTATTTATTTGTTGTGCCAGTTAGCCCTAAGATGATGTCAGACCTTGGTATCCGTCAACATTATTTTGGCTACTAGCGCTCAGGTGCAACATTGCCGGGCCTATCCCGGATTTGTCATTAATTGAGAGCCTTTTATACTGTATTTTTTAGTAGTAGGTTTGGAAAGTGCACTTGCGTGTGGTATTTATTGTCCCCCCCCCCCCCCCCCCATCTTCATCCTTCGTGTAAACTGATTTTGGCAAGATTGCTAGGTGGCTTGTGTTATTACTTATGTAAGTTTGCCCGCTCCGGTAGTCGTAACATGTTTTGACCGGCAACCGGCCCTTGTTGGCGAGAGTTTGAATGTGTTTTGCGCTTTTGATGTTGGGCTTTGCCGTACATATATTTAGTCATGTACGTGTTGTTGTGTTAAGGATTTTAGGGCATTTTTAATTGAGATACCTGTGGGAAATTTTATCACTCTTTTAAAGAACGTATAGGAAGGAGTAACTTCAACTGAAAATTTAATTGTAAGTTATACATTTGTGCTTCACATTAAAAAATTTAACTGTATTAGGTGAAAGTATGTAGTTTAATGCACAATGATTATTTGTTAATGTATCAAATTGTAAACAGTTTTGAAGTTTCTCTGTTTACCTGTGGTATATATCATTTTTATTACCTCATATTGCAAGCAGCTTGATTTGTTTGTGTCAATGTAATTTGTTAGCCACAGTGTAACTTATTACAGTTAATTAATTGTTTTGGGGAAATAAACCTTGAATTGTATGTCCCCTTTTCTCTAACCAAATCCCATCCAAATCGTCCGCACACCATTCGAAATCAATTATTTGCTGTCTGAGCAGCAGACAGTGAAAGCCTGCCAAGATATTAGAGGGGCCGACTTAGTCAAAAAGTGGTCATACAATGTTGCTTTTAAGCCCTAATAGAAGGATGGATCAATCGTGAGGCTCATTACTTAGCACAGTAACTAAATAAAAAGTAAACAGATAATCAACATTAAAGGTGAGCAGTGCTGCGAGTCTATAGGGGCGCACTCTGCGGTGGGACTCCAGTTCCAGGGGCTACCGCAGCTGACATCTAGGAGCTGGAAGCAGTCTTCCGACAGCCGCCATTAAACATCCCGGATGAGCAAGTTTTGAAACTATTCACAAGGGTTCAGCTGTCAGCTAATGCCTTTCCAAGTGCTGTTTTCACGTTGTGAAAATCCCGCCAGCGCGTCTCCACCTAGAGCGCGCCTTCTTGCTTAGAGCGTTTGCTGAGAGAACCTTTCTGTCGACAAACTGTCGCTATTGTGACTGTAACTTGTCCTATCGTTTTGGTTACACTCAGTCTCCCATGAGGGAAGGCCTTCTGGTGTGTTTATTTGTCTTTTATTTAACTCCTTAAGCTTGATATCTATATTAATGTATTTGGTGGTTCATAGATTCAATATGTAATAGCGAAGGCCTTTGCTCCTAACATTCAAATTTCACTACTTGCTTCTCATCGCTAGCGTGGGGATCGTTTAATGAGTAATGACCAGCAGCGTACAGGATGTGTTCTGTTTGTGACTGTTAGTTAGTACACATATCGGTTCCCTTTTCTCAAATTTTCGTTAGGAGATAGAGATTCCTTTAATTAAACGGTGGGGAACTTGAGTTAGCTTAATGGCATTGAATGATTATATGTATCTTTTCTCTTGTTTTAAAACTGTATGTTAAATGTGTGTTTAATGCTCGGTTGGTCTATTGTGAGGCCTCTCGGTTGACGGTGACTCAGAGAGCCTCTGTTGCTTAGGCTTGTCCGCTTCCGGCGTTGCACTGAGAATTTAATGCCGGGTATTATGATATTTACTGTTCTCGAGATTTGCTATCTTATTTAAAGTGTTTACTGTCCTCGAGATTTGATGCCTTATTGGAAGCATTTATTATTAGTTCCTGTTTGATATTTTTTGTGGTTTCCAGAGATTAACTAGTTTAATATTCAGACTTTTCTGCTCTGTCCAATTCAGATTTAACTAGCTGCTCCTATAATTTTAGTGTGGCCTAATGAAGGTAGTCACTATTCTCCTTGGAAAAAAATTATTATCTTGAATCTTAAGTGTTTCTGTGTTGTATGTGAATCTGTATTTTTTAATAAATGGCATTTAGCGTTGTTCTTGTAATAAATGATGTCCAGTCCCCACTTGCCCAGTCCTTCCTTCAAACTCAATAAGCGCGCAGTGCCAAGCAACAAAGTGTAAACAATATGAAACAGGTCCATGCGATGATTATATGCTCTACAACAGATAGTTTAAACTTTGACGACATGTTTATGTTTGAATGAACACGCGGAAATGTATTTCAAATGGTCACCTCACGTCGATTGTCAATTAATGCAGGATATCTAGGAACATTATGTCTTAGTGGAGGCAGAGCATTCGCAGACGATAGCAAGCGCTGGCTAAATGCTTGGAGCAGAACAACAACATCATGAAAACCTACAGCCAAAATCAGAAAGTTCAATATCTTTTATAGAGTAAAAAGTGAGCGTGGTTGGAAAAAAATTCATTCGGTGATAATCGGCCTGTGAGTCCAACAGCATTCAGAGTTACAACGTGATCTACACCTTGAACAGGAGGCCACAAAGATATTAGGAAGTCAATCCCAAGAAGCTCTGTGGATGCACAGTGCCTTCAAAACACTTAACCAATCCAACAGCAGACTGACAAACGACCGCGAATGGTCTTATAAGCTTGATTCAAACCTTAGTCATATGACCATTCTGCTAGTTCAAAATGGTTCAAATGGTTCAAATGGCTCTGAGCATTATGGGACTTAACATCTGTGGTCATCAGTCCCCTAGAACTTAGAATTACTTAAACCTAACTAACCTAAGGACGTCACACACATCCATGCCCGAGGCAGGATTCGAACCTGCGAGCGTAGCGGTGACGCGGTTTCAGACTGAAGCGCCTAGAACCGCACGGCCACACCGGCCGGCATTCTGCTAGTCAGTGTAGTGCCATTGTTTACGAAATTACAGGTATTATAACTTTTACAGAATTTAAATACACTTCTGGAAATGGAAAAAAGAACACATTGACACCGGTGTGTCAGACCCACCATACTTGCTCCGGACACTGCGAGAGGGCTGTACAAGCAATGATCACACGCACGGCACAGCGGACACACCAGGAACCGCGGTGTTGGCCGTCGAATGGCGCTAGCTGCGCAGCATTTGTGCACCGCCGCCGTCAGTGTCTGCCAGTTTTCCGTGGCATACGGAGCTCCATCGCAGTCTTTAACACTGGTAGCATGCCGCGACAGCGTGGACGTGAACCGTATGTGCAGTTGACGGACTTTGAGCGAGGGCGTATAGTGGGCATGCGGGAGGCCGGGTGGACGTACCGCCGAATTGCTCAACACGTGGGGCGTGAGGTCTCCACAGTACATCGATGTTGTCGCCAGTGGTCGGCGGAAGGTGCACGTGCCCGTCGACCTGGGACCGGACCGCAGCGACGCACGGATGCACGCGAAGACCGTAGGATCCTACGCAGTGCCGTAGGGGACCGCACCGCCACTTCCCAGCAAATTAGGGACACTGTTGCTCCTGGGGTATCGGTGAGGACCATTCGCAACCGTCTCCATGAAGCTGGGCTACGGTCCCGCACACCGTTAGGCCGTCTTCCGCTCACGCCCCAACATCGTGCAGCCCGCCTCCAGTGGTGTCGCGACAGGTGTGAATGGAGGGACGAATGGAGACGTGTCGTCTTCAGCGATGAGAGTCGCTTCTGCCTTGGTGCCAATGATGGTCGTATGCGTATTTGGCGCCGTGCAGGTGAGCGCCACAATCAGGACTGCATACGACCGAGGCACACAGGGCCAACACCCGGCATCATGGTGTGGGGAGCGATCTCCTACACTGGCCGTACACCACCACTGGTGATCGTCGAGGGGACACTGAATAGTGCACGGTACATCCAAACCGTCATCGAACCCATCGTTCTACCATTCCTAGACCGGCAAGGGAACTTGCTGTTCCAACAGGACAATGCACGTCCGCATGTATCCCGTGCCACCCAACGTGCCCTAGAAGGTGTAAGTCAACTACCCTGGCCAGCAAGATCTCCGGATCTGTCCCCCATTGAGCATGTTTGGGACTGGATGAAGCGTCGTCTCACGCGGTCTGCACGTCCAGCACGAACGCTGGTCCAACTGAGGCGCCAGGTGGAAATGGCATGGCAAGCCGTTCCACAGGACTACATCCAGCATCTCTACGATCGTCTCCATGGGAGAATAGCAGCCTGCATTGCTGCGAAAGGTGGATATACACTGTACTAGTGCCGACATTGTGCATGCTCTGTTGCCTGTGTCTATGTGCCTGTGGTTCTGTCAGTGTGATCATGTGATGTATCTGACCCCAGGAATTTGTCAATAAAGTTTCCCCTTCCTGGGACAATGAATTCATGGTGTTCTTATTTCAGTTTCCAGGAGTGTATATACATTAAGTACTCATGATTAAATTTATAATCTCATTTTATACTTTTCTCTCTAAATTTAGTATTGAGAGATTGCTTTCATTATTTGCTAGCCATATCTGGAGATCCAGTTAAAATTAGTCAATATGTCTTCATACATATTGACGTTGCAGACCTACATTAGTCTATTGAGAATATGACACACATGAAGTTATTGAAACATCATTAAATAAACCTGACACAAAGGAATTAAAGACATTAGCGGGCAGAGGCCATTGACTTATATCATTGAGTCAAGATGAAAATTTATGCCAGACTACGATTCGAACCGATGTCTCCTGCTCGCTAGACAGATGTCCTGACCACTCTGCCATGTGGACACAGTGGTCACCATACTACCACAGACTATCTTAGCACGCCACCTGTCAGACCCAAATTCTAAACTTGTTCCACACACTACTAATATAGTAGCGCTGATCATTAGCCTCATTACTCATGGCGTCCCACTGATTCCCCTAAGAATTCAAGCTTTGTGTTCGTCTGCACTGAAGGGGTCATTCGCCGTCACTGGCTTAAATATACAGGGTGTTACAAAAAGGTACGGCCAGACTTTCAGGAAACATTCCTCACTCACAAATAAAGAAAAGATGTTATGTGGACATGTGGCCGGAAACGCTTAATTTACATGTTAGAGCTCATTTTAGTTTCGTCAGTATGTACTGTACTTCCTCGATTCACCGCCAGTTGGCCCAACTGAAGGAAGGTAATGTTGACTTCGGTGCTTGTATTGACATGCGACTCATTGCTCTACAGTACTAGCATCAAGCACATCAGTACGTAGCATCAATAGGTTAGTGTACATCACGAACGTGGTTCTGCAGTCAGTGCAATGTTTACAAATGCGGGGTTGGCAGATGCCCATTTGATGTATGGGTTAGCATGGGGTAATAGCCGTGGTGCGGTACGTTTGTATCGAGACAGATATCTAGAACGAAGGTGTCCCGACAGGAAGACGTTCGAAGCAATTGATCGGCGTCTTAGGGAGCACGGAACATTCCAGCCTATGACATGGGACTGGGGAAGACCTAGAACGACGAGGACACCTGCAATAGACGAGGCAATTCTTCGTGCAGTTGACGGTCACTGTATGGAGAGTGCTACGGGAGAATCAGTTGTTTCCATACCATGTACAGCGTGTGCAGGCACTATCAGCAGCTGATTGGCCTCCACGGGTACACTTCTGCGAATGGTTCAGCTAATTATGTGTCAATTCTCATTTCAGGGCAAATGTTCTCTTTACGGATGAGGCCTCATTCCAACGTGATCAAATTGTAAATTTTCACAACCAACATGTGTGGGCTGACGAGAATCCGCACGCAATTGTGCAATCACGTCATCAACACAGATTTTCTGTGAACGTTTGGGCAGGCATTGTTGGTGATGTCTTGATTGTGCCCCATGTTCTTCCACCTACGCTCAATCGAGCACGTTACCATGATTTCGTTCGGGATACTCTACCTGTGATGCTAGAACATATGCCCTTACAAGTACGACACAATATATGGTTCATGCACGATGGGGCTCCTGCACATTTCAGTCGAAGTGTTCGTACGCTTCTCAACAACAGATTCGGTGACCGATGGATTGGTAGAGGCGGACCAATTCCATGGCCTCCACGCTCTCCTGACCTCAACCCTCTTGACTTTCACTTATGGGGACATTTGAAAGTTCTTGTCTACGCAACACCGGTACCAAATGTTGAGACTCTTCGTGCTCGTATTGTGGACGGCTGTGATACAATACGCCATTCTCCAGGGCTGCACCAGCGCATCAGGGATTCCATGCGACGGAGGGTGGATGCATGTATCCTCGCTAACGGAGGACGTTTTGAACATTTCCTGTAACAGTGTTTGAAATCACGCTGGTACGTTCTGTTGCTGTGTGTTTCCATTCCATGATTAATGTGATTTGAAGAGAAGTCATAAAATGAGCTCTAACATGGAAAGTAAGCGTTTCCGGACACATGTCCGCATAACATATTTTCTTTCTTTGTGTGTGAGGAATGTTTCCTGAAAGTTTGGCCGTACCTTTTTGTAACACCCTGTATATGTGTTGTCTCTTCTTTCGGGCATGTCCAAAAGAACAGACACCATTTTGATGTTGCAGCCACTGTGATTCAAGACACAAAGGAACCAAAGACATTAGCTTCCAGTGGTCGCCGATTTACGTCAGTGGAGCAAGCTGAAAATTTGTGCGGAACGAAACCGGGTCTCTCACTTACTAGGTAATACCCACTGCTTGCTAATGTCTTTTGGCCGGCTGAAGTGGCCGTGCGGTTAAAGGCGCTGCAGTCTGGAACCGCAAGACCGCTACGGTCGCAGGTTCGAATCCTGCCTCGGGCATGGATGTTTGTGATGTCCTTAGGTTAGTTAGGTTTAACTAGTTCTAAGTTCTAGGGGACTAATGACCTCAGCAGTTGAGTCCCATAGTGCTCAGAGCCATTTAACCATTTTTTTTTTTGCTAATGTCTTTAATTCCTTTCTGTCTTAATTCATAGTGGCTGAAGGATCAAAATGGTGCCTGTTCTCTCGGCCATGTCCGAAAGGACAGACACCACATACATAACTAGGCTGGGGATGGCCAATGATCCCTTCAGTGCCGATGCACATCTAGTTCGAGCACTTGCTGGAATCTACGTGATTTGAGAGCAATGAATCTAATGAACAGGGGCACTACATCAGTAGTGTGTGGTAAAAGGTGAGAATTTGTATCCAACGAGTGGTGTGCTACAATAGTCCGTACAGTTGTGGTGATCGCCGTGTGTGGATGGCATAGTGGTCAGCGTATCTGTCTAGTAAACCGGGAGACCTGGGTTTGAACCCTGACCTGGCACAAATTTTCAGCTTGCCCCACTAATACAATTGAGTGACCACTGACAGCTAATATCTTTCCGGATGAATAATGGCTGCAGGATGTCCAAAAGAACGGAAACCACATATACTCAATAGATATTTGGATTGAGGGGACTCTCCTGACGATATTCAACTGTGTACACGTGGAGAAATATTGTTTAGGGTAACCTTTCCGTGTTATTCAGTATAAAGTTTATAACAATTTGCTTACTTGTTTTAGAGCTGTAGAAACCTGTTCGTTCCATAGACATCCAGAACGACATAGCATACACAAATGTTGAGTGTCACAATCATTAGCTTAAGATTTTAATTACAAATGTTAATAACATTATTAGTAATAATTTTTTAAACATTGTAATAATTTTGTTGAGCTCTTTTCACTACCACGTATGAAACGCTGCAATTAGAGTTAAGGTCACATGTTTGTAAGCTGTTTTGGTATTTTTCAGTGAATATATCAGATTTTCATTTTATATGTTCTGTCACTTCGCAAACTTACACTCTCAGGGGTCATGTCGCTAGAGTTCCCTAGGCGTTGGGATTTCCAAACCGCCAACTCACTGTTACCTGTCACCCAGTGCCTGACCCATGATAACTGTTGCCACAAGCGGCTAGCTGCTCTGCCCAGTGTGCAGCCTGACTCATACTGCTTGGCCCCACTATTGCAACTTGCCTGTTACGCACTGCTCAACCAAATACTCACCATTCATATAATTCTTAGCGGATTTGCCACTCACACTGTGACACGTTCTGACCTGAACCCAATGGAACACCTTTGGAAGGAGTCAGCGCATCGATTCCGCTCTAGACACTAGTGTCCAACATCACTAACCGCTGGTTTAGGTTCTTGAGGAAGAATGGACTGCCGTTTCTCCACAGAGAGTGTAACTGATGGAGCAGGCTGTTGGGAGAGTATGTGATCTTAGTGGTGAAGCAAGAAGATTTCGCTTCAGTTCTAAATTGCACATCTTCTAACCCCATGCACCAGACTCAGGCTTCTCATGCCACACTATGTTGCATATTGCCTTAATTTTTATTCCGATACTATCATCAGTAATCTCTTGTTTTTATATGCCTTCACGTATGTGTAATCACATAAACAAAATCATGCAGTATTCTTCACTTACAATTAACCTATATGCAAATATTCTGTTGCAGATTGAATCATTCAACTAACGTCATACTTTCATTCTTATTCAGCTAAAATTCATTCATCACTCATTTTAGCCATCGCTATTATTACACAACTTATGTACCAACATAATGAGATATATTAATCTTCTTTTGCTTGTACCATTGTCCCACAGTTTTCGCAGGGTCGGTGTGGTTACAATCGGATTTGACACGGTTAATTGAAGGGGTGGCCGGATGCCCTTCCTGCCACCACCCCAAAAACCCCCTCCCTCCTCCCCTCCCTCCCTCCGGGACGGAATCAGTGTACCCCAGCCGTCTGCATCGAGTGTAAACCATGAAACAGTGCGAACGTGTTGCAAATGTCTGCGAGTCGTGTGAGTCGGAACGTGGGGACCAGCCCATTATTCACCTAGTGGGATGTGGAAAACCACCTGAAAACCACATCCAGGCTGGCAGGTTCACCAGCTCTCGTCGTTAATCCGCCAGTCGGATTCGAACCAAGGCCAGCACGCTACCTGAGTCCAGGAAGCAGCGCATTAGCGCTCTCATCTAACCTGGCGGGTCAATGAGATATATTAATGTTCCCAAAATTAATTACAGCTATACATGATCATAATTAAATGACTCACTATTCTAAATTAATTAGTTTAATACAAATTTATTTTTAACCTATCTTGCTTCTTGATTCTCTATCCAACTACGGCTAAAATCCTTCTCTCGAACCATGTGGCTATAAATCTGTCATGAAAAACATTTGTTCCGTCTCTAACCCATAGCAAAGTTTACCAGTAACACTCCCATTCCAACAATCAATTTCCATTTTACTAAACCGCTCAACACTAACATAATGGCATGTTTACTCTAAGAATATCCACGTTCGCTGGATCATTACCAATAAAACAATACGAGACACACTGGAACGTTGGTACATAACAGCTGTTTGTTTAACCCTTAAATTTAAAGGGGGTGGAAGGGCTGACCCAATAAAGTGAACATTTCAATTCCAATGGGTTTATTAATTAACCACTTAAATTTAGACAAGCGCCACTCGGGCAAGATTATTTAAGAGACATTCTACATAAATCATGAGCACATTAATAAATAACTTTAACAACCAAGTCTATTTAAGACACAGTATTTAAGACCATATTCATTAGCATTACATATAGCCCATGGTTTTCCACCAAAACTAACAAAAGCCACTGAGGCTGAATTTAACCATAACATTAACAAAACAACATTATTTAAAACCCCTTTCAATCCCAAACTTTCCATATAAAATAACGGTTGACACACACAGACTCAACTTTACAAGAATATTTAAAACATATTCGTTAAACATAAGCTGGGCAATCTTTGAGAGTAAACCACGCAATGATTTTTTTTAACCACAGAGGGTGGAACCGACCGAGTGAAGTAATACTTAACTTCGAATCAAGACGTGGCTCTGTTTCCAATGCCACTTCGAGTAGACCACCAAAATGTGAACCATGCAAACCCTACCAAAGAGGAACACACCAGCTCAGGCGAAGTCCATCGCCCGTAAGCCAAACTTGTAATCTAAAGGGAAACCCTGTGCTTCGGTTGCCCACTGCCTCAGCTCATTGAAACACAGATCACACCCGACAACAAAAGGCAGAAAAACTTTTCTTAACCTTAACATTTAAGATTGACCAATAAATTACTCTATAAAATCAAGGCTAAACAACAACTAAATTCAAACACAAGTGCTTCCTTTAAGAGAAACAGTGCTTGATAAACAACAATAAGAGTGAGAAATGAACTGACTCAGGAAAACCGACACTCACTAAAACTTAAAAACACATATCTGCAAATACATCAGTATTATGCGGAAGCAGAGCACAGCCTAGGAAGACGCCTAAAATGAAATCGAACAAACATAATGTCACACGTCTTGCAACGTCTTACTGTACCAAGAGCGATCACAATGACATTTAACTAAGCGCGCTTAGTTAACAGCGTACTTAACTTGGTGTCTTGATGCTGGGGCGATTTCACGAAGATGTCAAACCATCTCTTCGCAACACCATAACAGCGTGACCCTCCAAGGAAGCTGGCACATCCACCGCTCACGAGGTTGCCGGAGAATGCAAAGGGCCGGCCAACTCGCGTCGATTCAACCGCCGCCCGGTCTCAGGCATGTCGTCTTCGCTTCTGTCCGCCAGCCAATTGGCGACTTGCGCACCTCCGCGTGACGTTTCAAAGCGTTCTGTCCTCTCTCTACTCGCGGTCGGTACTCCCTTGTATCTCGAACCAGCCCAAACCCAAAGACAAACGTCTTTACTATGAAATCGATCGGACTATTGCCCGAGATACTATTCGCAACGGTCCCGCCACAGCTCACACACTTTCCTTTTGAGCAGGCCCATACGTGCTAATAATCAGTAATAATATCTTTTACAGTAATTAAATTGTGACCTTCTGCATCATATAAGGAAGTCACTGATGTTGTTAACCTTCATTTCAGTCTCATTATGTTTACAAAACATTTGAACTCAATGGTTCAAATGGCTCAAATGGTCTGAGCACTATGGGACTTAACTTCTGAGGTCATCAGTCCCCTAGAACTTAGAAATTCTTAAACCTAACTAACATGAGGACATCACACACATCCATGCCCAAGGCAGGCTTCGAACCTGTGACCGTAGCGGTCGCGTAGTTCCAAACTGTAGCGCCTAGAACCGTTCGGCCACTCCGGCCGGCATTTGAAGTTAATACTCGTGACCATAAAATAATTACTTTTCTTATCATTACTATGTATAAGTGCACTCAAAAATAAATGAGGTGGAGTTTAGCAAAGAAAACCACTGAAGAGATCGTAATGTCATTGCCTACGGAGGTTTGGTCCCTATATGAAGACGTGTCGATCGTCTACTGCAGTGTCATTCTGAAAATGATGAACTGGAGGCTTGAAAAGAAGAGCAAAAGGGTACAGTGTGGAAGGAGAGCGGGTAATAGGAATTCATCACATAATAGCAAGTGTATATGAACAGCTTCGAATATTCCCTGCAAGGGTCAAGACGTGGCACATACGACTCAACGAAAGACGGCCGTCATTGGCACCATCTGGAACGTCACTCAGCATTACCATTGTCCAGCAAGTGGCTGCGCGTGGGTTACGATGGCAGCCGTTGGCCCAGTGGATGGATTCAGCACCACAACTGAAACGGACATGCAATGTTCTCCGTACACTCGTGCCATTCATCGATGACTTTCCGTTCCCCAAACTCCTTTCGCTGTAAGAATACTCACCGCATGATTTTTCTCTTCTGAAGTCTCCATTCCTCTGCTTCCAGTACTAATAATTGCAGTGAACGGTGGACGTGTTTACACGCTCACTCTGTCATCACTTAAGATCCGTCTGTGTGGCTCTAGCGGTGAGTTTGGGAGCTCATCGCACTTGCAGAGATTACGATCGCATCAACAGATCTCATTTTATAACCTCCGGCTCCTTTCTTTTCAAATGCACTTTATACATTACAACTCACCCACCTACTAATTTGACATTTTTTTTTCCATTCTCCCCACACTTTTTTCTTTACCTTCAACAGACTCCATCTCGTTCTTTCAAATCTTCCTCACCTTTGCCGTATATATTATATTAACAATAAAATTATTCTTCCAAACTACCAAGAAGCTTACATCATCAAACGGCTCCCTCTTTTGAAAAACGTGGGATACATACCTATTTCATCTACAATGCCAAATCCCATTAACTTACGCAACTATTAGGCACACACTTTCATGTCAATCACTGTCTACTTCTTCTTCTGATTGGTCATCAGCGTTCTGTCCGTTTCATTCGGCTCGTCGCGAATTCCTCTCTTGCGACAAAATTTTCATCTCATAGTAGCAATTGCAGCCTAAGGCTTAATTATTTGCTGGATGTATTCCATCTCTGTTATCCTCACAATTTTTACCCTTTACAGCTGCCTCCAGTACCATTCCCTCATGTCTTAACGGATGTCTTGTCAGCCTGTCCTCTCTTCTTGTTAGTATTTTCCTCTCCGATTCTACGGAGAAGCACCTCCTTCCTTACCTAATCAGTCCACCTAATGTTCAACTTCGTCTGTAGCACCACGTCCCAAATGCTTCGATTCTATTCTGTTCCGAAGTCCATGTTTCACTACCATACAATGCTGTGCTCCAAACGTACTTTCTAGAAAATTTCTTCTTCAATGCAAGGCCTATGTTTGATGCTAGTAGAGTTCTCTTGGCCAGGAATGCACTTTGTAGCAGTGCCAGTCTGCTTTTTATATCCTCCTCGCTGTGTCCATCGTCGCTTATTTTGCTGCCTAGGTAGCAAAATTCCTTAACTTCGTGATCCCCAGTTCTAAGTTTCTCGTTGTTCTCATTTCTGCTACTTATCAATACTTACATCTTCTTCGATTTACTCTCAGTCCACATTTTGTACTCGTTAGACTGTTCATTTCAGTCGACAGATTCTCTAATTCCTTTTCGCTTTCACTGAGCAAGGTCATCAACGAATCTTACCATCGATATCCTTTCACCCAGAATTTTAGTCCCACTCTTGAACCTTTCTTTTATTTCCGTCATTGTTTCTCCGATGTATAGACTGAACAGCAGGAGCGTCAAATCACATCCCAGTCTTAAATCCTCTTTAATTGAGCGCTTCGTTCTTCGTCTTAGATTCTTATTCTTTCCTCTTCGATCTCGTACGTATTGTGTATTGGCTGTCTTTCCCTACAGCTTACTCCTACTTTTTTTCTCCGAATTGCGAACATCTTGCACCATTTTACATTGTCGGACGCTTCTTCCTGGTATAAGAACCCTATGGACGTGTCCTGATTTCCCTTCAGTCAGCTAAATTGATCATCATTTAACCGATCCTCAAGTTTCTTTTACATTCTTCTGTATATTATTCTTGTCAACAAGATGGATGCAGGAGCTGTTAAGCTGATTGTACGATAATTCTCGCACTTTTCGGCTTATGATATCTTACGAATTGTGTTTTTTTTTATTTATTTATTTATTTTTTTTTTTTTTTTACAAAGTTTTAAGATGTATCGCCAGCCTAATAGACCCAAAACACCAACGTGAATAGTTGTTTTGTTGCCACTTCCCCTAACGATTTTAGAAGTTCCGATGGAATGATATCTATCCCTTCTGCCTTATTTTGACGTCTGGGGGGGTGGGAGGAGGGGTGGGGGAGTACTTTGTGCCGACCTTATGTAAATATTGTAATTTAGATTGGTATTTCGCATTTTAAAATACTGAAAAAATACTTATCATTTTTTCTTATTTTATGGGTATATCAAGTTTTTCAGTTAAACTTTACCCGTTACTTTAAGTCCAACCTTTTCTTTAGTCATAAAGTCTACGTCCTTAGCAGTAGATGTGACTTGACACCGAATGTCTTATTCCCTAAATTATGACATTCAGGCAGTTTATCTCCCTGGGTATTTAATTTCTCTGTGCGGGTAGCAGCAATGAACTTAACAATGGCTCATTTATCCTTGGTTTCTGTCTATTTCTCGGTCCGCCCTGTTCAGTGCCGTTTTGTCCAGTGTCAGAGACAACTGTGATTGAAAATGTACCGTCATTTTCTGACTGAGAGAGAAATATTAGACCTTTTAGAAGAATCTATAGGTTCCGAAATTGAGTTTTAGGACAGTGATGAAATGGTGATAAAAACAAAGCGGAATGTGTGGAGCGCGAGGTTGTGGACAGCGATGGTGTACAAACGGGCTCTGGGGCCGAACTCTGGGAACCCGCAATGGATGATGACGCAGCTGGTGAGGTCAGTGAGAGGTATTTTACAACCACTGGGAATTTTTTATGGCGAAACCTCCTCATATCACAAGGCGCGTAGCACAAATCTTAGTGCAAGAGCGAGAAGGCATAAGAAACGAAGGTAAAGCAGGAACAATAAGAGAATCATTTGGAAAGATTTTTTCTCCAGAAATTGTTGCATCATAATAAAGCACATCAATTAAAAAGCATTGAGGCAAAATTTACCGGAAACTGAAAGACTTGAATTCATGGCATGTATAGGGTTATTTATTATTACGGGGAAGGAGTGCCATTGTAAGCCACCTACTCCCGACTTATGATCCAGCACTTGAGGAAGGTTTGTTCATATTGCTACTATACGAGGGTGGTCCCGTAAGTACCCAGCCTGACCAAGAGATGGTAGTCGTTGTTGAAAAATATTAGAAAGAATACGATCTATGAAGCATACGTTTCAAGTCTGCTTGTTTGGCAGCCAACAACAGTGAACGTTGTGAGTGAACTTGTGAAAATGGAGAAAACTGGTTATTGTTATGTGATACAATTTTTTTTTTCTGAAAGGCCGCAGCGCAACAAATATTAAAGCTGAGCTGGATACCATTTTGGGAGAGTCTGCTCCTTCGTTGCGTACAGTAAAATAAAGGGCAGCTGAGTTTAAACGAGGCCGTACGATCTGCTAAGACGAGCGTCGCAGTGGTTGACCAAATGAGGTGGCGACTCCATAATTGGTGACGAAAATCCACAAAACGGTACTGGATGATCGTCGACTGAACGTGCACGAGCTAGCAGACATAGTAGGCTTTTCAAAAAGTGCCGTACATCATATATTATCAGAAAATTTGGACATGAGGAAACTGTGTGCAAGGTTTGTGTTCGCGTTTGCTCACATTCGAGCAAAAACTGTGTCTTGAAGATGTTTCAAATGAGTGTTTAGCGAAGTTTCGCAGCAACAAAGTTAATATCTTTGTGCCGTTTCATAACCATGGATGAAACATGGGTCCTGCATTTCACTCCCGAGACAAAAGAACAATCAAAACAATGGACACAAATTGGAGAACCCACTCCAAAGAAGGCGAAGACCGTTCCACCTGCAGGCAAGGTCGTGGCGTCGGCTTCTTGGGATGTGCGTGGGACAATTTTCATTGACTATCTTGGACAAGGAAAAACTATCAACGGCGAGTATTATGCGAACTTATTGCAACGTTTGGGCGAAGAAATCAAGCATAAATGGCCGCATTTGGCCAACAAGGAAGTGTTGTTTCTTCAGGACAATGCACCAGCTAACAAGTCCGTTACTGCAATGGCCAGAATTAATAAATTAAAGTTTGAATTGCTACCTCATGCACCCTATTCACCAGATTTATCCCCCTCGGATTATTTTCTGTTCCCAAACTTGAAAAAATGACTTGGCAGTCGAAGATTTTCAACAAATGAAGACATGTTGTTGACAATTAATGGCTATTTTGAGGAATTAGACGCTTCTCATTATGAAAAGATTATCGAACTTATTGAACTCGGCTAGGAAAAGCGTATGTAGCTGAAAAATAAATACATTTTGTTCCAAAATATTTGTGTTTCCTTTGTTGGGTCGGGTACTTATGGGACCACCTTCGTAATAAGAACTAGGTTCCGTCAGCGTCCTAAATTAGTAAGGTATGAGGACAGAGAGACGCGAAATAACCACAGGGAACAAGACTAGTCTGCTGCAATACGAGAAGTACTTAACGAAATGAGTGAGTTACTGCGAAGATATTATTTTTCTGGGATGCACACTGTTACTGATGGAATGTTGTCATTGTTCCATGGCAGATGTTCCTTCATGGTCTTCATGAAGGAGAAACCTAGAAAGTATGATATTCTTATACGAAAGCTGACAGGTTCTAAAACCAGGTGTGTTCTGACCATGGAGGCGTCTGCAGGGAAGAAAAATGATATTTCACAACAATCAGATTCAGCTGCAGCTATAGTGAAACGCCTCGTTGTTCCTATACATAATTATGGGAGCAATGTCACCACAGACAGATATTACAGTTCAGTTGATTTGGCCGATAATTTGTGGAGGAATCGCAAGCTAACTGTCGTGGGAACATTTCAAGCTAAAAGGAAGCGTACATCACAAGAACTGAAAGAGATGAGAATTATTCCGGCAAATTTGCTTTCAGTGATTATAGTACTGGAAATAACCCAGTCACAATTGTTTCTTACATTCCCCATGAAAAACAACAAAGAAACCTTTTGTTGCTGTCGACTCAACATTAGGACGGTGCAGTTGATTCACCTACTGACTCTAAGAAGTAAACAGTAACACATTTGTATTATAATGAGACGAGAGGCGGCGTTGACACTATCAATCAAATGGTGAGGAAATTTTCAACTAAGAGGGCTGCAAGCACGTGGCCGCCATCAATTTTCTATACTCTTGTGGACATAACAGCATTAAAGCGTTATACATCGTTTTTGCTCAACTTCCCAGAGTGGAATAAGGCAAAATCTAACAAGCGACGGCTTTTTCTTCAAAGATCAGCACTGCAGCTCACGAAACCATACATTGAAGAAAGGACTACAAACACTAGAGGACTCCAGAAGTGTGTAGTTTCAGCCATAGGAGGTATTCTCGGACGGAATGTCAAATAGAAGTTCCCTGCAAAAGAAACTGAAGATGACATTTGTGTTGTCGTGAAAGCCAGTCAAAATCGGAGAAGTAAATAAAGTGAATATTGCAACAACTGTTAGAGATACAGAGCAAAAGTCTGTTATATGTTCCAAGTGTGAAGACAATCTGAAGAATGTGATGAATAAGTAATTCCAGAAACAATGTAATGTAAACTGCTGTATTTAACCTAAAATATCTGTAATATTTTTGAATTATAATGAAGTGTGCTTCAATAACTCTGTAATGACTTTTAATACCAAAGTACAGAAATACTGCTAAGACAATAATACTAAGTAAACTGAAATGTTGAGGAAAGTGAAAAATACGAGTGCTAAAAGAAATTTATAGTTTCTAGATCTTTATTACACATCAGTAGCTCTTTATACAATATTTTTCTTAATAAATGTCAAAAAATTAAAGAAACTAGAATTATAAATTTTTTTGTGGTGGACACGAAGTACTCATCTTCTCCCCCTTGGTATTATGGGTTATGAAAAATACATTGGTACTGTAATGGTTAAGTAGCCCAAAGTTCTCTTAAATTCTGTTTCTAATACTGGATCCTAGCCGGCCGGAGTGGCTGAGCGGTTCTAGGCGCTACAGTCTGGAACCGCGCCACCGCTACGGTCGCAGGTTCGAATCCGGCCTCGGGCATGGATGTGTGTGATGTCCTTAGATTAGTTAGGTTTAGGTAGTTCTAAGTTCTAGAGACTGATGACATCAGAAGGTAAGTCCCATAGTGCTCAGAGCCATTTTTTTTTCATCAAAGTTTGTTTTGATTTTTCTGTATGCTAAATCAGACATTCCGACAGTCATTTCGATTTCATCACATTTTTCGTGCAGGCGTTTATGCTTAGCTCCCCCGCAGTTCGTATTTATTTAATTTCTAGGTAACTTGCATTTGTTTTCCTGAATTTCACTTAACAGAGTTGTTCTTCCTCCTTTCCTCGATCAGCAGAAATATTTTTCTGTTACCCACGGTTACTTTGTAGTTACCTTTCTTGTACATACGTTTTGCTATAAAGCTTCTCTGAATGCTCTTTTAAGGGATATCGATTCCTCCTGAACCGAACTTCCTACTGAGCTATTCATTATTGCCGTATCTGTAGTTTCCGAGAACTTCAAGCGTATCTATTGATTCGTTAGCATTTCCTGTCCCACTGCTTTGCGCATTGATTCTTCCTGACTAGACTACTAAACTTCAGGCTACTTTTCATCATTATTAAATTGTGATCGGAGTCTGCATCTGATCTTGGGCATGCCTTAAAATCTAATATCTGATTTCGGAATCTCTGCCTGCCCCTTTTGAAATCTTCTTGTACCTCCCGGCATTTACAGGTATACCTCTTTCTCTTGTGCTTCTTGGTCAGAGTTCTCGCTATTTCTAGCAGCAATTCATTGCAGAACTGAATTAGTCTTTCTCCTCTTTCATTCCTACTGACAAGCTAATTCCCCCGTAACCCTTTCTTCTACCCCTTCCCCTACAACCCCATTCCAATCCTACATGCCATGACTATTATAATTTCATCTCCCTTTAGATACTAAATTACGCGTTCAATATCACATAATTTTCCTTCCTCTTCATCTTCTGCTTGCGACGATGGCATATGTACATTGACTGTTGGTTTCGGTGTTGGTTTGCTGTCGATTGTGATGAGAATAAGACTATCAGTGAAATGTTAATAGTAACTCATTCTCAGCAGTACTTACCTATTCATAAGGAATCCTACTCCAGCTATACCATTTTTGCTACTGTTAATATCACTCTATACTCGTCTGAGCAGAGATTCTTGTCTTCCTTCCATTTACTCTCATACCATACTGTGTACTCATTAGACTGTTCATTCCGTTCAGCAGATCATTTAATTCTTCTTCACTTTCACTCAGGATAGCAATGTCATCAGCGAATCGTATCACCTTGTATTTTAATTCCACTCCTGAACCTTTCTTTTATTTCCATCATTGCTTCGTCGATGTACAGATTGAAGAGTAGGGGCGAAAGGCTACAGCCTTGTCTTACACCCTTCTTAATACGAGCACTTCGTTCTTGATCGTCCACTCTTATTATTCCCTCTTGGTTGTTGTACATATTTTATATGACCCGTCTCTCCCTATAGCTTACCCCTACTTCTTTCAGAATCTCGAACAGCTTGCACCATTTTATATTGTCGAACGCTTTTTCCAGGTCGACAAATCCTATGAAAGTGTCTTGATTTTCTTTAGCCTTGCTTCCATTATTAGCCGTAACGTCAGAATTGTCTCTCTCGTCCCTTTACTTTTCCTAAAGCCAAACTGATCGTCACCTAGCGCATTCTCAATTTTCTTTTCCATTCTTCTGTATATTATTCTTGTAAGCAGCTTCGATGCATGAGCTGTTAAGCTGATTGTGCGATAATTCTCGCACTTGTCAGCTCTTGCCGTCTTCGGAATTGAGTGGATGATGCTTTTCCGAAAGTCAGATGGTATATCGCCAGACTCATATATTCTACATACCAACGTGAATAGTCGTTTTGTTGTCACTTCCCCCAATGATTTTAGAAATTCTGATGGAATGTTATCTATCCCTTCTGCCTGATTTGACCGTAAGTCCTCCAAAGCTCTTTTAAATTCCGATTCTAATACTGGATCCCCTCTCTCACCTAAATCGACTCCTGTTTCTTCTTCTATCACATCAGACAAATCTTCACCCTCATAGAGGCTTTCAATGTATTCTTTCCACCTATCTGCTCTCTCCTCTGCATTTACCAGTGGAATTCCCGTTGCACTCTTAATGTTTCCACCGTTGCTTTTAATGTCACGAAAGGTTGTTTTGACTCTCCTGTATGCTGAGTCTGTCCTTCCGACAATCATATCTTTTTCGATGTCTTCCCATTTTTCCTGCAGCCATTTCGTCTTAGCTTCCCTGCACTTCCTATTTATTTCATTGCTCAGCGACTTGTATTTCTGTATTCCTGATTTTCCCGGAACATGTTTGTACTTCCTCCTTTCATCAATCAACTGAAGTATTTCTTCTGTTACCCATGGTTTCTTCGCAGCTACCTTCTTTGTACCTATGTTTTCCTTCCCATCTTCTGTGATGGCCCTTTTTAGAGATGTCCATTCCTCTTCAACTGTACTGCCTACTGCGCTATTCCTTGTTGCTGTATCTATAGCGTTAGATAACTTGAAACGTATCTCGTCATTCCTTAGTACTTCCGTATCCCACTTCTTTGCGTATTGATTCTTCCTGACTAATGTCTTGAACTTCAGCCTACTCTTCATCACTACTATATTGTGATCTGAGTCTATATCTGCTCCTGGGTACGCCTTACAATCCAGTATCTGATTTCGGAATCTCTGTCTGACCATGATGTAATCTAATTGAAATGTTCCCGTATCTCCGGCCTTTTCCAAGTATACCTCCTCCTCTTGTGATTCTTGAACAGGGTATTCGCTATTACTAGCTGAAACTTGTTACGTAACTCAATTAGTCTTTCTCCTCTTTCATTCCTTGTCCAAGCCCATATTCTCCTGTAACCTTTTCTTCTACTCCTTCCCCTTCAACTGCATTCCAGTCGCCAATTACTATTAGATTTTCGTCCCCCTTTACATACTGCATTATCCTTTCAATATCCTCATAACCTTTCTGTACCTGTTCATCTTCAGTTACTATTAAGGTAAATACACTGTTTATTCTCTATCAAAATCTTTCATTTTCTAACTATGCCTATCAGTAGTTAGTGTCTTCAATAGTTAGAATCTTTCATTTAGCTGGCAGTAGTGGCGCTCGCTGTATTGCAGTGGTTCGAGTAACGAAAATTTTTGTGAGGTAAGTGATTCATGAAAGGTGTAGGTTGTTGTTGGCACGGCCATTTTTTTGTAGGGATTATTGAAAGTCAGATTGCGTAGTGCTAAAAAAAATAAAAAAAACATTGTATGTCAGTTTAATGATGATAAGAATAAGTAAAGAGAGAAATGTCTTGAGCACGTTCAGTTTTGCTCTGCTGCTAGAAAATCAAATAACTTAAGAGGTTTATTAGGACAGTCATTTATAATTTTTCTAAGGGGAGCTAGGAGGCACTCGAAGCCAACGTATACGACGAGGAGACATCACCCCTGGTGGTATGCGCTCTTAAACTTTGAGAACATTTTATCCTCGGTAGGCATTTCTACACGTACCAGGTCCGGATTCGAGCAGTCAGTGAGATACCTTTCAAGATATTCTCTTTTGTCGAAACTGTTGAGACATCTACGATAGAAATGTCTTGTACTGTGTTGTTGATTCGTACGTAGCGTTGCTCCTTGCCCTGGAAGAATAGCGACAAATCTACGTGTCTGGGACTCTGACCGACTAATTTTAAAAATAAAGTGGTGCAACCGCTTTATGCCTAAATTCTGTGTTCTGCAAAGTGTTCCCATGGTTATCTACTTCTGGCTTGTTGTCATCAACATCCACGGTGTGCACGTGGACTGAGTAATCAGGGATCTCTCTCGAGTTCTGGTGCGTCCTGGGGTGTTAAGACCAATGAGATGCCTCGGCAAATCTAATGTTCGCTGACATCAGATGTTTCTTATTTACTTGTACACTCTGAATGCATGAAGTAATTTGTATTGGTAGACAGAAATGCCCAAGCACAGCAATATACATCCTTTTCATCCAGTTCCTGAACATTAATGCATGCCAAAAATGTCAAGTTAGAAACACCATCAGCCGGCTATATTTCCAGTTTTATTTTATTTGCTACCAGTTCGGCGTTACAGTACGCCAACTTCAGGCCCCCTGACCAGCGTACAGTCACTGGTATCCGTAGACTTGCTTCTAAGAACGCATTCCCTTCGATCATCACTTGGCCAGCAAGTGTCATCAGGCCGAACCACTTTGCTGATGACAGACCGGGCAGCGGTGGTATCTGCAGGCAGGTCAAATACATCGTCGACGAACCGAGCTGGGGCGACGAGCACATAATAGTCGGGGAGGGTGGCGGAGTAGTGGCATTGCAAGCTCGCGTCTGCATACGACCTGCATCTCATTGGCAAGGAAAGAAAAGAAATTGTAAGTATCATGCTCAATTAAAAAAAAAAAAAAACTGTTACATGAAGGTGTCTCTAGTAATTCTACTGACTTTCTAAATTAGTGGCGTCCGAGTAAGTCCACAAGCAACTTACGACATTTGCAGCGATGTCCTGTGATACCATATCCCACCGACCCGTCGCAATACTATCATCGATTGCGTCTAGAAACGATGGTCCATGGTGACTCTCTGGTGGTCCAGGGCGTAGCTGTGTTGGTAAACGAGCTAGTGTCACCATTCCGTCCATCAGCCTCTACAACGGTGACGGTGAAGAAGCGGGCTGTGGTAGTGTTTGTAGGCACAGTGAAAACAGCGTCAACGAACCGGTCTGGAGTGAGAGTCGCGTCATCTTCTTGTCAAAATAAACAGTAGCTGTTGCATATGCATCTTCGAGTATGCACACATCCATTACTTCCGCAATAGAAGAAGAAGAAATTAATCTTCAGAATGTGGCTATAACGAGCACTCCCACAAACACGGGGAAAAATAAAAATTATTTGAAATACATGTCTGTAGGATAACTGCAGTCAAATCGTGGTCGCTTATTAGCCCCTGATGAATCGTCATTTCCAATATGGCGTTTCGGCCCTGTTGATTATGTCGGCGCCCTTGGTGTTGTTGCTAGCAAGTCTCAGACTGGAATGAGTTCTCGCACCGAAATAACTCTTATTTGTAGCCGAGAACTACATTCCTATGTTTAAGTCAACCAGTAGGAAATGAATATTCTTATCTCTAGTCACCTGGTTTTAGGCACGGTGGCACCTGCTAATGGCTTTGTGCAGGCACCGCTGTGCCACAACAACATCCGCTGGTATTCTAATATAAAGAGTTATACGCTGTGACAAAAGTCGTGGGATACGTCCTAATATCGTGTCAGATCTTATTTTGCTCGACGTAGTGCAGCATATCGACGTGACATGGACTCAACACGTCGTTGGATGGCCCCTGCAGAAATACTGAGCTGTGCGCTTCTATAACCATTCATAAACGCGAAAGTTTTGCCGGTGCATTATTTTCTGGACAAACTGATCTCTCGATTACGCCCCTTGAATGTTCAATGGGATTCATATAGGGCGATCTCTGTGGCCAAATCATTCATTCTAATTGTCCAGAGTGTTCTTGAAACCAATCGCAAACAACTGTAGCACGGTGACATGTCATCCATAATAATTCCATCGTTGTTTGGGGACGTGGCTGCCAGTGGTCTCCAAGCGGGCCAACATAACCATTTCCAACCAATGCTAGATTCAGTTGGACTAGAGGACCTAGTCCATTCCATGAAAACACACCCCGCACCATTATGGAGCCACCACCAGCTTACACAGTGCCTTCTTCACAACCTGGGTCTGTGGATTCGAGGGGGCTGTGCCACAGTCGAACCCTACCATCAGGTCTTACAAACCGAAATCTGGACTCGTCTGACAAGGTCACGGTTTTCATTCATGTAGGGTCCAGCCGACGTGGTCACAAACCCAGGAGAGGTGCTCTAGACGATGTCGTGCTGTTAGCAAAGGCAATTGCCATATCCCATTAACCCCACTTTTCGCCGCACTGTCCTAACGGATACCACTCACATTGATTTTTCCGGTTATTTCACGCAATTTTGCTTACGCGTTAGCACTGACAACTCTACGCAAGCGCCGCTGCTCTCCATCTTTAAGTGAAGGGCGTAGGCCACTGCATTGACCGTAGTGAGAGGTAAAGCCTGAAATATGGTAGTCGCGGCACAGTAATAACACTGTGGATCTCGGAATACTGAATTCCCCAACGATTTCCGAAATGGAATGTCCCAGGCATCTAGCTTCAACTGCCATTCCAAGTTCAAAATCTATTAAATACCGTCGAGCGGCCTTAATGACATGTGGCCTTTTCAAAAGAATCACCTGAGTACAAACGACAGCTCTGGCAATGCTCTGCCCTTTTATACCTTGTGTACCTTACTACCGCCAGTTTCATACGTCCATACCGCTATCCCATGACTTCTTTCACCTGTGCGTATCTCAGTGCAGGTGTGAACCCTGGTACATCATGGAGTCACGGTATCTGTTGTTCAAAGAGAAGAATTTACCGACACTTTGAGACCCACTACGCGCTGCGACCAGATTCTGCAGCACACTACCCACGCATCAGCCACAGCTGTCAAGGAGTGCCATATATATTTTAGTACCGCGCCTTTTGCAGGTGCCCACTAGCAAAAAAGCCACGGATGTTAACATCAGTCGCCGCTCAGAGTCGGTAGCTGTCACACTGTGGAGCGTTTTCGCAATAATAATAACACGAACGGAAGCTAGTGAGGACGATTTTTTACTACGCCAGTTATGGCTGACAAGAGCCTTGCAGAACGTACAGTAACTTTGGGAAGCCGTTATCGTGCAGAAACCGGCTACGACCTGGCAAACGATATCTGGAGATGGAGCTGCGTGGCTGTATCGAGATATTATTAGTCTCTTATGCTTGTTTTACAAAACTATCATAAAGAATGAATTTTTTACCAATAATAGTCTACGAGGAGTGTTTATAAATGGTTCTGTCGAATTTTATATGTGTACGATTAGGTAATCGATATTCACGTTGAATAATTAATATTATAGACAGATGAATAAAATTTATATTAGAGCCCCGTTTTCAAATACAGTTTGGTCGAGTATCCATACCAGTAGCGAAACCAGTGATTAAAGATACTAGATGGCAGCACTTCCGGCCATACACTCTAAGTGTGGCCGTAATTACACTATTTTCTTTGTTCGTTTGCGTATGTGTGTGTGTGTGTGTGTGTGTGTGTGTGTGTGTGTGTGTGAGTGAGTGTGTGTGTATGCGTGTGTGTGTGCTCGCGTGCACGCGTGCTGTGACGTGGATAACCCCAGGGTAGGGAGTAGGATAAATGTGCTTTATTTGGTATGTATAGTGTTACTCACAACGCATGCTAATGGAGGAAAATCATTTTAACACCGTCCAGATCCAGTTCATGGCAAGAGTGTGACTGCTTATTTAAATAATAATAATGTGTGATGGCAGAGTATTAAACATTAAAACCATTGGATGGCGACAGGAGATCACTGGCTGATGGGTAACGATACAGGACGGCCTTGAGACAGAGACATCGAACGGTAGAAGTAACCCTCCTCATCATTGCGAAAAATCTGTACTGATCGCCTACACTCGATTACTCTCCTCCAAAACAATTGCACACGTATCAGTGGCAGTAAATTTGCCACAACTGATACTGCCGTAGAGAACAATCGAAAAAATTATTTATTTCAAGTTTCTGCTACCAGTCACTTTTTATTTTATGCTTAATCTAACATTATGCAACGCGTTTCGAACATGTTCTGTTCATCTTCAGGCGTTTATACATACATACATACATACATATAGAGAAATGTTACTTAAAAATAAACAGTTTTAAACTAGATTATTTTTTATGTATGTATGTATAAACGCCTGAATATGAACAGAACATGTTCGCAACGCGTTGCATTATGTCAGATTAAGCATCAAATAAAAAGTGACTGGTAGCAGAAACTTGAAATAAATAATTATCCCACACAGTCAAGGTGCACAAACGTATCCATTATGGCTGAAAACAATCGAAAAAAGGTTCTCGGACATCTTTCTGGGCGAAGCAGCAGCAATACTCCTGCCTCCTCTATCAAGGAACACCAAGCAAGTCGTGAAGCCGCATTAAGTCTCTGTGGCTGCTGACGCTTTTGGGAACAGGGTCTCACATGACCGTAATAATGTGGTCTGCCAGGATCCTAAAACTTTTCTCGATGCCTGTCAAGGTGTTCTGGAAGGGTCCCTCCCCGAAATCGTCAACGACCCGCGATATCCTGGCATTAAATGAAACACAGCTCTACAATGTGAGCTCACACACCCTTCAAAAGAGGGCAGTGATGCTGGTGAAGAGAAGTGCATTGTTTAATTTGGGAAAGAACTAGTGTGACTTCGCTGGGCAATTCGATCCCAGAGTGGTTTTGTCAGGAGTATCATACTCGGCCATTTTTCGAAATGCATGAAAGTAGGTTGGCTAAGACACTGAGACGTGTACTCCAACCTGACATACGCTCACATGTTTACTGTCCACATAATGGGGATGGGGGACAGTTTCATCCCTCTACTTAAAGATACTGCCGCTAAACAGACATGCGTTAATGTCCTAATCTTACTTTGCAAAGTCACTTCTGGCTAGCAACAGAAATTACTTGAAACTACACACATGCTCATAAATGAAGGATAATTGCAGCGGGTGTGGTGGCACACAACGTGGAACTACACAAAACTGGCGCTATTAGCATAGGCACATAGGGAACACACACGACACAGGTCTGTAAGTCCACGGCATTGGTGGTAAGTTGAGAAAACTGTCCCGAAAGTCATGTGCTACAAAACGCCACTGTTTTCTGCGCATGTACCCCGAAATCAATATGGGATACGATCACCATGTACACGTACACAGGCCGCTCAATGGGTTGGCATACTCTGGATCAGGTGGTCGAGCAGCTGCTGGGGTACCGCCTCCCATTCTTGCATCAATGCCTGTCGAAGCTCCTAAAGTGTTGTAGGAGTTCGAAGACGTGCAGTGATACGTCGACCGAGAGCATCCCAGACGTGCTCGAAGGGGTTTAGGTCTAGAGAACAGGCAGGCCACTCCATTCGCCTGATATCTTCTGTTTCAAGGTACTCCTCCACGAAGGCAGCTCGGTGGGGCTGTGCGTTATGATCCATCAGGAGGAAGGTGGGACCCACTGCACCCCTGAAAAGGCGGACGTACTGGTGCAAAATAACGTCCTGATACACCTGACCTATTACAGTTCCTCTGTCAGAGACATGCAGGGATGTATGTGTACCAATCACAATCCCACCCCACACCATAAAACCACGACCTCCATACAGGTCCCTTTCAAGGACATTAAGGGGTTGGTATCTGGTTCCTGGTTCACGCCAGATGAAAACCGGGCGAGAATCATTGTTCAGACTATACTTGGACTAGTCGGTGAACATAACCTGGGACCACTGTTCCAATGAACATGTACTGTGTTCTTGACACCAGGCTTTACGGGCTCTCCTGTGACCAGGGGTCAGGGGAATGCACCTTACAGGTCTCCAGGTGAATAAACCACGTCTGTTCAGTCGTCTGGAGACTGCGTGTCTGGAGACAACTGTTCCAGTTGCTGCGGTAAGGTCCCGAGCAAGGCTACCTGCAGCACTCCGTGGCCGTCTGCAGGCAATGATGGTGAGATATCGGTCTTCTTGTGGTGTTGTACGCTGTGGACGTCCTGTCTTGAGATCACACTTTGTGGCACACGGAGGGCAGCCTCCAGTCGCCCTAGTATTCTACCCCTCAAAACGTCATAAATATGTGTTCTTTGAGCCATTTTCAACACACATTAACATTTGCACGTCTGAAAACGTCTGCACACTCACTCGCTGCATCATACTCAGACATGCCCCAACACATTTCTGCGTATGTGGACTGCTGCCAGCGCCACCGTGCGACGACCGCAGGACAAATGCACCGCATGGTCATACCCCGAGCTGATTTAAACCCGCAAACCGCCCACCAGAGCGCTGTTTCACCATGTATCAGCATTATCCTTAATTTATGAGCATGAGTGTAGCACAGGGTACGAGGGGCGTTAAATAAGTAAAACAGCACAGCCACGTACTACTCCCCATGGAGTGCATCTTTCATAGGGCCAAGTGGAAGGAAATCGTAAGGTACGAGATCAAGGCTGTTGAGTGGATGAGGAAAAGCAGTCCAATGAAGTTTTTTGAGCTTCTCTCGGGTGCGCAGACTTGTGAGACGCCTTGCGTTGTAGTGGAGGAGAAGTGCGTTTGCATTTTTGTGGCGGCAAACGTGCTGACGTCGTATCTTAGACTTCCTGAGTGTACCACGATACACTTCATACACTTCAGAGTTGATCGTTGCACCACAGGGTACGAATGCGCCAGCGCTATCAGCAGAGACGTCCAGATGCGCAGTGAGCTCTTTGATTATGAGCCGCCCATCAGCTCGAGTGAGAGTGTCAGCACGTTCTCCAACACTGTAGGAGTCACAGGTGTGTTTGGCCGTCCGGCACGCTGCAAATCGGACGCGTTTACACGACTGTCTTCTGATGATGACAAACGCCTCTCCCGATGACTCGTCGTGCTTTTGTTCACTGCCAGGTCTCCGTAGACATTCTGCAAGCGGTCATGAATATATGACATGCTCCGATTTTCCGCCAAAAGGAGCTGAACGACAGCCCTCTAATCGGAACTCACCTTCGTTTCAGAGCAATTTTGAAGGCTGTGTATATCGCCGCCACCTATCGAAACTTCATGGTGCTATACAGGGTGAAGCGGGAATATTCCAAGACGTGTCACATCCGCATTGTTTGAAGTGAAATGTGTTGTCATGCTTACTGAACGTTCTTCGTACAAGTAAAGACGAAACATATGATTACCGTGAGCACTAAAATTTTCAAGGCATCTTATTCCCCAGGATCTACTAAAATTCGAGATGCAGAACCCTGATTATTCAATGAACGTATACACCCTGGATGTTGATAACAGCAGGCCAGAAGAAGATGACCGTGAGCACACTGTGCAGAACAAAGAATTTTAGGATAAAGTGGTTGGACCGCTCTACTTTTAAAAATCAGCGCTGTAAATGCGTAGATTAGTTGCTATTCTCCCAGGGTAAGAGGCAGAACTATTATTCCAAGTAAAGTAGAAAACACTGTACAACACATTTTCCCGTAGACGTCTCAACTGTTTTACCGTGAGAGAGTGTCTCGAAAGGCACTTCATTGCTGCTTGAACCAGGAACCGGTACGTGTGTAAATGCCTACCGAGGATAACAGTCCTTAAAGCTTAAGAATGCTTAGCAACTATGATCGACATACCTTCATCGTGTACGACGAAGTAGAGTACCTCCTAGCTCTAGTGATGAGTTATAATCGCAACCCCAGAGCCTTGCATACTACCTTCGCAGAACGACATGAGCCATGTGCGGCAGCGTATCACCTGGCTTGTGTTTGCTCCTACGATTCCATTTGCAACAAATTCGAACGATACGTCGGGAATAATACTGCGAGATGATTGCTCGCTGAACTCAAAAAAACTTTCTTGGGAAGTTGATAAGATTTATCACGACAATGTTTCCATGGCCGATTCGCAGCAAGGGAAGTAAAACGGCGCAGCACAGAACGCATACAACTTGAAGTACCAAATGCCACGTCTCGGACCCATCTCCTTTCACAATTTCAGCGGGTATGATGCCCACTTCCTCGTGCAGTATTTGGGTTATATCTGTTTAAGCATGACAAGATTGGTCTCATTCCTAATGCCGTTGAAATGTACATTTCTTTTTCCAAGCGAATTCCGGCAAAAATATCGCTCTCATTCCGGATTTGTTTCACTTCACGCACACGTCTGTTCTCCAGATTACTGAGGCAGTGCGTCAGGTGGACATGTATATCACCAGAGACGCATATCCCAATGATGCGAAGTTTCAGCTTGTAAGGAAGAATGGGGTCTCTTCTTATGAACGCTTGGATTGATGGAGAGACTTTATAAAACCACATTTCCTGACACACCCGCATTCTACTATTAACTAACAGTAACTGCAGAGTATGAGCATACTGCGAATGTCTGGCAGGAATTCGTCATCCGTGATTCAGGAGAACATGCAAGAGTATACGTGAACAATGATATACATGTGGATACGGAATGCAACGATGTCTACCGGCCGGCCGAAGTGGCCGTGCGGTTAAAGGCGCTGCAGTCTGGAACCGCAAGACCGCTACGGTCGCAGGTTCGAATCCTGCCTCGGGCATGGATGTTTGTGATGTCCTTAGGTTAGTTAGGTTTAACTAGTTCTAAGTTCTAGGGGACTAATGACCTCAGCAGTTGAGTCCCATAGTGCTCAGAGCCATTTGAACCATTTTTTGATGTCTACCGCTTGGAGGTTTCCAATGGACGTCGAAAACGAAAATAGCCAGACTGAAGGAAAAGCTCCATTATGTGGTCACGTATGAAGGCGAGGGGTACATTCTGGAGGGTAGAGCTGACATATCCTACCCACCTGCATGAAACACCGAACAGAGGGCTCTTCAAACGTGTGACTTCGTAAATGGTTCTTATAAGTTAATGAATAATTCGATTCTCAGAAAAATGGGAAAATGTTAAAGAATATTGCGAAAGGGTGATTTCATCTAAAATCATACAGGTCATGTCAACTCATGGTCACTCATGGTCATGAATTTCTCTGGAAAAAAATATATATGTTAGGCCTCTCTATCATAAGTGTGAAGAACAAAATATTTTCGTTTTATCTTAATTTTTGTGAATGGTACAGCCTTTTTCAAAAATATACATTGGGTCAAGAACTCTTAAAACAGAAGAGAACAAAAAAAATACATCCAATAAACTTAAAGTACTGGAGACATGGCGCATGTGTTGCGTTAAAGCTCCCTCTCAGGTGTTGAAATTTAGTTGAGAGCCACACACTTAGGAACTTTCTTTAACTTACAAATGTAAGACGAAAACACGAAATTTAAGATATTTTTTCCACTTAAAATTGTTTCTAGTTTGGAAAGTATTATGCAAATATTTATTCCAAAAAAATGTAAAACAAATTGCATTTTTACGAATTACTTACTCGAAATCCCCCTCCGAAATCTTTTGAGAACTACACAAAACATTGTTTGATTAATATGTTAGTAGCCAGTGCAAACGCAGTGGGTGGCATTTTTCTGTGTAAAGTTTTAAATATTTTTCAACATTCTGCATATTTCGGTTCACCGAATTTCTAGTGTAAAATACGCATGTTGAGAACATTGTTTCCAGCGCTCTTCCGTTTACAAAAAACGAGTGAGAACTTGCACATAAATCATTCTGCATCGAGTTTCTGTTTGGTTTGAAATTTTTCTTAGATGCATTGTCTGTGAGGAAATACAGTAGTAAGAGAGTAAGGTGTGTAGACTATGAAAAAAGACACAAGAAGGTGATGTTTAAGAAGAGTGATAAACACTTCACAGTTGTTGCAAATCTGTCAGAGGTATTGCAGAAATATCTTGGTACTCAAGTAACGGTACTAGCATCACAAACATTGTGCAGGAATTGCTAAACTCACTACAAGAAAAAATTTAGTGACAACCCACCTGAGCGATCATCATTATCCGAATGTGATACTGAAGAAGACAGTGCAACTGTTTATATTCCTGGGTGTCAAGTTGTTGAATATTAGAATTTCTTCTGTAGCCCCTACTATATCCCTCATTAAACGTTCAGGGAAGGTAAGAAGCACAAGAAGAAAACAGTATGTAAAAAGAAAAGTGGAAGAAATTGAAATACGTTTTACACTAGCAACATCTTCAAAACTTTTTGACGTGTATAGTGGAGATACACTATGTGCAGAACCAGTAGGCAGTGATATGTGCTCGAAATGTGACGTGGTTTCAAAACCTAAATATTGATATTTCAGCAGCCACCTGTTCTCAGAAGGTACAGTTAATGACAATGATACCAGGTAGCTACTCTAAGCAGCAGGTACGGAAACACATACCCACTTCCTCACATTATTTTATTTCAACAACTCGTAGAATAAAGAATGAGGAAGGTGTTTGGGTATTCCCAAATTCTTGCTGTGAGCATCCATTGCAAGATGATGTGCTTACTGTTGCTCTGGAATATTACCTAAGTGATGACAAAGTTTGCAGCTGGCAGAGTCCTAACAAGGCTGATGTTATCTCTGTTAGTAAAAATGGTGAAAAAGTTGAAATGGTAAAAAGATACATGACAAGAACAATAATAGAAGCGTATCTCCTAATGAAAAAGGAGAACCCGAATTTAGAAATTGGTCTCACAAAATTCTACTCGTTAAGACCAAAATGGGTAAAACGGCTAGACAGCGAAGGAAGTATGCACATGTAATTGCTGCACGAATATGAAACTTGGTTGTTTCGACATAGGCAGTGCCGTAGGAGAGAAGTACACAGAGATGGACGTCATGCTTTTGTATATAAGTCGTGAGCCGCAAGATAAATGTTCGTTGTAGGAGTGTGCAATATGTCCTGGTACTGAACTGATGACTGTTGGAGTATTACACCTTCAGGACACTAACAATGACGTAACTATGCATTGTGGGAGGGAGGAGAGTTGGTGAAGAAGACGGTGGAGGCAGAGAAGTTTGTTACAGAGATTAGGCATTCGGTCATGAAATGAATAGCTCAACATCATATCCGACGGATTCGGAAACATGGCATAACAGAAGTAAAATCAGCCTCATTCCAGAATATGACACATTAGTTCTTCATTTCGGCTTTGCTGAGAACTGGTCTGTTGCTTTGTAGAACGAAATTGAAAGTTACCACTGGCACTCATCACAGATATCAATATTCACATGTGTTGCTCATTTCCTTGGAACATCATCCTGTTTTTCTATTGTCAGAGATGATCTCATTCATGACAGAGCACATGCATGCTAAGCTGTAAGCATGGTAATCGATGACATAGCATCTAGAGGCCATACATTTCCTAAAATGTGTATATGACTGATGGCGCAGCATCTCATTTTAAAAACCGCTTCAAGCTTTATGAGCTTGGTCAACACTGTAGTGCAAGAATTAAGACAAAAAATGGATATTTTTAGCAACAGGTCATGGATAAAGTACATGTGAGGGTAGGACGTGTCTGTCACTTGCAACGAGATTTAATCTCCAGCATGGAGCTGTTGATGATACAAGATGTGCTACTGCATTTGTACGCACCATATCAACATTAGTAAGAAATATTAAACTCTTAATTCTAAACTGAAGCACATTAAGGGAATTCTGTTTAAAAAAAAGAGAGAAGTGTGGTCTGCTATGAAGCCTCTGATAGAATTCAATCTAGTTACAACTGAATTGCATCCCAGAGTGGCACATACTTTGCAAGAATTTTTCACCACGAAATGCAGCCTGTTACTGGGTGCGAAATGCAGAGACCACAGTACACATTAGAAGACTTTGTAGTGAGCCACTTCATTTCTTATGTGTATGACAATCAGTGGTAGTTGGGGCAGATTGTCTCTCACGAACTGCAAGATATAATCATCTTCTTTATGACACCTCATGGTCCTGCTAATGCTTTCAAATAGCCTTCATCAAAAGATCTGTGTGCAATTCCCATTTTCCAAGTACTGCTCTTGTTGTATCATCCTTGCCCGAGTGCAAAGTCAGCTCGGTTGTACTTGTCCAATGAGAATCAGATGAAAATAAACAAATGGACTTTTTTTCAACAGTCCAGTAATGATTGTTACATCGTAGGCAATTTTAATTCATTGAAAGTCATGAAGAAACAATATCATATAAAGGAAAAATGGGTATAAATATTCCATATCACTCAATTTTGTTATAGAATGCTTTCAAACAAAATCATGAATTGTTTTCCCACTCACTTACAAAGCTGTAAAGGAATTGATTCAGGAACACCGGTTTTTCATGAAATTTACTTACAGACAGCGATCAGTTTAAATATTTAAGTGTCCATGATTTTTTGACCTTGATAGTAGAGTTAGGTGATCCTAAAAAATTTCTCTTATTTTGTGCAGGCAAGTATTGCCCACTCTGATTGTACATTCCCTAAGTAAAGTGACCAACTAACATACCATGACATTTTTGGAGCATTTAGGACGGGAGTTTTGGAGAAAAAAATTTCTAAAAACCGAAAAATTTCATATTCGTTTATCTTTATGTACAAATATTTTGACCGTTTAAGAATTTCATGCATTAATGCCGCAGCTGAGAGTTAGCAATCCTTCCATTTCATCGTTTCTCAAGACAGTTAACGTCATGTGACTATTCAATTCATATTTTCAAAATATAATTTTGAAATTTGAAAAAGTTAGAAATTTCCATAGTTTGTCTTTCCAAAAAAAGAAAAATCAAAAGAAGTTCAGAAGTGTGTACGTATTCATACTGAGTCATAGTTTTGAGAACAAAGTATTTATTGAAAATTAATTCGGATCTCAATCACTTTTGATTTCTTTACAACAATTTTTCAATTTTCTCTTTTGTTACGATATTTTAAAAAAGTACTCTCATTTAGAGAGGTCTATAGCGTTCAAACAAATCATCAGAAAATCAAAATATTGTGGTTTTGGAGAGAAACTTCAGCACATATTATTTCCAGCAAACTATGAAATAGTGGTGTGGCACATTCGCTCTTGACCTCTGTGATTTGATTTGAAATTGCCCGAAATTCATTTAGTTTACAAGTGGGATTGGCGTTATGGTGCAAGAGACTACATCGATAGGTCAAATTTCAAACGTTCCACCATCTTTGAGGAAGAATTAGTCACTGTGGAGACGGCAGCTATCTGTGGAAAAGTTGAATGAACCTCTTTTCTTAGTCAAGTTTGTTTGTATATGTGTGTGACTATTATGTATGGCAGATGGTTCAAATGGCTCTGAGAACTATGGGACATCACTTCTGAGGTCATCAGTCCCCTAGAACTTAGAACTTAGAACTACATGCCCGAGGCAGGATGCGAACCTGTGACCGTATCGGTCGCGCGGTTCCGGACTGTAGCGCCTAGAACCGCTCGGTCACTCCGACCGGCAATGGCAGATGGCACAGTGTGTGTTCATGTACTGTAATCTTTGTATAAATTCCCATGTGTGTGTGTGTGTGTGTATTGTATATATGAAAAAAAGCTTTGTAAAAGAACCACTGTGTGAATAACAAAGAGACTCCTAAGTAGCAGAAATCTTAATAAACAATAGAGGATTGTTATACGTATAACAACCAGCATTTTAATAAGAAAAGTAAATTGTTAATAATCAATAAAATAATGTAGATATTGTATTTCAAAGAAGAAATTATTCATTATAAACGATAAGTTAATTTGCTAAATCTTTGTTATTAATTCAATACCTGCTACTATAGAATTATTGTTAACTAGCTTAGAGTACACTGCATTGCTCTCCTTGACTGTATGGTTTGCAGAGATTTTTTTTTTATGTAATCGTATTTTTATGTTGTTCACAAATTGTAGCACCTTATAAGCTTTTCACTTTAATTAAAGCCACATGAGCATGTTATTTTCCGAATTCACTTCTGACCAAAAGCGATTGTGGTAGCCAGAGTTGTTTGTGATGCCTTTTGCTTTCTTGTGGAGATATTTCCTGCAACTTTTCGTCCCCTACCAAATATCGGTTTAACCCTAACTGAGAAGTGAGATACAATTTTCATGAATTTAGTTCTAAAATTTTTTAATGTAACGAAATATTTTCTTATAAACTTTCATCCTCTGCAGCACTTCCTTAGGTGTTGAATTTCCAGAAGCACTGAAGCACAAATTTTTTTTTATTTCTACCTGGGAATTCAAAAACCAGTTGTCATAGATATAGCCTTAAATAGCCTTTAACAGTTGTTTACTTATTTTCAAAAAAACTTTCAATCACTTATTTGCCTCTTGAACGGTGCCCAAAGTTGCTATCCTTAGCTGTTCAGGCAGGGCAGCCATGAGTCAGTATATCAGTCTGACCCTATTTGACCCTCTGGGATTGAATTTCCAAAAACAGTGAGACATATATCTTTTTTTCATCTCTAAATAAGAAGCCAAACACCAGTTTCCAAATATAACCCTATTTCACCCCCTTAGGGATTGAATTTCCAAAGAAAGAGCATTTGTATGTTTTATTTTTAACACAGAAGCCAAACACAAATTTTCATAGATGTAGCTTCAAAAATGCTTCCACAATGAAATATATTCATAAAAACTTTCATCCTCCATTTCACCCCCACAGGTGTTGAATTACCAAAAACAGTGCAACACATGATTTTTATTCCTAACTGAGAAGCTAAATTTAAATTTTCGTATATTTAGCAATAAAAATGATTTCGTAGTAATATATTTTCATAACAAATTTCATCCCTTACCTCACCCTTTTAGGAGTTCAGTTTTCAACAACAATGAAACATGTATTTTTTATTTGGAACTGAGAAGTCAAATACCAGTGTTCATTGATACAGCTTTAAATATACTTCAGTAGTTCTTTAATAAAGATATATTTTCAGAAAAAGATTTCACCGACTATTTCGTCCCCATAGGGTTAAATTCCAAAAAATTGTTGAACAGGTATTTCTTTATTTGTTCCCGAAAAACCAAATACCAATTTTCGTTGGTCTAACTTCAAAATTACCTTAATAGCAACATTTTACAAAAAAGCTTTTCATCCCCTATTTCACCCATTATGGGTGGAATTTCAAAATATCCCTTCTTAAATGACAGACACCTACTGTATAACATCCACACCCTCCTCAAATATTAAAATTGCAGTTAGTCCGGACATTGCGTTTTGTATTATTTTATAACAAACCTGACCTCTCACCTATAACGAACAGACGTCGAATGAATGGGCTTAAACAGTTCACTTAGTTATAGAGGTTGATAACAGTGAAGGGTAGCTCAAATATTGATGGTCCATGAGGTTTCCTGCCATTTTAATGTGCTCCCATCACTTCAGGGGTTTGCCACCAATATTGTATCACATGACCATATCGAGTTACATCATGACCTTGAATATAATTAGTTCTCTTGCCTTAGATGCCTGGGTAGAGCAGGTGTTATCCTGCATGACCCTGAATATAACCTGCACAACCGCCTAAGATGCATGGGGTTACCCAGGATGACTTTCATCAATGACCACTGATCATCCAGGAGGAGAAAACTGAGTAGTGAGTAAGTCCTTCAAGCGAGAAACCTGACACTGGAAGTCCTTACCGGTGACCTTAAGGGGAGTTAGAACAGGAAATTTTTTTTCACATTTTCGGATTTTTATCTCATTATAAAAATTGCAATTTTCCGAATAAAATGATATACACATCACTCATAAACTCACATGGTAAGTATTTTACTTTATTTTTTAAATACAATCTACACCAGTAGAAAATGTTAAAATTTTAACGGGCATTACTTCAAGATGCAATAACATCAGTAATTTTTATATAGAAGGCTGTGGATTGCTGTGTTATAAAGGTTAATAGTGTTGGTCATGTCTAGAAGAGGATGGGTCGCAGGTTGAGGAAGTTGAAACAAAGTTTGAGAGACAAGAAACTTTCTGATGGTAAAACCATAAAGGCAGGCTGACAGACAAAATGATTAATGAACTACAGAAGTACTATGGGATGGCCATTAGAAATAATACTGAGGATTTGTTAGAAATGAAGCGGGCAGTGGGCTACTTTTTCCCACAGACTGTCAATTGTTGAAAAACTAATACACCAACCTTGCCTTCCAGGACTTGATTCGTGGTGCAATTACCGCAATGCCCAGTACCCAAACAGTTCATACAGCCATAAACATTCAATCCCAGCAGCTGTCATGGATGTCATAAAATCTACACTCCTGGAAATGGAAAAAAGAACACATTGACACCGGTGTGTCAGACCCACCATACTTGCTCCGGACACTGCGAGAGGGCTGTACAAGCAATGATCACACGCACGGCACAGCGGACACACCAGGAACCGCGGTGTTGGCCGTCGAATGGCGCTAGCTGCACAGCATCTGTGCACCGCCGCCGTCAGTGTCAGCCAGTTTGCCGTGGCATACGGAGCTCCATCGCAGTCTTTAACACTGGTAGCATGCCGCGACAGCGTGGACGTGAACCGTATGTGCAGTTGACGGACTTTGAGCGAGGGCGTATAGTGGGCATGCGGGAGGCCGGGTGGACGTACCGCCGAATTGCTCAACACGTGGGGCGTGAGGTCTCCACAGTACATCGATGTTGTCGCCAGTGGTCGGCGGAAGGTGCACGTGCCCGTCGATCTGGGACCGGACCGCAGTGACGCACGGATGCACGCCAAGACCGTAGGATCCTACGCAGTGCCGTAGGGGACCGCACCGCCACTTCCCAGCTAATTAGGGACACTGTTGCTCCTGGGGTATCGGCGAGGACCATTCGCAACCGTCTCCATGAAGCTGGGCTACGGTCCCGCACACCGTTAGGCCGTCTTCCGCTCACGCCCCAACATCGTGCAGCCCGCCTCCAGTGATGTCGCGACAGGAGTGAATGGAGGGGCGAAGGGGACGTGTCATCTTCAGCAATGAGAGTCGCTTCTGCCTTGGTGCCAATGATGGTCGTATGCGTGTTTGGCGCCGTGCAGGTGAGCGCCACAATCAGGACTGCATACGACCAAGGCACAAAGGGCCAACACCCGGCATCATGGTGTGGGGAGCGATCTCCTACACTGGCCATACACCACTGGTGATCGTCGAGGGGACACTGAATAGTGCACGGTACATCCAAACCGTCATCGAACCCATCGTTCTACCATTCCTAGACCGGCAAGGGAACTTGCTGTTCCAACAGGACAATGCACGTCCGCATGTATCCCGTGCCACCCAACGTGCTCTAGAAGGTGTAAGTCAACTACCCTGGCCAGCAAGATCTCCGGATCTGTCCCACATTGAGCATGTTTGGGACTGGATGAAGCGTCGTCTCACGCGGTCTGCACGTCCAGCACGAACGCTGGTCCAACTGAGGCGCCAGGTGGAAATGGCATGGCAAGCCGTTCCACAGGACTACATCCAGCATCTCTACGATCGTCTCCATGGGAGAATAGCAGCCTGCATAGCTGCGAAAGGTGGATATACACTGTACTAGTGCCGACATTGTGCATGCTCTGTTGCCTGTGTCTATGTGCCTGTGGTTCTGTCAGTGTGATCATGTGATGTATCTGACCCCAGGAATGTGTCAATAAAGTTTCCCCTTCCTGGGACACTGAATTCACGGTGTTCTTATTTCAATTTCCAGGAGTGTATTTACAGAGACCTGGCAAATACTGAATTACTGAAGAAGTGTCTGCATGGTCAGACTCAAAATCCCGAGTCGTTCAATAATCATATATCGTCTCGCTTACCAAAAAATGTTTTTGTTGGAATGAAGACACTAAAGTGGGGGGGGGGGGGGGGGGGCAGTGATGCTGTATTTGCTGTTAGTGATGGCGACATTGGTAGCGTGAAAGTGCTACACCATATGGGAATTAATGATGGAGCAAACTGCATCAGGGAACTTGAACGGATGGACAAGGTTCGCGTTGATAATGCAGAGTATGCAGCACATTTGGCCACTAAGGAGTCCAGAAAGAAGAAAACAAGAAAACTCTTGGAGTTTCCCCTAAATCTAAAAACAACTTCGAGTAAATTATTCATATTTTCAGGGAGTAATAACATCTATATCCTGAGTCTACTGAACTAAAAGAAGAATACAATGCTATGTATAATTAATATTATTTAGGATAATGAACAGAAAATTACACAAAATTTTAATCGTGTGGTAAAAAAATTGTATTTCCGAAAGCAGTGGCTGAAATGCAATTATTGTAGTTCAGTAGGCTCAAAACATATAGTTTAAAGTCCTGCAAAAGTTATGTCAATGGCTACAGTGGTTCCTGAAATACAGGGAAGCCAAGTCACTGAATTTAACATTGTCGGGATAGGGCGTTCAAACTCCCCTTAAGATAAGATCGTTATCTCACCTGGAACCCACAGTGATACTCTACTGCTGATCAGTGACAGCATTATCATATCATCCAACGTGTGGATTGCCTATCTTCCTTTTTACTGGTCTCGTTGGTCTCGTATGAATAATGCTATACTACTAGTGTAATTCAGGGAGCAGGCCGTTACATAGACTTGATAAGGACTGGGCGATATAATGTGATCGCACTTACTTAGAGGTATTCGATTAGTTGTTGTCTTGAGGAACAGACTGGTAAACAAACGAGAGGACAATGATTTTCAAAAATGGTTCAAATGGCTCTGAGCACTATGGGACTTAACATCTGAGGTCATCAGTCCCCTAGAACTTTGAACTACTTAAACCTAACTAACCTAAGGACATCACACACATCCATGCCCGAGGCAGGATTCGAACCTGCGACCGTAGCGGTCGCGCGGTTCCAGACTGAAGCGCCTAGAACCGTTCGGCCACAACGGCAGGCTGATTTTCACAAGTGTGTCATGGCATTCCAGTATTGTGAATGAGCCACCGCATTGTGGTTAGATAGATTTTGGAATGGTGTCTTTCTTGAAGACAATCTGTTTGTTAGACTATAAGTCGTAGAACATTGTTGCTACACAATACCTCCTTTAGAAACATCTGGTTAGAACTTGTGGACCTTCGAGCATAGATTATATGCAAAGTCTAATTCCTATATGACTTATCTTTACGAGTCAGTGAAGAATTCGCTAGGCAGTTGCCGTTTGTATCCATATAATCATTCAGCCATTGTATTGTTGGTATCTTCTTTGAAAGCCGATTTCGATGATGTAGTAATACTGGTGCATGGTTGGTGATCGAGGTCTTTTGCTTATGGAATCATTCCATTTGATGATTATCTGCGGCTGATCCCGGCGGAGGTTCGAGTCCTCCCTCGGGCATGGGTGTGTGTGTTTGTTCTTAGGATAATTTAGGTTAAGTAGTGAGTAAGCTTAGGGACTGATGACCTTAGCAGTTAAGTCCCATAAGATTTCACACACATTTGAACATTGAACGATTATCGCTGTAAGGCATGGGTTCGAATTTGGTTCATGGCAAGCAGGGCTGAAAGCGCTATAGCGAGGTGACACACAGAGTATATTTGTGATCGCTAATGACATGTAGAGAAACGTCTCAGCATGCAATCCCCTCATGGCAGTTTTGGTATACTTCTGGCGGCGGCAAAGGCACAACGACGTCTAAAAGGACATGTTCAGATCGTTGACTCAGTGAGAGCTAAACATGCCTGGCGGAACTGATAACATGCCAAGTTATTTTCCTACGCTGCAAACATTGCACTAGCGATCCGATACCTCGCAATTTTTCTAGATATTTGGCCAAAGAATGGCTGTTTCACTAGAAGGCATGGTTAAAAGGGTCTGTGGAGAAAGGACATAGTTTGCTGGCAGGAATATGTCGTAACGAGCAGTCTGGCTTGTGACGGTGATACGCTGCAGTACAGTGCTGCAATCGAACGCAGCACTTGAATACGTCGAAGCTCGAAGACCAACAATGCGTGCAGGAGATTCTTCATCTTATCTTCTTCCTTAACGTTGGAAATTGCTGTAAGTCAAGTTTCTCTGCAGTGACTTTACCACGAGGTAAAACATCTGCTGGTCCACTTTACACACGATCAGCATGTTGAATATTCGTAATAAGAAAGGCTATGAAGTCTAAATGGCGCAGCTGACGTTTTGATATCTTGTCCGGCATCACACTGAAGGCAAATGGCTTCTGGTGTGTGATAAGGATGAAATGTCAACCTTCAAGCATGTGCCTATAGTTTTTCATTGAGATATTAGTTGCGTAGAGCTCACAGTCATACATTGACCAACAAGCCTGCGGTTAAGATACATCATATCCCAGAAAGATGATGGCTACCAGTACACGATTTTCTAACACAGTTCCATTGCAAGTGGACGATTCGCCCACCATAACCGCGAGAGGTACATCCTGAACAGGATGAATCAATAACGTAGGGTTTGCAATAGCAGCTTTATGAGTTCTAGTAAGAGACGTGAAGCTCGCCTGCTCGAACTCACTAATCTCAAAAGGAATCATATGACTATTTATCATTGTCTTCCAACGGCTTAGTAAATTCTGTTTTGATCAGATGTCCTTACAATTACTGGTATTTCAATGAGCGTGCTGTAGTTTCGAGGAAAGGCATTAATGTGAGATGACCGAAACGACATTATGAAACTTTTCGTCTCCTTTTTTTATTTACAACATGACACTGTAAGATAAAACGAGGGACTTCTTTTTCTACTCCCTGTCAACGGTAAAGTTCAAGTGTCATCGAAGTGAGAATTCTTTGGGGATTAAATCGTAGATGAGATGTGATGGACGCATGTGGGAGTACGATCACAAGGACGGCGGACCAAGGTCGCGGGAGGCAGCAGGCAGCAGCAAGTAGCCGCGGGGAAGCCCGGCGCGAGATGATGGGGGGACAGACAGCTGCTGACGGGGACGTGCTGCGACTGCCGAGGCCGCGCGCTGCCTCCAGCATAGCCTACAGCTTGCGGCCTTCTGAGGGAGCTCTCCGTATAATTTTTTTGGAAACTTTCCCATGAAAAACACCGCTCTGTTAATATTACAACTTATTTAATGCACACAGTCGTGATCACACTGACGTTTCTAATTTTTATTTTTATATGGCCGGCTCCGATCTTCTAAGAGATCATCATCAGGTCTAGAGTCCTTGATGACAGTAGGAACCGCTGGCGTGGAGCAGGTACGTCTGTGGAGACCTGGAGAACACTGCTCAGCAGATAGCAGCTGTGAGAACAGTGGACAATAGTTACAAATAAAATACATAAGACGTGTATAAAATATTTTGCTGTTGTGTCCTCGTTCATAGGATTGTGAGGTAATCAACGGAATACACTGTATTTGAGACGCCACCAGATGGCAGCAGTCTCTTCCATCATACGATTATGTCTTCGAAATACACACATCAAAATAAGGTTTTGCATCACATCGGTTCCGAGAGTTCCGGAACCTGTATAGAAAAGTGGAATGGAAGTCAACATTAACATCATTTCCGCCCTTTTTATTGCTCATGAAAACCACACATTGCATGTCGTACCACCATACAGTGAGACCTTCGGGGGTGGTGGTCCAGATTACTGTACACACCGGTATCTCTAATACCCAGTAGCACGTCCTCTTGCATTGGTGCACGCCTGTATTCGTCGTGGCATGCTATCCAAGAGTTCATCAAGGCATTATTGGTCCAAATTGTCCCACTCCTCAATGGCGATTCGGCGTAGATGCCTCAGAGTGGTTGGTGAATCACGTCTTCCATAAACAGCCCTTTTCGATCTATTCCAGGCATGTTCGATAGGGTTCATGTCTGGAGAACATGCTGGCCACTCTAGTCGAGCGATGTTGTTATCCTGAACGAAGTCATTCACAAGATGTGCAGTATGGGGGTGCAAACTGTCGGTCATGAAGACGAATGCCTCGCCAATATGCTGTCGATATGGTTGCACTATCAGTCGGAGGATGGCATTCACGTATCTTACAACCGCAACGGCGCCTTCCATGACCACCGGCGGCGTACGTCGACCCCACATAATGCCACCTCAAGATATCAGGGAACCTCCATCTTGCTGCACTCGCTGGACAGTGTGTCTAAGGCGTTCTGCCTGGCGGGTTGCCTCCAAACACGCCTCCGACGATTGTCTGGTTAAAGGCATATGCGACACTCATCGGTGAAGAGAACGTGATGCCCATTTGGAGCAGCCCATTCGGCATGTTGTTCGGCCCATCTGTACCGTGGTTGTAAAGATGGACCTCGCCATGGACGTTGGGAGTGAAGTTGCGCATTATTCAGCCTACTGGGTACAGTTTGTGTCGTCACACGACGTCCTGTGGCTGCCCGGAAAGCATTATTCAACATGGTTACTTTGCTGGCAGGGTTCCTTCTGGCCAGAATCCGTAGCGGTCATCCACTGCAGTAGTAGCAGTTTGGCGGCCTGAGCGAGGCATGTCATCGACAGTTTCTGTCTCTCCGTATCTGCTCTAAGTCCGAAAAACATCTCTTTGGTTCACTCCGAGACACCTGGACACTTCCCTTGTTGGGAGCCATTCCTGGCACAAACTAACAGTTTGTGTCGTCACACGCAGTATTGACCGTGTCGGCATGGTTGAACTACAGATAACACGAGCCTTGTACCTCCTTCTTGATGGAATGACTGAAACTGATCGGCTGTAGGACACCTCCGTATAATACCCGCTGCTCACGCACGATTGTTTACATCTTTGGGCGGGTTTAGTGATATCTCTCACAAGTCAAAGGGACTGTGTCTTTGATACAATATCCACAGCCATCCAAATCTACATCAACGTGATTGCTTTGCTATTCACAATAAAGTGCCTGGCAGAGGGTTCAATGAACCACCTTCAAACTGTCTCTCTACCGTTCCACTCTCGAAGGGCGCCCGGGAAAAACAAGCACTTAAATTTTTCTGTGCGAGCCCTGATTTCTCTTATTTTACCGAGATGATCGTTTCTCCGTATGTAGGTGGGCGCCAACAGAATGGTTTCGCAATCGGAAGAGAAAACTGGTGATTGAAATTTCATGAGAAGATCCCGTCGCAACGAAAAACGCCTTTGCTTTAATTATTGCCACTCCATTCACGTTTCATGTCTTTGACACTATCTCCCTATTTCGGGATAATACAAAACGAGCTGCCCTTCTTTGTACTTTTTCGACGTCACCCGTCAGTCCCACCTGATGCGGATCCCACACCCCACAGCAATGCTCCAGAATAGGGCGGACAAGCGTGGTGTAAGTAGTCTCTTTAGTAGACCTGTTGCACCTTCTAAGTGTTCTGCTAATGAATCGCAGTCTTTGGTTTGCTCTACCCACAATATTATCTACGTGATCTTCCAGTTTAGGTTATTTAATTGTAATCCCTAAAGATTTAATTGAAATTGAAGCCTTCAGATTTGAGTGACTTATCGCGTAATCGAAATTTAGCTGATTTCTTTTAGTACTCATGTGAATAATTTCACACTTTTCTTTATTCAGGGTCAATTTCCACATTTCGCAACGTACAGATATCTTATCTAAGTCATTTTGCAAGTCGTTTTGATCATCTGATGACTTTACAAGACGGTAAATGACAGCATCATCTGCAAACAATCTAAGACAACTACTCAGATTGTCTCCTGTGTCGTTAATATAGATCAGGAACAATAGAGGGCCTATAACACTTCCTTGGCGAACGCCGGATATTACTTCTGTTTCACTCGATAATTTTCGATTTCTTACTACGAACTGTCACCTTTCTGACAGGAAATCACGAATCCAGTCGCACAACTGAGACGATACTCCGTAGGCACGCAGTTTGGTTAGAAGACGCTTGTGAGGAACGGTGTCGAAAGCCTTCTGGAAATTTAAAAATGTGGAAGCAATTTGATATCCCCTGTCGATAACACTTATTATTTCATGAATATAAAGAGCTAGTTGCGTTTCGGAAGAATGATATTTTCTGAAACGGTGCTGACTATGTGTCAATAAATCGTTTTCTTCGAGGTACTTCATAATGATCGAATACAGAATGTTACAAAACCCTACTGCAAATCGACGTTAGCGATACAGGCCTCTAATTCATCGGATTACACCTACTTCCCTTTTTTGGTATTGGTGTGACTCGAGCAATTTTCCATTCCTTACGTACGATCTTTCTGTGAGCGAGTGGTTGTATATAACTGCTAAATATGGAGCTATTTTATCAGCATACTCTGAGAGGAACCTGACTGGCACACAATCTGGACCGGAGGTCTTGCCTTTATTAAGAGTTCAGCTGCTTCGTTACACCGAGGATATCTACTTCTATGTTTCTCATCTTGGCAGTTGTTCTTGATTGGAATTCAGGAATATTTACTTCGAATTCTTTGGTGAAGGAGTTTCGGAAAACCGTGTTTAATAACTCTTCTTCAGTGGCACTGCCATGTGACTTCACCGTTGTTATCGTGCAGTGAAGGTATTGATCGCGTCTTGCTACTGATGTGCTTTATGTATGACCAGAATCTCTTTGGATTTTCTGCCAGATTTCGAGACTGAATTGCGTTGTGGAAATTATTAAAAGCACCTCGCATTGAAGTACGGGCCATATTTCGAACTTCAGTAAAACTTTACCAATCTTGGGTATTTTGCGTTCTTTTAAATTTGGCATGCTTTAGTCGTTGCTTCTGCAACAGTGATCTGACCCGTTTTGTGTACCATGGGGGATCAGTAGCATCACTTATTAATTTATGTGGTATATATCTCTTAATTGTTGTCGATACTATCTCTTTGATAATATTCCACAACTTTTCTACACTTACATGATCAGATCGGAAGGAGTGAAGACTGTCTCTTAAAAAGGCGTTAAGAACATTTTTACCAGCTTTTTTAAATAGATATACTTTGCGTTTCTTTTTGATGGTTGTAGGTGTTACGGTATTCAGCCTAGCAGCAACTACCCTGTTTTCGCTAATTCCTGTATTAGTTACAATACTCACTATTTGTCCAAGATTAGTTGTTGCTTAACGGTCAAGTATGTTTTCGCAACCATTTACGATTCTAGTGGGCTCATGAACTAATTGTTCAAAATAATTTTCTGAGAAAGCATTCAGTACAATTTCGGATGACGTTTTATGCCTGCCACCGGCTTTAACCTTACAATTTTTCCAGCAAATCGAGGGTAGATTGAAGTCACCACCGACTATAATTGTATGAACGGGGTACTTCTTTGAAATGAGACTCAAGTTTTCTTTGAACTGGTCAGCAACTATATCTTCTGAATGTGGGGGGGGGGGGGGGGGGTCGGTAAAACGATCCAATTAATAGTTTAGTCCGATTGTCAGGTATAGCCTCTACCCATACTCTTTCACATGAAATATCTACTTCAATTTCGCTGCAAGGTGAACTACCTGTGACAGCAATAAATACTCCACCATCAACTGTATTTAATCTATCCTTTCGGAACACTGTTAGATCGTTTGAAAAAATTTCAACTGAAGTTATTCCTTTCTTTAGCTAGCTCTCTGTACCTAAAACTATTTGAGCTTCAGTGCTTTCTATTAGGGCTTGGAGCTCTGGTTCTTTCCCAACACAACTACTACAATTTACAATTACATACGACAATTTACAACTACAATACCAATCGTTTCTACAACTACCTTACTGTGTTTTACCTGCCCCGTTTTAGACGGATGGCCCTTCTGTGGTTCCCTGAGACCCTCTGACCCAAAAAACCGCGCAGACTCTTCCACACAGCCTCCGCTACCCGTGTAGCTACCTCCTGTGTGTAGTGGACTCCTGACCTATTAAGCAGAACCAGGAAACCCACCACCTGATGGCGCAAGTCAAGGAATCTGAAGCCTACACGGTCACAGAACCGCCTGAGTCTCTGATTCAGACCCTCCACTCGGCTCTGCACCAAAAGACCACAGTCGCTTCTATCGACGATGATGCAGATGGTGAGCTCCGCCTTAATCTCGGAAGCAAGACTGGGAGTCTTTACCATTTCCGATAACCGCCTGAAACCAGACAGAATCTGCTCCGATCCAAAGCGACACACGTCACAGGTACCGACATGAGCCACCACCTGCAGTTGTCTGCACCCTGTACTCTTCATGGCATCCGGAAGCACCCTTTCCACATCTGGAATGAATCCCCGTAGTATGCACACAGAGTGCACACTGGCTTCCTTCCCCTCCTTGGCAGCCATGTTCCTAAGGGGCCCCATTACGCGCCAAACGTTGGAGCTCCCAACTACCAGCAAACCCACCCTCTGTGAATGTCCAGACCTTGCGGGCCGAGGTGGTTCCTCTGCAACAGCGTGGACGACTGTGTCCGGCTGAGAGACATCGTCAACCACAGATAACGCCCGAAACCTGTTAGTCAAACTAGCCGGGGAGGCCCTACAATCGGCCCCTCAGAAAGTTTTTCACTGTCTGCCAGACTTTGGAATGATCTCCCACTCGACCACGGGTGAGGGGTCAACCTCAGTGCAGGCAGTACCCGGGGAGGCCACAGCAGTGGACCGATTGTAGGACATGTGGGACGTGCTCGACATCCCTCGCATCCCCGCGTTCGATCCCCCACAGTGCGCCCCTTGGCAGCAGCCTCAAGCAGTGTGACGGAAGCCAAAGCAGCCTGGAGCTGTGAGTGAAGGGTTGCCAACTCCGCTCGCATCTGTACACAACAATCACAGTTCCTATCCATTACTGCAGTCGTTCCCGTTTGAAGCTCGTAAAAATATGCAACAAACGAATGGTGTACTCACCTTATTAGCAGCAGGAAATCGAAGTGCTCTCTCACTGACGGTCTGACACTAAGCTGTTCTAACCAAACAAACAAAAGCCTGTACGATACGAAGGGTCGATAGCAACGGCAGTACTGTACACTACACTTTTATTAAAATAAAGGTTGAGCCTAGTAAGCACTAAATCATGTAAGAAATTACAAAAATAAACTAGTAACTACCCAGATAACTGAAAATAAGTCACTCCTGTTTGAAACTCGTAAAAATATGTAACAAGCGAACGGTGTACTCGCCTTATTAGTAGCAGGAACTAGCGGTGCGCTCTCGCTGATGGCCTAACCAACACTTGTCTATCTTCAGGGGTTCTGGGAAGCGGATGATGCAAAACTATATTTATGTGCGTCCAATGTAAAGAATTTTATATTTTTGTTATTTGGAACTATGGTGCATGCTTCTTACAGCTATTCTCGTATTGTATGTCGATAGACGGTACTATGGAATGTCACCAGTATAAGGTATGATTTCTTCGAATCTGTATGCATTGTATGTCGGTTTGACATTAGAATTTTCCATACTCTTTACATTAGAGTTGTGTCCAGTTGACGTGAATTGTCAATTAAATGGACTGGCTACGTAAATTTTTTTTCTATAGAAATGGTCTAAAGATGCCGATTTAATCTCGCTGAAACTAGTAATCATTGAGCAATTTTAAGCGATCGGGGTGAATAAACTTCTTTAATAAGAAGAACAAGTGTGATTAGGTTATGAGATCACCTCCAATACATCCTACAGTGTCGGGTAACCATTATAATATGAATAGGAATCGGTGTATAGAGGAGAATCACACCAAATTTTAATATACCCACCGATGAAAATAGGCCCTGGAAGAAACATTATACAGTTCCTACAACCGCCAAGAACTGCAAATGGCTCTGAGCACTACGCGACTCAACTTCTGAGGTCATCAGTCGCCTAGAACTTAGAACTAATTAAACCTAACCTAAGGACATCACACACATCCATGCCCGAGGCAGGATTCGAACCTGCGACCGTAGCGGTCGCTCGGTTCCAGACTGCAGCGCCTAGAACCGCACGGCCACTCCGGCCGGCTAAGTACTGCAAATTTTGTTCTTCGCACATCTGGTAATTTCAGAAATAAATCAGTACCTTAGTGTGTTTTGTATATTTTCACTCGTTAGAGTATTACGGCATTACTGTGTGGGATAACTCACTCATAGGAAAGGAAGTATTGACTGCACAAAAGATATAAATATTAATGCTCAGTTACTCGTGTTACACTGTAGGTTCTTCTGCAAGGACTTGAGCATTGTATAAAGGGTGTAACAAACGAGTGCTGACAACGTTTGTGGGAGGATTTGCGGAGGGTGTACTCAGGAACAAATTGATGGCAGGAACCCATGTCCAAAAAGTGTTTTGTATGGACTAACATCTGTCCCTAAAGACAGAAAAATATTTGAGTGTGAGCTGGCACACCGCAAGCGGTGCCTCTCACAATCAGCCTATTTATTGTTAACTGACTGCAACTGACAGACGAACTTCACTGGCAACGATGAGGATAGCTGCTCCGCAAGTGGACATTGGCCCATGCAATTTCGACTTGTATAGCGATGCTGGATGTCGGCTACATAAAGGATTCCTACTGTCAGTCCAAAAGGTTTCGAGAGTGGACTAATAAAAAAAGAGAAAAATTAATATAGTAGTTTTAGTGTTTCAGGTATTCCAGGAAGTCTACACCAACAGCGCATTCATACAAACACGTGAAAGTGTCAGAAGAATCCGTCTTCAGAAGGTTTTCGATTCGCGTGCATCATTGGCCACAATTTCAGTTATGTTGTCACAGTGTCGACCCTTCATGTGAATTTATGCAATTTGTCGTTTCGACAACACCGAGCCTCGTCAAGCTGACGACTTTTCCCAGGAAAGAATTGCCTGCTTTCTTCATTTCAATGCTGCCGCGGCAGGTGTCCAAGCGTCGTAGATTTATATACACTCCTGGAAATGGAAAAAAGAACACATTGACACCGGTGTGTCAGACCCACCATACTTGCTCCGGACACTGCGAGAGGGCTGTACAAGCAATGATCACACGCACGGCACAGCGGACACACCAGGAACCGCGGTGTTGGCCGTCGAATGGCGCTAGCTGCGCAGCATTTGTGCACCGCCGCCGTCAGTGTCAGCCAGTTTGCCGTGGCATACGGAGCTCCATCGCCATCTTTAACACTGGTAGCATGCCGCGACAGCGTGGACGTGAACCGTATGTGCAGTTGACGGACTTTGAGCGAGGGCGTATGGTGGGCATGCGGGAGGCAGGGTGGACGTACCGCCGAATTGCTCAACGCGTGCGGCGTGAGGTCTCCACAGTACATCGATGTTGTCGCCAGTGGTCGGCGGAAGGTGCACGTGCCCGTCGACCTGGGACCGGACCGCAGCGACGCATGGATGCGCGCCAAGACCGTAGGATCCTACGCAGTGCCGTAGGGGACCGTACCGCCACTTCCCAGCAAATTAGGGACACTGTTGCTCCTGGGGCATCGGCGAGGACCATTCGCAACCGTCTCCATGAAGCTGGGCTACGGTCCCGCACACCGTTAGGCCGTCTTCCGCTCACGCCCCAACATCGTGCAGTCCGCCTCCAGTGGCGTCGCGACAGGTGTGAATGGAGGGACGAATGGAGACGTGTCGTCTTCAGCGATGAGAGTCGCTTCTGCCTTGGTGCCAATGATGGTCGTATGCGTGTTTGGCGCCGTGCAGGTGAGCGCCACAATCAGGACTGCATACGACCGAGGCACACAGGGCCAACACCCGGCATCATAGTGCGGGGAGCGATATCCTACACTGGCCGTACACCACTGGTGATCGTCGAGGGGACACTGAATAGTGCACGGTACATCCAAACCGTCATCGAACCCATCGTTCTACCATTCCTAGACCGACAAGGGAACTTGCCGTTCCAACAGCACAATGCACGTCCGCATGTATCCCGTGCCACCCAACGTGCTCTAGAAGGTGTAAGTCAACTACCCTGGCCAGCAAGATCTCCGGATCTGTCCCCCATTGATCATGTTTGGGACTGGATGAAGCGTCGTCTCACGCGGTCTGCACGTCCAGCACGAACGCTGGTCCAACTGAGGCGCCAGGTGGAAATGGCATGGCAAGCCGTTCCACAGGACTACATCCAGCATCTCTACGATTGTCTCCATGGAAGAATAGCAGCCTGCATTGCTGCGAAAGGTGGATATACACTGTACTAATGCCGACATTGTGCATGCTCTGTTGCCTGTGTCTATGTGCCTGTGGTTCTGTCAGTGTGATCATGTGATGTATCTGACCCCAGGAATGTGTCAATAAATTTTCCCCTTCCTGGGACAATCAATTCACGGTGTTCTTATTTCAATTTCCAGGAGTGTAGTTCGGGCGTCAGCGTACTCGGGACAAACTTTGCGCACGTCTTTCTCTTCTCCAAGACATTCTGGAGAATGTCTTGAACACTTGGTATAGAAATGGCGACTTGTAGTGTTTTGTGACACAACAACGTTGACCCTAGGATCAGGAGAACAGATCCTTTAGAACCGTTACTGGTATTTTAGTTCTGAATAACCTCTATTTTTTCGCATATGTTTGGTCTCAGTTGTAACAGGTTTTTTTCATTTTTTGCTGAAAACCGAGTAAAACATCGGCATATTTATTAGCCATAGCGCAATGGAAAAATGTTTGGTTTTTAAATAACACTTCTTTAAAAACGACTAATGTTTGTTCCTAGAATTGAGATTCTTTCGAAATTTTGGGTTGTTATAGTAACTGAGAAAAGTTATCAGCACTATTTCAATAACAACGGATACCGTTATAAACTACACTGAGGCGCCAAAGTCACTGGTATAGGCATGCGTATTCAAATACAAAGATACGTGAACAGCCAGAATACGACGCTGCGGTCGGCAACGCCTGTATGAGACAAAAAGTGTCCGCCGCAGTTGTTAGATCGGTTACTGCTGCAACGGAGGAAGGTTGTTACTGCTGCTACAAAGGCCGGCTATCACGATTTAAGTGACTTTGATCGTTCAAATGGCTCTGAGAACTATGGGACTCAACATCTGAGGTCATAAGTCCCCGAGAACTTAGAACTACTTAAACTTAAGTAACGTAACGACATCACACACATTCATGCCCGAGGCACGATTCGAACCTGCGACAGTAGCGGTCGCGCGGTTCCAGACTGAAGCGCCTAGAACCGCTCAGCCACATAGGCCGGCTAAGTGAGTTTGAACGTGGTGTTATAGTCAGCGCACGAGCGATGGGACACAGCATCTCCGAGGTAGCGATGAAGTGGGGATTTTCCCGTACGACCATTTCGCGGGTATACCGTGAATATCAGGAACCCGGTGAAACGTCATATCTCCGACATCGCTGCGAGTGGAAAAAGATCCTGTAAGAACGGAACCAACGGCGACTGAAGAGATCGTTCAACGTGGCAGAAGTGCAACCTTTCCGCAAATTGTTGCAGATTTCAACGGGCCATCAACAAGTGTGAGCGTGCGAACCATTCAACGAAGCATCATCGACATGGACTTTCGGAGCCGAACGCCCACTCGTGTGCGTTTGATGACTGCACGACACAAACCTTATTGCCTCGCCTGGGCCCGTCAACACCGACATTGGACTTTTGATTAGTCGAAGCATGTTGCTTGGTCGGACGAGTCTCGTTTCAAATTGTATCGTGAGGATGGACGTGAACGGGTATGGAGACAACCTCATGATCCATGAACCCTGCATATCAGCAAGGAATTGCCCAAACTAGAGGCTCTGTAATGGTGTGGGGCGTCTGCAGTTGGAGTGTTATGGGACCCCTGATACGTCTAGATACGACTCTGACAGGTGATACGTACGTATGCATCCTGTCTGATCACCTGCACCCATTCAGGTCCATTGTGCATTTCGACGGACTTCGGAACTTTCAGCAGGACAATGCGACACCCTTCAAGTCCAGAACTGCTACACAGTGGCTGCAGGTACACTCTTCTGAATGTAAACACTTCCGCTGGCCCCCAATCTCCCCAGACATGAATATTATTGAGCATGTCTGGGAGCCTTGCAACGTGTTGTTCAGAAGAGATCTCCACCTCCATGTACTCTGACGGATTTATGGACAGCTCTGCAAGGTTCTGAGTGCTTGCAGGGGCCCTACACGATACTAGGCCGGTGTACCAATTTCTTTGGCTCTTCAGAGTAACAACAAACGCATGACATAAGAATCGGTGCAGCATTGCAGTGACAATAACTTGGGAGGGACTTGCGCAGCTTTAGACACTGCCCAGTATCGGACAGAGCGTCTTTCTCAAAAACTGTGATAGATGGCAGGGAGACGCTCTCTTGTGCGAGGATCTTTTTGTCACTGAAAGTCACAATACGGTCCTCAACAGTTTTGCGCCAGTGCTGTCAGAGCTGTGATTGGGAGATGTGTTTGTGCTCTAGTGGCGGCTTCTCGTTGTAAGGTTCCACCCTATATTATTCAAGACTACTTGAGTAGAATTTGTTCACTTATTTTTTGTGCAACATCACCTTCATTATTAACAGACAGAGTTAACTGAATACTAGTTTAAAAAGGCGGGTTCATTATGATAAATTTATATGTTGCCCTCACCTTATTGGCTCCTTACGCCTCATTTGCTCGTTGCCGGAGAGACATCACTTGCTCAGTACTGGAAACCATAGTATTAGTACGACTGTGAAAAGCACTAATACAGTTTTTTTCGTTTCCAGATCATTCCACGCCATGGGTAATGATAAAAAAGGGGACTTTGGCAACAGGATAACAACAAGATTGCTACTGAGCAAGTGCTACATGACAAAATGAGAACAAGACAGGCTCAGATTGATTTTTCTGTCCCAAAAAACCACTTTGGCAAATAGAATAAAGCTTTTAAAACGTGGTGGATGTTGAAACGAAGCCTCTGAGCGGTCGTTTCGGGGAGACCTTTTCAGAAGAATTAGAATCAAACTTAACTGAGCATTTGGTAGATCTATATAATAGAATGATACAACTGATTGAAAAAGAATTTTTAAGTTTTGATTTGATTTAGCACAAATGTTTGTGGCCGAAGCAAACCCAACAGAGGAAAATCCTGCTCATATAATTTTAGATGACCACATTTCACACAAGGAACTTGAAGTGATTTCGTATGCAAGAAACAACAATGTGCGTATGGTAAGCATTCCTGCTCATACTACGCACAAACTTCAGCCACTACCTGTAACTCAAACGGACGTTGCTAGTTTGATTGGGACTGCTTTGAACACCGTTTGCAGGATGGACCTTGCAACTTCTGGTTTTTCCTGCTCTGGATTCCACCCACGAAAGAAAGACATCTTTACAGATTTAGACTTCGTAACTGCAACTCACTCCTCTGAGGAAAGCGTGAATAGTCTCAAGACCGCCCGTTTTTGGTGGCGTAGTCCTACATGCTTCTTCAAAAGAACCAGGGGAATAATTGCAACTTCTTCTGTGTCAACAATTGAACCAGTGGCTCAGGTGCCACGTTTCTGTGTGTTTTGTCAACAAGTCTTTCCACAGTAGATTATCCTCCTGCTTCTTCTCCAAGCACTTCTGGGTACTTCGGTGGACGTGGAAGCTGCATTACTTCCTTATTCCAAACAGTCATGAACAAAATTACTCCAGTCTCAGAGAAAGCAAGATAGAAATATGTCAGTTGGAAGACAAGAAGTGAAAAAAGTGAAAAATTGACTAACATACCCTAGAAAGATAAGCTAGAGAAGAACTTAAAAGGATCTGAATAGAAGCTTGCAAAGTCAACCTTAAGAAAAGATAAGAAGATGCAAAAACAGATTCAGAAGAATAATCAGAAAAAGAAACAAAAAGAAGTAAAAATAAACCGAAATTTCGCTTCTGTACAAATATTACACGAATGGAAGTTCTAAAATTGACACTTAAGAAACAGCACAACAGAGTGCGTTATTTGCAGGGAAACAACAAATGAAGATTGGGTTCGCTGCACATCCATACAAGGGGTGGGCTCATGTGGCTTGCACGGACTAAGAAGATCTCCTTTACTATAAGTGTGACAGCTGCAATGCTTAAACATTTATATTTTTACATTTTCTTTGTTTCTACTGATCCATAAATTAATGAAAAAGATCATTCATTGGGCAAAAAATGAATAAATATAGTTTCTATTAACGACTTTGTAAAGTGTCTGATACAGGGCAATGGTTTTTCTCCCTAGTCATTTTGAACATTTCTTTATTTGTTGATTCGATGTGCTAAAGTTTAGTATTTTGAAAAATTACTACTTTTTGTCATAAATAAATGTTTAAACATTACAATTGTTGTGCTTCCATTTCCCACATGTATTTAAAGAAGTTTTTGCGTAAAGGAAACCTGAAGCGTCTGGTACTGTGCAAGTCTCCCACATAGGCTGCCATGTGGCGTGGCCTGTCAGACAGTTCAAGCGAACGTGCAATGTGCAAGACTTGCCCCGCCTGACTGAGCAAGGTGGTGCAGTGGGTATCACCCTACACTCGCATTTGACAAGGCGACGGTTGAAATCCAAGTACAGCCATCCTAATTTAGGTTTCCCGTGATTCTTTTCACGATTCCCAGAAACTGCACAACATGAATGTCCGAGTGGTTCCTTTGGAAGGGCACGACCGATACACTTCTGCATCCTTGAACACTCGGATCCTGCGCAGTGTCTCTAAAGACCTCCATGTCGACAGGACGTTAAACCTTAATCTTCCCTCCGTCCTTTTGTCCCCACCTGGTCTGTACGGTACGTACTTTCTTGCTACCGTCCTCAGACTTCAGCTTGACTGAAGAACAGACCATCCCTAGTTTGAAAGTATTTTACGAAGTGCAGTTACTACAATGCTCCCGTTGCTTTAACAGAGTAAAGACGGGAGGAGGCACAATCAACATTCGGCATCATACACTCAGGTGACAAAAGTCATATGATACCTAGTAATTGGACCTCCATTTCCCTGGCATACTACAGCAGATCGACGTGGCATGGACTCAAGTCCTTGGAAGTCCCCTCACGAATGTTGATCCATACTGCCCCTATAGCCGTCCATAATTACGAAAGTGGTGTAGGATTTTGTGTACAAACTGACCTCTTGACTATGTCCCATAAATGTTCGATGGGACTAGTGTCGAGCGATCTCGGTGGCCAGATTATACGAACTGCCTAGAATGTTATTCAAACAAGTTCTGAACAATTTTCCCCGAGTGACATGGCGCATTATCACTCATAAAAATCCCAACATTGCTTGAGAACATGAAATCTATGAACGGCTGCAAATGATTTCCTAGGACCCAAAAAATAAGCATTTCCAGTGAATGATTGCTTCATTTGGACCAGAGGATCCTGTCCATTCCATGTAATGGATCCACCACCAGCTTGCACAATGCCCTGTTGACCTTCGTGGAGTCTGTGTCATATTCACAGCCCTTATCAACTAAAAATAAGACACATCTCGCCAGAGCACGGTTTTCCAGTCGTCTAGGGTCGAACTGATATTTTCACCGTGGTCTAGGGGTAGCGTCTTTGATTCATAATCAACACGTCTTCGGTCCCGGGTTCGATCCCCGCCACTGCCTAAATTTTGATAAATAATCAGCATTGGCGGCCGAAGACTTCCGGCATAAGAAGTCAGCTTCATTCTGCCAACGGCCTTGTCAAAGAGGGCGGAGGAGCGGATAGAGGTTCAGGGCACTCTCTTGTCCTAGGGGTGGGAAATTGCCCCTGAAGGCGGAAGAATCAGCAATGATCAACGACGTGAGGATGCAGAAGGCAATGGAAACCACTGCATTCAAGACACGTAAAGTGTATCCACAGGACATGTGGCCTGTAATTGAAGAAGTGTCATGATGATCTCTCCATTGGCAAAAGATTCCGGAATAGTCCCCCATTCGGATCTCCGGGAGGGGACTGCCAAGGGGGAGGTTACCATGAGAAAAAGATTGAATAATCAACGAAAGGATAACGTTCTACGAGTCGGGGCGTGGAATGTCAGAAGCTTGAACGTGGTAGGGAAACTAGAAAATCTGAAAAGGGAAATGCAAAGGCTCAATCGATATATAGTAGGGGTCAGTAAAGTGAAGTGGAAGGAAGACAAGGATTTCTGGTCAGATGAGTATTGGGTAATATCAACAGCAGCAGAAAATGGTATAACAGGTGTAGGATTCGTTATGAATAGGAAGGTAGGGCAGAGGGTGTGTTACTGTGAACAGTTCAGTGTCTGGGTTGTTCTAATAAGAATCGGCAGCAGACCAACACCGACAACGATAGTTCAGGTATACATGCCGACGTCGCAAGCTGAAGATGAAAAGATAGAGAAAGTGTATGAGGATATTGAAAGGGTAATGCTGTATGTAAAGGGAGACGAAGATCTAATAGTCATGGGCGACTGGAATGCAGAAGAAACGGTTACAGGAGAATATGGGCTTGGGACAATGAATGAAAGAGGAGAAAGACTAATTGAGTTCTGTAACAAGTTTCAACTAGTAATAGCGAATACCCTGTTCAAGAATCACAAGAGGAGGAGGTATACTTGGAAAAGGCCAGGAGATACGGGAAGATTTCAATTAGATTACATCATGGTCAGACAGAGATTCCGAAATCAGATACTGGATTGTAAGGCGTACCCAGGAGCAGATATAGACTCAGATCACAATATAGTAGTGATGAAGAGTAGGCTGAAGTTCAAGACATTAGTCAGGAAGAATCTATATGCAAAGAAGTGAGATACGGAAGTACTAAGGAATGACGTGATACGTTTGAAGATCTCTAACGCTATAGACACAGCAATAAGGAATAGCGCAGTAGGCACTACAGTTTAAGAGGAATAGATATCTCTAAAAATGGCCATCACAGAAGTTGGGAAGGAAAACATAGGTACAAAGAAGGTAGCTGCGAAGAAACCATCGGTAACAGAAGAAGTACTTCAGTTGATTGATGAAAGGAGGAAGTACAAACATGGTCCGGGAAAATCAGGAATACAGAAATACAAGTCGCTGAGGAATGAAATAAATAGGAAGTGCAGGGAAGCTAAGACGAAATAGCTCCAGGAAAAATGTGAAGACATCGAAAAAGATATGATTGTCGGAAGGACAGACTGAGCATACAGGAAAGTCAAAACAACCTTTGGTGACATTAAAAGCAACGGTGGTAACATTAAGAGTGCAACGGGAATTCCACTGTTAAATGCAGAGGAGAGAGCAGATAGGTGGAAAGAATACATTGAAAGCCTCTATAAGGGTGAAGATTTGTCTGATGTGATAGAAGAAGAAACAGGAGTCGATTTAGAAGAGATAGGGGATCCAGTATTAGAATCGGAATTTAAAAGAGCTTTGGAGGACTTACGGTCAAATAAGGCAGAAGGGATAGATAACATTCCATCAGAATTTCTAAAATCATTGGGGGAAGTGGCAACAAAACGACTATTCACGTTGGTGTGTAGAATATATGAGTCTGGCGATATACCGTCTGACTTTCGGAAAAGCATCATCCACACAATTCCGAAGACGGCAATAGCTGACAAGTGCGAGAATTATCGCACAATCAGCTTAACAGCTCATGCATCGAAGCTGCTTACAAGAATAATATACAGAAGAATGGAAAAGAAAATTGAGAATGCGCTAGGTGACGATCAGTTTGGCTTCAGGAAAATTAAAGGGACGAGAGAGGCAATTCTGACGTTACGGCTAATAATGGAAGCAAGGCTAAAGAAAAATCAAGACACTTTCATAGGATTTGTCGACCTGGAAAATGCGTTCGACAATATAAAATGGTGCAAGCTGTTCGAGATTCTGATAAAAGAAGGGGTAAGCTATAGGGAGAGACGGGTCATATACAATACGTACAACAACCAAGAGGGAATAATAAGAGTGGACGATCAAGAACGAAGTGCTCGTATTAAGAAGGGTGTAAGACAAGGCTGTAGCCTTTCGCCCCTACTCATCAATCTGTCCATCGAGGAAGCAATGATGGAAATAAAAGAGAGGTTCAGGAGTGGAATTAAAATACAAGGTGAAAGGATGTCAATGATACGATTCGCTGATGACATTGCTATCCTGAGTGAAAGTGAAGAAGAATTAAATGAGCTGCTGAACGGAACGAACAGTCTAATGAGTACACAGTATGGTTTGAGAGTAAATCAGAGAAAGCGAAGGTAATGAGAAGTAGTAGAAATGAGAACAGCGAGAAACTTAACATCAGGATTGATGGTCACGAAGTCAATGAAGTTAAGGAATTCTGCTACCTAGGCTGTAAAATAACCAATGACGGACGGAGCAAAGAGGACATCAAAAGCAGACTCGCTATGGCAAAAAAGGAATATCAGATACCGGCCTTAATTTGAGGAAGAAATTTCTGAGGACGTACGTCTGGAGTACAGCATTGTATGGTATTGAAACATGGACTGTGGGAAAACCGGAACAGAAGAGAATCGAAGCATTTGAGATGTGGTGCTATAGACGAATGTTGAAAATTAGGTGGACTGATAAGGTAAGGAATGAGGAGGTTCTACGCAGAATCGGAGAGGAAAGGAATATGTGGAAAACACTGATAAGGAGAAGGGACAGGATGATAGGACATCTGCTAAGACATGAGGGAATGACTTCCATGGTACTAGAGGGAGCTGTAGAGGGCAAAAACTGTAGAGGAAGACAGAGATTGGAATACGTCAAGCAAATAATTGAGGACGTAGGTTGCAAGTGCTACTCTGAGATGAAGAGGTTAGCACAGGAAAGGAATTCGTGGCGGGCCGCATCAAACCAGTCAGTAGACTGATAACAAAAAAAAAAAAATGTTAGCCTGATAGTCGTTACGTAATCGTGCAACTAACAAGCAAGAATGTACAAATAACAACACAGTGTCATCTGTTCACTATAACTGTGGTGTCACCGCCAGACACCACACTTGCTAGGTGGTAGCCTTTAAATCGTCCGCGGTCCATTAGTATACGTCGGACCCGCGTGTCGCCACTGTCAGTGATCGCAGACCGAGCGCCACCACACGGCAGGTCTAGAGAGACGTACTAGCACTCGCCCCAGTTGTACAGCCGACTTTGCAAGGAAAGGTTCACTGACAAATACGCTCTCATTTGCCGAGACGATAGTTAGCATAGCCTTCAGCTACATTTGCTACGACCTAGCAAGGCGCCGCATTCAATTGATAATTAATAGTATGAAGCATGTACCGTAACGAGAGATGTTCTGCAATTATGAATTAAAGTTAAGTAGTCCAGAAGCTACGTACTTTTCTTTATAACAATCATTACGTATCCTGTTTCAGACCTCACGCCAGCCTGCGTGAGTTTAAGCGCGTGCCTTTCGGCTTCCTCTCGTTGTGTCTTGGCTGTCTTGTCTAGACACAACAATAACAATGCATTCGTAATTATTTGTCTAAATAAGTTCTTGACTGGATAGTTAACTTTAGAACATAGTTGCATGCTAACAGTTTCTAAGTGTGACAAAGAGTACTAGTAACGTGAAGTGAAAAGTTTCATGGCAAAGACAAAGTTAAAAAGTAGACTATCTTTCAATAAACTGTTTTAAATGTGAAATATGGTGTAAACCTTTACCTTTCCTCAGTACCCCGCAAATCAACTTGAACGCAATTATCATGCGGTGTATGTAGGTAAAGAATGCTAAAATTTGTCTCAAGGTTAGCGTCTATGTTATTTTTCGCTGAGTCACCCGGCGCACGTGGCTGCCTGCGGTGCGAGTCATTGTCTGTATCTTTCTTGGCGCACGTCGTCATTGGGATTAGGAGACCTAACTTCTACAAATTCACCTTGCTGAGAGTACCCTGCCCTGTTTGAATCCCGCCAGTTCTGATGGAATTCAGGTCTGTCGTTTTGTCGGTAGTTTACATAGTTTCTTTTTTGTCGGTCATGTGGTGGAGAATTTCTCCCCCAATCATAACTGCTCGGTGGACCATTGCGTCTGAAGTTATTCTGTCTTCGTTGATAATAATTGTTTTGGTTCACATATTGTTTGTTTCTATGGTTATCTCTGTCATATTCATTACTACGGAAATGCGATTTTTCTCTGTAACTATTATTCTGCCAACGATTGTCATACAGGTGGTGTCTGTTTTGGTCACGATCTACGTTGTAAGAATAGCCTTGTCGTGTCCATTTATTATTTCTGTCGTCGCAGAATTGTGATGGATGTGACCTGTAATCGTTGTGCTCCTGTTTTCGCGTTCTGCGATTGTCAGTGTCAATTTCTAATTCTTGTAAGAGCCCCTGAAAAGCTTCAATGTCGTCTTTGCAACGTCCTGCCAAAATAATATGTCGTAAATGTTCAGGTAATTTGATTAAGCAAATGTGGATGAGTTCTGAGGGGCTGTATGGCTTTGAAAGATACATCTACATCTACATTTATACTCCGCAAGCCACCCAACGGTGTGTGGCGGAGGGCACTTTACGTACCACTGTCATTACCTCCCTTTCCTGTTCCAGTCGCGTATGGTTCGCGGGAAGAACGACTGTCTGAGAGCCTCCGTGCGCGCTCTAATCTCTCTAATTTTACATTCGTGATCTCCTCGGGAGGTATAAGTAGGGAGAAGCAATATATTCGATACCTCATCCAGAAACGCACCCTGTCGAAACCTGGCGAGCAAGCTACACCGCGATGCAGAGCGCCTCTCTTGCAGAGTCTGCCACTTGAGTTTGTTAAACATCTCCGTAACGCTATTACGGTTACCAAATAACCATGTGACGAAACGCGCCGCTCTTCTTTGGATCTTCTCTATCTCCTCCGTCAACCCGATCTTGTACAGATCCCACACTGATGAGCAATACTCAAGTATAGGTCGAACGAGTGTTTTGTAAGCCACCTCCTTTGTTGATGGACTACATTTTCTAAGGACTCTCCCAATGAATCTCAACCTGGTACCCGCCTTACCAACAATTAATTTTATATGATCGTTCCACTTCAAATCGTTCCGCACGCATACTCCCAGATATTTTACAGACGTAACTGCCACCAGTGTTTGTTCCGCTATCATATAATCATACAATAAAGGATCCTTCTTTCTATGTATTCGCAATACATTACATTTGTTTATGTTAAGGGACAGTTGCCACTCCCTGCACCAAGTGCCTATCTGCTGCAGATCTTCCTGCATTTCGCAACAATTTTCTAATGCTGCAACTTCTCTGTATACTACAGCATCATCCGCGAAAAGCCGCATGGGACTTCCGACACTATCTACTAGGTCATTTATATATATTGTGAAAAGCAATGGCCCCCTAACACTCCCCTGTGGCACGCCAGAGGTTACTTTAACGTCTGTAGGCGTCTCTCCATTGATAACAACATGCTGTGTTCTGTTTGCTAAAAACTCTTCAATCCAGCCACACAGCTGGTCTGATATTCCGTAGGCTCTTGCTTTGTTTATCGGGCGACAGTGCGGAACTGTATCGAACGCCTTCCGGAAGTCAAGAAAAATAGCATCTACCTGGGAGCCTGTATCTAATATTTTCTGGGTCTCATGAACAAATAAAGCGAGTTGGGTCTCACACGATCGTTGTTTCCGGAATCCATGTTGATTCCTACATATTAGATTCTGGGTTTCCAAAAACGACATGATACTCGAGCAAAAAACATGTTCTAAAATTCTACAACAGATCGACGTCAGAGATATAGGTCTATAGTTTTGCGCATCTGCTCGACGACCCTTCTTGAAGACTGGGACTACCCGTGCTCTTTTCCAATCATTTGGAACCCTCCGTTCCTCTAGAGACTTGCGGTAGATGGCTGTTAGAAGGGGGGCAAGTTCTTTCGCGTACTCTGTGTAGAATCGAACTGGTATCCCGTCAGGTCCAGTGGACTTTCCTCTGTTGAGTGATTCCAGTTCCTTTTCTATTCCTTGAACACTTATTTCGATGTCAGCCATGTCAGGATTTGGAGAAGGAACTGCAGTGCGGTCTTCCTGTGTGAAACAGCTTTGGAAAAAGGTGTTTAGTATTTCAGCTTTACGCGTGTCATCCTCTGTTTCAATGCCATCATCATCCCGGAGTGTCTGGATATGCTGTTTCGAGCCACTTACTGATCTAACGTAAGACCAGAACTTCCTAGGATTCTCTGTCAAGTCGGTACATAGAATTTTACTTTCGAATTCACTGAACGCTTCACGCATAGCCCTCCTTATGCTAACTTTGACATCGTTTAGCTTCCGTTTGTCTGAGAGGTTTTGGCTGCGTTTAAACTTAGAGTGAAGCTCTCTTTGCTTTCGCAGTAGTTTCCTAACTTTGTTGTTGTACCACGGTGGGTTTTTCCCGTCCCTCACAGTTTTACTCGGCATGTACCTGTCTAAAACGCATTTTACGATTGCCTTGAACTTTTTCCATAAACACTCAACATTGTCAGTGTCGGAACAGAAATTTTCGTTTTGATCTGTTAGGTAGTCTGAAATCTGCCTTCTATTACTCTTGCTAAACAGGTAAACCTTCCTCCCTTTTTTTATGTTCCTACTAACTTCCATATTCAGGGATGCTGCAACGGCCTTGTGATCACTGATTCCCTGTTCTGCACATACAGAGTCGAAAAGTTCGGGTCTGTTTGTTATCAGTAGGTCCAAGATTTTATCTCCACAAGTCGGTTCTCTGTTTAATTGCTCGAGGTAATTAATTTTTACTGATTCTTATGTAACATGTCTGCGAAATATTTGACAAGACTGGAAAATTCAGATTGTTCGAAATGTTTCATCATTATGATGCTATGTTTTACTCGGTCTTGTGTAGCTTGAGACCAATATGCTGAGAGGGAGGCATGATAAATTTCTCCTTCACTGTGACAATCGTGAATGACCGATCGCATTCTTACAGCTGGTTCATTCTCTAAGTAGCCACACATTCTAACCTGTGTTCCAATGACCAGTTGGGAGGAAAACAATGAGAGAATTGATGGAGCCACGCTTGTGGATGAATGTCGTTGCCAGAATTCTTAAATGTTTTGAATTTACATGCAGTAATGAACAGCTTATAGTCAAAATCATTGTGTCAGCGAGTAGCATATCGGTCATTGTTACGTCGTGTCGGCGGTTCCATCTCAAAATTCGGTGCACCTTGCCAATTCCTTTCATAATTTCCGAAATGCCCTGTGTTATTATTTTGAAGCTTTTCCGTATTTCTAAGTCCCTCTTCCCGTGTTGGAGCGCGAGTGTCCTCTGAAATATGTCATTTTTGTATTACTTGTGCCAACTGATCTTGTACTTCCCAGATTTCTCTTTTGTGTTGCGTATTAATTTGATTCTGATTTTGTTTGAATTTCTTAGTTTGTTCATGCTCTTCTGCGTCAGTGATGGCTACAGGTCTTGTGTCAAACAGATCATCATCTACCTTTGCAGATAAGTTAGTGAACTGATCTGAAAGTTCGGCTACTTTCTCTGATAGTGTACTTATTTCCTCAGTGTGTTTTTCTGAACCAAGTTTCAGAGTGTCCATTTGTGTTGAAATCGTATCTACTGTGTCCTTTAAGTTTTCCTGAGTTTTTGCAAGTTGCATAACCGAATCAGTAGATGCAACTGAGTCAGTTATAGCTTGCAATGTCTCATGATTTTCATGAACAATAGTTTGCAGTTCTTTTATGGCTGCTTCGTGTTTCTGTAATGTATTTTCATGCCTCAAAAAAAAAAAAAATAGGTTGGAAATGCTCACAAATTCGTGTTTTCACGTCATTACAGACTTTTTGACATTTCGATTCGATTTTATGTAACTCAGTAGTTAAATCTTCATGTGTTTGTTCAAGCATATGTTCCACTGAGTCTAACTTTTGAAGCTTTTGTTCCATTGCGTCTAACTGTTGCTGTGTTTGTCTCTGGTGTTGTTATATTGTGTCTAACTTTTGAAGATTTTGTTCCATTGTGTCTAACTTTTGTAGCCTTTGTCTCATTTGTTGCATTAATTGTAATAACAATGCACTGGTGTCTGAAACATGTTGCTCAGTGCTTTTCGGCAGTGAAGTTGCACCGGAAACATTCACTTTTTGACAAGCGGAAAATGTGTCTTGACTAATTTGAGAAAACGGTGAGGACCCAAAACCTAATTCTCCAGTATTTCCAAGATTGTGTCCTGTCATTCCCGATTCCTGAGGCGGGCTGTTGCCGACCGATCGATCGATAATGCTTCCCTGATCACTAATTGTTTCAGTGTCTCCACCATTGTTTGCTGCCCGCTCCATTTCCCTATGCACAGTTACCAAATTACTATGTTGAACATTAGTTAATTCATTACACGGTGGCGCTAACACACTGCTTTCGTCTTCACTGTCATTTTTCAGTTTACTTTGGAGCCTAGTATTACGTTTTTCACGCGCCATATTTGTCACAATATTTCACACGATAACACAGAAAAGCACAATTTGAAGAGCAAAAATAAGAAAACGCATTAACATAGCACTGAAAATAATATCTAGTTAATCGCAAGCGCAGCTGCGAAATACTTGGTGCAAATCTACATGCATGCCACAACTGTTTTACTGTACAACAATGAAAGACTGCAACTACAAAGGAGATTCTCTCTACAATTAAGCGCTAGTAATAAACAAAAGCTACACTAATTACACAAACTACAAGAAAAAATCAGAAGATTCCAGTGAGGTATCCTCGGCTAAGGGTCGACATATGAAACGCCCCCTTTGAACAATTATACGTGACTGTGCTTAAACTGACACACAATATTTTTAGCGCAACGCAATCTGACTTTCAAAAATCCCTACAAAAGAATGGCCCTGACTAACATTAACGTATACGTTTCACAAATCACTTACCTCACAAAAATCCTCGTTACTCGAACTACTGCAATACAGCGAGCGCCACTACTGCCAGCTAAATAAAAGATTCAAACTACGGAAGGCACTAACTACTAAAAGGCATAGTTAACAAATGAAAGATTTTGATAGAGAACAAACAGTGTATTTACCTTAATAGTGTTCAAAAGTCATAATATATATAGCAGTTCATGACATCCATTCTTACAAATGTACTGTTTCTGATGGACACACGTCCAGATCATCCGCTCTCAAAAATCCGCCATCTCACTTCCCCACATCCACCACCATAGCTGGCGGCTCACCTCCAACTGCGCAACGCTACGCGCTGTTTACAGTCAACTGCCCAACACTACAATAGCAAACAACAATGAAAACCAGCCACAGACTGCACACAGCATAGCCAGTGATTTTCATACAGAGCGCTACGTGGCGTTACCAATAAGAAAACCTAAACAGCCTACTTACAACATATATGCATATTCATTTATCGATTTCACTCTTTTACTGCACAGTTCTATGTGATATCGTTCACAGGCTTCGTTACACAGTTCACATACACATGTTGTGGTTGGGTCGTGATAAGTTTTGTTTTTGCAAATTAGATGATGAAAGCCGTGAATAGAAAGTCTAGTTACGTCATGTCGCAGCTCGAAGATTGGTGCTGTCCATGAGAGGTTCTTCATTGCTTCGGTGCCATAGAACTCCCGCCATACTTTTTCTCGTTTGTCCTCCATGATCTTCAGTTCCTTTCTGGATGCCCTGGTGTGTGGCATCATATATCGAAGTTTGATGTCTTCAGTTAGGAATGTCTCTCACGCTAGCAGATACACTAGTCTACATCTTGTTGTCTTTGACAGACCTAGTGCTCTTTTTAGATAAGTCGATTTCACCTTTTCTAGTGTTTCTAGATTTTTTTTTCTGTCAGGTGCTCCCAAATAACCTCCATTCCATGGGCCAGGATTGGCAAGATTTTTGCATTGAATAATTTCATGGCTGTTTCTAGACTGAGTAGGCGGATGTTTTTGATGTCCTGTATTCCTATTATTGCTTGGGCTGCACGTTCTATTGTATGTTTTGTGAAGCATTTGGCTGTTGGTTGCAATGTCAACCCTAGGTATTTCAAGTCTGATGAGGTTTTTATTTCTTGTCCTCTGATGTTGATTTGCGCATTCTAGGGTGTTTTGCCTCCTTTTCTGAAAATCATCATTTCTGTCTTTGTTATGTTTATGTGTAGTTTGTGTTCACTGCACCATTTGTCTATTTTCTCAATGATTTTCTGCAGCTTCTGTATATCCGTTGAACCTACGGCTGTGTCGTCAGCGTATGTACATACATATACATCTTCATTTTCTCCAATTCGGAGTTCTTCTTCAGTGGCAAGAATGTGCAGCAAAGGGCTCATTGGGTCACACTGTTTGACTCCGTTCGATTGCAGAATGAGGTTCGAAAAAGAGAGGTTGTCTGATATTGTGATTAAGTTGTATTCGTGGATTGACTTGATCAGAAGGGTAATCCGTTAATTGCAGGTGCAAATCTCGCGTTGGTTGCCTCTTTTGTCGTTCCATTTGGAATACCTACATCTTTTACATCTTAAATTCATGAAATAAATGCAAAAAAGTAAATAAACAAAAATAATAATGGTTAGGCGGTCGCTCACGAAAAGAAAGCGGTTAAGGTAACCGCTCTCGTGGAGAGGAAAGTCCTTGTTCGAGACCCAGTCCGCCACAAATGTTCATTCTCGTTATTCCCTGATATAGATGAAGGTTGTTCGTATTCTCAAATGCAAATACATTTCATGCGTTTCATAACGATGTAGTCGCCGCAGTGATTGTTCCTTCGGGCACGCATGTCTGTCCGAAGGAACATTGTCTCGTTTTGCTTAACAGCACGTGCACTGTAATACCTCTTGGGGCGTTTCCCAAGCACTGTCGTTGGGCTTCATTCTGTGGATAGTGACAATTCCTTACGCCTTTATCTTCTTGATATAAGACAGTCATCGTCTGCAGGATTCTAAATGAGGTATAGTAAAACTGTCGTTACCTATTCCGCAATCTCAAACTTTGTCGAAAATATTCAATAATTTTCCTGTTTGAATGTAACTTACATGACGGAGTTAGGGACATCAAAATCCGTATATTCTTTATCCGAGAATGCCTTGCGTGCTATAATCATGAAGAGTATAATCAGAAACGGGTACAGGATATCAATTGTCGTTTCGCCCTTCTGATGGTGGAGCAAGAAGAACATCATGAAATCGTATTTATTCCTCCACGTTGCTTTCTAATCCTGTGGTTGAGTCTATCAATTCAATACTAAAGCAGGCGGCCAGAACGTCTGTTGTGGAATCACTAGCTTCACAGTTCGTCTGAGTATCTATACGTGTGCAAGCGCCTAGCGGCCACTAGCGTTGGTGAGTTGTGAGCAAGTGAAACTGCATCTACGGCAGCAGCAGTGGGTCGTTTGGCCCTGTGTTTAGTGACCATGGCAATGACAATCAGTCAGCAAAGTCACTGGCGAGCTGTCGCCGTGAATGGTTGTACAGGTCAGTCGCGAGAGTTTGAAAAGATTCGTCTGCAAATGACGAGAAAGTTTGCTGAAATAGTAATTTTGTCAGTCAGATAGTTAAGTTAAAACCAGTGGGCGTATAGTATTCTGTGAAGTTTGATTAAATAGCATTCTGTGAAGTTTGATTAAAGAAGATGAGGCTAGCAATATCGATAAATGGTTAGTATGAATCTGAATCCTTGCGCAGATCAAAAATAATTTCTCGTTCCACTCTGCATCCGGCATTAGGACATGAGAGAAAGAAGGTATGTACAAGACGGTGAACAATGAGGGTGTAACGGATGGTTCGTAATGCTGTCAATGTGTTGTTTTAAATCTACGTAAGGTTAATTCCCAGTTCGTGAGCAATGTCACCGATAATAGCAGTTTTTAATGAATTCGCTACAAGGATATACGACTTGCGTTAGAAATACGTCTTACACAAGGAAGTTTAGGTTTTCGAAATTGGAGAGATCGAATAGATTTCGTGACAGAGTGAGGATGACATACTCATTACAGAATATAATTCAACAATTCTACTTTGTCACTTTTCTACCCACCACCCCCACCCCACGGGGAGTCAATTCAAATCCGATGTAGTGGTACTACACTACACTAAGATCAAATCTTTCTGGGACAAATGTGCCATACGCTTTCGTCACATACATTCTCTGCTTGTGCAGTGTCTGACGAACATTATCTGGACGAGACACTTATTTCCGATCAATTTGAACACAAGCCTTTCATAATACCTTTATTATTTTAATACGAATCTCTCTCTGATAGATTTTTCCCTCTCTGAGAAAGTGGTGTCTTACAGCAGTACTGGTTCTTCCTTTTATTCAACATCTACGTCTGTTAATGCACCAAAGAGTTTAACATCATCCATCGTTGAGCTATCTTACGGAAATATATTTCATAAATATCTCCTAAACAATACTTTAAGTGTGTACTGTGATGCTTGTCGTTGTAGGATAGTCTCATGATGGTACCTGATACCTAAACCAGTGACCATTAGACAAAGTATGCGACTGAACGTTAGAGAATGTACACTACTGACAATTAAAAGTGCTACACCATGAAGAAATGCAGATGATTAACAGGTATTCATTGGACAAATATATTATACTAGAACTGACATGTGATTACATTTTCACGCAATTTGGGTGCATAGATCCTGAGAAATCTCTACCCAGAACAACCACCTCTGGCCGTAATAACGGCCATGATACGCCTGGGCATTAAGTCAAACAGAGCTTGGATGGCATGTACAGGTACAGCTGCCCACGAAGCTTCAACACGATACCACAGTTCATCAAAGTAGTGACTGGCGTATTGTATGAGCCAGTTGCTCGGCCTCCATTGACAAGACGTTTTCAATTGGTGAGTGATCTGGAGAATGTGCTGGCCAGGGCAGCAGTCGAACATTTTCTGTATCCAGAAAGGCCCGTACGGGACCTGCAACATGCGGTCGTGCATTATCCTGCTGAAATGTAGGGTTTCGCAGGGATCGGATGAAGGGTAGAGCCACGGGTCGCAACACATCTGAAATGTAACGTCCACTGTTCAAAGTGCCGTCAATGCGAACAAGAGGTGACCGAGACGTGTAACCAATGTCGCCAAACACGGATGCGACCATCATGGTGCTGTAAACAGAACCTGGATTCATCCGAAAAAATTACGTTTTGCTATTCGTGCACCCAGGTTCGTCGTTGAGTACACCATCGCAGGCGCTCCTGTCTGTTATGCAGCGTCAACGGTAACCGCAGCCACGGTCTCCGAGCTGATAGTCCATGCTGCTGCAAACGTTGTCGAACTGTTCGTGCAGATGATTGTTGTCTTGCAAACGTCCCGATCTGTTGACTCAGGGATCGAGACGTGGCTGCACGATCCGTTACGGCCATGCGGATAAGATACCTGTCATCTCGACTGCTAGTGATACGAGGCCGTTGGGATCCAGCACAGCGTTCCGTATTACCCTCCTGAACCCACCGATTCCATATTCTGCTCACAGTCATTGGATCTCTACCAACGCAAGCAGCAGTGTCGCGATACGATAAACCACAATCGCGATAGGTTACAATCCAACCTTTATCAAAGTTGGAAACGTGATGGTACGCATTCTCCTTCTTACACGAGGCATCAGAACAACGTTTCATCAGGGAACGCCGGTCACCTGCTGTTTGTGTATGAGAAATTGGTTGGAAACTTTCCTCATGTGAGCCCGTTGTAGGTGTCGTCACCGCCGCCAACCATGTGTGAATGCTCTGAAAAGCTAATCATTTGCATATCAAAGCATCTTCTTCCTGTCGGTTAAATTTCGAGTCTGTAACACGTCATCTTCGTGGTGTAGCAATTTTAATGGGCAGTTGTAATCTTCTTTCTGATTCAAAACTGCCCGTCTCATTTTAGCTGAACAACATCTCTTACGATGATATTCTTCAAGTATCTGCAGCAGATTATACGAGGGCAGTTCAATAAGTAATGCAACAGATCTTTTTCTCGGCCAATTTTGGTTGAAAAAACCGGAAATTACTTGTGGAATATTTTCAGACATTCCCGCTTCGTCTCGTATAGTTTCATTGACTTCCGTCAGGTGGCAGCGCTGTTGTTGTTGTGTGGTCTTCAGTCCTGAGACTGGTTTGATGCAGCTCTCCATGCTACTCTATCCTGTGCAAGCTTCTTCATCTCCCAGTACCTACTGCAACCTACATCCTTCTGAATCTGCTTAGTGTATTGATCTCTTGGTCTCCCTCTACGATTTTTACCCTCCACGCTACCCTCCAATGCTAAATTTGTGATCCCTTGATGCTTCAAAACATGTCCTACCAACCGATCCCTTCTTCTAGTCAAGTTGTGCCACAAACTTCTCTTCTCCCCAATCCTATTCAATACCTCCTCATAAGTTACGTGATCTACCCACCTTATCTTCAGCATTCTTCTGTAGCACCACATTTCGAAAGCTTCTATTCTCTTCTTGTCCAAACTGGTTATCGTCCATGTTTCACTTCCATACATGGCTACACTCCATACAAATACTTTCAGAAACGACTTCCTGACACTTAAATCTATACTCGATGTTAACGAATATCTTTACAAATTGTAAATAGCCTTTCGCTCCCTGTATTTTACCCCTGCCACCTTCAGAATTTGAAAGAGAGTACTCCAGTTAACGTTGTCAAAAGCTTTCTCTAAGTCTACAAATGCTAGAAACGTAGGTTTGCCTTTTCTTAATCTTTCTTCTAAGATAAGTCGTAAGGTTAGTATTGCCTCACGTGTTCCAACATTTCTACGGAATCCAAAGTGTACGGAGCTGTTAAAATGGCGTCTGTAACGGATGTGCGTTGCAAACAACGGGCAGTGATCGAGTTTCTTTTGGCGGAAAACCAGGGCATCTCAGATATTCATAGGCGCTTGCAGAATGTCTACGGTGATCTGGCAGTGGACAAAAGCACGGTGAGTCGTTGGGCAAAGCGTGTGTCATCATCGCCGCAAGGTCAAGTAAGACTGTCTGATCTCCCGCGTGCGGGCCGGCCGTGCACAGCTGAGACTCCTGCAATGGCGGAGCGTGCGAACACACTCGTTCGAGATGATCGACGGATCACCATCAAACAACTCAGTGCTTACAGAATGAGATTTTCACTCTGCAGCGGAGTGTGCGCTGATATGAAACTTCCTGGCAGATTAAAACTGTGTGCCCGACCGAGACTCGAACTCGGGACCTGTGCCTTTCGCGGGCAAGTGCTCTACCAACTGAGCTACCGAAGCACGACTCACGCCCGGTACTCACAGCTTTACTTCTGCCAGTACCTCGTCTCCTACCTTCCAAACTTTACAGAAGCTCTCCTGCGAAACTTGCAGAACTAGCACTCCTGAAAGAAAGGATATTGCGGAGACATGGCTTAGCCACAGCCTGGGGGATGTTTCCAGAATGGTCCCGAGTTCGAGTCTCGGTCGGGCACACAGTTTTAATCTGCCAGGAAGTTTCATATCAGCGCACACTCCGCTGCAGAGTGAAAATTCTCATTCTGGAAAGGCAAAGGTCCCGAGTTCGAGTCTCGGTCGGGCACACAGTTTTAATCTGCCAGGAAGTTTCAACTCAGTGCTTAACTTGACAACTCTGTTAGTACTGCTGTCACAATTGTTCACCAGTTGGGATATTCAAAGGTTTGTTCCCGCTGGGTCCCTCGTTGTCTAACTGAACACCATAAAGAGCTAAGGAGGACCATCTGTGCGGAATTGCTTGTTCGTCATGTGGCTGAGGGTGACAATTTCTTGTCAAAGATTGTTACAGGCGATGAAACATGGGTTCATCACTTCGAACCTGAAACAAAACGGCAATCAATGGAGTGGCGCCACACCCACTCCCCTACCAAGAAAAAGTTTAAAGCCATACCCTCAGCCGGTAAAGTCATGGTTACAGTCTTCTGGGACGCTGAAGGGGTTATTCTGTTCGATGTCCTTCCCCATGGTCAAACGATCAACTCTGAAGTGTATTGTGCTACTCTTCAGAAATTGAAGAAATCACTTCAGCGTGTTCGTAGGCACAAAAATCTGAACGAACTTCTCCTTCTTCATGACAACGCAAGACCTCACACAAGTCTTCGCTCCCGAGAGGAGCTCACAAAACTTCAGTGGACAGTTCTTCCTCATGCACTCTACAGCCCCAATCTCGCACCGTCGGATTTCCATATGTTTGGCCCAATGAAGGACGCAATCCGTGGGAGGCACTACGCGGATGATGAAGAAGTTATTGATGCAGTACGACGTTGGCTCCGACATCGACCAGTGGAATGGTACCGTGCAGGCATACAGGACCTCATTTCAAGGTGGCGTAAGGCCGTAGCATTGAATGGAGATTACGATGAAAAATAGTGTTGTGTAGCTAAAAGATTGGGGAATAACCTGGTGTATTTCAATGCTGAATAAAACAACACCTGTTTCAGAAAAAAATGGGTTGCATTACTTATTGAACTGCCCACGTACAATAATATAAACAGAATATTTCAGCTGTTTCCTGATCTCACCGAAACCGAGCCGTACCTTGAACGTTGGCCCTTTTTTTACGCCAAAGAAAGTCAACAGCGCGTGCGCCAGAAATCATCGTGACAGCTCCCGCTTAAACAAGTTCAAGGTACAGCGCCCCAGTGCTAAAATCTGGCAAAGAAGATGAATCGCTGTCGAGCACCGCTGTTACTGCACTCAAATCAGAGTTATTATTAACGTCACGTAAAGTTGGGAAACTAAGGCGAAATGGGTAGGGAAGAAAAATGTCAAGAGATCGAAAAAAAAAATGATTGTCGGAAGGACTGACTCAGACATAGATAAGTCAAAACAACCTTCGGTAAAATTAAAAGCAAGGGTGGTAACACTGAGAGTACGACGGGAATCCCACTGTTCAAAATGGTTCAAATGGCTCTGGGCACTATGGGACTTAACTTCTGAGGTCATCAGTCCCCTAGAACTTAGAACTACTTAAACCTAACTAACGTAAAGACATCACACACATCCATACCCGAGGCAGGATTCGAACCTGCGATCGTAGCGGTCGCGCGGTTCTAGACTGTAATTCCAAGGTTAAATTTAGAGATAGCGGGTAGGTGGAAAGCGTACGTTGAGGACGTCTATAAGAGAGAGGATTTATATAACGACGCGATAGAAGAAGAAACAAGAGTCGATGGGGGAGAGATAGAGGATCCAGTACTAGGATCATAATTTACAATAGCTTTGTAAAACTTAAAATCAAATAAGAAAGAGGGGATAGACAACATTCCATTGGAATTTCTAAAATCATTGGGGAAGGTAACAACAAAACGATTGTTCACCTTGGTGTGTAGAATGAATGAGACTGGCGAGATACCATCAGACATTTGGAAAACATCATCCGTACATTTGCCAGAGATTAAAAGAACCGACAAGTGAGAGAATTATTTCAGAATCAGCTTAACGGTTCACGCATCCAAATTGTTTACAAGAATAATAAACAGAAGAATGAAAAAAATGATGATGACGATTAGTTTCGCTTAAGGACGGTAAAGGAAGCAGTCAGGCACTTCTGACGTTGCGGTTATAATGGAAGCAAGACTGTAGAAAAAATAGGACACGGTCATAGGATTAGTCGATCTGAAAAATGCTTTCGATACTCTAAAATTGTGCAATATGTTCGAAATATTGATAAAAATAGGGGTAACCTATGGGGAAAGACGGGTTATACATAAAGCCCGGGAACACTTTCAATTATTTATTTCACAAGAAGCAAATATTGTATAGATATCACACATATGTCATCTTGAAGAGAAATCCTGAAAGGTTTTTTTTTTTTTTTTTCCATGGGGAAAGGTGCCCAATATGAGACACACTTTTGTAAAGCCATTTGAAAGAGCTAAAAGTAAGTGCAATTGTATTTTTCATGATGGTAGTAATATCGTGCATTATTTAATTTTATCATACAATTATCGTATTTGCAATAATAAACAATCTTTCAGAGTAGTTATTAAATCTTCACAAACAAGGCATTTCGTAGAAATGAGATCAAGGTTTCCTAATATGAGACAGTAATAATATTTTGCTTTAATTATTTTATTACAGAATAATGACTTACGAATATACAATTTTTACATGTTCATTCATTTATGTTATCCTTCACTCATTTCACACTACTTACGTTCATATTTACTACATCCTGGGCATACAAAATTGTCTTCTGTGACACCGCAATCTTCATGAGCCCAGCGATAACATTTGGTGCACTGTGCCCACTTCTCCCCGTGTCTGCCTTCAGAAAAGCGCCCAGTACAGAACAGACACTCTGCGTCATCGTCATCACTGCTGTCTTAATCCCCACTGACATCAAGATGGACACCGGATGCCTAGTCACTAGACGGCTCTTCTGCTTTAGGTCTACGATTTGAAGATTTTCCACTCTGTTCCCCAAATAACTTTCTGGCTGATTTCTTAGCTTCAGCCTCCGATTTATTCTGTTTAGATTCTTGTGCCGGCCGATGTGGCCACAGTCTGGAACCGCGCGACCACTACGGTCGCCGGTTAGAATCCTGCCTCGGGCATGGATGTGTGTGATGTCCTTAGGTTAGTTAGGTTTAAGTAGTTCTATGTTCTAGGGGACTAATGACCTCAGCAGTTAAGTCCCATAGTGCTCAGGGCCATTTGAACCATTTGATTCTTGCAATTGCTTCACGTAAGGAGTTGAAGTTAGTAACGCAGGAGAGCACGAACGTGATGTTTGTCCTATTTGAATATCTCCAGGTGGTTTTGGGATGTATGGGAGAGGTCTGATGTCTGCCGGGCTGACAGCTTGACCATCAGCATCAGTAGTTTCATTTTCGTTTTTGGCATCTCTTTCTTGAAGAGCGTCAGCATGGCGATGACTTGAAAATTCACGTTCCCTAAAGACGTTTCTGTTCCGTGGGATGAGACCTGTTTTTCTGAAGGCATTCACAGATGCTTCCATTGTTGCTGATTGGTTGTAAGCTGCCCCAAATAACCCGGCTATTAATAATGGGTTGACAACACGAGCTGTGTTACTTCCCAACCACGTTTCTATCTCTACGAAACAGTAGGTTTTCAAAGGCCCCACAAATCCGACGTCAAATGGCTGCATTTTATACACTGAGTGAGGTCGCAAACATATAATATGAACATTGTTTTCACGTGCTTTATCTAACACATCGAGATTCGTTGCGTGGGAATAATGCCCATCAAGAATCAAAATGACAGGGTCATTTGAAGATGGCTTTACATGACTCACAAAATGATCAAACCACTGAGTAAAAATGTGAGTTTGTAACCAGCCACTTAGATGACAAGCTGATATTAATCCTGCAGGTGCACCGTCCATCAATTTCTGCTTCATATTCTTTCTTGGGGAGACGATTAGTGGTGGAACATAAGCGCCAGCTGCGTTCATACACGCTACAACTGTGATGAGATTTCCCCTTTCTGCTGAAGTCAAGGCAGCAACTTGTCTCTTCCCTTTCATAGCAATAACCTTGGTGTGTTTGTGCTGCACAGACGTCACCCCAGTTTCGTCAACATTGAGGACTCGATGCGGGTTGTGGTTGACTTTAGATAGTACAGGTTCGTAAATATCAAAAAATCTCTCCACAGTTTGTGTAGTGAAGCTTTCACTCTTGCTGCTGCAAGACCATGAGGAGTTCTCATTGATAAAATGGGATGGCTCTTAAGGAAAGCTAGGAGCCATTTCTTTCCTGCGGAAGCCTTTCCTGACTTGAAGGGATTCTTCAGCCTATTGCTGACAGCTAAGTGGAAGGCAATGCTTCGCATGTCCTTACATTTAAGAGCATAAAATCGCGCTTCCATTGCAAGGCAGTATTTCACTAGTTCATCTTCCAGTTGAGATGAGAGAACAGGCCTTTTGCCAAGATTAACACCAACCAGTTTCTCGGGTGTACGAGTTTTATCCCTCACATACATTTCCAAACTACGTTTTGCCACAGCAAAAACCTTTGAGGCTTTTAAGTACCCCATCTCGCCATTTCTCACACATGTATTGGCATGAACGATGGCGTCTTTATCCCACGTTTTCCTTTTAGGTGCCAATGCCATTTACAAAGAATATATACAATAATCAGACATACTTCTTAAAGCACTTCCACTTCTATGATTTTATTTGTTAGATAATTTTTTATAAGTACTGTGAACACAGTACTTTGAATTTCCAGTAATTTTGATCAACTTCTGATCAAAATACTGCCTTGAAAGAATGTTCCAGAAAACATTCCAAGTTCTGATCATAAGACTAGTCAAAGTAATGCCTGTTTATGATAATTTAATCGAATTAAAATAAACGCAGTTGCCAAAATTTTACTACAATAAATGATAAAATATTGTTATCTCATGATAGTATTGCGTAAATTAAACATAACAAATCGTGAGAGAACTAGTTCTCCCAATATGCGATAGGTAGCGTAATATGCGACACTGTCGCGTATTTGGATGCCTATACTATTGCATATTAGGAATTTCGCCCTCTTACACAAAGAATCACGCACTTGATAACAACGTTCGTTGGAAAATGAACCTAATTGTCAATAATTAAACGTAATACTGTCACAAATAACAACAATAAAAGCGTGCAGTAATATCCACTCACCTTTAAGCTGAAATATTGTCTTAACACCGATGTCGCAAAAACTCCAAGCACAAGAAATTTTGTATTAACCTCTACGTACTGTATCCGGCTCAACTATGGCGTCCTACTCGCTGTGTCGTCGGCTGGCACGCAATAGACGTGTTTAAGAAACTCTCCACAAGAGTGCAACCCCTAACAGGAGCACAGTTGGGGTGTCTCATATTAGGGAACTGTCGCATAACAGGCACCTTTCCTCTATACCGCCGCAGCGTAGTTTGGTAATTTGCCGATAGTCAGCGCTAGTCGCAAACATTACGAGTTCAGGTGCGGAGCGAGCTTCGTGTGTAGGAGTTCGACAAAAACAAGTGTGCTACAGCTGTTCAACGGATGTTTAGAACCGAGTACGGTAAGAAGCCACCAACAAGGAAGGCCATTTACCACTGGCACAACAAATTCGTTTCGACGGGTTGCTTGTGCCCGGCAAAGAGAAGCGGACGTCCCAGTGTGAGTGAAGTGATTGTGGAGTGCGTACGAGAGACAGTCATAAGGAGTGCAAAGAAATGGGTGCGTCGTGCATCCCATGAACATAAAATGGCTCCGATGCAAGTGTGGAAAGTCCTCCGACAGAAGCTGTCTATGAAACCATTCAAATTAGAGCTAGTGCAGAAGCTGAATGACGACGAGAAAGACAAGTTTTTGAGTTTTGTTCACAGTTACAACAACTGAATGAGGATGGGTTCAAAATGGCTCTGAGAACTACGAGACTTAACTTGTGAGGTCATCAGTCCCCTAGAACTTAGAACTACTTAAACCTAATTAACCTAAGAACATCACACACACCCATGTCCGAGGCAGGATTCGAACCTGCGACCGTAGCGGTCGCGCGCTTCCAGACTGTAGCGCCTAGAACCGCTCGGCCACCGCGGCCGGCAATGAGGATGGGGATGGCATTGTTTATCGCTTAATTTTTTGTGGTGAAACCACTTTTCACACAAATGAGAAAGCTAACAGGCATAATTGTCGAATCAGAGGTACAAAGCATCCACACGAATGCATTGAATTTGAGCGTGATTCCCCAAAGGTAAATGTTTCTTGTGCCTTGTCACGTCGAGAACTGTACGGGCCATTCTTCTTCGCCGAGCACTGTCACTGGATATTCCTACTTGGACATGTTGCAGCTATGCTTGAAGCCTCAAATGCAATCGGAATCTCCGTTCATTTTTCAGCAGGATGGGGCTCATCCCCATTTAATCGTGAAGTTTGTGGGTACTTGAACACGGAGCTGCCGCATCGATGGATCGGCCGTGCTACAGAAGGGGATAGCTGTTTCATGAAATGGCCTCCCGATCACCAGATCTCAGTCGGTATGATTTTTTTCTGTGGGGACATATTAAAGATCTGTTATATGTACCGCCTCTACCACGTGATGTAGCAGAGCTCCGGTAGAGAATACGGGAAGCGACTGCCACAGTCGACGATGCCATGTTAGGACGGGTATGGCAAGTATTCGATTACCATATTGACGTCTGCCGGGTCACTAACGGTTCGCATATCGAATGTCTGTAAAAAAAAAAAAAAAAAAAAAAAAAAAAAAAGAAAGAAAAATCGTTCAAAGTTTCCCTTCAAAATGCTATATGTATGACATCTGTACAATGTTTAGTTCCTGTGCAATAAATAATTGAAAGTGTACCCTGACTTACAATATGTACAAGAACCAGGACGGGACAATGAGAGTGTAAGACCAAGAACGAAGTACCCCGATTAAAAGGGTGTAAGACAGGAATGTAGTCTTTCTCCGCTGAAGGAGCAATGGCAAAGATAGAAGAAAGATTCAACTGTGGGCCTAAAATTCAAGGTGGAAAGATATCAATGATATGATTGGCTGATGACATTGCTGTTCAGTGAAAATGAAGAACAATTACGGGACCCGTTGAATGAAGGGAACAGTCTAATGAGTACAGAATATGGCTTGAGGGTAAATCGAAGAAAGACGAAAGTAAGGAGAAATAGCACAAATGAGAACAGTGACAGACTTAACAACATAATTGACGATCACGAGGCTATGGAATTCTGCTACCTAGGCAGCAAATCAACCGGTGACGGACGGACGAAGGAGGATATAAAAAGCAGACTAGCACTGGCAAAAATGGCATTATTGCAGAAGACAGGTCTACTACTATCAAACATAGGTCTTAATTTGAGGAAGAAATTTCTGAGAATGTATATTTGGAACATAGCTTTGTACATGTGCTGTGGGAAAAACCTGAACAAAAGAGAACAGAAGCATCTGTAATTTGATGCTACAGAAGAATGTTGAAAATTATGTGGTTAATAAGGTAAGGAATAAGGAGGTTCTTCACAGAATCGTCGACTAAAGTAATATATGGAAAACACTACAACAAGAAGAGACAGGATGATAGGAATCCGTTAAGACATCAGGGAATAACTTCCAGGGTACTAGAGGGAGCTGTACGGTGTAAAACTGTAGAGGAAGACAGAGATTGGAATACATCCAGCAAACAGTTGAGGAAGTACGCTGCAAGTGGTACACTGATATGAGAGGAATCTGTGACGAACCGCGTCAAACCAGTTACAAGACTGATACCACCCATCCCTCCCCCATTCAAAAAAAAAAAAAACAACAAAGAAACAGAAAAAGGAAGGGGGAATTTCACGTTCTGGTTAAAGGATAGCTGTTGTCTCTATAAAGTTTTCTGCCACTCCGATTTCGATTGATTCCTTTTAAGAAAGAGCCCCAACCGTGAGACGCAGATAGTTGACCCTGCGTCTCCCCAAATTGGGTAAACCGTGACAAGCTTGTATAGTCTGCACATTTTACCAGCACTTCATTTACTGCAAATTTGTAAGGCCACCATTTACAGCATGTTTTGAAGTAGTTTAATAAGCCCGATTTCACTCTAAAACTTACAGTTATTAATATGGCCTATTTAATTAATAATCTCGGATTTTTGTCATTCATTCATTTACCAGCGAAAAAATTCTGCTATCGGAGCACAAAAAAGGTGATTACGCTCATCTTTATTAAATGACTCTGACTGAAAAGTGGGTTTCGAGCTGCCTCTCTCTACCCTCCACAGTGATTCAAAAATGTTTTCAAACATTATGGCATTATTCGCGGTTTTTTGCATGTAAGCCATCTCTACTCCGACAAGTTCCCCTAACTATATCTTGCTCACACCCACTAGTCCATCACTGTAAGTCTGTCATGCCCATTAACTCCCAATTGGCCGTTCTCACTCTCTCATTCGGCCCAACTCAATATTATTATCTCTTTGAGGCTCTCCAGCTGACTCCTGCGTCACAGTCACCTTCCTTCTCTCCTACTGGTACTGTCTCCTCTCACTGTCATTGTCCTCTCTTGTTCTCTTTTACTGCTACCGCTACTGTCCCTTCTCACCGTCACTTTCTCTCCCTTCCTCGCTGTCACAGACTCTGCCTCTCGACATCACTGGTTCTCACCCAATTCCACTTTCTCCTTCACTTTACTCCTCTTCCACTTGCACTGTCTTCCTCACTTTTGTCCCAGCTCTGGTGCGTCACTGTCAACTATGTTGCATTGCCACTGTGTCCCCCTCTTTTACTAACACTGCCATTGCGTCCTTCACTATTTCTGTAACGCTACAACTGTCTGCTGTCTTCCAGTATTTATAAGTTTTCCGTCACTTTCCCTCTGTCACTGTCTCCTTCTCTCCCAGTATAAAGAAGTGTGGATATGTTCGCCTGCCAATATTTTTCTGTTAATTTTTAAAGGTGCTGCGGAAGGCAGAATGAGGCAGCTGTTATACCACTTTTCAGTCAGAGGCTTTTAATAAAGAGTAGTATATTCGGTTTTTTGTGTTCCCGTGGGACTATTTTTCTACTGTTTCCCTTCTTTTCCCCGCTACAGCACGGCATGTCACGAATACGAAAAGAATTTGATGTGTCAGCAAAATTTTGACAGTTTACTTATGTGAAACTGAAATAACACAAAACTAATTTTACGCGTCAGACGGGATTTTACATGTAAAAAAATTTTGCATGTGCTTCAGTACTACAACGTGGAGTTCCCAGAACCTTTCTAATGGTAACGGAGACGCTTCACATGATGTCTCTTCGTGCAACGCCACTTTATAGACTACATTTTCGCCTCACAGCAGATTCTACATCCGCATTTTAAATGCACAAGTAGGGTAAACCTGAACCTTTATATCTGTGAAGGAGACGAAGACTTCAAGAAATTTTCAACGTTGTTCGACATCGGAATCTTAAAAATATATCGTAAAAATTTCAGCCATTTGCTGTGCGTGGTGGTCTTGGAATCTTTGGCTGGGGTTTGGTCCAGTGGTGACTGGGAAAATACAGTAAACTAAACTTTTCCGAGAAATTACCCTTGAACTAATGGTGCCTCCATAATTCCCATAATGTAAAAATGAACCAACCTATTTTCTCCATTTGCCTAAGCAGAGGGAAGTGTGCAATATTCACACTTTGACCCTATGCTGCAAGATAATGACACTAAGATGATCCTTCTGTTCGATATACCAATTGCCCCTAGCTCAAGGGCTATCCAAAACACTTGACCATATTTTTCTATGGGCAATAGAACACGAGGTATGAGCATTGGGTAATACCGTTTTTATGCGCGGCCTTTTGGAACAGTTTGGTAAGAATTCTGTCGCATGAATAATGATACTGCTTTTCTGCCGTACTTTAATGTTTGACAGCAGGATGCTTGGGAGTTTCAGCTGGTACTGTGGCTGGGTCTGAACGGAAGCAGTATGTGACCAATCCCGAAGACTGATAGTGAAACAATACCTTCAACAGGTTCAAATATTTGTCCGACATTTATTTATTCAATAAAGTGAGGAGGGGAAACTTACAAGAGAACTATACGTCATTACTGACACCTGGATAAATCCTTTCCGCAGGCGCTAACGAGGCCACGACGCTAACGTGTCATCCTCGCGCAATGGTGTCATTGAATGCCGTATGAAGGGCTGTGGGATTAGCATACCGCTCTCCTGATCGTTGTCAAATTTCATAAACTGGAGCAGCTGCTACACGCTCAGGTTATCCTCATCTGGCATCACGAGGTTGAGTTTACCGCGTTCCAGTCCTCAGACCACGGAAAAATTCCTGGTTGTACAGGGAATCGAACCGAGGTCCTCCACATGGCAGTAAGCTGCGCTGACCACTTTCAGCTACGGAGGCGGATACTTGCATATACAAGGTGATCGTAAATTCCGGTTACAAGTTTGCAATTTTATAGTACTTGTACAGGAGAGAGAGTACATAATATTTTGATTAGGAATCCATGCCCGGAAACGTACCGTTTCCATTCTACGACGGTTTCAGTTCAGATGTGTAACGCGTTCACGTCTGCTAAGGGAAAGACATAAGTCTCAGAGTTTCTTGTCCCGGTATGCAATAAGGTAGACAGGATAAAGTGTACTACGTCAGACGGTCACCTCGTGTCACTTAACGTGTGCCTCGCTGCGACACCTATTCGGTGCCTGTGTGTTTACGATAGAGTAAAGACGGTTCGGTACACGTTTCTGGGATGCACAGACATGCTCCTTGTACGTGGCGAGCTCGAGGTAGGACAAGAGCTGCTAGTCGGCTGTATCACGAACGTTTTCTGCAACGTTTTTGCCAAAACTACGCAGCGGCTTCGAGAAACATGTACCTGCACCGTGAGAAGTCAGGACTGCGGCGCTCCACGGCAACGCCGCACGCCCGAATTTGAAAAAGACGTACCGGATCGAGTTGAAGAGAACATGTCAACGTGTGCGGGAAAAACTGCGCGTGCAATTGGTGTTAGTCACAGTGTCGACTCGGACATTCTGCTTGGGCAAGAATTACATCCTTACCACATACAAAAGGTACAAGCTATGGGTCCAGGAACAACACGTTGTCTACTGTAAGAGGTCCCTGCACCGCTGTGTCGACGCACACCCGTGTTTCCACGTCGAGTTCTGTTCATAGACGAAGTAAGTTCACTATGGACCGTGCTCTGAATTCGCAAAAAGACGAAAACCCTCGTGGCACTCATGTTCGGGGACTTCAGCAACGGTTTGGCATTAACGTGTGGGCAGGAATACTGGATGTTCATGTGATTGGGCCATACCTCCTTCTACCCAAGCAAACAGGTCCTGCATACTGAATCTTCCTACAAAACGTATTGACCCTCCTTCGAAGGTGTGCCACTGAACGTCCGTCAGGAAATGTGGTTTCACCACTTCTCAAGTGTGGTTCGGAGACATCTCAACAGACGATACGGTGAAAGGTGGATAGGGCGGTGAAAGATGGATACACCGAAGAGGTCCAGCCGTGTGACCGTCGCAATCGCCGGATCTAACTCCTATCGACTGGTTCTTGAGGGGTCGTGTGCAAAGTATTATTTACAAGACTCCCGAAGAGACACAGGGAGACCTATTGGCTGAAGAGACACCAGGTGGGATGGAAGTCGTGTGCAGAACATGTTTCGTAGTTACAATGTCTGTAACAACGTTGGTGATGGCTACATCGAGCCGCTGTTGATATTCATCGGTACTGTGCTGTGCGTACAATATCCTGGGTTCTTCTTGTTTTAGGATAATGTTAACACGTAATGTTTAAGTGTTAATAGAAACAAATGTTCTTATATAATAAGCGAATGTTTCGCTAGGTTTCCTTTCGAACTGTTACTTAATACAACAAGCTGCGACATCGTCGCAAAGAAACAGTGACCCGTATATGTAATAAGTTTCCTTTAATTTTCGTTTATGGTCACAAACTTTTTGTTAACAAATTACCGGTTTCGGTCTTTAATGACCATCATCGGATCTGCAGCAAAAATGCGAAAAACATAAATACACTCACAAACTGTATACAGCTTAAGAACAATACATAGAACATAATGAAAAGTAGTAATGACAAAATTTTCACTTGTGCGCTTTAAATATGAAGAGGCATACATGTTTCATAAAAAGAAAGTCCTAATGTACTGCAGTCATAGTGGCATCGTCAAATGTTAATTGCGGAATCAGCACCAGCATCACCAAATACATATAAATAACATCACATGCACGAGTCATGTTATCAGTAATACTACTGTTTAAAACAAGCTGCCGTACAGTAGCCACAAGGTGTTTGTGCTGTAAGTTCACCAGATGTCGCTAATGTCGGCATACACTAGTTTTCAATAATTAATTGAAACAGTGAAAATAAAGGGGGATACAGTAGTTGAAGTCTGTAATTAGCTTATAACGTATAAAAGGCATTACAGTAATAAAAAGCAATACGTTATAAGCTTTTTACAGACTTCAACTATTGTATCCCCCTTTATTTTCACTGTTTGAATTAATTATTGAAAACTAGTGTATGCCGACATTAGCGACATCTGGTGAACTTACAGCACAAACACCTTGTGGCTACTGTACGGCAGCTTGTTTTAAACAGTAGTATTACTGATAACATGACTCGTGCATGTGATGTTATTTATATGTATTTGGTGATGCTGGTGCTGAATCCGCATTTAACATTTGACGATGCCACTATGGCTGCAGTACATTAGGACTTTGTTTTTATGAAACAGGTATGCCTCTTCATATTTAAAGCGCACAAATGTAAATTTTGTCAGTACTACTTTTCATTATGGTCCATGCATTGTTCTTAAGCTGTATACAATTTGCGAGTGTATTTATGTTTTTCGCATTTTTGCTGCAGATCTGATGATGGTCATTAACAGACCGAAACCGGTAATCTGTTAACAAAAAGTTTGTGACCATAGACGTAAATTAAAGGAAACTTATTACTTAATAATTGCCATGCGTAATTGAATTCCTGAAGCAGGAGTGGATGATTTAAACATCTGGAATGAAACCGTCGTAGAACGGAAATGGTACGTTTACGGATGTATGTTCCTATTAAAAATATTTACTCACTCCCCTCTGCAAGTCCCAGAAGTCTGAACACTTATGCACGCGATAGATAAAAACCTCTGTCTCTGACTGCAAAATTAGTCGATTGAATGTACTGAACCTGCATCGAATCTGTCAACAATGGGAACCTTGACGCAGTAGATTTCCCCGGTGACACACGCAGAGGGCTGTGACCGTTCCTAGACTAGACACACTCTAAGCACAAACAGGTGCAGACGCCAAGTGAGGGACGTGGTTTCCAGGAGACGGCGGCGACAGTCCGCGATCGTATCGGCGCGATCTTGTCGCGGCGCTGCTGACTCACTGATGACGGCCGGGCGGGCGTCGGCGATTGCCGCCGTGGGAGCGGGCGGCGCAGCGCCCCGGCCGCCTACCTGTACAGGCGCACAGGTGCGCGCCGTTGCAGCAACCCGGCCTTGCGCTAATCAGTCGCGGCTGACGGCCGTTTATCCTCCGTCACACGCCCTACGTCACTCCACTGTTCCGCGACCTGTACAGTCTAGGCCACAATTTATGGAAGTAGTCGCGTGACGTTCTACGAAAGCTCGTCACGCTGCGCGACCGTTCACACTATTCGAAGGCGGCAAGACTTCGATCAGAGTGGATTTGCACCTCGAAGTTCACATCCATCGTGTGTTGAAAGAAGGCTGTGGATAAACAAAAGAAGCCCTAAGTGCACTTACGGTGTCGATAGCTCTTTCGTCGTGTGCAGGTGTTGGCAAGTCGTTGACGTTGGTCGTAGCTAAAGTGCGCGTCATTTACGACGGCGGCCGAGTTTAGGTTCGTTCTGCGCATCTGCCGTCACAAAACACAGTCGGCCAATGAACAGAGAACGACGTTCCCAGAGCTCGACTGTAGTGCAGAGCACGGACGAGTGTCTTCAGTTTTAGAAACGTTTAGTCATAAATAAAATAATTGAACAAAAGCAATGTCTTGATAGCAGACTTTCTATAAAAGAAAGTTTCGAAAAATCATTCTTTATACCAACTGTTTCATATTCCATTAATTAATTAAACCAAACAAGCAATAAGCTTTCTAAATCAGGCGATATGAAGGAAATTCATTCTCACTAACCGCTTTTTCGCAATAAAGAGCAGCGGTAATTGTTTATTTCCTACTGTACTTCGACGAAACGTCAGTAATTCATAGTGATACCAACTGTGTTTGTCGGTATTTTCCGTGATTCTTTAAAGTACTCCAGGAATTCTGTTGAACATCGAGCTGCGTTAGCGTAACGCTTAAGGTGTTAGCCGGCAGGGTAGCTCACCGTGTTCGGTCAGAGAGCTGCGTGCTCTCTGCAATAAAAAAAAAAAAAAAGAACTGAGTCAAGGAATCAACGATCAACTTGAACGGATGTCTTGTGACGTCCGCCCAGATCAAATGCAATGAACTACATCGAACAAAATGAAAAAAAAGGTGAGATTCCGAGTTCAAATCTTGTTGGATGCTTATTATTTTCTTTATTTACAAACAATATCGAAGTGTCTTACTTCATGAATTTTATTCGTTTGACTGTAATTTTTTGAAATTTATAGTGGCAACTGAAATCAACCATACAGGAAGTATACACTGTAGACTTTTACGTCCGCAAACTCTTCAAAATTTCGTGCAATGGTTTACTACATTTAATGCTGCGCAATAACTGCGTTGAACATCGAAACAAAATTAAGTCATTTATGGGGGGAAGGTATCAGTTAAGAAGATGTGTAAAAATCAAGTTTTTGGGCCAAATAGTTTTTGTGAAATCGAATGATAAGTGTGTCAAAGCAGTCGGAACGCTATGTGTCTGTACAGGCGAGCAGTGCAGTAATGACAAAACCGCGCACAGTGCGGAATGCGGGGAGCACGTCTCTGAAGCAGCGAAAGGGTTAATGCGGCCGTGGTGGTTTTACTTGATAAACTGCGCGCTCCACCCTAAACGTAAGTTTGCGAACTATACTATACTATGGCGCTGCTTCTCTTGGCGCATGCAACTGCCAACGCAGCATTCTCCCGCGTCTAAGCGGGCATGCGCTGCGCGAACCGCCAAGATAAAAGAATTGAACCATAGTCGAGTGACAGTATACGGGTAACACAGAGATTGTCCGGAGACTTTAGAGCTCATATCGAAGTTTCCATACTGGTTTAGCCCAGTCCCTACAAAGAGAGAGGTGAAATAAAATGTTGTTGTTGTTGTGGTCTTCAGTCCAGAGACTGGTTTTATGCAGCTCTCCATGCTACTTTATCATATGCAAACTGCTTCATATCCCAGTACCTACTGCAACCTACATGCTTCTGAATCTGCTTAGTGTATTCATCTCTTGGTCGCCATCTACGATTATTACCCTCCACGTTGCCCTCCAATACTAAATTGGTGATCCCTTGATGCCTCAGAACATGTCCTGTCAACCGATCCCTTCTTCTAGTCAAGTTATGCCACAAACTTCTCCCCAATTCTGTTCAATACCTCCTCATTAGTTATGTGTTCCACCTGTCTAATCTTCAGCATTCCTCTGTAGCACCACATTTCGAAAGCTTCTATTCTCTTCTTGTCTCAACTATTTATCGTCCATTTTTCACATCCATACATTGCTACACTCCACACAAATACTTTCAGAAGCGACTTCCTGTCATATAATTCTATACTCGATATTTATATATTTCTCTTCTTCAGAAACGCTTTCCTTGCCATTGCCAGTCTACATTTTACATCCTCTCTACTTCGACCATCATCAGTTATTTTGCTCCCCAAATAGCTAAACTCATTTACTTCTTCAACTGTCTCATTTACTAATCTAATTCCCTCAGCATCACCTGATTTAATTCGACTACATTCCATTATCCTCGTTTTGCTTTTGTTGATGTTCATCTTATATTCTCCTTTCAAGATACTGTCCATTTCGTTCAACTGCTCTTCCAGGTCCTTTGGTGTCTCTGACAGAATTATAACGTCATCGGCGAACCTCAAAGTTTTTAATTTCTTCACCATAGATTTTAATTTCTACTCCAAATAAAATAAAAGTTGCTATTCCAGTCACAGATTCGGGTTGCTTATACAACTGCAGACGCAATGGGAGTAGGCAAGGAGCTGCACACCCCTTTCTTAAAAAGACAATGAATTTAATTCGCTTCATTATGCATTAAAAGTAATTTTCTCAAGCCCTCTGTAACCACAGATGGCTTGCCTGAGAACAGGATTATCAAATGCATCGGACAGAAAAGTTTCTGGGTTCATGTATTAGTTAATTCACCTTTTCCTATGAATGACGTAGAACTGCAGAAGATCCAATGGACGTTGATTTCTAAAATCCACGCGAAGGCGACGGTGGCGTGGAGGGACCCCGGCCTCTCCGACAGCCAGACGCTACGGCACCACCCCAGCAACACCAAGATGTGCGTGAGAAGGCGGAAATGCCCCTCGGCTGAAAGTCTAAGAGGCCGTCGGCATTTCCGCCCCCGCACTTGTTGGCAGCAGCGACCTTTTGTTCTCGGAGAAAGCATACAGAGAACGAGGACCCTGGTTTACAGTAAGATTGACAGTCGCCCTCTCGGCCTCTGTTCGTAGACTCAGTTCCTGGCAGTACACTGTGTTATTTCGTAAACTCGATAGCATCCGCCATTTTGCTCTTCATGTATTTTTTCCCAGCGCCATGGAAACAAGCAAGTATCGTTAGGCTCAGTTTTTATCAGTTCATCGCGGTAGAGCTCTGATAGCAAAGCCGACCGTGTTTAAGATGCAAATATTCGGTTTACTCCGCGAGAGATCAGCCTGGCGGTTTTATCAATGTTAATTCGCGAGTCTGTATAATGCTGTCCCTGTCCGTGCACTCCGAACGTGTTTCCACTTATGGCTCTTTACCACAATTTGTGATTAGAGTCCTGGAGTTCACGTTTGTTAAGCTGCATCAAAACTCTCTCTATGGACTGGAATAATTATCGTGATCTTTGTTCGGATTTTATTTTTTCCTTGTACAAGAGCTACTCGGAAAGTAAGGGGACGACATGGAAACCACGGTGAATATCAAAACTGTTTTATTTGCAACAGTTAGCTACAACTTCCAGCTACCTATCTCCATAGTCGCCGATCCGACTTAGACGTTGCTCGTAGCGTTCTACCAACTTTCCAATATCCTCGTTATAGAAGGCAGCCGCCAGTCCTTCCCGCCAATTCTCTACTCTGGCCTACAGCTCGTTTTCTGCGCCAAAATGTTGTCTTCATAGCCAGCGGTTCATGTGAGCAGAGATGAATCTCAGAGGGAGACAATTACGGGCTGTATTGTGGGTAATCATACATCTCCAATTGAAAACGATGCAGAATGCGGCTGAGAATTGTCTCGAAGAAGAAAACGCACGACAGTTATGTAATGTTGGCTGCATAGCTTCCGGTGAAATTTCTCACCAGGCCCTCGCACTTGGCGGGAGACACTATTGTTCTAGGTATCTCTGTGCTCAGAACGGGCATACAAGAGACACTGCCCAGCACACCTGTGCAAAACTTGATTCGATTTCGCTGTGGTTTCCCTTTCGCGACCGATCGTTCCTTACTTCCCGAATAACCCTCGTATAAGCCCACAGTAGGCCTGAAGATCGCCTGTTTACTCCGAAATTGTGGACCGGCTAGTTATCATCTTTTTGTATCGAGACTGTCTCTCATTTCGATGTGTTTGTGAGAATATATATGCCTTTCTTTTAGCCTAGTTTTACTGGTCTGCAGTCTCCCCCTGTTCTCTTCATTGCCTTATCAATTTCAATCAACATTCGAAATCACTGCAGTATGTGAAGAAGAATCCGACGCCATCACGGGTCGGAGAGCTACATTCCATAACGTGAGTTTCTTCCTATCTGATGGTAGTGAAGACAGTGACAGGCAGAACTCATTTATTTCCTTTATTTCGACCCCCCGAAGCCAAGAGAAATAAGCAACTCACTTACGGCAGACAATGAGAATCGGTGAATGAAATGATTTTTGTTTTTCAGAAGGAGATACGAATTCGCGACATTCATTTTTCATGTGAAGAGCGAAAGAGTAACTTCTATCGGTCACGTTGCTGTGAATTTAGAGGTTATTTACTGTTTTTCGAATTTTTGATGACTGTCCTCCAATGGAAATGACATGATTAAATTGTAAATCGAGAATCACTTGCTTAATTCGTAATAATTCCTAAGCTGCTTAGGTTCACTCATACTGCTTTTTAGGCATATGTATAACTGCAGAATATCAGTACGAAAATATTTAAAACTGTGTGCAAGGTTAATATACTACGTACCCATATTACTTACTATTTATGACGAAGAATAATATGCGTACTCTGACAGGATTTCGAAACACACTGGCCAGATGTCTCCACCTATCGCCTCCTCTTCCCTTGCCATCAAAATCCCGCAAACAGGCCGGCCGGGGTGGCTGAGCGGTTCTAGGCGCTACAGTCTGGAACCGCGCGACCGCTACGGTCGCAGGTTCGAATCCTGCCTCGGTCATGGATGTGTGTGATGTCCTTAGGTTAGTTAGGTTTAAGTAGTTCTAAGTTCTAGGGGACTGATGACCTCAGAAGTTAAGTCCCATAGTGCTCAGAGCCATTTGAACTAACCCGCAAACAGGACGGCCCTGGTTGTCATTCCACTGTACAGTACTTTGCGCTGGTGCATTAGGCAGCTGCAGTGGGTCGGAGAGAGCGACAGACAACAGACGTGCGCGAATGTTGAAAATCTGTACCTTCAAGGGTAATAACTACATGCTATCGGAAGCACGAGGTGTGTGAGAGAAGTAACGGGTCTGTCAACACTGCAAGAAATCTAACAACGCTGTGTTGCTCTGCTTGTGTAGACCGGTGTGTTCATCCCTTCCGGATACTCAGTCCGAGTTTCACCTCCACGCAGCTATCACTTGATTTTTGAGGGAGCCATAAACAAAGTTGTACTTTTGTTGTGGGTTACGAAAATGAAATAGCGAAACTTAGGTCACGTTTTGTGTTAATCAGCGAGTGTGACTTTTGAGAAGTTAAAATAGATCTGTGGCGAACATTCCTTATCAAAAGTACAAGTTTTTCCGTGACACAAATCATTTTTGGAAGGCAGAGGATACGTTGAAGATCAGCCTCCCTCAGGAGACCATGAGCTTCAAGACGGACGAAAACGTCGAACGAGTACGTGATCTTATGAGATTGTTCCTCCAGCACAAGCAGTGAACCAAGTGTTTCACAAAGATGTCCTTGAAAGGCTCAGGAAAAGGATGAATTGAGTTAGACCGGTGATTGCAGACAAGTGGATGCTGCATCATGGCAACGCGCCATGTCACATGTCCACTTCCTTCACGGAATGTTTGTTTCACAACCCCTCACCCCCTCCTCCCCCTACCAAGCGCCCACCAACCCATCCCATTCTTCTGAATTGAATCCATGCGGCATTTTTCTTTTCCAAAAATTTTTTGGAACTTTGGAGAAAATTTCAAACGAAGTGGCCGACATGTTAAAGGCCATACCAGTTGAAACCTTTCAGCGCTGCCACCAAGACTGCGAATAACGACTCCGCCAGTGTATAGCTGCCGAAGACAGCTAGACAAAACGCAGTCTCATTGCCTTTCTCACACATCTCGAATGGCCCAAATTTTCGGAAGGGATCAATTGCCCTAGTTGATACCGTGCAAGCGTGCTTTTTTCTACGTAATGTAAGTCGTCGGGTTAGTGATGTTTCCTTGTATGAGGATCGAAATTGTCAGCTTCTAAACGACACAAGTGTTTACTGGAAAAGCTATTATAGTAGTTTTCGCGGTTTAGAACATATCGCGCTAAATGGGATCTCCAGAAACAGCAGAGCACGAAAAGAACCCAATCTTGTTTCTTGTGCTGAGTGCCTTCTTCCAAAGGGTAAGACCCACTTACGCAGTCGGTAGATGATATGGATTACATTCTCTTTCATACCAGTTAGGGAGACAGAAAGTCCATGTTCGGAAAAACTATCGAGGAATACCGCACATTAGAATAACAGCGGATATGGAGAGAAAATCTCGAAATTTTACCTAATTTTACCTGAAGAGATGAGTAACTTTGCTCTTTAAGAAACGTACTATCGAGTTGCCGAAGGCCGGGTCAGGAACACCTACTGAGGCCCGCCTGTAGCAAGGCGCTGCTCTGATGTGTCGCTTGCTGTCCATAAATCACGTCCACCTGCATAAATACCGTCGCTTACTCTAGTACAGATATCTACAAAGTGGACAACACGGAAGTGAGTGTGTATCGTACAGCTGCTAATATATACCTCCAGTATAGTTTCTTCCTGCCGGCCAGAGTGGCCGTGCGGTTCTAGGCGCTACAGTTTGGAACCGAGCGACCGCTACGGTCGCAGGGTCGAATAATGCCTCGGGCATGGATGTGTGTGATGTCCTTAGTTTAGTTAGGTTTAATTAGTTCTAAGTTCTAGGCGACTGATGACCTCAGAAGTTAAATCGCATAGTGCTCAGAGCCATTTGAGACAATTTCTTCCTAGGTATTGGCCTCGAGCAAGTCTCAGTGCAAATAAAGAAAAATTTGTATAATATATTGTAATATTCGGCACGTATAGTTTCTGAATTGGCATGCGAGGTCTCAAAGTAACATACGAGGGTTGGAAATTAAATGTTGTTGTTGTGAACTCCAGTCCAGAGACTGGTTTGATGCAGCTCTCCATGCTACTCTATCCTGTGCAAGCTTCTTCATCTCCCAGTACCTACTGCAACCTACATGCTTCTGAATCTGTTTAGTGTATTCATCTCTTGGTCTCCCTCTACGATTTTTACCCTACACGCTGCCCTCCAATACTAAATTGGTGATCCCTTGATGCCTCAGAACATGTCTTACCAACCGATCCCTTCTTCTAGTCAAGTTGTGCCACAAATTTCTCTTCTCCCTAATTCTACTCAGTACCTCCACATTAGTTACGTGATCTACCCATCTAAACTTCAGCATCCTTCTGTAGCACCACATTTCGAAAGCTTCTATTCTCTTCTTGTCTAAACTATTTATTGTCCACGTTTCACTTCCATACATGGCTACACTCCATACAAATACTTCCAGAAAAGACTTCCTGACACCTAAATCTATATTCGATGTTAACAAATTTCTCTTCTTCAGAAACGCCTTCCTTGGCATTGCCAGTCTACATTTTATATCCTGACTATTTGGACCATCATCAGTTATTTTGCTCCCCTAACAGCAAAGCTCATTTACTTCTTTAAGTGTCTCGTTACCTAATCTAATACCCTCAGCATCACCCAATTTAATTCGACTACGTTCCATTAACCTCGATTTGCTTTTGTTGATGTTCATCTCATATCCTCCTTTCAAGACACTGTCCATTCCGTTCAGCTGCTCTTCCAGGTCCTTTGCTGTCTCTGACAAAATTACAATGTCATTGGCGAATCTCAAAGTTTTAATTTCTTCTCCATGGATTTTAATTCCTACTCCAAATTTTTGTTTTGTTTCCTTTACAGCTTGCTCAATATACAGATTGAATAACATCGGGGATAGGCCACAACCTTGCCTCACTCCCTTCCCAACCACTGCTTCCCTTTCATGCCTTTCGACTCTTATAAGTGCCATCTGGTTTCTGTGCAAGTTGTAAATAGCCCTTCGCTCCCTGTATTTTACCCCTGCCACCTGCAGAATTTGAAAGAGAGTCTTCCGGTCAACATTGTGAAAATCTTTCTCTAAGTGTACGAATGCTAGAAACGTGGAGGATTTCCTTTCCTTAATCTATTTTCTAAGATAAGTCGTAGGGTCTGTTTCAACATTTCTACGGAATCCAAACTGATCTTCCCCGAGGTCGGCTTCTACCAGTTTTTCCATTCGTCTGGGAAGAATTCGTGTTAGTATTTTGCAGCCGTTGGTTATTAAACTGATAGTTCGGTAATTTTCACATCTGTCAACCCCTCCTTTCGTTGGGATTGGAATTATTATATTCTTCTTGAAGTTTGAGGGTATTCCGCCTGTCTCATACATCTTGCTCACCAGATGGTAGAGTTTTGTCAGACTGGCACTCCCAAGGCCGTCAGTAGTTCTAATGGAATGTTGTCTACTCCCAGGGCCTTGTTCCGACTTAGGTCTTTCAGTCCTCTGTCAAACTCTTCATGCAGTATCATATCTCCCATTTCATCTTCATCTGCATCCTCTTCCATTTCATAATATTGTCCTCAAGAACATCTCCCTTGTACAGACCCCCTATATACTCCTTCCACCTTTCTGCTTTCCCTTCTTTGCTTAGAACTGGGTTTCCATCAGAGCTCTTAATATTCATGCAAGTGATTCTCTTTTCTCCAAAGGTCTCTTTAATTTTCCTGTAGGCTGTATCTATCTTACCCGTAGTGATATACGACTCTACATCCTTACATTTGTCCTCTAGCCATCCTTGCTTAGCCATTTTGCACTTCCTGTCGATCTCATTTTTGAGACGTTTGTATTCCTTTTTGCCTGCTTCACTTACTGCATTTTTTATTTTCCCCTTTCGTCAATTAAATGCAGTATCTCTTCTGTTATCCAAGGATTCCTATTAGCCCTCATCTTTTTACCTACTTGATCCTCTGCTGCCTTCACTACTTCATCCCTCAAAGCTACCCATTCTTCTTCTACTGTATTTCTTTCCTCCATTCTTGTCAATCGTTCCCTAAAGCTCTCCCTGAGTCTCTGTACCATTTGTGGTTCTGTCAGTTTATCCAGGTCCCACCTCCTCAAATTCCCACATTTTTTGCAGTTTCTTTAGTTTAAATCTACATTCCATAACCATTAGATTGTGGTCAGAGTCCACATCTGCCCCTGGAAATGTCTTACAGTTTAAAACCTGGTTCCTAAATCTCTGTCTTACCATTATATAATCTATCTGAAACCTGTCAGTATCTCCAGGCTTCTTCCACGTATAGAACCTTCTATTATGATTCTTGAATCAAGTGTTAGCTATGATTAAATTATGCTCTGTGCAAAATTCTACCAGGCGGCTTCCTCTTTCATTCCTTACCCCGATTCCATATTCATCTACTATGTTTCCTTCTCTTCCTTTCCCTATTATCGAATTCCAGTCACCCATGACAATTACATTTTCGTCTCCCTTCACTATCTGAATAATTTCTTTTATCTCATCATACATTTCATCAATCTCTTCGTCATCTGCGGAGCTAGTCGGCATATAAACTTGTATTACTGTGGTAAGCGTGGGCTTCGTATCTATCTTGGCCACAAATTAAATAGTTGCCACTATTTATTCACAACCGATACAAAAGAGTTACATGTTTGCACTTGTTACTGTCTTTCAGGGTAGTCACCAGCATTGTGTAGAACCCGCCGCCAGCGTTGTGGAAGGCGTAGTATACCGTTATCAGAGCCTGTTCTGTTGGTGGTGCGAATGGAGCGGTCTAAAGTTATGATGATTCTCGTGTGCGACTGTGATGGTGTTATCCTAACGCATTACGTTCCTCCGCGGCAGACCATCAATGCACAGTATTACTGTTCGTTCTTGGAGCATCACCTGCGACCAGCTTTGCTGAAGAAGCGGCGACACTGTCTGAGCAACCCATTCATCATTTTGCATGACAATGCGCTGGCGCATACCGCGCAAGCTGTGGCTGCTCTGTTCGGTCGATGGGAGTGGTGGTGGTGGTGGTGGTTAGTGTTTAACGTCCCGTCGACAACGAGCTCATTAGAGACGGAGCGCAAGCTCGGGTTAGGGAAGGATTGGGAAGGAAATCGGCCGTGCCCTTTCAAAGGAACCATCCCGGCATTTGCCTGAAACGATTTAGGGAAATCACGGAAAACCTAAATCAGGATGGCCGGAGACGGGATTGAACCGTCGTCCTCCCGAATGCGAGTCCAGTGTGCTAACCACTGCGCCACCTCGCTCGGTGATGGGACTGGGAAGTACTTTACCATCCACCATACCCCCCGCACCTTGTGACTTTGCTTTGATTCCGAAGATGAAGGTACCACTTCGTGGCATTCGCTTCAGAACTGTTCCAGAGATTCGACAGGCAGTAGACCGTCCCATTGGAACCATCAACAGAACAGGCTCTCCTAACGGTATACTACGCCTTCCACAACGCTGGCAACGGATTCTACACAACGCCGGTGACTACTTTAAAGGACAGTAACAGGTGCAAACATGTAACTCTTTTGCGTCGGTTGTGAATAAATAGTTGCCACGATTTAAGTTCCAACCATCGTATTTTGCTAATACGCCCAACAGCAATTGCACAAGCGGTTGTAAGCTTTTCTTGCCTTCCTGACTTTCTTGAGCATACTTTATCCGAAGATGATTAATCGAAACGCGTTATAAGCATAGTTTTCAGCGATCAAGACGTTTCCGTGGAATTACTACATGCCAAGTCTCGGTGGTCGCATGCCCTACAAATGGAAGACTTCTTCAGTCACATAGAATAAACAATAAATATTGTCGTTCTACTAAGTATGGAGACGTATACCTCTGTGGCCTTAATGAGTAATATCTACTTTGAAAACTAGCAGCACTACAACAACTGAAACGTCCCCTTAGAAAAATTAATGAATTACTGTGCTGATAAACCTTTTACGTTATTTGATTTTCAAACAGCTGAGCAGAACTGAACGTAATCAGACATTTCTCTCTTTACTTATTCTGATCAACACTAAACTGACACACAATATTTTTAGCGCAATGCAATCTGACTTTCAACAATCCCTACAAAAGATTGGTCCTGACTAATAATAACCTATAACTTTCATGAATCACTTACCTCACAAAAATCTTCGTTACTCGAACTACTGCAATACAGCGAGCGCCAATACTGCCAGCTAAATAAACGATTCTAACCACTGAAGGCACTGAGTACTGATAGGCATAGTTAGCAAACGAAAGATTTTGATAGAAAACAAACAATGTATTTACCTTAATAATATTCAAAAGCAATCATATATATATATATATATATATATATATATATATATATATATATATCAGACATTTCTCTCTTTACTTATTCTGATCAACACTAAACTGACACACAATATTTTTAGTGCAACCGAATCAACAAAAATATATATCAGTTCATAATATCCAGTATTACAAATTGATGGACACACGTTCAGATCGTCCGCTCTCAAAATTCTGCCAGCTCTCTCCCCACATCCACCACTGCTGATGGCTCACCTCCAACTGCGCAATAGAGTTGTGGCGATTCGTGAATGAGTCGTTCATTTGAGCGACTCTAAATAAAGAATCGTAAGAATCGAATCGTGATACGGACGAATCGTCGTTCAAAAGAATCGTAAGAACGATTGCGTGTTTTCGAGTCGTGACGATTCCAAGTTCCACCGATTCATCGATTCTTAAAAAAAAAAAATGCTATGCTTCGAAGGCAACTTCCGAATCATGGCGAGTCGTGCCGAATGATTACGACCGCCAGGTGGCAGTCAAATGGAGGACGCGTGTGAACAAAGGAAGCTCGGAACGAACAAAAAGTTCGTGGGCCGTAATATTACTTGTGAAAACCAAGCTGACACTTGGCGGTTGCTGACGGGAACGAGCGTAAAGGCATTTACCATTTACTATCGCTACCATCAGCCACCGCGCCGTCGACAGCTTAGTTTGCGCGGGTAATACACGAACTAGTGATGACAGAAACGAATACAGCGAGTACACAGCCCCCAATACACACGATTAAAATCAAGAAATCCAGGTATGATGAATAAATACGTACCTCTTGTTTGTTGCAGATGCAATGCAAAACACACACACCTTCTTTACACACGAGCAATAGCACCTGGATTATGTATGATATTTCGCATATCTTATCATGACACAGTTCGATTCTAACCCCATTGACAATTTCAGACATGTTCTGCCATCTGTGAGTAAGATGTAGAACTTTTTGCATTCCGTAAGAATCGTGCCATCGCAGACTAGAATGAATCGTGAAAGAATCGTGAACGAATCGTAGGAATCGATTCGCAATGTGAGATTGAATCGTAGGAATCGAATCGGGAAAAAGAATCGTTGTTTCCCAACTCTACTGCGCAACGCTACGCGCTGTTCACATCCAGCTGCCCAACAATACAATAGCAAATATTCCAACAATGCAAACCAGCCACAGACTTCACACAGCACAGTCAGTGATTTTCATATAGAGCGCTACGTGGCGTTATCAACATAAAAACCTAAACACCCTACTTATACAAGTAGCATTAAAACATGGTCCAGTCACACAAACCTGATTACCTGTCAAAGGGCTGACCCACCACCTTTTCCACGAACAGAGTCAATGAGGCTGTAGAAGGTACCGACAAATATGTGGTGCCGTGGCGATCCTAGTGTCGTGGCCAGCTGCTCTACGTTTCTCGGTTGACACTGGTGCGAACAGCCCGATCGTGGTGGTCCCACATAATCTCGACTTGGTCCGTATCCGGGAGTTTGGTGGCCAGAGCAGTGTGGTGAAGTTTTAGTGCTCTTTGAACCACTTACTTACACTGCGAGCTGTGTGATACGTTGCATTGTCACGCTGTTCATGCCATCGTGCCGAGGAAAGAACAATCTGCATTTAGGGGTGGACATTGTCCCTAAGGATAGATGCATACTCATGTTGTTCCATTGTGCCTTCCACAATGACGAGATCGCCCAGGGAATGCCATGAGAACATTCGGCAGACCATAACGCTCCCTCGCCCGGTCTGAACCCTTAAGACTTAGGCACACGGACAGTGCATCCGAACGTTGAGCATTGAGCGTGCCCAGTTTCTGACGTCATAGCGTGGAATAGCACGTTCGGGAGTCGTTCCGAACGTGCAGAGCAATATCTGGCATGTCAGATATTCTGAGCGTGCGTCTGAGCGTTAACCAATGAATGGCACAACGCCATCTACGTCACACGCACGCCGTCTCCCTTCAGTACAGAGTTGTGAGGCGCCATATTGGCATTCATTTCAAGCCTATATGCATATATGCCGTTTCTGAGCACCAGCAAATTGAGAATCACTGAAAAATCCGTTGTTAGTTGCGTGATTTGTTCCAATAAAATAATGAGAAACATCATATTTGTAGACAAAGATTTATTGTAACTTGCGTATTATGAGAAAAGGCTATTTGAAGACAGAGACACACTGAAGATCCACCCAAAACTCATTGTCCTTGGTACAATTTGTTATAATTAAATTTTAATTAGTAACATAATTATGTACAATAAACGTTTATAGCACGGGTAATACAATATGACTAAATACAAAGATTGTGTGGTTGTATTAGCGTAATGAGTAGCGTCTTTGTACAGTTTTTATTGGGGCGGTGGTTGGCGTCTTAACACTTCCAAGTTTTTTTCTTAACATTCGCGTTTTTATTAGATTCTGATACTCTATTATTACTTTAATATAAGTAAAGGTGGCAGGCGTAAAATACAGGGAGCGAAGGGCTATTTACAATTTGTACAGAAACCAGATGGCAGTTATAAGAGTCGAGGGGCATGAGAGGGAACCAGTGGTTGGGAAGGAGTGAGACAGGGTTGTAGCCTCTCCCCGATGTTATTCAATCTGTATATTGAGCAAGCAGTAAAGGAAACAAAAGAAAAATTCGGAGTAGGTATTAAAATCCATGAAGAAGAAATAAAAACTTTGAGGTTCGCCGATGATATTGTAATTCTATCAGAGACAGCAAAGGACTTGGAAGAGCAGTTGAACGGAATGGACAGTATCTTGAAAGGAGGATATAAGATGAACATCAACAAAAGCAAAACGAGGATAATGCAATGTAGTCGAATTAAGTCGAGTGATGCTGAAGGAATTAGATTAGGAAATGAGACACATAAAGTAGTAAAGGAGTTTTGCTATTTGGGGAGCAAAATAACTGATGATGGTCGAAGTAGAGAGTATAAAAATTGTAGAGTGGCAATGGCAATGAAAGCATTTCTGAAGAAGAGAAATTTGTTAACATCGAGTATAGAGTTAAGTGTCAGGAAGTCGTTTCTGAAAGTATTTGTATGGAGTGTAGCCATGTATGGAAGTGAAACATGGACGATAAATAGTTTGGACAAGAAGAGAATAGAAGCTTTCGAAATGTGGTGCTACAGAAGAATGCTGAAGATTAGACGCGTAGATCATACAACTAATGATGAAGTATTGAATAGAATTGGGGAGAAGAGGAGTATGTGGCACAACTTGACAAAAAGAAGGGACCGCTTAGTAGAACATGTTCTGAGGCATCAAGGGATCACAAATTTAGCATTAGAGGGCAGCATGGAGGGTAAAAATCATAGAGGGAGACCAAGAGATGAATACACTAAGCAGATTCAGAAGGATGTGGGTTGCAGTAAGTACTGGGAGATGAAGAAGCTTGCACAGGATAGGGTAGCACGGAGAGCTGCATGAAACCAGTCTCAGGACTGAAGACCACAACAACAACAACATAAGTAAATGCTGTAATATTTGATGTTATGTAAATATAAATTCACCTTTCTTGAGGGGTGACTTTGTTCGATTGGCTTAATCTACAGGACAGCTTTGCTCCTTTTCCTTTTACGCTTCGTAATTCACATGTTGCAAAGATTCTGCTACTGGGTAGGAACAGTGATCAAGTAAGGCTGACCTTGGGGTTTTACTAAAATGTGGGAATGATGAAATAACGTTTCTCTTATGCGGAGAAGTATTCCAAATTTGTACCGCACTGTTTGTAATGGAAATTTTATAAGTCTGTGTCCTTATTGATTGGACACGGTAATTTCCTTTTCGTGGACGATGGAGGAAATGTGCGTTTTAATAGAGCTAACGTGGAAAATTTACGAGCGCCCGTAGAGTAAACAGTGTGATTTACGAACTAGAAACATCCCTCTACTGCCGCTGGAGCGCGATGCGATCGCGTATACCACGCTGGGGGCCCACGTACCGTATGCACAAGTCGCATCGTTCCTGAGCGTTCAGCAGCACGTTGAACTTGGCACGCACAACGTTAACGTTCGACAGCACGGTCCGTGTGCCGACGGCTTTACAATGACTATTTCAGGGCAGTACTCGCCAATGGGCGCCTGTCCGACGGTGCATGAAACGTGATTCATTTGAAAACGCCGCCTATAACCATTCAGTGGACGTACAATTGTAGTACTGGGGTGCTAATTGTATCCTTCGTCGGCGATGAACGGCTGTCAGCCTGGGTGCATGAACCGGGCGCTTGCTGCGGAGACTAATTACGCATCAATATTCGCTGAACGCTCGTTGAGGAGACACGGTTGGCAGCGCCGCGGTTTCTCTGGGCGATCAGTCGCTCAAAACTTGCACGTCCGTTCGCCCGTACACAACGCCGCAGCGGTCGTTAACCGTGTCACCTATGGCCCGTTGTGCACCTCAGTTGTCTCGGCTCCGATTTTGGAAGGCACCATTTTGGCAAGCACAGTGTACCTTAACCGCGGCGGCAGGGCAAAATTTACACACTTAGCCGCTTCGGAAATGATTTATCCTTTGATTCGAAAGCCAATGATCATGGCCTTTTTTAACGTCAGATAAACAGCTACGTTTCCACACTGCGACAACGACTGCATTGTTTTTCGCGTCCGCGACGCACTTTACATACCCTCCGCTTCTAGTTCTGCTACCTGCCGTCTGCGAGTAGTTACTGCACGTTGAAGTCTAATATACGCGGTGGTCACGTTAATGTGACTCGACTCTGTAGAATGAGTTTGATAAACACACAATAACGTTACGCTCGTTTTTATAAGCCAGATAACGACATACTATTTTTCTGAGGAGTTTAATATCAACTAAGTAAACTGCTCGATCGTTGGCATTGAGTGGATCGATTTTGATACTTTACTAAACACTTGAAAGCCTAAAAATTGCCTTAAACTGTAGCGCCACTGGAGATGGGGGCTTAGTGTGTAAACAACTGGCCGGCCGGAGTGGCCGTGCGGTTCTAGGCGCTACAGTCTGGAACCGAGCGACCGCTACGGTCGCAGGTTCGAATCCTGCCTCGGGCATGGATGTGTGTGATGTCCTTAGGTTAGTTAGGTTTAAATAGTTCTAAGTTCTAGGCGACTGATGGCCTCAGAAGCTATGTCGCATAGTGGTCAGAGTCATTTGGACCATTTGTAAACCACTATCAGTTCATTTACTCTGATGAAACAAACTAATGTGTGGTGTACGACCCAAGCAGCACATAAGAAAACTAGCGCGGCCAAAGATAGCTTTTTTCACCACAGTAATGTACTAGTATCAAACACTGGTCTTAATAAAGGACAGAAATTCCTGATTGTGCAAGTCTGGAGCTCAGTGAATCATGGAAGTTTGAGAAGTGACATTGCTGAAAATTAAGTGGAGTGACAAAGAATGACAATGCATTCCTCAGATTCGCAGATTAAAGGAATATGGGGAAACGCTAATTAGGATAAAATGTAGGATAGAGCACATAAGATATCAGGAAATAGCTTTCAGAGCAGAGATTAAAAACTGAACGGGAAGACAGTGATTGGTTTCCATCCGACCAATAATTGAGGACTTCGGATGTAAATGCTGCTCCGAGATAGTTTGCATGAAATGAGAAACATACACTTTTGGCCCTTAAAATTGCAACACCACGAAGATGACGTGCTACAGACTCGAAATTTAACCGACAGGAAGAAGATGCTGTGATATGCAAACGATTAGCTTTTTAGAGCATTCACACAAGATTGGCGCCGGTGGCGACTCGTACAACGTGCTGACATGAGGAAAGTTTCGAACCGATTTCTCATACACAAACAGCAGTTGACCGGCGTTGCCTGGTGAAACATTGTTGTGATGCCTCGTGTAGGGAGAAGAAATGCGTACCATCACATTTCCGACTTTGGTAAAGGTCGGATTGTAGCCTATCACGATTGCGGTTTATCGTATCGCGACTTTGCTGCTCGCGTTGGTCGAGATCCAGTGACTGTTAGCAGAAATGGAATCGGCGAGTTCAGGAGCGTAATACGGAACGCCGTGCTGGATTCCAACGGCCTCGTATCAGTAGCAGTCTAGATGAGAGTCATCTTATCCACGTGGCTGTAACGGATCGTGCAGCCACGTCTCGATCCCTGAGTTAACGGATGGAGACGTTTGCAAGACAACAACCATCTGCACGAACAGTTCGACGACGTTTGCAGAAGCATGGACTATCAGCTCGGAGACCATGGCTGCGGTTACCCGTTACGCTGCGTCACAGACAGGAGCGCCTGCGATGGTGTACTCAACGACGAACATCGGTGCACGAATGGCATAACGTCATTTTTTCGAATGAATCCAGGTTCTGTTTACAGCATCATGATGGTCGCATACGTGTTTGGCGACATCACGGTGAACGCACATTGGAAGCGTGTATTCGTCATTGCCATACTCGCGTGTCACCCGGCGTGATGGTATGGGGTGCCATTGGTTACACATCTCGGTCACCTCTTGTTCGCATTGACGGCACTTTGTACACTGAATGCTACATTTCAGATGTGTTACGACCCGTGGCTCTACCCTCCATTAGATCCCTGCAGAACCCTACATTTCAGCAGAATAATGCACGACTATATGTTGCAGGTCCTGTACGGGCCTTTATGGATACAGAAAATGTTCAATTGCTTCCCAGGCCAGCACATTCTTCAGATCTCTCACCAATTGAAAACGTCTGGTCAACGGTTGGCGACCAATTGGCTCGTCACAATACTCCAGTCACTACTCTTGGCGAACTGTGGTATCGTGTCGAAGCTGCATGGGCAGCTGTACTTGTACACGCCATCCAAACTCTGTTTGACTCAATGCCCAGGAGTATCAAGGCCTTGATTACGACCAGAGGTCTTTGTTCTGGGTACTGATTTTTCAGGATCTATGCACCCAAATTGCGTGAAAATGTAATCACATATCAGTTCTAGTATAATATATTTGTCCAATGAATGCCCGTTTATCATCTGCATTTCTTCTTGGTGTAGCAATTTTAATGGCCAGTAGTGTATATCTGGAGGTTCCAGTCGCGTCAATTGGTTAAACATCAAGGATCTTTTTGACGATTTCTCCTCGGCCGGTGTCGAGTTGTGACTGTAATTTAGTTGCTGCTAACGTCATCATACAACCTTGCTGTAGCCTGTCACGTAACAACACGCAGTATGAGGATGCAAGCAACAACCACACAGGCCACCACCTAACGGTGACTGAAGGACACTCGTGCGAAACCTCGTAGATATTTAATCACTTGGGTTAAAACAACAGTCGAGATTGCAATAACATTTGCTTTTATGACCTTTTTCGCCTTATGTTAAAGCCATACTCAGGTTTTTTGGGCCCCCTATGGCTGGTGCCGGTGGCTGCTCGGTTCTTCACTTATACCACGAGCGTGCAGTGCGATCGTGACATCATAAAAAAATGTTATTCGATCTAGACTGTTGCTTTAATCAAAGTGTAGCGCCAGATTGCTGCGCTCCACAGACATTGTTGTCTAAATTTATTTGTATTTAATCACTTAAATACGTCTAGAAGCTACAGAATTTTTTTGGTTTATACCACCGGAGTCCGAGCATTCGAACACAACCATAGAAGATACTTCATTCTATGTTGGAACGATAATTCCTTATGTGTAAACCTAAATGTAATTTAGTATAGGTGATCCAGAACTAATTTGTCCACAGTACTGTCGTTGTGCTGCAATTAACGTTCGGCTGCAAGGTGCGTGTCTTATTCCACCGCAAGAGCCCAGACAAAGAGTCGAACTGCGCAGACACACCTTGGTTCGGACACCGCGCGCCCTCGTTCTTGGCAGTGATTCAGTGTCCGCGCAAAGAAACTGCGGTCAGTGCGTTTCAACGGTCGATTTTACGCCCCCGTTTTTGTCCAGCTGAGCTGAAGGTAAGGCTTCAGCAAAGAAACCTGTGAACAAAAGGCACTTGCTAAAGAATGCATGGTAGCCGAGTCCTTTAAACGAGGCACGCGGCCTCGCCTAGGTCCTTGCGTTTCATAACGTCTTATTCATCGCTTATGAAATCGGACCTTTTTTCCGATTTCCCGTCGATCACAATGCATTCATCAAGCGTGAATTATTGCAGCCCAAATCGCGTCAGCCGTGCAAGGACAAGCCTTAGAGGAACACAGTCTCTCTAGATGCATGCAAATTGTCATTATGACATAATCACACTGAAGTATACGACATCGTTAAATTAAAATCTCAGGGCTGATTAAGCATGTGTTTTGTATTTTGTTTCTTGAAAATATTCCAAAAACTATAATCAGTTTACGAACAAACAACATCTGTACAAGGGAAAGACGACAGTGAAAATTTGTTCGCCACGAGTACTGGAACCCGGATTTCCCGCTTTCCGGGAGCGGTCGCTATAACCACTCTCACTATCCATGCGTGACTCATGCCCAAACCCAGACTTCCATAAGTCGTCGTTTCTGCGTCACAGCCTGTACTCGTACGCACATTATGTGATTCCTCTGCAGGGGAGGACATTTTTTAATTGAAAGTCTCTGGCGGGTATAAATATATGATATTGCGGTGGCGGTGTTCTTTCGGACAAACTTGCATGAAGGTGACTCCTGTCCAACATTCCCTTCACTTAATCAAGTTGTCCAATAAATTTCTTTTCCTCTCTTTGTGTTTCAATACCACTTAATTTGTTATTCAGTATTCCCAATTAATCTCCACCGTTCTTATGTAGCACATATTTCAAACACTTCTATTCTCTTCTTGTTCGTTGATTCGTGTAGGGGTACAGTCCAGACAAATACTTCAAGAAAAGGCTCCTAGCATTTTAAGTAATGTCAGATATTGAAATATTTCTCTTTTTTGGAAAAGCTTTTCTTGCTACTGCAGTTCTGAATGCTGTATCCTTTTTACTTCAGCCTTCTTCAGCTACTTCAGCTACCTAAATAGCGAAACTGGTCTACTAAATTCAGTGTCTCATTTTCTATCGTTAACCCCACAGTATAATTTAATTCCGTTGCCCCTGTTTTACTTTCGTTGACGTGCAGCTTACAGTCTCCTTTAAGGCACTATCCATTCCTCCCACGTGAACTTCCAAACCTCTTTTTTGTCTCTGACAGAGTTACTGTATTTTGGTAAACTTTACAGTCTTCATTTCTTCTGCCCGGACTTCCGTAACAGCTCATAATCAAAAGCTTACAGTAGGCAAATAATTACTGTTAATACAAATTAACTGTACGTCATTGTTAACACATCCAACATGTTTCATTGCATTCCAATCATATACATCAGTTCTGATGAGCGATAGAACTACAGCGGAATCGAAGGAAAAGAAGTACCTTATTTGGCCACGAAGTCTTTCATGACAAAGTTCTGAAATGTTCGAATTTGACAACGTAATTTAACCAAAAACATTTTACTCAATTATCATCTGTTTAACAACAAGTATGAGAGTTTCTTTACACTGTACGTGGATCCTGCGGAACATTCCACAACACCAGTAGTGTATATTAATTGTGTGACTCGTGAGGTTGAATATCATCTCAAACAACGTTGGCGCGCAAGGTACATATAGTCTGCGGCCGCGAGCTCGGCTCCAGTTCTCCACCGGTAATGGAGGGTGAAGCTTTGACAATGCCAGCCACTCGTGCTGGCGAAACGTCAGAAAAATCATTAGATGAACGTCGGCCGAAGAACCCGAGACAGAAGCCAATAGGCAGTTTGTCAACAAGTGGCCACGAAAGCCTTAACAATTTTGTATTACGCCTCTACGGGGAGGAGATTTGCAGATTGTACCGACGCCTTGACCAACGACGGAAGAAGAAAACGGGGAGGAAAGTAAATTGTCTCCTCCAGTTACGTATAAATTTCGGAAGCCACTCCATATTGTGTGGAGCGGGGTACCTCGTTCCACTGTTAGCCACTTACTGTTCTATTTCATTACTGGTGCAAAGTGTGAAAAAACAATGTCATTGTTTCCATGCACGAGCTGATCTCTCGAATCACATTTTCATAATCTCATTTCGAGATATACCATGAGGACAGTAATAATATTTGCTATTTCAGATACTGGTGTATCCATCTGTCTTCTTCTTCGTATTATATTACTGGCAAAGGTAAGACACAGAAGATATAGGTACTTAAGACAGCTGTCAATAGACTGAAAAAAAAGAAGGTGAAAGCGGACAACACCAACACTACCTTCACCCGCGCAATTAAAAGTATTTATATCGCAGCCAAGGGAATTAGTTTAATTTCATGCGCTCCACCCGCAGTTGTGATAGTACCTTGACTTTGGCGTTATCTAGCAACAATGTCTATGGATGCAACAGTATTCATCACTGCAATCAAAGTACTGGTGCTTAAGAAAGTGTCGATTTGCAGTTGCTCTAGAGTGAGAATAATTAACTCAAGATTTTTTATACATTGCTGTTTGATCACTGGAGAGAAATATTTGAGTCCGCTGATATGCAGCAGCTCCACTTTATTGACCCGTTTCGAGCAAACTCATGTTCAGAACATCAAAAGAAGTAGGAAGTTTCATACACACGGTATGACGTCATCTACAAGTAACCAACATCAGAGCTGTGTTCTGATGTTTTCTCTTAATATTCATTACTGTTCTTCTCTCTTCTCCAGTGGCCTCTTTAACTATCAGATAGGCGGCATCTATTCATGCATGCTTCTACGGCTTTATATTTCTCTTCTGTACACTTTCAATTTGTCAAATTTCAACTTTCTGTCAATATTATTTCTTAGAAGCCCCTATTCCCTTTGCCTACTTCATTTGCTTCATTTTTATATTTCCTTCTTCCGTCAACTAAATCTGTAGAGCAGGATTTGGGTGTACGTGGATTTTTGCAAGCGTGGGTTTAAATTAAATGCCTTTCAATCAAATAATGTATCATAATATGGCTCACATAACAAAGTGAATAATCATTGCACTTGAACACAGGAATAACACGCTCAGGAAACTGTTAACACCACAAATAAGAAAAAAGATGTTCCTCTCAGATGTAGAATAGTAGGCCTCGATTAAAGCACTCAACAATTCACATATATTGTAAAAATAGATGTACATAAATATCTACGCATGTATGTCACAAATCTCCTCCTAAACTAATGGACCAGTTTCAACCAAACTGGTTCACAAATCATTTACTGTCTGGAAAGGATCGCGAAGAAGCTAGGGACCACATACCTGTCACAAGGGCAGGGGTAGTGGTGAAACAGCAGAGTAATCAACGACACGCGAATACCCAATTGTTGAAAAAGAAGAAGTTTATTGCTTGCTTTATTTTCACCACTCATGCTGTAAACCTGCTGCATGAAGCATGACGTTTTAATTCATTAGTTAATTATGACTATCTGTATTCACGAGTGTTCGCATATACCACTGAATGTACCATCAAAACAATATCTTTGTGCGATACATAACTCAAAGGATGCGACGTCATAAACATTGAACTATGTGGAAACGAAACTGCAGGGTAAAGTTTGCTAGAGGTACAGGTGAAATAGGTTTAAAAATTCGTGAGAAGTATATTACATACATATAAAATATATCTGTCATGGGGGCAAAGCGGCAGCTAAAAAGCAAAGATTTTAACCAAATTTGCTACACGTAGTTACGATCCGAAAACAAATATTGTGAGGGTAAGAATCAACAGCCTCTTATTGGGGTGGGGGAGATAGGTGGAAAGAGCAGAGGGGGGCGGGGGCAAAGAGATTGAGAGACAAAGACGGCGACGGAGGAGATGGGCACAGATATGGGAAGGAGGAGATGGACAGAGAGAGTGGGAGGAAATGGACAGAGAGAGGCGAGAGGAGGAGGTGGGCAGAGAAAGGAAAGAGCAGGAGATGGACAGAGAAAGTGAAGAGGACAAGATGCAGAACGAGAGAGGAGAAAAGGAAATGGACCGAGAAAGGAAATAAGAGGACGTCAATGGAGAGAGGAGGGTGGAGGAGCGAACAGGAAAGGAAAGGAGAAGGTGAACAAAGACAGGGGAGAGGAGGAGGTGGATAGAAAATGAGGAGGAGATGGTCAAAGAGAGGGTTAGAGTAGGAGACGGACAGACGAAGTGGAAGAGGAAGAAGAGGGAAGAAAGAGACGGACAAAGAGAGGAAGGAGACGGAATTTGATTGGGGGAATGAGGAGATGGACAGAGGAGGAGGGTGTGGATGGACGGAGAGTGGAAGGAAGAGCAGTTACACAGAGAGATAAGGGGAATGGGAGAATATAGGCTTTTTAGTAGGAATGAGATAGGATAAAGATTAATTTAGTTCCGTAATAAATTTCAGCTAGTAATAGTCGTTAGTATGTTCAAGTATCAGAAGAAAAGGAAGTATACTTGGAAAGGGGAGATTCCAATTAGATGAAATTATGGTCAAGCAGAGACTCCGAAATCTGATAACGCATTATAAGGCATTCCCAGGAGCAGATATGAACTCTGGTCACGAATTAGTGATGGTGTAGAGTATGCCGAAGTTTAAGAGGCCAGTCAGGAAGAATCGTGGCACAAGGAAGTGGTATACAAAAGAACTAAGAAATGAAGAGGTACGCTTGAAGTTCTCTGAGGCTATAGGCACTTCAGTTGAAGAAGAATGGACATCTCTAAAGCGAGCAGCCACAAAGGTTGGAAAGAAAAACAGAGGTACAAGGAATATAACCGAGAGGAGACCATTGGTAACAGAAGATATACTTCAGCTGATAGTCGAAAGAAGGAAGTACAAAAATGGCCAGGTTAAATTCAGGAGTACAGGAATATAAGTCACTTACGAATGACATTACTAGAAAGGGTAGGGAAGCTAAGGTGAAATGACTGCGTGAAAAATTTGAAGAAATCGTGAAAGAACTGACTGCCGGAAGGACCGACTCAACACACAGCAAAGTCAAAACAAGCTTCGGTGAAATGAAAGCAAGAGTGGTAACATTAAGGAGCTCTCAAAAACTGTTTCAAGTGGCTCTGAGTACTATGGGACTTAACATCTGAATTCTTCAGTCCCCTAGAACTTAGAACTAATTAAACCTAACTAACCTTAGGATATCACACACATCCACGCCCGAGGCAGGATTCGAACCTGCGACCATAGCAGTCGCGCGGTTCCAGACTGTAGTGCCTAGAACCGCTCGGCAACTCCGGCCGCCTGTAATAACGAGTATCAAAACGAATACAGAGATCAGTGAACACAGGTTTGTCGTGGCGAGACTGAATACCGCAATTCCAAAACCCACCAGAAATAAACGGAAAATAAATTATTCGAAAAAGGAGATAAAAATTCTGCTTGACGCCTTTGTGAGAGACAATCTTTGCTTTTTCCAAATTAACAGTGTAAGTGTAAACCATAGGTGGCATGAATTCAAAGAAATATTATACACGGCAACTCGGAAATTTATATCAAATAAATTAACAAACAACGGAGCTAGCCCCCATGGTACACAAAACAGGTCAGAATACTGTTGCAGAAGCAACTAAACAAGCTTGCCACATTTAAACGAACGAAAAATCCTCAATATTGGCGGTCTTTTTCAGAAACTAGAAATTTAGTGCGGACTTCAATGCGACGTGCTTGTTATAGTTTCTTCAACGAAACTGTGTCTCGAATCCTGGCACAAAATCCAAAGATATTCTGGTCGTTAAAGTATGCTAACGGTAAGACAAACCCAGTGCCTTCTCTGAGCGGTAGCAGCGTTACACCCTTCCGAAATTCCTTTGCCAAGGAAGACGAAGTAAATACACTCCTGGAAATGGAAAAAAGAACACATTGACACCGGTGTGTCAGACCCACCATACTTGCTCCGGACACTGCGAGAGGGCTGTACAAGCAATGATCACACGCACGGCACAGCGGACACACCAGGAACCGCGGTGTTGGCCGTCGAATGGCGCTAGCTGCGCAGCATTTGTGCACCGCCGCCGTCAGTGTTAGCCAGTTTGCCGTGGCATACGGAGCTCCATCGCAGTCTTTAACACTGGTAGCATGCCGCGACAGCGTGGACGTGAACCGTATGTGCAGTTGACGGACTTTGAGCGAGGGCGTATAGTGGGCATGCGGGAGGCCGGGTGGACGTACCGCCGAATTGCTCAACACGTGGGGCGTGAGGTCTCCACAGTACATCGAAGTTGTCGCCAGTGGTCGGCGGAAGGTGCACGTGCCCGTCGACCTGGGACCGGACCGCAGCGACGCACGGATGTACGCCAAGACCGTAGGATCCTACGCAGTGCCGTAGGGGACCGCACCGCCACTTCCCAGCAAATTAGGAACACTGTTGCTCCTGGGGTATCGGCGAGGACCATTCGCAACCGTCTCCATGAAGCTGGGCTACGGTCCCGCACACCGTTAGGCCGTCTTCCGCTCACGCTCCAACATCGTGCAGCCCGCCTCCAGTGGTGTCACGACAGGCGTGAATGGAGGGACGAATGGAGACGTGTCGTCTTCAGCGATGAGAGTCGCTTCTGCCTTGGTGCCAATGATGGTCCTATGCGTGTTTGGCGCCGTGCAGGTGAGCGCCACAATCAGGACTGCATACGACCGAGGCACACAGGGCCAACACCCGGCATCATGGTGTGGGGAGCGATCTCCTACACTGGCCGTACACCACTGGTGATCGTCGAGGGGACACTAAATAGTGCACGGTACATCCAAACCGTCATCGAACCCATCGTTCTACCATTCCTAGACCGGCAAGGGAACTTGCCGTTCCAACAGGACAATGCACGTCCGCATGTATCCCGTGCCACCCAACGTGCTCTAGAAGGTGTAAGTCAACTACCCTGGCCAGCAAGATCTCCGGATCTGTCCCCCATTGAGCATGTTTGGGACTGGATGAAGCGTCGTCTCACGCGGTCTGCACGTCCAGCACGAACGCTGGTCCAACTGAGGCGCCAGGTGGAAATGGCATGGCAATCCGTTCCACAGGACTACATCCAGCATCTCTACGATCGTCTCCATGGGAGAATAGCAGCCTGCATTGCTGCGAAAGGTGGATATACACTGTACTAGTGCCGACATTGTGCATGCTCTGTTGCCTGTGTCTATGTGCCTGTGGTTCTGTCAGTGTGATCATGTGATGTATCTGACCCCAGGAATGTGTCAATAAAGTTTCACCTTCCTGGGACAATGAATTCACGGTGTTCTTATTTCAATTTCCAGGAGTGTATTACAGAATTAATTGAAGAATAATAGCTGCTAACACGAGTAACTTAGAAGTTGATATTCACGGAAGAGTGAAGCAATTTAATTCACTTAAAAGAACCAAGTGCAGACTGTAGGCCAATTACGTACCTTTCATAGTTTGCTGATGAAGTAGCTTCATACTTAACAATCATATGCAATCACTCGCTCTTCGAAAGATCCGTACCCAAAGACTGGAAAGTTGCAAGGGTCGCACCAATCTTCAAGAAAGGCAATAGGAGTAATCTACTAAATTACAGGCCCACATCATTAACGTCGATATGCAGGAGCACTTTGGAACATAAATTGTGCTCCAACGTTAGGAATTACCTCGAAGAGAACGGTTTATTGACACAGAGGCATCACGGATTTAAAAAACATCGTTCTTGCGAAACACAACTAGCTCCTTACTCACACGAAGTACTGAGTATTATCGACAAGGCGTTTGAATTGGTTACGTAATTATAGATTTCCAGGAGGATACTGACACCGTACCTCACTAGTGTCTTTTAATCAAATTGCGTATGGTGAGAAAATTGGCAGTTGACCCTCAATAATCGGAAGTCATCCACGTGAGTGCTAAAAGGAATCCGTTACCCTACGGTTATCCGATAAATCAGTCAAATTATAATGCCGTAAATTCAACTAAATACTTAGGGATTACAGTTATGCTGAACTTAAACTCAAAAGGACACGTACAGAATGTGTGGCGGGAGTGCCAAAGACTGTGTTTTACTGGCGGGACACTTAGAAGAAGCAATAGAGCTGGTGGAGACACTGCCTGGACTACACTTGTCTGTCGTCTTTAGGTGTATTGTGGGATTCTTGCTAGATGGGATGAACGAAGTGCATCGATAAAGTTCAAAGAAGGCCAGAACTCAATGTATTATCAAGAGATAGGGGAGAGAGTGTCACGAACGTGATACACGATTTGCGGTTAACATCATTAAAACAAAGGCATTTCCCTTCACATCGGAACCTTCTCACGAAATTTCATTCATCAACAGTCTCGTACGAATACGAAAATATTTTGTTAACGCCTACCTGCATAGAGAGAAAGGATCATCATAATAAAATAAAGGAAATCAGAACTTGCACGGAAAGATAAAGGGGTTAGCTTCTTGCGCACAGTGTTCGAGAGTGGAATAATAGAGAATTCTTGCAAAGGTGATTTGACGAACCCTCTGCCATGCATTTAAGTATGGTTTTCAGAGTAGCCATGTAGATGCAGATGTAGATGTAATGGGAATTACACTGTTAAATGCAAAGAACAGAGGTAGGTGGAAGGAGGAGACCACGCTGAGGACTTCTATGATGAGGGGAGGAAGGGGGGCGGGGGAGGGGGAGACGTGAGAGAAGAAAAAACAGGAGTCGGGAGGAGTCGATATACAAGAAATAGGGGATCCAATTTTAGGATCAGAATTCAAAAGAGCTTTGGAAAACTTAAAATCAAATGAGGCAGGCGGGACAAATGACATTCCACCAGAATTTCCAAAATCATGGGGGGAAGTGGTAACAAAACGACCATTCACAGTGGTGTGTGGAATGTATGAGACTAACGACTAACCGTCAGACTTCCAAAAGAATATCAGCCACACATTTCTGAAGCTACGAGAACCGATAAGTGCGTGAATCATCGCACAGTCTGCTTATCCATCTAAGTTGCTGACAAGAAAAGCGTAGAGAATAATGGAAAACAAAACTGAAAGTTCCTGGCTGATTAAAACTGTGTGCCGGACCGAGACTCGAACTCGGGACCTTTGCCTTTCGCGGGCAAGTGCTTTAACATCTGAGCTACCCAAGCACGACTCACGCCCCGTCCTCACAGCTTTACTTCCGCCAGTACCTCGTCTCCTACTTTCCAAACTTCACAGAAGCTCTCCTTCGAACCTTGCAGAACTAGCATTCCTGGGAGAATGGATATTGCGGTGGTTCGCAGGAGAGCTTCTGTGAAGTTTGGAAAGTAGGAGATGAGGTACTGGTGGAAGGAAAGCTGTGAGGAGGTGGCGTGAGTCGTGCCTGGGTAGCTCAGATGTTAGAGCACTTGGCCGCGAAAGGCAAAGGTTCCGATTTCGAGTCTCGTTCCGGCACACAGTTTTAACCTGCCAGGAAGTTTCATTCCGGACAGTTCGAGCGAATGATTTGGCCACGCAGATGGCCCGACAAGGAGCATAATTGACAGGTCAGTTCGTGCACAAAATCCTTCTCTGGCAACACTTTCTCAATTATGGACGTCTATGAAGGCAGTATGGCTTCATATTTCTGCAGGTAACTTCCAACTAGTTCTGGAGTCCATGCCACGTGAAGTTTCTGCACTACTCCGAGCAAAAGGAGGTCCGACATAATATTAAGAGGTATAACGTGACTTTTGTCACCTGAGTGTGTTAGGTATAGTATAAGGTAAAGGCACCAAAGAGGCAGTTCTGATGATGGGCCTCATAATGGAATCAAGTCTGAAAGACAATCAGAACATAATCATAGAATTTGTCGACCTGGAAAAAGTGCCCGACAATGTAAAATGGTACAAGATGTTCGAAATTCTGAGAAAAATTGGCGTTAAGTAAAGATGAGGGAAAGATTAGGGAAAGATGAGTAATACACATTAAGTTCATGAGCCAAGAGAGAACATAACAGTGCAAGACCAAGAACGAAGTGCTCGAATTAAAATGGGTGTAAGACAGGGAATTAGTCTTTCGCCCCTATTGTTCAGACTTTACATCGAAGCATCAACGACGAAAATAAAAGAAAAGCTGAAGAGTGGAGATAAAATTCATGGTGAAAGGATATCAATGATAAGATTCGCTGACGATATTGCTATCGTTAGTGAAAGTGACGAAGAATCACAAGATCTCTTGAATGGAAAGAAGAGTCTGTTGAGTACAGAATATGGAATGAGAGTTCATCGAAGAAAGACGAAAGTAATGAGAAGTATCAGAAAACAGAACAGCGAGAAACGTAAGCTCAGAATCAGGGATCACGAAGTAGACGAAGATAAGTATTTCTCATATCTAGGCAGAAAAACAGCCCGTGATGGGCGGAGTAAGGAGGACGTAAAAGTCAGAGTACCGCTGGAGAAAAGGTAATTCCTGGTCATAAGAAGTCTCTAGTGTCAAACATAGGCCTTAGTTTGAGAATGAAGTTACTGTGAATGTACGCTTTGAGCACGGCGTTGTGTGGTAGTGTGGAAAACCGGAACAGTAGGGACTGCCAAGTGCTTAAGATGTGAGATTACAAACAAATGTTGATACTTTACGTGGACTGGTCAGGTCATAAATGAGAAGGTTCTCTGCACAATCGGCGAGAAAAGGAATATATGGAAAACAATGACCTGAAGAAGGGACAGGATGATATGACATCTGTTAAGACATTAAGGAATAACTTCCATGGTACAAGAGAGAGCAGTAGAGAGTAGAAACTGTAGAGGAAGGAAGAGACTGGAATACATCCAGAAAGTAATTGAGGTCGTATGTTCTAATAGATAATCTGAGGTGAAAAGGTTGGCACAGAAAATAGGAAAGATGGATATAGAGGGGGATTGGAGGAGATGAACATAGAGTAGGTTGGGGAAGGGGAGGGGGGTAACAGGTACCAAGGACTGGAGGAGATGAACATAGAGTAGGTGTTGGTGGGGGGGGAGGAGGAGGTGCGGAGATGGACAGAGACCATGGGATGGAGGAGATGGACAGAGAGGGACAAAGTAGGAGCTGGAAAGAGGGAGAGGTTTAAGGAGGGGATGGTCCAACAGAAGACTGGTATAAATGCATACCCAAACTATGCAGGTTCTCAGTTAGTAACACTAAACAGAACACTGATTCTAAAACAAGAAATCTAGCTCAGTTCTTGTTACTTTACAATGGGAGCTACTATGATCCAGTAATATATTTTACAAATGGGCCACTAAATAACTAAAAGAAGCAACAGATCTATACTACTATAAGCCTCCTTTCTCCACCAAACTAATCTTATAGTATATCACAGCTACACAGCTACAAACTAACTACTATATAGGCAAGAAGCCAGCGCAATATATAATAGCAAATCGCTTGTATACATCTTTCCGTATACAATATCTTCACAACAAAATATAGAATTCTTGAACACCATGTACTTGAGTAATTCATTTGACAAAACTCCTCATGACCTCTCCATGTTCCATAACGAGCAAAACAGATGCAAGTCGACGTCCCGTATCTCAGTGTCTCAAGTCACACTACACCACTCTAGTTTACTCAGCCAATATCAGTGCCTCCCACCAAATGATGTGATTCACAAGAACACACTTCACCTTCTGCTCTGCACTAATTTGGAGTAACTTAATTCTCCGTTGTTTCTCCTCTCTGTCTGTGAGCAGTTGTCTTATTCTAGACACTGGCAAAAGACATCATCCAATACTCAACTCGACGACATCTGCAAACAGCTGGTTATGCCCTGAGATGACCTTCGACACTGTCGCAGTGTCACGCAGCTTGGTTCCATGACACTCTCTGTTCTCCAGTCGGTCTTGTTTGCTGGCTGTCAACGAACCCTCTGCTGTCACCAGGTGATGACTGCTTCCACGCCTTGGTCAGCTACACTGAATATGAAGACAAGCACGGCTGATGTGCCGTCCAGGCTTGGTTTTGAACCCATTGGTAGTCCTTCACACAGCAGACCTCGGTGCTGGAGCAAGCTGTAATGGTCACCGACTGGTTTCTCCATTACGCTACAGCCACGGCAACTACTTGGCCCAGCCACTATCAAATACTTTGAAATACAGCCACGCATACAAGTGGTTCAAGTGCTCTGAGCACTATGGGACTTAACTTCTGAGGTCATCAGTCCCCTAGAACTACTTAAACCTGACTAACCTAAGGACATCACACACATCCATCCCCGTAGCAAGACTCGAACCTGCGACCTTGGCGATCGCGCGGTTCCAGACTGAAGCGCCTAGAACCGCTCGGCCACCTCGGCCGGCAGCCACTCATAGGGAAGCTCTATGAATACTGTGTTTCTTACTTTATTTCATTTTATTATTCGTGCTGAAGCAATTGGGAGCTCAGGAGTAGTTGAACTTCAGTGGAAGCATCAATTAATAATTTCATCGTAGGTCATTTGCTTTCACAGTAAGCAGGCAACAAGTAGAACATAACTTTTTAAAACAAACATGTTTTCCAAATTTTAACCGCTGCTATGGCGCATATAGGCGCTGGCCTGCATAGTTTCTCAGTGAACTGACTCGGCAGGCAGTGCAAGTTTGTGCATCTAGAAATTTGCAAGTAACATGTCGTGATGCCAATACCAGGGGCAGCGCGCGACGCGCGTCATATCACCGATCAGCCAGCCGGGAGATCTGCTGCCGTCGTCAAGCCATGCGGATCACTAAGGAAGTAAAGTTTGTTCAAAGTAACAATGAAGTTAGCCGTATGGGCAGTAGGACAAGTAATTTAAAATTGTGAGTGTTTCTGAAAATGTGAGGGGACTATGATGAAGACAACCAGTTGCAAAAATCTCAAAAATGTAATCAAATGCCACGCAGTAAGTCTTCATGCTGCAAGCAAGGATTGTTTTGTACGAGATATGAAAAAGAAGGGGAAGGTTATGTTTATGGAAACACTGATGGAGGGTTCCAGCGAGGTCTGGAAAAAGAGCAGAACAAATTTTGTCTTTTGTAATGTGTAAGAATATGTTTGTGAAAAATGTGTGGGCCAGCCTAAAGAAATCAAGTATCACGATGTATTCTGTGTGTCCTTGTATGTAGGAGAAAGATTTTATTATGTGTGGATTTTGGCAGGAAGCATTGAGAAAATAGTCTCATCTGAAAAGACCATACAATTTTAAAACAGCTGGGACAGAACTGGGAAAATTGAATCTTTGTTGCATCTGGGATGTAAATTTTGGCGTTGTCTCAGTAAATAAACAGGACTAAAAGATGGGGTAATTCATGCAGAGTAACGAAAGAAAGTCAAGTAAGGGAACATTTTGCAAGGAGGAAGATAGTTATGGGTAGTAATTTAATGTTGAGGGTTTATTTGAAAAATATGATGATAAGATTGTATATGTCTTAGTATTGAAGAGAAAATGGTTTTGGCGTCAATAACATTTAGTAAGGAAGTCAGAATCAGAATTCAGCTTTGGTTCCTGAGAGGATAAGGGTGTGCTGTGATGAGTTGAATATATGTGTGAATGACAACATTAATGAATTTGTTTCTATGAAGTGAGACCCAACCCAATAGAGGTTGATGTTGTCTGTACACTTGTAGGAAGGCCTGTTTAAAGTTACTTGGTGGACGGTGAGAAATGTGGATGAATATGTTGTAGCTATGAGATTTACGTTATTTGTGTGGTGACAATATGGCCCGATGTTGATGTTTTTTTTCATAATGGAAGCATACATAGATGTGTGTGCTCCAATTACTGGGGTTATTTCTTGTCGGCAGAAAAGGAGCATGAGATTGATGTTTTTGAGAATGGAGATATAAATAGAGGTACATGTTCCCATTACTGAGGTTGTTTGTATGCAGGCAGTAAGACCCATGGTTAATGTGGTTGAAGATATTTAGGGGCAGGTAACGGTTCCTGTGTGAGATGCTTCAAATATTGGCATTTCTGTTGTCAGATAATGTTACATTGATGGAAGCTGAGGAGATTAGATTGAACGCTAATGAAGTGAACTTACGTTGCTAATTGTGTGATTGAAGAGGTTGTGCAGTCACGTTTGTTTATTGATGGTGTTCGGCAGCTGAGTAATGACAATGAAATATTTTCTGGAGATAATTATTTTGAAATTGTATTGGAAAAAAAACAAATGTGTATGACCTGAAGTACGTTATATGGCTATCAGAGTGAGTAATGTACGTGAGACTGATGATTTTAACAATATTACAAATGGTAACATTGATAGTGACAGAAGTATTTTTGATTGATTTATTGTGTACAACAAATGGTTATGGGTAACAGTAAAGTAAGCGGCAACTGAATGGAAATGATAAATTTATATAGATATGTCATTATTTCGAAGTAGTGAAAAACAAAGAACCATGTAACCATGCTAACAACAGTTGTTTGTAGTAAGTGTAATGGTGAAATTGTATATATATGTTAAGTTAAAGGTTTTGGGGATCAGCTGACCATATGCGTGAGGCTAATGTTTTGGGGGTGCATATAATATGTTTATCTTAAGTTTTTGGATGAGTGTTTTGCTGTGAGAATTTTGGGAGTATGTTCTTATGGGTTTGGTAGAGGTAAGAATTTTCGACATGTTGGCTATGTATAGTTCTGTTTGAATATGGGAGTTGGAAATTAAGACCTACGAACGAAGCGGAGAGTAAAGTGTTGATCAGTAAGTGTAATTACGATACAGCATTTAACTGTGTTAATTTGAATGTGCAAAGGGGATGAGTTGTTATGAGAATTATTATATACTACTGTTGTATGAGTGATTTTAATTTTGTCACACACCAAACTTCTTTTAGTGAACAGAGGTCCACCTGGTAATAGGGAAAGGTCGACTGGAACTAAAGAAATACAAAGTTTTGGCATAAGATGTCAAAGTTATTTTACATAAAATATTATTTTGGTCTGTGGGGTTGTCTATTCACTGCGGTTGGGTTTCATCATATACAGTCTTGTGTGCAGTTTCATTTAACATTTTTAATAGACAGTCCTAGGCTATAAGACGGTATTCAGACATAGCAGTTAATCCTTTTTTTTGCGGAGCTCAAAATATAAGGAATCTTGACTGCAGGTCAGCTAGCCTGACGCTCTGGACACGTGGTGTGGAAATCCCGACCATTTGAACGATCTGCAGAAGGTAGCTACAATGGGCGAACTAACTGACTAAAGAAAACATGAAATAAGAGAAACTCTGTATACAAACTGAACCGAAGCAGTGACAGAGGAATCAGTCACATGACTTTAAAGATAAAAATTGTAGGAGTGCATGAGTGAAGACGCGCCTTCACTACGAGATTTATTTTAAAATTATTAAATGTTCAACGTCTTCGAGATAAAATGGTCTTTAAGAATTGATAACTCACTAATGCCGTAAGTGTTGCAGAAAAGTAGTGTCAATGGATTTTGCTCAGTGAGCACTATCAAACTGATTTAGAGTTTCTGTAAATATGTCGTGTTTCAAACTACATGTCGGAACGTTTTCTTCCTCGTGTAAAAAAGTTAATTTTCTGGAAAATAAAACACGTAACACTAAAAGTAGAGGCAGCATAAGTAAATAGTGGTACTTAGGGATGTGTGACAGCAATTAGTTTATTTGTTTGGTATTGACTAGTGATACAACGCAGCAAGATAGCGCCCGTATAAGCAGAAACACTATTTTCCATTAAAGTTAGACAAAAACTAAGAGCAGCATTTAAAAGCTGATGAAATTTACCTCTAAATAACAATAAATTCATAGTTGACGAATGTTTACGAAAATCTGATATACTTGGGTTTCACCCACGTCCAGTGCGAGCATATAAGATAAGAAATTCACTACACGTGAATGTTGTCGATCTAAAAGAGTTTGAAACCTTGTTCAGCGGTTGGACTTTGTCTAAACATCTATGAACTGTTCTGCAGTTGACTTTGATTCTGATATGCGTTTTAAACCTGTCGTTGGTTCGTGATTACAGAACTTCAACTTACAAGTTGCTGAAGCACTTTGAACAATTTTCGTGGTTTTGCGAAAGATAAAGCGAACACGCGATGCTGGTCGACCTACTTAGCTTCTCACTCTAAGGAAAAGCATTTTATTAATAAACTGATGTGAACCGTGTGAAAAGATAAATTCGTCCCAATTTTCTGCCATAAATTCTATCTGTGGAAAGTGAGAAGTGAACATTATTTCAGTGCAAAATTCCTGCCTGCGATTTTAATAAAGTTGCAATTGCTTTCACATAGGATTAATTGCGGTAGATGCGTTGGCTGGCCCTTGGAGAATGACGAAGCCAATGTTTTGATATCCAACCACTCATTGGAAAGCCCTATTAACAGTGTTTTTCTTGCTTTATTTAATATTTATTATTCGTTCTGAAGCACTGGGGGGATGACGAGTCGAACTTTAGTGGAAGCAACAATTAATAATTTCACCTTTAGTCGTTTACTTTTTCATTAGGCTAGCAGCAAGAAGAAGAGAACAGTTTAAAACAAACTTTTTTTTTCAAATATTAACGCCTGCTACGTTCCAAGTGACACAAACATGCATACAGTGGCAGTATGAAAAACAGAAATAGAACAATATTAAGTAAATCATAACAAATTACAGCGAAGTGGAGGTCGTCATTTGACAAAGACGCAGTTAAAACTACTTAACATTCGCAAATTAACCTACAGAAAAAGTTATGCAGACCAAGTGGCTGACAATATACTGAAGCTCTCATATGACAGCCACATGTTAACATTTTTGAGGAAGAAACCTAAACAAGCTAATGTTTACATTTGCATATATGTAAAAATTCTAATTAATAAATTTCAATTATTGTTCAAAAAGTTTAAAACGTAGAAGCTTAGAAGCTTTGACTGACGTTTCAATTAGAGTGGAATTCTGTTGTCTCACAACATTGAAGGAAGCTTACTTACCTTCAGTGCTATACAAAATGTCATCATAATGAGGCGAGATTAGAAAAGAAATTAATCCCGTGAAGCATATTACGAGAACAGTTGAATTTAACGGCTTCCTAGTCAGACGTATATATAACAAATTAAAATGGAGGGAGAAAGAATGGAAATTAACTGAGAACGGTAAATACGTAGGCCATAGGTTAAATTGTGAATAAACAAAAAGAAAAGAAACCAGCATTGGCGGTCGAAGACTTCCAGCATAAGATGTTGTAAGATGTCAGGCAATTCCAACACCTTCCTTCCAAGCAAATCCAGTAGTATGTCACATAGCTCCGAATAAATCGTGACATTAAATTAACCAAAGAAATACGAGTAACGAGTGAGCAAATGGAATACCACAGACTAACACAAGAATGCCTAAATGCATGTCATACCTTCCCACCGTGAGACAGACGCAGTTGAGAGGGGAGAAACGAGAACAGAAGCCGAGAGAAGAACCGTGTTAAGCTGGAAGGCCCTACGATAAGGAACGGACACCCACGTCGCCAGCTAACCGCGATAACACGAAAAGGGCCACACCACCCGCAAGTTTTAGCGTGAGACTTTTTCGCGTCTCTGTTACGCCAGGACCACCCCCCAGCCCATGTTAAAAGATAGAGCCCTCCAGAAGAACAGTATAGATCTTACGATAACACTAAAAGGACCCCACCAGCTGCAAGTTTTAGCGTTAGACTTTTTCGCGTCTCTGTTACGTTGCAAACTTTAAAAACATTGCCTCACCACGAAAAGTATAACGTTTCTCATTGGGTAGACAGAATTTTTGTAGGCGGAGCTTAAGGTTAACATTGAGACCCTGATTGGTCAGATAAAAACACAGCCAGATAGTTTTTTTAAACCAACTTCGGTAAATTGTAGTAAGGAGAAGTTAGGAGAGAGTTGCTTCCGAGACGGCGAGGTGAGCGGACCTGTGCTGTCCGCCGCCCCCTGACGAACACGGACAAGGTAATGAACGCACGCGATGCCGCATAACAGCGCATAAAGCTTCACTCAGAACTGCAGAAGTCTCATCTGTTACACCCCCTTTTTGCGTAATACTAGTGTCGATCGTCAATTAAACCTCATGGTGTTCACATTTGCCACTTGAAGTAAAAATCTGAAACGCGATGATTTTTCTGTTATATAGTTATTGAGAAGCCACATCAGCCACTGTAATTTACCACAAGTTAGATAAGTAATTAAAGATAATTGAGGGTCACTGTAGACCATTTTGATAGTTTTCTCTCTTGTGACACTTAATTTAAACTTAGATTATAGATGTGATGTGGCATAGGTCATCCTTCGATCCATTGTAGAACTTGGAAACCCACTCAGGGAATATTCGTTCACATTTTTGTTGAACGCAGTTGGTTTTTATCATCCTGTATTAAAACATTTCCTTTTATCAATAGTGCAATTTATAAACGATGTTTTGTGAGTAGAATAAAATTTCCAATGGTAGACTTAACTGCTTTTTCGACGTTATTTTGTCAGCTAACTAAAAATAGGAAAGCCTTGAACCCCTTCCACTAAATTTAGTAAGTATTAAGATTCTTCTACAGGGAGTGCAGTGGAACTGACGCTGAAATCATTAAGTATTTGGTTATATCATCGCTAGTCTCACTGAACTCTTCTGAACTCTACATGTCATGTGTGGTCTGGCGTCTCCTTAGCAGCAACAGGTCCCAGGTTGAAACTAGTCAATTCCCTAAAAAACACGCTCAGAGCGTCGTTGCGCGAAAGTGGTAGGGAGACACGATATAGAACAAACAGACACCACGCAAAATGTTAGAAAGTCACCCTCGTTCGGCCTTTTCAAAGAGGGCGGAAGAGCGGACGGGGATTTGGGATACCCTTTCCCCTGGGATTTGAAACTGCCATTACAAGGCGGAAGAATCAGCAATGATCAACGGCATGAGAGGATAGAAGGCAATGGAAATCACTGCGTTAAAGGCATACAATCTGTTTCCAAAACAATTATGGCCTGTAATTATAAAAAATAATCATTATCTCTCCGTTGTCAAAGATTTGGGATTAGTCCTAAACTAGCAAGAAGTGCCCAGGAGAAAATTATTCAATAACGAACGAAAGGGTAAATTGTAAGACTGGGAGCGTGGAATATCAGAAGTCTGGATGTATTAGGGAAGCTACAAAATCGGAAATGGCGATTACAAAGCTCAGTCTAGATACGGTGGGGGTTACTGAATTGAAAGGGAAGGAACATAAGGATGCCTAGTCAGACGAATGTAAAATAATATCAGCAGCAGCAGAACATGGTTTAACGAGTGTATAATTCGCAATAAATAGGAATGTAAGACAGGGCGAGCTATTGCGAACAGCTAAGTGATAGAATAATTCTCATCAGAATCTGCCGCAAACCAACGACAACAACAATACTTTAGGTAAATATGCCTACTTAGAAGGAGAAGACGAATAAGTTGAAAAAGCACATGAGGATATTGAACATGTATTCCCACAAGAAAATCTAATAATTATGGGTGTTTTGAACGCAGAATTATGGGAAGAGAAGAGAGTGACGGCAGATTATGTGTTCGCTATCAGAAATGTGACACGAGAATTACTCAGCTCTACAAAAAATCACAAGAGAAGGAGCTATGCTTGGGAAAAGACTGAAGACACCCGAAGATACCAACCGGATTATGTCGCGGTCAGACAGAGGTTCTGAAATCAGTTATTAGACCGTAAGACGTATTCAGGAGCACATATACACACATGTAGTATTGAGGAACAATAGACTGATGAGTAACAAAATCGTCCAGAAGAGTCAATGTTGAAAGAAGTGACATGCGAAAATAATGAGGAATGGCGAGGTGCGTCCGAAATTATCTAGATCGTAGATAGCGCAGTAGTAAATATTGCAACAGGCTTTTCATTTGAAGAGGAATGGACATCTCTATAAGGGGGCAGTCACAGAAGCTGGGACGCGCGGTCTTGGGCGTCTTGCCACGGTTCGCGCGGCTCCCGCCGTCGGAGGTTCGAGTCTTCCCTCGGGCATGGGTTTGTGTGTGTGTGTTGTCCTTAGAGTAAGTTAACGTTAGATTAATTAGTGTGTAAGCCTAGGGACCGATGACCTCAGCAGTTTGGTCCCATAGGAACTTACCTCCACAAACAGAAGCTGGACAGACAAACATATGCACAAGGAAGGAAACTGCGAAGAAATCTCGGGTAACAGAGAAAATATTTCAGTTGATCTATTGATCTATAAAGGAAGGCAGTATAAAACTGCTCAGGAAAAGAATTGATATAAAATATAAGTCAGAAATGAAATAAACAGGAGATGCAGGGAGGACAAGGCAAACAGGCTGCATGAAGAATGCGAAGAAATAAAAAAGAAATGTTCTTTTGAAGGCAGATTCAGCTTAGAGAAAAGTCAAAACCGTCTTCGGTGGAGTTAAAGGTAAGGCTGTAGATATCAAGGACGCTAAATGCAGGGAGGACAGCGGTTATGTGCTAGGACTACAATGAAACCTTCTACGAGAGGGAAGAACTGTCTGACGACGTGATAGAAGAAGAAATGTGACTCGATATGAAATACTCAGGGGATCCAATATTAGATCAGAGTTAAATGAAGCTTTCGAGGACTTGCGATGAAATACGAGGAGAAACATAAATAACGCTTCCTCGAAATTTCTAAAATCATCGAGGAAAGTGTCTAGCAAACGACTATTCGAAACAGTTTGTAATGAGTCTAGAGACATGCCGTCTGACATTTGGAAAAACCTCATTCACGCAATCCAGAAGATAGCAACGGGAGGTAAGTAGCACAATCAGCTTAAAGACTCATGCATCCAAGTTGCTGACAAGAAAGATTTGGTGATTCGTTAGATGATGATCATTTGGGATTTGAGAAAGGTAAAGACAAAAGAGAGGTTGTGAAATTGCACGTGATAGAGGAAGCAAGAAATAAAGAAAATCAAGACCGCTCATATGAATTGGCGATCTAGAAAAAGCGTTCAAGAATTCAAAATAGTGAAAGATGTTCGAAATTCCCAGAAAGATTGTGTAAGCTATAGAGAAACACGGGTAATGTACGTTACATACAAGAATCAACAAGGAACAATAAGAATGCAAGATCAAATCCGAAACGGTCGCATTAAACAGGATATAAGACAGTGATATTGTCTTTCTGCCGTACTGTTCGATCTCTATATCTGGATATAAAAGAAAGGTTAAAGAATGGTATTAAAATTCAGGTTGAATTGATATGAATGTTATGATTCACTGATACCATCATTTTTGAAAGCGAGGAATAATTACAGGACATATTTAGTGGGATGAAAAGTCTACTGTTCACAGAATATAGATTGAGAGTGAACGAAACAAAGACGAAAGTAATCAGGGACAGCAAAAAGAGATTAGTGAGAAACCATGAAAACTTGGGGCATTAATTAGACGAATTGAACGAATTCGCGCTACCTGGTATGCAAAAAACACAATAGTGACACAACAAAAGGGACAAAAAAGCATCCCGCGCCAAAACAAGCCTACTAGTACCAAATACGGTCCTCGGTTTGAGGAAGACATTTCTGAGTATGTGCGTTTGGTGTACAGTGAATCATGGAGAGTGGGACGACTGGAAAAGAAGAAAATCGAAACTTTTGAGATGTGTTGCTATGGAAGGGTACTAAAAATTAGGTGGAGTTATAAGAAGTGAGGCGAATCTCTGCAGAATCGGCGAGGAGAAAATCATTTGGAAAACACTAAGAAGAAGAAAGGACAAGATCCGTAGATGTCTTATGCGGTAAAAAAGTCAGGGAATAACTTTCATGCTATGAGAGGGAGCGCTAGAGAGTAAAAAGTGTTGGAGAAGACAGAGACCAGAAAACATCAACAGATAATTGAGAGCGTTGGGTGCAATGGCTAACTGAGATGTGGAGGCTGGCACAGGAGACCAATGTAAAGAAGAAAAGGGAAATAAGAAAAAAAATATCTGCAGACCACAATATCTTTGTATCAAAGGCGATAGTTTTCACTCTATTGCGTAGTTGTTGCAGTAACCATCCTGTAGCAAGCGATTACGCACATTACATGTAGGGTGGACGGCGTGTCACAGACTGTCGTAAGCAGAACGAGGTGCTTTCCCACGGTGCAGGTTTTCTGTGACAGTGAGCGACGCACATTGCGTGAGCATACGCATTTCTAAGCACAGCACCTCCGGGAAGTATGTGTAATACGCCACTTGTAGTAGAAATGACCATTAGTACGAGTATCTCATGCAACAGCGAAAGGCACCTCCATGTCAAGGTGCTGCAATGCAATGTAACAGGTGACTCCGGCGCCCAACTTACTCTAGTCAAAGACAGTTGATTATTGCATTTTCGTGTTCAGTTCTGTCCATTTGAATGCCATGTAGTTATTACTAAAACTTGCCAGGAAGATTGAATTCGGTGGATGCAAGATCAGAACTATCAGACGGCTGACTTGTCACCTCCATTTATGAGAGGTGTTCAAAAGAAAAGGTACGAAACAGCATTGCGGGTGTAGCTGAACCCTTTTATTCGAAAGTAATCGCCACAGGCATGAGCACTACTATCCCACTGTTTCACGAGCCGAAGCATTCCCTGATACCAATATCTCTGTGGCTGTTGCAGAGGCCAGTCCTACGCTATGTTCTTCAGTTCGTTGTCCGAAGTGAAGGGCTCCCTTTGAGATGCATCATTTAGTGGAGCAAACACATGCGAGTCGCAGGGAGATATGTGAGGACTGGAGAGCGGGTGCACAAGCTCCTCCGACTTGAACTTGGCCATCACACTTTGTTTGACTTTGGACACGTGTGGACTGATGTTATCATGGAGTAGAGTCACTCCCTCCGTGAGCAGCCCAGGCCGTACGCTCTTGATGCACTTACTTCTTGTAGTACACCTCAGTGTTAACGGTTTTTCCATAGTGTAGGAATTCGATGAGTGTCAGATAACGGACGACGAGAAAGACAGTGAGCATTTCATTAGCTGTTGACGGCACAGATTTGATTTTTTATGAGGAGGTCCTGCTACGTTATCCCGAAGTGGCATTCGCAAAGTTCACCCAGGTCTGATTATAAAGACGATTCGCACCGTCGTATTTGACGCTCCATATATGTCTACATCCACACTGTGCAACCCCGTGTGCAATGGATGGCAGAAGATACATCATGACAATATTATCAGTTTTCCGTCCTGTTGTATTCTCGTATAGAGTGAACGAAAATTGCCTCTCTTATTCTTCTTATCGCTACGGAAGTATTGAGGCGGAGGCTGCGAAATGGTTGCCCAGTCATCTTCGCATACAGGTTATCTAAATTTAGCCAAAAGGGTTTCATGAGAACTACATACCTTCAGCTAGAACTGCCGTTTAAGTGCTCGACCATTTTTTGTTACACCATTACATTGGCTGTAGCGACCTGTCAAGATCCTCGCACCGTGTCTTTCCTCTCTTCAGAAGCGTGTTGTCATGGTTACTTGATAACTATTGCAAATGCTGTACGAACAGAACTGGTCGCACCGTTTATTGCCCACAGAGAATGTTTTTTGCATTTACAATGCACTTGAAACGTACCCCCGACCAGCGCATTACCTACAAGTAGGAGAGACCTGGACACATTTGTGTTCGAGGCACGTTTACGCTGCACATTTTTCTCAGCAACCGTTCCTGCTAGAGCGCTACCTACAAATTTGACGGTGCCAGTTGAGTGAAGATCTTAGCGCGAAAGACATGTATGTGTTTTTGCACAAGGTGAGTAAATTTTGTTACTCATCTATCGTAAATCCGTGGGAGCTATCTTTCAAAACTGGGAATAGATAAATGTAGGTTCGTTTACAGGAGATTATTCTGCATTACGAGTTACATTTGTGCAATGTGAAAGCCTGAAAGCTACTACCGTTGCCTCGAAATTAATGCAAGAACCAAGATGGGGCAAGTTTACGCAGTTCTGTTTGGGGCACGTTTACGCACTGTTTTGCATTGCCATCCTAACTGGTACTCCGGTCAAGGAAACTCCAAGACAACAACAGTTGGACATAAAAAATAAAGGAAAGGGATAATGAAAGGTACAAAAAATTCAATAAGAACAAGGGTTGATAAAGGCAAGAACTGTTAAAAACTAGAATAAGGAAAAATTCGGACAGGCATACGTCTGATGTCATCATCAGTGTTCTGCCCAAAGGCAAGTTTGCACACGGAAACTTTCCATGCAGTCCTGCCATCTGGTATCCTTTTCTGGTCCGCGTAATTTACACTTCCCTTTACATCGTCTATCGTTTTGTATCTCCCCGTTTCTCTCAGTCCCCTCTCACAAGCTGTGAGTATATCGTCCATTCCAACAGACTGTTAGCAAGTACTGCCGTCTCAACCGATATCACGTCCAGTTCTTCTTCCTTTTTCGTACAACCTGCAGCAATCTGATGAAGAGGATGAAAACTGCCTTTGTTTTTACTGCTTGAACCGATACAACCAGTGAAAAAGAAATCAATAAGGAGCCCGGTCTCATAGATGTAAAAGGTGGGCTCACGACGGATGTGCCACAGGAAACATATTATTTTATATGTGCATAAACTGCATTTCGGAAAATGAGGACGAATAGACCTTTAACTAACTTCTTTGTAGCCGTGTGATGCTAAATGGTACAAGTTCAACAAAAAATTTGTTTACTGCCACAACTTTGTTATGTTTAGCATGTTGACTGGTGTAAGTAAGACCATAATTTTGGTTACTGCCACAACATATATTATGAAAAGTTTAGTAGTGTGTTTTATATACACATTATTGTGACCTATAATATGCATAAAGGTGTCCCCACAGCTGCCTAAACCTGCTCCATCCAGGGGTCACATTCACTCATTCCGTTTGAGCTTACATAAAATTATTTTCCATTCTTAGAAGTAATGCTGAGGTTCAGGTATATACATGAAGTTATATTTTAGTAAGCGTGAACAATTTTAAACACAGTTACTATTGGTTTTTCGATTTTGAGCTTACTGCAATTTAATTAAAGATAATTTTAAACAAGAAGCGTTTCGCTTTGTTCATAAGGCACCTTCCGTTGTTATTCTGCAAATTGGATACATTTGTCTGTACATTTATGGATGTTTTCATTAAAACAGCGTTTTGTTTATAAAGTTGGAGTGCGAATTACTTTCGGTGTTTCTTTACACATTCCCGAGACCGTCCTTCTTCCCTCTTTACAAGCGGCTGTTGAAGTCGGAAGACTTCGTTTCAGATATATACTTGGCAGTTTTCGCCATTCTGCAGTATTTCTTGCGCTGCAGTTGGGTTATTTACAATTCATCTTTGTAAATCGAACTAAAATTTTCTCGTTCTGCACAGTATTACAGTGTTTATAAAATGGCTCTGAGCGCTATGGGACTTAACATCTGTGTTCATCAGTCCCCTAGAACTTAGAACTACTTAAACCTAACCAACCTAAGGACATCACACACATCCATGCCCGAGGTGGGATTCGAACCTGCGACCGTAGCAGTCGCGCGGTTCCAGACTGAGCGCCTACAACCGCTAGACCACCGCGGCCGGCGTACAGTGTTTATGCCTGTTCGGTAGCTTTCGTGGACGTTGTGAGCTTTGCCAACATGTGGAACTACATTTTTCAAATGTGCGTGTGTGTGTGTGTGTGTGTGTGTGTGTTTGTGTTTGTGTGTGTGTAAGAAAGGCTGGGGGGGGACGATGGGGGAGGGAGGGAGAGAGAGAGAGAGAGAGAGAGAGAGAGAGAGAGAGCAGGTGGTGTGTATGAATGATTGTGTGTGTGTGTGTGTGTGTGTGTGTGTTGATGTAAATTAGTAAATATGACTTGTGTGTTTGGGTTTGGCAGAGATATGGAATGAGATTCGCGGGGGGCGGGGGGGGGGGGAGAGGGGCTGGGCTGGGAGAAGGGGGAGTGATTGGGTGTTGTTGTTCCTTTTTATTATTTCTTTTACAATTTCTTCGGTGTGGGCTGGATGGTAATATAGGGCAGCACCTGGAAGGGGATTGTAGTGGTAAATGGAGCCTGTTGTATGTGTGTATATTAAGTGGTCAATCTGTTTAAAGAGTGTGTTGTATGCCAGGTTTTCCTGATCACTTATGAGCTGTTTATTTTCTGTTATGGCTTTCTGAGTGTGGTAGTTTTCTTGTAAGGAGAGGAGGTGCTTTTTGTTTCTTTTTAACCTTATGATTTCCATGTCCGCGTCTCTGGTGGTAATTTTATGTTAGTGTTCGTGTAAGTATTCTGCAAAAGTTGAGTGATTAGTCCTATACTTCCAAGCTCTTACATGTTCTTTGGATCAGGTGTTAAATGTCCTCCTGGTTTGACCCACATACCTTCCATCACATGTATCGCATTTCGGTCGTTGTATTCTTGGTTTATGATGTAGATGAGTTATTCCTCCTTTTTGGGGAGAAATTTTTGAATCGAATTGTTGGTTTGGTGGACTATTTTTATGCCTTGTATTTTGAAAATATAGGATTTTCTCTGTGTGGATTTGTGGTTGTATGTCATTGTGTAACATATTTTGTTTTCTATTTATTTCTCATTTTGTGTTGTTCCTGTTCTAGTATTTTGTGTGTTTGTTTGTGTTGGATTCTGTTCTTGTGTTAGTGGCTGCTGAATTTTTGTTATTTGCTGTTTCTTGATTAAATTGTTCAACTTTGTTACTAAGTTTCCTTTGTACCCATTGTTTGTGTCTACGTGTATTATGGTATGCATTTTTTGGTAATTGTTTGTATCTAATGATGCAGTGTTTATTTAATATGTGGAGCATATGTCTACGTGCTGGCTGCCTTTGGGGAGTATGGTGTTGTGATGCCTCATGTATAACAGTGTCTGTTATTATCGGTTTTCAGTATATGTCAAATGTGTGCTGGTTGTTTTGAATCTTTAAGGTGATGACCAAGAAATTAAACTCTTTTGTTCTTTTTCTGTTCTAAAATGTATCTTATCATAAACACAATTAATGTCTGCGTGTGACTGGTCAATTTTATTGGTTGGTTCATCTATCGAAAAAAAGTAGTTTCACAAGTTTTCAACTCTCACAACCTGCACGAAAACAAACGGACAGTAATAAATATTATAATATCCCCCTCCCACTCCCCCTCTTACACACACACACACACACACACACACACACGTATACACATGATTAAAAAAAAATGTTTCACAACCTTGGCAATGCTCACAACGTGAAAGAAAACAAACGAACGGACAATAACACTGTAATACTGTACAGAATGAGAAAACACACATAACTTTAGTTTGATTTACAAAGATGAAATGTAAATAACCCTAATGCAGGGCAAGAAATACTGCAGAAGGGCAAAAATTACCAAGTATATACGTGAAAAGAAGTCCTTCAACATCAGCCGCTCCTAACAAGGAGGGAAGAAAAGTGTTTTGGAGATCATGTAAATAAGCACCGTAAGTAACTTGCGATCAAACCTTATAAACAAAATACTGTTTTCAATCTCAAACAACCAATAATGTACAAATATTTGTATCCCATTTGCAGAATAACAACGGAAGACTCTTCATAAATAGAAGCGAAAACTGTTTTTAATTAAATTGCAGTAATCTCAAGACGGTAAACCAAATAATAATTGATTTTAACAGCTGCTGCGTAAGATGGCCATGCAAGCAAAGATATTAATTTTAAACACACTGAATCTAAACATAAAAATTTGAAGAATTCCGGAATTAAACGTGGATAATGCGCCCCAGTTTTCTCTACTTGATGTTAATGAGCGCTGAGTTCTGTAACCATAGTGCTGTTTGTCCTATGATTCCCATATCATCTTCACAAGATCCACACCACGGTTATTTCTGCTAACCACGGAAAATTGAATTCTGATTCATGGAGCCAGATCCGTGCACTAGACGTCACCAGCACTAAATTTTGATCAATGGCACCTTCTCAGCACGCGAAAACTATTATCACCGATTTACCGTCTATATATTAGGCGCGAGGAAGATTAAGAAACTTCGCTTCCAAATGGTTCAAATGGCTCCAAGCACTATGCGACTTAACATCTGAGGTCATCAGTCCCCTAGACTTAGAACTACTTACACCTGACTAAATTAAGGACATCACACACATCCATGCCCGAGGCAGGATTCGAACCTGCTACCGTAGCGGTTGCGCGGTTCCAGAATGAAGCGCCCAGAACCGCTCGAACACAGCGGCCGGCTACTTCGCTTGCAGAGGACACCACAACGATGTGTCACGGGGTAGTCGTTTAACCGTCAGGTCAGTATAATACATTGTCCAGTCACGTTAAAGTGACCGCCTGTCCAAAGCCTGAATAACCATCTTTTGCAGCAAGGACTGCAGCCAGACGTGCGGGAAGACAGACGACGAGGTTATGGAAGGTACGGATAAGGCTGTGGAGCCATGCCTACTCCAGTGCCGTGGCCAGCTGGGCTATGGTTCTCGGTTGAGGATCCACGGCGCGACCAGATTCTAGGTTGAGTTTAAATGCCGGGAGTTTGGTGTCCAGGCCAGGACGGTAAAGTAATCCTCATGTTCTTCCAACCACGCACATATACTAAGGGCTGTGTCACAGGTTGCATTGTCCTTCTGGTGATTCCATCGTCCTGAGGAAAAACAAACTCCATGTGAAGAAGGAAATGGTCACCAAAGATGGATGTGTGTTTGTGTTGTTCCATTGTGTCTTCGAGAATGGTGAGGTCACTCGGGGATTGCCACGAAAACATTCCTCAGGCCGTAGTTGCTGTAGAGTGTTTGTCTTCAGACAGCCCACGCCGCACACGCCCACGGCCATTTGTAACATAGAGCATAACACGTGATTTGTCTGAAAAAATCATCTGTCGCCACCCAGTGGACGTCCATTTCCGATATTGGAGTGCAAATTCTAGCCTTCGTCGCCAATGAGTTGCGGTCAGCATGGGTGCGTGAACCAGGTGCCTGCAGCAGAGGCTATACGGAGCAACGTTCGCTAAACGGTCGCTGAGGAGACACTTGTTGATAGCCCCTTGATTCATCTGCTTAGTCAGTTGATCATCCGTTGCGCTTCTATCCGTCCGTACACATTTCCGCAGCCGTCGTTCACACCTGTCATCTATGGCCCATAGTGCATTACGCTTGCCCGGACACCAGTTTTGGATAGCGCCATTTTTCCACGCTCGTTGTGCCAAAGAACGGCGGCACGTGAACAGTTTACAAATTTAGCCGTTTCGGAAATGCTTGCACCCTCTCCCGAAAGGCAATGATCATGGCCTTTAGGACGTCAAATAAATCGCTCCGCTTCCGCATTACGACGACGATTGCACTGTTTCTACGCGTCCCCTTCGACACGCTTTATGTCGCCTCCAGCACCCGTTCTGCCAACAGCAGTTTGTGAGTGGTTATTGCACACTGATGTCGAACATGGGCCGAGCGGTCTAAGGCGCTGCAGTCATGAACTGTGCGGCTGATCCCGGTGGAGATTCGAGTCCTCCCTCGGGCATGGGTGTGTGTCTTTGTCCTTAGGATAATTTAGGTTAAGTAGTGTGTAAGCTAAGGGACTGATGACCTTAGCAGTTAAGTCCCATAAGATTTCACACACCTCTGAACATTTTTTTTTTTTCGAACATAGGTGGTGGTCACATTAAAGTGCATGGACCTTGTGGCTCAGAGCACTTCATGGCAAAGACGAAGATATTGGATAGACCGTATGAGGTTTGCCCTTCATAATAATTTTTGTGGGTTATTCAATCCCACGGGTTTATGCCTCTAACGAGAAATGTGAGATAGAGGTAAGATGTAAGCGTTGTCAACGGCTTTGCATTGAGATAAATCTCTCGTGCTGTTGGGGCTGTGGGTAAACGGTGGGGTAGTCGGTTGTTACTTCCAGAATCGATACGACACCGTCGGTCTGGTTGATCGTAAAGCCGTCTTGGAACTATCCAGTGTGACACACGAAGGCAACGGGAGTACAATGGCAGCAGAAATGTGCGGCACATGTAATGCAAGTGTCCTCCACGACGGTTCATCAAACTTGGTGTCTCGCTTAGACTGGAGCAAAGTGAAACGACCACAGACAAGTGAACTATCGCAGACAATTTGTCAGTGTTCACTACCGTCCAGTTCCACCTGTCTCAACAATCAGTTGCACTGCAGGGAACAGAAGAGGACACGAGAGAACCGCTATAGTACGCCAGTCCTAACAAGGGAACCTCCCCATCGCACCCCCTTCAGATTTAGTTATAAGTTGGCACGGTGGATAGGCCTTGAAAAACTGAACACACATCAATCGTGAAAACAGGAAGAAGTTGTGTGGAACTACGAAAAAAATAAGCAAAATATATAAACTGAGTAGTCCATGCGCAAGATAGGCAACATCAAGGATGGTGTGAGCTCCAGAGTGCTGTGGTCCCAAGGCTAGCGTGAGCAGCTGCGGAATGAGAGATCCTTGGTTCAAGTCTTCCCTCGAGCGAGAAGTTTAATTTTTTATTTTCAGACAATTATTATCTGTCCGTCATCACTTTTTTGGGAGTGATTATCACATCCACAAGAAAACCTAAATCGGGCAAGGTAGAAGAATCTTTTTACCCATTCGCCAAGTGTACAAGTTAGGTGGGTCGACAACATATTCCTGCCATGTGACGCACATGCCATCACCAGTGTCGTATAGAATATATCAGACGTGTTTTCCTGTGGAGGAATCGGTTGGCCTATGACCTTGCGATCAAATGTTTTCGGTTCCCATTGGAGAGGCACGTCCTTTCGTCTACTAATCGCACGGTTTTGCGGTGCGGTCGCAAAACACAGACATTAAACTTATTACAGTGAACAGAGACGTCAATGAACGAACGATCACTTCATATCTTTGTGAAAATAAAGAAAGTAAACTTTTCACTCGAGGGAAGACTTGAGCCAAGGACCTCTCGTTCCGCAGCTGCTCACGCTACGCACGGGACCACGACGCTCCTGAGCTCACTCTCTCCATGATGTTGCCTATTTTGCGCATGGACTACTCAGTTTGTATATTTTGCTTATTTATTTCATAGTTCCACACAACTTCTTCCTGTTTTCACGATTGATCTGTGTTCAGTTTTTCAAGGCCGATCCACTGTGCCAACTCATAACTAAATCTGAGGGGGGTGCGATGGGGAGGTTCCCTTGTAAGAACTTCGCTTTATTACTTTTTTTGTTAACGCTAAAAATCTGATCACATATTTCGCTCGATACGTTGGTTACGTCCGAGAATCAAAGATGCAATGTATAAATATAATTAGCTGTATGGCTAGAGTACTGTTATTGACGAAGAAAGAAAAATGACCGTATGGTAACTCCAGGCGTTACCGTATCGTGTGTCTGTCTAGCTCTCTGACGGGTTGGTTGTAGGCTCTTCGCTGGCCTCCTCCTAACCAGCACATATGTCGGAAATGAAAAATGGGGATGTCCGAGTTGTTATGCAAGCGTGAAACGCGAGTAGTCACTGCACTTATCACTGAAATTTCGCTCCAGCAAAACTTATTAGTGTCTCATAGTGCTCGTGTATCGCGTAACACATTAACAAATGGCGTAACAGCCGGAAGGTTCAATGCAAGCATGCTAACATGCATGCATTGTGTTGTAGTGATGCTGGATCTCATTTTGTGGGATGAGGTTCCAAGCATGTTGCACTTGGTCGGTCAATACAGGGCGAGTTAATGGTAACTGCGGATGACGCTGGAGTTGTCACCCAGTGCTGTCCCATGTGTTCTCGATTGAGCAAGCCAAGCCACCGACACTCTGCAGAGCATGTTGGTTTACAGCAGCGGTATGTGGGCGAGCGTTATCCTGTTGGAAAGCACCCCTTAGAACGCTTTCCATGAATGGCCGCACAACAGGTCAAATCACCAGTCTGACGTAGAAACATGCAGGAAAGGTACATGGAACAACCACGAGAGTGCTCCTTCTGTCATACGAAAACGCACCCCAGACCATACGGTAATTCTAGGCGTTACCGTATCGTGTGTCTGGCTAGCACGCATACGGGTTGGTTGTAGGCTCTTAACTGGCCTCCTCCTAACCAACACACAGCCATCACTGGCATCGAAGCAGAACCAGCTCTCATAAGAAAACACAAGACGTACATCGTGCCCAGCAATGAGCTCTCCCTTAACACCACTAAAGTCGTAAACGGCGGTCGTGACCAGTCAGTGGAATGCAGGCTACAGGGCGCCTCTCTCGGCGCTGTCTTTGAAGTTAACCAGTGTTGTGTCACTGTAGTGCCAACTGCTGCTGCAGACGACTTACAATGCGTCAGAACCATACGATGGTCTTCCCTCTCGGTAGTGCGACGTGGTCGTCCAGAGCCTGGTCTTCTTGCGACCGTACGTTCTCGTCACCACCGCTACCAGCAATCATGTATAGTGGCTTCATTCCTACTTACTCTTTCTGCGCTGTCGCGAAAGGAACGTCCAACTTCTTGTAGCCCTATTACACGAACTCGTTAAAACTCAATGAGGCGTCGCTTTCGCTTGAAAGGCATTCTTGACCAACATCAACTGACCACGTTCAATCTCAAAGACCATTAAGCGTGTATTTAGAAGATATCTGATTTGCATCCTCATAGTACCGCTACTAGTGTCACTCTCCTGTGACTGACGTGAAATTTTAATAGACATCTTTCGGAGGTAGGAGCACGCCTTCCATCTTTCCTTTATGTCGGGCAACTACTTAGTGCTGCGATTTTTTCCATCAGTGTAGAAATCAGTTTAAAATGCAGGAATTGGCCAAGAGTACGCGTAAAATCGGACCAGAATTCATCAATTATGAAAAGTAGATTAAAGATAAAGAGAGAGGACTAGGTGAAACAGAAAGTGACAGTTTCAAAGAGCATTAGAGAACGACTAATGGAAAAATTCACGGAAGTGTAATAGAAGTGGAATGAATGGTTTTGAGGGATGAAATAGTGAGAGCAACAGAGGAACAACTAGGCAAACGAAACAAGGCACAATAAATATCTTTCAATACAATTTTTATGAACGATGAAAATACAAAATGTAGCAAATGAAACAGGCTTATACAGGGTGGACCATTGATCGTGACCGGGCCAAATATCTCACGAAATAAGCGTCAAACGAAGAAACTACAAAGAACGAAACTCGTCTAGCTTGAAGGGGGAAACCAGATGGCGCTATGAGTCTCTCTCGCCTGATCACTAGGAGCTGTTGCATAACGATTTGATTCACGGATCCAGTTATATAGCTCCTTCCGTGTATAGCGATTTTACGACTATGACGAGTGGGGCCTGAAGATGGCATCAATGTAATACCGAAACTGGTAGCACACAGAAGTTTATAAAATAAAATAAATTTCTACAATACATACGGCTGTTGCCAAATTATTGCATAAAGAACTTAAACGTAAGTTCGTTGTTAACAAATTTCTCTTCTTCACAATCGCTTTTCTATATTTCATATCTCTCTACTTCGGCCATCATCAGCTAGCTTGCTGCCCAAATAGCAAAACAATCTGCCACTTAATCTATCTCTCAACATCACCTGATTTAATTCGACAACATCCCTTTATTCGTGTTTTGCTTTTGTTGATCTTTATCTTATATCTTCCTTTAAAGACGCTGTCCATTCCATTCAACCGCTGTTCCAGGTCCTTTGCTGTTTCAGAGAGATCTACAATGTCATCGTCAAAATTCAAAGTTTTTATTTCTTCTTCCTGATTTTTAATTCCTACTCCAAATGTTTCTTTGGTTCCCTTGTAAAGGCTGTTTAAGGTACAAACTGAGCTACTTCGGAGATGTCTCACTCTCTTCTCAACCACTGACGTCCTTTCGTTCCCATCGACTCGTATAAGTGCCGTCTGGTTTCTGTACAAGCTGAAAACAGCGTTTCGACCTCTGTATTTTTCCCATACTACTGCGAGAATTTCGAAGAGAGCATTCCCGCCAACACTGCCAAAAGTTTTCTCTACGTCTACAAATGCTATGAACGTAAGTTTACCTTTCCTTAACCTGTCTTCTAAGGTAAGTCTTAGGGTCAGTATTGCCTTGCGTGTTTATGCATTTCTCCCGGAATCCAAACTGTTTTCCATTCTTCTGTAAAGAATTCGTGTTAGCATTTTGCGACTATGCAACTATGACTTATTAAACTGATAATAATCACACCTGACAGCACTTGTTTTCTTGGAAATTGCCATTATTACATTCTTCTTGAAGTCTGAGGATATTTCACCTGTCTCATACATCCTGGTCACCAAATGGAAGAGTTTTTTCATGACTGACTCTCCCAAGGCTAAGAGAAGCTATGACTGAATACCGTCTACTCCATGGGGCTTGATTTCACTTACGTCTTTCTGTGATCTGTCAAATTATTTTCGCAGCATCATATCTCGCATCTCATCTTCACCTGTGTCCTCTCTTTCTTCTATGATACTGCCTTCAAGATCATCTCCCTTGTATAAACGCACTATATACTCCTTCCAGACCCTCTCTACACTTCTCCCACCTTTCATGTGTATAACAGAATAAAGTCAATGCTTAACTTGTGCAGTGCTCAGACACCGCTACCAACTGTAGGCGGCGCAATCGACAGTGTGCCGATAAAGACGATTTCGTGGTACTGTGATTTCTTTTAGCTTCTGTCTTTCCCCTCTCTGGAAGAGGAGGGGTGGGCTGTTCGAGGGTGTAACCTCCCCACAAAATTTTTAAAGAAAGGACGATGCTAATTAGAAATGCTGATGGACATGGCTCTATGCGTAACCTGCCCACAATGAAATGTACTGACAATGGCAACAAAAAATGTGAAATTCGCAATCTGACTCAAATATAAATCCTTCAAAAAATTAAAGTCCATTCAGTGACAAAAAAAATTCAATTAAACCGAAATATCGGTCTTTGGCCCTGTGTAAAACAATCAGAATTAAAGTCTTACCTCAGAATAAATGGATGTCACATATCTGCTCTTGTTGTTGCGCACCGCTTCGAGGAACTGCATTGCAAATAATAATATTCTCTTTTTTTTTGTGATTTTAGTGGAGTTTTTCTTCAAAAGAAGTGGAATGAAATGGGAAGTGCAACGAAATCTTGAGTTCAATAAAAAATTAAATTTTTGAGAAAATGCTTTTGAAATAAAAAATTATTATTGGGAGACTTGTTGGAGAATAATTACAATAAATAAAATTTTTCATTATCTAATGATTATATTAATTAACAGTATACCTTATTCCTCATCTTGGCCATTGTTGCCGACCGCCTACATCACACAACCGCACTGGGCTGCTACTACTGACCGACCGCTCTGCATGACGACTACCGACTGAGTACTGCTCTCAACTAGACAGAGCTACAGACTCGCAACGACTGAACTGACTGCTACTCTGCATAGCGACAACTAACTCGCAAAGACTACTACTGACTGAGAACCGCTCGCAACACTCGCGCGGTCAAGCGCATACTCTCTGGTCACAGATGCTATAATGCCTCGCCATCGCTGCTGCGTTACATACGTGTTTCATAACCCTCCACTCGGGGGGCAAAAATTTGGCAGCGATGGTGAGTCATTTGGACTTGCCAAGCGCGGCAAAATTTTTCTTCAATTAACAAAATCCTACAACTTACAGAATATTTAAATGTTGTGCACACGCACTAAGTACAAAATATATCAGACAAGGACAAAATGTGAATACTAAACATAGTAGCAAATCAGAAAAAAGTATATACAAACTTTTTGACAGATAAAGTGCACAGGCACTGAAAAAATTCTTTAGCATATGCAGAACAAATAAACAGACTGGCAAGAATAATTAGATGTAGTACATAAAGTAAATGTTGTGCACACGCACTAAGTACAAAATATATCAGACAAAGACAAAATGTGAGTACAAAACATAGTAGCAAATCAGAAAAGTATATACAAATTATTTGACAGATAACAAAGTGCACAGGCACTGAAAAAATTCTTTAGCATATTCAGAACAAATAAACAGACTGGCAAAAAATATTATGTTGACAAGTGTACATGCACTGAAAAATGTCTTTAGCATTTTCACAACAAATAAACATAATGGCAAAAAAAAAAAAAAATTCATGTCCAAAGTGCACATGCACTGAAAAATGTCTTTAGTATTTTCACAACAAATAAACATAATGGCAAACATCATGTCGACCAGTGACATAAGTGTACTCACACTGGAGTTTAGCGAATCGAAAAATGTATAACCTATGAACATAAATGATGTTACCAAAAAAAAATTTTTCTTTATGTGACGAGAATCAGGATAGGAAAGGGAAGGATTGTATCATGGTTGTAGCACTTTAGATTGCACACAGCTGCTCTGAAAGTCCATATCTTTCCACAGTAGTACAACACCAAGTGACACAACTTGAAGTTCTTTTCCCATCAGAATTTATCAGTGTAGCCAAGACACTGAACTGTCGTAGTAATGTTCCATGTTTTCATTTTGGCAGTACATTAGGTACACCAAACAGTGGGACCATAATAATGTCTTCATCGCTCATGGTGGTGGACAGCATGTCGTGTCAACACCACACTCTTACAAGGCACACCAACGTAGAATTAGTGCAAAACCAAATATAGTGCTCCATGATCACTGGGATAAACAGGACAAATGGACATTGCAGTAATTCAGGGTAGTCAGCTTATGAGGTGAAGGACATCAAGTCACATAATATTGACAATTACAGTCTTCATTGATAGTTCGTGGCATTCATAGCCCAGTTATTGAACATTTCTGTACCAAGTATGTAGTATTACAGAAAAATGTTCATTAATTGTTTTACACAGAATCAGTAGCCTTCTTTTCCTGGTTACAAAGCATTATGAAATAATCGCATTCTTTTCAGTTACAGAGTATAATCAAGAATCATTAACCTTCTCCTAATTACAGTTAATTAATCATTTGTCTTTAATTAATCATTTGTCTAATTACAGTTAATTAATCATTTGTATAATTACAGTTAATTAATCATTTGTCGTTAATTAATCATTTGTCTAATTACAGTTAATTAATCATTTGTCGTTAATTAATCATTTGTCTAATTACAGTTAATTAATTAATCATTTGTCATTTCAATATACTAAGAATTATTAGCCTTAATTAATTACAAAGCATTATTAAACAGTACCATAGTTAATTAATTATGTGTCATTCCAATCTATTAAGAATCATTAGTCTTTTCCTAATTACAAAGCATTATGAAACAGTCACATTTATTTCCAATTACAAAGTATGAACATTGAAAACAAGAGTTAATTAATGGCATAATTAATAACAATTTCGTTGATTGACATTAATTATTGGCACTCAGTGGCCATCAAGTATTGAATAGAATAAAACATAGTTCATCATTCAGTATTATTCAGATCATTACAAAGTCATTATTAAAAATCAGTTAATTACAGTCAAATCATTAGTAATCACAGGCATTACAATAAACAGTGGCAGTTATTAGCTAGTGACAAAGCATTATTTTGAATATAGTCTCATTAAGAGGTCATTACTCGAGTGACATGCTATTCAGAGTTGATCAGTATTATTCAGAATTATCATAAACTAGTGACATTATGTGGGACTGGTAATACATTTTTTTGGTAGCAATGCATTGCGTTGGGATCGATAATTAATTGCTGAGGCATAATACTTTTTGCTTTTGACCTATTGCTGCAAATGAGGATAGGTAACGTCATTCGTCATGAGTCAGCTGTAGCAAGATTATGTAACAAGGCAGTACATGTGATCACATTTATAAATGATAAACACAAATGGGTAAAAAATATAAAAATGCAAGTACTAGAACAGGTATAATAAGTAACAGGTTTAGTAAGTGTCATGAAAAACTTCTCCTGGAAAAAATACAAAAACGGATTATTGACCTGAAAGAAGAAACGCACACTATGCTGAAAAGTAGTGAACTTCGAATTAACAAGTAGTGAAATGTGTATAAAATGTGTTCCATAGCTGTCCTTTCCAAAACTTTCCGTCATCCTACTATGCAATGTAACACCTGCTGTCAAAGCAAACTGCAACAAATACTTAAATAACTACGTAGCATAAATACATAACTTCAACATTATCCTCATCTGTAAAAAAAAAAACTTTATTATCCATATCATCATAACTTCACCATTATCATCACCTGTAGAGAAAAACTTCATTATTCATAATACCATTTCCTTCATCATTATTCATCCGTATTCATTATCATCTGAAAAAAATCACTTCATTACTCATTACATAACTATTCCTTATCTCTAGCATATTTCATCACTAAAACTAAGATGTGTAGTTCTCTCTGACAGCCTGCATCAATCACCTTGTATTCTGAAAGAAAAAATTAGTTAAGACTGCTATTCTGTGATGAGTATAGTATAGTCTTGTTAATGTTTGTTAATCCTGATCCATTTACTCTTCCTCATAAAGTTATTGCATCTCCTTTCGTTTATTCCGTAGGTGAAATTCCCATTTATGTTAAATTTATTTCTTAGAATCATCATTCCTTTCTGAAATTGATGAACAAAGATTAATGTCTTGCATTTAAATCCTATACCCACTAAATAATGACTGGTTTATGGTGACACAATTAACCATACAGCATAACATGACAGAAAACGTAATATGTCCAAGACATTGACAGTGTTCGGATGCGAAAAAATGTACACAGAATAATACAATGCAGTAGCAAAAAAAATGTGAAACAGTCACGATGTTGAGATGTCATAAGGCAAAAAAAAAAATGTCAAAGTCGACTGGTGTGTGTTATATCTTAACTATTTCATAGTGCATACAAACAAAACTGGAGTACAGTCATATACACAAAAAAATGGAAAATGTGCACGGTCTGATGTGTAACGACAAGAAAAGCGACCTGCTAACCTTACCTTGCCGGGCACTTGCCAAGAAAAAAAAATACGATAATCATCAATAAGTAGTCACATAAATATAATTGCAGAAATAGTCGTAAATGTGTAAATTCATCTGGAAAAATATGCACGGTCTGATGTGTAACGACAAGAAGAGCGACCTGCTAACCTTACCTTGCCGCGCACTTGCCAAGAAAAAAAAATACGATAATCATCAATAATTAGTCAGGTGAATTAATTGCATTAGTAAATGGCATCATAGTGTGTTGAATCATACAGTGGTTTCACTCAATAAACGGTTTAATGTTTGAGATATGGTGATTGCCTTTCGATTTTCTGGTTCTCAAAGTTTCGACGTGTACAACATTGGGGTGAGGGATGCTGCGAATCCGATACGGACCTGCGTATAGAAGTTCAAATTTACTGCACTTACCTTTTAATTTGCTGGATAAATAGTGTGTACGTACTAATATCTTCTGTCCAACGTGAAAGTCGCGGCGTGTACAAACCTGTTTTTGCTGTCTTCTCCGGCGCTCTGCGGCACGTTTGATGTTGTTCAGCGCAATGTCAATTATTTCGTGGTGTCGTAGGCGACGATTTTTGGGGAATTCTATTAATTCTTTAATTTTGTTCGGTGGTTCAACGTTTTTCAGTATAACAGTCGGAGATAGCATAGTGGATTCATTTGGAATGGAATTAATTACATCTTGGAATGAGAGTATGTGTGTATCCCAATCAATATGTCTTTTGTGGCAGTATATTCGGCACAGTTTACCAATTTCCTTCATTAATCTTTCACAAGGGTTCGAAGAAGCGTGGTACTTGGATATATAGATCGGAGAAATGTTTCTAGCTCGTAACATGCGTGTCCATACACTACTACGGAATTGAGATCCATTATCAGAAATTACTTTCATTACATGCCCTACATGAAATAGAAAATGTTTTACAAATGCTTTCGAAACAGTTTTAGCAGTAGCTTTGCGTAACGGAGTGAAAGTAACAAATTTTGAAGTGAGCTCAACAGCGACAAAAATGTAGCAAAAACCTCTGTTAGTTCTCGGAATCGGACCAAAAATATCTACTGCGGCCATGTGTCTTAATTTCACAGGTATAATGGGATATAAAGGAGGAATATGTGAAGTGGTGTCTGATTTAGCTTTCTGGCAAATTTTACAAGACGCTAAAACTCGTCGTATACGTTTTTCCATGTTGGTAAAATAACAGTTCTGTCTCAGTATAAGAAAACACTTTCGTGCTCCGTAATGTGCGTAGCTTAAATGAGTGTACCAAATTAATTTGTTAACCAGTTCGTCAGGTATGCATAATAACCAATTGTTGCTGTCAGGATGAGAGCGGCGAAACAGAATGTCATTGCGTACAGTGTAGTGGTTTCTAATCGTAACATTATTCTTATCTTGCCAAAGCTGTTTAATTTCTTTCCACACATTGTCTTTATTTTGTTCTTGTGCTATGTCCTGTAATGACGATGAAATAAAATTTTCAAATGCAACCTGCTGAATGTACATGACACTGAAATTTGCTTTGCAGAAGTTGGTTGCTACGTCTTGCTGATTGTTACTGAGAGAACGCGATAGTGCGTCTGCTATAACATTTTGCGTACCGGGAATGTGAACTATTGTAAAATTAAATTCCTGTAAATACAGCTTCCATCTACTTAATCTATCGTGAGTGAATTTGGCTGAAAGCAAAAATTGTATGGCTCTATGGTCAGTGTAAACGGTGGTGTGTCTGCCATAAAGAAAATGCCTAAATCTCGTGAAAGCCCATACAACACATAATGTTTCAAGTTCTGTAACAGAATAATTTCGCTCAGCAGGTGACAAAATGCGACTTGCAAATGCGATGTTTTTAATTACTGTTGAGCCTTCTTCTTCAATTTCTTGGAAAATGTGTACGCCTAAAGCGGTGTTAGAACTGTCGGTGGCAATGGAAAAATTTCTAGTAAGATCGGGGTGCGATAACAGTGGAGCATTCAACAGAGCATGTTTCAGGTTCATGAATTCAGAGTGTGCTTGCTTATCCCAAGACCAAATACTGTTTTTACCTGTTAATTGACATAATCTGGGTGTGTCTAAAGCAGAGTGATGAATAAATTTACGAAAAAAATTAATTAAGCCCAAAAAACTGCGTAATTGCTTCTTCGTCGTAGGAACACTAATGTCACGTAGAGCCTGAAGTTTTTCTGGATCAGGCGCAATGCCTTCTGCTGAAATTACGTGTCCAAGAAATTTTATGGAAGTTTTGCCAAAATGCGATTTACTGAGGTTAACTGTAAGTCCTTGTGCATGAAAAGTTTGCAGCAGTTGTTCAAGAATCAGATTGTGTTCATACCAGTTAGCTTCTGCGATAAGAATGTCGTCTACATACGTCGTGATTCTGTCTCTAAGTTCTGTCGGAAGTATTGTGTTCAAACCGCGAATAAAAGCTGCAGAAGAAATAGTTAAGCCGAACGGTAATTTGCAAAATTGATAACAGTCGCCGAAACAGAGAAAAGCTGTATATTTTCTACAATTCGGATGAAGTTGAATTTGCCAAAATCCCGATTTCAAATCTAATGTGGAATAAATAGCTGTACCGTGAAATTTCTGTAAAAGTTCCTCTAATGTCTGTGGTCGATCTGTTTCATTAATAATAATGTCATTAATGTGACGTGAATCAAGTACAAGGCGAAGTGAGCCATCTTTTTTCTTAACAATATGTAACGGGTTTATGTACGGACTAACTGCTGGTTCTATAATTCCTTGGTCGAGCATATCCTGCAATTCTTTTTTAACTTGTTCTCTGTGAATATATGGAATGGGATAATGCTTTGCTTTAAATGTGTCGTGCGGTTTGACTTGAAATTCATACATAAAGCCGGACATAGTACCAGGAATGTTGTCAAAAACTGGAGCTTGCTGTAAAAGAATTTTGTGTAATTGCGTTCGTTCGTCGTCTGTAATTGCACTACTCTCTTTAACTTTATCGGAAATCATTTGTATTACGTCGTAGTCCATTTCGTCTGGAGTATTATAGTTGTGTACGTACGTATCCGTTAACAATGTGGGATTACAGTCTATGTCACGTGTTGCGGAAATGACCTCTGTGCGGTTAATTGTTTGTTCTTCCGCAGATAAAGAGTGCTGAAATTCTAAAGCAAGTTGTACATTTTCATCCTTTAACATTAAATAAGAATTCTGAAAATCAATAACTGCGTCGTGTTGTACCAGAAAATTCGTGCCTAAAATAATGTCTGTTGTCAATAAAGGAACAATCCAAAAATTAGAGTGGAAAGTATAACCTCCAATACAAAATGATAAATGTGTCTGTAATTTAACGTCTACACCTTTACTCGACACTGCTCCTTTCACTTTTGTTTTGCCTAATGGTAATGTCGGATAAGTATTCTCTTTGTTGCACTCATTAAAAGTCTCCTCATTTATTACTGATATTGGTGATCCGGAATCAATTACTGCTGAGAATTTTGATGAACCAATTTTAATTTCGATAACAGGATGTGAAATGGTTTTCTGAATAACTGGTCTTTCCTGTAAAAGAGTGTCTCTGATGTCGTCAAAAGTAATTACATTTTCGTGAACAACATTTTGCGTGTCTAAGGTAGTGCTTGTATTATTGCAAGATGCGTCCTGTACATTATCTAGTCAGATTCTATCTGACGTGTTATTATTATTAGGAGGATTCTGTGGCATTTCGACTATTTGAACTGTCCTATTACTTCTTCCAGGCGTGTTACGCTCTGGATGGTACCTACTGTCGGGTTCATTCATGAGAATATGTTCTTGCGTATGATTTTGCTGTTGGTATGACCGACTGTTGTTAGATGTTCGCTGAAAATTGTCCTCATCATTTTTACGTCTGTCGTAATAGTCATTCCTATACGGTGCATTACGATAGGAATTGAAATACTGTCTTCTTTGTACGTAGTTGTTTCCTTGCTGACGTACGTTACTATTTGTTGGACCAGGGACTATGCGTCCACGCGGCGAAACATTAAAGCCTGGTTGACCTTGTGTATTCCATTGTTGGTTAGGTATCCTAATCGGCTGGTTTTGATGTTGTTGTTGTGAAACACCTCTATTGTTACTAAAGTGTTGTTCCTGTTGCTGAAAATTTTGACGGTATTGATAATTAGAATTTTGCCTGTTATTAAATTTCTGGTAGTTATCGTTCCTAAAACGTCTGTTATCTTTCCGATTGGAATTACGTCCCTGATCATAATTGTAGTACTGTTGTTGACCTTGGTTGTTACTCGAAAAGTTTTTTGTTTACAAAAGAATAATCAGATTGCTGTACTTCCAAGAGCTGTAAAAGATCTCTGAATGCTGAAATGTTTTCTTTTTGCTGGCCCGTTAGAAGTGACACTCGTAATGACCGTGGTAATTTAGAGATGCATAGTTGTATAAGTGCGGATTCACTGTACGGTTCACTTAGGTACTGGTTTTGTTGTACCATATGCTCAAAAAATTGCGTTACACTGGGAAAATTTGAGTTTTCATAGTTTGGCAAACTAATTAGTTGGTCTTTAATTCCGCGCTGTGTCGTCTTCGACCAGTACGCTGACAGAAAAGCATTCTGAAATTCCTCTACCGAGTAACACTGTCTCGCGATCGGTCTCATACGAGTTGCCGGTTCGCCTTCCAAAAAACTGCAAATAAATTCAAGTTTATGTGTTACAGGCCAAGTCGGTGGAAGAGCAAAACTAAACTGTTGAATCCAATCCAGTGGGTGAATCTGCGTTCTATCGTTTTTGAAAACCTTAAACTTTCTCACTGACAGAAAATGTTTGTAGTCGAAGTTATCATCTCTACATGATGGAACAGGTTCAGGATCGTAAGAGTATCTATTGAACTGTGGTTGTTCGGAATCTAAGTCCCGTACTCTCTGCAGATTACCCAAATTATACGCGCTGCGTGAGTCTGACACATGTTCATAAAGTGGCGTCTGTTGTGTATTATTAACAGAAGTGTTTTTCATTTCTGTTACTTCTTGTTGTAAATTTGATAATTTCCTACGTAACGTGTTGTTAGATGAATCGATCTCATTAATAGTCTGCTGTAAATTTTGAAATTCAGGCGTTTGGATAAATGAAACCGGTACAGTATCGTCTGATTTATTGTCATTAGCATTTTCGATAACATCAATACGACTGGCCAATTCATCACATTTTTCAGTCAATATCTTAACCTGATCATCGGTTTTAGAATCAGACGCATTAATCTGTTTTTGCAACTTGCGCGTAGTTTCGCTCAGTTTTTTAACATCAGCTTTGATAACATCACAATCCTGTGTTAGATCTAACTGTTCGAATCTATCTGTCACTGTTTGAATATTTACTGTGTGTGTATCTGTTTTTGATTTAAGGTCAGAAATTTCATCCCGTAATTCCGCGTTCAATTGTTCTATGGTATTAATTTTGTCGGACACTGTAGTAATATTATTGTCTACATACGTCTTCGCTTTCGCGAATATTTTACGTTTGTCCTCTTGTCTCTGTGCAGTGATTGTTTCCATGACTTGTCGTTTTACTTTGTTTTGATCCTGAATAAATCTGCGGAAACGCGTATCACTGTTCTGTATGTGCTGATTAAAGCGCTCGTTAATCTGAGTGTTCTGCTGTTCGAATTTCGTGTCTATCTTTGCGTCCATAGTGCGCGAAAGTTCTACCGTCATTGCTCTAAACTCGTCCCGTAATTGTGTAGCTTTTTCAGAGCACTGTTTGGCGACTCCGCTAATTTCGTCTCTGAGTGTATTTGTCGCGGCTGTTTGCATTTCCCTTAATTCTTGCGCAACAGACTTTATTTCTTCGCTATTTTTTTGTGAACAAGCCTCAATTTCCACGCGCAACTGTTCCTTAGTGTCATGGCACTGCGCGGCAACGTCTCTAATTTGTTCACTAAGCTGTCTGTTATCTTCCCTAAGTTGTTTGAAATTTTCATCATTTTTATTAAATTTTTTGTCCTGTTCACTAAATTGTTGTTTGATATCTTCACTAAGTTGTTTGAAATTTTCGTCATTTTTGTTCTTAGACTGTAGCATTATTGTCATAAATTGTTCCAAAGTAACATTACCTACTTTATTCTCACGACTGTTTGATGGTGTATCTACAATTGTCGCGTTTTGTGTGACCATTTGGTCATTCTGTAATTTACAAAAACGTTTATCAGTCGGATGTACATTGTCAGACACTGTTCCGGAATTAAATAAATCCGTCGTACTTTGTGTATCCTGATCACTTTCTTTAGACAAATTTGCCTGTACGTTACTTGAATTTTCCAAATCGGGTGTGTTAAGCTCTGCAGCGCTCATTACCATAGAGCGTTCTGCGTCATCAATTGTCGTCAAGTTAACAGACGAGACAATTGAGTTCGTTTGTTCATCATTAAGGTGAAAGTCATCATTAGTGGTTGGAATGCACTGATTGTTAGTGAACGCAGGATTGTCATCACCACGCTGCATATCACAATTACTATCGGTCACGTTGTTTAAGTCGGTAATTTCATTCACAATACTTCGCGATACACTATTCACAGTCTTTCGTGGCATTTTTACAATAGTCAAAATTTTTCACAAAACAAATAAGCACAATGCAAAAGCAACACACAAATACAACAAAGCAGCAAATTGCCGTTGACCTGTAGAAAGAAAGTCACAATATTGTTAAAAGCGTTGCGCCAAATCCTAATTATCTAAGCAAATAAGAGCAGATATCTGACTGTCGCTCAAAAGACTCTCAACGAAATACGATCCTGGACTGGGTGTCGCCAAGTGTAACCTCCCCACCGCAATTTTAAAAGAAATGAAATGACAATATTATATAGAAATGGGAGCCAAGTGTAACCTCCCCACAAAAATTTTAAAAGAAAAGGACGATACTAATTAGAAATGCTGATGGACATGGCTCTATGCGTAACCTGCCCACAATGAAATGTACTGACAATGGCAACAAAAAATGTGAAATTCGCAATCTGACTCAAATATAAATCCTTCAAAAAATTAAAGTCCATTCAGTGACAAAAAAAAATTCAATTAAACCGAAATATCGGTCTTTGGCCCTGTGTAAAACAATCAGAATTAAAGTCTTACCTCAGAATAAATGGATGTCACATATCTGCTCTTGTTGTTGCGCACCGCTTCGAGGAACTGCATTGCAAATAATAATATTCTCTTTTTTTTGTGATTTTAGTGGAGTTTTTCTTCAAAAGAAGTGGAATGAAATGGGAAGTGCAACGAAATCTTGAGTTCAATAAAAAATTAAATTTTTGAGAAAATGCTTTTGAAATAAAAAATTATTATTGGGAGACTTGTTGGAGAATAATTACAATAAATAAAATTTTTCATTATCTAATGATTATATTAATTAACAGTATACCTTATTCCTCATCTTGACCATTGTTGCCGACCGCCTACATCACACAACCGCACTGGGCTGCTACTACTGACCGACCGCTCTGCATGACGACTACCGACTGAGTACTGCTCTCAACTAGACAGAGCTACAGACTCGCAACGACTGAACTGACTGCTACTCTGCATAGCGACAACTAACTCGCAAAGACTACTACTGACTGAGAACCGCTCGCAACACTCGCGCGGTCAAGCGCATACTCTCTGGTCACAGATGCTATAATGCCTCGCCATCGCTGCTGCGTTACATACGTGTTTCAAGGGAATCACTCTGCACACTATCTAACTACTTTACTCTTATCCTATTGTGCGTCTATTGAATTTTTTGTGACTGGGGATTAGATGCAATTACTTTTCTCTAATTCATAATTAGGAACACCGCCTAATGTGATTGATCTTTGATTCTACGCTTGGCACAGCAAGTAGATGGCATTACTCTTGCCGGTTTTGTGCAGGTGCACTGAAATGCTAATCGTTTTCGTTAAGGGAAGCATCTTGCACACTTCATTCGAATTCGATGTTTACTGCATGCGTCTTCATGATATTGGCCAGCAAGGTAAGACCCGTTTTGTGTCTTCCTGAAGTGGCACTTCCGCTTACTGCAGTAGGGACTTGCTTCTCTTGCAACAATGAGGTACCATGAGCTGACTGCCTGCCATCTGGACAGTAAGGACGGTAAGTACAAATAAGCCAGAAAACGCGGAGACGAGAGGTTCCTCCAAATCGCTTGGCATACATCAGCGCGGCTCGCGCGTGGGCAGTCCCCGTGCACCGCCTCGGCCCGGCCCCCTAATTCATTATGCTCACAGCGCGGCCATTTGCCTTGACATCATTTGGCAAGCTGTCTGACACAGCACACAGCAACAGCCAGCAAACAGCCATGTCAGGCTGTGAGGTGAAGACGTCTTCTGACATTTACAGCACGTGCCGACTACTTTGCCAGACCTCCTTGTCTATGTACACCGGTAAAGTGCATTCGCATGACATGTCCGGTAAACGAAACTAAACGCTGTTTGGATATAAGCGACTTCACATATTGACTGCATCCAAAAATCTGACATAATGAGGAAATCAGTATGCAAATCAGAACGCAAACTTTAAGCAGTACAAGCAGTGGCTCAATACACGTACTCTTATAAATTAACTGAGTTTCGTATAAACTTCGAAGTTGCGCCTGCAGTACTGGGTTTATTAGCCAGACGACGTGATCTTTACAGATCTAACAGGACAGTGTTAACACTGAGCTTAATAAAATGCATAATGAGAAGGATACCACTCAAGACACAAACACTAACATGTACTTATTGCTTGTCCAGAGAAGTTGGAAATTCATTCTCTTCTAATTATAAGGGGCACCACTACTTAACAAACAGACGGACTTACGAACATGGACTTCTTTGAAAGAGCTCTAGCAAAGTGCTGCAGATTAAGATTTAGATGTGTTATTGTTTGTTTGTGACTGGGTATAACAATTTTTTTGCGTTCGTCAAAGGATGTAATGACGACTACAGTTGTCGATAGATCCGATGTATAGGCAAAGCGAAGGTTATCTCTTCACCTTTCCTAACCTAAATTTTAAATAACACCTTATGTAACCCTTGGGCATTCAGAAACGTTGTCGACTACCAGTCAAATTATTGTGAGACTCTGTAGACTATAGTGTTCCTTTTTTCAGTAATCAGTAACCGTAGGGGCAATTTTAGGGGGTTCATCTGAGGAGTGGATAAAATTCAGTGGTTTATGATAGTAGAGATTTGCCTCGTTGTAGGCACGGAAATCTGCCTTCTGAGTGACCAAGAGGCTAGGCGTTAGAAATTATGTACTTTATTCCACTGAAAGATAATATAACGTTGTATGTTTCCATACAACAATTTTTTCAGTTACGCGATGGAATATATTCTGATAATTAATTAATATAAAGAGATCCTCTTTAATCGAACTAATGAAAACTTCAATTCACGACCAAACTAGAGATGTTAAAATCTCATCTTCAGGTGTATAAAATTACTGTATTTGGTCATGCATAATACGAGATCGGGTCAGTTAGTGCAAGGGCTCCAAATCGTTGAATCTTAGGCAGAAACTGTACTGAGAGAAAGGTCACGCCGGAGATTTGGAGACACGGTGTGGCGCATACGCCATCGATGTATAAGGAGGTAAAATAATGTTACTAGCGAAGATGTGGTAAACCTGAACTGAGTAATCAAAGCGCTTAAAATACTTAAATAACAGGATAATAGAATACAAAAGAGCTGTGGTAGGCCGTGACGCTAGATAACTTTCGGACATGTAAAGATATGTGACGTTTTAGGCAAGAAGGAAATGTTATATTGGCAAAATGAATCAACACGGTATAAACAACAGTAAAAACACTGATAAAAATTAATGGTAACATAAAATATGATAATAAATCGTCGTATACATGAATGATACACTTTCGACTCAAGTGACGTAAAATAAAATATATAAAACCCACCACAAATCTAAATGGGAGCTTGGCAATGTAGAAAGTGAAACAACACAACAAGATGGTCAGGCTGAGCGCGTTATATTACACAAAAGGCGAAACAACTAAACGAATGGTGAAATGGGGCTGTCCTATTCCTCATGACGATTTTCAGGAAGTTTTGACCATAAACGAACATTGAGTACATTTGACAAATGTACTCAACTTCTATAGTATCAATATAACCATATTCTTTGTAAGACTGTGTTTCAGACCAGAGATGGACAGAGTAAGTCAGAGGGAAGCAACAGTGTGCATTGAACAATCTGCAATAAACTTCGTTTTAAAAGGCTGGAAGCTGGCCTACCGCTTAGTGGAGACAGCGTTATTTAAAAAAGAATTTAGTAATAATACGTTTTTAGGAAAGCGATTGAGCAAATGAGATTATTGTAGTCAAGCTCACGGCCTTACTTGATACAAGTGCCAAGGAAGGAAGTTGTGGACAGGAGAGTTATTAAGAAATATTTTGCGAACTTGTCTGGGTATGAAAACTTTATGAGAAAGGTGTACTGTTGTTATGACTTAACGAAACACAGTAAAACATGGAACCATTGTCGTCATTTATCAATCGTTAAGATTAGTTCCCCATTTTCATTTTTACTTTCATGACTGTTTGCACACTCGCATCTTCCATTGCATATCACAAGTACGTCAAATGAAATTTGATTTTTTAGAGTCACATTATTATTCCTAACAGCAACAAGTTGCAGAACAGACGATCGTTCCATGCACACAGTTACGCCAGCAACTTTAGCTACCAACTGTAATATACAGTGACTGTCAGAGTGTTTTTGTGGAAATAATATCGTAACAGTTCAGAGGCTTAATACCAGTATAAGATTTCAGTAAAGTGCTATCTTGTGAATTTTCAAGCAGTTTTATCAGAAGGTCAGGTGCGCTAATTTTTGTGTTCATTTGCTGTTCAGTTACAATAACAGTTCTGGTACAACGATTGTTTTCTGGACTAAAGATAAAGATTAGCAGTAGTCAGGGGTAACATTTTAATCTGAGTGATCTGTTTCGCAATCAGATGGTATATGTAATTTTCATTGGAAATGGATTGCTTTCTTGCCGAGGAATTGTTTGATGTTCCAGCTAATCTGGATTTTGCATCGTGTAGCGTGACCTCCCACTTACTTCCGGTCAAAGTTAAATTTTCAGTAAACGAAGAGCACCAGTTTGCTTTTGTTCTACAGTATATGCAGTCTATGAGGGTCCTCGGCGTTACTGATAGGCTACGGCTAGTTTTACAGCGAATATGACTCAGGCCCTGCTGTGGATTATTTCTCCTGTGAAACTTTCATGTACCTGAGTCAAATTATGCAGACGGAATTAGTGCACGAAGAGTAAATCTTGGTTGACTACAGCTCTTACACGTCGCATCCTGAATGCGGTACATTATTCCTGCGTATCTGCCGGTTAATAGCAGTTCTTTGACCAGTAACGGAGATATAAAGCTGCAAGCTCGGATGTGACATAATTTCTCCCTTCGTCAAGATACCACAACCACCATCATGGTCTCTCTTTCATGACGTTATGGATATTACTATCACTCTCCCTCCAGACAAATGAATAAAGAGAAATGTACTAAACTGGTACGGCAGTCGTCTGTATGTTAGTGCATTCATTTGCGGGCCACCTTCGGTGTTCTGGCTCCAAAATAAACTTAACCGTCATTGTTCTGCCATGGGTGGAACAAGCTCTGCCGCAAGTGTGGCTCACGGTCAACAAACTGATTCCTCGACAGACTAATGCGAGTCTCAACGATGGCTTTCAGCTCAGAGGTCACAGACTCAAACCCTGCTAGTGGAATAAATATTCATCTCCTGTATCTAGCGGAGAAAGGTGGCAGCGTAAGGTTCCTGATGTCCAAAAGTCTCGCCAATGCCTTGGATTAAATTCGAAAACTCTCGGTAGTGTCTTATAAAGTGAGAGCTGGTGGCACTGTTGACAGTGATCTATAAGTCGGATTGGGAAGTTAAGTACTGCCGTTAGTACTGTTCCAGAGGAGTAGGCTATTATCAGCACCTGGTTTCACCCTTTTCTCCCACAACACAAATATGATACCACTCGATATACACACTCATGATGGTTAATTTCTGTTGATCCATTGTGGATGGGAGACAGAGGCCGCTAAAATATTTATCAAGGGAAGTCGCCAAGAGCCATATGCATTGAAAATTTCTTTCACTTCATTTTGACAACCAGTTTCGGGATTTCAGATTGCCATCTTTAGGCCCCATATGCACTTCATGTATGTATATTCGGATATATCGATATTGGTGTACTGGAGCCATCAGTATCTGGATATTGTGAGTTCGTATTCGAATGCTTCCTTCGAAGACTTGACGAGGAATGAAGGAAGCACTCGAATACGGATTAATGGTATCCAGATAATCATGGCTCCACTATGCCAATACCGCAACTGAATGTCTATAGACAAAGTGCATACGGGAACTGAAGATAGCAAATTGAAATGTCGAAACTGGTACGCAAAATAAAACCACTTCTGAAAACATACGGCTATTTGGCGACTTTCTTGGATTAACATTATAGTGTACTCTAATCAATATATACTTGAGATCCAGCTCTCATACATCACCTGGAAAGGAACCGTTGTGCCCAGAGTATGAACCATTTCCGATAAGGTGCTTGAGCAACTCTTTGTAGCTTCCCAGCCAACAAAGCCAGATGATTCTTTCTTTTTAGCGAAGCTGCAACTACACAACTGGCCATTAAAATTGCTACACCAAGAAGAAATGCAGATGATAAACGGGTATTCATTGGACAAATATATTACACTAGAACTGACATGTGATTACATACTCACGCAATTTGGGTGCATAGATCCTGAGAAATCAGTACCCAGAACAACAACCTCTGGCCGTAATAACGGCCTTGATACGCCTGGGCATTAAGTCAAAAAGAGCTTGGATGGCGTGTACAGGTACAGTTGCCCCGCAGCTTCAACACGATATCACAGTTCATCAAGAGTAGTGACTGGCGTATTATGACGAGCCAGTTGCTCGGCCACCATTGACCAGACGTTTTCAATTGGTAAGAGATCTGAAGAATGTGCTTGCCAGGGCAGCAGTCGACCATTTTCTGTATCCAGAAAGGCCCGTACAGGACCTGCAACATGCGGTCGTGCATTATCCTACTGAAATGTGAGGTTACGCAGGGATCGAATGAAGGGTAGAGCCACGCTTCGTAACATATCTGAAATGTATCGTCCGCTGTTCAAAGTGTCGTCAATGCGAACAAGAGGTGTCCGAGACGTGTAACCAATGGCACCCCATACCATTACGCCAGGTGATACGCCAGTATGGCTATGACGAATACACGCTTTCAATGTGCGTTTACCGCGATGTCACCAAACATTGATGCGACCATCATGATGTTGTAAACAGAGGCTGGATTCATCCGAAAAAATGACGTTTTGCCATTCGTGAACCCAGGTTCGTCGTTGAGTACACCATCGCAGGCGCTCGCTCCTATCGGTGATGCAGCGTGAAGGGTAACCGCAGCCATGGTCTCCGAGCTGATAGTCCATGCTGCTGCAAACGTCGTCGAACTGTTCGTGCAGATGGTTGTTGTCTTGCAAGCGTCCCGATCTGTTGACTCAGGGATCGAAACGTGGCTGCACGATCCGTTACAGACATGCGTATAAGCTGCCTGTCATCTCGAAGGCTAGTGATACGAGGCCGTTGGGATCCAGCACTGCGTTCCGTATTACCCTCCTGAACCCAACGATTCCATACTCTGTTAACAGTCATTGGATCTCGACCATCGCGAGCAGCAATGTCGCGATACGATAAATCGCAGTCGCAATAGGTTACAATCCGACCTTTATCAAAGTCGGAAACGTGATGGTACGCATTTCTTCCCCTTACACGAGGCATCACAACAGCGTTTCACTAGGCAACGCCTGTCAACTGCTGTTTGTGTATGAGAAATCGGTTGGAAACATTCTTCATGTCAGCACGTTGTAGGTGTTACCACCGGCGCCAACCTTGTGTGAATGCTCTGAAAAGCTAATCATTTGCATATCACAGCATCTGTAGCACGTCATCTTCGTGGTGTAGCAATTTTAATGGCCAGTAGTGTATTAAGGCGTATATTGTTGAAATACAGCAGGCATTTAAAACTAGATAGTGGTCCTGATATGAAGTGCTTACTCCTGGCCAACCTTATTACGGTTTACGAATGATATTCTCTGTAACCAGAAAACTTGTGCTAAAACCTACAGATAACATTTTGTATGGGCTACCACTGCCGAAACTACAGTCTTTGCCTCACCTGTACGGATGTGACCAGGTATTCTTGCCGGTAAAATAGTGTCTAATGGGAAATTACGTTGCAGGCGACATCAAGACACTAGTCATTTTCCATAATAAAGTGAAAGCACGCTTAAGAACTAAGGCATCGATTTTCAGTCTTCTGTCTATTCGAAGTTGCAAGTACTCTTTTGCTACAGAGATAGTAAGACTACGCTCTATTGGGACATCTCAAGAAAAGTATAAAAGGTATTCCATTTGAGTCCATAGACTATCACGGCACTGTACTGAACAGGCCTTTGATGTTGTGCAGGGGCACCTGAATTTAGTGAAACTAAACTTTTATTGTTGTTATTTATAGATCCCGTAACGATGACTTCAGAGCATTTAAGCTCAAGCTAGAGAGGGTTTTTGATTCACTAGAATTTAGTTATATTTGGTGACTTCAACTTTAATTCTATATATGATGGTGGTAGATCTCCTAAATTCATGATCTGTTGCAGACTGTGTTTTTTCCACCTAGGGCGCAGCGGAACAATAATATTTTTAATCATACTTCATTACTAGATGGTCTTTCTGTTAGTAAAAGGGTGTATGGCCTTTCAGACCATGATACACAAATTTTAACACTAAAAGGCTTTTGTACTCAAACAAATGCCACATACAGTTACAAACTATGTAGGAAAGTTAATCTAATGGCAATAGAGAGTTTCTTAAAACTCCTCAAGGAACAAGAGTGGCAGGATGTTTATAGTGCCGGTAACATAAATTACAAATATAATGTTTTCCTTAACATATTTCTCATGCTCTTTTAGAGTTGCTTTCCATTAGAACGTTCTAACCGGGGTATTAGCAGTAAAAGGCAGCCTGGGTGGCTGACTAGTGAGATAAGGATATTGTGTAGAACAAAGCGGAAATCATACCAAAATGTAAGAAGTAGTCACAATCAAGCTACAGTAGCCCATTACAATGAGTATTGTAAAGTGATTAAAAATGTTATTAGGAAGGCAAAGAGTATGTGGTACGCACATAGAATAGCTAGTTCACAGGATAAAATAAAATTAAAACCATATGGTCAGTTGTGAAGGAAGTGTCTGGTCGCCAGCATACGGTTGACGATATAAAGTCAGTTCTTAGAAAAATATTTCTGTTTCTGATACTTCAGATATATGTACAGTATTTAACAATCATTTTCTGAGCATTGATGCTGAATTAAATAAAAATTTAGTCTCTACGGGGAATCATATAATTCCCTTGGCAAATGCCTTTCCGAGATTGATGTCTGAAATACTCCTCTCTGATACAGACAAGGCCGAGATTGAGTCAATAATTAAATCACTGAAGACTTAGGACTCTCATGGATATGATGGAGTGCCTAGCAGAACGTTGAAGTACAGTGCTGCACATGTTAGCTGTATTTATAGTTTTTCCTTTAGGAACGGTCAGTTTCCTGAACGATTAAAGTACCCAGTAGTAAGGTCGCTTTATAAAAAGGGAGAAAGAGATAATGTAGACAATTTTAGACCTATTTCAACGCCATCACTGTTCGCTAAAGTTATTGAAAAGGCTGTGTATGTAAGGATAACTGATCATTTTGTATCACACAATTTGCTATCAATTGTACACTTCGGCTTTAAAAGTCATTTAACAATTGAAAAAAACTATATTCTCTTTTCTCTTAAACAAAAGGTTTCGCTCGCTAGGTATATTTTTTGATTTAAATAAGGCGTTTGATTCTGTTGATCACAAAATACTGCTCCAGAAGTTGGACCATTACGGAACACGGGAAGTAGCTCACAATTGGCTCACCTCTTACGTTACCAACAGACAGCAAAACGTCATTATTCACATTGTTGAGAATGGCTGTGATGTGGGTTCTGAGTGAAGTACAGTCAAAAGGGGGGGGGGGGGTGCCCCATGGATAAGTGTTGAGGCCAGTCCTGTTTCTTATTTATATAAATGATATAACTTCTATTATTTCGGGTAATTCTAAAATATTTATGTTTGATGATGACACTACCTTGGTAGTAAAGGATGTTGTATGCAACATTGGCTCGGTTTCAAATAGTGGAGTTCATGACACATGTTCATGGCTTGTAGAAAATAAACTACCGCTAAATCACAGTAAGACTCAGTTTTTACAGTTTCTAACACACGATTCAACAAAACTCAACGTTTTAATTTCGGAATGGGATATGATTAGCGAAACTTAATGGTTTAAATTTGTAGGTGTTCAGATAGATAGTAAACAGTCTTGGAAAGTCCACGTTCAGGATCTTGTTAAAAGACTTAATGCTGCCATTTTTGCTAATCTAACTTTATCTGAAGTAAGTGATCGTTCGACAAGGATATTAGCCTACTTTGCTTATTTTCATTCTCTTATGTCGTATGGTATTACATTTTGAGATAATTCTTCCCGTTCAAAAAGGATATTTTTGGTTCAGAAACGAGTGGTTAGGGCAATGAGTGGCGTAAGTTCGCGAACCTCTTGTCGAGCACTGTTCACTAGACTGGGTATTTTGACATTGGTCTCTCAATATATACATTCTTTACTGTCATTTTTTGTTAGCGATATTTCCAAGAATATGCAGCGTTCACTCAGTTAATACTCGCCAGAAATCAAACCTGCATTCCGATCGGACTTCCTTAACTGTTGTGCAGAAAGGTGTGCAGTATACTGCTGCATCCATTTTCAATAAGCTACCACTAGAATTCAAAAATCTTAGCAGTAATCCACGCGCTTTCAAATCGAAACTGAAGATTTGCCTGATGGGTCACTCCTTCTATTCTGTCGAGAGTTCCTTGAAAAATTAAGCTGACTCTTGTTGTATTGTTGATTGAATTTAATTAAACTTATGGCTTGACTTTTTTGGGTTCATAAACATCATGTTTTTATCTGTTATTACTTTTATGTTGTAATTTCATGTACTGACACGTTCCATGACTAGGAGATTTGCTGATCAATTTGGTCATCCGGACCTTGACGTGTATATAAACAAATAATAAATACCGTGGGAATTTCTGCATCAACGTTCGTTAGAAATAACGTCGTGTTTATATTGTTATGGGTGACTATGAAACAAGCTGGTAGACAAGGGTATCGGTACCACCACATAGCTGCGAATAGCACCAAAAGGCTGCTGAGTTTTACGTTCCTATTTCTGGACACATTCCCATCAAAAGTGTCACTTGTCCTCTGTCCACCAGACTTCGGAGAGGTATAAATCTAACCCATGGACTTCCACACAGTACTTTATTTATTTATTTTCATCCGTCTTCTGGCAGTACTATGCATTCCGCGACTATTTCCGAGGTTGTGGAAATCTCTACTACTGAGTGTCTCACTCACAAGCAACGTCCTCAGTTACTTCAAGAATATATTCTGCGCTAAGTGTTTCTCCACAACTTTAACCGCTTATTTCTTACGCCCTGGTAGTAACCATCTTTTTCTTCCTTTTGTTGACTCTCAGTCCACACTCTGTTCTCAGTAGGCCAATGTATTTAACACATTCTGTATTTCTCCCCCACGTTCTCACAACATGGCAATGTCATTCTAAAAATCTTTCTCACTATCAAGGAAGATAGTAATGTCATCAATGAATCTTATCATTGCTATCATTTCACGAACCTTTGTTTTGTTTGTGTCATTGCTTCCTTCACCTCTGATCTTCCAGTCATACGCTCCCTCACGTTTCTTGCACATGACAGTCGTCATTCTAGCTGTCGAACGCTTTCCTTGTAGGTCGACAAATCCCATGAAAGTGTCTTGAATTTACGTAAGTCTTGATACAGTTATCAAGCGGAACGTCAAAACTGCCAGTTTGGTAACTGTCACAAACTGTAATCTGCCACCTCACCTACCCTAGACAGTCCAGAGATGGAATTTTCTTACACCTCGGAAATTAGAGTTGTGCCGCCAGATCGACTGCGAGTTCGGCTATACAAATACAGGTACAATGGATCCTAGAGGTCTTAAATTAATTACATCTACAGCTGCACCTACACTCTGCGAACCACTGCGATGTACGTGGCAGCGGGGACTTCTCACTGTACCAGTTATCAAGGTTTGCTTGTCATTCTATTCACGTATGGACTGTGGGTAGAGTGATTATTTAAATGCCTCTGTAAGTGTTCTAATTAATCTAATCATGTCCTCACGATCCCCATGGAAGTGATATGTAGGGGATTCTAGCACACCCACCAAAAAAAAGTTTTGCATCACCCCAGTTCCCATAACTCCTGAAGATAGACGTTGACAGTCGATATTGTATCACAAACACAGTTCCTTTAACTGTTCAGCGATGTCACTAAACCCGCCCAAAGATGTAAACAACCACGCATGAGCAGCGCCTATTAGTTCGGAGGTGGTCCGACAGCGCATTAGCTCCAGTCATTCCACCACGAAGGAAGTACACGGCTCGTGTTGTCTGTAGCTCAACCACGCCTAGACGGCCAACTCCGCGTTTCGATCGCGTCCGCGTTGTTACTTTGTGCCAGGAAGGTTCTCAACAAGAGAAGTGTCCAGACTTCTCTGAGTGAACCAAAGCGATGTTGTTCGGACTTGGGGGAGATACAGAGAGACAGGAACTGTCGATGATATGCCTAGCTCAGGCCGCCCAAGGGCTACTACTGCAACGGATGACCACAACCCACGGATTATGGCTCGGAGAAATCCTGACAGCAACGCCACAATGTTGAATAATACTTTTCGCGCAGCCACAAAACGGCATGTTACTATTCAAATTGTGCGCAGTAGGCTGCGTGATGCGCAAGTTCAATTCCGACGGCCTCGGCGAGATCCGTCTTTACAACCACGACACCATGCAGAGCGGTACAGATGGGCCCAACAACTTGCCGAATGGACCGCTCAGGATTGGCATCAAATTATTTTCACCGATGAGTGTCACATTCGCCTTCCACCGGAGACTCGTGGGAGACGTTTAGGACTCAACCTGGTCAGGCTGAAGGCCTTAGACACACTGTCCAGCGAGTGCAGCAAGTTGGAGGTTCGCTGCTGTTTTGGGGTGGCATTATTTGGGGCCGACGTACACCGCTGGTGGTCATGGAAGGCGCCGTAACGGCTGTGCGATACGTAAATGTCATCCTCCGACTGATAATGCAACCTTATCGGCAGCATACTGGCGAGGCATTCGTCTTGATGGACGAAGTTCGCGCGCCCATCGTGCACATCTTGTGAACGACTTCTTCAGGATAATGACATCGCTCGACTAGAGTGACCAGCGTGTTCTCCAGTCATAACCATATCGAACATGTCTGGGATAGACTGAAAACGGGCTGTTTATGGACGACGTGAGCCACCAACCACTATGAGTGATCTACGCCGAATCGCCGTTGAGGAGTTGGACAATTTGGACCAACAGTGCCTTGACGAACTTGTGGATAGTATGCCACGACGAATACAGGCATGCATCAGTGCAAGAGGATGTGCTACTTGGTATTAGAGGTACCGGTGCCTACAGCAATCTGGACCACCACCTCTGAAGGTCTCGCTATATGGTGGTACAACATGCAATGTGTGGTTTTCATGAACAGTAAAAATGGTGTTTATGTTGATCTCTATTCCAATTTTCTGTACAGGTTCCGGAACCCTAGGAACCGAGGTGATGCAAAACGTTTTTTGATCTGTGTATGTTCCTAGAGTGACCACTTAAAACTGACTCTTGAAACTTTCGTTGTTGGCTTTCTCCAGTTAGTTTCCGTTTAGGATACTAGGTTTTTTTCATTTTGTGAATTGCACAATTTTACATTTCTGAACTTTTAAAGCAAGTTGCCAATATTAACACCACTTTGAAATCTTATCAAGGATACTGGTAGAAGTTAGTGACGGTCTTCTTTTAATGATACTCTTAACACCCTGTGGATACTTCAGTTACGTGTTAATGTGGTGCGAACTGTTACAGCCTAGTACACGTGATACAAGATTTGGATCCCATCGAAAGAGGATTCTCTGAAACAATGTTGTGCCACATCGATAGTGTGGACGCATGAGGGGGAAGTTCGGCTCTGTCTGGCACGTAGTCGTCAGTGTTATTGTAGTCGTCTGGCATGGTAGTATTTCTTTTATCCAATGTATAGAATACTGAAACTACTTTGAAAGTAAATGAAGAATTTAAAATGAAGTTACTTGTGGGATATCACACATATCGAACACAGAAACAGCGTCAGACGGGGACAGGAACCAAAACGTTTGTCAGAAAAGTTTGGCGTTTAAATACCGAAACTGAAAAAAAGTATTCTTTGAAACGCCTGTTTCGGCGGGAACACAAGAAATTAGAGGATAGCAGATAGAGTTCATGGTTTGGATATGAACCTCTGAGGTTTTACTACCCGCCAGTAAATCAATCAAGAGGAAATATAGGCAAAACTGATGAACATATAAGATAACATAAAATAAATAATTGATACGAGCTTCAAATCACATTTGTTTTTAAAAGATACCGAAGAGCAGTATGAAAATTATAGCCTATAGTATATATTTCAAATCATTTCTGCTGAAGCATTGAACATCCAGATCATATAAGTATTCTCTAAATTCATTTCCGATTTCCAGCACTTCGTTTGGAGACCTCCTCAGTGCAGTTTGTAGCCCTTAAAGTTGTGATTCTTGTAAACTCTTGTAGTTCTAATCCCCACACTCCTTGTATAGAGTTCCCATAACAATCTCCCTTGTTAAAAGCGCCAGGTGGATTGTAATTTGTTTTTTAATGGTATGGCAAGAGATTATACAAACAGGCACTTACGAGAACCTATACTTCCACGTTACTTTAGTACTGTAGGCTTCAGTAAAACCTACAATTTCGTGGCCCTTATCAAAAGAACATTGTCAACGATACGGCATGCGCAACTTAGACTGTAACTGAATATTAAAATCAACAAGTGAAAATAATCTGTTGTTGCAGGCAGAGTATGGCGTCATCAGGTTTCGTAACAGAGGAAACGCATCATCTGCTACAGATATGAAAAAGACGGGGCTTTCTCTCGTTGATAATGAGATGAGATGAGGAAACCTAACGTCCCATCATTTTTGCACAAAACTTTTTCTTGGCACCCCACATTCCCTAGATCGTGGCATGGTTCATTGGTAGCACTGAATAGCTTCCGTATACGTAATTTTTTTCGGTTTTTCCCTTTATTTCACTTTTTAACCAGTAGTAAAAGTGACACAGAAGTCCGCGTCGGCTAGTTCCCAAAACACTTCAACAGAACTGCATCTTGTAGTGTGGACAAGACTCTTTGTAGTGCGGCTGTCTCTGAACAGATGCGACTCATTGAATCGGGGTTGCCCTGCAACAAAGACCCGAACCTTGATCAGATGTGGACTAGGCTTAAAGCCAGAGGAGTGAGTGTTGATAGCTTTGGAAGGTGATGTAGTTTTATTCGGAAATGTTACGGTTAACGGGATGAATTCAGAATCGTACAAAAATCTTAAAATCTTAAAGGAAAGTTTCTCTTACGGAGAGAAGTACAAGTATCAAATCAAAAAGGCTAGTATAATTATACAGCAAAATTAGTATTGCTCTTCGATTCCATAGCTATTTCGTCAGCATAGTTGACAGCCTTGCGGATGACCTGTGTTCAGTTCCCGGTACCGCCAGGGATTTTGCCTTGGTGGAAAGACTGAATCGGGTCCACCCAACCTCGTGATGCCAATCGAGGAGCTGCTTCAATGAAACGTAGCGGCTCCAAGGTCTGCAAAGCCTACATCGGCCGAGAAAAATATGTGCTGACCCCACGACCTTCCATACCACATCCAGATAACACAGTTGGCTGAGGATGACACGGCGATCGGTCGGTCTCTATTGGCTCATTTGTGGCTAGAGGGGAGCAGCATTATTACTGTCACTAAATTTGAATAAACCTTGTATAATAATAATCCGATTCAATGTAATGTCATTTGAAAGACTAACACTTTGTGTGGCAGCTACTATAAGTACGATTAAACAGCCGTTGTATAAAGTGTAAGTAGGCTGTTTATGTTTTCTTATTGGTAACGCCACGTAGCGCTCTGGCTGTGCTGTGTGCAGTCTGTGGCTGGTTTGCATTGTTGTCTGCCATTGTAGTGTTGGGCAGCGGCAGCTGGATGTGAACAGCGCGTAGCGTTGCGCAGTTGGAGGTGAGCCGCCAGCAGTGGTGGATGTGGGGAGAGAGATGGCGGAGTTTTGTAATTTGTCATGAACTGCTATATATATGATGACTATTAAGGTAAATACATTGTTTGTTCTCTATTAATATCTTTCATTTACTAACTATCCCTATCAGTAGTTAGTGCCTTCCGTAGTTTGAATCTTTTATTTAGCTGGCAGTAGTGGCGCTCGCTGTATTGCAGTAGTTCGAGTAATGAAGATTTTTGTGAGGTAAGTGATTTCTGAAAGGTATAGTTTAGTGTTAGTCAGGGCCATTTTTTGTAGGGATTTCTGAAAGTCAGATTGCGTTCCGCTAAAAATATTGTGTGTCAGGTTAAGCACAGTCCTGTATAATTGTTCAAAGGGGACGTTTCATATGTCGACCCTTAGCCGAGGATACTTCACTGGAATCTTCTGTTTTTTTCTTGTAGTTTGTGTAATTAGTGTAGCTTTTGTTTATTGCTAGCGTGTAATTGTAGAGAGAATCTCCTTTGCGGTTGCAGTCATTCATTGTTGTACAGTAAAACAGTTGTGGCATGAATGTAGATTAGCACCAAGTATTTCGCATATTTCGCAGCTGCAGTTAACTAGATATTATTTTCAGTGTTGTGTTAATGTGTTCTCTTATTTTTGCTCTTCAAATTGTACTTTTCTGTGTTATCGTGTGAAATATTGTGACAATAATGGCGTGTGAAAAACGTAACACTAGGCTCCAAAGTAAACTGAGAAATAATAGTGACGACGAGTGTAGCTTACCAGCACCGCTGTGTAATGAATTAACAGACATTCAAAGTAGTAATTTGGTAACTGTGCATAGGGAAATGGAGTGGGCTTCAAATAATGGTGTAGGCAGTGAAACAATTAGTGAACAGGGAAGCATTATCGATTGATCGGTCGGCAACAGCTCGCCTCAGGAATCGGGAATGACAGAACACAATATTGCAAATACTGTAGACTCAGGTTTTGGGTTCTCACCGTTTTCTCAAATGAGTCAAGACAAATTTTGCGCTTGTCAAAATGTGAATGTTGCCGGTGCAAATTCACTGCTGAAAAGCACTAAGGAACATGTTTCAGACACCAGTGCATTGTTATTACAATTAATGCAACAAATGGGACAAAAGCTTCAAAAGTTAGACACAATGGAACAACACCAGAGACAAACACAGCAACAGTTAGACGCAATGGAACAAAATCTTCACACCACGCTTGAACAAACACGTGAAGATTTAACTACTGAGTTACATAACATCGAATCGAAATGTCAAATAGTCTGTAATGACGTAAAAACACAAATTTGTGAGCATTTCCAACCTATTTTTTTGCGTCATGAAAATGCACTACAGAATCACGAAGCAGCCATAAAATAACTGCAAACTATTGTTCATGAAAATCATGAGACCTTGCAAGCTAAATTTGACTCAGTTGCATCTACTGATTCAGTTACGCAACTTGCAAAAACTCAGGAAAACTTAAAGGACACAGTAGATACTCTGAAACTTGGTTCAGAAAAACACACTGAGGAAATAAGTACACTATCGGAGAAAGTAGCCGAACTTTCGGATCAGTTCACTAATTTATCTACGAAGGTAGATGATAATCTGAATGACACAAAACCGGTAGTCTTTAATGACACAGAAGAGTGCGAACAAATTAGGAAATTCAAACGTAATCAGAATCAAATTAATACGCAACACCAAAGAGAAATCCGGAAAGTACAAGATCAGCTGACTCAGGTTATACAAGAATTACGTATTTCGGAGGCCACTCGCGCTCCAACACGGGAAGAGGGACTTAGAAATACGGAACAACCACAAAATAATAACACAGGACACTTCGGAAATTATGAAAGAAATTGGCAAGGCACACCGAATTTTGAGATGCAACCGCCGAAACGACGTATCAATGACCGACATGTGACTCGCCGACATGATGATTTTGGCTATAAGCTGTTCATTACTACACGTAAATTCAAAACGTTTAAGAATTCTGCCAACGACCTTCATCCACAAGCGTGGCTCCATCAATTCTCTCATTGTTTTCCTCCCAACTGGTCGTTAGAACACAGATTAGAATTTATGTGTGGCTACTTAGAGAATGAACCAGCTGTAAGAATGCGATCGGTCATTCACGATTGTCACAGTGAAGGAGAATTTTATCATGCCTTCCTCTCAGGATATTGGTCTCAAGCTACACAAGACCGAGTAAAACATAGCATCATGATGATGAAACACTTTGAACAATCTGAATTTTCCAGTCTTGTCAAATACACTCCTGGAAATGGAAAAAAGAACACATTGACACCGGTGTGTCAGACCCACCATACTTGTTCCGGACACTGCGAGAGGGCTGTACAAGCAATGATCACACGCACGGCACAGCGGGCACAGCGGACACACCAGGAACCGCGGTGTTGGCCGTCGAATGGCGCTAGCTGCGCAGCATTTCTGCACCGCCGCCGTCAGTGTCAGCCAGTTTGCCGTGGCATACGGAGCTCCATCGCAGTCTTTAACACTGGTAGCATGCCGCGACAGCGTGGACGTGAACCGTATGTGCAGTTGACGGACTTTGAGCGAGGGCGTATAGTGGGCATGCGGGAGGCCGGGTGGACGTACCGCCGAATTGCTCAACACGTGGGGCGTGACGTCTCCGCAGTACATCGATGTTGTCGCCAGTGGTCGGCGGAAGGTGCACGTGCCCGTCGACCTGGGACCGGACCGCAGCGACGCACGCATGCACGCCAAGACCGTAGGATCCTACGCAGTGCCGTAGGGGACCGCACCGCCACTTCCCAGCAAATTAGGGACACTGTTGCTCCTGGGGTATCGGCGAGGACCATTCGCAACCGTCTCCATGAAGTTGGGCTACGGTCCCGCACACCGTTAGGCCGTCTTTCGCTCACGCCCCAACATCGTGCAGCCCGCCTCCAGTGGTGTCGCGACAGGCGTGAATGGAGGGACGAATGGAGACGTGTCGTCTTCAGCGATGAGAGTCGCTTCTGCCTTGGTGACAATGATGGTCGTATGCGTGTTTGGCGCCGTGCAGGTGAGCGCCACAATCAGGACTGCATACGACCGAGGCACACAGGGCCAACACCCGGCATCATGGTGTGGGGAGCGATCTCCTACACTGGCCGTACACCACTGGTGATCGTCGAGGGGACACTGAATAGTGCACGGTACATCCAAACCGTCATCGAACCCATCGTTCTACCATTCCTAGACCGGCAAGGGAACTTGCTGTTCCAACAGGACAGTGCACGTCCGCATGTATCCCGTGCCACCCAACGTGCTCTAGAAGGTGTACGTCAACTACCCTGGCCAGCAAGATCTCCGGATCTGTCCCCCATTGAGCATGTTTGGGACTGGATGAAGCGTCGTCTCACGCGGTCTGCACGTCCAGCACGAACGCTGGTCCAACTGAGGCGCCAGGTGGAAATGGCATGGCAAGCCGTTCCACAGGACTACATCCAGCATCTCTACGATCGTCTCTATGGGAGAATAGCAGCCTGCATTGCTGAAAAAGGTGGATATACACTGTACTAGTGCCGACATTGTGCATGCTCTGTTGCATGTGTCTATGTGCCTGTGGGTCTGTCAGTGTGATCATGTGATGTATCTGACCCCAGGAATGTGTCAATAAAGTTTCCCCTTCCTGGGACAATGAATTCACGGTGTTCTTATTTCAATTTCCAGGAGTGTATTTTGAAGACATGTTGCATAAGAATCAATATCTTTCAAACCCATACAGCCCTTCAGAACTCATCCGCATTTGCTTAATCAAATTACCTGAACATTTACGACATATTATTTTGGCAGGACGTTACAAAGACGACATTGAAGCTTTTCAGGGACTCTTACAAGAATTAGAAATTGACATAGACAGTCGCGGGATGCGAAAACAGGAAAACAATCACTACAGGTCACATCCGTCACAATTCCGTGACGACAGAAACAATAACTGGACACGACAGGTCTATTCTTACAACGCAAATCGTGACCAAAATAGACACCACCCGTACGACAACCGTTGGCAGAGTAGTAATAATTACAGGGAAAGATCACCTCTCCGCGGTAATGACTATCACAGAGACAATCAGAGAAACAGACAATATGGGAACCAAAATAATTATTATCAAAGGAGACAGAATAACTTTAGACGCAACGGTCCAGCGCGCAGTTACGACTCAGGGAGAAATTCTCCACCACGTGACCGACAAGAAAGAAACAATGGAATCTACCGACATGACGACAGACGATATGATCGGAACGACAGACCTGAATTTCGTCAGAACTGGCGGGATTCAAACAGATCAGCGCACTTTCGACAACGTGAATTTGTAGAAGCTAGGTCACCTAATCCCAATAATGACACGCGCCAAGAAAGGAACAGACAATTACTCGCACCGCAGGCAGCCACCTGCGCCGGCTGGCTCAGAGAAAAATAACACAGACGCTAACCTTGAGAAAAGATTTAACATTCCTTACCAACGTATAAAACATGACAATAGCTTTTCAGTTGAAACTCTGCGTACTAGGAAGAGTAAAGGTTTACACCACATTTCACATGTAAAACCGTTTATTGAAAGATAATCTGCTTTTTAAGTTTGTCTTTGCCATATAACTTTTCACTTTACATTACTAGTATGCTTTGTCAGACTTAGAATCTGTTAATATGCAACAATGTTTGAAGTTAAATATCCAGTCAAGAACCAAGAGAACTTATTTAAACAGAAATTACGAATGCATTGTTATAGTGAACAGACGACACAGCGTTATTGTGTGTGTACATTTTTGCTTGTTTGTGGCACGATTACGTAACGACTATAAGACTTACATGCTTAGAACATATACTGGTACTGCTAATGGGATTTTAATGCAACATTTTGGTTTACATGAAAATATATTCTGGATTTAAAGTACTTAATGTGAGATACCAGATGACACAGTGATTAGTTTATGTAACAGCTACACGATTTTATCATGACGCTACTAATGAGTGACAATTTACAATGTTGCTTTTGCAGTGTTTCTGTTTTATATCTGCACAGTTTTCTGTTGTATTCTGGAAAGTAAAACATGTTTTAGTAGTAACTTTTGTGGCATTGCTACAATGAGACAGCCTTCTCTGTAGCACAACAATACGTTACTGTACAGTAGTTTCTTCATCACACCAATAAGCATAATAACTAAGATTTCTATACGCAAAGCATTTCACTTTTGTTTATCATGAGATAAGTACATTGACTTCTGCAGAACTTAGCTTTCGGAGGACAATAACTACGACACTTCCACAGAGATTATCTTACAGCAAGACGCACATTTAGCGCTACAGGACACGTATTTGAGTGATTAATTTCGTACTTAAAACATTTTTTTAAGATATTTGAAGTACAATGATACAAGGGTTTTCCGTGATATATTTCATTCCATTGCTGTAATCTGTAACACCTGAGGGTATAATTACATTAATCCTCAGGGGGGTACACGCTTACTTTGTGTACCATGTGTTTGGCAAGCACAAGGAGCCCTAGCTAATATGGTATTTGCTTATACAAATTTACACATCGGTACCATATTTCTCTAACACACAAATTACACAGCTATCTGATCATTTAACCGAGAGATAAACTTTTTTTTACTACATCAGTGACACACGTTTACGCAATTACACAGTTGGGTAACTTCACACTTACGAAATTGTATTTTGTCTGTACTTTATGAACTGTTCATATTTTTTCAGTCCCATTGTGAGCTTTGAATGATATATTTGGTATGGGATCACGATTTTTAAAGTATGTTTGAGGCAGATGACACTTTTGACATGAGCAGAGAATTTTTTTTAATTATTGGAGGAAGCTACGACGTTTTTGAGAGTTGACTGAGGTGTTATGATGTTATTATTACGATGACTATGTGTATTATGCTGTTGCGGTATGTTTATGATCAATAAGCTGATGCTATATGAGTTATTTGAGTATGCTACGTATCTGTTATGATGAAATATTGAAGAAGTGTCGACGAATAAGGTAAGGAATGATGAGTAGTGGTTAGGGACTCTGGTTTGTGAAAAAGGTTGTTGGAAACCAAGAATCGTACTTTAAGAGTTATGAAATGTATGTAAATGCGTGAATGTATTACAATGCCACTGAAAATTTTTTGGACTCTGTTATATTTACAGGATTTTGTTTCTACAGATTTGTAACACAAATTCTTGACCTGCGAAATATTTTTATATGAGACTGCCACTGTAGCGGAAACTGTTGTCGTAAATATTTCGGTAAGAAAGTTAAGTGACCACCTGCACCTAATGCGTTGTCGTGGGCACCCAGCTGGGCGACAGTCGCCTTGAAAAAAAAAAGCCATTAGCGTGTGCCTTCCAGAGGCACAGGTGGAAAAAAAAGGGGAGGCCATTATCCTCGCTATTGACGTTCCTTTGTAGAAAGCATCGGAAAAACGACACGGTCTAACTTGATAACATATGATTACACTGTGGAGCTCTTATTTTATGATTTACTGAAATGCCTAACGAAATGACGAGAAATATTTTTATGTCTATACACCTGATTATGACTACTGTCTCTCTAGTTGAGAGTTTTCTACTAACTTATGAAATGCCTAATGACCACTGAATGATGTTCTTATGCTTTACTTTGTACATAGTGGCTTATTTCATTTGATATCTAGTTTCTAGCTGCACTGCAGCATTGGTTAAAATAGAATTTTATAGATGTACTAATATAAATATTTTCTGTCTACAGATCGAGTAAATAATAATTTTTTTCAAAAAAATGAGGGAGCACAAAACGACATTTACCTTCACAGGAACTGCATTCATAATTTTCTTTTCAAGTACTTGGTAATTTCTTTTGTAGAATAAATTGTGATGCATCACTCTAGTATTAAGATGTGACATAGGTATTAGACATGGCCATTTTTAGTGTACTATTTTTTCTGCTTGAGCTTTGTCATGTTTAGGTATTAGTTATTTCATCTTCTGTTGTTGGTTGCCAGGCATAGTGCTACTAAATTTCAATTTGTGTTAATCTGCTAAGCCAAATTTATTTTTTTTGTTTGCTGTGCATTGCCTCATATTAGTTGTAATGTTGAATTGCTTGGTAATTTAGATTTACTGTAGCTTGCTTTGCAAATTTCCATTTTTTTCATTGCTGTTTGCGTTAATTGTTTTGTGCTGCTGCATTGCCTCGTCCCTTAGTTTAGCATCTGAGCTCAGTAGATTTAAGTTAGCTTAAGAGGGGTAGACTATATAAGAAACTGACTATGGAGAATAGGTAAAGAATGCGTTGCGAAGTTATATGAAAAAGATTTGGGCCAAAATGAATATTGTACACTGAGAAATAATTATATTGAAAGAAATATGAATAGAATACAGAAAGCAGGTATAGATAGGACTTTTTGGGAATGATGATGAATGAAGGGAGATCTCCAAGAAGTAAAGGAAGTTTTGTTTGCAAAATACTGCAGTAAAACAAACCCTGTCCTTTCCTTTTGTATTATTCCGCTATATGTGTGTGTACTCTTGTGTATTTGTGTTTTTCCTGTCTTTATGTGTTTAGCTAATACGATTTATGATGTAGAATTTTTCTAGTACTAAGCTATATTCACTATGAGGAGGAATACTGTTATCCTCAAATACACTCCTGGAAATGGAAAAAAGAACACATTGACACCGGTGTGTCAGACCCACCATACTTGCTCCGGACACTGCGAGAGGGCTGTACAAGCAATGATCACACGCACGGCACAGCGGACACACTAGGTACCGCGGTGTTGGCCGTCGAATGGCGCTAGCTGCGCAGCATTTGTGCACCGCCGATGTCAGTGTCAGCCAGTTTGCCGTGGCATACGGAGCTCCATCGCAGTCTTTAACACTGGTAGCATGCCACGACAGCGTGGACGTGAACCGTATGTGCAGTTGACGGACTTTGAGCGAGGGCGTATAGTGGGCATGCGGGAGGCCGGGTGGATGTACCGCCGAATTGCTCAACACGTGGGGCGTGACGTCTCCACAGTACATCGATGTTGTCACCAGTGGTCGGCGGAAGGTGCACGTGCCCGTCGACCTGGGACCGGACCGCAGCGACGCACGGATGCACGCCAAGACCGTAGGATCCTACGCAGTGCCGTAGGGGACCGCACCGCCACTTCCCAGCAAATTAGGGACACTGTTGCTCCTGGGGTATCGGCGAGGACCATTCGCAACCGTCTCCATGAGGCTGGGCTACGGTCCCGCACACCGTTAGGCCGTCTTCCGCTCACGCCCCAACATCGTGCAGCCCGCCTCCAGTGGTGTCGCGACAGGCGTGAATGGAGGGACGAATGGAGACGTGTCGTCTTCAGCGATGAGAGTCGCTTCTGCCTTGGTGCCAATGATGGTCGTATGCGTGTTTAACGCCGTGCAGGTGAGCGCCACAATCAGGACTGCATACGACCGAGGCACACAGGGCCAACACCCGGCATCATGGTGTGGGGAGCGATCTCCTACACTGGCCGTACACCACTGGTGATCGTCGAGGGGACACTGAATAGTGCACGGTACATCCAAACCGTCATCGAACCCATCGTTCTACCATTCCTAGACCGGCAAGGGAACTTGCTGTTCCAACAGGACAATGCACGTCCGCATGTATCCCGTGCCACCCAACGTGCTCTAGAAGGCGTAAGTCAACTACCCTGGCCAGCAAGATCTCCGGATCTGTCCCCCATTGAGCATGTTTGGGACCGGATGAAGCGTCGTCTCACGCGGTCTGCACGTCCAGCACGAATGCTGGTCCAACTGAGGCGCCGGGTGGAAATGGCATGGCAAGCCGTTCCACAGGACTACATCCAGCATCTCTACGATCGTCTCCATGGGAGAATAGCAGCCTGCATTGCTGCGAATGGTGGATATACACTGTACTAGTGCCGACATTGTGCATGCTCTGTTGCCTGTGTCTATGTGCCTGTGGTTCTTTCAGTGTGATCATGTGATGTATCTGACCCCAGGAATGTGTCAATAAAGTTTCCCCTTCCTGGGACAATGAATTCACGGTGTTCTTATTTCAATTTCCAGGTGTGTATAAGTTGCATTAATAATATGTTACTTTCTTTGTAAAGTTGTTTACAATTCTGTTCTGTTTCAATTGTTCATGTGTGAAATTAATGTTTAGAAAACTATTCTCATTATTTTATATATTTACTTATGTCATAATTCCTGTAACTCTGATGGATATGTTATTTCGATTCTTTTGTAAAGCCTGTACTACAAATGTTATCTGTATTGTTATGTTCTTTAATGATGTATTTTGTACCTTTGTAATTTTATTTTCATGTTGTAAATTTATAATTATATAGACACCAGTTCTTCAAATTAAGTTACATTTCACTGCACACGTTTCTGTTGGTCATAGTATATGGACAATATGTGAGAAGTAGGGACTGTTAGTGTTTGCACGTGTGTTAATATTCAGCAAGGGACTGGATAACACCATTGCTGGTTCTAAGGACTTTTCAAAAAAAATTTTTGTGAGTGCACAAGTGGTGGTTATGGACTTGCTATATTTTCCGCAAGACTCTTCAATAGTGATTGTACACCTGCACAGTCACAACAGATGGCTGCTGGCCATCTCTACAAGGACTACAGTGGGTCTACACCTTTGGTGATCCACCAATACAATTATTTCTATAAGGACTACAGTGAGTCTACACCTTTGCTGACTCACCAGTACCATTATTTCTACAAGGACTGCAGTGGGTCTGCACCTCTGGTGGCCCACCTATACCATACTCTCTACCAGGACTACAGTGGGTCTGCTCTGTGATGACCTAACTACCAATATTCTTCAAAACGTCGACTGACTCTGCTGTGGGTTTGCTCTGTTGTGGACCAATACCTGTCTGCATGTCAAGAGTCAGCACTGTCTTTCCATTGGAAGGACAACACTACTTCTTCAAGATTGCATGGAAATCCACTAATTCCGTGTGCATTTTCTTTTACTGCTCAGACTTTGAGAAAAACACTGCAATTTTACTGTGATGAAGAATCTGGACTGTCTTTATAGACTGTGAGAAAATTTTAGCTTTTGACCAACATTGTATCAATAAGTGTGTGCCTTTGATATCTTTGTTATAGTAATTAAGAAAAATTTTATCAAATCATTATTGGCCACTGCCCAAAATAATTTGTAAAATTTTTTGTGGGGAGCATGGGGGCTATGTAAGTAGGCTGTTTATGTTTTCTTATTGGTAACGCCACGTAGCGCTCTGGCTGTGCTGTGTGCAGTCTGTGGCTGGTTTGCATCGTTGTCTGCCATTGTAGTGTTGGGCAGCGGCAGCTGGATGTGAACAGCGCGTAGCGTTGCGCAGTTGGAGGTGAGCCGCCAGCAGTGGTGGATGTGGGGAGAGAGATGGCGGAGTTTTGTAATTTGTCATGAACTGCTATATATATGATGACTATTAAGGTAAATACATTGTTTGTTCTCTATTAATATCTTTCATTTGCTAACTATCCCTATCAGTAGTTAGTGCCTTCCGTAGTTTGAATCTTTTATTTAGCTGGCAGTAGTGGCGCTCGCTGTATTGCAGTAGTTCGAGTAATGAAGATTTTTGTGAGGTAAGTGATTTCTGAAAGGTATAGTTTAGTGTTAGTCAGGGCCATTCTTTTGTAGGGATTTCTGAAAGTCAGATTGCGTTGCGCTAAAAATATTGTGTGTCAGGTTAAGCACAGTCCTGTATAATTGTTCAAAGGGGACGTTTCAAAAGATCTGAAAGCATAATGTAAACTTTTTAGCGCACTGGCGAATCTAGTATCACCGCAGAGGAGGTAGAGTACATTTACTGGACATTTTCATCCCTTCATCACAGAACCACTGAGAGCTATTTTAATATCCTTTCACTCCATCGTTCCCGGCCGGGGTGGCCGAGTGGCTCTAGGCGCTTCAGTCAGGGACCGCGCAATCACTAAGGTCGCAGGTTCGATCCTGCCTCGGGCATGGATGTGTGTGATGTCCTTAGGTTAGTTAGGTTTAAGTAGTTCTAAGTTGTAGGGGACTGATGACCTTAGAAGTTAAGTCCCATAGTGCTCAGAGACATTTGAACTCCATCGTTAAATGTCACTGATCCCATAGCACTGCCTTTGGGTGACATGTGTCAATCAGAAGAACTTTAAAATAATTCCGAAAAAATCTATGTACTCTTGAGATACAAAACTAAACCGCACATACTTTAAGGACAATGTCGGGTCAGCTCAATGTATTAGGTTGATGTATCACGCCGTGGTGTTTTTCCATAAGTTTAACAGATCCACATAATATAGATTCTAAACATCAATACTATATTCTCCTTCACTATTTACAAAAGCCTGTCAACACTGGGGTAACTTTTCGATTCAGCGATGTAGAAATGGGTTCAAATGGCTCTGAGCACTATGAGACTTAAGATCTGAGGTCATCAGTGCCCTAGAACCTAGAACTACTTAAACCTAACTAACCTAAGGACATCACACACATCCATGGTCGAGGCAGGATTCGAACCTGCGACCGTAACGGTCGCGCGGTTCCAGACTGAAGCGCCTAGAACCGCTCAGGCGTACAGGCCGGCCGATGTAGAAATAATATGGTTTTGAGGCGAAGAACTCGCCGAACAGTGTTCGGAAAGTTCCTTGAAGGTTGTTCGATAGTGAGCGGAAAAGGTGAAAGTCTGAGGGCACAAGATCAGGTGAATAAAATGGTTGCAGAATGACTTCCCAACTCAACTTCTGTATAGTGCTTTTTGTCAGTCTAGCAGAATGCGGGTTGGTGTTATCGTGGAGCAGCATCACTTGACGCAGTCTTCCTGGTCTTTGTTCCTGGATGGCGTTTGCAAGACTTCTCATTTGTTGAGAATAAGTGTCAGCAGTGATGGTTCACCTTGGGGAAGTAGTTCGTAGTACACCACACCGTAGCTTTGTTCGCATCAACCATTCCTTCCTTTTGCTGATATTAGCATAACGACATCATTGCTCGTCACCAGTAACGATTCAGGAAGGAGTGGTAAGTGTTTACGAGCCAATGAATGGCAAGCAAGCAGAGATGCACATATGGCCACCCACAGATTTTTCTGATTTTGGCTTGCATCATGCGGTCCACATACACTCGATTATTGAACCTTTCTCATTGCATGCAAATGTCGCACGTTGGTAGAACGATCACATTTCATCACATTTGGCACTTGTCGAGTACACGGATACGGATCATTGTTGATTAATGCGTTTGAATGCTGTTCAGCAACCCCGAAAGTCTTTCTGAACATGGAGAGTCACAATTGTCGAAATTATCCTGGTTAAAACGAGAAAATCACGTTCTTGTTTTGCCCTGCCCGATGGCGTTATTCCAATACGTGGCCCAAATGTTTCTGGCTGCTTCCGCTGCTGGCAACAGAAACGGAAGAATATGACAGAATCGTTCGAATTCTCCACTTGGCACTCCTTATTCTAGCCTCCACTCCTCCGCTCCCTATCTCCAAATGATGAACGAGAATATGTAAACTCAAATAACAATAGTGAACTACAAACAAAAAAAATGACAGTCGGTAAATAAAGTCCCAGCATCTGCAATATCAACGTTCGAAACAAAATCAATACGAACTTATGCACTATTCTAATATTACTAATTTCTGAAGTAGAATTGATGTCCATATTCTACAGAGCAATTATGAGAGCGTGCTGAAAAGTACTGGCTGCGAATTTTTGATGAGGAACTTCTTAAAGCATTCTAAATACTATAAACGTTAAGTAAATCTTTATTCTTCATGTGTACGTATTTATTTCTCCTCATAGTCTCCTCGAGGACAAACACATTAGTCGCAAAGAGAGAACAGTTTGTTGATAGGGTCACCGTAGAATGTTTAAAGTGCACCGCTTCATCACTATTAAAGTCAAGTTCTCGAAGATGTTGTTTACATTTTGGAAAGAGATAAAAATCGGACTGGACACAGTCGGGACTGTGACCCAAAGGCGACGGATTGTTGCGGATGTCGCAGCGCTCGTGTGTAGCCCGCTATCGCCATGCTCGAGAAGAGAGTGATCTATGGGCGGACGAACTCTTTGAATTCGAACCTCCATTACAGAACGCAGTTCCTCACGCGCCGAAATAGTTACGTTACACACTGCCATGTTAGACGCTACAATTAGAAGTCCTCTAGCGGCAGAGTGCTGCACGTACCTATTTGTGAGGAATATAGATGTAGAATATTGATATCGTTTGTTGTATTTTAAAAAAAACCAAGAGTTTTCGCATAAAGAATTCGGAAGCAATACCAATATATTGCAGAAAATATGTCTGTAGTGAGCGGCAGATATTAGTTTTTAATTATTCAAACGTTCATTTCCGCCGTAAGCTTCTGTAGGAAGTAGACGTATTTCACTCAACACCTCTAAGATAAACGTTGTGAGGTAATTATTACTAGTCGGACAATGCTACACCCCCTGATGACGTCACTGGTTCCCCCATCCGGCATGTGGTTACCTTCCCCTTCCTATTCCCTCCTCCACCACCCCTGGAAATGGCGGTAAATTGAAATTTTGGCGGGAAATTCAAAAAGCTTATGTGAAATTCAAATTTATTGGTGGGAATGTCTGGAGACCATGTGACCTAGTTCACAACACCACTAACAGAGGGCGCTGTTGGCCCTCCCCCACTCCGCTCTCACCTCTCCCCTAGCCTCCTCTTCCCTCCCCTCCTCAACTCGTGAGGAAACTTCATTCTGTGGTGGGCTGCTGGACAGAATGGGCGTAAGTCTTTACTTTGCACACAGTGCAGTATATTGTTTCTTTACAGAGTTGGAGTTGCCACTGATCGATCACGAAAGAGCATGTCCATCGAGTTTCATCAATAACTGCTAGATGTGGAGTGGATATTTTCGCTATTAGTATAGCACTGGAGAGTTGCTCCAGCCAATCTAGCCAATAGCCTATATGGGACAAACCCATATAGGCCGGGGTGGGCAGTCAGCGGCACAGTTCGCTGCTCTTCAGCCAAGTGGCAATACAAATAAAAAAAGGTCCATGTAAAAAACACAGTTGGCAGTATGAGCAGTGCACAAAAATACACTCAAGTTGCATGCACATGTTAAAAGTTGGGCACAGTATTAAAACACACCAGAACAATGACACTTTAAAAACCACTGCACAAGACGAAGCACAAATGCTGAATAGTGAAAACTGGCAGGAGGGACCTGCTAAGGTAGAGGAGGGCTGAGAGGAGTGAAAAGAGGGGAGGGGATAGGAGAGTGGGGGAGGGGGCTGAACAGTGTGGGATGGAAAGAAAGGGGGTTGGGGGGGGGGCGCACCAAGGAACAATTTGGAAATTTGAAGTAACCTCTTACGGGACCAAACTGCTGAGGTCATCTGTCCATAAGCTTGCACACTACTTAATCTAACTTAAACTAACCTATGCTAAGGACGACACACACACCCACGCCCAAGGGAGGACTCAAACCTTTGACTGGGGAGGCTGTGTGGACCATGACAAGACGCTCAGCTACCCCACATAGCACGCACCAAGGAGCAGAACATGGGTGGTGTGGGAGATGTAGAGGGAACTTAAGTCAGGAATGAGTGCAGACATGCAGAAGGGGTGCATTGGAAGGGGAAAGGATAGAGGAGGGAGCAAAAAACCGCTCAGAGGAAGGGAAGAGGAGGGGAGAAGGATCCCTGAGGAAGGGGATGAGGAGGGGGAAGGTGGGTTAGAGTTGGCAGGAGAGGTAGATATCAGGGCAAAGCTCATCATCTTGGAGGGGTAGGTGCTGTAAGTTGCACTGGGGAAGGACGTGTATGGTGTGGAGATGGAGAGGGCGGGGACACCACGGTAAAGGTGTGGCAATGGGCTTGGGCTAGAGAGGACAAAACAGAGAATGTGGGGATCGAGTCTGCAGACGATTTACAGGGTGCGGATGTGTTCGAGGAATAGGAGAAGATGTGGGAAGGGGATGGGGTCGTGGAGGGTCTGTGTGGGAATGGGAGGTGGATACAAAAGAGGAGGCAGAGTGCATGGCACTCAAGGATTCGGAGGGCTTTATAGAATCTGGGTGGGGCTGAAATCTAGACAAGGCTGGCATAACAAAGGATGGGATGGATGAAGGATTTGTAGGTATGAAGGATGGTGGAAGGATGCAGTCCCCATGTCCGACCAGACAGGAGTTTCAGGAGGTGGAGTCTATTGTGGTCTTTGTGTTGGCTCATAAGGAGACAGGGAGTCCAGATGAGGTGATGGTTGAGGGTAAGGCCAAGGTATCTCAGGGTAGAAGTGAGGAGGATGGGTCAACCACAAATGGTGTAAAAATTGTGGAGCCAGAAAGAGTGGGTGGTACAACCTAATATGATTGTCTGGGTCTTGGAAGAGTCCATGTGAAGAAGGTACTGGTTGCGCCAAGCAGTGAACTGGTCGACTTAGGTTTGAAGGGTACAATGGGACTGTTGAAGGATAGGATAAAGGGCCAAGAAGGCTTTGTCATAACCAAATTGGAGAAGCTGAACAGGTGGGTGAGGTGTGGACATACCTGCAGTATACAGGAAGTAGAAGAGAGGGGAAAGGACAGAACATTTGGGCACACCAGCAGTGGGATAGAAAGTACAGGAGTTGGTATTGTAGTTAGTGACATAGGAGGGACGATGGGAGAGGAAGGAAGCAATGAGATGTGCAAAATTAATAGTAAGAGCATAGTTTAAAGAGGAGCCTGGGATGCCAGACATGGTCATAGACGGTCTGGAGGTAGAGGGAAACGAAAATAGCAGTGTGTCAGGTGTTAAGTGGATGGAAAGCAGATTGGTAAGGTTAAGGAGCTGGTCATTAGCTGAGAAGGTGGCCAGAAGCCACAGTGGGTAAGAGGAAGGAGGAGGTGTTGGTTAAGGTGGTGGTGAATATGGTTGGAGAGGATGACTCAAAGATCTTATTGAACATTGAGGTGAGGCTGATGGGACAACAGGAAGTAATTTTAGAGGAGGTTTGTTGAGTTCAGGGAACAGCAGGATGTGAGAAGGCTTCAACAGGTCATGGTAAAATCTGGTGAAGAGGAAGAAATTATATAGGGTTGCCTATGACCATGTCTGGCATGCCAGGCTCCTCTTTAAACTCCAGAACTATGCTCTTCCTATCAATTTTGTCCAGCTTGTTGCTTCCTTCCCCTCCCATTGTCCCTTCCATGTCATTATCCACAGTACCAACTCCTGTACTTTTTATCCCACTGATGGCATCCCCCAAGGCTCTATCCTTTCCCCTCTCCTGTATAATGTAAGGACAGAAAGGAAGGAGGGGGGATTCACTGAGGTGGCTGTAGGTGCCACTATCGTGACCAGGGGTGGTGTTGCATTTGGAGCTGAGTATGAGTCTGATGTCGTGTGTGGTAATGGGAGTGTTTTTGTCTGATGGGTGTAACTGATCCAAATGGTTCAAATGGCTCTGAGCACTATGGGACTTAACATCTGAGGTCATCAGTCCCCTAGAACTTAGAACTACTTAAACCTAACTAACCTAAGGACGTCACACACATCCATGCCCGAGGTAGGATTCGAGCCTGTGACTGTAGCAGTCGCACGGTTCCGGACTACAGTGCCTAGAACCTCATGGCCACCACGGCCGGCTAACTGATCCAAGTTCTGGAAACTGAGAGCAAGTGGCAGGACAGATATAATGGATCGTTCAAGGACCTTGGAGAAGAGGAAGTAATCAAAGTGAGGATTGTCGGGAATGGAGAAGACCTCAGAGAGGTGGAAAGCAAAATGGTTAGCCTTAATGAAGTTGTTAGGGAAGGGGCAGTCGTCATGGAGAAGGGGAAGACGCAAGGTGGTATGGCTATCGGTATGGCGGTGGAAAGCAGACCAGTGCTAGGAGGAGTTGACAGAGAGGATGAGGTTGAGGCATGTACATGTCTCGTACCAGTCCCAGTGTTTCCCTGCTGTTAAGAGGTTTTGGATATATGATCGTAACTGCCGGTGATGGAGGGGTGTATCCCAGTCATAGGTGTGGAGGAAGGAGTAGTAGAGCCCGTGAGATTCACAGAGAAGAAGAATGGCCTGTGGAGAAAGAATAGGGTGGTGAGGGTGGATAAGTTTGGTAGGAACTAGGGCCTCCATGTCATCAGTAATGGTCTTCTGGAGGAAGGACAATGCATTCATAGTAGTCATTCCAGTCAGCAAGGCGGCAGTCATGGACAGACTTTGGAGGCGCAGCAGGATGGGGGCAGGAGGGAGGTGATGGCAGAGGAGATGGCGAGAAGGGCTGGGAGGTGATCACTACCAGTGGGGTCGAGGACGTCCATGGTGATTTGACCAAGGAAGCTGGGGGAAGTGGGGATGACATTCTATGTGGAGTTACTTTTGAGACTGAAGGTTATTGGGTCACAGCTGTGGATGTTGAGGTCCGCAGCAATTGCAGAGGTGTAGAAAGTGTGGTCAACATAAGAGATGAAGTCGTAGGGGAGAGGAGCTGTGGAACCAACATAGATAGCAGCATAGGGGAAAAAACGCTGAGGATGAGACGTTTGGTTAGGTCATTGAGCAGGGATTGTGGCCAAACAGGGATAAGCCTGAGGTAACCAATAGTAACCGCATTTCATGTGTGAGGAATGGGATTCTTGGTGTAGTGAAGGAGATAGGGAGAGGTGAAAACAACTTGGTGAGGTTGGAGGAAGGTTTCATCAACGATGAAGGAGTCGACCTGGTTCTGGGACAGGGTGTGCATGAAGAGGTATCTGTTCGCAGGGAGGGGCAAATATGTAGGTACAGGAGACAATACTGTTGGCATGCGACAGGGGGAGGGGGGAGGGCTTAAACGAAGTTTTATAGGTGGGTGAAGGTGAAGTGGACCTGGTTGTGGGAGTATGTGGCCCAGATAGTCAAATGGAAGATAGAACAGGCAGCAAGGGAGATCTGATGGAGAGTGTGGGGCTTTGGAAGGGGTGGATATTCTGGAGGAGGATGGACAGGAACCAGACAATATCTTTGGCTGTAGGGGGAGGGGAGAATGAACTGTTAGGATGGCTGGGCTGATCTATGAGGTGAAAGGGGAATTGAGAGCTCTGGGTTGGTGGGAGGGTGTTTGGCCTTACATTTGGAGGAGTAGATGGGGTTGGGTTCATTGCAAGCCTCGGGAGAAGGAGGAGAGACGAGATAAGGACACTGTTTGAGGAAGCGGGAGGATTTACAATGGGGGCAGGTGGGGGTTTTTTGCAGTTTTATGTGGTCATTGTAGAGGGGACAGCACTGACACCGGTATGATTCAGGAGGAGAATGGGAAGGTTCAACAGGACGGTGACAGTTGAAAATCAAGGCTCCCTGAGTGAGGAGGTGATCTGTGGAGGGGGCAGAATCTGTAAACACATGCATTAGGATGGCAGGGCAGGAGTTGTTAAAGATATGTCAAGCCGAGTGAATTTCCAGGGTGGGGTGGGCATTCAATTCCACCAACACCTCCACTTCTGTTACCACAGGGCCCAGTTTTGTGATCGGGGTGATGAGGGTTGGTGGATGATGAGGGAGTTTGGGCTGATGGGGAGAGAAGGAGATAAGAAAAAGTGTGAGAGATGCATGTGGGCCAAAGGTGATGCAGGGAAGTTTCCAGAGGAGATTGGTGTGGAAAGAGGGAGAGAGAGATTTGATGAAAGAGTCTCTGTGGGGGTAAGTTGAGCAATGGAGAACTGGAGATATACTCGTAGATTTCGAGGGTGAGGGTGTGTGCATTGATGAATATAGGACTGGGGTAGGGGTTGTAAAGGACAAATGTATGCAGCCCAGGGATCTGAAGATGCAGGAGGGTGGGTGGTATCCATGGGGGGGGGGGGACTAGAAGGAAGAGGGGCAGGTGGTGGTCACTTAGAGCAGGGGATGGATGTGAGGTCACCATTCAGACATTTGGGGTTTTTTTGTTGGCAGTGGCCTGGGAGGAGGGGTGAAGATCTGGTTGGACTGGGAGGCAGGCCACTCATGTAAGGTGGAGGCACTTTGAAGGGAGGGTGGGTGCTCTGTGGTGGCTACAGTGGCGCGGCAAGTGGTGACACGGGTGGGGGAAGCAGGGATGGTCTTTTTTTTTTTTTTGGTCATCAGTCTACTGACTAGTTTGATGCGGCCCGCCACGAATTCCTTTCCTGTGATAACCTCTTCATCTCAGAGTAGCACTTGCAACCTATGTCCTCAATTATTTGCTTGACGTATTCCAATCTCTGTCTTCCTCTACAGCTTATGCCCTCTACATCTCCCTCTAGTACCATGCAAGTCATTCCCTCATGTCTTAGCAGATGTCCTATCATCCTGTCCCTTCTCCTTATCAGTGTTTTCCACATATTCCTTTCCTCTCCGATTCTGCGTAGAACCTCCTCATTCCTTACCTTATCAGTCCACCTAATTTTCAACATACGTCTATAGCACCACATCTCAAATGCTTCAATTCTCTTCTGTTCCGGTTTTCCCACAGTCCATGTTTCACTACCATACAATGCTGTACTCCAGATGTACATCCTCAGAAATTTCTTCCTCAAAATAAGGTCGGTATTTGATATTAGTAGACTTCTCTTGGCCAGAAATGCCTTTTTTGCCATAGCGAGTCTGCTTTTGATGTCCTCCTTGCTCCGTCCGTCATTGGTTGTTTTACTGCCTAAGTAGCAGAATTCCTTAACTTCATTGACTTCGTGACCATCAATCCTGATGTTAAGTTTCTCGCTGTTCTCATTTCTACTACTTCTCCGATTTACTGTCAAACCATACTGTGTACTCATTAGACTGTTCACTCCGTTCAGCACATCATTTAATTCTTCTTCACTTTCACTCAGGATAGCAATGTCATCAGCGAATCGTATCATTGATATCCTTTCACCTTGTATTTTAATTCCACTCCTGAACCTTTCTTATATTTCCATCATTGCTTCCTCGATGTACAGATTGAAGAGTAGGGGCGAAAGGCTACAGCCTTGTCTTACACCCTTCTTAATACGAGCACTTCGTTCTTGATCGTCCACTCTTATTATTCCCTCTTGGTTGTTATACATGTTGTATATGACCCGTCTCTCCCTATAGCTTACCCCTACTTTTTTCTGAATATCGAAAAGCTTGCACCATTTTGTATTGTCGAACGGTTTTTCCAGGTCGACAAATCCTATGAAAGTGTCTTGATTTTTCTTTAGCCTTGCTTCCATTATTAGCCGTAACGTCAGAATTGCCTCTTTCGTCCCTTTACTTTTCCTAAAGGCAAACTGATCGTCACCTAGCGCATTCTCAATTTTCTTTTCCATTCTTCTGTATATTATTCTTGTAAGCAGCTTCGATGCATGAGCTGTTAAGCTGATTGTGCGATAAATCTCGCACTTGTCAGCTCTTGCCGTCTTCGGAATTGTGTGGATGATGCTTTTCCGAAAGTCAGATGGTATACCGCCAGACTCATATATTCTACACACCAACGGGAATAGTCGTTTTGTTGCAACTACCCCCAATGATTTCCGAAATTCTGATGGAATGTTATCTATCCCTTCTGCCTTATTTGACCGTAAGTCCTCCAAAGCTCTTTTAAATTCCGATTCTAATACTGGATCCCCTATCTCTTCTAAATCGACTCCTGTTTCTTCTTCTATCACATCAGACAAATCTTCACCCTCATAGAGGCTTTCAATGTATTCTTTCCACCTATCTGCTCTCTCCTCTGCATTTAACAGTGGAATTTCCGTGGCACTCTTAATGTTACCACCGCTGCTTTTAATGTCACCAAAGGTTGTTTTGACTTTCCTGTATGCTGAGTCTGTCCTTCAGACAATCATATCTTTTTCGATATCTTCACATTTTTCCTGCAGCCATTTCGTCTTATCTTCTCTGCACTTCCTATTTATTTAATTCCTCAGCCACTTGTATTTCTGTGTTCCTGATTTTCCCTGAACATGTTTGTACTTCCTCCTTTCATCAATCAACTGAAGTATTTCTTCTGTTACCCATGGTTTCTTCGCAGCTACCTTCTATGTACCTATGTTTTCCTTCCCAACTTCTGTGATGGCCCTTTTTAGAGATGTCCATTCCTCTTCAACTGTACTGCCTACTGCGCTATTCCTTATTGCTGTATCTATAGCGTTAGAGAACTTCAAACGTATCTCATCATTCCTTAGTACTTCCGTATCCCACTTTTTTGCGTATTGATTCTTCCTGACTAATGTCTTGAACTTCAGCCTACTCTTCATCACTACTATATTGTGATCTGAGTTTCATCCCTGACATAGACTGTCAGTTCAACAGAAATCCGAGATAGAGATGATTTTGACCGTACACTTCGAATTTCCCATGCAAAATGTAGATTCCTCCCTTTAGAAAGAGATACTTTCGAAGGTAGAAGAAATTGATCCTGACACACGTTTTAACTTTTATAGGCACACAAAACTCACAGAACAATTTCGTCTCTCATGTATCGAGAAAAAAGATGAAACGTCTGCTGCTGATTGCCTCTCCCTAGAAACATTTCCATTAGCCCCTAATTTTGTCGTTGCAGTCACTTGGCGAGTCGTGTGTGAGAGTTTGTAATATGTTTGCCCACACTACTTACAAGAAATGGTATAGAGCTCACCTCTCAACTGCCCTTCCATCAGAGTATCGTTAAGCCGTCATATTCTCATGAATCTTACAGTCTTTGGTCTATAGCATTTGAATCCACCTGTTTTTGACTAGTAAGAGATGTTCCCACCAGGCTACAGACCCCTGATAATTCGCTCTAAATTCCATCACTTTCCTACAGCACTGTTCCATTAGTTATTAGGCTGACAGGTAGAGAGCTACTACAGTGAGAAAAATAGCACACTAATGTACAGGAGGAAATTTACAACACCAGAGAGTGTATGTGGACTGTTCACAGTGGATTCTGAAGCATAACACCTACAAATTAATCAATATCGAATGAAGGTCTATAAATATCACTCTTTATACGTCCTAATCTCCTTTGTCATGCTCAATGATTACTAGAACTACGACAATGTAATGATGACAGAGTCTTCATTGACAGTGTCTCTCTCTCTCCCAGTATATTTGGAAACAAACAACGTGTGCATGTTGACAACAATAACACGTGGTGACCCATTAAATATACTTGATAGGCGACCTGTAATCGAAGTCGCTTCCACTGACTTGTGCAACATTTTGTCACCTGTTGTGGAGGACGACCATGTCGATTATCAGTCACAAGGAGAGGGCTCTTCAGTTGTTGTTTGATACACTGCTTTTCGCTGTAACACATCTAAGCAGTGTATGACTACAGCTGTGTACACAGCCTCACACTTTGTTTTTCTACCATGACTTCGATATCTATGTCAGGTGCTAAACCAACATTAACACATTTTGATCTATTGGCTCTCAGCCGGTCGGAGTGGCCGAGCGGTTCTAGCCACCTCAGTCCCGAACTGTGCTGCTGCTAGTCGCAGGTTCGAATCCTGCCTCGGGCATGGATGTGTGTGATGTCCTTTAGTTGGTTAGGTTTACGTAGATCTAAGTCTATGGGACTGATGACCTCATATGTTAAGTCTCATAGTGCTCTGAGCCATTTGAACCATTTGCATTGGCTCTCACAGAAAGCTGGGCATTGATTGGTGTAAACTATGCTGGTATCATAACACACAGGATGGTTGAAATAAAAGACAAAGTAGGTGTTTCTTATTGACAAAAATGTGGAGAACATCGCAACGTATGGAAACTGGAAGAGTTTGTGACATTTTCGAGTGTTCCAAACAGCCATCCAAAGGTGATGACATGTACATTTAGTCTCATCTTCCATAGTGACAGGGTAGCAGATGTCTTGGTGTTCTGTTTCAAAGGGACCAAGAGCACTGGCTCTACATGTTGCACTTGTGTAAGCGATCACTGTTTCCATGCTGGCCATCTCTGGTATTTGTTGCTCCCACCAAAACTCTCTCCATCTCAAACAAGTCGTGTCTGTCATTCATTGTGTGATAATCATCAGTGTACCAATGGATGGATCGTATGGAAAAAAGACATCATTGATATGAGTCGATGTACTGTAATAACAACACAGTTGATACTCTGATCAATTTTAGCAGTTTTATCAGATTTTGCATAATTTAAACGCCTGCAGCATACTTCCCAAAAAATTTAAGTCACAGCTAAACCACCTCTCCACTACTCTGCGGGTACCATATACTAGATTGAAATTGTAGATAGTGACTGTGCAGTATGTTCATTCATTGTTAATTCTCGAACATATACACTGAAGTATACCATACAACATCCAATACCGATGCAGTAGCTTTATCTACATTTTTCTAGCATTTCAATATTACTGTGGAATTTATGATTACGGTTGGCCATCATTCCCTATGTGAATGGGTGTCACAGAGAATTATCGCATTAATTGGATAAAGTTGGATATTGAAGTATCTCTCCATATTGTCTTTGACTAACCCACCCTGCAACACTGTCGGCGATTTAATTTGCATCTGACCAGAAGTAGGAGGGTACTATATTCATCAATCCCACACCTCATGAAGGAACAGAGCAAGCTGAGTCAGTCACTGCTGTTCAGCAAAGACTGTTCAGCACCAGTCTTGCTTATGGCACCTGTCCAATTGCAAAAGGTCTGTACTGGTACGTGCTTGTCAAGGATGTTAGTACCATTTATTTGTGTATAGTATATACTGGAATGTTGTGGTGATATAACAGACAGTTGAAGCGTCCCCTTTTTACAACAGTTATACCAGACTGAGCTTAAACTGACATACAATATTTTTAGCGCAACGCAATCTGACTTTCAGAAATCCCTACAAAAGAATGGCCCTGACTAACATTAACCTATACATTTCACAAATCGCTTACCTCACAAAAATCTTGGTTACTCGAACTACTGCAGTACAGCGAGCGCCACTACTGCCAGCTAAATAAAAGATTCAAACTACGGAAGGCACTAACTACTGATAGGCATAGTTAGCAAATGAAAGATTTTAATAGAGAACAAACAATGTATTTACCTTAATAGTCATAATATATATAGCAGTTCATGACAAATTACAAAACTCCGCCATCTCTCTCCCCACATCCACCACTGCTGGCGGCTCACCTCCAACTGTGCAACGCTACGCGCTGTTCACATCCAGCTGCCGCTGCCCAACACTACAATGGCAGACAACAATGCAAACCAGCCACAGACTGCACACAGCACAGCCAGTGATTCTCACACAGAGTGCTACGTGGCGTTACCAATAAGAAAACCTAAACAGCCTATTTACATAGCCCCCATGCTCCCCACAAAAAATTTTACAAATTGTTTTGGGCAGTGGCCAGTAATGTTTTGATAAAATTTTTCATAATTACAATAACAAAGATATCAAATGCACACACTTATTCATACAATGTTGGTCAAAAGCTAAAATTTTCTCACAGTCCATAAAGATAGTCCTGATCATTCTTCATAATAGTAATTACAGTTTTTTTTCACAAAGTCTCATTAGTAAAAGAACTTGCACACAGAAGTAGTGGATATCCATGCAGTCTTGAAGAAGTAGTGTTGTCCTTCCAACGGAAAGACAGTGTTGACTCTTGACATGCTGACAGGTAATGGGCCACAACAGAGCAAACCCACAACAGAGTCATTCGACGTTTTGAAGAATATTGGTAGGTAGGTCATCACAGAGCAGACCCACTATAGTCTTGGTAGAGAGTATGGTATAGGTGGGCCATCAGAGGTGCAGACCCGCTGCAGTCCTTGTAGAAATAATGGTATTGGTGGGCCATCAAAGATGCAGCCCCAATGTAGTCCTTGTAGAGATGGCCAGCAGCCATCTGCTATCTGCTGCGACTGTGCAGGTGCATAATCACCATCGAAGAGTCTTGCAGAGAAGATAGCAAGTCCATAAACCACCACTTGTGCACGCACAGAGTTTTTGGAATTGTCCTTAGAAGTCTTGCAGACAATATAGCAAGTCCATAAACCACCACTTGTATGCTCACGAAGTTTTTGGAATTGTCCTTAGAACCAGCAATGCTGTTATCCAGTCCCTTGCTGAATTATTAACACACGTGCAAACACTAACAGTCCCTACTTCTCACATATTGTCCATATACTATGACCAACAGAAACGTGTGCAGTGAAATGTAACTTACAAGTTAATAATATGATGAACTGGTGTTAATTATAATTTTATAACATAAGAATACAACTACATAGGTACAAAATACATCATTAAAGAACATAACAATACAGATAACATTTGTAGTAAAACAGGCTTTACAAAAGAATAGAAATAAACATATACATCAGTGTTACAAAAATAATGACATAAGTACATACATAAAGATCAGAATAACTTTTGAAACATCACCTTCACATATGAGCAACAAAACAGAATAAATATGTCTCAACATCTTTACAAAGTAAATAACATAGTATTAGAAAAATTCTACAACATAGCTCTCATCAGCTAAACACATAAAGACAGGAAAAACACAAATACACAAGGGTACACAAACATATAGTATAATAACACAAAAGGAAAGGACAGGGTTTGTTTTACTGCAGTATTTTGCAAACAAAACTTTCTTTACTTCTTGGAGATCTCCCTTCATTCATCATTATTCCCAAAAAGTCCTATCTATACCTGCTTTCTGTACTCTATTCATATTTCTTTCAAAATAATTATTTCTCAGTGCACAATACTCATTTTTGCCAAATCTGTTTCTTATATCTTCTCAATGTGTTTCTTCCAATTCATCGCAACTCATTCTCTTATATACCCCCTCTTAAGCTAACTTAAATCTACTGAGCTCAGATACTAAACTAAGGAACGAGGCAATGCAGCAGCACAAAACAATTAACACAAACAGCAGTGATAAAAAAGTGGAAATTTGCAAAGCAAGCTACAGTAAATCTAAATTACCAAGCAATTCAACATTACAACTAATATGAGGCAATGCGCAGCAAACAAGAAAAATAAATCTGGCTTAGAAGAGTAACACAAATTAAAATTCAGTAGCACTATGCCTGGCAAACAGCAGCAGAAAATGCTACAACTAATACCTAAGCATGGCAAAGTTCAAGCAGAAAAAATATTACACTAAAGACAACAATGCAGAAAAAGGGAAATGTCTATTCACATCTTAATATCTATGTCATTAAAGTGGTGCACCACAAGAAGTTATTCTACCAAAAAAGTTACCAAGTACTTGAAAAGAATATTATGAATGCAGTTCCTGTGAAGGTAAATGTCTTTTTGTGCTCCCTCATTTTTTTTGAAAAAAATTATTATTTACTCGATCTGTAGATAGAAAATATTTATATTAGTACATCTATAAAATTTTATTTCAACCAATGCTGCAGTGCAGCTAGAAACTAGATATTAAACAAAATGAGCAAATATGTACACAGGAAGGCATGAAACATCATTCATTAGCCATATGGCATTTCATAATGCAGTAAACAATCTTTCAACTAGCAAGACAATAGACATAAAATGTTTCTCATCATTTCATTTCAGTAAATATCATAAATTAAGAACTCTACAGTGTAATCATGTTTTCAAGTTTGAGGGTGTCGTATTTACGATGCTTTCTATAAAGGAATGTCAATAGTGAGGATAATGGCCTCCCTTTTTTTTCTCCACCTGTACCTCTGAAAGGCACATGCAAATGGCTTTTTTTTCAGGCGACTGTCGCCCAGCTGGGTGTCCACAACGCATTACATGCAGGTGGTCACTTAACTTTCTTACCGAAATATTTACGACACCAGTTTCCGCTACAGTGGCAGTCTCATATAAAAAATTTCAGAGGTCGAGAATTTGCGTTACAAATCTGTAGAAACAAAATGCTATTGATATAACAGTGTTCAAAAAATTTTCGCTGGCATTGTGACACATTCACGCATAACTCTTAAACTACGATTCTTGGTTTACAACATCCTTTTTCACAAGTCTGAGTCCCTAACCACTACTCATTATTCCTTACCTTATTACACATATACATATTCGTCGACACTTCTTCAATATTTCATCATAAGAAATACGTAGCATAATGAAATTGCTCATATAGCATCAGCTTATTTATCACAAACATACCTCAGCAGCATAATACACATCGTCATCGTAAAAATATCATAACATCTCAGTCAAATCTCAAAAACGTCGTAGCTTTCTCCAATAATTTCAAAACCTAAAAAAAAATTCTCTGCTCATGTCAAAAGTGTCTTCTGCCTCAAACTCACTTTAAAAATCATGCTCCCATACCAAATACCTCATTCAAAGCTCTTATGGTATCACAATGGTTCCGAAAAAATATGAACAATTCACGAAGTACAGACAAAAATACAATTTCGTAAATGTGAAGATATCCAACTGTGTAATTACGTAAACATCTGTCACTGCCATAGTAAAAAAGTTTCTCTCTCTCAGTTAAATGATCAGATAGCTGTGTAATTTGTGTGTTAGAGAAATATGGTACCGATGTGTAAAGTTTTATAAGCAAATACCATATTAGCTAGGGCTCCTTGTGCTTGCCAGACACATGGTACACAAAGTAAGCATGAACCCCCCCCTGAGGATTAATGTAATTACACCCTCAGGTGTTACAGATTACAGCAATGGAATGAAATCTATCACGGAAAACTTTCTTTGTAATTCAAAAATTTTTAAAAATAAATGTTTTAAGTACAAAATTAATCACTGAAATGCGTGTCCTGTAGAGCTAAACTGTGCGGCTTGTAAGATAATCTCTGTGGAAGTGTTGCAGTTATCGTCCTCCGAAAGCTAAGTTCCGCAAAAGTCAATGTACTTACCTCATGATAAACAAAAGTGAAATGCTTTCCGTATAGATATCTTAGTTATTACTCTTATTACTGTGATGAAGAAAGTACTGTGCTGTAACGTATTGTTGTGCTACAGAAAAGGCTATCTCCATGTAGCTATACCACAAAACTTACTACTAAAACATGTTTTACTTTACAGAAGAATTCAGAAAAACTGTGCAGATATAAAACAGATACACCGCAAAAGCAACATTGTAAATTGTCACTCATTAGTAGCGTCGTGATAAAATCGTGTAGCTGTTACATAAACTAATCACTGTGTCATCTGGTATCTCACATAAAGTACTTTAAATCCAGAATGTATTTTCAAGTAAACCAAAATGTTGCATAAAAATCTCATTAGCAGTGCCGGTACATGTTCGAAGTATGTAAGCCTGATAGTCGTTACGTAATCGTGCAGCTAACAAGCAAGAATGTGCAAATAACAACACTGTGTCGTCTGTTCACTATAACAATGCATTTGTAATTTCTGTTTAAATAAGTTCTCTTGGTTCTTGACTGGATATTTAACTTCAAACACTGTTGTATGTTAACAGATTCTAAGTCTGACAAAGCATACTAGTAATGTAAAGTGAAAAGTTATATGGCAATGACAAACTTAAAAAGCAGATTGTCTTTCAATAAACGGCTTTACCTGTGAAATGTGGTGTAAACCTTTACTCTTCCTAGTACGCAGAGTTTCAACTGAAAAGAAATTGTCATGTTTTATACGTCGGTAAGGAATGTTAAATCTTTCCTCAAGGTTAGCGTCTGTGTTATTTTTCTCGGAGCCAGCGGGCGCACACGGCTGCCTGCTGTGCGAGTCATTGTCTGTCTCTTTGTTGGCGCGCGCCGTTATTGGAATTAGGAGACCTAACTTCGACAAATTCACTCTGACGAGAAGGCCCTGCCCTGTTTGAATCCCGCCAGTTCTGATGCAATTCAGGTCTGTCATTACGAATATATCGTCTGTCGTCATGTCGGTAGATTCCGTAGTTTCTTCCTTGTCCGTCACGTGGTGGAGAATTTCTCCCTGAATCGTAACTGTGCGCCGAACTGTTGCGTCTGAAGTTATTCTGCCTCCCTTGATAATAATTGTTTTGGTTCCCATATTGTCTGTTTCTCTGATTGTCTCTGTGATAGTCATTACTACGGAAATGCGATCTTTCTCTGTAACTATTATTACTCTGCGAGTGGTTGTCATATGGGTGGTATCTGTTTTGGTCACGATTTGCGTTGTAAGAATAGACTTGTTGTGTCCAGTTATTGTTTCTGTCGTCACGGAATTGTGACGGATGTGACCTGTAGTGATTGTTTTCCTGTTTTCGCATCCCACGACTGTCTGTGTCAATTTCTAATTCTTGTAACAGTCCCTGAAAAGCTTCAATGTCGTCTTTGCAACGTCCTGCTAAAATAATATGTCGTAAATGTTCAGGCAATTTGATTAAGCAAATGCGGATGAGATCTGAAGGGCTGTATGGGTTTGAAAGATACTGATTCTTATGCAACATGTCTTCAAAATATTTGACAAGACTGGAAAATTCAGATTGTTCAAAGTGTTTCATCATCATGATGCTATGTTTTACTCGGTCTTGTGTAGCTTGAGACCAATATGCTGAGAGGAAGGCGTGATTAAAATCTCCTTCACTGTGACAATCGTGAATGACCGATCGCATTCTTACAGCTGGTTCATTCTCCAAGTAGGCACACATAAATTCTAACCTGTGCTCCAATGACCAGTTGGGAGGAAAACAATGAGAAAATTTATGAAGCCATGCTTGTGGATGAATGTCGTTGTCAGAATTCTTAAATGTTTTGAATTTACGTGTAGTAATGAACAGCTTATAGTCAAAATCATCATGTCGGCGAGTCGCATGTCGGTCATTGTTACGTCGTTTCGGCGGTTTTATCTCAAAATTCGGTGCACCTTGCCATTTTCTTTCATAATTTCCGAAGTGTCCTGTGTTATTATTTTGTGGCTGTTCCGTATTTCTAAGTCCCTCTTCCCGTGTTGGAGCGCGAGTGTCCTCTGAAATATGAAATTTTTGTATTACTTGTGCCAATTGATTTTGTACTTCCCGGATTTCTCTTTTGTATTGCGTATTAATTTGATACTGATTTTGTTTGAATTTCTTAATTTGTTCATACTCTTTTGTGTCAGTGATTGCTACAGGTCTTGTGTCATTCAGATCATCATCTACCTTTGCAGATAAGTTAGTGAACTGATCTGAAAGTTCGGACTTCTTTCTCCGATAGTGAACACATTTCCTCAGTGTGTTTTTCTGAACCAAGTTTCAGAGTGTCCATTTGTGTTGAAATCGAATCTACTGTGTCCTTCAAGATTTCCTGAGTTTTTGCAAGTTGCGTAACCGAATCGGTGGATGCAACTGAGTCGAATTTAGCCCACAAGGTCTCATGATTTTCATGAACAATGGTTTGCAGTTCTTTTATGGCTGCTTCGTGATTCTGTAATGCATTTTCATGCCGCGAAAAAATAGGTTGAAAATGCTCACAAATTTGTGTTTTTATGTCATTACAGACTTTTTGACATTTCGATTCAATGTTATGTAACTCAGTAGTTAAATCTTCACGTGTTTGTTCAAGTGTGATGTCTAACTTTTGAAGATTTTGTTCCATTGTGTCTAACTTTTGAAGATTTTGTTCCATTGTGTCTAACTTTTGAAGCTTTTGCTGTGTTTGTCTCTGATTTTGTTCCATTGCGTCTAACTTTTGAAGATTTTGTCCCATTTGTTTCTGATTTTGTTCAAGCGTTGTGTCTAACTTTTGTAGCCTTTGCCCCATTTGTTGCATTAACTGTAATAACAGTGCACTGGTGTCTGAAACATGTTCCTCAGTGCTATTCGGCAGTGCATTTGAACCGGCAATATTCGCATTCTGAGAAGCAGAAAATGTGTCTTGATTTATTTGCGAAAACGGCGAGGACCCAAAACCTAAATCTACAGTATTTGCAAAATTGTGTCCTGTCATTTCGGATTCCTGAGGCGAGCTGTTGCCGAGCGATCGATCGATAATGCTTCCCTGTTCACTACCTGTTTCACTGTCTACACCATTATTTGACGCCCGGTCCATTTACCTATGCACAGTTACCAAATTACTACTTTGAATGTCTGTTACTTCATTACACAGCGGTGCTGGTAAGCTACACTCGTCGTCACTATTGTTTCTCAGTTTACTTTGGAGCCTAGTATTACGTTTTTCACACGCCATAGTTGTCACAATATTTCACACGACAACACAGAAAAGCACAATTTGAAGAGCAAAAATAAGAGAGCACATTAACATATCACTGAAAATAATATCTAGTTAATTGCAGCTGCGAAATACTTGGTGCAAATCTACATGCGTGCCACACCTGTTTTGCTGTACAACGATGAAAGCACAGCCAGTGATTCTCACACAGAGTGCTACGTGGTGTTACCAATAAGAAAACCTAAACAGCCTACTTACACAGTTAAGAAGAATCGTGTTTTATGCGCGATGAAGCTCCAGACAGACGGAGCTTGAAGCATTTTACGTACCAAAAAGGTATGGGGAAGAGAGAATGGACTGTAGAACCTCACGTAAGGCTGCATGGTTCTGCACTTAAACACACTATAATGTTTCAGTCATGTGGCTTCCGAAATGTTAGCAATGTGAAGTGCAACACTCTTAATACTTTATTGTATGACATATACAGGGCATTTCCGTCAGAGTGTACAGAAATATGACAGGACGTAGACAATGCTCCACCGAACAATTTGAGAGAGCGAACCTGGGGTCAGAGAAGCCAGCTTATGGAGATTTGGAAGTAAACTTTTCTACCGCTCTGTCTAGCGTATTTACAACTAACATATATACAAGTTTGCATGTACTGTGCTTTTTATTTACATGTACATTATATATTTCCTGCAAGGAAAAAGACGGCCGCTGTGACCGAGCGGTTCTAGGTGCTTCAGTCCTGAACCGCGCTGCTGATACGGTCGCAGGTTCGAACCGTGCCTCGGGCATGGATGTGTATGGTGTCTTTATGTTAATTAGGTTTAAGTGATTCTAAGTCTAGAGGACTGATGACCTCAGATGTTCATTCCTATAGTGCTTAGATCCATTTGAACCATTTGCAAGAAAAGAAGGAGGACAAGCCTAATTACTAGGAAGTCATGATGCAGTTGTTGTTTACTTTAGTTATCCATAAGGTGGCTCTGTTGTATTTACAGAGCCCCATGACAGAAAATGCTATGAATTAACATGACGATCCACCGCCTGACTTAAGCTTGGATGTCCGCAACCATCTCGATGCTGTACCTCCTGGTCGCTGGACTGGAAGGGGAGGTCCTAATACATGGCCTCTTAGGTCATCTGACCTCCATCCCCATGATTATTTCCTGTGGGGATATCTAAAGTCACTTGCATATAAGGCCCCAGTGGCTATGGAGATGGAATTAGTTGCCAGAATTGTAGCTGCCTTTAATATGATTCGAAACACACCAGGGATATTTGTCATTGAGCGTCAGAATATTGTTTACTGATGTCATGCTTGCATTGAGGTTGATGACCATGAGTTTCAGCGCATTTTGTAAGATACAGTGCAAATGGTAAGTTCATTGTGTCAATGAAAATATTTGAAGTTAACTGTAACTAATGTAGATAAAAAAACACACGATAATGTGATTTAATTCGTACTATCTCCAAAGGATAGCTTCTCCGACCCCAGGTTCCCCACCTCAGATTGTTCAATGGAGCACCCTCTATGCAGTTACATTTTTGCATGCTCTTATGGAAACACCCTGTATGTCCAACAGCTGACACACATCCACCCGGCAAGTTTTCTGTCCCATTCACAACATTGTTTAACTTTGAGATGATAAAGCTACTTATTTTTACACCAAAGAAAAACACAGATTCTTCGTTCTTCATGATACATGCACAGTATTCTTTCTGGAGGTGTATAGCACCCAGTGCTCACATCCGATTACAGTTCAGAAATTGTGCTATGCTCGCATGAGTCTCACAAAATGATCACCAGCAGTAGAAAATGCACCTTACGTCGAAACAGACAAAGACATCGCGGCAGTGTCTGACATGTGACATTACACATCACGCTTCACTGACTCCGTTAATAGAACATCTGTCAAGCATGTGCACACCCACAGGGTTTCAGTACCTCACAAACCTCTGTTAGTGACTACCATGTGAAGACTAATGAAATCGGAATTTGGTTGCAATAATTTTACATCTTTTGTTTGAAACTGACTGACAATATTCTGTTCTAAATAATCTCCATTGCTATTTATACATGTTCCCACCTCTTCGGTAGTCTATGAATGCCAAGCAAAAAAAAAAAAAAAAATCCTTCTTTTGAAGCAAACTAGTCAGTGAGCCATTTTCGTTCATTTTCGTACTAATTGAAGCGTGTCCCAGTGATGCAGATAGAAGATAATCGGACGGGGACAAGTCTGGAGAATAAGCTGCATGCCCTAGTATTTACCGGCTGGACGCCTTGATCGTTTCCATGACCCGTTTTGCTGTGTGTGTGTGTGTGACGGGGAGTTATCATGGAGCAATATGACTTTGTGCTGCCGTTTTCCATACCTCGGTCGTTTTCCACGTCCTGCTCGATTTAAATCGATCATTTTCTGTTGGTAGCGATCAGTATTAAATGTTTCAGCATGTTTTAGCAGCTCATAACAGACGACACCCTTCTGATCCCATAAATCACAGAGCATTCTCTTCTTTCCAAGGCGATTTGGACTTGCAGTGTATGTCGATGGTTTGCCTCGATTCATCTATGATTTACGACGCTTAGGATTCTTAAAATGTATCCGTTTTTCGTAACCTGTTACTATTATGGAAAAACGACATTCTTTCGTATCTGGCGAGTAGCATTTCACAAGTGGTCTTTCGATTTGTTTGCTGTCCTTCATTGAGTTCATTTTCCCACTTTTGCATCGTTACCATAGTTTTCAATCGAAGAGAAACGGATTTCTGCTTCACATTCAATTCTTCCGCGAGTTCCTGTTGAGTCTGAGTATCATCTTCATCCAATAAGACCTGCAATTCGTTGTCTTCGAACTTTTACGATGGTTTCTTGCGCTAATCGTTTCTCACATTAAAATCACCACTTATGAATTTTTTTAACCACTGAGAACACTGTGTTATCCTAAGAGCATGCGCGCTGAAAGCTTCGACAAGCATTCGATGCGATTCTGCAGCAGTTTTATTCAAATGATAACAGAAAACCAATGCTGGCCGCAAGTCGTTGTTCGTAGGCACAGAACTCGACGTGTTTACGGGTTTGAAACACATACCGATGTCACGAACTTCGGTTACTGTGTGTTGACGTCTGCCCCTATAGCTGAGTGGAGCCGGCATGGTAGCTGAGCGTGCTCGGTCAGAGGGTCAGCCACCCTCTGTAACAAAAAAACTGAGATAATGGAACGACGATGAACTTGACCGAGCGTCATGTGACTTCCGTCCCGAACAAATAGAACTAAAAAATGAGATCAAGAAAAAAATGTGGTCAGCGCGACGTACTGTCATGCCAAGGGGCCCAGGTTCGATTCCCGGCTGGGTCGGCGATTTTCTCCGCTCGGGGACTGGGTGTTCTGTTTTCCAATCATCATCTCATCTCAATCGACGCGCAAGTCGCCGAAGTGGCGTCAACTCCAAAGACTTGCACCAGGCGATCGGCCTACCCGACGAGAGGCTAGGCCACACGACATTTTAGTGTTCTGTGTGTTGACATTCGTCGTAGCCATTACAGGAAGCAGATGACGCTGCAGACGCAGTCTCGCAGACCGTACACGGACGGCTAGCACCATCTACAGGGATATCCCGGTTTCATGCTTCTACACCTGGTATTAAAGGAGTTTGAAACATTTTACGTAAATCAGCTACGCTATCAATTCAGAAGTATTGTTCCGCTGTTGGTGTCCATACCAAGAAAATATCTGCAAGAGAGAAATGATATTGGAACATAAATTCATTTCAAGAGCGACTTGGTTCTCCACTTAAACACGCTGCACTGCTAGAGCTGTGTGGTTTCCGACCTATTAGTTGTGTGGAATGCATCGCTGTTAATATTCCACCGTAGGAAATATATCTCCTGCGCATGACATACATTCTCCCTACAAGTTTCTCTCAGACAAATTATGTTGGCAAACTGTAAGGTGATGAAACAACTACTTTCCACGTCAAAGAAAACGTCGATTCTTTGTCACACAAACACTACGTAGGTTACCAGAGGTGTATGCCGCCTGCTGTTTATGAAGTTGAAGCCTGATTAGGGTTAGGAAATAATGGTATGTTCACAACAGTTCTACAAAATCGTAGTCAGCAGCCGAAAATGCATATGCAGAAAAAGTGACATCTTATGAGGAAATGAACAGCACGCTCAGTAGCCAGAGCAGATGTAACAGTATTATCACAGTTTGCCACCGGTCCTGGTAACCTTCCTCTTGCACACAGAAGTCATGGTGCTATGTTGGGCTGTGCAGCTCATGTGCGGGACAATATGGCCGTTACGCCCTGACACCATTATTATGGTATGTACATGTAACATATGTCCACTCTCCTCCAGAACACGCAGTTTTATTGATTTCGCGCCATTTCATGGTATTTATCCTCTAATATTTTCTATTCTCAGTTAGTTCACTTAATTTTACTAGGTTTTCAAGATTTTACATATTTCATCGCATTTCCCTCAATTTTTACATATTTCACGTCAATTTTTCGTGATTGTTCCATGTTTCCCACGAATTTTCCAGATTTTATGTCTTTTTCATATATTTTAGACAGTTCTCCATACATATCTTGTCATATTCCTGACATACCCATGTGCTGTTTGATTTTCTACGAGAATATTTACGAGTCTTATACACCTACTAAAAAGTCCTAAGACTTTCCCTCTCCCCAATGGTCCACATGTATCCATTTTCGATAGAACGGTCATGAAAAGTGTAGTAACAGTCGTTTCGAACCGATGTGAGACTCCACGAGTGATGCTGGTAATGAATGTATTGTAAACTCAGAGTTTGGAGACAATTGTGTGTACTGCTCTGACCCATCAGAGAGCCTGTTTGCAGACTCATGTACAGGTGCACTTGAAGGAAACTTGAGGTCTAGAACCAGTTCTACATGTCCATTTGACTTCCACTCAATTGTGTAGGGGTCTGCGACAGGGATTTGACATGTGTACAGAGTTGATTTCTGTAGCTGTTCAGATTTTTATCATAAGTAAAGCTCTTATTGCTTATTAGATGTGCTTTGTTATTTGTGTTTACATCTACCAAATCTTATATGTACCCACAAGCTTGTTAGGTAATCTACAAACTATAGCTTTCAGGTATTTATTTTTTACTACCCCAGTAATAAGTTATTTGTTATATGACAGTGTGTTGATTGCAGATAACATCTTGGGCCATATGAGATTCACTTCTGAACCTGCAGAGTGTGTCTTCCCGGAAGTGTCATTTATAGACGATCATTTAGAAAGTTATGCTTCCAAACTACAACCATCCACTGCTGACAGCTCTACACACACACACACACACACACACACACACACACACACACACACACACGCACACACACACATAGGGACTCCCCACGTATGTGTATTTAACCAATCGCAAAGTCTCGATTTCAGCCACTAATATGTTATTTTCGACAGTGCCACAGCTCTGCATATAGAGAAATACTCTTCGCAAAACTGTTCTAAAGTGGGTGTATGCACATTTAAATTATCGGGCTTAAGAGCATAACACCTTCAATATAATTTATATCACCAATATTTGTAACAAGACTGTGTAGATTCTCCAGCAATAACAACCTTCCAAGGCATCCCAACGAACCTTTCACAACTCCTTTTATACTCCAAAGACTCACGAGGACGGCACGTGATCACTCTGATCACACTATTTTGTGAGCTGTATGTCCAATGGATACAGGAAGACAGTCCTTCATTAGTATCAATCTTATATAAAAGATATAACACCACATTAGTCGAATGGTATTGTATGGTACAGTGCTCAGATGCATAAAGTCACTTCCAGACCCATATTCCACAGCTGCATTGCATTTGTTCCATTTTCTGTATGTCTGTCACGGATGGCTCCCTTGACCCACTGATGGATCCACCTTCAGATGCAGAACACATCTCAAGACATAAAGTGTGATAGACCCATCTTTGAACCCAAACCCAGTCATAACGCATTGTGGATCGATCTCTAGACACCCTTCTGGATATAATGTGTGATGGATCCATCTTCTAATCCCATACTGAATGTAGCATATTGTGGATCTGCCTCTAAACATCGCTCCAGATATAACGCATGGTGGTTCAACACTCAAAAAATAATTTGGATCTACTCTGGGTCACAGGAGCAATCTGTGATACAGACATGAAGAAACTAGAGCAAATGCAATGCAGCTGTGGAATATGTGGTTAGAAAAGACTGGATGCATTCGAGTACAGTGCTGTTCTATACCGTTCAACTAATGTGCTGTTCTATCTCATACATAAGAATCATATTCATGAAGGACTGCCTCCCTGCATCCAATATACATATAGCACATAAAATAGCGTGACTGGGGTGATCATGTGCCATAATCGTGGATCTTTAGAGTATAAAAGGAGATGTAATAGGCACAGTGGGACACCTTGGATGTTTGTTATACCTCGCACATACGACTCACCAAGTGACTGTAATGAACACATTAGAGGCTAATACGAAGTTTGTTACAGAAAGACAATCCGCAGCAGAAGTTACAGCTTTTGTTTTCTCGATAGATAAGAGGGAACATTCTTCCGTGAGCTTTTTGTACCTGTAAATGGATGGACTGGGCTTCATACGGTGTGTGGTGGAATACATCCTGTACCACTACTAGTCATTCCCTCTCCTATTCCTCTATCAAAAACAGCGAGGGAAAAAGACTACCTATATGTATCACTATGAAAGTGAATTTCCCATATCTTATCTTCGTGCCGGCCAGTGTGGCCTAGCGGTTCTAGGCGCGTCAGTCTGGAACCGCGCGACCGCTACGGTTGCAGGTTCGAATCCTGCCTCGGGCATGGATGTGTGTGATGTCCTTAGGTTAGTTAGGTTTAAGTAGTTCTAAGTTCTAGGGGACTGATGACCTCAGATGTTAAGTCCCATAGTGCTCAGAGCCATTATCTTCGTGGTTCTTATGTAAAATGTATATTGGAGGCAGTCAGCTTCAAATGTCAGTTCTCAACAGCGTTCCCCGAAAAGAACGTCGTCTTCTCTAAAGAGATTCTCATTCGAGTTCTGGAATCATCAGCCGCTAATTTGGCGGGAGCCAATAGGAACGGTTCTTTAGGGTTGTATTATGAGGAAAACCTAGGTCTGCAGATCCGTACATGTTTTGGATGTCGCTGTCAGTAGGCATGTATTTTATTATTGGTCACTGTGTCAGCCTTTCCGGGATTTTCCAAACAATCTCAAAAAGTTTCAGTTTGGAGAAGAGATGAGGTGAACCACATTGTTCATGACCTGGTGACTGCTGCTCACATGCGACCTGATGGCGGAGGCTTCGTGGGGGTGGAGGGGAGAGAGAGAGACATCCTACAACAACCCATAGACCGACAAGTCTCAGCAGGATTAGTTCCGGAGCAGTATACCAGAATTATAAGTGACACTTCTACCAGCTTGACAGGACAACGGAGAGACAGAACGCAGCTAACGTACAATGTTTTCAAGTATTTGACGATGATTACCATTCATTTTCGTACTGTAGAAAGTGATTACCTAGCCTGTTGGAAGTCTCCAGAAACATCGTGGAAGAGTCTGTAATGGTTACTTGGCGAGCGTAATCTGACTGCAGGTGAAAAATTATTCACCACGCCAAGGGAGTCACAAGATCAAATAAATTTACTAGCCTATCATACTGATATCAACGATATGCCCACCGAGCGAGTGGAAGCGAGGGGGAGTGTACGATGTGTATGGTTCGAGAGTTGTAGCAGTAATCAGACTTTTTTCGCTGTCTCGGGGTCTTTTAACCGGACCTACACAGGGAGGAACTACCATCGTTATAAAATCAGCTATATTACCAAAATTATAAAGTGATACGTAGTATAAACCCGATATTTACAACTTCACTATGCTGTGAGCTAGAGACATTTGTTTATCTTAGGAGAGTTTGAATGTGAGGAGGCATCTTGTAACAGAGGTAGGTCGTCCTCTTAGCACTCTGTCATGAACCCAAAAATCAGTTTAATCTTATAGATGCGACTTGGCGGATAAGAAAAAATGTTTTGTACCCGAAGAGAAAATACTTAGAGGAACTGTGGTCTTTGCCATTGTGTTCTACAGGATATTCAAAATAGTTACAGGATACTTCAGCAATGTGAAAATACATGTCTGGTCCGATTTCCTCTACCTTCGAAAACAGCTTACATAAAAGGAAAGAATCTACATTTTGCATATATTGCCAACAACATCACTATCTGAGATTATTTTTAATCTGACGAGTCTATGTCAGGGAAGGAACTACTGCATATATTCCATCTGCTGGTGTTTCACTCTCATTGTGCCACAGTCAGCGGCACAAGTCGGGCAGCAACAGGAAGTAAAGGATTAGCCTGGCCTCCGGCGACTGTCGGTTTCTCAGCTGGCTGGCTCTTAGGTACACAATATACTTGGTAGATGTTGCTGGACTAGACTGGAGCTGACTGAAGGTGGCTGTTCGGTTTTATTTTTCGTCTTGAGACACCGTATTCAGGTAAGATAATGAGCACTACACTCTTAAAAAATATCGTATGCTACGTCTCCCATATCTCTGTTGGCTAGGATACGATTTGTGACACATAAGTAGGTATAAGTACGTTTCATATTCAAATAATGTTGCTGCATGAGTCCTTTATATAGGGGTATGGTGGTACAGCCACAGTGGGACAGCAGGTCACTGTTCTAATATTATTAGTACCCATTTTTAGGTTCCTTCCAACAGCAGCGATTCAATTGTATACCGACAAGCAGCTACTCCATGGTACTTCAGTGATAGCTAGCTGCCCTGTCGTTATTACCCATATGGAGCTATTGGCTAGATTGGCTGGTGCCACTCAACAGTGCTAGACTAAGAGCGAAAATATCCTCTCCACATCTAGCAGTTATTGATGAAACTGGATGGAGAAAATGTGTAGTGATCGACCGATGGCAACTCAAATTGTCTGAAGAAACTATATACTGCACTTTGTACAAAATAATGACACACGTCCATCCTATCCAGCAGCCCAACACAAACTGAGGCTCCCTCAAAAGTAGAGGAGGGGAAGGGAGGGGAGACACGAGGGGGGAATGGGGGAGGGCCAACAGCACCCTCTGGTGGTGGTGTTTTGAGCTAGGTCAGTTGGTCTCCAGACCTCAAAACGAACACTCAAAATTTGATATTCCTCCAATAAATTTGAATTTCCCACCAAAATTTCAATTTCCCCCCTTATCTAGGGATGGGGAGGAAGGGGGGTGGGGAAGGGATGACAGGGGATGGGAGAGTAGGTGTGGGGTGGGATGAGTAGGTTGAGGAGGAGGCGGGGAAGGAAGCCATGTGTCAGCTGGGTGAAACCCATGACACCACTCTGGGATGGAGTAATTAATCAATCAGTTAATTAATATGATACCAATTTCCTCCAAAATTACACCAGAAAATACTTTGTTCCACTACTGTTATCAACCCCTGAATGCTTGTTAAGGCTTTGACAATATACTAATATCAATCAACATTACCTCACAGTGTTCCTCACTTATTTGAATAATCCACAAATGTTACCTACTTACAGTAAAGACACATATTTCACTGATGTAACACATACAAAAGCAAAACTTTTCAGCAATTCCAGCCACAATGCTAAAAGGTAGTTCCTGACCTGTGTAGACGAATAACATCATAGGATGTATACCCTTTAATAGTATAATACTTACCGAATGAACAGTGATTCCCCATATTACATCTCTGTAGATAGAATTACGAGCGTTGTTACCAAACACCACCTCCTCTGTAAAGTAAATTTATCTTAACTGACGAAGAAATAATCCTTAACTGTCGGTTATATCAAGGACATTCTCCAAAGAAATAAACGTATCTCACTTCCCTTCATGCTGTCAGGATAAGAACTATCAGTTCGTAGATTTTATTTCCAGTTGCAGAAGTAATGGAGTACCCATTTCCTTAATCCCACAAAGAAGCTTAAACATCTGAGGGTGTTTCTGAAACACAGTCCTCCTCCGCGGCTCTATAAATGCAGCTATTAATGTCGAAACGGAGGTCAGTCAGATAAATTCAATAACATATTTGCAAGTGCGTCCTGCATTACTAATGGCAGTTTCTGCTAAACTCTTCGAAGGTACGGGTATAATTTCAATTCGTTTTACAGTCACTGGAATAAACTGTATGGAATAAACTATATATGTAGGCTTACTTCAATTCTAGATTTTCTACCAAAAAACGCGTAAAAATCGAAAATACGGCAGTTCTCAAGCAGTACGGTATATCTACAGTATATCATTGTTTCTTACGCGATAATGTATTCCCGGTCAGCAACTGAACACAAGAGAAGTTTCACAATCTAATATGAAAGCTGGTCTCTAAGGACTTCGAAGTTGATGACACGTTAATCCGTAATCTTACTTCCTTCTTAATCGAAGACGAAATTTAGATCAGTATTAGGTGACTAATTTAAAAGAACAAGGGCAATACCGTCGTCATCAGTCCCAATATTCAATGTATTCGCTACGTGTAGAATATTTAACATTTGTAGAATGATCTTCGAATGAAGACAGTTCCAATATTTACAACCTTGTCGACTGGAAAACCACTCTTGTTGGCTCTTGCCGACTTGCTACAGGAAGCCAGAGGAACGTACGTGCAACGTTTATTTTTGTTAAGTTTGATGTTCGGCAGGCAAAGTGCAATGGAAGAGTCTTCACGTTGTTATGTGGACAGGGACTTTGGTCAGGATTTTGCTTCACTATGCGTTTAAGATAATTATCGGCGTCGTAATTCAACAACTGTAAGTGTTACAGTTGTTTGTGTACGTCATAAAATTCGCAACATTTTTTGCTATAAGTTGGATGTTACCTGTTTTATTTGTCAACTTACAATTTCTCGATTTCTCATGTTTTGCGCTTCTGATGTCTTGTGAGCAGTTTTTCTACTGTGGTCTGTGCACACTGATCGGTATATTGCAGTGTAGTCAGTTATTTCTTAGTTGTGGTGGACTGGCTTGACAACGCTCTGTGGTGAGCAGTAAAGCTTGACCCGTAGGAATCCAATACAGCTGGTGCGGTAGCAGCACGATCTTTGTCAGAATGAAGAACGGAAGGTTCTTTTCTACTCTGTGTTTGATGAAAATGGGAAGTATGGCTGCTCTGGGGTACAATGAGGGAGAAAGACACAGGTTGATAATAAAGGTTGCTTGGGATGCCATTTTGATGCAAGGTACTCACGTCTGTACTGAGCCATTGTGAGTGATACTGTGGAACTTCCAGTTTAGGTTAATGTTGACCATAATTCGTTCTACCTGTGCTTTATACTTGATGCATATGTGAGTTACTTAAATTGATTCTTCATTCGTCCTACGATTCCTCCTATTTCTGTCGGTTTCATAAGTTCTTTGTTAGCGAAGTTCTTGTCTTTCGGTGGCATATATGCCTCATTGTTCACGCAACTTTAACTATGTACTTCAAAAAATTGAGAAATGTACAGCAGTCACTCGATAAAAATCTGTTATTGCAAATCTAGCTACATTCTCCATTCCCCGCTGGATGTCTGCCGGATGTATCGCCACAGTGTAGCTATCATCAGTGCTAAAAACATATAAGAATACATTATAATAAGACAACTGAATGAAATACTGACACAGGTAGTCCAGTATGCGTTATTTGTGTAGAGGAGCCACAATGATAATTTGACTTGTATCTTACCGATACGTTAGTATATCCACCACTCTCTTTCAAAGCTTACAGAACGATGATATGTTCTGAATCGTGCATGTGTCTTATTGTAATGTATTCACGAATGTTATGAGAACTGATGGTAGCCATACAGAGGTTGAAATCTAGATAGACGTGTAATAAACACATCGTTAGCGATTGATGGCTGGTTATTTCTTAATTTTAATAAACACTGTCACTGAGAATATCTGCTCTATAAGGAATCGAATCTGCGATGTTCTTCATTTAATATGACTATGTATTTGGATTGCAGTAATTAACAACTGATACAAAATCTTTCTGTATTCATTCGCACACCATCCCATCATTAAAATGAGACCATTTATACAACGTTTCTTTTCAAGAAGCCATGTGATCATGGATTAAATTATTCAGTAACAGAGATCCGATCATTTCCCGTCAGTAAGAGTATTTATTTAGTGAGGACTATGCTGGATGGATTTAGTCAGCATGAGATAGCTATTAGTATTTTTTGTACGATTCGTCCAAGTTTTCGTCGAGGTCTTCACAGCAGCTAATAATATATGAAGTTCCATACGGCGTTATTCTCTTACTTAAAACACTATTGGCCATTAAAACTGCTACACCACGAAGATGACGTGCTGCAGACGAGAAATTTAACCGACAGGAAGAAGATGCTGTTACATGCAAATGATTAGCTTTTCAGAGCAGTCACACAAGGTTGGCGCCGGTGGAGACACCTACAACGTGCTGACACGAGGAAAGATTCCAACCGATTTCTCATACACAAACAGCAGTTGACCGGCGTTGGCTGGTGAAGCGTTGTTGTGATGCCTCGTGTAAGGAGGAGAAATGCGTACCATCACGTTTCCGACTTAGATAAAGGTCGGATTGTAGCCTATCGCGATTCCTGTTTATCGTACCGCGACATTGCTGCTCGCGGTGGTCGAGATCCAATGACTGTTAGCAGAATATGGAATCGGTGGGTTCAGGAGGATAATACGGAAATCCGTGCGATATCCCAACGGCTTTGTATCACTAGCAGTCGAGATGACAGGTATCTTACCCGCATGGCCGTAACGGATCGTGCTGCCACGTCTCGATCCCTTAGTCAACAGATGAGGACATTTGCAAGACGACAACCGTCTGCGCGAACAGTTCGACGATGTTTGCAGCAGCATGGACTATCAGCTCGGAGACCATGGCTGCGGTTACCCTTGACGCTGCATCACAGACAGCAGCGCCTGCGATGGTGTACTCAACGACGAACCTGGGTGCACGAATGGCAAATGTCAGTTTTTGGGATAAATCCAGGTCCTGTTTACAGCATCATGATGGTCGCATCCGTGTTTGGCGACATCGCGGTGAACGCACATTGGAAGCGTGTATTCATCATCGCCATACTGGCGTATCACCCGGCGTGGTGGTATGGGATGCCATTGGCTACACGTCTCGGTCACCTCTTGTTCGCATTGACGGCACTTTGAACAGTGGCCGTTACATTTCAGATGTGTTACGACCCGTGGCTCTACCCTTCATTCGATCCCTGAGAAACCCTGCATTTCAGCAGGATAATGCACGACCGCATGTTGCAGGTCCTGTACGGGCCTTTCTGGATACAGAAAATGTTCGACTGCTGCCCTGGCCAGCACATTCTCCAGATCTCTTACCAATTGAAAACGTTTGATCAATGGTGGCCGAACAACTGGCTCGTCACAATACGCCAGTCACTACTCTTGATGAACTGTGGTTTTGAAGCTGCATGGGCAGCTGTACCTATACACGCCATCCAAGCTCTGACTCAATACCCAGGCGTATAAACGCCGTTATTATGGCCAGAGGTGGTTGTTCTGGGTACTGATTTCTCAGGATCTATGCACCCAAACTGCGTGAAAACGCAATCACACGTCAGTTCTAGTATAACATATTTGTCCAATGAATACCCGTTTGTCATCTGCATTTCTTGTTGGTGTAGCAATTTTATAGGCCAGTAGCGTAGTATTGTTACATGTATTCAATTTTATATCTTGTGTTGTCGTCGACTGGTCAAAATGCTTTGGCTCTAACAGGTGGATCACTTTTAGTTTATGTTTCATCACTGTATCGAGCTTCGAACCCATACCTGCCATCGCGGATTTTAGGTACATTCGTTATGTCTGATATCTTCTGGTTAATTAAAAAAAACTAAACTCCGCCCGAACAGGCCATGAAGACCCAATGGTACCGACCGGCCACCGTGTCATCCTCAGACCACAGGCATCACTGGATGCCGATACGGAGACGCATGTTGTCAACACACAGCTCTTACAGCCGTATGTCATTTTACGAGACCGGAGAAGCTATTTCTCAATCAACTACCTCCTCAGTTTATCTCCCAAACGCTGAGGCAGCGCTCGGCAGCGCTCAGCAGACCGGGTGGTCACCCATGGACGTGCTAGTCCAGCCGGACAGAGCTTAACTTTGGTGATCTGACGAGAATTACGACTGCGGCGAGGCCGTTGGTCGTTAATAAGGATAATAAACTGAAATAAAAAACTCCAACCACATTCTCAGTGTGTCAAGACAAATTAAGTTAAGCAGAATGTCAAGTTTCTCTGATATAGTTATCACAAGAAGCATTTGCAGGTGTTCCAGTTCATGGCAAGTTAGATTTATTAGAGTCCTAACCTTGGTTATCCGACCACTTCCTTGCGTTTTCTTGCTCCGTTTATAAATCGTTTATGTCGAGCTGCAAAACAGTACCACAGACCAGTGAATATTGAATAAGGAATCTCTTCTGAAAAATATACTCCTTAACTTCACCAAAGACTGACGAATGGTAACCATCACTATTGGTCCACCATCTTTAACAGACGATTGGTCCGCCATCTTTAGCAGACTCGACGACTTGACTTTCTAACTGTGTTTCTTGGCCTCTTCGCAGGACAGCAACACTTTCGCATTGCATAAATCATGACTTAAGTGGTTGCCAGTGGAAACTCCTCATTACTGTGCATCGAACTCTACCAATAAATGTCGGACAGAAGAACTGATTTTCAAGCCAGTCAGTCGTGACGATCGTCTTCCCAAGCATTTTAAACGTGCGGTGACGTCCTCTTGTCTTCTGACTGGATGGGACGCCAGGTATCATCAGCTAATGTATCTAGGTAATTAGTGAGTCTCCAAGATGGTTAGATCTCTGTACGCAGTGACGAGTGAGATTGGATTTTTCACAGTGTCAGCCAGTCGCTGCTCCGTGGTCACGTAAGTATGATGTGCTGCTTCTGTGCGCACTTGAGTGGCGGTTTAGGAAGGGAGCTAGGTCAGTTTTAAGATAGCATTCTCTATAACGATTAACCTCTGCTGTTATGAGCAGTGCGGGATTCTCACGACTGATTTTTCCGCTGCCCTTTTACTGAGATACAAATGCAACCGAACTTGTTCTTTAATCGGCCACGATTAACTTCTTGCATCCTGTGCCTAGTTAACTTTCACGATTCTTTTCGGTACGAGTCACAAATCGACTTTGGCGACTCAATCATTACTGGAAAATTGTGACATTTGTTGTGGATTATTCTGTGAGTTGGATGTTTGTGAGTAAGCAATAGCGCGTCCTTGTTGCGTCCCTTAGGTGACCCAGTCCTTGCTGGATAATGATTGTCGTTACGCTATTACAGCCTCCTTGTAAAGAACCATTGCGTTGGGATTTTATGTGTGTTCCACGTTAGATGCAGTTCACGAGTACACTCAATCTGTATGAATAAATATTTCTTGACGTAGATATTTAGTTTGTTAAGCTTTCCCACGATCTGCAATCTTTCCTCCTGTGGTCTCTAACCTCGCGTACGCCGTAAGATAGAGTGAAACATCCCCTTAGAAAAATATATGAATTACTGTGATGGTAAATCTCTAACTTATTTGATTTTCAAACAGCTGAGCAAAACTGAACGTACTCAGACATTTCTCTCTTTACTTATTCTGATCAACACTAAACTGAAACACAATATTTTTTGCGCAGCGCAATCTGACTTTCAATAATCCCTCCAAAAGAATGGTCGTGACTAACAATATAACCTATACCTTTCATGATTCACTTACCTCACAAAAATCTTCGTTACTCGAACTACTGCAATACACCGAGCGCCAATACTGCCAGCTAAATAAAAGATTCTAACTACTGAAGACACTAACTACTGATAGGCATAGTTAGCAAATGAAAGATTTTGATAGAGAACAACCAAGGTATTTACCTTAACAGTGTTCAAAAGCCATAATATATATATATATATCAGATCATGACATCCAGTCTCTCAAATTTCGTTTCCTGACGGACACACGTCCAGATCGTCCATTCTCAAAACTCTGCCACCTCTCTTCCCACATCCACCACTGCTGCCAGCTCACCTTCAACTGTGCAACGCTACGCGTTGTTCACATCCAACTGCCCAACACTAAAATATCGAATATTCCAACAATGCCAACCAGCCATAGACTGCACACAGCACAGTCAGTGATTTTCATACAGAGCGCTACGTGGCGTTACCAACATAAAAACCTAAACAGCTTACTTTCATAGGCCCCATGCTTCCCACAGAAAATTTTACAAATTGTTTTGGGCATTGGCCAATACATATTTGTTAAAAATTATTTTATATTAACGCTAACAAATATATCAAATGCACACACTTATCGATACAATGTTGGTCAAAAGCAAAAATTTTCTCACTGTCCATGAAGTCAGTCCTGATCATTCCTCACAGTAGTAATTGCAGTTTTTTTTTCTCGAAGTAAAAGAAAATGCACACGGAAGTAGTGGATTTCCATGCAGTCTTGAAGAAGTAGTGTTGTCCTTCCAATGGAAAGACAGTGCTGACTCTCGACATGCAGACAGGTAATGGGCCACAACAGAGCAAACCCACAGCTGAGTCAGTCGAAGTTTTGAAGAATATTGGTAGGTAGGTAATCACTGCCCAACACTACAATAGCGAATATTCCAACACTGCCAAGCAGCCACAGACTGCACACATCACAGCCAGTGATTTTCATACAGAGCGCTACGTGGCATTACCAACATAAAAACCTAAAGTCTACTTACAAGAGTTACTTGGAAATATTTATTTATATCTTATTTGGCCTGACCAAATTAGGGCACTATGGCCCTCTCTAACATCTGATCAGGAGCAACATATACCAAAGATATTACAAAACCTTCCCAAAAACAATAATTATAACAAAAATGATAATAATAACTGGCACCAGTAATAATAATGATAATAATAATAAAGGGTATTTAGATTGATAGATTACCTCAGCACATTTGAAGCCATATTTAGTATTAGCAGAAGCGGAATAGATAAAGTACAAGGAGACGATTGAAGTAACATTGGCTGTGGCTGTAAGGAAAGAACAGAACATAAACAGAGAATCCTGCCGACAAGGGGAAGGGGGGAGAGGGACTGACGAGAATGAGCTGTTCAGAATGTAGAAGAGATGGCTATTGCAATAAAAGGTGGACCATTAGCTCTCTATTGAAATTTGGAATGAGTTTAATTTCTCTGACATTCTGAGGAAGATTGTCACAATGTCGGGTTCCTGACGCAGGAAATTGTTCAGAGAACTTGGCAGTGCTATGTGATGCTATAGAGGCAGAATTTTATTTGGTTATGTCTGCTGTGCTGTTCAGACAGTAGAGTAAAACTTGAAGACGAATAAGGGGGAGTACAATGTTTGAGAAGACGATAGAGCAAACATAGACTATGATAGTCACTGCGCTTATCGACACATAGCCATGATAGCTGTTCATAGGCTGCTGTGATGTGGTCAGAAAGCGTACGTCACAAATGTATCGTACACAAGCATTCATCGCCAGCTCTAGCCTGCGTTAGGTTTCGTGCGAAAGTTTTCGGAGAACGGCATCACCACAATCAAGTGTGGGGAGTATTAGTGTCTCTACGAGCTTCTTTTCAAGATCGAAAGGAAATAATATTTATATTTCTGTGGTGAGTAAAGTAACGCTGACACCTTCTTACAGACAAGTTGCGTGTCCGATCCGATATAAAAGGTAGTCCATATTATCTTTTTTGCAGAAGAAGCAAAGGTTATTTCCGTTGGAATTGAAAACAGTCTTGACTGCAACTTATTCTTTAAGTAACAGCTCGTTTTGTCTTCGTGGGTCGTCTTCAGGTTCTGTGTAGGGATAACAAAATAAACAAAAATTAGTGTATGGCCCTAGTTTGCACCATTCTAAACGTGAATTGTTTCTGTGCCATTCAGGATTAATTGTGGATGACAGTCTCAGGACTGAGGGGTAATAATATTTCTGTGAGAAACTAAGCTCGCTTGTAGGATCAATGGTAGAAGAGAGTTTCTAAACTGACGGATAATAAGATTTCTGTAAGCAAATAAGATTACTTGGGTAGTAGATGGGTTAAGTTTCAAAAGTATGGTCTGCGCCCACACTAGTGGGATAAGTAGATCAGCATTTACATACTGGATGGCTGTTCACAGGTTTGTTGCACATGCATTTAGGTATAATTCATATCATCAGCTTATGGGTGATATATGCAGTGAGAAAGAATAGTTGACACATAATTAACATATAATGAGAAGAGTAATGGGCCTAGTGCTGATCCTTGTGGGACAAATGATATTAAATCCCTCCTGAGCTGTCCCTACTTGCATGAGTTGCTGGCACCACGCCTGGACCGTGGCCCAGCGATACCCGCCCGCTATTGATCATGGGGGCCCGCTGAGAGGATCTATAACTTAAAAGGGAACCTCCGCATCGCACCCCCTCAGATTTAGTTATAAGTTGGCACAGTGGATAGACCTTGAAAAACTGAACACAGATCAATCTAGAAAACATGAAGAAGTTGTGTGGAACTATGAAAAAAGTAAGCAAAATATACAAACTGAGTAGTCCAATGCGCAATATAGGCAACATCAAGGACACTGTGCGCTCAGGAGCGCCGTGGTCCCGTGGTTAGCATGAGCAGCTCCGCAACGAGAGATTCTTGGTTCAAGTCTTCCCTCGAGTTAAAATTTTAATTTTTTATTTTCAGACAATTATTATCTGTCCATCCGTCGGTCCGATGCGACTGTGAAACTGTTGCATTCATTTGTTGCAGTTTATGTGACAAACTCTTATGTTTTCATCACCTTTTTGGGAGTGATTATCACATCCACAAGAAAACCTAAATCGGGAAAGGTAGAAGAATCTTTTCACCCATTCGCCAAGTGTACAAGTTAGGTGGATCGACAACATATTCCTGTCATGTGACGCACATGCCGTCACCAGTGTCGTATATAATATATCAGACGTGTTTTCCTGTGGAGGAATCGGTTGACCTTGCGACCAAATATTTTCGGTTCCCATTGGAGAGACACGTCATTTCATCTACTAACCGCACGGTTTTGCTGTGCGGTCGCAAAACACAGACACTAAACTTATTACCGTAAACAGAGACGTCAATCAACGAACGGATAGATCAGAACTTTGCGAAAGTAAAGAAGGTAAACTTTTCAGTCAAGGGAACACTTGAACCAAGGACCTCTCGTTTCGCAGCTGCTCACGCTAACCACTTTTTTTTTTTTTTTGTTAAATCTCGTTTTGTTCGTTTTATCTGGTGGGGGCGGACGTCGTAAGACATCCGTTTAAGTTCGTTGTTGGTCGATTAATTCAGTTTTCTTATTACAGAGGGCAGCTAGCCCTCCGACCGAACACGCTGAGCTACCGTGCCGGCTACTGGGCCAGGGCGCTGCTGAGCTCACGCTCTCCTTGATGTTGCCTATCATGCGCATGGACTACTCAGTTTGTATATTTTGCTTATTTTTTTCATAGTTCCACACAACTTCTTCCTGTTATCTCGATTGATCTGTGTTCAGTTTTTCAAAGGCCTATCCACTGTGCCAACTTATAACTAAAAATGAGGGGGGGCCATGGGGAGGTTCCCTTGTTAGAGTTTGTCGCTCATTTTTAGATTTAACATATCGGAGGCCAAAGCGCGGTGGACAGTTGGACAGTGTGGCAGTACTGGTGTAGTGGTTCCAGAGAGAGGAACTGCTTGATGTGTGGGAGCTACCAGTGAGAGGACGGAAATAGTCCGTCGCTATGTCTTTCACGAGGCCAGTAGCTGATTCTACAATTACTACTATTGGCGGAGGGAACGGTTTCGGGAATTAAGTTTTCCTGGCCTAGTAGAAATTACTGGATGGTGGAAAACGAAACTGCGAGAAAATCCATTTGGTGAACAAAACTGAAAGTGTAACTCTTGGTACTGTGTACTATTCACCAATCTTTCGATCAGTGTAAGGTAGCAGGTGGCTTTTGTTTATTAAAAGTAAGACTTACGTTACGTTACTAGAAGTCAGTTGAATTTAATCAATTTTAACTGCCACCTTGCTTAAGAGGGTCTTGTGATTCTGTTTTGCGAGTGACGAATGTGCAAACAATGATTTGTTTTGCGAGTTCAGCAAGAGCTGTGGCTGTGGTAGGAAACATTCAAATCGGGGAAGCATGCACGTTAACGGCTGTTCTGTTCAACGGAATCTTCCGGTACCTGACACCTATTAAGAGATTAACTGAAATTACAAGCGTTCTAAACGCTGTGCCTGTATTCGTGTTTATGTTCTTTATATTATTTTTTTTTAAAAAAGCATTAACAACTATAACACCCCACCCGTCACTTAGCTGGTTTTGGCGTGTGTTCACCCCAACTGTCTGCAGCTCGTGGTCGTGCGGTAGCGTTCTCGCTTCCCACGCCCGGGTTCCCGGGTTCGATTCCCGGCGGGGTCAGGGATTTTCTCTGCCTCGTGATGACTGGGTGTTGTGTGCTGTCCTTAGGTTAGTTAGGTTTAAGTAGTTCTAAGTTCTAGGGAACTGATGACCATTGATGTTAAGTCCCATAGTGCTCAGAGCCATTTGAACCATTTGAATCACCCCGACTAATTGACTAACAGATCAACAAAGAGTGCAAAACTGCCGCAATATCGGATAACGCAAAAAGTAATATGGCCCTGTGACTCCTGATTGAACTGCGGTGGCAGTGTTTACATTAATTTATTCAGAATTGATCACTTTTAATTAAAAGGGGTGCACATTGATGTTATATTCAACTATTGAACACCAGATGCAAATGTTGAACCTAAAATTAATTAAGAAAGTGACTTGGGATTTCAACTACTTGATTGAAAACAGATGCAGTCGATTAGCACAAATTTATTTTAATTCCCGACCTTCAATCATCACATTACAAGACTCTCCTATCAGGCAGTGGTAATAAACTGTGTTTGCGTGGAGAAAGCACGATAACTTAGAACTAATTCCTAGTGACTGACCCAGGCGTAATGCGAAGTGTGAGAAGAATTCTACAATACATGGCCCATGAAACCCTCGTGGAAACTTTGCCGACGTGATCCAACAAATTAATCAGTGGTCAGAGCGGGCACAATATCACCGAATAGAGTGTGGCAGAGCGGCGTCGTTGTGTGGACGTCGGCTGACCTCATGGTGCTGCAAGGCTGCACTCATCTATTCACTCCTAGTTATCTTGCTCAGTACATAGCTGAACCAAAACTTCCTATCTCCAAGCTCAATCGTTCCCTTTGCTAAGTCCTAAACTGCAGAGATGCTCACTCTTTCTCAGGCAAGCTGAGTCAAGAACGCCACGTCCGCACTCTAGGCAAGCTGGGAATGGAAGACCTCTACGGGGACTTCTCCCAGTCCGCTGTTCGCCTCAGTTTCCCTCCAGAAAAATCACTTACGCCAATTGCAACGCAAGTCACATTAATTATGCGTCACTTCCCAGTGCTGACCAAAGCCTGCTCTGGAAGTGAACAAATTCCCACAAAATTTCCCTTCCTCTCAACTTCTTCTATTTTTAGCTCCTTCCAGGCCACCCATCAAGGTTAGCGTCTGCACAACACCAAGTTTTCCGGAATTCTGACTCCCAGGAGAGTACTTCAAATTCCTTGGTCCTACGTTCCCATCGGAGGCCGGCGTATTTCATTCCGTCGCTCTTCACCTGATTTACTTCAGACTTTGCGGACCGTGAATTCAGTGTGAAGTTGCTACAGTCACAAACACGCATATTTTGACCTCTGTTGACCGCACCACCATAGCTTTGGGCGGCTTTCTCAGAAAACGGGACGACGGACATTTATCAACAGGCATACAAGTTCTCCGTCTGTTTCCAGGTACACCAGCATGGAGTTGGGTTCAACCACCCACTCACTGTCACTCATCTTAAGGTGGCTGGAGGCCTCACCCCGTTACCACTTTCTCAGAGCTTGAGCCGCCCTAAGCTGCCTATTGTCGCTTCCCTTCGCCATTCCCCAGCCGGCCACGGTCAGCTCTAAATACTTCCCTGGGGTAAACTAGTGTCCAGTAAATCAACTCGTTTCCACAAAGTTTTCATGTCATGTGAATTACTTTAAAACCATCACCCGAGATTAATTATTCCAATACGTCCATACTATACTCTCTACAAGATGCATTGTGCCTTGTCAGTCATTTTGTTCAGCCCTACTGTTCGCTCAATGTGAGTTAGGTGATCTTTAATGACTTCATGTAAGGGGCATAGTTCTTGCCATCTTGCACAACTGTATACCAATAAGAATGTAACAATGAGAAGTCTTTGCTGTTAGATTTAGAGGCATCCGACCCACCTTACATTTCAAAGTGGTGGGTTACTCTGTACTGTCAATGAAATAAATAAATATATAATTAATGTTTATCGTGAGAAACGTTAAGTAACCTTCATGATTCGCTTAAGGATCCGGCAGGCTGGGTATCCTGGTATTAATAGCTGGGCGTTAGTGGGCTAGGTTAAGCGATAATATTGTGATAAACCTTGTGCCTTATTCAGGGTTGTGCTGCAGTAATTACTGGATCGTTTGTTAAGGTATCCAGTGCTGTAAGTGAAGTACTGTTTTGTTTAAAGGGACGATAAAATTTTTGCAGTGGCAAATTCTTTTAAAAAAATTTGGATGGTAAATTCTGCAATAATTTCCAGTAAAGATAATATTTTGTCTATTGTCAGCTGTATGCTATGGCTGTGTCGAATGCGATGTAATACTATTCCAGGAATGCGCTAAGTGCACTAAAAATTTGTTTTGGTTCGCTAACGGCTGTCTTCTAACGGCAGACTGTTTCAGCTTATTCATTTCATGTAGGTACTGCTATGCGCTTGATAATTGTTCAACCGTCGTCTGGGGCGACATTTAGCGGGCGTTCTTACCACATACGTGCAGTGGAGTTTACCATTCTAAACAACCCTTTAAGTAGCTTGGATTCGAGTACGTGCTCTCGCCTTTATCTCAAAGCTCAGTCAAGCTGTGGCGTATTTCTGACTGTTCGTTGTGCGATACTAGGTTATTTACGTAACTGCAGTATTCCGTTCGTTAAATTTTATTGTATTCCCTACTTCCTTGTGTTACGCCAGTGTCACTTGGGTTCTCATCCGACATCTTACTGGTTCTAGAACGGGGATCTGGGTATCGTGTATGTTCCAGTGGCCCGTGATTGTTATGACGCCTGTGAGGAGTATGAGCCCTAATGGATTAACCTGTAAACCGAGGAATAAATTCTTCTATGCAATCCATTGAACACACCACCAATTGTGGTGTCATTGTAAGTGCATATTCCTTTCGTAACGGATTTGTAGCCCATAACTTATTAAGCCAGAATTAACTAAATTTTCGAGGGATGCTTTTCATTGGATTTGCGTAATTAATCCGAGCCGTTGAGCTCATCTAAGTTCTTGTTATCCTGCATTTGTTTTCTAGTTAATTGATTTTGCTATTGATTAAATTTTGAGTTCCTAATATCGGCCTACAAGATCGCCATGATGATTTTTATATCTGGTATAGTCTTTAACTCTTATAGCTTTCTGAGACATTAGATTACTAATTTCAAAATGTTATTTAATTGGCTATGATTCAACCCTACTAAATATATTTGTAAACCAAAGACCTTCGTGTAGCTACACAGAGTGGCAGTTTTCCACTTGAATAGTGCTTGCTCTGAGTAATCCATTAATTTTAAATTTTCCTTGACTGGCTTTCATTGCTGCCTCAGTATATTTTTAAATTAACATGTAAGCAAAAATATATTCGCTTACTGTAGTTTAATGAATCCCGTTTAATGGCTGCCGTGACTGACTAATGTAATTGTCGAATTTAATCATTCACTGTTTATTTTAAACTGCTATTATAATAAAGTGCAGTGGGCGAAGTTCGAGAAAATCTCTCTTTACGCCTTGGGGTCCAGTCCTCATATTCAGCAGCCGATTGTGCCGTTGGCAAGGGGGCGCAGGTTTCGCCTCCATTGTGACCTTTTTGTTACAATCGTTACGCACTGTTAGCGGTATGTAAGGTATGAGTGGCTCTACTGTACAGCACAAGTTAGTATAGAGTAAACCTGCTCAGCCGATCGGAAGGTCAGTAGTTAGACCTCCACGCCCTTTTATCCTGGGGATGGAAACTAAGGCTAGGACTCACTTCATATTTATGCCACTTCAGAGGATTCGGCACTCATGGGCAAGTAGACAATGTTAAATTCTATGTCTGAACAATAGGTAGCACGTGGCTATGGGAAGTCTGTACTATAAGGCGGAAGCTCGTCCCACCAAAGAATTAACAGACGATGTACACTGTTTAGGTTTTTATGTTGGTAATGCCACGTAGAGCTCTGTATGAAAATAACTGACTGTGCTGTGTGCAGTCTGTGGCTGGTTGGACTCATTGTTGTAATATTCGCCTCTGTATTTTAACACGTAACGTGTATCCACAGGACATATGGCCTGTAATTGAAGAAGTGTCATGATGATCTCTCCATTGGCAAAAGATTCCGGAATAGTCCCCCATTCGGATCTCCGGGAGGGGACTGCCAAGGGGGAGGTTACCATGAGAAAAAGATTGAATAATCTACGAAAGGATAACGTTCCACGAGTCGGGCCGTGGAATGTCAGAAGCTGGAACGTGGTAGGGAAACTAGAAAATCTGAAAAGGGAAATGCAAAGGCTCAATCTAGATATAGTAGGGGGTCAGTGAAGTGAAGTGGAAGGAAGACAAGGATTTCTGGTCAGATGAGTATCGGGTAATATCAACAGCAGCAGAAAATGGTATAACTGGTGTAGGATTCGTTATGAATAAGAAGGTAGGGCAGAGGGTGTGTTACTGTGAACAGTTCAGTGACCGGGTTGCTCTAATCAGAATCGACAGCAGACCAACACCGACAACGATAGTTCAGGTATACATGCCGACGTCGCAAGCTGAAGATGAACAGATAGAGAAAGTGTATGAGGATATTGAAAGGGTAATGCAGTATGTAAAGGGGGACGAAAATCTGATAGTCATGGGCGACTGGAATGCAGCTGTAGGGGAAGGAGTAGAAGAAAAGGTTACAGGAGAAAATGGGCTTGGGACAAGGAATGGAAGAGGAGAAAGACTAATTGAGTTCTGTAAAAAGTTTCAGCTAGTAATAGCGAATACCCTGTTCAAGAATCACAAGAGGAGGAGGTATACTTGGAAAATGCCGAGAGATACGGGAAGATTTCAATTAGGTTACATCATGGTTTGACAGAGATTCCGAAATCAGATACTGGATTGTAAGGCGTACCCAGGAGCAGATATAGACTCAGATCACAATATAGTCGTGATGAAGAGTAGGCTGAAGTTCAAGACATTAGTCAGGAAGAATCAATACGCAAAGAAGTGGGATACGGAAGTACTGAGGAATGACGAGATATGTTTGAAGTTCTCTAATGCTATAGATACAGCAGTAAGGAATAGCGCAGTAGGCAGTACAGTTGAAGAGGAATGGACATCTCTAAAAAGGGCCATCACAGAAGTTGGGAAGGAAAACATAGGTACAAAGAAGGTAGCTGCGAAGAAACCATGGGTAACAGAAGAAATACTTCAGTTGTTTGATGAAAGGAGGAAGTACAAACATGTTCGGGAAAAATCAGGGATACAGAAATACAAGTCACTGAGCAATGAAATAAATAGGAAGTGCAGGTAAGCTAAGACGAAATGGCTGCAGGAAAAATGTGAAGACATCGAAAAAGACATGATTGTCGGAAGGACAGACTCAGCATACAGGAAAGTCAAAACAACCTTTGGTGACATTAAAAGCAACGGTGGTAACATTAAGAGTGCAACGGGAATTCCACTGTTAAATGCAGAGGAGAGAGCAGATAGGTGGAAATAATACACTGAAAGCCTCTATGAGGGTGAAGATTTGTCTGATGTGATAGAAGAAGAAACAGGAGTCGATTTAGAAGAGATAGGGGATCCAGTATTAGAATCGGAATTTAAAAGAGCTTTGGAGGAATTACGGTCAAATAAGGCAGAAGGGATGGATAACATTCCATCAGAATTTCTAAAATCATTGGGGGAAGTGGCAACAAAACGACTATTCACGTTGGTGTGTAGAATATATGAGTCTGGCGATATACCATCTGACTTTCGGAAAAGCATCATCCACACAATTCCGAAGACGGCAAGAGCTGACAAGTGCGAGAATTATCGCACAATCAGCTTAACAGCTCATGCATCGAAGCTGCTTACAAGAATAATATACGGAAGAATGGAAAAGAAAATTGAGAATGCGCTAGGTGACGATCAGTTTGGCTTTAAGAAAAGTAAAGGGACGAGAGAGGCAATTCTGACGTTACGGCTAATAATGGAAGCAAGGCTACAGAAAAATCAAGACACTTTCATAGGATTTGTCGACCTGGAAAAACCGTTCGACAATACAAAATGGTGCCAGCTTTTCGATATTCTGAAAAGAGTAGGGGTAAGCTATAGGGAGAGACGGGTCATATACAATACGTACAACAACCAAGAGGGAATAATAAGAGTGGACGATCAAGAACGAAGTGCTCGTATTAAGAAGGGTGTAGGACAAGGCTGTAACCTTTCGCCCCTACTCTTCAATCTGTATATCGAGGAAGCAATGATGGAAATAAAAGAAAGGTTCAGGAGTGGAATTAAAATACAAGGTGAAAGGATATCAATGATACGATTCGCTGATGACATTGCTATCCTGAGTGAAAGTGAAGAAGAATTAAATGATCTGCTGAGCCGAATGAACAGTCTAATGAGTATACAGTATGGTTTGAGAGTAAATCAGAGAAAGACGAAGGTAATGAGAAGTAGTAGAAATGAGAACAGCGAGAAACTTAACATCAGGATTGATGGTCACGAAGTCAACGAAGTTAAGGAATTCTGCTACCTAGGTAGTAAAATAACCATTGACGGACGGAGCAAGGAGGACATCAAAAGCAGACTCACTATGGCAAGAAAGTCATTTCTGCCCAAGAGAAGTCTACTAATATCAAATACCGGCCTTAATTTTTGAGGAAGAAATTTCTGAGTATGTATGTCTGGAGTACAGCATTGTATGGTAGTGAAACATGGACTGTGGGAAAACCGGAACAGAAGAGAATCGAAGCATTTGAGATGTGGTGCTATAGACAAATGTTGAAAATTAGGTGGACTGATAAGGTAAGGAATGAGGAGGTTCTACGCAGAATCCGAGAGGAAAGGAATATGTGGAAAACACTAATAAGGAGTAGGGACAGGATGACAGGACATCTGCTAAGACATGAGGGAATGACTTCCATGGTACTAGAGGGAGCTGTAGAGGGCAAAAACTATAGAGGAAGACAGAGATTCGAATACATCAAGCAAATAATTGTGGACTTAGGTTGCAAGTGCTACTCTGAGATGAAGAGGTTATCACAGGAAAGGAATTCGTGGCGGGCCGCATCAAACCAGTTAGTAGACTGATGACCAAAAGAAAAAAAACTTTTTTGGGCAGTTGGATGGGAACAGCGCATAGCACTGCGTAGTTGGAGGTGAGCCGCCAGCAGTGGTGAATGTGGAGAGAGAAAGATGCCAGAGTTATGAGAGATTACTATAAGCGGACGATCCGGACGTGTGTCCGCCACATATAGGAAATTTGTCAAGATGGTTGTCACTAATTGATAGATATATACGATGACTATTGAACATTATTAAGGTAAATACATTGTTTGTTCTCTATCAAAATCTTTCATTTGCTAACTGTGCCTACCAGTAATTAGTCCTTCGGTGGTTATAGTCTTTTATTTAGTTGGCAGTATTGGTGATCGCTGTAGTGCAGTAGTTCGAGTAACGAAGATTTTTCTGAGGTAAGTGATTCATGAAAGGTATAGGTTATTGTTAGTCACGGCCATTCTTTTGTTGGGATTATTGAAAGTGAGACTGCGTTTCGCTAAAACTATTGGTGTCAGTTTAGTGATGATCAGAATAAGTAAAGAGAGAAATGTCTGAGTAAGTTCAGTTTTGCTCAGCTGTTTGAAAATCAAATAATGTAAGAGGTCTACTAACACAGTCATTCATATTTTTTGTAAGGGGATGTTTCATATGTCAGGGAATGTTTCAAATTTTTTACATTGTCAGTAAATAGTGGGCTGCATTAAAATGATTTTTTATGCTGTTCACACCTGTCAGCACCCGCTTTCTTTGGAACTATAATTATTACCAGAATGAGATTTTCACTCTGCAGCGGAGTGTGCGCTGATATGAAACTTCCTGGCAGATTAAAACTGTTTTAATCTGCCAGGAAGTTTCATATCAGCGCACACTCCGCTGCAGAGTGAAAATCTCATTCTGGAAACATCCCCCAGGCTGTGGCTAAGCCATGTCTCCGCAATATCCTTTCTTTCAGGAGTGCTAGTTCTGCAAGGTTCGCAGGAGAGCTTCTGTAAAGTTTGGAAGGTAGGAGACGAGGTACTGGCAGAAGTAAAGCTGTGAGTACCGGCCGTGAGTCGTGCTTCGGTAGCTCAGTTGGTAGAGCACTTGCCCGCGAAAGGCAAAGGTTCCGAGTTCGTGTCTCGGTCGGGCACACAGTTTTAATCTGCCAGGAAGTTATAATTATTACATTTTCCATGAAATCTGTGGGTATTTCGCTTGTTCCATCTATCTTGCATGCCCAGTGGAATATTTTGCCATGGTGTCTTTTCTTGTCGATCTCAGTGTTTCTGAGGGAGCGTCGACTGCTCCAGGTGCTTTGTTTCGAGTCAGGTCTTTCAGTACTTTCTTAAATTCTTCTCGCAGTATCTTATCTTCCATCTCATCATCTACTTCCACTATCCATTCCTTAATATTGTCCGACAGTAGTAGGGAATTATCTTTATTCTGAGTCGAATTGGTGAAAATCAGTCTCTCAGTGCCAGAGCACAGTGTTGTTCTACGTCTTCATCTACTTACATACTCCGCAATCCACCATACGGTGCGTGGCGGAGGGTACCTCGTACCACATCTTCTCTCCCTGTTCCACTCCCAAACAGAACGTCATGCATCTGTACGAGCCCTAATCTCTCTTATCTTATCTTTGTGGTTTTTCCGCGAAATATAAGTTGGCGGCAGTAAAACTACTGTAGTCAGCCTCAAATGCTGGTTCTCTAAATTTTCTCAGTTGCGATTTACGAAAAGAACGCCTCCTTTCCTCCAGAGACTCCCACCAGAGTTCCTAAGGATTTCCGTAACACTCGCGTGATGATCAAACCTACCAGTAACAAATCTGGCAGCCCCACCTCTGAATTGCTTCTATGTCCTCCCTCAATCCGACTTGATAGGGATCCCAAACGCTCGAGCAGTACTCAAGAACAGGTCGTATTAGTGTTTTATAAGCGGTCTCCTTTACAGATGAACCCATCTTCCCAAAATTCTACCAATGAATCGAAGACGACTATCCGCCTTCCCCACAACTGCCATTACATGCTTGTCCCACTTCATATTGGTCTGCAATGTTACACTCAAATATTTAATCGACGTGACTGTGTCAAGCGCTACACTGCTAAAGGAGTATTCAAACTTTACGGAATTCTTTTTCCTATCCATCCGCATTAATTTATATTTATCTATATTTAGAGTTAGCTGCCATTCTTTACACCAATCACAAATTCTGTCCAAGTCATCTTGTATCCTCCTACAGTCACTCAACGACGACACCTTCCTGTACACCACAGCATCATCAGCAAACAGCCGCACATTGCTATCCACCCTATCCGAAAGATAATTTATGTAGATAGAAAACAACAGCGGATCTACCACACTTCCCTGTGGCACTCCAGATGATACCCTCATCTCCGATGAACACTCATTATCGAGGGCAACGTACTGGGTTCTATTACTTAAGAAGTCTTCGAGCCACTCATATATTTGGGGACCAATCCCATATGCTCGCACCTTAGTTAGGAGTCTGCAGTGGGGCACCGAGTAAAACGTTTTCCGGTAGTCGAGGAAAATGGCATCTGTTTGATACCCTTCATCCATGGTTCGCAAGATATCATGTGAAAAAAGGGCGAGTTGCGTTTCGCAGGAGCGATGCTTTCTAAAGCCGTGATGATGCATGGACAGCAACATCTCTGTATCAAGGAAATTCATTATATTCGAACTGAGAATATGTTCGAGAATCCTGCAACAAACCGATGTTAAGGATATTAGTCTGTAATTTTGAGGATCCGTCCTTCTACCCTTCTTATATACAGGCGTCACCTGCGCTTTTTTCCAGTCGCTCAGGACTTTACGTCAGGCAAGAGATTCGCGATAAATGCAAGCTAAGTAAGTAGCCAATACAGTAGAGTACTCTCTGTAAAACCGAATTGGAATCCCATCAGGACCTGGCGATTTATTTATTTTCAACCCATTCAGCTTCTTCACAACCCCAGGGATGTCTATCACTAACTCCTCCATACGGGAATCTGTACGAGAGTCAAACGGCGGTACGCTTGTACGACCGTCATCCGTGAAACATTTCTCAAATACTGAATTTAAAATTTCATCTTTAGTTTTGCTGTCTTCTGTTGCCAGGCTAGACTGATCAGTGAGTGACTGGATGGAAGCCTTCGACCTGCTTACCGATTTTACATAAGACCAGAATTTCTTTGGGTTTTCAGCAAGATCTTTTGCTAAGGTATGACGGTGGTAGTGGTTGTATGCCTCGCGCATCGCTCTTTTTACAGCGGCACGAATCTCTAGTAACTTTTGCCTGTCCTTATTCTCCCGATCTTACTTGTAGCGCGAGTGCAATTGTCTTTGCTTCCTGAGCATTCTCCGAGTGGAGATGCGAGTTCGAAAGTCGCGCCACTGCAGGACGGACACGATTGGTACCTCGCTGTCCACGGCGCTCGGTCCCGGGCATACAAACAATGAACTGCCCCGTGACCCTTCATAGCGAGCAGAGGCGGCGATGCGTGCCGCGGCGGGACGGACGTGCCGGGGGGCGGGCAGGGGCGCCACGCGCAGTTGGCAGTGGGCGCGCATGCGCGCGAACCGCGCCGCATGATAACGCCGCGGGCACCGGCCGGCTTTCCCACACGGCCCCTAACGACGTGCGTAGGCTGGCTCCGTACTGCCCGTCCGCACAACGGCGCGACATCATTCAGAACCCGTTTCGCACGAACAATTTTCTGGTCAAAACCGACTACTCGTTGTGGGTCCACTGTAAAGATTGCCAGTTAGGTTTAAATCCTGGAAGCACGGTGAACTCATCCAGGTACTCCTCGAACCGCGGGCGTACAATGCGAGCTGTGTGGCATATGGCATTGTCATGGTGGCAGATGCCACTGCGCCGAGTTAAAACAAACTGCATGTAGGGGTGGACATGGTCTGTTGTATTGATCCGTTGGGTCTTCCACAATGGCGAAATCACCAGGGAATGGCACGAAAACATTCTCCAGACCATAAAGCTCTCTGAACACTTCCAGCGATAGTTACATGCTGTTTGCGTTGAGACAGACATTTGCCTGATGAAGCATAAAATGTGATTCATCTCGAAAGGTCACCTGTCGCCACCCGCACGTTCTGCTGTGGTACTGGAGTGCAACCTCCAGCCTTGGCCGCCAATGAACAACAGTCAACATGGGTGCATGGAACAGGTGCCCGCTGCGGAGGCAAAAAACCCAGCAACGACCGCTGAACGGTCACTGAGGGGACACTATTGGTAGCCGCTTGGTTCATGCGAGCGGTCAGTTGCTCAACAGTTGAAAACCTGTACGCCCAAACACGTCACCTCAGCCGTCGTTCACCACTCTCATCTACGGTCCGTGGTGCACCACAGTTGCCTCGGAGCCGTTTATGGATACCGCATTTTGTCATGCATGGCATACTTTAACCGCGGTAGCACACGAACTGTTTACAAACTTAGCCGTTTCGCAAATGCATCCACCCATGGCACGAAAGCCAATGATCATAACCTTTTGGACATCAAATAAATCACTCTGTTACCGCATTACGACTGAATCGGGGTGTGTATATTTTTCATCATCATACGGACCTAGCACCTGGCGTGACGTTATTGAGAGCTACTAGGTACACAACCAAAAATGAAATCAAATGGCTCTAAGCACTATGGGACTTAATATCTGAGGTCATCAGTCCCCTAGACTTAGAACTACCTAAAGCTAACCAACCTAAGGACATCACATACATCCACGCCCGAGGCAGGATCCGGAGCAGCAGTGCAGTTCCAGACTGAAGCACCCAGAACCTCTCGGCCAGGTACACAACCAGACCACCTCTGTTTCCATTGCTGGTCATTTGGACATAGGTGCTCTATTTCAGATGTGTTTGGGCTGGTGGTTGGGTCCTATCTTCAAGGTCTCCGAGACGTTTTCTTTCAAAAATATAACACAGGATCAAATGTAGCCTGTGCGGCGCTGACCTACCTCGATAAAGAGGGTGTTCTATTTTTGCCTTGCCCAGTTCTCTCATCCTCTAAAACCATCTAGTCACGAGCTGCCAGTAACATTGATGAATTCTGACCAGCTTACAGCTGTGGCTACTGCCAGAGGTGAAACATAGATCGATTTTACCTTGCTGGGCGTGCTGGTCTAGTTGTAAAGCGTGCGACTGATCGAATTCAGATCGGATATCGGAAATTTTAATCTTGCCTTCACCTCTGATCAGTTTGAGGGGTCGCCGGGAACTACATGTGGTTAGGATTCCAGGTTAAACTGCAGATCCTCTTTCCAGGGTTGGATAACTGGGCTAGATTAGGGACTTGTGCTTCGTCAAAGTGGCGTCCAAGTCAAAGACTTCTACCCAGCCAGTGAGCTACAGAATGTTATTATTTAATACGCTGATGGGAGAAAGTTCAGTGACCGACTGAAGAATGCTTATTGGGCGTCGCAGTTTCTCCTACCCATCAAACGTATACCACCGTGTAAGTCAATTCTCGCCACAAGACTGTCAGAAAAGGATTTCCTTCGTCAGTCTTGTTTTATTTGTTGCAGCAGGCCACTCCGGAATTCCACGCTTCACTTTCGTAGACGTCACTATGGTCATACAGTTAAAAAAATAAAATAAAATAAATTCACTGAGAGGAATCATATGTTGTAACTGTAAGTTCCAGCGGTACTAATTAGGAAGGACGAATAAATAATCTTACTCAAGCAGACATATTTGGGACATTTAATTATTTTTCGAGTGCTATTTTTGATCTAATATTCCTGCGAAACTGCCTAAAATATTTATCGAGACGTTCATTCTTGGTGAGAATTTATTTGCTATGTTACAATAATACTATCGCAGGCTAAATTTTTAACTTCAGAAATATTTTGTAGTTTATAAACTAACTTGTTTCCCCAAAATCCAAAAAACGAGGAAGATGTCGGAGCTTATTAAGCAGTTATCACTTGAAAAGAATGTCATCAAACATCTTCTACCTCAGGCCCTACGCCGCGCGGGGTAGCCGCGCTCTCTTAGGCGTCTTGTCATGGTTCGTGCGGCTCCCCCCGTCGGAGGTTCGAGGCACCCCTCCGGCATAGGTGTGGTGTGTTGTTCTTAGCGTAAGTTAGTTTAAGTTAGATTAAGTAGTGTGTAAGCTTAGGGACCGATGACCTCACCGGTTTGGTCCCATAAGACCTTACCACAAATTTCCAATTTTTTCAGGTTAAAATTTTTTGGCTAAGTTACCGTGAAAGAGGAAATTTCGGAAAACTGTGCTACCTCTTCCTTGCTTCATTGAGTATTATGAGCTCGTTTTCGGCTTTATTCCACAGTTCTCTTTGCGGCACCCGACATGGCGGCAGTTGTGTCAGAGCCGACCATGTCCGTTATGGAGGGACAGTCTCACTTGTTTCTGGCAGGGCGCAAACCAGACTTTCCCAAAAGGAGTAAGGCAGCTACTACAGTCCATAACGGTGTAAAATTTATGAACTCCCGCCATTGAAGACATTCCGATTCCTTCGATTAATTTAGCGATTCTTAAGAGTGAGATTAAAAGGTGACATACAATCAGTGTCACATCACAGACACCGAAGCCTGCTTGAAATAAACAAAATTTTCAACCCATACCAGTCCATGCCAATACGTGATCCGCCAACGGCCGTAGGAAGTCGTCATGCCTTACGTGTAATGCTAGGCAGAAGGCGAAATATTTTATCTCTTATATACTTGGCGAAAAACAATGATAATATTTGATATATTTATACAAGAGGTTACTTCTTCCAGGGTCACTTCGTGGTAACGCAAGAGTCATTACAGCAAAGAATAAAGTCCCCATTCACGCCGGGAACTAGAAATGTGTTCATAAAGCTCCGAGTCTGGTACGTGTACGTCGCCACCCAGATGAAGATTACGCGCAACAGAAACTAAATATTTGACACGATAAGTGATGACTTCTGCAGATGAGTTTTATAGAAACCTGACAGTCTGGACAATATGTCGAGTTTATTGTTGACTACTTCTTAAATATTTTCAGAGTTGGCTGTGAGTGAAGAGTAGTTAAATTCGTACTTCCTAGGTGGACTGTGGAGTAGGTAAATGGTTATGGAGAAACACTCTCTAAAGCGTCACCTTCGTTAAGTAAGTATGACTACAGCTTTACCATTCGGAACTTAAACAGACCATTTACTATGAATGCATATTTCTATCTATGTATGCCGCTCATTTTATGACTAAAGAGATGTCGGACACTGGGGGATAAAAGCTGTCGATAAATATTCTTTTCGTGTCTGCTTCCTACAATTCTAACGGTAACTAAAAAGCAAGCCATCATATATCAGCTGCTCTGCATCCTCCCCTTGTTGAGAATAAAATGTTTCACATTTTGTTCTGCAGAAAAGAGGAAGGGATTATCCAGAGCGTTGGGATTCAATAGTAGTATCGTTTCGAGATTGGTGTCAACGATGGAAACGACTAACATTTGAGATAAGCATAAAGGGTGCCAAAAAGTGGATTACCGATGCGATCAGCGTATTTGGTGACTTTGTACGTGATATGATGGCCACATTGTGGACACACGTTCCGTAAGCTATGTGCACAGTGTGTCACAATTGTGTGGGTGGGATTGTCTACTAAGTTTTTCCGCTATGATCAAATTTCATCTGATCACGATCAGTAAAACATTCGCATAGAATGACACTTCACTACTCCTAATAAAAGGACCTTAAAAACCCATTGTTTCTGGCACATGTCATTTAGGGACCTTCAATTTCACAACTTAATGATCCGCAGGTAGTTGATAGCTTTTGCAGAAGAACTCCTGTAACTACGTACAGCAAGATTATCGGAAAGTTAATAAAATAAACTAAGAAAAATATACTTTAATTCACAATATATGTTTTATTACTGAGGGACGGAGTGGGAAGAAAATTCAGGTGAATATCTTTTAGTACACAAGAACTTTGAAAGCAATATTAGAGATATTTAAGGAATTTCAGATAGAACAGCAACACTTGTTCCAAAAATTAACAAAAGAAATTACATACAACTGGCCTTTACTCCGGGGCGCTCTTTTGCTGATCCAGATGAATTTGCAAGGCTTGTCGAAAACATATGCATAAACTTTGTGAGGGAATTTATCGTATGAGAAATTGAATATACGAAGGGAGTACAGTAATTATGCAACACATTTCTTATCAACCAATTTCGATTGAAAAAATGTAGAGTATTATGTGGGACATCGTGGAGTAATCCTGGTTCAGCTTCTATAGTTTCACGAAGTTTCGACACGTGGCCACGCTGTACGTCGTTTTCAAAATAGCGTGTGTGACGAAAGTGCGTTCTGGGCAGAGAGCTGTCATTGAGTTTCTTTGGCGGAAGACCAGGCAATTGAATATATTCATTGGCGCTTGCAGAATGTCTGCGGAGACCTGGCACTGAGCAAAAGCAGGGTGAGTCGTTGGGCGATGTGTCTTCCCTCATCGCAACAAGGTCGCGTAAATCTGTCCTGTCTCAAGCGTGCCGGCCGGCCGCAGACAGTTATGACTCCTGCAGTGTTGCAACAAGCAACAATGACATTCGATGTGATCGAAGGATCACAGTCCGCCGCTTCGAAGTTCAACTGGACGTCTCTATTGGTAGTGCCGACACACTCGTCCACCAGCTTAGGTAATCCAAGACGTGTGTCCTTCGCTTCCTCGCCGCCTAACATCAGACCATAGAGGGCAACAAAGGGCGACATGTGTGGAATTGCTTGCACGCTACGAGGCTGATCATGATAATTTTTGGTCGAGCATCGTTAAAGGCGAAGAAACATGGGTTCTTCACTTCGAACCGGAAACAAGACGGTAATCCATGGCCTGGCACCACACCACCTTTCCACCGAAGAAAAAGTTCAGAGCCGCAGACTCATCTGATAAAGCCTTGGCGACGGTTTCGCGGGACTCTGGAGGCGTTAGTCTGATGTGCTCCCTCATGGTGCAACGGTCAACTGAAGTGTGTTGTACTGCCCTCAGAAATTTGTAGAAACGACTTCAGCGGGTTCGTCGCCACTAAAATATTAACTAAGTTTTCCTTTCCCATGACAACTAAAGGCCTCACACAAGTCTTCGCACACGAGAGGAACCCACAAAGCTTCCGTATCCAACCTCCAGCCCTGTTTCGTACCTTCAGACTTCCGTCTGTCTGGCCCAGTGGGAAGCAGTGCGCGAGTGATGCGGGGGGGGGGGGGGGGGGGGGAGGGGGGTTAGTGAGGCAGCAAGACGCTGGCAGCGACGTCCATCAGTAGAGTGGCAGCATGACGGCATTCAGGCCCTCCCAGTAGGGCCGTCGCACTGACTGGATTATTTGTTGAAAAATACGGTTTTGTAGCCTAAAAAGTGGGTAATAATACGGTGTATTGGAACCCAACATGCAACCAACCTGCTTTCACCAAAAATGTGTTGCATTACTTATTAAACGCCCCCGTGTGTTACGATGATGGCGCCACGGCTGCAGCGAGGACTTTGACTTTTGATGCTATAAAATTCTTCCGGAAGGTAACTGCAAAGGCTACACATTTATGCTCTATTATCCTCGGTTTAATTTCAAGGGAAGTGAATGGGACACGTTTTCATAAAAACAGATCTTCAGCATTCACATATACAGATATTGAGCACGTACTGAAATTCGTAAGCAAAGGAAAAATTGTAAGATAATAAATTCGTGAAGATGAAACATATGAAAAAATAATTGATTTCTGTTTTAAATCATTAACCTTATAATTGTTCAACAGTCACAGTTCTCAGAATGTCTGCTTTCCACAAGGTCCGTTGAGTTTCCTAGCCAGCTGCTGAGAATGTTAACTGTTTTCAAACATTCTAAGAATAAAGTTGTTGTTGTTGTTGTTGTGGTCTTCAGTCCTGAGACTGGTTTGATGCAGCTCTCCATGCTACTCTATCCTGTGCAAGCTTCTTCATCTCTCAGTACCTACTGCATCCCACATCCTTCTGAATTTGCTTAGTGTATTCATCTCTTGGTCTCCCTCTACGATTTTTACACTCCACGCTGCCCTCCAGTACTAAATTGGTCATCCCCTGATGCCTCAGAACATGTCCTACCAACCGATTCCTTCTTCTAGTCAAGTTGTGACACAAACTCCTCTACTCCCCAATTCTATTCAATACCTCCTCAATAGTTTTGTGATCTACCCATCTAATCTTCAGCATTCTTCTGTAGCACCATATATCGAAAGCTTCTATTCTCTTCTTGTCTAAACCATTTATCGTCCACGTTTCACTGCCATACATGGCTACACTCACTACAAATACTTTCAGAAACGACCTCCTGACACTTAAATCTATACTCGATGTTAACAAATTTCTCTTCTTCAGAAACGCTTCCCTTGCCATTGCCAGTCTACATTTTATATCCTCTCTACTTCGACCACAAATTGTAAACAGCCTTTCGTTCCCTGTATTTTACCCCTGCCACCTTCAGAATTTGAAAGACAGTATTCCAGTCAACATTGTCAAAAGCTTTCTCTAAGTCTACAAATGCTAGAAACGTAGGTTTGCTTTCCTTAATCTTTCTTCTACGATAAGTCGTAGCGTCAGTATTGCCTCACGTGTTCCAACATTTCTACGGAATCCTAACTGATCTTCCCCGAGGTCGGCTTCTACCAGTTTTTCCATTCGTCTGTAAGGAATTCGCGTTAGTATTTTGCAGCTATGACTTATTAAACTGATAGTTCGGTAATTTTCACATCTGCCAACACCTGCATTCTTTGGGATTGGAATTATTATATTCTTTTTGAACTCTGAGGGAATTTCGCCTGTCTCATACATCTTGCTCACCAGATGGTAGAGTTTTGTCAGGACTGGCTCTCCCAAGGCTGTCAGTAGTTCTAATGGAATGTTGTCTACTCCCGGGGCCTTGTTTCGATTTAGGTCTTTCAGTGCTCTGTCAAACTCTTCACGCAGTATCATATCTCCCATTTCATCTTCATCTACATCCTCTTCCATTTCCATATTATTGTCCTCAAGAACATCGCCCCTGTATAGATCCTCTATATACTCCTTCCACCTTTCTGCTTTCCCTTCTTTGCGTAGAACTGGGTTTCCATCTGAGCTCTTGATATTCATACAAGTGGTTCTCTTTTCTCCAAAGGTCTCTTCAATTTTCCTGTAGGCAGTATCTATCTTACCCCTCTACATCATTTGTCCTCTAGCCATCCCTGCTTAGCCATTTTGCACTTCCTGTCAATCTCATTTTTGAGACGTTTGTATTCCTTTTTTCCTGCTTCGCTTACTGCATTTTTTATTTCCCCCTTTCATCAATTAAATGCAGTATTTCTTCTGTTACCCAAGGATTTCTATTAGCCCTCGTCTTTTTACCCACATGATCCTCTGCTGCCTTCACTATTTCAGTCCTCAAAGCTAACCATTCTTCTTCTACTGTATTTCTTTCCCCCATTCCTGTCAATTGTTCCCTTATGCTCTCCCTGAAACTCTGTACAACCTCTGGCTCTTTCAGTTTATTCAGGTCCCATCTCCTCCTATTCCCACCTTTCTGCAGTTTCTTCATTTTTAATCTACAGTTAATAACCAACAGATTGTGGTCAGAGCCCACATCTGCCCCTGGAAATGTCTGGTTCCTAAATCTCTGTCTTACCATTACATAATCTATCTGAAACCTTCTAGTATCTAGTATCTAGTAAGAATAAAGTAACGAATGCAATTCTAAACATAAAAACCAACAAAAGATTTCTGTCAGAGAAAGTGATCACAAATTATGTTAAAGTCAGCTCCCAGACAAAAAATCTAAGTTAGCAAAGCAAAACGTCAAGCTATTTGATTAAAAACTGAAGTCAATTTAGAATATAAGAAGAAATAAAAACTAAAGAAATCAATGTACAAATTGCATTTACAATTAGGATACAGCTTCTCACCTGTACAGCCTATATATGTAGCCCACCACATGGATTGTGCTCATGGTAAATAACAACAAAAAATACCCTCATATCTAGGCATAAGAAAAACTGTGGATCACTCATTAAATGCAGAGTACATGAACCACAAATAAATGGAGAACAGCAGCAGCAGCACATATTCTGTTCAAAAATGGTTCAAATGGCTCTGAGCACTAAGGGACTTAACATCTGAGGTCATCAGTCCCCTAGAACTTAGAACTACTTAAACCTAACTAACCTAAGGACATCACACACATCCATGCCCGAGGCAGGATTCGAACCTGCGACCGTAGTGGTCGCGCGGTTCCAGACTGAAGCGCCTAGAACCGCTCCGCCACACTGGCCGGCACATATTCTGTAAAACACAAAAATTCTAACGAACTTTTCCTGTTAAAAAAGGGCTTCAATCATAATACTGCTCTCAAGCCCAGCAGCAAGAGCACGAAAGACCTAAAGCTACTAAAAGACTTCTACGTGACACTGTGAATCAAGAGTGTAATGAGGAAACAACATTGGCATACAGAGCTAACAAACTCACAAAAGTAAACATACACTTTCAGAAAATAATACAATGAACACAAAACTCTCAAACGTATAAAGGATAATTAATTGGTGCCAAAGATCTCATGATGAAGGCTGATAGAGGGAATTCTGTACTCACTGAGACAACTACAGAATACACTGACAAAACGTCAGACGTTTTTCAGACCAATAATTTTACAGAACTGGAAACAGACCCCACAGCAAGATTCTAAGCAAAACTTTGTAAGTTACTTAACAAACGTTAATCCCTTTTAAATAAATATGAGTCACAGGACTGTATAAAAATGAATCCCACTCCACTGACACATTTTTCACAGTCTAAGATCCACAAAGAAAGCAGCTCATATGACCATTATGAAACTCAGTAAAAGAATAAACAGGAAGCTGAAGTCCTGCCACCAGTAAAAACTTGAGAATGAAATCAGATCAAACACTCATACTGCAAATCAAAATACAGTGAGCTCACTACTCTCATGTACGGCATGAGATGACAAGCAGTTTACTAACGAAATCACCCCACTTTGGGAGTCAATAATTAAATAACTACTATGATCATACAGTGAAATCAAACAGCCGAAGATTACGAGAATAAGGCATTGCTATGCGAGTGGAAGATATTAATTAGGGGATTGAAATATGAAACGTTTGCTTTTATTACAATACCATTTACATAAATTACAAAACTCAGCGCTAATTTGACTATGAGTCATTTGTCATGTGATGATGACGGCAGCAGACGATGGGTCGGTATGGTCAATCGCCTCGTACCTGTGCGCTGCCGAGTTGGTAGCTCTCATTGGTGTTCCATGGCTTTTCAGCGAGGCTCTAGACTGGTCTCCACGTTCACTGCTCACCATGGGGAATGTAGCCGAAGCAGTGTGTAAGGAAGGTAATCGTAAGGTTCAGTCAAGTACTTCGTTCAAAAAATGGTTCAAATGGCTCTGAGCACTATAGGACTTAACATCTGAGGTGATCAGTCCTCTAGACTTAGAACTACTTAAACCTAACTAACCTAAGGACATCACACGCATTCACGCCCGAGGCAGGATTCGAACGTGCGACCGTAGCAGCAGTGCGGTTCCGGACTGAAGCCCCTAGGACCGCTCGGCCTCTACGGCCGGCAAGTGCTCCCATCCCAAGCACTGGACCATAACGATTCGTCTATTTAACATGGAATTGGGATCGAATCAGTCACAACATGACGGTAAACTTTTGGATGGGAGTAAAGATCACAAAGTCAGCAAACTAAGTAGACGATGGGTGGAAGAGCCTCCATGTCTTCTTGTTTTCGCACTGTCTCCCCAACTGTCTCTTGACTTCTCTGAACCCCCCACAGCTCATGGATTCGTCTCGGCATCGTCATTGGTGGACTCTAATGCAATGTCACCCAGTGACTGATCGCCGGTTCCTGACCACATCTCGTAATTCAGGGCAGAAATTTTCTACCTTGCATGGGCTGGTGTGTGACTCGGGAACTGTTTCTCTCCAGTTTTCACCGTCAACGGTATTTCCAGGGTTGATAGAAATCAATCCAGCACATTATTTCTATGGTTTTTCGTATTTCTTTGTTGCTGTGAAATCAACCACACAACGCTTCTCTATAACGGCCGTCTCTGCATGAGGCCTGGCTAGTGTTATATTTGTGCTTCGTCTAAGAATCTTCTGGTGTTCATGATTTATAAGCAACCTTCTTACTGTGCAGCAAATATTTCTTTAAGCTGGCTGGTTCTTCTTCTGCAGTTCCACAGTTTCACGTGCCTCCTGTATGCCATCCTGGAGCTTTTGTGTCTAGGTTCTATCTCAGTGCCTGTAGGCATCCATGAATTATCTGCACTTATCTCACTTTTTAAGGAAGGCAGAAACTGCTGCAACATGCCAGGAGTTTCACACATGTCTACGTGTGAATTCTTGCTCAATTTATGTATGCACTATGTCTCAGTGCCTGCAGCGGCCCACTAATTATCGGCACATTTCTCACTGTCCGCCAGAACCTTCGCAGGATGTCTATCTTTAAAAGAACCTAGGGCACCCCCAAGCCTACACCCTTGTGGGTGCAGAATGTCCCCATGACCGCATCTCAATTGTCGCTGTATGAGGTCCCCTCCTACTGGACTGCTGATACTGGCAAGCAGGGAAAGTATCTACCGGCAGAGCTATTTGACAGCGTTTTGCCATGGCCCCTAAGCTTTTGATACAGAAGTTTGAGAATCACGACAAAGTGATTCATCTATGTTCACCTGGGCCATTATGCAAGCATTAAAAAAAAAGATTTACTCCCTAATAACAATAAGAACACTTTACTCATTAATGTGGGATTTTGTTGAGATGTCACATTTTTAATTGTGCCGTGAAGTGTTAAGCTCATTCAACTCTTTACTCAAATGGTTGCCCTTGATAAATCGATCCAGGATATGCACAAATAAACGAAGGTCAAAACAAGTGAGCTGTACATGAGAGAAATAAATCATATTCAAGTTAATGATAACGTCAAAGATATACATAAGGCATACAAAATTGGTATGGAACTAAGACGTGCGATAACAAAAATTAAATCATGCGCAGTAATGCTGTTCATCACGGAGACATCTGTCACACAGAAGAATACTACACAAATACAATAGCCGGCCGCGGTGGCCGTGCGGTTCTAGGCGCTTCAGTCCGGAACCGCGGGACTGCTACGGTCGCAGATTCGAATCCTGCCTCGGGCATGGATGTGTGTGATGTCCTTAGGTTAGTTAGGTTTAGGTAGTTCTAAGTTCTAGGTGACTGATGACCTAAGGTGTTAAGTCCCATAGTGCTCAGAGCCATTTGAACCATTTGAACCAAATACAATACCCATAGAATCTTATAAAGGTCTCCATTTTTCTTAAAAAAAAAAAGGAAGTGCTTGCACTTCGTATAATCGCGCAATTAAAGTGTCTTCTCCTCTGTCTGCGACGTACTTGTGGTGCATCTCTGTACTCTACAACAGAAATCTGAATCAAATTTCGGTGCCTGTGCGGTTCTCACCACACACGCTAGCCGTCTTACAATTAGGCACAATGTACATCAGTATGATGAAACTTTTACAAGTACACGAAAATGGCACTGCACTCGTGTCAGTTGCGTTCTAACCCCTCGAAACTGTAAGTTCCATGCTGTCGAATGCAGGTAGTCCTCTCAGCCTCGCACCAAGCGATACATCGACGCACGGAACCAACGCTCACAGACATGCGACCGTCATTTCACCTCTCCACATACATACCTAGTGTCCCACAGTACACACACACGCCGGCCGCGGTGGTCTAGCGGTACTAGGCGCGCAGTCCGGAACCGCGCGGCTGCTGCGGTCGCAGGTTCGAATCCTGCCTAGGGCATGTATGTGTGTGATGTTCTAAGGTTAGTTATGTTTAAGCAGTTCTAAGTTCTAGGGGACTGATTACCACAGATGTTAGGTCCCATAGTGCTCAGAGCCATTTGAACCATTTTACACACACACACACACACACACACACAAATGACCATCGAAGCACAATAAATGCGCACTAATTACAAAAGAAAAAAGAAAAAAAAAAACATGTTGCCGTCGTCCCCAGGCTGTGGGAGCTATATATCCCAACGTCGCGCATGTTGTAAGCAGCATAAACTTTAGGTGCTGTCTGCAGAGTCCCTTGCTTCCAAGTGAGACGTCATCGGCTTTTCCCGCCATTTTGACACATGGAAACACCACCGGTCCTCTGACCACCATCTGGCTTTGCAGATTTTTCAACCGTGGACGGATCAACATTATCCTGCAATACTGGCTAATGGACGTATACTACACTTTCTTGGGGCACTTTACGCTACGGTCGCAGGTTCGAATCCTGCCTCGGGCATGGATGTGTGTGATGTCCTTAGGTTACTTAGGTTTAATTAGTTCTAAGTTCTAGGCGACTGATGACCTTAGAAGTTAAGTCGCATAGTGCTCAGAGCCATTTGAACCATTTTGCTTGTCGTCACTGCTTTTGAATATGGTATTTCGCTGCATACTGTTATGTTCCTTTTGGAGCCTGTCTTCCGTACTCGGATGGGTAGCGTGCGGTGTAACGGGAGCGTACTCATTAACGGTCTCTAGTCTTCTGTATCCAAAAAGTACATGCGCAAGGGTCTCTAACCCACGAGCAGTCGTATCATGTCCGGCAGATTCCCTTTCGTCGGCTATGTACGTGGTATTATCATAGCGACCTGTAGACATCGAAATAACTTCATCTGGAACCCCTGTTACCTCTAATAAATCACCTTTTAGCTCGCGTGGCCCATATATGAACATTCCCTTGTCCTCCTTACATTTTATTAAATGAATTGTGCCCAAAGTATCCTCTACATCCTATGCAACCGGACCTTTGAACAAGTTAACCACAGTTCTAGTGCTCTGCTCGAAAATATGTAATTAAGTGAAAACCTACCTAAGAGAATTGTGTTCATCTGGAAGCCATTTTCCCACTCACTTAGTGACACCAAGACTAGTTTCCTACCTCCTTTTCCCCACAAAAGCGAGAATCCTTTAAGGATATCTCAGATAATTTACTACCACTTTCCAATAGTTTAGCCGGCCGGTGTGGCCGTGCGGTTCTAAGCGCTTCAGTTTGGATCCGCGTGTCCGCTACGGTCGCAGGTTCGAATCCTGCCTCGGGCATGGATGTGTGTGATGTCCTTAGGTTACTTAGGTTTAAGTAGTTCTAAGTTCTAGGGGACGGATGACCTCCAATAGTTTCCGGGTAAAAAGGCGTCGAAAGTGCCGTCATTTTCGACCCGCAATCCACACATGCTCTCATCTTTATTCCTTCCGTGTTTATCTCAGTGGTGGTTTTCAGGCAAGTCTGGTTCATCACAGAACTGGCCAATGTCGTCTTGCACTTGCGACTGCCAGTGCCTCACGTTGCGTTGCTATGTCCCTTCTCTGATGAGGCGTCCCATGCTCTGTCTTTCGTCATTCACTTGTGCGATCTCACGCACCTCTGCCTGAGGTGGGCCAGTGATGGGGAACCTCTATTACTCCATTACTCTTTCGCCCGCTTTCATTATGTGATGCTTGCACGCAGTTCAAGCGGGATCTGTGGTCCGGCGCTTCGATCCCACTTTGCTCTCCCTGGCGTGGACCGCGTCGTCTGTCCCGCTCTCGCATATTCCCTTCCTCACTCCTTCGTTCGTTATTGGACCGATTCTGCCTTTCACTCTTGCGCTAGCGTGTGCCGTCATTTGTTTCTTGTGCTCTTCAATGTCGTTCAAAGGTATGGCGCTACACCATTCCTCATCTGTCATTTTGTCGTTCAAGTCTCCCACCGGAACTACAAACGGAGGCGACACTAAGACACGACAGTGTCGGAAGTCTCTATATACGGCATGTATTTGCACGCCAAATCCTACTACCACCCAGTGCAGAAGATCTCTGTTATCCGTTCTTTGGCTATCCATGCGCTTCGTCTAACTTACGCTCAAAACGTAGCACATGAACTGAGAAGAATGGTAACGAAAAAAAAGAAAGCAAGATAGGTTAGACATCAACAGCGTCATTACCCTATGTGAAAACCGCCACTGACCGGATTGGTAAACACCTTCTACGGATTGGTGTCCAGCTGTCTTCTACAGCAGCCGCAAGATCCACGATGTGCTGGGCTCCACGTAGGACATGGTAGATTCCATACACACTGCAGATGCGTACAATGTGGAGTGTCAGTGTGGAGAAGTATACATCGGTGAGATCGGCAGGCCCATGAAACTCGCATACGGGAACACGAGCGCTAAACATTCGTCTAGACGCTAGAGCAGGGCTTCACAACATACGTGCTCGCGGAGCAAGCTGTGAGCAGCAAGGCGTGAGCACGGAGCAGCGCGAGCACGCTACCCCCACTACCGGACCAGAGCGGAGAGTGGGGAGAGTCACGTGGGGCACACAACAGCTGCCGTCAGTCAATGTAAATCCGCGGCCACCTGCAGGGATATCACTCACGAATTATTACTGCGACAAATGAAACAAATAAACGAGAATGTACACATGCCACATATTTTTATTAGCTTAGTGTATGCCTCTACATTCGCATTAATTTGTGAACTGTTACACAATAAAAGGTGTCACTGAAGTGTGGGATTCTCGGTTATCTTGTACTTTTTGCCCTTTACAATTGCGTCTGTGTTCGGAGTAACTGTTCTTGTGCATTTTAGGCGCAGCGTGCAGTTTAATTTTCGATCAGACAATGCGTTTCTCAGGCGCGTCTTGTTACATTTCATTGCAGAAAACAGTTGTTCACAAACATACGTGGAACAGAACATTGATATTATTGTAGCCACCAATTTGTGCAAACGAGGAAATCTGTCCTGAGGGAAGTGTCTGTAGAATTCCAAAACGTTTTTCTTGTTCTGAAATTTGTCTCTGTATTCTCTGTCACACTGCAGGTCAATAATTTCTTGCTGCAGCTCAGGACGAATCTCTTAAATATTCGCTGAATATGGACAGAACAGATCAAAATGACTGTCTATTGCTGTCAGATCTTGAAAGCGCTTATCAACTAAACTATGTGAATAACGTTCACAGCTTTGTGAACATCTTGCATGGATGATAATTTAGGAAAATGAGCTAGGTTTCCTGTTTCCAGCTGACTCACCCAAAGTGTCAATTTCATTTTAAAAGCTCGTATTCGATCTATGAAATGAGTAATAATCAGATCTTTACCTTGTAGTAAAATGTTCAAAGCATTTAGATGGCTAGTTAAATCTGCTAAGAACGCGAGATCACATTCAAGCGTGCGCGCTCATTTCCCCTCCCTCCCCACTCCACGACCTTGCACCTGCTCGTGAGCACGTGCGTGAGCAGACGCGAGTACTCAAAACCGGCCAGTTGTTAAGCCCTGCGCTAGAGCAACACAGCAAATGCGCAGTGGCTGAACACTAGCAAGACTGCGACATGGAAATGAGATATGAAATGTGCATACTTGCCAAAGAGCCGGGTTTGGTAAAACGAAAGATCAGAGAAGCCATCTAAACATTAAAACGTTCCAACAGCTTGAATAGAGAGGGTGGCGTGCCCAACCTGGCTGCCGGCCCGACAACACGCGACGCAAGCGCTACCGGAGAGTAACTGTCGCGGCGCGGCCTGCGTCTGCCAGGAGGAAAGCAGGAGCCCGTGCCTCGAGGTGACCTGCTGATGACCACCAGTCATGATAAATGTTGCAAGAAGCAATAGATAAGAGCAGGTTCCCATTCCCTCCACTGTAGTAACCAATTACACTAAGTTTCCTGCTTAAGGGGCCAATTATAACAACGATCTTTTGGTTGTGTTGGCAGAAGAACATCACCGTGTTACGAGGGGAGGCCGAAATGCACGCGTTTTAGCTCACGCAGGCTGGCGTGAGGAGGGAAGGATTATACTGACGTGAGGTCTGGAACATGACAAGGAATGAGAATTCAGAAAGTGGACGTAATTAGTTTGAAACTTAACTTTAGTCCATTAATGATGAACGTCGCTCTTGTCGGTACATGATTCACAATATTATGTTCAGAATACATTCTTGAGATATGACGTCTAGTAACTGAATTTGGCGCCTTGCTAGGTCGTAGCAAATGACGTAGCTGAAGGATATGCTAAACTGTCATCTCGGCAAATGAGAGCGTATGTAGACAGTGAACCATCGCTAGCAAAGTCGGCTGTACAACTGGGCGAGTGCTAGGGAGTCTCTCTAGACTAGACCTGCCGTGTGGCGGCGCTCGGTCTGCAATCACTGATAGTGGTGACACGCGGGTCCGACGTATACTAACGGACAGCGACCGATTTAAAGGCTACCACCTAGCAAGTGTGGTGTCTGGCGGTGACACCACACTTTTTAAAAATAGTATCGCAGTGTCACGCTCAGTGAGAAGTAATGACAAAATGTAAGTAACTTTGCACAGATAAAACACACCAGTAGACACAGGAGAAGGCCATTGCAACCGTGGCCGAAACGTTCTTTTCTCCAGTTTTTACGTGAAGCGTTACCGCAATCGGGAAACTTCTACGTCAGCTGACCAGCGTATGTTGCCATGGATTGACGTGACTATGGCGCATACTGTCACCGATTTATGATCATCTTTGCACTTGCTTTTGGGGCCAGGTTCCCGTACGTTGCCAGAAATTTGGAGCCGTAATTCTTGTAACTACTGTTCTCGCAAACTGTTAGGTCATACAACGCAGCCTCCTCCTGATCGAGCGTTGCTGCACAAGCAAAGCGTTGCGTACCACCATTCCTTTCTCACGCGGATACGCATCTAAATTCTTTAGGCGTACCCTCGCGTGGATACTGCACTTTTGACCGAACTTCGGGAGTGGCATGTCCACCACGTGCGTCTGGAATACAGCCTGCAAATTCATTGGCGTGACCTCTGTTACCAGGATATCTCGTTGCATTGCAGACACTTGTTGCTCGAGAACTGACTGTCTTGTTTTTGTCTCCTTGGAAGATTTACTTTCTTCATCCATCTTCACGGAGATGTCAGTTGTCTTCTTGTACCCGCGTTTCTACGTTGTCAGCCTTCACCTCACACGCTTTTCTCACGTCGTCCCGGCTGCTGGCCTTCGTCCCTGTCTCGTTGGTTGAAAATGGTTCAAATGGCTCTGAGCACTATGGGACTTAACATCTATGGTCATCAGTCCCCTAGAACTTAGAACTACTTAAACCTAACTAACCTAAGGACAGCACACAACACCCAGTCATCACGAGGCAGAGAAAATCCCTGACCCCGCCGGGAATCGAAGCCGGGAACCGTCTCGTTGGTCTTGGTCCCCAATTCGTGCCTCCTTCACCGATTTGCCCATCAATCTTCTGACTTCAAAGCTTATCTCGGCATCCAATCTTTCGAATTATGTTATATTCCTCTCCCTCATGCTGGTTAAGTGACGTATGCTGTTTTCTAATATCGCGAGAATCGATTCAGTGAACTTTATGTATTCCTCACAGACCTAGCGGACTCTCCTGATGGACGTGCCTGATGTTTCATCACTCTCTCCCAAACTTTCCTCACTCGGCATGCTCGTGTCCTGGTTCAAATGGTTCAAATGGCTCTGAACACTATGGGATTTCTAAGGTCATCAGTCCCCTAGAACTTAGAACTACTTAAACCTAACTAACCTAAGGACATCACACACATCCATGCCCGAGGCAGGATTCTAACCTGCGACCGTAGCGGTCACGCGGTTCCAGACTGTAGCGCCTTTAACCGCTTGGCCACACCGGCCGGCCCTCGTGTCCTGTGTCCTCTGATTTTGACTAGTACCCACAGACATGTCATGCGTTTCCTCACTGCCTTCCCTAATTATTTTCATTTGGAGTGTCGGTTTCCATGCGTAAAATGTAACTGAAAACCAAAAATACTCCACAAAACGTGTTGAGACACACAATACAACGTTGATGTTTACGATCGTAGCAATGAACAGAACAATGTAAACGAGAAACAGGATGTCGACTACAACAGTTCTAAACCTGCTTGTCTGCCTCATATTGCTCACTTAAAGCGCTCTCAGCACTCAAAAACGCACCATCCGTGCACCTGACGTCAGAAACAATGAGATTAACGTAATCCAATCAAGCTATCGGAATTTAATTCTTCCTGAGACGTGTCTGAAAATTTAGTAGTCCCCACACTGGGACAAAGGTGAAAATAAAATCAAATCGAAGCCCCACGTTGGGCGTCAAAATGTAGTGAACTTGAAGCTGTCATCTCTGGCTTGAAATGACATGTAGATTACCGTGAGATCAATACACCTAGAGAGTCAACAATTAAATACTACGATCATATGGTGAAATCAAACAGCAAAAGGTTGATATACGAATCGATAAGATTAATTGGAGGATTAAAACACGATTTTTTTATCACGGTAACTTCAAAGCTTTAGTTTTACTTCTCTAACATCGCTGAACCTACTGTTCTTGTTATTTGTTCGAAGCCAGGCACATTTTGTAAATTCTCTGTGTGCTGCAATAAAATATAGAATGATGTGTGTTCTACGAGTTTCCAGTGAATTCAACAGCACTCACGTACTGCACATACAAAAATCTCTTAACTTCAAACACGTAACACAAATAAACGAAGAATATAGCACAGAAATATACATTACGTAAGGTTTCTAGATTTACTAACTTTAAAAACATTTCGTGGATATATCTGTGAAAGACAGAACTGGCAAAAGAGCATCTGTCATAAATGTACTGAATTTTGAACTAAAAACTTTTCGTTTATTTTAGAGCACGAAACCCATAAAAACTGCAAAAGCAAGGAAACCTGTAACAGCCATCTTAAGGTGGATTTCTAATAAAAAAGAAAGGACTGTTATAACTTGATTTCAATAATTTTTAAACCATAATTGTGACTGGTTGCTGCCCGCATCTCGTGGTCGTGCGGTAGCGTTCTCGCTTCCCACGCCCGGGTTCCCGGGTTCGATTCCCGGCGGGGTCAGGGATTTTCTCTGCCTCGTGATGGCTGGGTGTTGTGTGATGTCCTTAGGTTAGTTAGGTTTAAGTAGTTCTAAGTTCTATGGGACTGATGACCATAGATGTTAAGTCCCATAGTGCTCAGAGCCATTTTTTTTGTGACTGGTTGCTACTTTAAACTATAAACCTTGCAGTATAGTATTTGAAAAAGACCACATTCATAAGGATAGGCCTATTCACTATACACCAACCCAAGTGTCAGATATAGGCGTTTAATATTCGCAGTGGACATGGCAGCATAAAGAAAATTCAAACGAAGATTACAAGCTTCCGAAATCTGATACTGCGAGTAAGAGAAACTGTGAGTCGCTTGAATTCACGGACAGCTAAATTAGGAATAGATGCCGAACACCAGGTGTTCAGTTGAGATCACAAGAGAGAACGAAAACGTAACGTTGCTCACGACAAGTTCGAATTCGAAACCCAAAATTTTGCATAACCTTAAAGCAAGCGGAAATTCCAAAGACGTAAATGCGAACTCACTTTAGTGCTGAAAGTTGTTAGTTGAACGCTCCCATCTCCAAGACAGAAGACAAGGGTTTTAATCACATCCGTTCGATGTCTTGACAAAGACGAGAGCGCTTTTGCGGAGTTCCACTAGGCGACGAAAGCGAAAAATACGCGCGCGGCACTCTGATTTGCCACCTCTGGTAGAAGCTTGTTCACGTCCCTCAGAGATAGCTGTCGAGATAGCAGGCTGGTTCGGCTGGGGTCGAATGATCTTTGAGTTGACGAATGACTTATACAGTGTGTTTCCGTAAGAGAGTGCAAAACGTAACTGGACATAGAGAATGCTCCACTGAACAATTTCAGATAGGTAACCGGGGATCGGAGAAGCCAGCTTAAGGAATATTGTAGTAAACTTGTCTACCGCTTTGTCTAGGATTACTGTTTTCCAGCTTATTTACAACTAACATGCGTACAAGTTTACACGTGCTGTGCTGTTTATTTATTTGTATAATTTTTATTTCCTGCAAGGAAACAAAGAGGATGACCCCGATTACCGAAAGTCGTTATGCAGGCTTTGTACATAAGGTGGTTCTGCTGTATGGTATTTACTTCGTCTTATGACAGAACATGTTATGAATCAACGGCAGACCCATTCATTACTCATTGATATTCTGAGACGTACAGTAAAGTGCGACGAAGCAGTACCGGTACAGTATTTCCTGATCGCTGGATTGGAAGGGGAGGCTCTGTTCCACGGCGTGCGAGGTCACCTGACGAGAATGGCCCTGATTATTTCCTAAGGGGATATCTAAAGTCACTTGTGTATGGGACCCCAATGGATACGGAGATAGAATCGAAACTTCCTGGCAGATTAAAACTGTGTGCCCGACCGAGACTCGAACTCGGGACCTTTGCCTTTCGCGGGCGAGTGCTCTACCATCTGAGCTACCGAAGCACGACTCACGCCCGGTACTCACAGCTTTACTTCTGCCAGTACCTCGTCTCCTACCTTCCAAACTTTACAGAAGCTCTCCTGCGAACCTTGCCCGCGAATGGCAAAGGTCCCGAGTTCGAGTCTCGGTCGGGCACACAGTTTTAATCTGCCAGGAAGTTTCATATCAGCGCACACTCCGCTGCAGAGTGAAAATCTCATTCGGGAGATAGAATTAGTTGCCAGAATTGTAGCTGCCTGTGATATATTCTAACACACCAGGGATATTTTATTTCTCAGGATGCTTCAGAATCTCGTTCGCCGATGTCATCCTTGCGTTCAGGTTCATGGCAGTCAGTTTCAGCATATTTTGTCAGATACAATACAAATGGTACGTTCATTGTGTCAATGACAGTATTTGCAGTAACACAATATAAATATAAAAGTACACAGTAATGTGATTTTATTCCTATTATCTCATTAAACTGGCTTCTCTGACCCCATCCCTACCTCAAATCGTCCAGTGGAGCCTCCTCTAAGAACTGTTAAATTTTTGCACACTCTTACGGAAACACTCTATATTAGAGATGGATAGTTCGCGAACGAACGGGTGCAAAGGAACGGTTCATCAAGATGAACGAAAGGACCGAGGAACGAATTCCAAGGAACTATCGGTTCATAGTTCACTTTGGTTGCGGCGGTCTACTTATAGTTCCCGGGAACGAGGAACGATCGGTTCATAGTTCACTTCGGTCGCGGCGGCCTACTTACAGTTCCCGGGAGCGAGGAACGATCGGTTCATAGTTCACTAGTTCACTTCGGTCGCGGCGGTCACTTCGGCAGTTCTCGTTCCAGCCTCGATCGCGTGCTCGTTTCAGTCTCGGTCTCCCTCGGCCGCACTCGTCGTTCTTCGCATGACCACCTGTCTCAGTTCCACTGCCGACTGCTCCTAGTTAGTTCGGTATCCAGTTGCTCGTTTCGTTCACTGCGCTCGCCTATTTTACATGTGTTCCAAACTGTTCTTGCACTTGGTTTTGGCTATTCAGCGTCCACGACCAGTAATCAAAAAGTATTTTATAGTTACGTAAATTACATAAAAATTACGTTGTATGTAATAGGTACGTCTTTTCAAGTAACAAAAGGGCATATCAGCTCACTTCATTATATCTATGAACAGCAGAAGACATACTTATTACAAGAAAAGTTTTTTTGTTATTCATATATTTTTTGGTTTCATCGACTTGATTTAGCAGCTAACTTTCAATAATTTGCTTAATTTTTAGTGTACGAAAACTCATATAAAACGATTTTCGTGTATCTTTCGTATACAAAACATTACATTTAGGAAGGCTCTAATTATTTATAAGTTTGGTTGTTTCCAATTTGCATTACCTGCTAGTCTGGTTTATTTGGAAAAAAAAAAGTGGGTTGTGAGTCATTTTGGCTCAGTAGGAAAAGCGGTGCCTCTCCATTTGAAAACACATAGATTGCCATAAAATCGTATTTACTTATTATCTCAGAGACATTTGTTCAGAAGGAGCTTTCAAACCAAAAACTTTATTGCTGCGAATTTAATTATTATTATTATTGCTGCAATAATTTCAATAATGCAACGTAAAAAACTAATTTTTACTAAGCGTGTGACGCAAGTATGAGAAAACCACATTTTATTTTATGCTTCCATGAAGTCTCTACTTCCCATACGAACTCAGAGACAACGTGAAGTGTATATAGGGTATAAACGATTATTGTTTACAGCGTAGCATAGCTATGTAGTGGAAGTCGAAACGAAGAATTTTATACAAGACAGTTGTGGTCTATTAAGCTGGGAAACAGCCACCAACAGGTTTACAAGACTACATGAGCTATAGCCCATGCGCGTCGCGTGAGATTTTCATGTTCTCTTCTCCAGCTCTCTACACATCGTCATCGATTATTTCACAATTGTTGCTAGCATTAGCTTGTTATTTCTTCACTGTCTAATTATTACATGTTTATCTGTTTGTTGTATCTGCTCGAAACAGGCAACACATCGTCCGTAATTGGCGAACAGTCTGTACTCGGGCCCGGTTTTCCGTGCGCCACCCTATATTATTTCCCTGCAATCAGCCACACAAGGCTACGGTTGGCTAAACGAGAGGTTCTGCAGAATCACAGAAATTACTTTTAAAAGTGTGTAAGAATTCTGTTATGAATAAAAACTCTATACTCCAGGGGGTAGGAAAGTGCCCTCCATCCTTCAGTCACCTACACTACTAGTTTTCAGTTTTCCATAAGAACCATATACCAAGCACAAATGAACGGTTCTCAAAAAAGAACGATCAGTAGTGAACTAGTTCCCAAGGATGAACGAGTTCGCCCATCTCTGCTCTATATATAGTGCGCACGTACGCGATTGAAAAGACGTTTCCGCGAAAGTGGACAACTTACAACCTCCGTTACGACATATCCTACATAACTAATTGTCATCATGTTTCTCAGTTAGACTCAGGATCGGATATGAAGTACATACACTGGCAGAAAACAGCGCTACACCAAGAAGGTGTTGTACGACGTAAACAAAAATGGTAGTAGTGCTTCTACAACTGAAAGATGATGTCCATACAAATTTCGCGCCAGTCGCATAGAAGTGACGCTGGTAGAGCCACTACGAGGATGCAAATCAGGTTTGCTTTTAATACATGCTGTAACGGTCGTAGGTGTTAGTTATCTTTGAGACTGGACGTGGTGAGTTGATGCCCCTCAACAATGCCTTTAAGGCGACAATGACGCCATTATCAACACCTCACTTAGTTTGTATGAGGGCGTGTAATAGTGTTACGAGAAGCTGGATGTTCCTCCTACGGTAGTGCAAAAAGTCTTGGCAAAAATGTAACCTCTGTAGATCATTGCTGGCAGCGGTGGTCACGAGAATGTACGGTCTCAAAATATATCACGCTCAGGATGGCCACGTGACACTAACGAGAGGGAAGACCGTCGCGTTTGGCGTTTGACTGGCGCATCGTACTGCGCCTGCAAAACCAATCTAAGAAGTAGTTGGCACCACAGTGACACAACAAACTATTAATTATCGGTTACTTCAAGGACAGCTCCGACAAGAAGCTCCGTAGCATGCTTTCCAATGACCCCAAACCACCGCCATTTGCGACTTCAGCGAGAGCTCGTTAGAGGACAGGGTGCAGGTCTTTTGTGTTTTCTGATGAATGGTGGTTCTGCCTCGGTGCCGGTGACAGCCGTGTCGTGGTTAGGAGGACGCTAGTTGTGGGCCTGTAACCAACCTGTCTGCATGCTAGACACGCTGGACCCCTACTCCTGGGTTATGGTGTGCGGTGCCATTTACACTCCTGGAAATTGATATAAGAACACCGTGAATTAATTGTCCCAGGAAGGGGAAACTTTATTGACACATTCCTGGGGTCAGATACATCACATGATCACACTGACAGAACCACAGGCACATAGACACAGGCAACAGAGCATGCACAATGTCGGCACTAGTACAGTGTATATCCACCTTTCGCAGCAATGCAGGCCGCTATTCTCCCATGGAGACGATCGTAGAGATGCTGGATGTAGTCCTGTGGAACGGCTTGCCATGCCATTTCCACCTGGCGCCTCAGTTGGACCAGCGTTCGTGCTGGACGTGCAGACCGCGTGAGACGACGCTTCATCCAGTCCCAAACATGCTCAATGGGGGACAGATCAGGAGATCTTGCTGGCCAGGGTAGTTGACTTACACCTTCTAGAGCACGTTGGGTGGCACGGGATACATGCGGACGTGCATTGTCCTGTTGGAACAGCAAGTTCCCTTGCCGGTCTAGGAATGGTAGAACGATGGGTTCGATGACGGTTTGGATGTACCGTGCATTATTCAGTGTCCCCTCGACGATCACCAGAGGTGTACGGCCAGTGTAGGAGATCGCTCCCCACACCATGATGTCGGGTGTTGGCCCTGTGTGCCTCGGTCGTATGCAGTCCTGATTGTGGCGCTCACCTGCACGGCGCCAAACACGCATACGACCATCATTGGCACCAAGGCAGAAGCGACTCTCATCGCTGAAGACGACACGTCTCCATTCGTCCCTCCATTCACGCCTGTCGCGACACCACTGGAGGCGGGCTGCACGATGTTGGGGCGTGAGCGGAAGACGGCCTAACGGTGTGCGGGACCGTAGCCCAGCTTCATGGAGACAGTTGCGAATGGTCCTCGCCGATACCCCAGGAGCAACAGTGTCCCTAATTTGCTGGGAAGTGGCGGTGCGGTCCCCTACGGCACTGCGTAGGATCCTACGGTCTTGGCGTGCATCCGTGCGTCGCTGCGGTCCGGTCCCAGGTCGACGGGCACGTGCACCTTCCGCCGACCACTGGCGACAACATCGATGTACTATGGAGACCTCACGCCCCACGTGTTGAGCAATTCGGCGGTACGTCCACCCGGCCTCCCGCATGCCCACTATACGCCCTCGCTCAAAGTCCGTCAACTGCACATACGGTTCACGTCCACGCTGTCGCGGCATGCTACCAGTGTTAAAGACTGCGATGGAGCTCCGTATGCCACGGCAAACTGGCTGACACTGACGGCGGCGGTGCACAAATGCTGCGCAGCTAGCGCCATTCGACGGCCAACACCGCGGTTCCTGGTGTGTCCGCTGTGCCGTGCGTGTGATCATTGCTTGTACAGCCCTCTCGCAGTGTCCGGAGCAAGTATGGTGGGTCTGACACACCGGTGTCAATGTGTTCTTTTTTCCATTTCCAGGAGTGTACTATGACAGCGGGGACACTTCCGTAGTATCCCACGCAGCCTGACTGCAAAATTGTACGTCAGTTTGATGTTTCAATCTGTTATGCTGCCTATCATGAACAGCATTTCAGGGGGGTGTTCTCTAACAGGATTACGCTATTTCACAAACCGCAGTTGTAACCCAACATGCTCTACAGAGTGTCTATTTGTTGCCCTAGTCTGACTGACCACCAGATCTGTCTCCAATCGAGCACATATGCGACATTATTATAGGACAACTACAGCCTCATCCCCTAACAGCATTGACTGTCCCTGTTTAGACCGACCAAGTGCAACTGGCATGGAACTCCATCATACAAACTGACATGCGGCGCCCGTGCAACACAATGCATGCACGTTTGTATGGTTATATGCAACATTCTGGCCGTTACAATGGTTATTAATGTACCATCGTTTCACATTTGCAGTAGCTTATCTCACGCTTACGTTAATCTGTGATTTTGTAATGCTAATCATTTACATATATTACCTAGTCAAACGTATTCCCCAAATTTCATTACCCTACATTGTTTATTTTTTGTTGTTACCATTTTTTTCCTCTAGTGTGGTTTAATATTAAATAAATGAATTATTTTTCTACTAAGTCTGTACTTATTTAAACTGCTGCTTTGTTCCACGGTTAGTTAAGCCTTTATGCAGTATTTGGTTAGAAAAGGTGCCACACCCACAAAAATGGATGCATGCTCACATTAGGTGACGCCTTTTTGGTTTACAAATTTAACAAGTCTTGATGCTTTGATAGATAGTTTGTGAAACTTAAATAAATGCAGATACATTGCAAAAGAGCCCATTCATCCACACATATTATAAAAATGTATGTAAATGATCCCCAGCCACTCCTAAACCACTGAACCAATTTCTACCAAATTTGGGACACATGTGACTCACGGTATGGAAAGAATCGCTGTGGGGAAAGAACCACCTACCTCTCAAAGAGATGCGGGGTGAAAAGAAGTGGACCCCTCAACGTGGGCCGGCCGGGGTGGCCGAGCGGTTCTAGGCGCTACAGTTTGGAACCGCTTGACCGCTACGGTCACAGGTTCGAATCCTACCTGCGGCATGGATGTGTGTGATGTCCTTAGGTTAGTTAGGTTTAAGTAGTTCTAAGTTCTAGGGGACTGATGACCTCAGATGTTAAGTCCTATAGTGCTCAGAGCCATTTGAGCCATTTTTTTGCAGTGGTCGGTGCATGTGTAGGTGTGCCCCCACTGCTTGGCCTCTTAGGTCTCCTGATTTGACTGCTCTGGATTTTTTTCTGTGGGATTATCTAAAAGATAAGATTTATCGAAAAGCGACAACAAACCGTAAAAACGTAGTAGAAAGCGTAAGAAACGCTTGTGCTTCCGTCCTGAGCACAGACGTTTGAAGAAAGTATTCATAAGTGTAATTAAATTGAAGGTCAGACGTTTGAACAGTTACTGTAATTGGAAAAAACACTTCGATACGTGAGAGGCAAGGGGACACACATTTATAAAGCACCCTGAAGTGAACAGAAAACTACCACGGCAACTTTGCTGCTCAGGGGTAACGCTAAGAGTAGTTTTTGATTTAGTATTAAACGAATCAATGAACATTTTCCTGATCGCATTGAACTGGCTTTCATGATGAGTCGCAGACATTCATCGGAGAATGAAGGAAGTGTATGGGGCAGCATATCTGTCGAGCACCACCGCTGTGGAATGATCGGCCAAGTCCCGTGTAGCGACGCAAGACGCTGGTCTATCTGAAAGGCCAGCCTCCTCCTCTACGGACAAGTGTGAGACACTCAAGGATCCGTCCTATATTCGTGATCTCTCCCCATGCGATTATCACGCCTTCGGTCCCTTAAAAATGGTCGAAAATTCCTGTCGGACGTGGACGTGAAGCACGGAGTTCTTCACGCAGCAGCACACGGTGTCTTACGAAATGGGTATCTTCATCCTGGAGCGTAGGTGGGATGCTTGTCTCGATGCTCATGGCGAATTTGCCTGATTGGCATATCAAATGTGGACTGTACGACCTTCGAACGGAAACTCTTTAATCGTCCCTCACAAATACCTGCAAGTGCAGCAGTGGGTCGCTGCCACTGGGGACTGCACCACGTGAGCACGCAGGCGTCGCGCCACTACGTGGCCCCTGGAGCTACCGACCGCACGGCACCAGACGCAACGCGCGGCGCTGCGCTGCCTCGTCCTTCGGCCGTCTAATCCTGGTGATGGCCTCACCAGCGGCGCAGCCTCGGCCCGTGTGCTTCTCGACGCATCTTCTTCTCACTCTCTCCTGTCCCCATGCCCTGCTCCGTCTGCCTTAAGTGTCATTGCCACATCAGAAGAAGATCACAAGGGTTCATATACTGTGGATGACGAGGTCGTTCGAGATGGAACACAAGGTCGGATTGAGGAAGAATGGGGAAGGCAATCGGCCACGTCGTTTTCAGATGAACCATTCCTGCATTTGCCATAAGCCGTCTGCGGTAGCGGTCGGCAAACCGCGGCTCGAGAGGCAGTTGCGGCTCTTTGGCCCCTTTTGTGTGGCTGTTCCACAAAATATCGCGTGCGGGTGCCCAATTACTATGCGAATGAAACTCTGTTGACAACGCACAGCAGTCGGGTTTCGGGCTGGGTGAAGTGGAATGAAAAGGTGACGCTCTCATGAATGAGCAGAATTTACTTTATGCGAAACTCAATCCTCTAAACCTCAAAGGGAATTTGACAATACTTATAGATTACGATCGATGTACTGACATCAAGATTACACTTCTAATCGTATAAAGTACTGGAGCATCAAAATCTTAAGATTTGTAAATACAGAACCTCTAGCATCAATATAAACAGATGCCCATCAGTCAACCGTATTACACTGAAGAGCCAAAGAAACTGGTAAACTTACCTAATGTCGTGTACGGCCCCCGCAAGCACGCAGAAGTATCGCAACACGACGTGACATAGACTCGACGAATGTCTGAAGTAGTGCTGGAGGGAATTGACACCTTGACTCCTGCTGGGCTGTCCATAAATCCGTAATAGTACGAGGGGGTGGAGATCTCTTCTGAGTAGCACGTTGCAAGGAGTGCCAGATATGCTTGTTCGTGTCTGGAGAGATTGGTGACCAGCGGAAATGTTTACACTCGGAAGAATGTAAATACTGGAGCCACTCTGTAGCAATTCTGGACGTGTGGGGTATCGTATTGTCCTGCTGGAATTGCCCAAGTCCGTCGGAATGCACAATGAACATGAATGAATGCAGGTGGCCAGACAGAATGCTTAAGGACGTGTCACCTGTCAGAGCAGTATCTAGACGTATCAGGGGGTCCCACATCACTACAGCTGCACACGTCCCACACCATTACAGAGCCTCCACCAACTTGAACAGTCCCCTGCTAACACGCAAGGCCCATGGATTTATAACGTTATCTCCGTACCCGTACACGTCAATCCGCTCGATTCAATTAGAAACGAGTCATCAACAGTCCAATGTCGGTGTTGAAGGGCCCAGGCGAGGTGTAAAGCCTTGTGTCGCGCAATCATCAAGGGTACACGTGTGGGCCGTCTGCTCCGAAGCCCATATCGATGATGTTTAGTTGAATGGTTCGTACGCTGACACTTGTTGATGGCCCAGCATTGATTGAAATCAGCAGCAATTTCCTGAAGGATTACACTCCTGTCTCGTTGAACGATTCTCTTCAGTCGTCGTTGGTCCTGTTCTTGCAGGACCTTTTTCCGGCCGCAGCGATGTTGATGATATGCTTTAACTTGTTCCTCATATTCACGGTACACTGGTGAAAAGGTCGTACGGGAAAATCCCCAGTTCATCACTACCTCGGAGATGCTTTGTTCCATATTGATAACCTCCCATTGTAGCAGCCGCAACCGATGTAACAACTGCGCCAGACATTTGTTATCTCTGTAATTGAATAAGCATGCCTATAACAGTTTCTTTGGAGCTTCAATATATACCTTTCTTTCCTTATTTGTAACTATTCCGAGTAAGTCGAAACTTGATGAGCTCATGGCAGTTTGTTCAGTTTTTGATTTAAAGAACCCTTAGCCTTCAATGGCTAGTGAAAGGATCATTCCCCCGGCTTGGATACTCAATCGTCTCTCTTTCGCATTAAAGGTGTCAACACAACGTTACATATTAATGTAATATGGTATGTTTGTGACGTTCGAAAAGAAAAGTTTTCCCCTTATATATATATATATATATATATATATATATATATATATATATATATATATATATATATATATATATATAGGCGTACAAATCAAATATAAAAATACTAAAAGTAGTGGACCAATCTTGTTACTACAAAAACAATTACTCTTTCCTTATACTGATTGACCTTGTTTGCAAAGTATTTTTAGTGTTTTTTCTTTACTCTTTACACGTATTTAGTGCTTGATTTCACGTCATGTCATCTGAAACCTGTTTATCATAGAACTAATCGTTCCACGGTTATGTTTAGTCGAGTCATTGTTGTATAGTACTCTCAAGACCTCTTATAATAATGTATTGGTTTTGTTGCCAGTTTTCCTTCAGTATCTGATTTCATTTTCTTCTTAATTCTATACTATTAACTAGATGTTGTTTTTGTTAGCTCTGAGTATCCTTATATGTCATATCAGGTTCTACCATATACGAGGTGCATTCAAGTTCTAAGGCCTCCGATTTTTTTTCTCCGGAATGGAAAGAGATAGAAACATGCATTGTTTTAAAATGAGGCCGCATTCATTGTCAATACGTCCCAGAGATGGCCGCACCGTACGGAAGATCGAATTTTACCGCCAGCGGCGAGAATGAGAACTCTTTTAAATACTTAAAATGGCGACGTTTTCCATACTTGAACAGCGTGCAATCATTCGTTTTCTGAATTTGCGTGGTGTGAAACCAATTGAAATTCATCGACAGTTGAAGGAGACATGTGGTGATGGAGTTATGGATGTGTCGAAAGTGCGTTCGTGGGTGCGACAGTTTAATGAAGGCAGAACATCGTGTGACAACAAACCGAAACAACTTCAGGCTCGCAAAAGCCGGTCTGACGACATGATCGAGAAAGTGGAGAGAATTGTTTTGGAGGATCGCCGAATGACTGTTGAACAGATTGCGTCCAGAGTTGGCATTTCTGTGGGTTCTGTGCACACAATCCTGCATGATGACCTGAAAATGCGAAAAGTGTCTTCCAGGTGGGTACCACGAATGCTGACAGACGACCACATGGCTGCCCGTGTGGCATGTTGCCAAGCAATGTTGACGCGCAACGACAGCATGAATGGGACTTTCTTTTCATCGGTTGTGACAATAGATGAGACGTGGATGCCATTTTTCAATCCAGAAACAAAGCGCCAGTCAGCTCAATGGAAGCACACAGATTCACCGCCACCAAAAAAATTTCGGGTAACCGCCAGTGCTGAAAAAATGATGGTGTCCATGTTCTGGGACAGTGAGGGCGTAATCCTTACCCATTGCGTTCCAAAGGTTACTACGGTAACAGGTGCATCCTACGAAAATGTTTTGAAGAACAAATTCCTTCCTGCACTGCAACAAAAACGTCCGGGAAGGGCTGCGCGTGTGCTGTTTCACCAAGACGACGCACCCGCACATCGAGCTAACGTTACGCAACAGTTTCTTCGTGATAACAACTTTGAAGTGATTCCTCATACTCCCTACTCACCTGACCTGGCTCCTAGTGACTTTTGGCTTTTCCCAACCATGAAAGACACTCTCCATGGCCGCACATTCACCAGCCGTTCTACTATTGCCTCAGCGATTTTCCAGTGGTCAAAACAGACTCCTAAAGAAGCCTTCGCCGCTGCCATGGAATCATGGCGTCAGCGTTGTGAAAAATGTGTACGCCTGCAGGGCGGTTACGTCGAGAAGTAACGCCAGTTTCATCGATTTCGGGTGAGTAGTTAATTAGAAAAAAAATCGGAGGCCTTAGGACTTGAATGCACCTCGTATTTCTCGATTTTGTCGATGTTACGTATTCACGACACTAGGTCTGTGGTACACTATCTTAATGTATACACTCCCATATTTCCACATATAATACGTACTCTTGTATCAAAGCATGGTTTCACGGCGGTATGATTAATAAAATTTTGTCGGCCTTCCAGGACCGTCACGCGCAATTTATCCAACTGACACAACTGGAAGCAAAAGATTTTATTAATTCACACTCTTGTTTGACATACATGAAGTAGAATTTTCCTTTTTTGTAATCCTGTATTATCTTCAGTATACGATGCATTGATAGTGGGGTAATCTCTGTATTCTGATCATTGCCTCCTCTGCCATGCTATATCTGCTAACATGCTGTTAGCTCACTCTTGTTTACAATGACCGACACATTTTCGGCATTATAATCTTACTGTCGTGCATGTTACGTGTCACATATACTACGTAATGGTGGGACAGAGTGTCGTATCCTGTCCTTACTTCGCGTTCTGGTTGGTTTTCGCTTATTCCATTTTAATTTTTGTTTCTATTTCGCATGTATTTAATACTTCAGATCCAAGGTTTTCTGCCAATTGACTAGCTGTATGGCCTGAAAATTGAGCTACACTATTGAAGTATGCCTATTTGTACATCTGAGCGACACTGTTTTTTCAACTTTTAACATGACTAAAGGAAGGGGTCGAATGCTAGGATACATCCAGAGGCATCAAGGAATCATCAGTTTGGTAATGGAGGGACTTGCAAGTGGTAAAAACAGCAAAGGGAGACCAAGATCTGGTTATTTATTTATTTACCTAACCCGATCTGACTATGACCATCAGACCCTCTCTTACGTCGGACCAGGGTTTCACACATACAGTGCCTTTTCTTACGTCATAGTTAACTAAGAAATAACAATTGTTGTATAACAAGTAGCATTAAAATGATATGAGTTTCTGAAGTGACAATGTAAGTAAATAATAATAACTATGAACTAATGAAATTAATACTGGCAGCACTTGTACTATTGCAGCTGCTACCACAAATAGTAACAACAGTAATAATAAATAGCAGGTAATAGATTATAGTAATCAAAAGCACTTAGGTTGAAATACACTCCTGGAAATGGAAAAAAGAACACATTGACACCGGTGTGTCAAACCCACCATACTTGCTCCGGACACTGCGAGAGGGCTGTACAAGCAATGATCACACGCACGGCACAGCGGACACACCAGGAACCGCGGTGTTGGCCGTCGAATGGCGCTAGCTGCGCAGCATTTGTGCACCGCCGCCGTCAGTGTCAGCCAGTTTGCCGTGGCATACGGAGCTCCATCGCAGTCTTTAACACTGGTAGCATGCCGCGACAGCGTGGACGTGAACCGTATGTGCAGTTGACGGACTTTGAGCGAGGGCGTATAGTGGGCATGCGGGAGGCCGGGTGGACGTACCGCCGAATTGCTCAACACGTGGGGCGTGAGGTCTCCACAGTACATCGATGTTGTCGCCAGTGGTCGGCGGAAGGTGCACGTGCCCGTCTACCTGGGACCGGACCGCAGAGACGCACGGATGCACGCCAAGACCGTAGGATCCTACGCAGTGCCGTAGGGGACCGCACCGCCACTTCCCAGCAAATTAGGGACACTGTTGCTCCTGGGGTATCGGCGAGGACCATTCGCAACCGTCTCCATGAAGCTGGGCTACGGTCCCGCACACCGTTAGGCCGTCTTCCGCTCACGCCCCAACATCGTGCAGCCCACATCCAGTGGTATCGCGACAGGCGTGAATGGAGGGACGAATGGAGACGTGTCGTCTTCAGCGATGAGAGTCGCTTCTGCCTTGGTGCCAATGATGGTCGTATGCGTGTTTGGCGCCGTGCAGGTGAGCGCCACAATCAGGACTGCATACGACCGAGGCACACAGGGCCAACACTCGGCATCATGGTGTGGGGAGCGATCTCCTACACTGGCCGTACACCACTGGTGATCGTCGAGGGGACACTGAATAGTGCACGGTACATCCAAACCGTCATCGAACCCATCGTTGCTGCAGTCTGGAACCGCAGGACCGCTACGGTCGCAGGTTCGAATCCTGCCTCGGGCATGGATGTTTGTGATGTCCTTAGGTTAGTTAGGTTTAACTAGTTCTAAGTTCTAGGGGACTAATGACCTCAGCAGTTGAGTCCCATAGTGCTCAGAGCCATTTTTTTTGAACCCATCGTTCTACCATTCCTAGACCGGCAAGGGAACTTGCTGTTCCAACAGGACAATGCACGTCCGCATGTATCCCGTGCCACCCAACGTGCTCTAGAAGGTGTAAGTCAACTACCCTGGCCAGCAAGATCTCCGGATCTGTCCCCCATTGAGCATGTTTGGGACTGGATGAAGCGTCGTCTCACGCGGTCTGCACGTCCAGCACGAACGCTGGTCCAACTGAGGCGCCAGGTGGAAATGGCATGGCAAGCCGTTCCACAGGACTACATCCAGCATCTCTACGATCGTCTCCATGGGAGAGTAGCAGCCTGCATTGCTGCGAAAGGTGGATATACACTGTACTAGTGCCGACATTGTGCATGCTCTGTTGCCTGTGTCTATGTGCCTGTGGTTCTGTCAGTGTGATCATGTGATGTATCTGACCCCAGGAATGTGTCAATAAAGTTTCCCCTTCCTGGGACAATGAATTCACGGTGTTCTTATTTCAATTTCCAGTAGTGTAGTATCACACAAATGAAGACCCTTGCTTGGGAAGCTACATCAACATATCTTTTTGAATGAAGATCTCTGCAACATGAACAAAAACAATAACGTGCAACATTACGCGTATTTATGGTGTAACTGTTTCTTATGACTTTATTTTAGATTCCAGTGTTAGATTACTCGTCGTCACGTTTGAGTTCTGTCTCTTGAAAATGAACGAGATTTCATCAGCGATCCTGATGTAGAATACAAGCAATTTTGTATACCAGCTATGTTAATTTACTAGTAACCGCAAGCGTCAGCGTATAGATTTCCATCTGCGGAAAGAGGAACGTCAAATTCTAACAAAGTATGTCTTTAAATCTTGTGAACAGAGGCGTGTTGCTAGGACTGGAATTATTTGTCTGAAGTAACTATTACGATTTTCAGGGATATTCTAAGGAAATAATCACAAGAAAGACATCCGAGAGAGCGTGCAGAACCAATTTTTGAACCACGCAGAAAATAATTCTATTTATCCATTTTATATCTCTAATGTTAACGAACTGTAATTAAGCAGAAAGAAAAATTTCCCGTGCTTCACTTCCAACACTTCGCGCCGTCTCTTGTCACACCAGTTTTATAAAAAAAATTCGCAGAATATTTTGCAAAACTATTCCGAAAGTGAGAAAGAAAGCAGGAAAATTGATCATCGCATCGAAGACCGAATACAGTGAAACAGCGAGGAGACGACTACAAGAAGAACAACTGCAATAGCGCTTTATGGATTATGCTGGGATGGGAACTGCGAGTCCACACAGTTTGTTAGAATGCCGGCTCGTGACGCGGCCGTTTAAAAATACTGCTTCGCCGTTCGCCCTTGGCTTTTCGCTGCTATTCGCTGCAATAACACTGCAACCGCCTTCTGCAGCCCTCTCTGGTAGCCGTGCTAACAGGGGTCTCGACTACACGTAGTGGAAACTTTGGCCACGCAAGAGGTATCATTTTCCTTAATTTACTTAATATTATCAACATCAAATCTATACTCAGCAAATTACGTGGCATAGGGGAATTCTTATTGTCTCATACTTTAAGGTGTCCTCTCCTTCTATTTGCGGTAGAAGCATGGAACTAATGTTTGCTCGTCCACAAGTATTACTTTCAGTTCCGTCTTCATAGTGCTTGCGGGAACGATATGAATAACGCCAAACAATGTTTACACATTCTGCCCTAATAGGTGATTTACTAACAAAGAATCAAAATTATTTTCTACAGGAACTGGAAGTCATAGCTTTTCTGTCACATCACGTTTTCAAGAGTTTCCAGGGAATCATACAAACAACCACTCGCACAACTTACTTATTATATATTCCATATCCGTTGTTAATCAGATATAATATTGATCCAACGTACTTCAGTACATCATGAGAATACTTCGTAATCTTTTTGGTAAAAGAGACGAAATTTCCAAGTATTAGGAAAAGGTCTCGAAGCCGGACACAGGTTCTACCTGAACCTACGTGATCATAATCATCATCATTGTATCATCTTCAGCCATTCGGCACCCACTAGGAAACAAATGCCTCCTCTAGACTTTTCTGTGGTTTTTAGCCATACATATGCACATTGTCCCAGCATGCCTTTTAAAATGACCTACCACATCCCTTCAGGCTGTCATTTCTTATCCCCTAGAATAGAGGTACCTATTTAGCTCTTCCTTTCCCCGTCATGTTCTTTTAACACTCCCTTTTTAAAAAAATACCAAACATAACTGATATTTAGTTTCTGTAGATTATTGAGTCAATGAGGTAATTGGTACCAATTCTAACGACCACTTTTTTGTGGAATGATGAAGGAATTGTCGCCGCATCGAAAGGGCAATCTACAATATCTTCCAGAAAAGAAAGCTAACTATCCGTAATAAGGATAGACACTTCCAAAAAAACATGGTTCGCCTGCACCAGTGTTCTCCCTAGCGCCATTTACTTCAACCACAATATGTATCCCCATTCAAAATGAACCAAGTGGAAATGTACGCACTGCACTTGCTGTTTGTAAATCACTTCATTGCTGGACTCTTTTCCACTGAACTGGAAGGCTTCAGGCTGTCAATGCTTTTTTGTCAAACGATTGCCACTGATGATGATGATAATGATGATTATACTACGTAGTCCCTAAAGCAGTTTAACAGCCATTACATAGTTACTGTCAATTACGTAGTTTATCTGTTGCGAAGTGTGGAGTGAAGTAATTTGTGATCCATTTCACAAACTACCTACAACTTAGAAAATACAAAAAATGATGCAAATGGCTCTGAGCACTATGGGACTTAACTTCTGAGGTCATCAGTTCCCTAGAACTTATAACTACTTACACCTAACTAACCTAAGGACATCACATACATCCATGCCCGAGGCAGAATTCGAACCTGCGACCTTAGAGGTCGCGCGGTTCCAGACTGAAGCGCCTAGAACCGCAATGCCACACCGGCCGGCCTTGGAAAAAACATTTCCATGAGACGTTTAAGCGTATATGTCTCAATTTTACTGCCGTAGATGCATGGTATAAAGTGCAAATAGGTGTGTAGAGGGCGGATTATGTGAGGAACTAGGAAAATTTTATTTATACTTTCGTTTTATTGGTAACTTACACAAACAATACTAAATTTTTACAAAATAGCGATAATACTCAAGAGGTTTTAAAATTAATTTGGTTTCGTAATCGAAACAAAATCAAATCCATTTGTTTTTACCCACCAGAAAATTTCATTTTACACTCCGTAGGGAGAGGGTGCGGGGTGGGGTTGAGTGGTAGTTACCGCCAGGTAGGGAACCTCCGTCCAAGAATGTAACAAAGATTTTTCTTGGTACAACTACCACCTGACTACAGATTGTGCGCTCCTCCAGTTCATATTCATTACTTTCATTAACACGTCGTCCACACTAGTATATACAAAACAAGTCAACAAAATTTGCAAATACACATATTCAACATACAGATGAACTTCGGGTATTATGGTATGGTCGCGGAATATGGAATATTTCTAATTTCTGTGCTGAGAACGAATATTACATTTGTGACTTCTGTAAATTGATGAAAGTAAAATGAATCGCCCCTTCTATATAAGCAAGTAATTGCTTGAGAACTTTACATTTTCCTTCTTTACTACCGAAATCTTGCAAAGCCGGGCGCGGTGGCCGAGCGGTTCTAGGCGTTACAGTCTGGAACCGCGTGACCGCTGCGGTCGCAAGTTCGAATCCTGAATCGGGCATGGTTGTGTGTGGTGTCCTTCGGTTAGTTAGGTTTAAGTAGTTATAAGCTCTAGGGGACTGATGACCTCAAAAGTTAAGTCCCGTAGTGCTCAGACCCATTTGAACCAAATCTTGCAAAACTGTTGTTCATAAACCGCCTCGCTCAAGATGAAGCTATTGACAAAATAGTGTTATAGTCTTGTTGGCACATAAACCAAACTCATGTCATTGCACGACTACAGCTAATGATGATGTTCTTCAATCTGTGTTTACTGTTTAATGGATTTTTCTGAAGTCAAGTTACATTTTTCTGCAACTTGTAAGTAATTCTTATAAGAGTTTAAATTAAGAGCAGTCTCAGAATTTTATTTTGTGTACATTAATTATGATTTTTTTAAATAAAAATTAATATAATTAACATTTAATGCCTAGACCGCTATTTTCACCACACACGAGGACTACTAAAGCACGATGACTACTTACAGTTGTTTTCTAGTAACAAATTCAGATCGTTCAAAAGGTATGAATTGAAAACATCATTAGCTGTAGTCAAGCAATCTCGAAAATTGACGCTAAAATGGTCAGTTGCATTAGTAAAAACTGCATCACATGCCCATGATTATTACTAATTTTTAATAATGCAGCTGGCCACTTTCCTTCTTTATTACCGAAGTCTTGCAGGTTATGGTTTACATCCCGGGTTGTTCACGATGAAGTTGTTGACGGCATACTATCACAGTCTTGTTGGCCCACAATAGGGACGCATGTCATTGCTGGACTACAGCTAATGATGATGATGCTGATGTACATCAGTCAGTGTTTACCGCCTTTTTACGATTTGAACTATCTGATGATGGCTGTAGAAAACAAACGAAATTTGTCGTCGTTCTTTAATTGTATACTGAAAAATGCCCTCTAGGCATTAAAAGTTTTTTACTTTAAAAATTTCTATTTAGTAAATTACATTAAGGCCAACGTTTCCTGCCTGACAGTTTCAGGCTACACTAATTATGTTTTCATCCAATTTACTTGGTTATCTTTATTTGTATCACTTCATTGCATAGTATCCTAACATTCCATGTTAACTTCAAAGTGCAATTTCTTAAAATATATTTTCGCAGATAAGTCTTCAATTTTACTAAAAAATACAAATACTCATTGTCAGCTGAACAAGATAAGATGTGTTTTAGAGCTAAGGATGAATTCAGTTTGAAGATACAACTTCAAAAGTGAATGATATTCGTACTACGTGAACTTACTCTACGTAGAGGACATGATTGAAAATGCTCAGCTGGAAATGTGAGTTAGTGTTGTGGGAAAAATAATAGCAAGTGTAAGATTTGCGGATGATAGAGTGATATTAGCAGGAAGTGAAAATACCGCAATCAAAATTCTATAGTTACTTAAGAGTCTTGTGAAGAATCTTGTATCAAAATCAAATAAAAACATATAGTAAGCTAATATTAAGATAGGACAGATTACAGGTAGCCAAGTGATAGCTTTCAACCACGTAACACGCATAATAACGGAAAATCTAACGTATCCTCTGGAGGTCCAAGCTAGAATTGTATCAGCTAAGGAAGAATTCAAAAGAAAGAGGATCTTATTATATGGAAATCAAAATAAACGGGCAAGAAAAAGACGAAAAAGGTATTTTGTCTGAATCGTGGCGCTCTGTGGAACTGAATCATGTTGTGAGAAAAAAGGACGCAAGGAGGTTGGAAGCGTTTGAGATGTTGGTGTGGAGGGGAACAGAGAGTGACCAATGAAGGGATGCTGCAAAAATAGGGGATTCAAGACTTTTGGAAATTTTAAGAAAAAGAAACAAGAATTGGCTTGGTCCTATATCATGATGAAATTGTTTGACGGGGAATGCATTGGTAGAATTAGTGTGTGGGGGACAAATGAGAAGAACGTAACGTATCTTTCCTTTCTGGCCGATAAAGGGAAGAAATATTTAAATTTTGATAAAAGTATGTAATCCATGAATGAAGGTTTGCCTCGGGAAAGACACGATGCAAATGCGATGGTACGACGTAGTTAGTAATATTATACACTCCTGGAAATTGAAATAAGAACACCGTGAATTCATTGTCCCAGGAAGGGGAAACTTTATTGACACATTCCTGGGGTCAGATACATCACATGATCACACTGACAGAACCACAGGCACATAGACACAGGCAACAGACCATGCACAATGTCGGCACTAGTACAGTGTATATCCACCTTTCGCAGCAATGCAGGCTGCTATTCTCCCATGGAGACGATCGTAGAGATGCTGGATGTAGTCCTGTGGAACGGCTTGCCATGCCATTTCCACCTGGCGCCTCAGTTGGACCAGCGTTCGTGCTGGACGTGCAGACCGCGTGAGACGACGCTTCATCCAGTCCCAAACATGCTCAATGGGGGACAGATCCGGAGATCTTGCTGGCCAGGGTAGTTGACTTACACCTTCTAGAGCACGTTGGGTGGCACGGGATACATGCGGACGTGCATTGTCCTGTTGGAACAGCAAGTTCCTTTGCCGGTCTAGGAATGGTAGAACGATGGGTTCGATGACAGTTTGGATGTACCGTGCACTATTCAGTGTCCCCTCGACGATCACCAGAGGTGTACGGCCAGTGTAGGAGATCGCTCCCCACACCATGATGCCGGGTGTTGGCCCTGTGTGCCTCGGTCGTATGCAGTCCTGATTGTGGCGCTCACCTGCACGGCGCCAAACACGCATACGACCATCATTGGCACCAAGGCAGAAGCGACTCTCATCGCTGAAGACGACACGTCTCCATTCGTCCCTCCATTCACGCCTGTCGCGACACCACTGGAGGCGGGCTGCACGATGTTGGGGCGTGAGCGGAAGACGGCCTAACGGTGTGCGGGACCGTAGCCCAGCTTCATGGAGACGGTTGCGAATGGTCCTCGCCGATACCCCAGGAGCAACAGAGTCCCTAATTTATTGGGAAGTGGCGGTGCGGTCCCCTACGGCACTGCGTAGGATCCTACGGTCTTGGCGTGCATCCGTGCGTCGCTGCGGTCCGGTCCCAGGTCGACGGGCACGTGCACCTTCCGCCGACCACTGGCGACAACATCGATGTACTGTGGAGACCTCACGCCCCACGTGTTGAGCAATTCGGCGGTACGTCCACCCGGCCTCCCGCATGCCCACTATACGCCCTCGCTCAAAGTCCGTCAACTGCACATTTGGTTCACGTCCACGCTGTCGCGGCATGCTACCAGTGTTAAAGACTGCGATGGAGCTCCGTATGCCACGGCAAACTGGCTGACACTGACGGCGGCGGTGTACAAATGCTGCGCAGCTAGCGCCATTCGACGGCCAACACCGCGGTTCCTGGTGTGTCCGCTGTGCCGTGCGTGTGATCATTGCTTGTACAGCCCTCTCGCAGTGTCCGGAGCAAGTATGGTGGGTCTGACACACCGGTGTCAATGTGTTCTTTTTTCCATTTCCAGGAGTGTAGATATCCAGATACAATCAAACATTCTACCGTTTTGAAACACCGTCGTTTGAATTCTTAAGCCATTGAACGTCAATGGTGGCTATTGAGCATCATCAATGTTTAAAAACACTTGCTGTTGATGCAACCACTTTTACAAGTAACTGATGAATCGTAACCCAGTACATCATTTGTTTTACGGTTCCACTCGTTAATAGCCAAAGAAACTGCTCGTGTGCTCGTTGACGGGTTCTCTTCAGTGTATTGCAGTACGGCCTCTTCCAATTCGGGAGTATGGCGTCTCCTTGGAGCACCATAATCACGCCTTCTGAAGGTGAAGGTACTCTTTCTCGAAGCCGTTCTGTAGTGGTGGCGAAAAGGGTATGCGATAGAGTCGGACTTAGTGGAGAACAATCTTAATAAAGGCGACAAGGAGCTCTTCCATTACCGCGAGCTTAACCATTCAGAAGGATCACGCCGGTGTAGTTCGCAAACGTGTAATCAACCATACTGCCCTAACTCTTACAAACACGTGAAAGAGGCTCGAACCAGATCAGAGAGGCGGGACAGACGTCAAATGACATCAACCGATCCAACGTAACCAACCCCCAACATGACTAACCTGTTACATACCTACCTGGGGAACATATTTTCAAACGCCAGATGGGTTGCCATTTAGAATATTATGGACTCACTCGCCTCTACAAGCCCTAGAGGCTTATAAGGGGCATCTCCGAAGATCCTGTATACATTTGGTAATGTAAGAGTTTCCTACTGGTTGATGCTTTCTTCGTAAAAGTAATAAAAACTAAATAATACATCTCTATATGATACGCTTCAACGAAAAGAGACAAGATTGTGGATGACATTAAAGGAAGTGGCAGCTGAGTGGAAATAATGAGAACAGTAGAGGTCAAGGGATGGTGTGCAACCGTGTAAGGACTGCAGAACACACAAGGGTGTAGAAATCTGAAAACTTTTTATGTTCAATATGTGAGAGATATTTCATTCTGACGCCATACACAAAACACATCAGAGTGCAGGTTTATATGACAATTAAAGCCCAGCGGCCGAGTGGTTCTAGGCGCTTCAGACTGGAACCGCGCGACCGCTACGGTCGGAGGTTCGAATTGTGCCTCCGGCATGGATTTGTGTAATGTCCTTAGTTTAATTAGATTTAAGTAGTTCTAAGTTCTAGGGGACTGATGACCTCAGAAGTTAAGTCCCTTAGCGTTAAGACCATTTGAACTCCGATCTATACATTGACATAGCAAAAACTCTATAAAACAGTAAGCCTATACGGAATTTTCTGTGTTGGGGTTGAAAACCACGAAGCTAGAATCGCACATGAAATACTCTTCATTTGGACTGATTATTCGTTTCGGCTAACAATCTAGCCATCTTCAGACCATAAACTAGTTATTAAAATTCTTGCTAAAAACTAACAACAATAATAAACTAAAACGGACGTTTCGGCCGAATTGCAACGGCCTTCCTCCGTTTCAATTCGGCCGAAACGTCGGTTTTAGTTTATTTTTGTTGTTAGTTTTTAGCAATGACGCGGCGTAATACCTAGAAGAATTTTAATCACTATGACACCGGCCGCGGAAGCCTACGTCCTTATATCATAAACTAGTTATCAGTCCAAATGAAGATCTCATGTGCGACCTTGACATCATGGGTTTTCAGTCCCTACAAGAAGATCGCACATCTCCTAACTGACAATATCAACAAGCTAGGTGTAGAGATTTTATTACTATGTTTTCCACCTATTTCACTGCCTCGGTGTGCCAACAATAGCCACTATGTCTACCACGAAAAAAATGTTTTATATTTGCATAACGTCTAGAAGCCAACGTCGGGGAAGATCAGTTTGGATTCCGTAGAAATATTGGAACACGTGAGGCAATACTAACCTTACGACTTATCTTAGAAGCTAGTTTAAGGAAAGGCAAACCTACGTCTCTAGCATTTGAAGACTTAGAGAAAGCTTTTGACAATGTTGACTGGAATACTCTCCTTCAAATTCTGAAGGTGGCAGGGGTAAAATACAGGGAGCGAAAGGCTATTTACACTTTGTACAGAAAGCAGATGGCAGTTATAAGAGTCGAGGGACATAAAAGGGAAGCAGTGGTTGGGAAGGGAGTGATACAGGGTTGTAGCCTCTCCCCGATGTTATTCAATCTCTATATTGAGCAAGCAGTGAAGGAAACAAAAGAAAAATTCGGAGTAGGAATTAAAATCCATGTAGAAGAAATAAAAACTTTGAGGTTCGCCGATGATATCGTAATTCTGTCAGAAACAGCAAAGGACTTAGAAGAGCAGTTGAACGGAATGGGCAGTGTCTTGAAAGGAGGATATAAGATGAACATCAACAAAAACAAAACGAGGATAATGGAATGCAGTCGAATTAAGTCGGGTGATACTGAGGGAATTAGATTAGGAAATGAGACACTTCAAGCAGTAAAGGAGTTTTGTTGTTTGGGGGGCCAAATAACTGATGTTGGTCGAAGTAGAGAGGGTATAAAATGTAGACCGGCAATGGCAAGGAAAGCGTTTCTGAAGAAGAGAAATTTGTTAACGTAGAGTATAGATTTAAGTGTCAGGAAGTCGTGTCTGAAAGTATTCGTATGGAGTGTAGCCATGTATGGAAGTGAAACATGGACGATAAATAGTGTGGACAAGAAGAGAATAGAAGCTTTCGAAATGTGGTGCTATAGAAGAATGCTGAAGATTAGATGGTAGACCATATAACGAATGAGGAGGTATTGAATAGAATTGGGGAGTAGAGGAGTTTGTGGGGGTTGGTAGGACAAGTTCTGAGGCATCAAGAGATCACCAATTTAGTATTGGAGGGCAGCGTGGAGGGTATAAATCGTAGAGGGAGACCAAGAGATGTATACACTAAGCAGATTCAGAAGGATGTAGGTTGCAGTAGGTACTGGGAGATGAAGAAGCTTGCCCAGGATAGGGTAGCATGGAGAGCTTCATCAAACCAGTCTCAGGACTGAAGACCACAACAACAACAACGTGTAGTTTCATAAACGAAATTCATTGATATGTTTGATGTTCAGTAACAGATTTCAGAACTGATTGCAGAAACAGCATTGTGAGTGAAACAAGACTCGACTGGATTAAGTTGCTGAGAGGCAATCCGGAGACGGCTACTTGAAATGCTAAGTAAAGCCGCTCTGCATTCAGAGTATACGCGAGAGTGAGAAACAACTTTGCACTGTTGTGTTCTCGTTAAGCGTGGGAACACGGCGCGCTGCCTGCGCAGGTGCATCGTTCGCGCACTTTCGCTCGCCACGGGCGGTAGCGCCCGCGAGACGCCGCCGCGGTTATGCAACGGGAAAACGGCACAGGCCCGGGGCAGCCGCGCGCGCATGCGCCGTGCGGCGCGGCCTTGGGTGCCGCTCTGGGGCGACCTTGACCGACTTGCGGCGGCGGCTGCTGCTGCGTTGGCGGCGGCTGCACTCGCGCATCGGCCGGGCCGGGCCGCCGGCCGCCAGCGCGCAAACCGCAGCGCCCCGCGCCGCGCCGCGCCGCGCCGCCACCTTGGGAGGGCCGGAAGTGGCTGCGTGCTCGCGCAATAGCCGGCCGGCTACACACCTGCGACGACCTTCAACCTACACAAACTGCTGTTGGAGAATATCTGTAGATGACAATATATAGGATGGTGCAGAAGAAACGTCACATTATTTATGAGGTGATTCTACATTTGAAAATTAATGTAGGAGGTCGTATCAATAAATGTTCGGTTTTCGATCGTTACGGAACTGGAACGGGTTGAAGACTACACACATCCGTGAATGAATATATAGCACTCCATCGTCAGGCCACGAGTGGCCTACCGGGACTACCCGACTGCCGTGTCATCTTCAGAGGAGGATGCGGATAGGAGGGGCGTGGGGTCAACACACCGCTCTCCCGGTCGTTATGATGGTATTCTTGACCGAAGCCGCTACTATTCGGTCGAGTAGCTCCTCTATTAGCATCACGAGGCTGTGTGCACCCCGAAAAATGGCAACAGCGCATGTCGGCTGGATGGTCACACATCTAAGCGCCGGCCACGCCCAACAGCGCTTAACTTCGGTGATCGCACGGGAAACGGTGTATCCACTGCGGCAAGGCCATTGCCACGAATGGGTATATATACAAGTGTGAATATTACTTACCAAAATATTGTGTAGATGCTATGCTAGAAAAAATAATGGTGGGACAGATGACTGCCAACGGCCTTGCCGCAGTGGTAACACCGGATCCTGTCAGATCACCGAAGTTAAGCGCTGTTGGGCTGGGCTAGCGCTCGGATGGGTGACCATCCGGTCTGCCGAGCGCTGTTGGCAAGCGGGGTGCACTAACCCCTGTGAGGCAAACTGAGGAGCTACTTGATTGAGCAGTAGCGGCTCCGGTCTCGTAAACTGACATGCGGCCAGGAGAGCGGTGTGCTGACCACATGCCCCTCCATATCCGCCTCCAGTGACGCGTGTGGGCTGAGGATGACATAGCGGCCGGTCGGTACCGTTGGGCCTTCCAAGGCGTGTTCGGACGAAGTTTTTAGGGACAGATCACTGATCCATCCTACAAGAGGTACGGGGGTCATCCAACTGGTGGCACCACTGTGACGTCGCACCGAGGCAACGGTTCCAAGCATAGGCAGTGGGCAGTCGCGGGTTGGACCAGTGAGCAGTCGTGAGGCCGTGTGTTTGTCGTGCTTGAGTGTTGTTCAATAGAGCAAGACCATTATGTCTGTGAATACCAATAAGGTTGCGCAGACATATTGTTCGTGTACGAGTACTGTAATTGTAACGACCCTGCTGCTGTGACTGTATACCAGAGACTATTCCCTGATCGACGAACCACCTGTGCTGGTGTATTTCCCAGGGTTTTTTAAACATTAGGTCAATCCGGAACGCAACGCAGTGCACATTTAGAATCAGAACGAGAGGCTGTCCAGTCGGTTTAGGAAAGGGCAGACATTATTGCAATGGTACAACGGAGTCCCACCACAAATACACGGTACATCGGTAGTCACCTCAGTATTGCACAAACACGAGTACAGCGTACTTTACATTACGAGGGCCTGTACCCATTCCATATTCAGCCCGTGTAACATCTGCATCCAGGAGACTCTGTAAGCAGTAACAATTTTGTGAATGATTGGGACTGGCTGTTCACAGAGACATCATTGAGTACACTGTATTTACAGACGACGCTGGTATCATAAACACTACCGAGATGATGATCGATGTGCAACGCAACTCACCCACGAACGTGTTGACGAGTGCTCTGAGATAGAGATCTCTTGTAGGATAGACCCGTCAGCTGCCCCACCAATATTTTTTCTACCACTGCGCCTACACAGCATTTTTGCAAGAAATACTCACACTTTTCTTTATATTCATTCATGGACGTGTATAGTCTTCAGCTTGTTTACCTGCTCCAGTTCTATAAAGATCGAAAATCGGACACATGTTAATAAGAATTTTTTCGGTTCATTTTCACATGTACTCGTAGGATCACCTAACAAATCACGTGACATTCCTCCTCAATCACTCTGTATTTTAAAGTCAACACGGGCTGTTTGAAATCTACTTCATAGTTGCCACTCCATCTATGTCAACAGATGCAGGGTTGCACGGCGTCCGGCTTTGGCCGGACGTGTCTAGCTTTTTAAGGTCGTGTCAGGCCAAATACGAGGTATGTGACAAAAGTAATGAAACTGATACTTCACCCACCAAAGATTTTATTAAAAAAAAAACAACACTGTCCCCTTCAAAGTAGCTCAGAATGGTTCAGATGGCTCTAGGTACTATGGGAATTAACGTCTGAGGTCATCAGTCCCCTAGAATTAGAACTACGTAAACCTAACCAACTTAAGGACACCACACACATCCATGCTCGAGGCAGGATTCGAAACTGCGACCGTAGCAGCCGCGTGGTTCAGGACTGAAGCGCCTAGAACCGCTCGGTCACAGCGGCCGACCTTCAAAGTAGTTCCCTTCGGCAGGCATACACCGGCAGAGTCGTTGTTCCCCGTCTTGTTAGCAGCGCTAAAAGGCTTCGGCTGGTAGGACCTTTAACATGTCGGTCACATTCTTTTCTATGTCCTCCAGAGTCCCAAAACAACGTCCTTTTAAGTCTTGTCTTTCAGTTGCGGATAAAGAAAGAAGTCACAAGGACTCAGGTTTGGTGAATGACTGGTCTAAGTCGTTTAACCATTCCCTTGAGCCTTTCATCGACAGTTTTGGAAAACACTTGGTTGACAGTTTGTTCTACAGAAACAAATTCTTTATGCATGATACGCCCACAGTCAAGAAAGCAAGTCGACGTTGTTTTGAACTCTAATTTGCTCATTCGACGTTTTTTCGGTCGAGGAGATGTCTTTGTGTGCCACTCTTCCTTTTTAAGTCTTATCATACACAGAAGGCGAGGCCACGACGTTGGGGGTCACAGATTTACTTCAAACTTTGTACACCTTTAGAAAGCCATTCAAACATAATGTGAAAGCAGTAAAGTGCACAGCTATGGCAGTTCCAAAAAATAGCAAGACAAATTTCACGCGTCTATTAGGTACGGAATGTATCTGTGCTTACGTGCTGGATGTTAGAGTTTATAGTGGTTAAGTGACAGTTTGGCTTAAGTGGCCGCCCGGAGTGGACGTGCCGTACTTCCGTCTGCAGAGCGTGTGAACTCTTGTTTGTTTACATTCCGACTTGGCCTGCACGCGGGCTTCACTCACTGCGATCATTCCAAATAAGTTCAGGAAATCGACTCTTAAGTTTGAACTTTTGCCCGAAATTTGCACGGCCGAGAGACTCAGATGTGGAACGTTCCTTCTGTCAAGAGGGGAAGACCCCGCCATCACAATATCTGGTTATCCACCCCTCTATTCTCCGCAACGTCGTTTACGTTAAAATGTTCAACGACGCTGCGTGCGATCGCTTTTTGAACGCGACCAAACAGGGTCTCAAGTTTCCGTCAGGCGGCGTGGTCAAAGTCGAACATGCGGGATTAGGCGTTAGAACTATTCGCGTGTTTGAACTGCCGTTCGAGTTACCTGCAGAGCACGTCATAGTGGCTTTCCGACCATACAGCGCTGTTCATGACCATACTGCAGAACGCTGGGCCCACTTCCGCACATACCCCGTCCTTAACGGGGTGTGTCAGATCACGATTGATCTGCGCAGCCATATTCCGTCTGATCTGACCATTAGCGGATGTCGAGCCGTAATCATGTACAACGGACAGCGGCGTACTTTTCCTGTGTGTGGAAAAGAGGGACACAACAGACCTGAATGTCTGCAGCGACAGATGACGCAGCTATCAACTGGAGGAGTGGTACTTCCCTCGTCGTCTACGGTACTTCCGATCACATATGCGACGACACTTAAGGTGCCGCGGGCCGCCCGGCGGCTCTCGGAATCACGTGAACAGCTGATGGATTGTGGCCCGCTCCTTCCGGAAACGGTTGCAGATGAGGTGACTGACGATGTGACTTCAGCCATGCCCTCAGCTCCGGTGATTGCTCCGACTGCGCCTGGGCCGACCCTGATGTCGAACGTGACTCCTGAGCAGTGCTGCGGCTCGCGTTGCTACCTTTAAGGTTTTCGCCCTCTGTTGGAGGCCAGGCCGTATCGTTTAGTTGGCATGGTTGCGGTTGTTTCTCTTCTTCTCGTGTTGACTGGCGCCACTCCATTTCGCAACCGTTGCTTGTCCGCTAGTGGCAGCAGCGGCGATTATCGGTATGTAGTAACTGCTGCCCTTTGGGGCGACGTCGTGGTTCTTCCGGGTCGTGTGAGTCGGGAGTTCGGTTGGGAACTCAGGAGGCGTCAGGTCCGCGCAGTGGAGAACACGCCGGGACCACTAGCGACACGTATGGACTGCCGAATGGAAGGGCTGTGGTCACGAGGGTGCACGACCTCGTCGTAAACTGGATGCTGCAAGCTTTAAGATGAGTGCACTTGAATTCAAGTAGAGAAACCTCCACCATTGTGATATCTCGCGATTTTCCTGTGACTTGGGTCGTGTTGCTGCTCGTAGTGTCGCCGAGGCGAAGAGCAGCGAGTGCAATGCTTAAGGAAGGTGGATCTGATTAGCTTTCCTCGACGTGTTATTACTATTTACTGATTTCAGCTTGTTACAATTTGTTAAGTTCAGCCAGTGGTATTTTTCCTTCCTCGTGGCCGTTAACACACCAGTTACCTGCGCTGGGGGTTGGTGTATGTAACGGCAGTGTACTTTTCCTGCCGCTGCTGTCCGGTAAGGCGTGTAGTTTGAACAACTTCCTTTCAGATTGGCTCTAAGCACTATGTGACTTAACATCTGAGGTCACCAGTCCCCTAGACTTAGAACTATGTAAACCTAACTAACCTAAGGACATCACACGCATCCATGCCCGAGGCAGGATTCTAACATGCGGCCGTAGCAACAGCGCGGTTCCGGACTGAAGCGCCTAGAACCACTCGACCACAGGTGCCGGCGAACAGCTATCTTGATTATAGGCCAGTTGGTGATTTTTTTAGACTCTGGTGGTAGTGATTCCTTTCTCGTTCCGGGAGCTCTAAACACTGCATTCTGGGGACGTAGTGCAGACCGCCGGTTCCGGCTTTGGAGTATTGTTCCATTGTAGTATTTGGTTAGTCGGACGTCAGGTAGCTTCAGCAAGTAATCATTAGTGAGTCGTTGGACTGCCAATAATCTGAGTTACCATCCTGTGAAGTGATGCAACTCTTGGCAGCCTATTTCATCGCTCGCGAAAGTGTCTGTTCTCAGAGGTAGATTCCTGAAGCACCGTCTGTGACTGGTCCTTGTGTTTTATTATTGTATTATTTATTATAATACCTTGTAATGCCTACGTTAAAGGTTAAGATGCCTTCTGCTGTGTTTGTGGCTACTTACCTGTAATACTGTAATATTTGTAAGTTGTAAATTGCAGCGAGTTTTTAAACATTCTTAATTTACTACCATTCTTGGTGTATAAGACCTTCAGCCGTGATAACAGTGACTTGTTTTTAAAACATTATCTGTTGTATCTGTATTTTAAGTGTAAGGGTTGTCTTACAAGATTTACCATCATTTTGTTTCACCCGTTTGGTGACCAGTTGCTCGATTTTTTTTTTTTAAATTAAGCTTTGCTATTGTATTTGATGTTTTACGGCAGGTTTCTAAAATTTTTTAATGTGATTGCCGTTCCTGGCATGTAAGGCTTTCAGCAGTAATTGTGGCTATTTGCCTTAAAATTTTAATTTGGTATCGGTAATTTTAGCAGTAAGCCTTAAAACCTTATTTACTGCCATGTCTGGCATCTGATGCCTTCTGCTGTGTTTGTGGCTACTTACCTGTAATATTTTAATATTTGTAAGTTGTAAATTGCAGCGAGTTCTTAAACATTCTTAATATATTCCCATTCCTCGCGTACAAGGCCGTCAGCCGTGATCACAGTGGCTTGCTTTTAAAACATTATCTCTTGGATCTGTATTTTACAGTGATTTCTAAATTGTAACGCTCTGAAAACACTGTTATTGTACACAGTTGTTCATTTCTTCATTACTAACGTGTGGTTCTTTCATTTATTGTTGAGTATGGAATTGCTGTTTTCAAATAGATGTGTATAACTATAGAAGGCAACCAATAGTAACTGGCTACGGCCCCGTCCACTATCGTAACCGAATCCTATCTTCCCCTGACTACCAGGTCTCAACTCCTTGGTCGACTCTCTGGCTGTCTCAACGGCGGCCTTTCTGCTTGACTGGCGCGACTCCCTCCCGTCTTCGGACACGGAAGGACGATTCCGTAAACAACGCTCCCCTCAACGACGCAAAAGGATGAGCCGTACGGTGTCGGAACGGGACTCGTAGCCCTGTCCAAATGATACATTACCTGTTGAGGAAATTACAGTTTCAGCGTCTGAGACCGTCGACGACGGCGTCGTCAGTGCGTCGGCGAAACGTCGGCCCTCAGTGGCTCTCGCATAGACAAAACGGAATTTTGCTGCTTCTGAAGTCACTACCAAAGAAGGATCTACACCAGCCGATCTGGCAATGTCGTCAGCCGTTGAACATCCGGATATCACGGCGACGGAGTCACCGCGGGCTTGGCGCGAGGATTTTGAAGAAGCAGCAGATCCCAAACAAGAGTCTGCACCGTTAGGGGAGGCGACCTGCTGGTGTCAACTACTGCTCTGTGCGAGGGGCGCCGGCAGCTTCTGCTGCCAGGTGTCCCCCGAACCTTTACAGCACCGACCTGTAGCACCACACCGTGCTAGGTCGCAGCTTCACGCTTACCGTGTCACGACACTGAATGTCAACGGCATCCGAATGCTGGTCAACATCCATCTTCTGAAAGAAATGACACGGGCTATGGAGCTAGATATTACAGTATACATGAGGTGCTTCCAGCAGCGCTACCCCAGATAGGAGGATTATACTTCTTCGCCTCACATGCGGACAACCTTGGCCGTGGAGTGGCGGTATATGTACGTGGAGGCACCCTGATTGACAACATCGTGTATCTCCCTTCTACCAGGGGTATGGCTTTTACGATTCCCTCCACGCATGTCATTCTATATCTACATGTACATGGTTACTCTGCAATTCACACTTAAGTGCATGGCAGAGGGTTCATCGAACCATTTTCATATTACTTCTCTACCATTCCTCTCTCGAATGGAGCATTAGAAAAAGGAACACCTAAATTTTTCCGTTCGAGCTCTGATATCTCTTATTTTATGATGATGATCATTTCTGCCTACCTTGGCGGGTGTCAACAAAATATTTTGGCATTCGGCAGAGAAAGTTGGTGAAAGAAATTTCCTAAATACATAGCTCTCGCCGCAAAGAAGATCGCCTTTGTTCCAGTGACTGCCACCCCAACTCTCGTATCATATCAGTGACTCACTCCTATGGCGCGATAACACGAAACGAGCTGCCCTTCTTTGCACTTTTTCGATGTCTTCCGTCAACCGTACCTGGTAAGGATCCCACACCGCGCAGCAATATTCCAGCAGAGGACGGACAAGTGTAGTGTAGGCTGTCTCTTTAGTGGTTTGTCGCATCTTCTAAGTGTTCTGCCAACAAAACGGAGTCTTTGTATCGCCTTCCCCACACTATTATCTATGTGGTATTTCCAATTTAAGGTGCTCGTAATTGTAATTCCTAGGTATATAGTGGAATTGACAGCCCTTACATTTGTGCGATTCATCGTATACCCAAAATTTATCGGATCTCTTTTAGTAACCATGTGGATGACCTCTCACTTTTCTTTGTTTAGTGCCAACTGCCACTTTTCACACCATACAGACATTCTCTCTAGATCATTTGGTAATTGGAATTGATCATCCGATGATTTTACTAGACGGTAAATTACAGCGTGGGTGGCTCTGAGCACTATGGGACTCAACTGCTGTGGTCATCAGTCCCCTAGAACTTAGAACTACTTAAACCTAACTAACCTCACACACATCCATGCCCGAGGCAGGATTCGAACTTGCGACCGTAGCAGTCGCACGGTTCCGGACTGCGCGCCTAGAAGCGCGAGACCACCGCGGCCGGCAAATTACAGCGTCATCTGCAAACAATCTAAGGGGGCTGCTCAGATTATCACCTAGATCATTTACGTAATTCAGGAACAGCAGAGGGCCTATGACACTACCTAGCAGATATCACTTCTGTTCCACTCGAAGATTTACCTTCTATCACTACGAACTGTGACCTCTCTGAGAGGAAATCATCAATACAGTCACACAAATGAGGAGATACTCCATAGGCACGCAATTTGATTAATATCGCCTTCTGGGAATCTAGGAATATGGAATCGATCTGAGGTCCCTTGTCGAGAGCACTCATTATTTCATGGGAATAAAGAGGTAAGTGCGTTGCACAAGAATTATATTTTTTGAATCAGTGTTGGTTATGTATCAATAAGAATTTTCTTCAAGGTGATTCATAATGTTCGAGTACAGTATATGCCCCAAAATCCTACTGCAAACTGAGGTCAGTGATATGGGTCTGTAATTAAATGGGTTATTCCTATTTCCTTTCTTGAATATTGGTGTGACCTGTGGTACTTTCCAGTCTTTAGCAACAGACCTTTCGTCAAGTGAGCTGTTGTATATGATTGCTAAGAAAGGCGCTATTGTGTCTGCATACTCAGAATGGAATCCAACTGGTATACCATCTGGACCGGAAGACGCCTTTCTTAAATGATTTGAGTTGTTTCGCAACACCTAAGATATCAACATTTATGTCACTCATGCTAACTGCTGTTCTGGTTTCGAATTCTCGAATATTAACTTCGTCTTCTTTCGTGAAGGAATTACGGAAAATTCTATTTAGTAACTCCGCTTTAGTGGCACCATCATCGGTAACATTTCCATCGCTATCGCGCAGTTACGGTATTGACTGTTTCTTGCCATTGGTGTACTTTACATACGACCAGAACCTCTTTGGGTTTTCTACCATTTTTTGAGACAATGTTTCGTTGTGGAAGCTATTAAAAGCATCTCGCATTGACGTCCGCACTAAATTTCGAACTTCCGTGAAACTTAGCCAGTCTTGGGGATTTTGCGTTTTTCTGAATCTGGCATGCTTTTTCGTTGCTTCTGCAACAGTGTTCTGACGTGTTTTGTGTACCATAGTGGATCAGTCCCGTCTCTTATTAAATTATGCGATATGAATCTGTGTCGACACTGCATCTTTGAATTTGAGCCATTGTTTCGTTGTGGAAGCTATTAAAAGCATCTCGCATTGACGTCCGCTCTAAATTTCGAACTTCCGTGAAACTTAGCCAGTCTTGGGGATTTTGCGTTTTTCTGAATCTGGCATGCTTTTTCGTTGCTTCTGCAACAGTGTTCTGACGTGTTTTGTGTACCATAGTGGATCAGTCCCGTCTCTTATTAAATTATGCGATATGAATCTGTGTCGACACTGTATCTTTGAATTTGAGCCATATCTGGTCTACACTTACATAATTATTTTGGAAGGAATGGAGACTCTCTCTTACGAAGGCATCTAGCGAATTTTTATCTGCTGTTTTAAATAGATATATTTTGCGTTTATTTTGAGTGGTTTTGGTTGATATGGTTTTGAGCCTCGCTACGATGACCTTGTATTCACTAATGCCTGTATCCGTCATGACTCTATTAGATCGGGATTATTTGTAGCTAAGAGGTCAAGTGTGTTTTCGCAACAATTTACAATTCGTATGGGCTCATGAACTAATTGTTGATAGTAATTCCCAGAGAAAGCATTTAGTACAATTTTGGAAGATATTTTCTGTCTTCCACAGGCTTTTAACGCGTATTTTCGCCAACAAATCGAGGGCAGATTGAAGTCTCCCCCAATTATAGCTGTATGAGTGGGGTACTTATTTGTAATGAGATTCGAGTTTTCTTTGAACCGTTAAGCTATTATACCATCTGAGTCGGTGGGTCGATAGAAGGAGTCAATTATTATTTTGGTACGGCTGTTGAGTATAGCCTCTAACCATAGTAATTCGCAGGAACTATCTATTTCAACTTCACTACAAGATAAGCTACTACCAACAGACACAAACACACCACCACCTACTTTATTTAATCTATCCTTTCTGAACACGGTTTGCTCCTCTGTAAAAATTTCGGTAGAATTTATCTCCAATGAACTGATAATTAATGTCTATGCGCCTTCTAGTGCTGGACGTCGGATTTAAAGAGCACGATTTTGTGCTGAGGAGATTGCCTCATTGTTCTTGTGTCTACATGAACATCTTCTCTTTGGAGTGGAATTTAACTGCTTACTCGGCCGGAAAGGTCAATACCCGAATTCTAGACCATGCCAGGAGTTGCGTCTTATTCTTAGTGATCTAGCCCTACAGGATTCCTGGAAGGTACAGCGCGGAGACGACCCAGGCTTCACTTTTCACATGAGCCATTCGGCTCGTCAGTTAGACCATATTTATGTCTCCCATAGGCCGGTTGATGCGTTGCTCGATGTAGAGCACAGGCCTTTGGTGTTCTGTGACCACTGCCTGTGCATTGCTCCTTCCACAACAGGTTTGGAGGAGTCGAGCATCATGGGAACTCCACACTCGGCATCTGCAGCATCATGATTGTCGCTAACGTGAAACGTGGACTAGATGCGAACGGTGTCTCCGATCCTACGCATCCGTATTGGAGTGGTGGCTGGAACATGCCAAACCAATGCCTCGGTACACGTTCATCATTTACAGCAGGGACGTGGCTACTTGGCACAGCACTCTACAGACTTCTACTTCAGCGCTCTTTGTGACCTTGATGGCCAACCACCATCCTCGGAGGTACGAACAGAATGCTGCATGATTAAGACGAAGCTGCTAATGATTACTCGACAGAAACGTCAGGGGGCTGTGGTTCGCACCCACAGACCAGATTTGGTGTGGCGAAGAGAATCCCTCCATGTATCATGCATGATCGCAGACACTGCAGACAAAATTTAGTCGTCGAACTCTTAGATCATTACGCTCAGCGGGTCACCTGCTAAGTGGACGTAGACGATAGCTTTCTCGAACATCTTCGCAGGGTCTACATCTACATCTACATCTACATTTATACTCCGCTAGCCACCCAACGGTGTGTGGCGGAGGGCACTTTACGTGCCACTGTCATTACCTCCCTTTCCTGTTACAGTCGCGTATGGTTCGCGGGAAGAACGACTGTCTGAAAGCCTCCGTGCGCGCTCTAATCTCTCTAATTTTACATTCGTGATCTCCTCGGGAGGTATAAGTAGGGGAAGCAATATATTCGATACCTCATCCAGAAACGCACCCTCTCGAAACCTGGCGAGCAATCTACACCGCGATGCAGAGCGCCTCTCTTGCAGAGTCTGCCACTTGAGTTTATTAAACATCTCCGTAACGCTATCACGGTTACCAAATAACCCTGTGACGAAACGCGCCGCTCTTCTTTGGATCTTCTCTATCTCCTCCGTCGAACCGATCTGATACGGATCCCACACTGATGAGCAATACTCAAGTATAGGTCGAACGAGTGTTTTGTAACACTCTACTGTGCCAATGAAGGAGCCATCATGGACTACGATACTACCGCTGTGGACGTTCCGCGGACTCTCACATTTGAGGAGGGAGTTACGTTAATGCAACCTTTCAATACCGAGGAAATCAATATCGCTATCTTCGGGGGTGCACTGTGCAAATCACCAGGTATCGACGGACTCACTATTGAATTATATCGCACGTTTTATGGTCTCATGTCTACATTATGGACGGAGATGTGTAATGAACTGATCGCGTCTGCAGCTGCGATTCCGCCAGCTTTTGTCGTGGACATTATTATTCCCGTTCATAAACCGACGCCGGGAATTACTATGGACAACTACCGTGCTATCACCTTATTAAATACTTATTACAAGTTTTTTGCTCGGTTATTGGCAGCGCGCTGCAGACTCCTCTTACCACGTGTCCTCACCATAGCGCGATCTATTCCAAGTGGCACAGTTAACGTCCCGATAGCAACTGGAGACTATCGTGACCTGACTGCACTGGCAGGGGCCGTGATTGTTGCCGTAGAGTTTAACAACGCCTTTGACAGAGTGCTCCATGTCTTCCACTGCTCTGTATTACAACGGCTGGGCTTCCTTCGGCGGCTCTTTAGCAGCACGCCTTCGTTGGGCCAGGTCAATGGGCATGTGGCGGGTTCGATACCTCTTAACGGTCGGTCCTTTATGCAGTGGCGCTGGAGCCGCTCATAAGACTGCTGAGGACGCCATTGTCTGGACTCTCCTTACGCGGTTACACATTCCGGTGTCGCGCATATGCAGATGATCTCATGCTGCTGGTTCGTTCTCGGGCGGAGGTCTCAAGGATCTCGACACCACCACGCCTCATGCCATAACAGCTGGTAATATGAGATGAATGTGCGCAAATCCACGGCGCGGCCCAGCCCCGAAAGTTCTGGCGCCCCTGCCATGTGTCCAACATTTCCGCTGTCTTGGAATCGCTTTTACGTCATCAACGCGCTGTACATCGGCGGTCAACTTTCGTCACGTTTTGAAAATTACCCGCATGATGATCGGTCACAGCTCCCTACGCCGCTTCGATCCTCTGCAGCGTGTTCGCTACCTGAATGCCTAAGTAGCATCCAAAAGTGTTCATATTGCGTAGATTCTACCGCTGCCGATTACGAAAGGACATTGTACTCAAACACCTTTCAGATATTTTGGGACGGCTGGATCGATCTCCAAAGTACGCTGTGACACACTCGCCCCCCGAGTGCAGGAGGGCTTGGTCTCACAAACGTCTGCAACCGTGCGACAACACTTTACGTGGCCACTGTGAGTTAACGAGCGCTGCGCTCTCATTTAAATATATGGCCGAAACAGTCAGCCTACAAGAACTGTGAAACGATCCCTGTCGTCCAGGACCGCATGCTACAAATGGCACAGACTCACCACGAGATGGGGAAACTCACAGGCTTCTATTGTCTATTGAGGCCTAAGCGCTGTAGTGTCCGAGTGACACAGACGAGAACCTACGTCATAGGAAAACCCAGCAGAAGCTTTTGTGGCCAAGGAGACGTAGCAGTGTTAAATATGGAGGACCTAAGATCGGCCATTTAGGGAAACATTTATGAAAACTATTTAATTCTGCAGTAGTGCTGGAAATCAAGCCACAGTAATTTCAATCTACCATCCTTGATAAATTTTCATGGTGATCCCAATAAAACTTGAATATTGAGCGTATCTATAATAGTTTAGGATTTACTGTTACAATGAAATTCACAAGTTTTGTAACAAAGACCTGAATGCTAAAATCTGAGTGCCTTAGTCGATCTAAACTATCGACATTTCATATAGAAGCGCATCATTAAAATGACAAATATCGTAAATATCAATTCTGTAACTTCATTTGTTTAAAAGATTAGTAAATTCAAATTATCATTATTTTCATTTAAGCATCAGGTCATCATTTTCTCGACACGAAACACACTGAACGATGATAGCATGACACCTTATTGAATCATTAGGTAACATAATATTTGTTGTAAAATTTAGTGCACAATAGTTACTTTTGTTCTTCATTCATTTATCTGAAAGCACATTGGTGCAAGACTATTGCCCGTGACATTCAAAGTTAAGAAGGAAATTGTATTGGTTTTATGAAAAAGAATTTAAAGTTTATTATGCAATGGATATTATTGTTACTTTATTTAGAACATTAAAGTGGTCAAGCTTTGAGTATTTAAATATGTTTAAATGTAAAATAATGTAGAATAAACTGTCGCCAATGAGATGGACGGCTTCAGTAAAGGGAACCGCCCTAGTCAGTTAAGCGAGGATATTCGGCGCTCGGGAAACGCGGCCAGGAACGGAGTGCTGATGTAGACGCGAAAGCGGGCAGTTCGGCTGGAGACACCAAAGGGTTCAGTTCGGATTGAGACGCGAAAGTGGACAGTTGGTCTTTAGGCAGCTATGAAGTGAAACGACTTCGAAAATTTCACGTTGTGTGGTATCGCGGGTCTTAGTCTCTTAGCGGTGAGCAGCCGCGCGCCTGGTGTGAACTACTTTTCGTCAAGATAACGAGGTGAAATATTAGACTTGTATTTGGCGATGAGACTGAATGATCGAACTGTGTCAAATGGATATGCGCTCCACTGTACTAGTAACTCTAAATACGACCACTTCCGCTACTAGTTTGCTTTCTGGATAAACAGTATTCTAACCAAATCGCAACTGTGTGGCCTACATCATTTATGGGTCGTTAATCTAGTTCCCGATATCATTATTACTATTATTGTATCTTACATTAACTTCGTATTTCGCAACTTGACATCCGCCAGACAATTTAACCAAAGGGTCACAAGTGTCTAATTTAGGGCGTGTAGTGCGACACGTGCGGCTCTGCCCCTAGACGAGTTTGAGCCAAGACATTTCGACGAAGAGGAACCGCATGGGAGCCCGAACATCTCTGGGATGTTAGGTCCCACCACGATGCGCAAACAAAAGCACAGTGTCGAGACCTCCATTACACACCATTTACTTGCCGTTCTTGTGCCACTGTAAAGTTTATTGCGCGTGTCCGTTTATAGTAACCCGAGCTGGAAGCATTTGTTCTGGACAGTAGAACTTTGGCTGCAGGAGGTTGGCATAAGGGTATGTTAATAAAAGTGCATTCAGTTGATAAACATTGTAAGTAGGCTGTTTAGATTTTTTTATTGGTAACGCCACCTCTGTATGAAAATCACTGGCTGTGCTGTGTGCAGTCTGTGGCTGCTTTGCATTGTTGTAATACTCGCCATTGTAGTTAGTGTTGGGCAGCTGGATGTGAACAGCACGTAGCGTTGGGCAGTTGGAGGTGAGCCGCCAGCAGTGGTGGATGTGGGGAGAGAGATGGCGGAGTTTTGTAATTTGTCATGAACTGCTATATATATTATGACTTTTGATGATACTAAGGTAAATACATTGTTTGTTCTCTATTAATATCTTTCATTTGCTAACTATCCCTATCAGTAGTTAGTGACTTCCGTAGTTTGAATATTTTATTTAGCTAGCAGTAGTGGCTCGCTGTACTGCAGTAGTTCGAGTAATGAAGATTTTTGTGAGGTGATTTCTGAAAGGTATAGTTTAATGTTACTCAGGGCCATTCTTTTGCAGGGATTTTTGAAAGTCAGATTGCGTTGCGCTAAAAATATTGTATGTCAGTTTAAGCACAGTCTTGTATAATTGTTCAAAGGGGACGTTTCATAACATATCCCAGCCGTCCAGAAACACGGCGAAAGGAGCTCTGACTTGTTACAGGTTCGGAAGAAACCAGGAAGTTGATGGTCAGACTTGAGCTCGGTTTATTAGCATTTTTCCATGGCTTTCGAGGGGAGTCTAGCTGCTGCTCGAGAGGCCACCGATTGGTGACATGGATGTTGCGTCAACAAATTTGCAAATTTATGGTAAGTTCCGATAGGACCATACTGCTGAGGTCATCGGTCACTAGGCTTACATATTACTTAATCTTATTTAAACTAAGTTAAACTAAATTATAGTAAGGACAAAACACACACCCATGTCCGAAGGAGGACTCGAACCTCCGACGGGGGAGTGTCGCGTGAACCGTGGCAAGGCGCCCAAGACCACGCGGCTATCCCGCGCGGCTCTCGTCAGCAGAACATAATATGTAGTGCGAATTGTTTTTAGAAAAGTGGGTAGGGTATCGAGATTATTGATTTATAACGTCTCGCCTCTGCTGGGAGGAGATTTTGTCACTAAGGAACAATTACACCATTTGCAAATTTCCTCTTGGCTATTGCCTTGGCTTCTTTGGCCGACTTTCGTTTGATAGTTTTTGTGACGTTTCGCCACAACGAGCGGCTGGCAGTCTCAAAGCTTCTCCCGCCATTGCTGGTAGTGGACGGTACTTGAACTCACGGCCGCAGTTCTTATGTCCGCCGGGAGAAAAGACGTCTTGATTTACCAATTCGTATTCAGTGTAATCAGCTGCGTCGGATCTGCGTCAGACAACAGCTACCCTTTCTAGTTGTGCTGGTCACGAGGGATGGAGAAAGCATTGGGCGCAGCGTGTAATGAAAACCGAAACACACAGATCGATACCTGCACCAACTATCATACGACCACCAGAGCCGGAAACGAGGCGTGAGTAACACGCTCGTAACGAGCAAGAGGAATGCCTGAGACTCAGCAGTTCAGACGCCAGGTGCAACACCTGGAAAGCGTTCTGAGGAGCTGGTTCAAATGGCTCTGACAATTATGGGACTTAACTTCTGGGGTCATCAGACCCCTAGAACTTAGAACTACTTAAACCTAAATAACCTAAGGACGTCACATACATCCATGCTCGAGGCAGGATTCGAACCTGCGACCGTAGCGGTCGCGCGGTTCCAGACTGTAGCCCCTAGAACCGCTCGGCCACACCGGCCGCCGTTCTGAGGAGTAATGGGTACTCCACCAGTTACATCTGAAAGAGTGTCGCAGAATCAAACACCGAGGAAAGTGAGACATGGGAAAAAGAAATGTCGGTTTTGGCCTTTCTCCCATACATCCCAGAGTGCCGGACAGAATCGGCCGTATATTGCGCATATACGGTGTAAAGGCTATTTATAAACAGACAAAGAAGATCGAAGTGTGTCTCAGATCAGCAAAGGACGAAAGGGGCTCACTTGCAATGTCGGAAATATGCGATATACCACGTACATGTGGAAAAATATATGTTGGAATGACTTAACGATCAGTCAGCACCAGGATCACGGAACATAAGCGGCATTGCGGCAAGTAGAGAAATTGGTCGTGGCGGAGTTCTCGCTGTATAGACTGACCAAACAGTAAAATTCGCCGCCATGGAAGTTCTTTTTGTAAAGAGAAGCTAAAATACCCGCTTGTTCAGTGAAGCTATATACATATAGAAACATAACAGTAGCTTCAACACGAAATCAAAAAGCCTCAAGGTGAACAGATCTTGGATTCCTGTGGAGCAGCGAACAACCGTTGCAGGTGGTAAGGGGAGAACCGCAGTGGAAATGACCACGGAAAAGCCCTTGGACGTTGGCGCGCCAGCTGCATACAATCTGCGGTCTCGAGTTCGACTCTAGCCCACCACCACCAATGAAGGGTAAGGCTTTGACAATGGCAGACACTCGTTCTAGCGAAACGTTAGAAAAAATATCAAACAAACTTCGGCCGAAGAACCGAGACTGAAGCGAACAGGCAATTGGTCACCAAGTGGCTATGAAAGCCTTAACAATTTTGAACTACACCATTCGTGGCACGATATAACTGTAAGAGGATTCGCTCCCGAGATTCTAGACGGGGCATAAGGTTGTTGTCAGTTCTTTACTGCCTATAAATTAGGACTTCCTTTCTTAACTTGTCGCTCAACGTATCGGTACTTTGCAGGCTTCGCACCCAACTAGTACAATATTCTCCTTTAGCAGAAAGGGTCCAATGTTCGAGTCCTCGACAGAACGGTTCTAGCAATTTACTTGATGGCAGTCAGACACAGCATCGCATAGCGATCATTGTGAGCATAACTTACACCTCCAGCAAGTTAGAACGGTCGTGAAATAGTCGAGAAACGATTTAGAATTCATCTAGCTAACATCGTCAGCGCGGTCTAAGTTGCATGAGATTCTTCATTCATCTGACCAGACACACAACCACTATAAATGATGTGTAGGCAGATAGAGTTAAATTTCACAATTTCAGGTATATGATTATGAGGTAATTCTCACCCCGCCCGAGGAACTTTGCCAACTGATAGATCACACATCTACTTATCATAGTTAATGTTCAATGTTTTCAACTCTCCCGATTTCGTGACTCCTTTAATACTTTTTCATTTTCATGCCGTTCGTAATAAGCTAAAGAGATCGCTTGGATCAGGTCTGATTCGAGTACATGTAGCTTCCTTGATTAAACAAAGTGGCTTGATTATACCAAGTGGCTATGAAAGCCTTAACAATTTTGAACTACACCATTCGTGGCACGATATAACTGTAAGAGGATTCGCTCCCGAGATTCTAGACGGGGCATTTAATATTTTTCAATGGTAAAACGTATGTTCCCAAAGTTAAGTTTCATTGCTATGGTCACTATCTTTCCATAGCGTTAATCATTCTGTTGCATACATTTATTCCAGCATTGGGTCTTATGAGTGTGTCTGCATCACAGTTAGTTTTGATTCAGTTAAATTCACTCTCTCATACACTTGGGATTTTGCATCCTGAGCATTTTCCTCTTTATCTTCTCGTCGAATGTGGGTTTTTACGTTTCACGGAAATATGTGACAACAGTACAGATAGAATCAATAAGGAAAGAAATTCGACTGTTCCGAGGAAGGGCGAGAAATAATAGGGCTCGAATAATTGATGAGAAGCAAAGAAGCAAACAGAAATGGAAAGGGAAGAAGTAAGTATAGAGAATTTGCAATGTGACAGATACAATGATTCTCCGTAGGGCTTTCAGCTAGGATACGCTTAGACAGAAGCTATGGCGATGGTAATAGATAAAGATATAATCTCCTCCTGAGTGATAAGATGCAGACTACAAGTGGTTTTGAAGTTTGTTCCAAAATCGTATGGCTGAAACGGAAAAGGGGATAGAGAAAAATTTGCTGTTACGTAAAGCTAAATCCACGATGCTTTACCTATTAGAAATCCCTTCTGTACGTGGAGGTAAAAGAAGAAGATGTTATTGCAAATATCTGCGGAAATACCAGAGAAAATGTGCTTACCTAATCTTATATACAGTGTGTGGATACAGTGGCGGTGGTGAGTCAGTGAGCAGTACCTACAGTAACCACACTCATGCTTATAAATTAAGGATAATTGCAGAATGTGGTGCCACACAACGTGGCACTACACAAAACAGGCACTAATACCATAGGCACATAGGGAACATACACGGCACAGATCTGTACGTCCACGGTATTGGTGATAAGTTGAGAAAACCGTCCCGAAACACATGTGCTAGAAAACGCCACTGTTTCCTGCGCATGTGCCCCGACATCAGTATGGGTTGGCATACTCTGGATCAGGTGGTCGTGCAGCTGCTGGGGTATAGCCTCTCATTCTTGCACCAGTGCCTGTCGGCGCCCCTGAAGTGTCGTAGGGGTTTGAAGACCTGCAGTGATACGTTGACCGAGAGCATCCCAGACGTGCTCGATGGGGTTTAGGTCTGGAGAACGGGCAGGCCACTCCATTCGCCAGATATCTTCTGTTTCAAGGTACTCCTCCACGACGGCAGCTCGGTGAGGAAGTGTGTTATCATCCATCAGGAGGAAGGTGGTACCCACTGCACCCCTGAAAAGCGGACATACTGGTGCAAAATGACGTCCCGATACACCTGACCTGTTACAGTTCCTCTGTCAAAGACATCCAGGGGTGTACCTGCACCAGTCATAATCCCAACCCACACTATCAAACCACGACCTTCATACAGGTCCCTTCCAAGGACATTAAGGGGTTGGTGTCTGGTTCTTGGTTCACGCCGGATGAAAACCCGCTGAGAATCACTGTTCAGACTATACCCGGGTTGTTCAGACTACACCTGGACCCGTCCGTGAACATAACCTGGGACCACTGTTCCAATGACCATGAACTGTGTTCTTGACACCAGGCTTTACGGGCTCTCCTGTGACCAGGGGTGAGTGGAATGCACCTTGCAGGTCTCCAGGCGAATAAACCATGTCTATTCAGTCGTCTGTAGACTGTGCGTCTGGAGACAACTGTTCCAGTGGCTGCTGTAAGGTCCCGAGCAAGGCTACATGCAGTTCTCCGTGGCCGTCTGTAGGCAATGATGGTGAGATATCGGTCTGCTTGTGGTGTTGTACACTGTGGACGTCCTGTACTGTAGCGCCTGGACACGTTTCCTGTCTGCTGGAATCGTTGCCATAATCTTGAGATCAGACTTTGTGGCACACGGAGGACCCGTGCTATGACCTGCTGTATCTGACCAGCCTCCAGTCGCCCTAGTATTCTACCCCTCATAACGTCATCAGTATGTGTTCTTTGAGCCATTTTCAACACACAGTTAACATTAGCACGTCTGAAAACTTCTGCACCGTACTCTGACATGCACCAACACACCTCTGCGTATGTGGACTGCTGCCAAAGCCACCGTGCGACGACCGCAGGTCAAATGCACCGCATGGTCATGCCCCGAGATGATTTAAACCTGCAAACCACCAACCAGAGCGTTGTTTCACCGTGTATCAGCATTATCCTTAATTTATGAGCATGAGTGTACATGCAGTGCATTCTTTGATTCAGAATTAAGCTGTCTGTCTTCACAAGCTGAACTTACGTGCTTAAAATATGCAGTCAACGAGCTATCCCCTTTTTGTCGTTTTCAAAAATTAAAAGTTTATATGTTACACAGCCTGAACTCACATGTACATTACACTGGTCATTCCTATAATGAGATATCCAGTTACATTAATGATGTCCGATGCAAGCTGCACACTTTCAAATTCATAACTTTTCCGTTGGCTTAATCTCTCGAGAACAGTTTTAACAGAAGTGTAAAATCTAATGATAACTCCAACCACAGGCCCTGGCGAGCTCATCGGCACTGACTGACAGCCATATCATCCTCCGAGAACGGCATCATTGGATTCGGTAAGGCGGAGCGGCGTGGGGTCAATACAACCCCAGCCGTCGGTTTTCGTGACCTGGAGCAGCAACTACCCTGTCAGATAAGTCCGCAGTTAGCATCACCAAGATGAGAGCAGCCTGATCCAGTCCAACCACCAAGAAAAAACCCCTAGCAGTACTGCTAATTGAACCCCTGTCCCACGCACGGCCGTCATTCGCTCCGGCCACTCAGATACGGCGGTGATCCTTAAGATCTAATGGAACCTTACGACTGGCTTACCCGATCGGGAAATTTCAGCTAAGAATCCAGTAAAACTAAAACAGCAATCTTCCATTTTGCTTACCTTGTCAGGATTATGGAACCTTATACGCTGAAGCACCAAAGAAATTGGTACAGGCATGTGTATTCCAATACAGAGGTATGTAAATAGGCAGAATACGGCGCTGCGGCCGGCAACGCCTGTATAAGTGTCTGGATCAGTTAAATCGATTACTTCTGCTACAATGGCAGGTTATCAAGATTAAAGGGAGTTTGAACGTATTTGAACGTAAGGCTATAGTCGGCGCTCTAGCGATGGGACACAGCGTCTCCGAGGCAGCGATGAAGGGAGGACTTTCTCGTGCGGCCATTTCACGAGTGTACCGTGATTAAAAGGAATACCGTAAAACATCAAATCTCCGACATCACCACGGCCAGAAAAAGATCCTGCAGAACGTAACCAACGACGACTGAAGAGAATCGTTCAACCTTACAGAAATGCAGCCCTTCCACAAATTGCTGCAAATTTCAGTCGTGGGCTATCAACAAATGTCGGCGTGCGAACGATTGAACGAAATATCATCGATACGGGCTTCACATTCGATTATTGGTGGCTGGAAAAATGTTGCCTGGTCGGAAAGTCTCGTTTCAAATTATATCGAGCGGATGGACGTGTTCGGATATGGAGACAACCTCATGAATCCATGGAACCTGCATGTCAGCGGGGGAGTGTTTAAGCTGGTGGAGGCTCTGTAATGGTGGGGGCATGTGCAGTTGGAGTAATATGGGACCATTGATACGTCTATATACGACTGACAGGTGACACGTGCATAAGCGTCCTGTCTGATCACCTGCAATGTATACTCTTCACCAACAGCCGTATACTTTAAGATATTTTATTTTATTCTGAGAGCAACTAGTTTCGGCAATTTATTTTGCCATCTTCAGGGCCCATACGCTTTTATCCAAATAAAAATGCTTCATACGAAGCTTCGTGGGACCGTTTGGCTCTTCAGTGTAGCTTCAGCGGGGCTTCACGGCTAGCGTTCTCTGCGGACCCTTGGTGACCGCATGTCTGTGAACAGCAAGCACTGTGGCTCCTCCGCAGTCTGAGGAAGTAGGGTGGGAAGCCCTATGGAGACACATGAAAACGAGAAATCCTTCCTGAGAGAAATTCTTGCAGAAATCTAGAATGTCTAACATTCCCTGTTTAAGTAAGCTGTTTAGGTTTTTGTGTTGGTAACGCTCTGTATGAAAATCGCTGACTGCGCTGTTTGCAGTCTGTGGCTGGTTGAGCTCTTTTTTTTTTGGTCATCAGTCTACTGACTGGTTTGATGCGGCCCGCCATGAATTCCTTTCCTGTGCTAACCTCTTCATCTCAGAGTAGCACTTGCAACCTACGTCCTCGATTATTTGCTTGACGTATTCCAATCTCTGTCTTCCTCTACAGTTGTTGCCCTCTACAGCTCCCTCTAGTACCATGGAAGTCATTCCCTCATGTCTTTGCAGATGTCCTATCATCCTGTCCCTTCCCCTTATCAGTGATTCCCACATATTCCTTTCCTCTCCGATTCTGCGTAGAACCTCCTCATTCCTTACCTTATCAGTCCACCTAATTTTCAACATTCGTCTATAGCACCACATCTCAAATGCTTCGATTCTCTTCTGTTCCGGTTTTCCCACAGTCCATGTTTCACTACCATACAATGCTGTACTCCAGACGTACATCCTCAGAAATTTCTTCCTCAAATTAAGGCCGGTGTTTGATATTTGTAGACTTCTCTTGGCCAGAAATGCCTTTTTTGCCATAGCGAGTCTGCTTTTGATGTCCTCCTTGCTCCGTCCGTCATTGGTTATTTTACTACCTAGGTAGCAGAATTCCTTAACTTCATTGACTTCGTGACCATCAATCCTGATGTTAAGTTTCTCGCTGTTCTCATTTCTACTACTTCTCATTACCTTCGTCTTTCTCCGATTTACTATCAAACCATACTGTGTACTCATTAGACTGTTCATTCCGTTCAGCAGATCATTTAATTCTTCTTCACTTTCACTCAGGATAGCAATGTCATCAGCGAATCGTATCATTGATATCCTTTCACCTTGTATTTTAATTCCACTCCTGCACCTTTCTTTTATTTCCATCATTGCTTCCTCGATGTACAGATTGAAGAGTAGGGGCGAAAGGCTACAGCCTTGTCTTACACCCTTCTTAATACGAGCACCTCGTTCTTGATCGTCCACTCTTATTATTCCCTCTTGGTTGTTGTACATATTGTATATGACCCGTCTCTCCCTATAGCTTACCCCTACTTTTTTCAGAATCTCGAACAGCTTGCACCATTTTATATTGTCGAACGCTTTTTCCAGGTCGACAAATCCTATGAAAGTGTCTTGATTTTTCTTTAGCCTTGCTTCCATTATTAACCGTAACGTCAGAATCGCCTCTCTCGTCCCTTTACTTTTCCTAAAGCCAAACCGATCGTCACCTAGCGCATTCTCAAATTTCTTTTCCATTCTTCTGTATATTATTCTTGTAAGCAGCTTCGATGCATGAGCTGTTAAGCTGATTGTGCGATAATTCTCGCACTTGTCAGCTCTTGCCGTCTTCGGAATTGTGTGGATGATGCTTTTCCGAAAGTCAGATGGTATATCGCCAGACTCATATACTCTACACACCAACGTGAATAGTCGTTTTGTTGCCACTTCCCCCAATGATTTTAGAAATTCTGATGGAATGTTATGAATCCCTTCTGCCTTATTTGACTGTAAGTCCTCCAAAGCTCTTTTAAATTCCGATTCCAATACTGGATCCCCTATCTCTTCTAAATCGACTGCTGTTTCTTCTTCTATCACATCAGACAAATCTTCACCCTCAAAGAGGCTTTCAATGTATTCTTTCCACCTATCCCATTGTTGGAATATTCGCTTGTGTAGTGTTGGGCAGTTGGATGTGAACAACGCGTAGGCCATAGCGTTGGGCAATTGGAGGTGAGCCACCAACAGTGGTGGATGAGGGGATATAGAGATGCCACAGTTTTGAGCGGATGATCTGGACGTGTGTCCGTCAGAAAAAGGAAATCTGTTTAATTGGATGTCACAAAATTATATATATAATGACTTTTGAACGCTATTAAGGTAAATACATTGTTGTTTCTCTATCAAAATCTTTCATTTCCTAACTATGCCTATCAGTAGTTAGCGCCTTCAGTAGTTACAATCCTTTATTTAGCTGTCAGTATTGGCGCTCGCTGTATTGCAGTAGTTCGCGTAACGAATATTTTTGTGAGGTAAGTGATTCATGGAAAGGTATAGGTTATTGTTAGTCAGGGCCACTCTTTTGTAGGGCTTATTGAAAGTCAGATTGCGTGGCGCTAAACATATTGTGTGTCAGTTTAGTGATGATCAAAATAAGTAAAGAGAAAACTGTTTGAGAACGTTGAGTTTTGCTCAGATGTTTGAAAATCAAATAACGTAGAAGTTAACCAGCACAGTCATTCACAATTTTTCGAAGGGGACCTTTCATCTGTCACTCTGCATATCATCACGCACTGGATGACTGAGGGTTTACCATTTTCCCTTTCAGCTGCACTACAAACCCTGACATATTCCCAGCATCACTGGCTCTCCGTCTGTGGACACAAACCAATAAGCTCCATGAGAAACCTACATTTTCTACAGTTTTTCCACTTTGCTAAGGATGTCACATTTAGTTTCCTACCCACGATATATACGACTACACATTCAAAGAGCGATGTTTTACATGCTATGACGGATAAAAGAAGTATTCTACGTCATAGGATCGTACATCTTGTCGACATTGATGACTGACACCACTTCTGAGCGGAAAGAAAGTTTACGTGTTTATTAGATGCTTGCTAAATGTTTGACTGGTGTTACAACGTGTAACACTTCAGATTTTCATCACTGTACCAATGACTTGCTTGCTTGCTTAGTTCCTGTTGTTCCCTCTGGAACATAGGGCCGTGGCGAAATTCCTCAACCTGGTACGATTTCTAGCAAGTCTTTACACTTCACTCCAGGTTTTCCTATCCTCTGCAGCTTCTCTCTCGATCGTCCTTTTCAAATTCTGTTTGGGACAACCACGTTTTCTAGCTCCTTGAGGGTTCCAATCCAAAGCCATCCTTTCAATAGCTGCATCTGGTTTCCTCAATGTATGCCCAATCCAGTTCCATTTTCTTAGATTTGTATATTGACTGGTTGCTGGTTTGTCTCCCTCCAAAGACCTTCATTTGTCATTATATCTGGCCATCTCACATTTAAAATACGCCGGAGACAGCGGTTGATAAAAACTTGGAGCTGGTTTTTGATGTGGTTAGTCACCTTCCAAGTTTCGCAACCATACAACAGAACAGCCTTCACATTGCTATTGAAAAGCCGGAGTTTAGTCTTCTTTGAGATGTTCCTATTTCTCCAGACAGGGTACAGCTGTACAAATGCTCCATTTGCTTTGCGGATGCACCTACGGACGTCCTGCTCAGCGCCTCCTGTAGTCGTGACTATAGTTCCGAGACAGAGGAAAGATTGGATCTGTTCACGACCTCTCCATGAAGGCCAGCCTATTCGTGATGGTCGAATTCACCAGCATTTCATTAGTTCTGCGAACATTTCTTGAGGCCTGCAACTTCCGCCATTCGCTGTAATCTGGCCAGGTTCTCTTCGATATCTCGATATAGTTGTGTCATTAAGCAAATGTCGTCTGCGAAAATCTAGATCTTCGAACCTATCCCGCATCCCCCATTGTACACCTCTCTTCCATCCTCCCATCACTCTCTTCACCACATGGTCCAATGCCAAAAGAAATAGTGTTGGCGATGACTGGATGCGGTAAATGCACTCACTGTGTAGAAGGGGTGTTCTATTGGTAAAGCAACCGATTTTTTCTGAAAGCAGGTTGATTTTGTTCAGGTTTCCAATACTACAGACTATTTCTGATTCTTTTTGCTACAAAACGTTGTTTATCAACGTAATCCTCGTTCATTGCGTCGGCCTTACGCCGCCTTCAAAAGATGGCACTGAGCACTATGGGACTTAACATCTGAGGTCATCAGTTACTTAGAACTTAGAACAACTTTAACCCAACTAACCTAAGGACATCACATTCATCCATGCCCGAGGCAGGATTCGAATCTGCGACCATAGCAGCTGCGCTGTTCCGGACTGAAGCGCTTAGAACGGCTCGACCACAGCAACCGGCTTACGCCGCCTTACTAGGACGTCCTGTATGTCCGTGTGGTACCATTCCACTGATGGACATCTGAGATGTCTTGCTGTACCAGTAACCTCCCATCATAAAAGAACTGCTTACCACTGAGTGCATCCTTCACTGGGCCAGACTGACGAAAGTTAGAGGGTGCGGGATACAGGCTGTAGGCCTGATGTGGAAGAACAGTCCAACGAAGGTTTTATCAGCTCCTCTTGAGTGCGCAGACTTGTATGGGCACTTGCGTTGTCATTGCCAAGCAGCTCATTTGCATTTTTGTGGCGACGAATACGCTCAAGCCGTTTCTTCAGTTTTCTGTGGGTAGCACAACATACTTCAGAGTTGATCATTGCACTATGAGGGAGGATATCAGACAGAATAACCAGTTCAGAGGCCCGAAAGACCGCAGCTGCGCATGCATCGTAACTTTTTCTTTGGAGAAGAGATGATAAGGTGCAACTGCATGGCTTGCCTTGTGTTTCGAGTTCGAAGTGATGCATCCATGTTTCATCGCATGTGACGACATTCGACAAAAACTTGTTACGATCAGATTTGTAAAGAAAGAAGTTCAGCACAGATGATCCTTCGTTGCGCTTTGTGGTCCTCTAGGCCACGAGGAACCCAGCGCACTCACGGACGAGTGTGTCAGCACTATCAACAGAGACGTCCATTTGTGCAGCGATGTGTGTGTTTGTGATCCGTTGACCGCCTCAAGGGGGTGTGTCCGCACGTCCCAGCATTGCACCGGTCGGCACGCGAGAGATCGGAGAGGTTCGTGCAGCCTTGTGATAAGGACAGCGCACCGCCCAACGACTTACCATGCTTTTGCTCACTGCCAGATCTCCGTAGATATTCTACAAGTGCCTACGAATATTGCGACGGTCTGTTTTTCCGCCAAAAGAAACTCAATTACAGTTCTCTGTTTGGAACACACCTCCGTTTCAGACGTCATTTTGAAGGGTACGCGAACTGCCGGCACCTACACTATTGGCCATTAAAATGCAGGTGATAAACGGGTATTCATTGGACAAATATATTATACCAGAACTGACATGTGATTACATTTTCACGCAATTTGGGTGCATAGATCCTGAGAAATCAGTACCCAGAACAACCACCCCTGGCCGTAATAACGGCCTTGATACGCCTGAGCATTGAGTCAAAAATAGCTTGGATGGCGTGTACAGGTACAGTTGCCCCGCAGCTTCAACACGATATCACAGTTCATCAAGAGTAGTGACTGGTGTATTGTGATGAGCCAGTTGCTCGGCCACCATTGACCAGACGTTTTCAATTGGTGAGAGATCTGGAGGATATGCTGGCCAGGACCTGCAACATGCGGTCATGCATTAACCTGCTGAAATGTTTCGCAGGGATCGAATGAAGGGTAGAGCCACGGGTCGTAACACATCTGAAATGTAACGTCCACTGTTCAAAGTGCCGTCAATGCGAACAAGAGGTGACCGAGACGTGTAACCAGTGGCACCCCGTTCCATCACGCCGGGTGATACGCTAGTATGGCGAAATGGCGAAGACGAATACACGCTTCCAATGTGCGTTCACCGCGATGTCGCCAAACACGGATGCGACCATCATGATGCTGTTAACAGAACCTGGATTCATCCGAAAAAAAAGACGTTTTGTCATTCGTGCACCCAGGTTCGTCGTTGAGTACACCATGGCAGGGGCTCCTGTCTGTGATGCAGCGTCAAGGGTAATCGCAGCCATGGTCTCCGAGCTGATAGTCCATGCTGCTGCCAATGTCGTCGAACTGTTCGTGCAGATGGTTATTGTCTTGCAAACGTCCCCATCTGTTGATTCAGGGATTGAGACGTGGCTGCTCGATCCGTTACAGCGAGGCGGATAAGATGCCTGTTATCTCGACTGCTACTGATACGAGACCGTTGGGATCCAGCACAGCGTTCTGTGTTACCCTCCTGAACCCACCGATTCTATATTCTGCTGACAGTCGACCAACTCGAGCAGCAACGTCGCGATACGATAACGCAATCGCGATAGGCTACGGTCCAACCTTTATCAAAGTCGGAAGCGTGATGGTACGCATTTCTCCTCCTTACACGAGGCATCACAACAACGTTTCACCAGGCAACGCCGGTCAACTGCTGTTAGAGTATGAAAAATCGGATGGAAACTTATCTGATGTCAGCACGTTGTAGGTGTCGCCACCGGCGCCAAACTTGTGTGAATGCTCTGTAAAGCTAATCAATTGCGTATCATAACATCTTTTTCTTGTCGATTAAATTTCGCGTCTGTAACACGTCATCTTCGTGGTGTAGCAATTTTAACCGTCAGTAGTGTATTAGAACTTCATGAAACAAGAGAAGCTGAAGCAGGAATATTCCTCGATGTCCCACGACAAACTTAGCATTTTTTCAATGGAAATTTTACAAGACAAAAATGTTTTCGCATTATTTAGTGAACATTTATCGTTTGTGACTAATGTAATCTTAGTAGGTAAACTACTATAGCACATTTTTGAGGCGAAATTAATCATTACCTTCGTGTTGCCTCGTCCTTTCTTCAAATAACACTCCCTTGTGTCCAGATGTGTTTGAATGGATGAGAAAAAGATATGTGGCATGACGCAGTATACACTATCGTAGGAATTCGGACGTCAAGCAGTCCCCACATTGACGGTATACCGATCACTCTCCTGGAGTAAGCTCTAAACCGTTAGCGGAGCCCGTCGAGCATGCCGAGCGACAGGGAACGGTACGTACAGGAAACGCGCCTTCTGTGTCGGCTTCTTACGTATGCACGGCGGAGCGCTGCGAAATCGCGAATGCCGCCGCCGGAGCCGAAGCGAATATCTTTTAAATCCGCGGAGAACACAGGGCGCCGCCTTTGCGCTTGCAACACGGCAGACCGGGGAGGGATCGCGCGCGCGCGCGCGCGCGCGCGGCGCGCGGAGGCGGCGGCGGCGACGGCGTGCGCCAGGACGTAATTGCCGGCGGCGAGAGCTAATGGAATTCCTGAGGCGCGCTACCAGCAATCTGATTGGCAAACTCTTCTCGACTTCAGCGATGTTCGTTTCGTCTACCAAGGCAGTAGTGAACGCATATCACCGAAAAGATAGACTCAGTTTATTTTTATTTCACTAAGACCTGTGTGCGACAAATAGGACACCCCTATTTTGGGAATGAATAAAAAAAATCTTATGAGACACCAGCAAATATTTTTTATTAAAATAAAGTACACAAAAATGCCTACAACAGCCTACGTGGGCGCACGGTCATCCATGTCTTGAATGAATTTGTTTACACAGGAGTTAATAGATCTGTACAGACGGGCTAAGCAGACAACTATTACACAGTAAGGATCACCATAGCCCGCTCGGTTTTCCGTGCGGGAAGGACCGCCGGTCCCCGGCACGAATTCATCCGGCGGATTTGTCTCGAGGTGCGGTGAGCCAGCCTGACTGTAGATGGTTTTTAGGCGGTTTTCCACCTGCCTCGGCAAATGCGGGCTGGTTCCCTTTATTTCGCCTCAGCTACACTATGTCGGCGATTGCTGCGCAAACAAGTTCTCCACGTACGCGTACACCACCATTACTCTACCACGCGATGATAGGGGTTACACTCGTCTGGTGTGAGACGTTCCCTGGGGGACCCACTGGGGGCCTAACCGCACAATAACAATGGGTTCGGTGTGGGGTGGCGGAGGGGTGAAGCGGACTGTGGTACTCATCGTGGGGTTGCGAACCAGTGCGGCTGCGGCCGGGACAGAGCCTCTCCGTCGTTTCTAGGTCGCCGGTTAACATAACATAACATAAGGATCACCATAGAAATGTCAGAGCATTTTGAAGTCAGAACTGGTTTTAGGCCCAAGACGCTTTACCTCTTATACTTTTTAATTTAATTTTAGGAAAAAATAGCCAGAGCTCCAAAAATTAAACCAAGCTGAAATAAGTCAAGCAATCCTGTTGGCAGAACATTCGCAACTGAGCATTATAGTAGGTTATAAGCCCATGCTCAGGTGTCGTAGCTGCGCTGTGGTCCCCGAGCGCCGCGTGTACCAAGCGCGATGTGCTGCCTATGAGCGCAGAATAGGGAGTCACCGAATCCCCGAAGTATAGAAACCTGTAATTTGGAGAGGGTGTGGATCTTATACTGTAGGCTTCGTTTAAGAAGGGATTGTTCGAAATTTCACACCTAAGGGGGTGAAATAGGGGTGAAATGCTTTTTGAAAGTATGTTGTCATTAATGCAATGTTGAAGCTAAAATTACGAACACTGGTATCTCGTTTCTCAGTCAGAAATAAAAAATTCGTGTTTCAGAGTTTCCGAAATTCAACCACTAAGGGCGCAAAACAGTGGATGAAACTTTTTTGAAAGTAAATCATTACTAAATAACTAGTACAGTATTTCTAAAGCTACATTTATGAAAATTAGTATTTGACTTCTCGGTTAAAAATGAAAAAAATACGTGTTTCAATATTTTTTAAAATTAAAGCCCTAAAGGAGCGAAATAGGGGATGAAAATTTTTAGGAAAATATTTCGTTGCATTAAAAAATTGTAAAGGTGATTCTATGAAAATTGGTATTTCACTTCTCGGTTAGATACAGAGAAATATTTGGTAGGGGGTGAAAGTTGCTACGGAAAAATCTCCACAAGAAATCAAAAACTTTGGACTCCAGCTAGCAGAATCGCTTTTTGGTCAGAAGTATATTCGGAAAAGACGATGCTTCTATGGTATTAATTAGAGTGGAAAGCTTATAAGGAGTTGCAATTTGTGAGCAACAGAAAATTTCAATTAAATAAAAGTAAAAACATCTCTGCAGGCCATACAGTCTAAGCAAGCGACGCAGTGGACGCTAAACTGGTAACATAACAGCATAGGTGTCTCGTTTCCTGTACGTACGATGTGACAATGGATGAAGAATGTGAAACCTATCAAAACATAATGGCATGATGAAGAAGAGAAACCCAAATAAAATTTTACGAAGTCATGGCACTACTGATAGTACTATATGGACCAGAAAGAGTGATATTAACTTCAAAAGACCTAAGGAACCTCAACCTCAGTTATGAAGCTACTTAGATCAGTGAAAAACTGCACAAGTGAGAAAGAATAATAACAGAAGAAATAAGGAAAAAACTATGGGTACAGCCATCAACTGAAAAAGTAATTCAAAGACTGAAGAATTGGAAAGAGAATGTATTGTGTATGTTATCGCAGAGAATCCTTCGGCAAGCAATGGAATGCAATCCAATTGCAAGAAGGAGTGTGAGAAGGACGAGGAAGAGATGGTGATGCGATAACAAGCCAGGATTGTCAGGAGGAGGAGGAGGAGGAGAAGAACAAGAAGAAGAAGAAGTAGAATAGTCGCGAGAAAGGTATCCAATGATGGTACTCCACTTGCAGCTGATTGAGTAATTTTTGAAAGAATAGGCACATTTAAATATCTGAGAAGCATTTTGACGAGCAGAATAGAATGGAAACTGAGGCTAAGGGGAGGATCGCAGCGGCAAATAGAGCATGGGAGATGCTGTGCATTAGAGTAGTTAAGAGAAGTTTTAAAATAATTTATCTCGGTTGGTACTTACAGTTCTGAGACATTTACATTAGAAGCGAAGAACAAAAACTTCTAGTCGCCGAGAGAAAGATATTAAGGAAAATATCTGGACACAAGACTGACATCCAGTCACATGGATGGAAGATATTAAAAAATCAGGAACTGGCACACTTATTGGCCAAAGGATAATGAAAGGAAGATTGATGTGGGCAGGACACCTAATTAGAATGGAAGAGGAAAGACTAGTAGCATTCTGAGGATCCGTGCTAGGTAGATGGAGCCATGGAAGGCCACAGACAGGATGGAAGGGTGATATCAGTAGGGAGAGGGAGGCGACGAGCCTGAAAAAAAAAAAATAAAAGGGAAATGGACCACGAAAGCCAGGAATATATTTTATTGGTGTAGGAATGTAGAGAACTCATACGGTCTCCCTGGCCAAAGCGACAGTTAAGAAGGAAAAAAAAAGGTACAAGAAATGCCATATACAGTAACAATTCACATTAACGGGCTTTCAGCATTACATCACTAAAAAGACGGCCTCCTTTGTTGATGTACTGACTGAACGGCAGTATCTTCGGTTGTTAGCGCTTTCTTAAGAGCTTCCACGGTTCTGTAGCGATACTGAGAAATCTTGGTATTTAGATATCCCCACAGGCATTAGTCAGAGGGTGTCAAGTCGGGCGAACTTCAGGAAACATGTTGCAACCTAATAAGGAAACCATACGACTGATGACCATAGATGTTAAGTCCCATAGTGCTCAGATCCATTTGAAACCATACGCCCAAGAAACGTATCTTTCAGGATTTCAAGTGAACGACGCTATGTGTGGTATGTTGCAAATCTTGCTGACACCAAACGCTTTCCGCTTCGTGTTGATTTACAATATCGTCCGCTTTTGGCTGGGGAGATTTTATTCCAATATTACGCAGTAACTATCACTGTTTACTGTAACTGACACAAAATCTTCTTCAAAAAAGTAGGAACCCAACACATCGAAATGAAAAACACTGCAACTGTCACACCGTCTTCTTCAAAAACAGTAGTAACTCAACACACCGAAATGAAAAACTGCACGCTACACTGTTGCTTTGCGGATGTGAAGTGGACGTTGGTTTAGTCCTCGTGGGTTGTTTTCAGAACATTATCTGCAGTTTTGACTATTTCCTAAACCCGAAAGATGAACATTGCCTTCGTCTGTTAAGAAGAATGTCTTGGCACAGTCTCGTATGGTGGTGATGTTTCGTTTGTGGGACGCTCAACTGCGGGGTCATCAGCGCCCGCACAAAGTCGCAATTCTTACATTCTCCATTTTTTCACGATCCAATCTAGACGCTGTAACAAATGATTATGATGATGATGAAATGATAAGGACAACACAAACGCCCACACCACGGGCAGAGAAAATCCCCAACCCGGCCGGGAATCGAACCGGGACCCCATGATCCACAGTACGTATGGGTTTCAATGTCTCTATCACTCAGTTCTAAAGTCATCACAACGTTGTAAGGAAACAAGATGTATCTTCAAATGTGAACGAAGGATTTTTTGAACACTTCGATCCGATAAGTGTTTTCGTGCTGAGCGCAGTGGAAACTACTGAGTTGAATGCCTTACTAAAGCCACGTTTACCGATCCTGTTTTCGAAACAGAAATTGTTTCTATCCAGACCAGAGTCATGTCGACCAAGCAAAAAGTGGACGCAGAAACACATTTGTATCGCTATGGTGATCCGCCATTTTTAATAAACTCCTCGACTACGTACGCATGATGCTCATCGGACCAAGCCATACCTGACAATGACAGTGGCACATGCACAGTAGTTGATTGGCACTACTGCGACTACTCTGCACCATTCCCTAGCCATTATGCGCGGTTTCGAAGTCGTGCAATTCTTTTTGCCGCACTCTCTACCTAGGGATATGTATAACCTGCTAGGAATGTTCATAAAGTATATTTATTACGAGAGCTGTCCAGAAAGTAACAGATGTTTCGAAATAAAAAATTAATATGGGAAAAACACATTGTATATGCATTTCAAAGGTACACTCCTAACCTATTTTTTCATATAACCGCTTTTTAAATTGCACTTGTGATACCATGGCACAAGTTTTTCAATACCTTCTCCATAGAAATTAGCCGCCTGCAATTGCAACCACTTGTTTGTACTGACATGCAGTTCGGTGTCAGTATCGAATCACTGTGTGGCGAGTCATGTCTTTACTGCTGGGGAGAGGTGGCAGTCTCTCATCTTCAAATCCGGGCTGTATTTTGGATAATCAACCATCTCCCATCCACAGCCCCGCAGGAACTCGCGGATACGATTGGCTGTGTGTGGACGTGTGTTGTCCTGAAAAACAAAACTTTTGCGCTAAGTTGCCAGCGCAGTTTATTTTTTTCGGCCGCCTTAACTTTCATTTGGTTTACAGATCTTGGCCGACAAAAACCTAATCACAGATCGCACCACACAAATATCGGTATTGTCTGTTACACGGCATATTTTGACACGTCACAGAAGGCAAAGCACCAGAGACACCGACCACACGCTACCACAGCTGGACGAGTACTGAGCGTAGGAATGTCATGGCACCAAGATGGCGGCTGTAGCCCCGCCCACCGCCACGATAGACAAAAAGTCTGTTACTTTCTGGATAGCCCTCGTGCATCGAAGAAATAAAGCCATTACCGTAAAAATTGGTGCGATTCTCTGAATATTCACCCTTCCATGTGACACAGTTTTTCCGAACGTAGTTTTCGTGTATTGGTGGAGACTTTGGTTGTAGAAATTCGCATCTAGGCTGCTCGGGTGTCGTTTCGCTCCAAAAATCACGCCGTCTTCATAGTAGACGTGTCTATTACACATTGGTTGTTTTCATTGAAGGAAAGATGAAGACAATGGGACGAGGAGATCGCTGACAGTGTCGCAAACTTTGACAATCTAAGGAACTGGCATGTTTCCATCGTCCGTTGCAAAACGAGCTAGGTCGATGCAGTGGAGCAGAAAACTTGGATGCTTCGTCTTCGCAGCCCTCAGTAAGCTCGTCAAGTTACTTTGGTAGAGTGTTCCTGTGACAGTTGGCCCCATGTGAGTAATGCAAAGGGGCGTTCGGAACATTTCCGTTCGAAGGCCATTCACTCCAGAATCGCTCTGCCAATCGGGCAAAATCGTCGTGAGCATTGAGGCAATCACCCCACTGACGCACCAGTTTGAAGATATGCCTTTGGTGAAACACCATGTCCCACTGTGTGAAGAAGTCTGTGATCGGCTGATGCACTCCCTCGTCCGACAGGAATCGTCGACTCTTCAAGGCCTCTTTTAAGGTACCGAAGGTGTCATAGTCGCTTGGTGAGATAGCAGAACTATAATGCGGGCTTCAAATGTTTCTCACTTGAATTGGCGTAGTTTCCGCGAGACTGGTGTAATTTGTCGAATCGCGACCAGCACGGAACTTGGCGCACCATTCCACAAGGGCGGCTTTCCACAGTAATGCTTCCCCGTGCATATTATTCATTCTGCTATTAGTGTCTACCAGTGCGTGATCTTCGGCAAACAAGAAAAGAATAAAAGCACATTGTCCCATGTGAAAACATTTCGTAATAAAGTCGGCGTAACTCACGTTTCCCGATTTACCGCACGCCTGTCGGAAAGATACAAATGCCACAGTAAACCCTTGCCTACAAGACATTCATTATCGGAGTAGCGCTACGTCGCATATACGCTACAACAACGCCCTTAGAAAATTTTTGATCGCCTTTCTACCACACCTTGGTAGTAACAAATTCCGCGAAAATCTCATTCCCAATGACTGGTTGGTAGTCGCGGTGAATCCACGTGATTGCATTGTTTGATTAGATCTTTCGCCTAGGTGTCACAGTGAAACACCCAGCGTCAGCCCATAGAGGTTAGGCAACGGGTAAAGACAACATCTGGATGGCCTGGCACAGTTATCACAATTCAGCAGCTGCTTCGGCCCGGCGACTGTTTTGAACAGACGTGAGCAACGAGGAAGCCCAGTGGGCGGTGACATTCGTCATGCTCAAAGTGTTGCTCAAGATGTTGAAAGTAGATGCTTTTTCCACTATCGTCTCGATTGTGATGCACTGGTCATCAAGGACCAGGGCCTTGTCTTGGAATTCCTGGTTCTTCACAGAGAGATGCCCTACCTCTTTTCCTTTGTCACAAAAAAGTTCAAATATGTGTGGAATTCCTAAGGGACCAAACGGCTGAGGTCTTCGGTCCCTAGACTTACACACTACTTAAACTAACTTACGCTAAGAGCCCGAGAGAGGGCTCGAACCTCCGGCGAAAGGGGCCGTCCTTTGTCACTTATAATTCTTTCACCACTAGAAGCATCTCCATCATCCACCGACTTCATCATTCGTTGGTGCATTCATGTGATACAATTCCATTCAAACGCAAAAAATCAATCACTGCGCAGTAGTTTATCTTACGAATGTCCTCATCATTTTGCGCTGGATGCTCTACTGGCGTTCTACTGTAACGCGAGCGTTTCAGTGTATGCCAAGACTGCAGATATGTTCTGGGGAAAAAAAATAAAAAATTTCCAGAATTAATTATTCACTCTACAGCGGAGTGTGCACTGGTATGAAACTTCTTGACAGATTATAGCCATGTACCAGACCGAGACTCAGGACCTTGCAGCTTTCAGTAGCAACTACTCTACCAACTAAGGTACCCACGCACGACCGACGACCCCTCCTCACAGCTTTACTTCCGCCAGTACCTCATCCCGTACCTTCCAAATTTCAGACAGTCTTGAAACGCACTCTGATATTGTGAATACGAGGCGTGTTTTTTTATGTAAGTACCGTTATTAAATTTAAAAAAGACGTACTACTGTTCTGACTTCGTCATCGTCTTCAAGACGCTGACCGCCCAGGAGTTTCTTCAAGTGCAGGAGCAAATGGTATTCACTGGACGCAAGATCTGGGCTGTACGAAGGATGATTTAGAGTTCCCCTTCGAAAAGATGTGATGAGATCTTTAGTCTGATTTGCCACATGCGGACGGGCATTGTCTTGCAGCAAAACAATGCCCTTGCTCAACTTCCATGGACTGTTGCTTTGATTCTGATGTGACGTAGGCCACCAATGTTTCTTCGCCCATAACAGTTTGGCTTAAGAGATCATCACCATCGTTATGGTACCTCTCAAGGAAAGTCAATACACTGTCTAAAAGTTTGGTTTTGTGCACATCCGTCAACATTTTCGGTACGCAACGTAAGCACAATTTTCGGTAATTCAAGTGCTCTGTCACAATGCCATACAAAACACTACGAGAAACATTATGAAAGTCATCCCGCAAGGAGGAAATCGTAAAGCTTCTGTTTTCTCTCATCTTATTGTCCACTTCCTGCACCAAATTTTCATTAACGACTGAAGGACGCCCACTCCGTTGTTCATCATGCACATTTCTGCTGCCATCTTTAAATGCTCTCACCCACTTTCTTACCATTCCATCACTCATAAAGTTCTCTCCGTAAACTGCATAGATCTCACGATGAATATCGATGGCTTTTAGGCCTTTAGGACTAAGAATTCTTATAACAGCCCGTACTTCACAGTCGGCGGGACTCACGATTATCGGAGGCATTTCAAACACTTAGTACACAACGTAAACAAGGAAGAATCAGACTGTAATGGCGTCAGTGCGTAGATTAAGGTACAGGCTTTCATGTAAAAATAAAATTATTGAGATTTCTTAGCTCATCTTTTTTTAAATTTCAAAACGGTACTTACTTAAAAACCACGCCTCGTATTTTCTAGCGTCAGCTGCTTGTGACAAACGAAAATTTCTGTCGGACCGAGATTCGAACACCAGTTTCCCGCTTGTCATGAGTTGTCGGCTTAATCACGAAGTTTCATACTAGAGCGCAGTCGGCTGTAGAGTGAAAAATTAACTCTGGAAACAGCCCTCAGGATGTGGCTAAGCCATGTCTGCGCAGCATCCTTCCTTCTATGAGTGCTAGTCCCGCAAAGTTCGCAGTAGAAATTCTGTCTAATCTGCAAAATTGGAAATGAAGTACTGATGGAAGTAAAGGTACGAGGACGCCTTGTGAGTCGTGCTTGGGTAGCTCAGCTGGTTTAACGAACTATTCGACGATGAACTTAAAGGGATGACATGTGACAACCGTCCAGACCAAATGCCGAGGACAATGGGGGAAAAAATAAATGAATAAACAGAATGGCTCGTAGAGAACTTGCCCACGAAAAGCAAAGATCCCGAGTTCGAACCTCAATCCGGTACAGTTTTAATGTCCTAGGAGGTTTCAAAGCAAAATTTAGTTAAGTAACTTTTAATTAAATCTTTATGACCACTCTTCGCATTCTTACAGCTGGGGCAGATGTCGTAAATGATAGTTTACGGGGCATAAATCTTCTGACTGGTTTCATGTAGCCCGCCCCGACTTTCTCTACCGTGCCACTCTCTTCAGCTCACAGTATCACATTGTACTCACCGTCCTCAATCATTTGTAGGATATGCTAAAATCTGTGTTATCCACTATAATTTTTGTTCTACGTCGTCTTCCAGTTTCATGGAAATTATTCCGTGATATCTCAACAAAAGTCCGATCATTCTGTTCCTTCCTTTGGTGGCTGTATAGCAACATCATATCCATGAATTAGCATATATTTAATACCACTATGACATACCCAAGTAATCATCACCTTCCAGTTCATACACAAATATTTTTATAAATGTACCAAATATAGCAAAAAGTTTCGACTAATAAAACTAGAAATCAAGTAAAGAATATTCAATATTGATACATACACCGTCGACATTCAGGTACTTCATCATTCATGTAATTTTTAAATATTTTCAACTGACAAATATTTGTTTACGTTAATGACCACTTGAAGTTTATTATTTCCACTATTTGGAAAGACAATGATAAAATTCAAATTTCCTTTTACCTGAATACAAGTGTTTTATATTGTTCCAAAACTAGGAACCCACTGTGAAACTTACGTCTAATCATTCTCGTTCTTTTGCCTTTCTCCATTTCTCCATGACCTCCTTTAACCGTCCGTCCGTCCCATCCCCCCGCTGTGTGTCCATATGTCTATGTCTCTATATGTCTAGCTCTATGTCTATGTCTCTATATGTATCTATATGTCTATCGCTACGTCTATGTCCATCTCCCTATCGCTATATCTCTTTATCACTCTATCTCTCCCTATCAAATTTGAATTTATTCAGTATCTAAGTTCCCAATAATTCGTACAGGTCTGGTGGCATAGCTAGACCCTCTGCTTGTAGACATGTCTATCTATATGACGAATTATTCCCTGTGGTGGTATCATTTCCTCCCTGCAAGTTCATTAACCTCGTCTCCATCGTCCAGTTACATCTTTTTTCCAGCATTATAAGACGATAAAATAAACCAAAAGTGATGATATTTCGACCGTCTTTGCAACGTTATTCTTTCGGGCGACTGTTATGAGACGACTGGTATATATTTCCACCACATATGTCATTCAGACATGTCTGTACTCCCCAACTTCTTTTACCTTGCACTAGAAAAGGGTTCTACAGCCGATATCTTGAGAGTTAAATAAAAAGATAATAAAAACGGTAAAACGGATGCAATGATGTCATTCAAAACGGATGTAATGACTGTGGTCTTCAATCAAGGAAAAATCAAAGAGTGTTTGTAAAAGCTCGATAACGCCGAATAGTATTAGTATATCTAAGAAAGTATTCATCACTTATGCAACCTCATTTATAGTGAATCAGCTTTCTTTGACTATGGTGAAGAGTGTTGTAACGGCGACCGGAACGGTCGCGAGGTTGTAGTGTCGAAAACGCGGCGGGACCCGCGGAGCGGCCCGCGAACAGCAAAACAACCGGAGAGGACGGACACGACCAACGAAGAACCTTACGACACAACAAGAACGGACAACACAGTCAAGAAAACCAGACAAGACAACCACGTCCACTCGTAAAGAAAACACGAAAGTCAATACGCTGTCTACTGTGAGGCGACATGTCCTGAGACGTACGCAAGGTTAGACTGGCAGGCTGAGCTTTTTTCTTTTCCTTTATTGTGATTTTAATACCTGTATAACAGGTAGGCTGGCAGCAGCACAATACGCCGCTCTTCAGCCAAAGATAGTACAATGATAAAACAGAGAAGACACATGAGTTGGAACAAAACGGCGGGGAAAAAACAGTAAACACATGAACATAAAAAAACATGAAGCTGTTCACACTCGATGACAATCCACACTACAAACTGTTGACACGAAGCACAAACACTGAAGATGTCGATGGCAGTGGTGAACGATGGAGTGTGACGGTGAACACTGAACACTAGACACGACGACTCACACGAGACACTAATGGCGATGATCTACGGCGCGCGAACGTCCACGTAGTGTGTGCGAGTCCGGGGAGCTGCCAAGTGGGGAAGATGGGTGGGGGGGGGGGCGAGGGGAGAACAAAGATGCCAATGGCTGAGGAGATGGGAGGAGGAGTAGAGGGACGGGGGAGGGGAAGCCCGGGGGAGGAGTGGGGAGAAATGGAGGAGGGAGGGAAGGGGGGAGAGAAGGGAGGGAGGGTGCCCAAAGGAGCAAACACAGTAAGAGGGAGGGAGGATCAAAGTTGGTAGGAGGGGTAGATGGAGGGGAGGAGGGCATCATCAGGAAGAGGGAGCTGGCAGAAGCCACCTTGGGAGAGGGTAAGGAGGGTGGAGAGATGGAGACCGAGTGGGACGTGGGAATACAGGCGCGGCAGCAGGCAGGGGTGGGAGAGGATAGGGGAGACAAGTGGGTGAGGAGGATCGAGTTTTTGGGAGGTGTACAGGATCTGTATCTGTTCAAGGAAAAGGAGGAGGTGGGGAAACGGAATAAGGTCGTACAGGATCCACGTGGGGGAGGGGAGATGGATGCGATAGGCGAGGCGGAGAGCATGGCGTTCAAGGATCTGAAGGGATTGGTAAAACGTAGGGCCGTGGTTCTAGGCGCTTAGTCCGGAACTGTGCGACTGCTACGGTCGCAGGTTCTAATCCTGCCTCGGGCATGGATGTGTGTGGTGTCCTTAGGTTAGTTAGGTTTAAGTAGTTCTAAGTTCTAGGGGACTGATGACCATAGATGTTAAGTCCCATAGTGCTCAGAGCCATTTGAACCATTTTTAAAAAGTAGGGGGTGCGGAGATCCAGGCAGGATATGCATAACAGATGATAGGGCGGATGAGGTATTTATAGGTGTGGAGTATGGTGGAGGGATCCAGACCCCACGTACAGCCGGAAAGGAGCTTGAGGAGACGGAGTCGGGAGTGTGCCTTGGCTTGGATTGTCCAGAGATGGAGGGTCCAGGAGAGGCGACGGTCGAGGGTGACGCCAAGTTACTTAAGGGTGGGGATGAGGGCGAAAGGATGGCCATAGATGGTGAGATAGAAATCAAGGAGGCGGAAGGAAGGGGTGGTTTTGCCTACAATGATCGCCTGGCTTTTGGATGGATTGACCTTGAGCAACCACTGGTTGCACCAAGCGGTGAACCGGTCAAGATGGGATTGGAGAAGGTGTTGGGAACGCTGCAGGGTGGGGGCGAGGGCAAGGAAGGCGGTGTCATCGGTAAACTGGAGAAGGTGGACAGGGGGTGACAGCGGCGACATGTCCGCCGTATACAAAAGGTACAGAAGGGGGGAGAGGACGGAGCCTTGGGGCACACCGGTGGAGGGAAGAAAGGTGAAGGAATCCGTGTTATGGATGGTGACGTAGGAAGGACGGTGGGAGAGAAAGGAGCTGATCAGATGGACGTAGTTAATGAGAAGGGCGAAGGTTTGGAGCTTCAAGAGGAGACCGGAATGCCACATGCGGTCATAGGCACGTTCGAGATCCAGGGAGAGGAAGATTGCGGAGCGACAGGAATTTAGCTGTTCGGAAAGGAGATGAGTGAGGTGGAGGAGAAGATCATCAGAAGAGCAGGACGGTCGAAAGCCACACTGGGTAACAGGAAGGAGGCGGTGCTGGCAGAGATGCTGGTGGATGTGTCGGGTGAGGATGGATTCCAGGACCTTGCTGAAGACCGAGGTAAGGCTGATGGGACGATAAGAGGAGACGGCGGACGGCGGTTTACCGGTTTTAAGGAACATCAGGATACGGGAGGTTTTCCACAGGTGGACAGGACTACATTGTAGAGCCTGGCCAGGGTGGAGAGGAAAGAGACAGGAGCTTAACGAAGGTGGCGGTAGGTGACATGATCGTGACTAGTAGCGGTGTTGTGTTTTATGCAGAGCGTAGCAATGAGATCCTGTGTAGTGATAGGGGCATTGAGTTCTGTGTGTGCAGTGTTGTCCAAGTACTGGAAACCAGGTGCGAGGGGAGACAGAGGTATCAATTCGATGGCAGACATCTGGGAAGAGGGAGTAATCAAACTGGGGATCGTTGGGGATGGAGAAGACATCGGAATGGTAGGAGGCAAAGTGATTGGCCTTACTAAGGGTGTCAGGAAAGGGATGATCATCATGAAGAAGAGGATAGTAGGGGGAGGGTTTAGTTCTGGTAAGGTGACGGAAGGCTGACCAGCACTTGGACGAGTTTATAGGTAGGGTAGCATTTAAACAGGTGCATGTCTGTCGCCAGTCCCGGCAAGTTTCGGATGTGTCGCTGGAGTTGCCGTTGGAGTCGTAGTGTGTCCGGGTCATGCATGTGGAGGAAGGCACGGTAGAGATGGCGAGATTCACGGAGGAGGAGGATGGCCTGTGAGGGTAAGGTAGAATGGTGGGGGTGGATGGCGACAGTAGGGACGTGGGCCTCCACGGCCTCAGACAAGGTCTGCTGGAGAAAGGAGGCGGCATGGGTAACATCGTCAGGGAGGTGGTAGGTGATGGGATGGCCTTCAACCTGGGTGGAGAGGGTATCCCAGTAGGTATTCATGTTGGCATGGGAATAGTCATGGACGTACTTTGGGGGAGGGTCATTACGAGGGTCGGGGTGGGGGCGATGACTGTCTGAAACATGGAGGAGGACAGGGAGATGGTCTCTACCAATAGGGTCCAGGATATCCACCGCTATGCGGCCAAGGAGGTTGGGGGAGGAGAGGATGACATCGGGAGTGGAGTTCGATTCAGGGTGGGTGTGCTGGGGAATGGGGACGAGGTCGCCTTGGAGGGTGGAGAGGAACCGATGCCACTGCCATAACTGGGTGGCGGAGCGACTATGGATGTTGAGGTCGGCGGCAATCACGTCGGAGGAGAAGGTACGATCAATGTGGGAGAGGAAATCGAAAGGAAGAGGGGCATTAGAGTGGACATAGATGGTGGCGCAGGTGACAGTAAGGCCGGGGAAGAAGAGACTAAGGATCAGGTGTTCCGTGGGGTCAGGAAGGAGAGGTTGGAGCCAAACCAGGATGTGGCAGTGGTGGCCAATGGCAACTCTGCCACGTGCAATCGGGAGGGGATTATCGGAGCAGTGGAGAAGGTAGGGCGAAGTGTGGACGGTGTGGTGGGTTGAAGGAAGGTTTCATTGAGGAGGAAGGCATCCACGCGGTGGATGGCAAGGGTGTGCATGAAGAGGTTCTTATTGGTGGGAATGGAACGGATGTTGTTGAACAGGATACGGTGCTGTCGCGCCATGACAGAGATTTAGACGAGGGTGTCGGGAGAAGGTGAATTGGGCCTGGTTGTGGGAGTAGGTGGCATACATTTTTAGGTGGAAGGCAGAATGGGCGGCCAGGGAGACCTGTTGGAGGGTGTGAGGGCACTGGAAAGTGTGGAAATTTTGCAGGACAATGGTGAGGAACCTAATGATGTCCGCAGCTATTGGGGGGGGGGACGAAGGGAATTGTCCGGAGGGGTGGGGGCGTCCAGAGGACGGACAGGGACAGTGAGTTCAGGAGTGGTCAGAGGGGGTCGGGCTTTACACTTTTGGGAGTAGGTGGGATGGGGGAGATTGCAGGTATTGCAGGAGGGAGGGGATTGAAGGTTAGGGCACTGCCAGAGGAAGTGCACTTGCCTACAATGCAGGCAGGTGGGGGCCTCACGGCACTCGGCTGTTGGGTGCGGGTTATAGCACAGACACCTCTGGCAGCACAGGGATTGAGGAGGGGAACGAGAGGGGTCGACCTTATAGCGCTGGTTGAAGAGGAGGGCACCCTCCTTCAGGAGACAGGCTATGGCGGGGCATCCTCAGAGATAACCCGCATAAGGTGGGTGGGGCCGGCCGAATTGAAAATGCAGTGGACCGCCCGCACCTCCAGTGAGGGATGCGCCTTGAGCTCCGCCAACACCTCTTCCTCCGTGATCGTTGGACTAAGCTGAGTGATCACGGTGGTGAGGGTTGGCGGGCAATGCGGGGGTTGGGGTTGGCGGGTAGGAGATGGAGAAGGAGCAGGGATGAGGGAAGTGTTGGGGCCAAATTGGGTGATGGGGAGGTGGGAGAGGATGTCAGTATGGAGGGTGGGGCTGGGGGAGGAGATGAGAACTGAATCCCATCTGGGAGTGAAGAGTGAGATGGGGACACCAGGGAAGTGTTGGCGGAGGAGGAGGGAGAGGTTCTGGGCCTCGAGAAGGGAAGGATTGGGATGGGAGAGGGGTTATTTGTATAAAGAGGGGGGGAGGAGGAGGATGAGGAGGAGGAGGAGGAGGAGGAGGAGGCGGAGGGAGCAGGGCCAGGTGGAGAGACATCCATGGCATCCTGGGGGGGTTGGGGGAAGGAGGACAGGGTGGGGCCTTTTTGGAAGCGGAAGAGGTGGTGGTGCCACTAGGTCGTTTAACGGCGGCAGAAGTGTGGGTGGTGACATGAGGGATGGGAGCTATCGGGAGGAAGCAGGAAGTGGCAGGTCTCGGCGTGGACGCAGCAGTCAGCGCCGGAGATGGTGATGGTGATGGTGAAGGCGACGGCGACGGTGGTGGCGGTGATGGCGAAAGCAATGGGGAGAGCTGGGCTTGGGCAGTGGCCTGATGGGCCATCACCCTAGCTGGAGCTGCAGTGACAGGCTGGGGGAGTGAAGGGAAAGGATCAGAGGGAAAGGAGTGGGAGGAAGAAGCTGGAGAGGGGGCGACAAAGAGCGAGGGCGAAGGGAGAGTGAGAAGAGGAGGGATGGAAAGAAAAGGGGGGTGACTGGGCATACCATGTAATGGTGGTGGTGGCGTCGGAGGGCGAAGTGTAGACAATGGCAGTGGTGGTAGTAGTGGCAGTGGTGGTGGGGACGGACATGACGGCAGGGATGAACGAAAAAAGCACAGGACGAAAAGGAGAGGCAAAAACAGGGGACGGACGAAGAAGGACGAAGACGAGAGTCCCACGCTGCTGGCGCTGGCGCTGGCGACGGCTGGCAGGAACGCTGCAGCTGCTGCCGCGGACGGGGCCGGGGCTGCTGCTGCTGCTGCTGCTGCTGGAGGGCTGGCTGGACCGCTGCTGCTGGCTGGACCGCGCTGCTGGCTGGACCGCTGCCGCTGGCCGGGACCGCTGCTGCTGCTGCTCGGCTGGACCGCTGCCGCTCGGCTGGCTGGCTGGCTGGCTGGCTGGCGGCACCTGAAACCCTAACGCTTCGATTAGTGCTGAAATGGCACAATCGAAGGGCGGTATTCAAACGAATTACCGACGGAGATGCAGGCTGAGCGACAGGCAGGCGCTAAAGTACTCGATCGGGGACGCCGCTATTGGCCGCTGCAACCACGTGTTCCACTGTTTCGCCCTCTAAATGCGGGCCAAGAGGCGGGCGCCGCCCCAGCTTACTGCGCGATGGTACAGAGACCTCTATGGCTCTTCGACGTCCATGACGTCTGGTGGGGATTCAAATTCCGCGGCGCGGGGTACCATAAAGAGTAAACACACATTTTTATTTCCCGTTTTGATAATAAAAAAGCGTCCTTTAATAGACACGTAACACAAGAAATACAGTTCATGTTAAAGGCAAACCATCTGAATGTAAGCCGAAGTGACGCGAGACAGGTACGAGTAATTGAAAACTAAATAAAAATACAAACTTTCTGTTGTAGTTGTATTCATACATCCCATATTAAAACAATTTGAGAAGTGTTTCGGATGGAAAAGTATTTGTTATGGTAAGAAATAAATGTCACACGCTGCTGTTTTCTTTTGCAAGGGCATGGAGCTCTGAAGAGCGAAGTAGAAGGGCTACAAGAAAAAGGGAGCACATTTAACACCGCATTAATTGATGTTAGCTTGTTGGGTGGCTTGCGGAGTATAAATGTAGATGTAGATGTAGATGTTTATGAATAAAATTCGTCATACGTTTCAGGTAAGTACTCGAGAGTCTTAGAGAGATATCATCACCAGTGCGGTCTGAAGCAGATGGTAGACTAGTGAGATCCATTAAAAATACATTACTTATGAAAATTAAAAAAAATCACTACTAGACTAGTGGTAGTGAGCTAAGGGCCAGAAGAGGGAAACTCATCAAGTAGCTAGCAGCTGTATTTCCATTGTGCGTTCACTACTGCGTTAGTACTTTTTTATATTTCGTTCGTAACTACTCGTGCCCATCTCACGAGTATATTTAACTGAAATTCGAGTTAGATGTCATAGTCGACAAAAAAAGGTATAAATTTCCTCAGAAGTAATCCGAAACGCTGCACCTTCGTTATGGCTTCAAAGCCTACGATTCAAAGTTATATTTGTAAATAGTTCAGAAGTATCTTGCTGATCTTCAAGTTCTCTACTCCTCTACACAATTTAATCTCACTTAAACGAAATAAGTAGTAAAATGGAATGTTCTACGTCATTTGGTAATAGAACGTGTAGTCAGAAAAAACCTGCGTTTTGTTGACCGTGTTGTCGTCTCCCTTTTATTCTTTGTAGATTCAATGGTCTTCGTGGACTTGTCTAGTTCCCACAGAGTGTACAAAACATATTCGGAATATGATTTTTTCCTGACTATTCAAGAGATTTATAAACTCAGTCATGATATACCGTATGTGATACCTTAAAATTTACAGTTTCAAACCTGTTCTTCAAATGGTTCAAATGGCTCTGAGCACTATGGGACTTAACATCTGTGGTCATCAGTCCCCTTGAACTTAGAACTACTTAAACCTAACTAACCTAAGGACATCACACTCATCCAAGCACGAGGCAGGATTCGAACCTGCGACCGTAGCGGTCACGCGGTTCGAGACTGAAGCGCCTAGAACCGCACGGCCACAACGGCCGGCAAACCTGTTCTTATTTGTTATTTGTTTTCGCGTCTCTTCTTATGTACCTGCCGGTTCTCAAATCATTTTTAGTGCATGTAACCGTCCTTTTATCTTTCCGCTAAAATATCTCATTTCCAAACGACTAAGTAAAAAATAGCCCCTCTTCTCTGTTTAATAGGTGCTACGCAATAAGTTCCTCGGGACGCACGACGCTGACCGAACGCTACATCATCTGCCTACGTGAGTTCCGGCCAATAGAAACGTTCTTACCAGCCATTAATGTTGGGTCTCGAAATAGCAGTTAAATGTTATTTGCATTGCTCAAATGTTTAATAAAAGAGCGACGAATTTTTCTGTTACCTCATAGCACAGAAACTGGGTTATGTGTTAAAAAAGTTCCTCAGAATCGCATTCGGTTCTAGATTACTGGTTTCGCCCGTTTCATCTTTTTTCACAGAAGGAATAAAATAAGGGTGAGAAGTACACCTACCAGAAAATGACCATTCGAAATTTTAACCCAAAAACAAATGGCGTTTAATCTTCAAATAAAAATTATATTAACCATTATGGTAACCGCCGTCTTCTACAAATTATGCTTAATAAAATGTAGTATCGAAGCTATTGGGTGCAGTTCAGAGGAAAACAGGATGAGCGTCTTGTCGATGTTGAGATAACTGGAGGTGGAGCGCTAATTTAGCTGCTGGAGGTAGTGCTTTGAGTTTGTGACGGTTTCCTTCACGATGCTGTGAACTGTTTTTATATTTTGAACATTTCATTGGTAGTGTTATTAAATCTGGAAGTGTATGTGAAGTATTATTATTAAGGGAGATGAACAGGAATCGGTTAAGGAGGGAGAGATTCGGTCATGCCCACAATTAGGCGAACACAGGCGTCATCTGGAATGACAGTTTCTATCTGCAGCGGAGTTCGCGCTGGTATGGGACTTCCTGGTGGCAGATTAAAACTGTGAACCGACATTCGAGCACGGGACCTTTGCCTTTCGCAGGCCAGTGCTCTACCGTCTTTTTTACTCCAATTTTGGGGGGAGCGGAGGAGGGCAGGAGGTTAATAAAGACGCTGTGGAGATACCCTGCGAAGGTTCATCGGTAGTCGGACGACCGCGTAAGCGTACTGTGGGCTCAAAACCCATTCCTGATGTCGACCACCGTATTGTGGACCACCTGTCCTCGAAACCAGACGAATCCGTGGTGTTTTGCAAGAGGGGTGCGTAATGTCTGGAGCAAAAGCAAGAACTCCGGGGTAATCATGTGAGTTACCGAAGCACGACTTTCGACTCGTCATCATAACTTTACACGCGTCATCTCTTGTGGAAGATGGTCAGGTGAGGACCGATCGCCCTCATGGGAAGAACTGTTTGGAGGCATACCGAGGCTGCGGTATTCGATTGCGGTTTGAGCGCCAAACGGAAATAAGCAAGAACCGCAGCTATCGATCATGGCATAAATCTCCTTACAAATTTCCTCTATTAATTCTGTTACTCGCCTTAAAAAAAAATTTTATAAAACAATTCCCGACATGCTGTCGAGACATAAACACCCCAAAATGGCTCAAAGGTTGTTCAGCATAGTAACGGGTCAGTCGGTCTCGCCAATTTGTTCTAGAACACGTTAAGAGCTAGTCAGCATGGAATTACAGAGCAGGAAATTTCTAATTACGGCACACCGCGAGTGATTTTTGTGTGATATGCAGCTGGAGTGATGATCAGTGCATGCAAAGAAATGAGAGTCTAGTACAAGGTTAGAAGTTCAAAAGGATCGTATATCGATCTCTGTAAAGTAAATGGAATCCTTTTTATTATTGGTGATGTTCCCACTATAGGTCATCAGTGAAAGTCACACACATGAAGGGAACGCTATTTTCAACCCACACTCGCAACACCGGCAAGGGACAAAGAGTGGAATCGATTGGTTCGGATCTCATCGAGAGAAGAGCGACCCCAGTTCGGGGTTCAGTGTAAGTATATGCATATGTAAAAGAATTGTTCTCCTTAAAGCATTTCTCCAATGACATCAGTACAGCAAACAAATATAATGGTTGGGAACCTTTATGAGGGACCACGAAGGTAGCTAGCAACAATACGGTTCAAATGGCTCTGAGCACTATGGGACTTAACATCTGAGGCCATCAGTCCCCTAGAACTTAGAACTACTTAAACCTAATTAACCTAAGGACATCATACACATCCATGCCCAAGGCAGGATTCGAACCTGCGACCGTAGCGGTCGCGTGGTTCTGGACTGTAGCGCCTAGAACCGCTCTGCCACTCTGGGCGGCGCACCTAGAAACGCTCGGCCACTGCGGCCTGCAGCTAGCAGCAATTCACCTGCATTTACATAGGCTATACATCGTACTCCGCAAGCCACCAAACGGTGTGTGACGGAGGGTACTCCTGGTACTACTAACTGGTCCCCCTTCTCTGCTTCAATCGCGAAGGGTCCGTGGGAAGAATGACTGTCTCTAAGCCTCTGTACTAGCTCTGGTTTCTAGCGTTTTTTCATCGTGTTCGTTTCCCGAGATGTGTGTGGGAGGAAGTAACATGTTGTCCGACTCTTCCCGGAACATGCTCTCGAAACTTAAAATAATAAACCTCTGCGGGATGCACGTCGCCTATGTTGCAACGTCGGCCACTAGAGTTTGCTAAACATCTCTATAACGGTCTGGCGCCAAATAAGCAATCTCGCACTTCGTTGGATCTTCTCTACCCCTTCTATCAGCCATATCTAGCAACGAACCCAGATACAACAATAATCAAGAACTGGTCGAACAAGCGCCTTGTATGCGACTTTCTTTGTGGATGAGTTAAAGATTTTTTTTTAAGATGCTTCCAATAAATCTGTCTGGCATCTACTATTTTTTTATGTTGTCATTCAACTTAAGATCGTTCTGAATAGCTACTCCTACATATCTTACGGTAGATATTGTTTCCAGCAGTTTGTTATCGACAGTGTACAGTAGTTTAACTCTTGTTCTGCGTATACGCAATAGTTTGCGTTTATTTACGTTCAGGTTAAACTGCTGAAGCCTGCACCGTTCTTCAATCCTCTGTCGGTCATTCTGCGAATCTATGCTGTCTTCTGGCGTTGCTGTTTTCTTATACACAACCGTACCATCTGCGAACTGTCTTAAAGAGTAGATGTAAACTGAAGGGGATCACTGTTGTCAGCTGCAGTGGGACACAGGCTGAGTCAGCGGCAACGAGTGAAACGTACACCGGAACGGGATTCGAACCCGGGATCTCCTATTTACTAGGCAGGCGCGTTAATCACTGCGCCATCCGGGACACAGGGTTATCGCACCTTCAAGGACTACCTCGGCACGCCTCACGGCCGATCCACATTCCCACCCAGCACCACCTATCCGCGATCCCTGTCCATTTTACTCCGTTCGCTACACGGGGATTCCCACAGAAGGTCGGGCATATTTGTGCATCCGCACTGAAGTAGGAGGACCAATGGTCCAGCTAGTGGTATCAATTATATGAATTCGGACGTGTCCGAAAGAACAGACACCATACATTCATTGTGGTGTCACCGCCAGACACCACACTTGCTAGGTGGTAGCCTTTAAATCGGCCGCGGTCCGTTAGTTCACGTCGGACCCGTGTGTCACCACTATCAGTGATTGCAGACTGAGCGGCGCCCTACGGCAGGTCTAGAGACTCCCTAGCACTCGCCCCAGTTGTACAGCCGACTTTGCTAGCGATGGTTCACTGTCTACATACGTCCTCATTTGCAGAGACGACAGTTTAGCATAGCCTTCAGCTACGTCATTTGCTACGACCTAGCAAGGTGCCATATTCTTCAAGAATGTATTCTGAACTGATAATATTGTGAATCATGTACCGTCAAGAGCGACGTTCATCATTAATGGATTAAAGTTAAGTATCAAACTAATTACGTCCGCTTTCTGAATTCTAATTCCTTGTCATGTTCCAGACCTCACGTCAGTATAGTTCTTCCCTCCTCACGCCAGCCTGCGTGAGCAAAAACGCGTGCATTTCGGCCTCCCCTCGTAACACGGTGTTGGCGCTTCTGCCAACACAACACGCATGTAGTCCAAACAACTTCCAAAGCATTGTACTATATCATTTATATACAGTCTAAACAGTAACGTTCGTATCACCCTCCCTTGGGTTATTCCGGAAATTTTTTTTACGTCTGTTTTGTTCCGTTAAGGTCCACGTATTGAGTTCTGTCTGCAAGGAAGTGTTGAATCCAGTCGCGCATCTGCTCCTATACACGACAAGCTCGTATTTTTTTCACTAAATGTAGTGTGGGACGGTATCAAATGTCTTCCTGATATCAAGCAACTCAAGCTTTACCTCAGAGCCGTTGTGTACAGCATTATGGATCTCATGCCGTAACAGAGAGAGCTGAGTTTCGCAGGGTCTCTGTTTGTGGTATGGGTGTTAATTTTTATAGAGGAGATTTCCGTTCTCCAAAAACGTCAACATTCGAGAGCATGAAACATGTTCCATAATTCTACAACAGTTAGACATCAACGACATGGGCCTATAAGGCACTTCTTGAAAACTGGAGAGACCAGTGATTTTTTCCAACCTCTAGGTACCTTTCGTTGCTCCAGCGATCTACGATAAACTGCTGTTGGAAAGAGAGCAAGGTCCTTAGCATAATCTCTGTAGAATCTTGTAGTATCTCATCTAATCGTGACGTCTTTCCATTAGCTCGCAACCATCTCGAGAAGTCTTACAAACAGTTAATCGGGACCACCGAAGGAGATACCAACCCCTCTTCCCTTTCTCGATTCCAAATATCTTAATCACTTCGCCACCTTCTTCCGTGATAGAGATATTCGTACTAGTCCCAAGAGAACGTGTACAGTGATAATGGCATTGGTAAGACACTTTGGAGTGGAGACATTTGTCCTCTTCCCTCCCACTGCCCTTAGTAATGTAAAAATGTGTGTGGTTCCTATAAAGACGTGAAAGGGCCACGCATAGCGTTCCTGAAGCCGGTCACGGCAGCCTCCGTTCCGGGTTGACCTGAGTCACAGCTCGCCTCGATTTGGCTGGACGCTAAACCCGCACCGCCTGACCCGCGACTCGTCTGTTTATGACTGTCGCCGCCGCCCCGACAGGCTTCTGGCAGCGGCTGGCCCACGCTGCCTGCCTACGGTCTCTTTATTGTCACCCTGACCGACCACTGTGCAGTTCTCCGGTATATCTTCTCAACAAATTGGCTGTGTCGAGCAATTGTCTTCCTACGCGCGCCTTTGAGTTTCGGAAAGCTCGGTACTACCAGTAATTCACATCGTTCTCGTTGAACATAAATTTCTACTGCTATTGAGATGACAAAGCAAACTCAAGTGCCGCAAGAGTAGCGACGTTCAACTTCTGCCCTCGTAACAGGGGATACTTCTCATTCTATCTGCGTATATATGCAAAGGAGAGAGTTATAGCACGATTAGGATTTATGAAGAGGTAGGGAGTTGGCTAGATGACTGATGAGGCGCTGGGCCAATAAAAGCACCAGTTTGGTCACGTTAAGAGTCACCAAATAAATAGTAAACGACGTGGAAGGTCTTATTGTTATCGAGAATGCGCATTGCATGGCAGAATAAGTAACTGTTACAATTCTCCACCGAGGAAAGATAGTTGTTTCCTGTTCTTTTACCACCACAGACAGATACAAGCTTAATAAAGCCTTATGACAATATTTATAAACAATAAAATAAAAAATACAGAAAAAATCGATGGCTTATGGCAAATTCGTGTATAATATTTTAAATAATATTTACCATTAACAAACAAATATAAGTTCACATTAAGTGGGATGCTTGAAAATTGTACTAAACATACACAGAATACCAGACTGAGATACAGGTAAGATCCACTCAGGATGACAAAAACTGCCGGCCGGAGTGGCCGAGTGGTTCTAGGCGCTACAGTCTGGAACCGCGCGACCGCTGCGGTCACAGGTTCGAATCCTGCCTCGGGCATGGATGTGTGTGATGTCCTTAGGTTAGTTAGGTTTAAGTAGTTATAAGTTCTAGGGGACTGATGACCTCAGATGTTAAGTCCCACGGTGCTCAGAGCCATTTGAACCATTTTCGACAAAAATAATTTTAAGTGAGAATTCGATGACAAAGGCTAGTTACAAGTTACAGTCTGAAAATCGCCTCGAGGCAGTTTCAGCAAATATTTATTTTGGCTTCTTTAATCAAAAGGAACCGCCATCAACAGCCACGTGCAATTAGCCCTACAGCAACCGGCTTAAACCAATAATAAGCAGAATTGGAGTAGAAAATACGTGCCACTAAGGGGATTTTACAACCTAGATATTTAAGTACTACGCTTTCTTGCGCCAAATTAATAAATCAGATAAAACAGCTTGCAGTAACAAGCAAACTAATATTTTTGAAAATTAAAGGATACTTTTGACAATCAGTTTAAAAATCCATTAACATTCAACGCCGTTGAATGGCCACCTACAGTAAATACAAAATCTTTAAATTAACTATCGTCGAACAGTGCAGCAGAGGAAGGCACAACAATAGGTAACAATAGAAAATGGGGGCAATGCCATTAAGGGTCGGGCCCACCCAAGACGTCGCTCAAACGTCCCAAAATTACAGTATAAGCAAACAAATTTTACTAGCTGCCTAGCTGCTATATGAAAAGGAAAAAGATACCTTCACTGAATTCAGAAATTAAATAGTACGTCAACATGGGTTCGGTTTATTTTGGTGGTCACCAGACTGCGAGGTCATCGGATCATCGGATTAGGGAAGGATGTGGAAGCAAGTCGGCCGTGCCCTTTCAAAGGAACCATCCCGGCATTTGCCTGAAGCGATTTAGGGTAATCACGGAAAACCTCAATCAGAATGGCCGGACGTGGGATTGAACTGTCGTCCTCCCGAATGCGAGTCCAGTGTGCGAACCTCGCTCGGTACGGCATGATGGCTCTTTGTTTTGAATCAGTTGTCAACAGAGGCACTTGATAGCTGGTTCGTAGGACTATGCAGCGAGACCCCCTTCCAGGCTTCTTTACTATGTATCTACATAGCAATACTAATAATAACAAGCATAATAATAATAACAATAATAATTATTATTATATGCTCCACTGGAACATACGAAATTTTATTTTAAATTTCCTACTAGCTCAGACACAGGCACAAATCAACTTCATATTATAGACATGGACGTAAAATGAAAACCAGTAAGAAAGTTTTAAAACAAATCTCTTAAGAGCACAACTCACTAAAAGAGTAACAACATAAAACATGAAGCTTGCATCAGTACCAGTGGACTCTCTCCCTCTATTCGTTTAATCGGTTCCAACTCTCCTGAACCCCATGAACCTAAGAACGCCAATTTCTTCTGTCCTGCACTTTCTTCCGAAGACTTTCCAGGTTGGAACGTACTTCAGTGATGTCATCGATCCACCTCATCCTCTGACGTCATCTTCTAATGCCTTCGATCTTCCCTAGAATTAGTGTTTTTTCCAATGAAACATGTCTTCTCATGATGTGTCCAAAGTAGGTTAGCTGTTGTTTTAACGTCAGACCTTGCCTGGAGCACTCTGGTTTTATTTGCTGTAATACTGGCCTATTCGTTCTTTTTGCAGACCATGGGACTCTAAGAAGTTTCCGCCAAAATTACAATTCAAAGGAGTCTATTCTTCGCCGTACCGCCTTTCCAGTGGTCCAGCTTCACATCCATACATCACAACCGGAAAGACCATAGTCATTACAATACGTTTCTTTGTTGCTAAACTTGTATCTTCACTCCTTAAAACATTGCAACGCCTATGTAAGATAAGTGTCTGGCGCAGTTGTTAGATCGGTTGCTGCTGCTACCATGGCTGGTTATCAAGATTTGAGTGAGTTTGAACGTGGTGTTATAGTCGGTGCACGAGCGACTGGACACGACACCTCCGAGGTAGGGATCAAATGAGGATTTTCCCGCACGACCATTTCACGAGTGTACCGTGAATATCAGGAACCAGGTAAAACATCAGATCTCCGACATCGCTAAGGCCGGAAAAAGGTCCTGCAAGAACGGGAGCGACGACAAGTGAATAGAATCGTTCAACGTGACAGAAGTGCAACCCTTCCGCAGACTGCTGCAGATTTCAATGCTGAGTCATCAACAAGTGCCAGCGTGCGAACCATTCAACGAAACGTCATCGGTAAGGGCTTTCGGAGCCGAAAGCCCACTCTTGTATCCTTTGATGACTGCACGACAAGGCTTTACTCCTCGCCTGGGCCCAACAACACCGGCACTGGACTACTGAAGACTGGAAACATGTTGCCTGTTCGGACGAGTCTCGTGTCAGATTTTATGGTTCAAATGGCTCTGAGCACTATGGGACTCAACTACTGTGGTCATCAGTCCCCTAGAACTTAGAACTAATTAAACCTAAGTAACCTAAGGACATGACACACATTCATGCCCGAGGCCGGATTCGAACCTGCGACCGTAGCAGCAGCGCGGCTCCGGACTGGAGCGCCTAGAACCGCACGGCTCAGATTTTATGAAGCAGATAGACGTGTACGGGTGTGGAAACTACCTCATGAATCCAGGGACCCTGCAAGTCAGCAGGGGACTGTTCATACTGATGGAGGCTCTGTAATAGTGTGTGCAGTTGGAGTGATATGCAACCCCTGATACATGTAGATACGACTCTGACAGGCGACACGTGCGTATGCATCCTGTTTGAACATCTGCATGCATTCATGTGCATTGCGCATTCCGACGGACTTGGACAATTCCAGCAGGACAATGCGATATCCCACACTTCCTCGATTGCTACAGTGTGTCTCCAGGAACATTCTTATGAGTTTAAACACTTCCGCTGGCCACCAAACTCCCCAGATATGAACAATGTTCAGCACATCTGCGATTCCTTGCAGCGTGCTGTTCAGAAGAAATCTCCACCCCTTCGTACTCATACAGATTTATGGAAAGCCCTGCAGGATTCATTGTGTCAGTTCACTGCAGCACTACTACAGACTTTACTCGCGTCCATGCCACGTCGTGCTGCGGCATTTCTGCGTGCTCGCCGGGACCCTACACGATATTAAGCAGGTACACCAGTTTCTTTGGCTCTTCAGTGTATTTTTTTTGCTGAGAACATTGTAATTCTGAAAAGGTGTAAAATTACTTGACAAGAAGTTTAGCGGAATGGATAGGAATTTTGCTTACTTTTTTCTTAGTTCCACACAACTTCTTCTTGTTTTCTCGATTGATCTGTGTTCAGTTTTTCAGGGCCTATCCACTGTGCCAACTTATAACTAAATCTGAGGGGGGTGCGATGGGGAGGTTCCCTTGTAAGGAAATTGTAAACTAAGTAGAACGACTGAGGCATACTGACTTGCTTGGTGAGTATCGTATAAGGGGCACTCAAATGAAACCGGTCACTAAAGTAAACTAACGGTAACGATTTTATTAACTTAAAAATGTAGTTATTCACAGTACACATACTCAAAAATAGTCACCAAAACTGTTGGCACATTTATCCCATTGTGACACTAGCCGGTTGATTCCATCCTTGAAGAAGTCAGTAGGCTTCCGTCGGATCCAGGCTTTCCAGTTCAAAATGGTGATACCATGTTCCGTCACCTGTGACAATATGCGACAGAAAGCCGTATTCCTCGTCATGATAATGTCACAGATGACTCAAAGACAGCGCCATTCGAGTATTGCGCTGTTAGGCGGCCAGGTGGCGGGGAACCCACTGCTCACAGATTTTTCGAAAGTTCAAGTGTCGACGCATTATGGGGTGAGCGGTGCCCATGCTAATACCCAGTAACTGATGGATCTCGTCCACGGTGATTCTGCGGTTGTCCAAGACTGAATCATTCACTTCCCCAACCATTTCCGATGTGATGACACGATGAGCCTGTCCAGAACGAGCATCGTCTTCCAGTGACTCGAGTCCCTCAAGGAATTGTTCGCGCCATTCCACAACATCTGAACGACTCAGACTGTACTCAGCGTACACAGCCTTCATCCGTCGATACATTTCACGGCCTCCACCTCCCTCCGCCGCCAAAAATCGAATCATTCCTCCTTCCGGCTTACTCGCATGCGTGTTCGGTAGTGGACGATAGCTAGTGTTACCACCTTCTCTTCGGGGTGAAACAACATTGGCGCTAAGCAACATCAAAGGGTGCGCACGCGTCAGTCTTTCTACCAATAGATGGCGCCACCATAACCGCAGTTACGTGGTGTCACTTTACGTGTAAGGCAAAGGTAGACGCACGGATCAGGTTTCATTTGGATGAACCTTATAATATGTAGACAGTATGAGAAGTTAGTTGCAATGATTCACTGTATCATTATTCTGGGATATTATTCTACGTATTCTATGCTTCAGGTGACCCCAGTGGTGTCAAGAGGCGTTTGTTTACCAGTAGTTTAGTTCGCAAATTTTGTTTTTCTTCATGTTTATTTCTGTCTTTTGCCTTTGTGTCTTTGAAGAATTCATCAGTATTATTAGTTGCACCTGTAACATGTACTCATAAACAAGGCACATTGAATTTTCCGGTGTTAGCTGAAGTCATATGAAGATTCTGATTCAGATTATATTCATAAAATTTTATAGGGGAGGCAGAGCGGTTCTAGGCGCTACAGTCTGGAACCGCGCGAGCGCTACAGTCGCAGGTTCGAATCCTGCCTCGGGCATGGATGTCTGTGAGATGTCCTTAGGTTGGTTAGGATAAAGTAGTTCTAAGTTCTAGGGACTCATGACCTCAGACGTTAGGTCCCGTAGTGCTCAGAGCCATTTGAACCAAACTTTTATATGCATTTGAAAAAGGCAAGGTGCATGCATTGCTTAGGCCTTCCGTATGTTTATGTTACAGATATTCTTTTTATTGGGTTTGAGATTTAGGAATATAATTGGGCAGGCTTGTATACTCAGAGTTAACTTTATTACTGTTAGTTGAACCACCTTGACGTTGTGTCTTGAACTTACTCGCAATTCTTTTATCGTTACCCATTCTGGTTAGGTTACTGGTTATCAACATCTGCTAATGTAAACGTTTTTCTCTGTTTTAGTTAATATTTTGGTTGCTAATATGTGTTGAAACAGAGCCACCGGAATGACGTGAAATAAATATTTCACTGTCTTCAGTTAGATCGTTCAATGTCAAATTCTAAAACTGTATTGTGCGTTTGTCTGTATTAATTGAAATTTCTCAGAATTACTAAGAAGCTACAACAGAAATGTATAAATACTCGCAGTACCATTTTTAAATAAGTAAATTTTTCTGGTTCGTACGACGTTTTTTTGGGAACCTAGCACCCTACCACTACGAACCCCTCGTTATCTACAGAATTTCAGAGATGATATACGATGTACTCATAAACTTATAATAGCAACACAACCATTTATGAAAAAAGATATTTGTTAACACAGAATATTATTTTAAATTTTAGGAAATCTATTGTGAAGATATTTATAGCGTGGCCTTCTACGAAAGTGAAAGGCGGACAGTACACGATTCAGACAAAAATGGAATAGACTCTTGAAACGTGATGCTACAGGAGAATGCTGTATATTAAATGTTTCGATTGGAGAACTAACGAGAAAGTGCTAAACGAAGTTGGCAAAAACGAATTTCTGACAGCTTGAGTAAAATATGCGCCAGGTGGACAGCACACTTCCTAGGGGATAAGGGCATCGTCAGTTTGGTAAGGGAACGAAGTATGTGGGATGAAAGTTCTAAAAAACAATCAAGGCCTGATTACACCAAAAAGTTTCACTTGAATCTATACTGCATTATCTGCTCAGAGGATAGAATATCGTCGTGACGTACATCGAATCAGTCTCCGTTTTAATGACCACAAAAAAACAACAGCAACATATGAAGGTGCGTCCCTCGTCACTGACCATTTTGCAGCTTGTACCGTAACAAATGTCTGGTGTATTACATCAGTTTCAAATAAGCATAGTATTGCTTGCAGCTCTCTGGTATGGACAACCTCCCCTGAGGTGGTCTACGATATCGGAGTCTGTTGTCAATTGACATTTACTCCACGAGTATAAGGTAAAGTTTGACAGGAATTAAAAAGGGTTTGCTAAAACTTGTCTGAGCTCGACAGGATAAAATACAATGGGTGCTAGGAAACTAGCGGCGAGAGGAAGAGGAATGTTTGTTCTTCTTCTGCTTAACTCTCGGAATAGCAGCGATTATACGCTGCAGTCATAGTCGGTAAAAATAGGGAAGCGGTTTATAAGGTCCAAGTCCCTCTTAGGAATGACGGCGGTCAGATTTGCAATTGCCCAGCCGAAATCATAAGGCTTATGGGGTAGAGGTGGTTTAGGAACATTGGAGGCGGTAAAAGGGTACGGGGTATTGTGATGCGCGGACGTCTTGTCACGCAATGATTTTGCGACCATCTTCAGCAGTTCTGGCACAGTGATCTCTGTCTCTGCTGGCGGCGTGTGGACTACCTCTTCTGTGTCCTGTTCTTGGATGGGCGCAGCAGTTGTGACTTCATCTCCCAGCAGCGGCAGTCCCGCCTTGTCCTCGGAAGGGCGGGCGGGCGGGCGTTTCGATGCCTTTGGCCACGTCATCTCGTATTTCTGGTGGAGCTGGCTCGGAATCTTGTTTGCGTTGGCCCTCCTCTTTCGAGGAAGGGGCAAACATCTCATTTGCCACCTGCGTGGGCACCCCCACAGAGCCCTGCGTTACCGCAGGAGCCGGGAGAGCGTCCGTCTGCGTGGCGATGGTGGCAGTCGTAACTTCTCGCCCCTTGCAAGACTTGCAGGCCAGCAACTCGCGGAGCTGCGCGAGCTGGAGGCGTACCTCGTCCACCTCGGCCGGAAGTGCAGCCCTCTCCCCTGTCATGGCAGATTTGAGAGCGGCAACTGCGTTGGCGACAGCATCGTCGATCTTGTGAATGCTGTAGGGATTGCAGCAGTACGGTCCTCCACTCGCGACAGCACCGGCAGAAGTGCCAGTGGCGTGATGCGCGGGCAGAGCATTTACCGCTTCTTGATTCCTTGTCACCTCTTCTTGCGCGGTAATTCGCCGTCGGTGTGTGTGCAGCTCCCTCCCGCGGCCACAGCTCTTGAGGTAACTGCAGCCACGGTGGTTGGCGGCGTGAGAACCGCCGCAGTTGCAACATGTAGCAGCGGCTTCCCTGGGCTTCGTACACTCGCGTGTGAGGTGCGGCTTTGTACACTTCAAACACGCGAGTACTCCTGTGCAATCCGCGGCGAAGTGCCCCAGCTTCTGACAGCGGAAGCACTTTACAGGTTTCTTTTTCTTCTGCTTGCTGTCCAATCCGAGCGCTTGGCCCAGGAGGCTAACGATCGGGGCAACTTGTTCTCCTCGTCTTCCCTTCTGGCGTTCAGGCATGTTGGCGCGGCGAGCGAGAATGAAGCATAGTATTCACTCGTTTCTCTGGTCAATTGTTAAAATATATAACAATTTAAAAAAAAATTTTTGCTGTCTTTGAGATGCATAGGGTAATCTTGCAGACTATTGCAAAAGCTCCATAGAGTAATCAACAAGATGTTGGAAGCACGAACTGAAAGTAGTCAGCTAACGCCAGAGTTCTCATTAACATGCTTTCAACTAAATGAAATAGATGCGGATGCTTTCTTAAGTTGTGTTTCATTTTCTTGCCTAATTCCAAAGAACGCAGAAGGATGAAGAATGAAGGGAAGAACATCCTATTAATTCACTTTACTGTAGAGAACGGACAGTGGCAACACAAAGAGATAGAGGCCTGTTAGAAAGCATGTGTTTCTGAAGAAGTGTCCTTTTGTACCCAGAGATTGGCCATTTTGTCTGCTCTAGTTGTGACTGTCCTGATATCAGCCGCCCTATTATTGGCACTACAATGCTCTGTAGAATCGGTGATCGTCAGTAGAAATAAATGTAGCTGGCAGGAGAGTAACAAAGGTTATTCACATGCCGATAATATAATTTCATTGATATATGAGAGTACAAATTACATAACCCATTAGAGATCCTGTGGTGACGATACCCATGGAGTCTTTTCATGAGCCGTGATGTTTCACTCATCTGTCAGACTCATTAAACGGAAAATCACATGAGATTCTCCTTTGTTTCTCTCTTACTTTAATCTGCTCTCAAACGGGTGTGATGTACTTTTAACTTTCCATGTGATTACAGTTCACAGTGACCAAAACGTTACGCAGAGGAGAAACTTCCACAGTGCATTTTATGGCGTTGTGTCGTTCTCTTTCTTAGCAATAAAATTTGACTGGGTACACGATTATTTTGCAGAAAACACTTACCGGGGCCTACAGCTACATCTACAAGACTACTCTGCGATTCACATTAAAAAAATGTTCAAATGTGTGTGAATTCCTAAGAGACCAAACTGCTGAGGTCATCAGAACCTAGTCTTATGCACTACTTAAAATAAATTAAACTAACTTATGCTAAGAACAACAGACACACCCATGCCCGATGGAGGACTCGAACCTCCGGCGGGAGGGGCCACGCAATCCGTGATATGGCGCCTCTAACCGCGCGCCCACTCCGCGCGGTGATTCATACTAAACTCCTTGGTCAACGTTCATAGAACCACGCTCAGACTGTTCTCGACTGTTTCAATCAAGCAGCACATGTTGAAAACGAGCACCCAAATCTTTCTGTGCGAGATGTAATGTATTTTGTTACCCTGGTATTTATCCCTTTGTAGGTGGGAATCAACATAAGATTTTCGCATCTGGGGTAGAAAGTCGGTAACTTAAATTTAATGAAAAGATAAACATGAAACTCCTTTGCCTTAATGATTGCTACTTCAACCTGCGCATCATATTCGTGAAACCCTCTCCCCTATTTTACAACAACACCATACCAGCTCCCTTTACATGTCATCCGTCAATCTTCGTCACGGTTGTTGAGAGCAACTGTGGATAGGCTTTAGTTAATAAATATCCGATCAGTTGTCGGTACCTGATTGGCTGTTTACTTTATTAAGTGATTTTACATCAGTTTCATCTGGTACGGATCCCTTACTGCACAGCAGTATTCCAGAAGAGGGCGGATAAGCGTCGTGTAGACAGTCTCTTTAGTAGATTTGTTGCATCTTTGTGTTCTTCCAATGAAACGCAGTATTCCCTTCGCCTCCCCCATATGTCGTATTTAACGATCCAAATTTGCATTATTTGCAACTTAAGTCACTAGGCATTTAGCTGAAATGGAAACCTTTAAGTATGTATGATTTAACGTGTAACCAAAATTTAGCGGAACTCTTTTAGTAGTCATTTGGAACAACTTACACCTTCTGTTGTAGGGCTGGCAATTGCAAGACTTCTGGCACTACTTTAAGTGAGGTGGATGACGTCTGGTCTAAGGAACATTGTAACAGGGCTCTTCATCGGCTAATCAAAACAAATAGCGGAGTCTGGGAAATGAAGGGGCCAATTTCCGGTAAGTGGTTATGTGGAGGTTACTGCATTGGCTAGAACATCAAAGTGGCTGAAGAGTGGGAGGGAAACGCTGAACTGCTTAAGAGGTGCATGCTTGGTTGTTTAACTTTTACGCGTTGTTGCAAACCTTTCAGATGGAGGGGAGATCGTTGACATGCTAACAGATATAGCATTGGCCAACACTTTGGAGTGCCATTCTAATTGACACACGAGAAATGAACAGATGGGCAGTACGAAGAACAAACTCAGTTTCGATAGAGTGAACACTTCCGATTCAAGCACGAGAGGAGGCACTTATAGTCGAGCCAAACGTAGATTCGAGAGGTGAAAGACAACGCTTGACTTGGAGACTTGAGCTGATTTGTTGCAGCCTGTGGCATTTCACAGTGCGCATCACCACGTTTCATGCATCTTAGTGCTGAATACGGTGAGAGGTTCCAGCACTAGCAAGGGTACGAGAGTTCATGGGCATTGATCAGGATACAGCCAGGGCTGGCCCCATTTAGGAATCCAATGCTTTCGCAAATCGATCAGAAATGTGTAGTTCTTTATTTTTTATGGTGGACGTAGGTGATCACGGCACCATCACTACAGATTTATTTCTCCATAACTAGTAATGTCAGAAATTGAGTCCGCCTTGATGCAAAACACCTTGTTATTCGTTTATTTCTCTATTCTCCCAAACTAGTTTCGGCGACAAATATTACCATCATCAGAGGGATTTTTTAATCTAAAACACGCTGATGATGGTGATATTTGTCGCCGAAACTAGTTTGGGAGAATAAAGAAATAAACGAATAACAAGGTGTTTTGCATCAAGGCGGACTCAATTTCTGACATTACTGTTTTTCAATGCAAACACGGACCAAATGGGAGAGTTCCAAGATAAAATTATTGTTCTCCATAACCCATTTGTAGATTACAGTCTTAACCCATCCTCCCGAATTATCCAATTTTTGCCGTGGTATTCATGTATTACATTTCTGTTGACCCATTTCAACAACTGATAGTTTTGTTATTAACTGCTTTGCTTGCGATCGAACTGATAGTTCGTTATTCATATTTGTAGAGAACTTTGTAATAAACAGGTTTTCAATGTCGACCACGTTTCATGTCATAGTTAGATAAACACCCAGTTTGTTATCTGTCTCACGTTTGCTAAGGCCACTTGTGTCCTGTTAGGTATCTACTTCGTGCCACCTCTTTCATTAAACGCCTGTGATCCCATGGGGAGCAATTTGATAAGCGGCCACTACAAACAATGCTTACGATCCTGACATCCATACTGGTATGTCGAATGTTCAGCCGTAAACTCACATTATGTGTCAATAGTCCACCCCGTTAGCTGAGTGGTCGGCACGTTCGATTGTTGTGCAGCACACACGGGTTCGATACCCAGCTGGGTCGGAGACTTTCTCCACTCGGGGTTCGGGTGTTGTGGTATCATCATCATTTCATCATTATCGCCAAACAAATCGCTCAATATGGCGTCCACTAAAAAACTTGCAACTCGGCGGACCAACTTCTCCAGGTGGGGACTCCTGGCCGTCAGTGCCATACGATCATTTCATTTCAAGTGTTCACAGATATCTTCAGGGTATTTCATAATGTTCGGAAAAGTATAAGTTTCAAATCCTACTGGAAATCGATGTCAGTTATATGGATCTATAATTCAGCTGATTGATCATGTTACCTTTATTGTGTATTGGCGTGACTTTCGCAACTTTCCAGTCTTTAGACACTGATCTCTCGCCGAGGAAGCAGTTGTGTGTGGCTGCTAGAAATGGAGCATTTCATGAGTATAGTTTACTCTAATACAAACCTAAATGGTATTCGATCTGGACCAGATGACTAACTCTGAGTGATTTAAATTGCTGTGCTACATGAGGGTATCTTTTCCACATTATCCATGTTGGTAGCTGTTCTTGATTGGTATCGGGAATATTCATTACATCTTCCCACGTGCAGTAATTTCGGCCAACCGTGATTTGTAACTGGAAAATATATTACCGCCTGGGGCTGCTGGTCAAATAGCTTGTTCACAAGACTAGTTTCATTAGTCTGACCATCATCACTTTCGTATATATATTGCCGACGTAATTTATGTTATGATGTGGTAACAATGTATTATTCACGGTTTTATCACTGATGATAACGATTTTATATATCACGTAACATGAAGCTGTGAATATTTTTCTTAACCTGATGATCAGACGTTTGAACCTGGTTGTACAGATAAAGTATTTTACCTTCAGGTCGAGGTTGTAACGTGACATTTTAAAATACGTAAGAGCTGTGGGGCACCCCCCTCCCCCTCCTGAAAATATATCCTGTTTAGGAACTCCGCTTTAGTGGCACTTTCGTCGGTAGAATTAGTATTGCTACTGAGAAGCGAAGATTTTTTTGGATGTCCATGTTCTGCCAATGAAACGCCACAAGGATCAGATACTACTACTTTGAGTTCCCTAACTTGCAAGTTTAGTAAACGCCACAGAAAATATTCTGTGGATTGCTTCTTTTTCCTGTATTAAAAAGAATACAAATAAAAATAGTGTATAAAATTTTTGGTCACAAAGGTCTTTGGTACTATACACGGTAACGCCCTGTTTGTAGAACTACTCCACGAACTCAATGTGACACGTCGTACTCTAGGCTAATGTGTTTATAATTACACTCAATCGTCAAGGCAACTGCTGTGGAGCTCGAGACGGAGTAAATAGCTATTATTAGGAGTTGGAATCGTCGAGTCTGTCGTGAACAAAAAACAAAGTTACTTTAGATAGCGCTACTGGACTACGTATCAAAATGCCACCTTGTTATGCCTTGACACCTTTAACAATTATGTAATTAAAGGAGCAGTGCAGCTGTCCTTCGTATGTCTTTTTCTTACAAAACTCACGCCTTTCTTAACACGACAGAACAAAAGCTATTATAGAGGAAATTAAAGGGTCTGCAAGACTACAAGACTAAGAAATTCCATCGATGTATTTTCTTCCTACATGCGAATAACGTCTGTTGTACCACAGAGTATCAAGATGTTAACACTATACATCCGTTTTACACAAAGTACTAAGGGCTGGATAAAGTGTTACATTTACCGTTTCCTAGCAACGGTGCGTGCACTTAAATTCTAGGAATGGACATTTCAGTGTTCTCACATAACTGTAGTGAAGGGTACGAGCTATATTTTCTGTTATTCCAGGAACGAACAGTGATTTCAGTTTAAAAAGTAGTAAAAAACTGATCTTCCTTGGTACAAACACACATGAAGCTCTGCGGTTTGACCTTCTACAGTCAATATTCTTGGAAAAAGAAACTGTCTGCTAATGTAAGGCGGTGAAACTATGAACAGGAAGCTTCAAAGCAAGTAGCTAAAAGTGCTGTTGACTGCTGACAAGTGAGAAGATTTCTAAAGAGACTGTAATAATTCATTTGCCGTCCACTTGGCTGTTCTGGCACGTGAAACGGTAGTGCTACTCAGTAATCGTTCATTTGTACAATATACAGTAATGATGTGGAAAGAGTCATTTCGTGTTTCATATCAGTTTTTTTATTATATTCGGATGTGATTTAGAAAGTCCTACCCACCCTTTTCATTTCGAAAACAATTTTTCTTTGCGGTCAGTCAAACATTTTATATCGCGTAGTAACGAAAAAAAATTGTTTGCAGAGCTGTGTATCACGGTTTGTGTTAAAGGCCATCTTAATGTGGAGCAATGGATATCTTTTTCTCCTGTATTTGTAATTATCTGCATCAGATTTCCTCTTGAACCGCAATGGATTCTTTTTAAAAAAAATGCCTACTGTGCGAAAGAACAGATACCATCTTCAAATAGATAACACGTACCAGCCAATGATCTTCAGTGCGGATGCACTCACATTGCCCGAACTCTTACGGAATTCGTTAGAGTGACAGCCGCGAGTAATGAGTATAGTGGGCAGGGGCACTACAAACGTAGTGTGTGGACAGTAAGTTGGAATGTGGGTCTCACGGGGATAGTGCCAGAGATAGGTCCCTGCAGTCGCACTGTCGTCTGTGTCCTCGGTGGCTCAGAGGATAGAGCGTCTGCCATGTAAGCGGGAGATCCCAGGTTCTAGTCCCGGTCGGGGTGCACATTTTCAATTCTCCTCGTTGGTGTTTCTCAACACCTGTGAGAATCCACAGGTCTGGATTTCATTGTTATTTAATATTTTATTAAAGATGAATTACCGCAGTACATTATTCCGTATGACTTTACTGAATGAAAGTACGCAAGGTATGTGGAATTATAATTCTTGTAGAACATTTGCAAATGCTGATTTGAGTATGTTGCACCTTTCTGACACAGAGTGAGATCATTCGCAGAAAATTACTCACTAATACTTTTAGTAACTGTATTTACCTTTCCTTCCCTTGCTCTATGTAAGCTTAGAACGATTACAACACTTGTCATCTGCAAAAGAACTAATACTGCTGGTTTTACGTTAGACGAGAGATCGTTTACATAGGTGAGGAACAATAGTGGACCTAAGACTGTGCCTTGTGCAGCAACAAAAGTGATTTCTCCCCAGTCAGAAGTATATTCCCTGATCACTTTGGCTAAATTACATAGTACAGCTTTATGCATTCTACTGGTTACATTTGCCGTTATCTATGGAGAGCTATATCATCAGTTAAAAACCAAATTCCATGCCAAATTTAAAAGAACGCAAAATACCCAAGACTGGCAAAGTTTTGCAGAAGTTCGAAATATAGCGCGTATTTCATTGCGAGATGTTTTTAATAATTTCCACAGCGAAATTATGTCTCGAAATGCGGCATAGAACCGAAAGAGATTCTGGTCATACATAAAACACACCAGGGGCAAGACGCAGTCAATACTTTCACTGCGCGATAAAAACGATGAAGTCACTGATGACTGTGCGACTAAAGCAGAGTTATTAAACACGTTTTTCCGAAATTCCTGAATTCCAATCAAGAACAACTGCCAAGATGAGAAATATAGAAGTAGATATCTTCCCTCTAACAAAGTAGCTTAAGTCACTTAATAAAGCCAATGCCTCCGGTCCAGATTGTATACCAGTCAGGTTCCTCTCAGAATATGATGATACGATAGCCTCATATTTAGCCATTATATACAACCGCTCGCTCAAAGAAAGATCCGTACCTACAGACTGGAAAATTGCTCAAGTCACACCAATACCCAAAAAGCGAAGCAGGAGTAATCCGCTGAATTACAGCCCCACATTACTAACGTCGATTAGCGTTAGGGTTTTGGAACGTATGAAGTACCTCGAAGGAAACGATTTATTGACACATAGTCAGCATGAATTCAGAAAATATCGTCTTCCGAAACACAACTAGCTCTTTATACTCATGAAGCAATGAGTGCTATCGAAAGGGGATGTAAAAATGATTCCATATTTTTAGATTTCCAGAAGGATTTCGACACCATTCCTTACAAGCGTCCTCTAACCAAACAGCGTGCCTGTGGAATACCGCCTCAGTTGTGCGACGATTCGTTATCTCCTGTCAGAAAGGTCACAGTTAGTAGTAATAGACGTAAAGTCATCGAGTAAAACAGAAGTAATATCTGGCGTTTCCCAAGGAAGTGTTATAGGCCCTCTAATGTCCCTGATCTATACTAACGACATAGCAGACAATCTGAGTAGCCGTCTTAGATTGTTTGCAGATGATGCTGTCATTTACCGTCTTGTAAAGCCATCAGATGACCAAAACGAATTGTAAAATGATTTAGATAAGATATTTGTCTGGTGCTAAAAGTGGCAACTGACCATGAATAAAAAAAGTTTGAAGTTATTCACGCGAGTACTAAAAGGAATCCGCTAAATTTCGATTACGCGATAAGTCACACAAATCTGAAGGCTGTAAATTCAAGTAAATACTTTGATTGGAATGATCACAGCCTGCCAGGATGGTCGAGCGGTTCTAGGCGCTACAGTCTGGAACCGCGCGACCGCTACGGTCGCAGGTTCGAATCCTGCCTCAGGCATGGATGTGTGTGATCTCCTTAGTTTAGTTACAATTTAGTTGTTCTAAGTCTAGGGGACTGATGACCTCAGTAGTTAAGTCCCATAGTGCTCAGAGCCATTTGAACCAATCTTGAACGATCACATCGATAATGTGGGTAGAGCAAACAAAAGACTGCGATTCATTGACAGAACACTTAGAAGGTGCAACAGGTCTACTAAAGAGACTGCTTATACCATGCTTGTCCGGATCAGGTGGAACTGACGGATGAGATCGAAAAAGTTCAAAAAAGGGCAGCTCGTTATGTATTACCGCGAAATATGGGAGATAATGCCACGGACATGATACATGAATTGGAATGGAATCATTAAAACAAAGGCGTTTATTGTTGCGACGGGGTCTTCTCATGAAATTTCAATCACCAGTTTTCTCCTCCGATTGCGAAAACATTTTGTTGGCACCTACCTACGTAGGGAGGTATGATCATCACGATAAAATAAGAGAAATCAGGGCTCGCACAGAAAAATTTAAGTTCTCGTTTCTTCCGCCCGCCGTTCGAGAGTGGAGAGGTAGAGACAGCTTGAAGGTGGTCCATTGAACCCTCTGCCAGGCACTTTATTTTGAATAGCGGAGTAATCACGTAGATGTAGATGAAGTATAACTTCAGCTAGTCTGGACTAATACTGTGATTCACACAGCTGAATTCCTTAGGCAGGACACAGAAAACACCAACCAGTGCAATTTTGTTGTTTAATCTTGCAAAATTTGGTGAGTACACATGTAAATAGCATTCTCGGTTGTGCAGCTCTTCTGCAATCTAAACTTTGATTTACTAAAAACAGACAAATACTGTTGCTGTGATTACATGCTATTAGAGAATACACAAGGTTCTCAAAAGTTTTGTAAAATAATGTCAATAGTGAAACGAATCGGTAGTTACTTACATCTCTCCTGTTACCTTTCTTGTAGAGGGGGTTAACAATGGCATATTTCAAACTCTATGAGAAAAAGTCCTGAGTTAGTGATTAATTACATATTTCAGAAACACAGGAATTAACCAAGTCTTTAGTGCTCTGCTGGTAAGACCATGAAATCCAGATGATTTTTATTCGTGAGAAAATATACAGATTTCTTAAATTCTGGAGAATTTCGTGAGATATTCAGGTGACAATTTCACGTCAAGTGATTTTTCAGAATTGTTATTGTTGTTGTGGTCTTCAGTTCGGAGACGGGTTTGATGCAGTTTACCACGCTACTCTGTCCTGTTCAAGCCTCTTCATCTTAGAATAACTACTACAGTCTACACACTTTTGAACCTGCTTACTGTGTTCATCTCTTAGCCTCCATCCACAATTTTTACCCCGCATACTTCCCCCTATACTAAAATGGTGATCCCTTGACGTCTCAAAATGTGTAGTATCAACCGATGCCTTCTTTTTGTGAAGCTATGACACAAATTTCTTTGCTCCCCAGTTATATTCAGTACCTTCTAACAGTACCTCCTCATTGGTTATACGGTCTATCCATTTAATCTTCAGCATTTTCCTGTAGCAACAAATTTTAAATGCTTCAATTTTCTTCTTCTCCGAACTGTTTATCTTCCACGTTTCAATTCCATACTTCAGAAAAGACTTCCTAACACTTAAATATACATCTGATGGTAACAAATTTCTCTTCTCCAGAAACTCATTTCTTGCCACTGCCAGTCTACATGTTATATCATCTCTACTTCGGCCATCGTCGATTATTTTGGTGTCGAAATAGCATAACTCAGCTTTATTTTAAGTGTCTCATTTCCTAATATAATTTCTTCAGTTCCGTACGATTTAATTTGGCTACATTCCTTTAACCTTCCTTTGCTTTTGTTAATGTTCTTGTTATATCCTTTCAAGATACTGTCCATTCCGTTCAGCTGATCTTGCAAGTCCTTTGCTGTCTCTGATACAATTAGAACGTCATCGGCAAACCTGAAAGTCTTTATTGCTTCTCCCTCAACTTTAATTGCGGGAGATGAAATAAAAACATTGAGGTTAGTCGATGACATTGTAATTGTGTCAGAGACAACAAAAGTCTTCGAAGAGCAGATGAATGGAATGGACGGAGTTGTTTACAACATATTACAGTGATTTTCCTCTTGAACTGTTTGTTCCTGTATTTTCTAGTGGGTTTAAGAAATAATTATTAAACCTATCTGCTACCCTTGAACGATTACTCGTAGCGCTACCATTCAGGCCGCTAGTGATGATATCTTGTTCAGTGGTCTGTTGTCCTGTCTATCATTACACTATATTCCACTCAGACTTAAGTCTGCTTTCAGAGTTACTGATGTCTGACGTAATGCGTATGTTACTTGATTTTTAATAACTTTTCTTATTAATATTTAGTAGTTTTTGTAGTGTACAACTACTGACGGCTTTTTACTCGTTCGTGCCAACAGATACCTTTTCTTTCACGAGATACTGTAATCCTTCTAGCTATTCATGGTTTCTCATATAGCTGTTTAGTGTCCTTGATTATCTTGTACGATAAGCTGTTTTCAAGTAATGACATGAATTTAGCACGGAACATATTGACTCTTATGTCAGCATTTGGTTCATTATACATTTCATCCCAGGATAACTTTTTAAAAGTATTCTTAAATACGTTTCCCCGGAGTCAGTAAGTATTCACCGAGAAATATCTATATTGTAAAGCGTTATGTTATTTATCCTCTCTGTGCATCGTAATCAGAGAGAGCATTTGTTATTGGGTACAATGTTGTTTCTTGCTTTGAACTTCATCGAAGAAAACGATATGAGCCAGGGTCTAATAAAAACACCCGTAATTTTTGTTCTTCAGGACTTCTGTGAGAAGATTCACTTTAGATGGTCGGTGTATTTCATCGAGTGTCTAACAGATAAGATTTTTCAGCATTTCTGTTACACTGTCCCACGAGTCAGACTGGCCTGTTGACTTTTGTACCGCTCGTCTTTGTATGTATCAGCTCGTTATCTTCTATCAGTCCGACGTGACGTACCAGTAGAACGGATGCATCACAGAGGTATTGAACTACAGGCCGTATAAATGTCTTGCATAGTGTCTCATTTGGAAACAAACAGTTTTAAACGTTATGGATTCTTATTAGTAATTCTTTATTAGTCGAGGTCGAAAAATGATTTATGAAAATGATAAATAGTTTCGACCAAAACAAAAAAATGGTTCAAATGGCTCTGAGCATTATGGGACTTAACTTCTAAGGTCATCAGTCCCCTAGAACTTAGAACTAATTAAACCTAACTAAACTAAGGACATCACACACATCCATGCCCGAGGCAGGATTCGAACCTCCGACCGTAGCGGTCGCGCAGTTCCAGACTGTAGCGCCTAGAACCGCTCGGCCACCCTGGTCGGCCGACCAAAACAGCTAGCCGTCTTCAGATCAAATACAGCAGACACTGCTGTGGATAATCATCGGGCCGGTAGGAGACATTGTCATCAGTAAATTACATAAACGTGATTAACAGCATTCAAAACCAGAGTTTTTAAGCACTTAAGCTGAAAAAAATTAGTTACACTTTTGGCCTCCAGGTGTGCAAATCCATTTCTGGACACTGAAAGGTCTGAGGAGAGGCCGATGTCTCTATAAATGGTCTGAAGTAGACAGTAAAGAAATTCGAAAACACGGGTGAGCTTGGTGTGGGGTTTGGAAGAGGAAGCGCGTTATCCCGGTAGTAGTTATTGACAAGGTTGCTGTTGCTGTAACTGACCATGCAGCACGTGACCTCGGTAGTTGTGGAGCCCATGCAGTATAACGAGAATTGTCCATCCGACTGTACACAGAACGGAAAGTTTTCCGACTTACGTTACACTGGTACGCTACAAGATCAAAACGGGGCAGCAGATGGTTCAAATGGTTCAAATGGCTCTGAGCACTATGGGACTCAACTGCTGAGGTCATTAGTCCCCTAGAACTTAGAACTACTTAAACCTAACTAACCTAAGGACATCACAAACATCCATGCCCGAGGCAGGATTCGAACCTGCGACCGTAGCGGTCTTGCGGTTCCAGACTGCAGCGCCTGTAACCGCACGGCCACTTCGGCCGGCTGCAGCAGATGAAACCTCATGCTCCGCAGCAACATTCTGTATTTGCGGTTTGGTTTCTACGGAGTGACGAAGCTCATTTTATACTACAGAATGCAGTGAATACACAAAGCTGCTGAATTTGGGGAACTGTTAAAATGCGTGTTCTACACGATGAGCAGTTGCGCTCGCCGAATGTGACTCTGTGGTGTGGATTCACAAGCATCTTTATTCTCGGTCCGTTCTTCTTTGAAGAGAGTAAATCAGAGGGCCTGTCAGGTGTACCGAGACGCCTGCGCGCTACCGAGACCTTGTACAGCATGTGATTCCTGCTTTGGAAGAGCGCAGTTGTCAGGAAACCACTGTTTTCTTTCAAGATGAGGGAACACCTTATGTCGTTAGCCCAGTGAAATATCTGCTTAATTCAGCCTTGCACGAACATGTCTCCAGAGGTTTTCTAGCTGCATGGCCTGCACGATAACCTGACCTAATTGATGTGACTTTTGCCTCTGGGAATATCTTGATATCTAAAAGAACGCGTTTCCCAGGGACATGTTCGGTCTCTACCTGGTCTGAAGGCCAGTATACAGGAAAATATTGCTCAGATTCCACCGCAGCTGCTGCGAGCAACTATTAATCACGTCGTTTTACAGATGCAGCATCTCGTCGACACCTCCAGTGATCATATTGAACAAACTGTGTGAGCAGCATTTAATAATAAAATTAACATTATGCCTTCATCATTTGTCTGACCTTTGCTTTCCGCGTCCAGTTCCTAATCCATTACATATGGAAACATTTCTGCAAATGTTTCTTGCATTCACAGAGCCAGATTTGCACCAGCTCACCAGAACTGGAACTAATTTTTTCCAGCATAAATCTGTTTCGCATTAACGCATTAGAATATCTACGAAGTTTTGCTGCCACACGACAATTACAAGCCACAACGGGTCTTCCTGAGTAGCTGCATTTTAGTTACAACCACCTCGTATGCAATTTATCGATGAAAATGAGTCGCCTGCCGGCTGAGGATTAGACATAGCAGTGTCTTATCTGACCTGAGGATGGTTACCTGCTTGAGGCGAAACTAGTTAATATGATTATAAATACGTCTTGCTATCTTGACTAATAAGGATTATTTGTAAGGTGTAATTTTTAACATTTATATATCACTATCTCCAACCTGATTGTCAAGAAATAAGAGAAACAATAGTTTCCCAATGTTCGCCCCGTGACAGCCTGCCACTAGCTTGACTCACAACGATGTGCATGAAACTTCCGTATTTTCACACTTTGCTACTCCAAAGTATTTGTGTGACACGACTGACTTTAGTTTGATTACTTCTGTAGTCAAAGTACATGGCATTTTTACGCTCAGTGAGACAAAAAAGGTAGCATTTCTCTACACTGAGAGACAGTTGCAGGCTTTGCACCGGGCTGATATTTTGTCCATACAGAAGAACTGGATATTAGTGCAATTTCTACCGGATATAATTTCCTCGGAATTACCTGCATTATCTACGAAACGTTTGAGACTGAGACCAATTTTCTTCACTAAGTCATTAATACATAGCATTTACAACCACAGTAATAGTCCGTTTGAGACCACAGTTTTTACTTCAACGTCCGTAAATGACGTTCTATTTATGAGCCTTTCCTGTTAGAAAATTTTAGAGCCAGCTGTAAACTTGGTCAGACATCCCATAGGAAAATATTTCTTAACTTGTTCTTTGAAGACGTCGATTAGGTACTGAATAAAAAGCTTTTCGGAGGGCTGGGAAGTTCGAGATAACCTAGTTTCCTTTATCCAGCTCCGTGAGGATTTAATGAGGGCGACTTAAGTTTCACACGGTCGCTGTTTCCAGACCACCTAGCGTGTTCCATAGGGAGATTTATTCCCTGGTAAGAAGAAGTCGTGACTAGTTGCATCACACCAGTCAGAGGATTAATGATGCCCCCTCCAAAAAGTAGAACGCTCGTAGTGCTTGAACTGATTATATGTTATAGGACTCTTCTACTAGCAGATGTGAATTATACATGAAGTACTACAAGTGCATTCCACTCCCGTTTTTGTAGACAAGTGTGACATTTGCTCGTTTCCAAACACGAGGAATAAATACACAGTTCAAGGAATCTGAGGTAACTTATGGATAAGGATTTACCTAATTCACTCGCATGTAGAACTGTATACAACCTGATAAGGTTGTCCAGAATGAGATTTTCACTCTGCAGCGGAGTGTGCGCTGATATGAAACTTCATGGCAGATTAAAACTGTGTGCCCGACCGAGACTCGAACTCGGGACCTTTGCCTTTCGCGGGCAAGTGCTCTACCAACTGAGCTACCGAGGCACGACTCACGCCCGGTACTCACAGCTCTACTTCTGCCAGTACCTCGTCTCCTACCTTCCAAACTTTACAGAAGCTCTCCTGCGAACCTTGCAGAACTAGCACTCCTGAAAGAAAGGATATTGCGGAGACATGGCTTAGCCACAGCCTGGGGGATGTTTCCAGAATGAGGTTTTCACTCTGCAGCGGAGTGTGCGCTGATATGAAACTTCCTGGCAGATTAAAACTGTGTGCCCGACCGAGACTCGAGCTCGGGACCTTTGCCTTTCACGGGCAAGTGCTCTACCAACTTTTTTTTTTTTTAGACGCAACCTTTTTTTTAATGAAACTGAAAAGAAAAACTAAAAATTCGTAGTCCAAGCGGTTTTTTTTGGGGGGGGGGGGGACAGGAAGGCAGGGTAAACAAACAATCTATTCGTACAATTGTACTATCTTAGGGATAAGAAAAGGATCGAGACAGCAAAAACAAAGCAAATACAATTTGGAAACCAGAAAATCAACGTAAAGGCCGCCCTTTTCTTTGTGTAACGTGAATAAAGTAAATGACAATCCTAGTCACGGGCGGGAGTGAAAATGAAGTTATCATCTGCATCACAATCCCTGCAGCACACGGTGTCGCATCATAAATCTGTCAGACAGCCATATAATCTTGACAATTTCTGCCTTTGTGGGCGGCATGTATTTCTCCTGCGTCGACCAGGTAGGGTCCAGTTTTCTTCTCAGTGTGCTGTATGCCAATATAACTGAACCGCGCAGTATTGTCTCTAGTCGTTCTGCTGCAGGAGTCTTCTCAGTTCTGGGACACCCCAGCTGTCGGGCGGATTGTGAAAAACACTTCCTAAAAAATTGGAAAAGTAAGTCCAGTATTTCAAATGGTTCAAATGGCTCTGAGCACTATGGGACTTAACTGCTGTGGTCATCAGTCCCCTAGAACTTAGAACTGCTTAAACCTAACTAACCTAAGGACATCACACACATCCATGCCCGAGGCAGGATTCGAACCTGCGACCGTAGCAGTTGCGCGGTTCCGGACTGCGCGCCTAGAACCGCTAGACCACCACGGCCGGCAGTCCTGTATTTCGTATGACTCCGTATGAGCTCGTGTTGTTCTTGTAAATACATCCAATAATCCATCACGGACTTAATATCGTACGAATACAAATATTTCGTCGCATGTCCAGCGATCCAATTGACCGCATACGTCTTTTGTTTGGGAAAAAAGGTCTTGTTCGGTAGAAAAAGTACATCCGATGTGATTTCTGTGTAGTTAGTGCGCCGAAGGAAGGTCAATATTCGACGCGTCAGCATCCAGACGTCCCTCGCTGCGCCACACACTAAACCATGTTCTTCCGTTGCTAACAGGCCACAGTTTGTGCAAAGAGGAGAATCGACCATATGAATTGTATGTAATCGACTCCTGGTCACAAGTTTACGGTTTATAAGAATGTACCACATCGATCTCGCTGCTGTTGACAGTAATGGAGTAGTATGCACTGCACACCAAATGTGGTTCCACGTTCTCGACGGGTATTTGAATTCCATTACGTTGTGGGCATGGTGATCCATCAAGCACCTATAGATCTCCCGAGTCGTGGGTATTCTCGTCGAAGGTACTTTCAGACGAACATAACTGTAATCAACAAGAAATGAGGCAATGTGTGCAAGAGAAGGCGAAATATTGCCCACCGCAATAGGGGGTTCGTACGAAGGCGGAACAAGTACCTCTATCAGAGCTGACGTTATGGTGTGCTTTCGTTGTTGCCAATTTCGTATCATCGCTCGCATGTAAAGCGCCAGAGCTTTGTTTCGCACGTTTGTGAGGTTGAGGCCACCGTTCCGGAATTGTACCGTTAACGTGTCATAAGTGATCTTAAATAACATCCCAGTACTAACATAGTAACTAAAGGCAGCCATGAGGCGGTCTGCAATGCCCTTCGGTATTGGTAGGATCTCCGCTAAATGGGGCAGTCGTGACGCTATGTGAACGTTAGTGTATGCCACACGCTGTATCATGTCAAAGGCTCTCAGTGAGTTGATTCGTATCGCGAGACGAACATTTTGCAGAAGCCGCCGAGAACTCGCCGCCGCTGACCGCCGTAGTGAACGGGTAAATGTGATCCCCAGACATCTCAGCGATTCCACCGTCTGAAACGGTCCCGGTATGTCTTCCAGACCCCGTCCAATGTGCATAATTTTGGATTTCGTCATGTTAATGACACTGCCTGCTGCCGTCCCGTAAGAGTCTAGATGTTCAACAGCCTGACGCACTTCATGACCTGATCTGACAAGAAGGATCAGGTCGTCCGCATATGCGCGACAAACGAAAGAGTTCTCATTAAGCGCTATCCCAGTAAGTGAGCGCCTCATAACACACATCAGCGGCTCAAGCGCTATCGCAAACAGCATCATGGAGAGTGGGCACCCTTGTCGGACGGAGCTGTTAATAGGAACCGAGCCCGCTTCCCGACCGTTTACAATCACCTTCGATGTAGCCCCTCGTATTAGCCTCATAATGATGGAGATGAAAACAGGTGGAATTTCCATTCGGCTCATGACTGACGCCAAGAAGTCATGGTTTATCCTGTCGAACGCACGATCGAAGTCCACAGATATCATCGCTGCTCGTATTTTACACGTTTCCGCAAGGGCGATAACGTCACGGTATTCACTTAACGCCGAGGAGATGTTGCTTCGCACCCCTAGGTAAGCCTGATCAGGGGATATTGTCCTGGATATCGCCAGCTTGAGACGAGACGCTAGTAGCCGTGCAAAAATTTTATAATCGGTGTTTAGCATAGTGAGAGGCCGATATTGATTAACACTGCGACTCCCCGCCATCTTCGGGATGGGAAGAAGAAAGCCCGTCACAAAATCCGACGGTAGGCGCATGTTCGGACTCATCGCCTCATTGTACATCGGCACCAACTGTGGCATCATCAAGTCCACGAATTCTCGATAAAACTCTAGCGTAATCCCATCTGGCCCCGGTGATTTATGGGCCGCTCCTTTTGTGAGTGCCACCTTAATATCGTCTTCTGTGAGTGGCTCCATAAGCGCTGCCTTATCCGTCTCTGTCAGAGTCGTTTGCAGATGTTTCAGTATCTCTTCCCCTACCTGACGGTCCGTCGGTGTACCGGCATAGAGATGGCGGAAATGCTCTAAAAATTCATTTGCAATGTCCTGTTGTGTTGTCAGTTGACGGCCATCTAAACCGTGGAGCACTGTTACCAATGCCCGGCGGTAACGCTTATGTTCCCGCGACACATGATGCATCGAGGTACGTTCCCCAGTGATGGGGTCAAGACATCTTGCCCGTATTGGGATGCCACCCAGTCGTCGTCGCGTGATCCATAGTATTTGTGCCTTGACATGATGAACTTCCGCATGACGTTCTGCAGACCGCACCTGGAAGGACAGCTCACGAAGCATGGTGTAATAATTATCAAGAGTGTCTCTCTGCCATCTCGTCTTATCCCGACCATACTGTATTAGAGCTCTTCTTATTGACGGCTTAGTGCACTCCAGCCACCATTGAAGCACGGAGGTATACGTTGGTAGACGGCGTTGACATGTGGCCCATACCTCCTCGACTCTCTGACGACATTCGGGGTCCGCCAAAAGGGACGAATTGAGCTTCCATGTCCCGCGGCTTCTCCACACACTTTGCCTAGGGAGTGACATGGTACAAATGTAAGCCAGATGATCAGTAAATGCCGCAGGCCATCGTTCCGCGTCGACCACCTTATCCTGTAGGCCAACCGAAACATATAATCGATCAAGTCTGCTCGCCGAGTGACTGGTAAAAAAAGTATATCCCTCACGGTTCCTATGAATCATGTCCCAGGTGTCGCTTAACTCCAGATCCCGGCATAGCACATGCAATTCACGACAGATATTGTAATGTGGTGTCTGGTCTTTTTGGGCTAAAACACAATTGAAGTCACCACCTATAATGAAATGATCGAATCTGCCGGTAAATAAGGGCACAATCTCTTCCGAATATCATCTCGCACGCGCCCGTCTGTTGCCTGTGCCGGAAGGGGCATAAACATTGAGAATGCGAATTCCATTAACAGTTATCGCCAGTCCTCGTGCCGACGGTAGATAAGCCAGGTCTCGGACCGGAATCCCGTCCCTGTCGTTGTTCGAGTGCGGCGAGGTGTGGGAGATGTATCCATGTACTTCCTGGAACTCAGGAATGTAAATTTCCTGCACCATTAGTATATCAACATCCGACGCGTATATCATGTCCCTATGCAACTGCTGTTTCACGGGCGATCTAATGGTATTTACATTCACTGTCTCTATTCTGTATACCTGGGGTCGAGTAGGTGTCATCTCCACATGATGTTAAAATGACAAAGTTTCACCGTGTCGATAGTCCCTTTGCACATCCGCCGAGGGTCGCCCGAGGAACGTGTCCCTGCGGCACTAGGTTTCGTGAGATGCGGACGGATGCAAGGCCCCACCAATAGAATGGTCCGCATCGGTGATTTCGTCGTCCTGCTCATACCAGCTGATACTATTGGTGTGCTCCAAATTTTCCTATGCGGCATTGATGTGTGACATCTGTTGTTCTTTCGCAGCTGTAGACTCCACCGCCGAATGGGTAGCAGGCCCCTGACCGGATGCGTCTTCTGAACGATATGACATCATTTCACTGTCCGAATTCATATGATCTGCGACATCCGAAGCTTGTGGTTCCATGTCAGACAGGTCCATAGTGTTAGACTCGTCTGGGCTCCCTAGAAGAGAAGGGAGCGTCTCCGTAGAGTTTAGTCGGCGCTTCTTGCGGCGCTTTGGCGAGCGTTGTTTGCGGGCCCTAACCTCGGCCTCTGGTCTTGGCGAATCTTGCATCTCCTGCGTTCCCGCCGCCGCCACAATGCCCTGGGGCCGTTCCACTTCAGCTTCCATGCCTATTGTGATGCTCTCATCCACTTTCTGCGCCACCTGTAGTGTCTGAGATTGGAGGTTGGTTGGAGCCATTCCTTCTTCAGTGGCGTCCGAAGGCGCCTCAATCAACTGCGGCGTCGGTTCGATGGTGCGCTCCGACCTCGGCGTCACCTCCCCGCGAAGTGCCGTCAGGTAAGTCATCGGCAGTGACGTTGGTGTAGTCGGATTCTGGAAGTCTCCGCTGGGGAGTTGCACGAGTCTCTTCTGCATACACGCTGATCGAAGATGTCCTTCACCACCACACCCGGAGCATGTCCGGGGCTGTCCATCATAGATGACAATAGCTCTACAGCCGCCGATGTTTATGTACGATGGCACATGTTTCGTAAGGGCAATTCGCACCTGTCGGACACCATTGTGCACTTGATACGTGCTAAAACTTGCCCAACGTTCGGCCGTATGACTAATAACTCTGCCATATGGCTGGAGTGATTCAGTGACCAATGATTCGGGTACCTCGAAAGGCAGCTCGAAGATTCGAATCGTACGCACGCCCAGGCCCGAATGAGCGACTAAAACGTCGCCAATATGACCATCGGAGTGTCGGAACTGGAATCCTCGTTTGGCGGCTTCAATGATCCTATCACATGCTGCGTCGTCAATCATCTTTACGTAAAGAGTGCTGCTCACGATTGATAAATGAATTCCAATAATCTCCGTGTAATTAAGATGCACTTCGTCCCTCAAGAAACGTTCGATTTCGAAAGCCTTCGGTCTTGCATACTCGTTACAGAAAGTGAACTGTATCGTGGTTTTTCGGAAATTGTGTGCCATTGCGTTCGATTCAAACAGTAACACACGCGAGTGACGACGGTGTAAACACCGCTTCTTCCGCGAACGTTCGCAGCCGAGACGTAAACAAGTCCGAGCTGCTCCGCGGCGAAAGGAGGACTGCCAACTGAGCTACCGAGGCACGACTCACGCCCGGTACTCACAGATTTACTTCTGCCAGTACCTCGTCTCCTACCTTCCAAACTTTACAGAAGCTCTCCTGCGAACCTTGCAGAACTAGCACTCCTGAAAGAAAGGATATTGCGGAGACATGGCTTAGCCACAGCCTGGGGGATGTTTGGTAGAGCACTTGCCCGCGAAAGGCAAGGTCCCGAGTTCGAGTCTCGGTCGGGCACACAGTTTTAATCTGCCATGAAGTTTCATATCAGCGCACACTCCGCTGCAGAGTGAAAATCTCATTCTGGAAAATATCCCCCAGGCTGTGGCTAAGCCATGTCTCCGCAATATCCTTTCTTTCAGGAGTGCTAGTTCTGCAAGGTTCGCAGGAGAGCTTCTGTAAAGTTTGGAAGGTAGGAGACGAGGTACTGGCAGAAGTACAGCTATGAGTACCGGGCGTGAGTCGTGCCTCGGTAGCTCAGTTGGTAGAGCACTGGCCCGCGAAAGGCAAAGGTCCGGAGTTCGAGTCTCGGTCGGGCACACTGTTTTAATCTGCCAGGAAGTTTCTGATAAGGTTGTGCTGATTTCAGCCTAATTCATTTAACGATATGCAAGCCTGGATTGCCCTTACTTCGTCCTGTTCTATGCGCTCCCTAAGACCTAACGTACCTCTGATACGACTACCATTTCCTGGGCATTCTTTCGACTGGGACTGTTCTTGGGCCACTTCTAACTGATGTGTTACTGGTTACGTCGCACCTTTGTCTTTCATTGTTGGCGGTAGTATATTGAGATTATTGATTTTATTTAGTGTGAGGCTTCGTAATTTTTCAGACTTCATTCTGACTTAATGAAGCAACCCTAGCAAAATGCAAAATAACAAAAAATGACTCTGAGCACTATGCGACTTAACTTCTGAGGTCATGAGTCGCCTAGAACGTAGAACTAATTAAACCTAACTAACCTAAGGACATCACACACATCCATGCCCGAGGCAGGATTCGAACCTGCGACCGTAGCGGTCCCTCGGTTCCAGACTGTAGCGCCTAGAACCGCTCGACCACTCGGGCCGGCGCAAAATAACAAATGAAAACATCAGGCAAGGCCAAATCCTAACGATCGGACTCTTCCGCCAATCATCATACACGGTTGCCAACTGTTGCAGTGGACGTCCACCGCAGCTGATGTTCAGAGATCACCTGCAAGAATCAGTGCTGATCGTTGTACCGCGGCGGACGCTGCTTATCACAAAATCAAATACGTATCAGCTCTTCATTTATCAATGATTGAATGTTTCATGGAGTGGTTAGGGTAAATGACGTAGGTTGCAGACGGCCTTCTGCGAACATAACGTGTGACTGCTGAATGATATTTGTCTCATTCTCCTGAAGCAGCCGAGAAATTTAGTGTACGTTGGATGTACTTTGGAGCTGTTTTTCCTGCTTCTGGTCGTATCATTAGCATTTATCGACGGCAAAAATAACGTGGCTCTTTATGAAGCGTTTTAAGCAATAGCAAGCATTGTTCCTACAATGCTGCATAGTTCTGGAATCACACGTTTCCTCTATGTGCCTGCCAATGCTCCTGTCTATGAAGTAAATGCGTATTGGCAGACTATTTGGTGGCATCGATAGACTGGGCTGTTCGTAGACCCGACGTGAGCAGCTATTTATTAATTTTTTGATGAGCTACAACTGCGATCATGTGCCACATCCAATCGTCCAAAGCGATGGACATATCTTTCCACTAAATTTCAGGATCAATGAAATATACTTCGTTTTCAGTTTCCAAAAACACTTTGGAAATACTTTCCGAGCGATTGAACAGTTTGCTATTAGGAAGGTAAGATACCCGCTGTTATTTATTTGAGAGACCAGAAATAATGCTGGTAAACAGTTCGAGGTGATAGTATGATCATTGGTACGCCCTACTGCTGTAGGAGGAGCTAAATCAAAAGAACGACCAATATATAAACAAAGTAAAAGCTCTGCAGTGATAATGAGACGCCTCAGTACGTCTCTACAAGGAACTCCTGGAGAAATGGGGATTGAACATCATTCGTTAATGCACGTTTGAATTACAGTTTAGTAAGCTTATAAAATTGCATATAAATCAGCAAACTTAAAACGATTGCCCCTAAAAAAAAGTATAGTTACCAGTTTCCAAATTAAGAGCACTGCGGGGCAAAGACTTAGGTATGACGCAATTTACTAAATATTCCTTACTACAGTGAGCAGTGGAGAGTAAAATTACACAATCTTTATGGTATAGGAATTAAATAAAAGCAATCAAATCTTAAAAGCTTTTAGCAGAGCGTGAAATAATGTTCACAAGCTCACAGTAACACCAAGCTGAATCTTAACTGGGCGTATGTTGTGACAATTAAATCAGTTTAAAGAGTGTTTTAAGAAAAGACGTATGCAACAATTGTAATAATAAATTAGAAAATGAAACTTGTGCGTATACTACGACTATAATGACAAATCTGAAGGTGAAATCTTTACAAAATGTTCGGTATTGCAAGCGTGTCGCACTAAGTGGTAGAACCCGTAACACTCCACAAGAACGCTGCCCAGCAGTCCAAATCAATCATTGCCAAATAATACTCAAGATTATTATTACAAAAAACACAATAATATTAACATGCGTACTATAAAGTGGCAACAAATAGCTCAATCACACACTCTGGGGATTATATTTAGGGACTGGCAGTACCCCTTCCTTCACATCACTCTGTTTTACAATATAAGAAAGGATGTATAAAAAGAAATTTCTGGTAACAGGTGATATGACAGAGCTACAATAAGTTAGTATAAATTTTCTTCATTTACAAGAAGCAGATATTTTTTTGGTTGCAAGACCCGCACTACCGGTTTTAAAAAGACAATTCCATTAATAGTAAGAGATACTAGGCTGGGTCAACTCCTTACGACTCTCGACAAGAACACAGATGCATTATTAAGCGTCAAACCAAACGTTACGCTTTTCACAACGGCAAAATTTACTGAAAGTCAAATTGTGTGTCCTTATCCACTTGTTTACACTGAATGACTAACGCAATAAACAATAATCATGTCATCAGAAGGAAGCTTTATAACTGGTGGCTGAACACTGTCAACAAATCAAATGATTTAAATATCAATATGGATAATCAGAAAGGTGGGAGGAGTATATAGAGGGTCTATACAATGTACTTCAGGGCAATGTTATAGAAATGGAAGAGGATGTAGATGAAGATGAAATGGGAGATATCATACTGCGTGAAGAGTTTGATAGAGCACTGAAAGACCTAAATCGAAACATGGCTCCGGGAGTAGACAACATTCCATTAGAACTACTGACAGCCTTGGGAGAGCCAGTCCTGACAAAACTCTACCATCTGGTGAGCAAAATGTATGAGCCAGGCGAAATACCCTCAGACTTCAAGAAGAATATAATAATTCCAATCCCAAAGAAAGCAGGTGTTGACAGATGTGAAAATTAATAAGTCACGGCTGCAAAATACTAACGCGAATTCTTTACAGACGAATGGAAAAACTGGTAGAAGCCGACCACGGAGAAGATCAGTTTGGATTCCGTAGAAATATGGGGACACGTGAGGCAATACTGACCCTACGACTTATTTTAGAAGCTAGATTAAGAAAAGGCAAACCTACGTTTCTAGCATTTGTGGACTTAGAGAAAGCTTTTCACAATGTTGACTGGAATACTCTCTTTCAAATTCTGAAGGTGGCAGGGGTAAAATACAGGGAGCGAAAGGCCATTTACACTTTGTACAGAAAGCAGATGGCAGTTATAAGAGTCGAGGGACATGAAAGGGAAGCAGTGGTTGGGAAGGGAGTGAGACAGCGTTGTTCAATCTGTATACTGAGCAAGCAGTAAAGGAAACAAAAGAAAAGTTTGGAGTAGGTATTTAAATCCATGGAGAAGAAATAAAAACTTTAAGGTTCGCTGATGACGTTGTAATTCTGTCAGAGACAGCAAAGGACTTGAAAGAGCAATTGAACGGAATGGACAATGTCCTGAAAGGAGGATATAAGAGGAACATCAACAAAAGCAAAACGAGGATAATGGAATGCAGTCGAATTAAGTCGGGTGATGCTGAGGGAATTAGATTAGGAAATGAGACACTTAAAGTAGTAAAGGAGTTTTGCAATTTGGGGAGAAAAATAACTGATGATGGTCGAAGTAGAGATGATATAAAATGAAGACTGTCAATGGCAAGGAAAGTGTTTCTGAAGAAGAGAAGTTTGTTAACATCGAGTACAGAATTAAGTGTTAGGATGCCGTTTCTGAAAGTATTTGTATGGAGTGTAGCCATGTATGGAAGTGAAACATGGACTATAAATAGTTTAGACAAGAAGAGAATAGAAGCTTTCGAAATGTGGTGCTACAGAAGAATGCTGAAGATTAGATGGGTAGATCACGTAACTAATGAGGAGGTACTGAATAGGATTGGGGAGAAGAGGATTTTGTGGCACAACTTGACTAGAAGAAGGGGTCGGTTGGTAGGACATGCTCTGAGGCACCAAGGGATCACAAATTTAGCATTGGAGGGCAGCGTGGAGGGCAAAAATCGTAGAGGGACACCAAGAGATGAATACTCTAAGCAGATTCAGAAGGATGTAGGCTGCAGTACGTACTGGAAGATGAAGAAGCTTGCACAGGATAGAGTAGCATGGAGAGCTGCATCAAACCAGTCTCAGGACTGAAGACCAGCTGAACGGACAGTATCTTGAAAGGATATAACATGAACATTAAGAAAAGCAAAGGATAGTTAATGGAATTTAGTCAAATCAAATCGTACGGAGCTGAAAAAATTATATTAGGAAACGAGACACTTAAAATAAAGCTGAGTTATGCTATCTCGAAATGGATAGTCAGCGCTTATCGACTTCTTTCAGAGGTCCGCCCAGTTACCGAACATTGCTCTACTTGGCGCACCTGACAAGACGCTCTGCTGTTGTAACGTGTCGTAGCTGTAGTGACAACAACGCTGGTGCGCTGCTAAATTTAACCAACAACTTCAAGATTCTCACCAGGAATTAACGGAGAGACGTAAACACGGAGACTGCGGACCCATGGCGGCACGTAGAGTAGATCTCTGCCACATTTGGTGGTTTGCAGCGCCAGTCCTTTGGCCGCGGTGGAAAAGGACCCTCTTCCCGAGATACCACCAGCTACAGCGGAACGCGATCCACACGCCCGCCGTCGGAAAGCACAGCTGCAATCCTGGACCGCCATGTGCTCCGCTCACCCCACTAGCTTGTCAGCTAAGCACCACCTGCGGACTGTCTGCGAGAGTCAGAGAGACAGGGAGAGAGAGAGAGAGAGAGAGAGAGAGAGAGAGAGAGAGAGAGCTCGCCTGACACCTCTTAGAAGCCACCCTCTTCGCCAAGATAAGCGCACACGAAAGCGTGGCGCGATAGGTCTATTCGCAACACGGCTCAGAAACTACTACAGTGGGCAGATGACATGCAAGCCAACGACACTGCAGTGTTTCTAAGGTTAATCCTAGATACAGCAGCGATATGGACTCCACACATTCTAACCGTAGAGGAAATACGCAGCAACAGGTGCGCCCTCCTGCGACTATTAAGGGCGGAGCGAATGAAACCAATAAGAATAAGCTCCTAAATTTGTGGAAGATCTCCCACTGAATATGCAGCAACAGTGCAGATTTCGAACAAAACAGTCGCTGAAAGTCATGCCTCACCAAAGAACGAAGTTTTACATATCTGTAAGGTTCGAACGAAGGATGAGCAAACACACCGATTTCTTCCTTAAAAAGACCCAGTATACACTTTAGAGCATAAGACTGCAACTAAGAAAAATAAATAATTAAAATTCTCAGCATAAAACTTTTGGAAAACGAACCACCAGAATTTAACTGTGCGCAGTATGACTACACTACTGGTCATTAAAATTGCTACACCGCGAAGATGACGTGCTACAGACGCGAAATTTAACCGACAGGAAGAAGATGTTGTGATACGCAAATGATTAGTTTTTCAGAGCATTCACACAAGGTTGGCACCGGTGGCGACACCTACAACATACTGACAAGAGGACAGTTTCCAACCGATTTCTCATACACAAACAGCAGTTGATTGGCGTTGCCTGGTGAAACGTTGTTGCGATGCCTCGTGTAAGGAGAAGAAATGCGTACCATCACGTTTCCGACTTCGAAAAAGGTCAGATTGTAGCCTATCGCGATTGCGGTTTATCGTATCGCGACATTGCTGCTCGCGTTGGTCGAGATCCAATGACTGTTAGCAGAATATGTAATCGGTGGGTCCAGAAGGGTAATACGGAACGCCGTGCTATATCCCAACGGCCTCGTATCACTAGCAGTCGAGATGACAGGCATCTTATCCGCATGGCTGTAACGGATCGTGCAGCCACGTCTCGATCCGTGAGTCAACAGATGCGGACGTTTGCAAGACAACAACCATCTGCACGAACAGTTCGGCGACGTTTGCAGCAGCATGGACTATCAGCTCGGAGACCATGGCTGCGGTTACCCTTGACTCTGCATCACAGACAGGAGCGCCTGCGCTGGTGTACTCAGCGACGAACCTGGGTGCACGAATGGCAAAACGTCATTTTTTCGGATGAATCCAGGTGCTGTTTACAGCATCACGATGGTCGCATCCGTGTTTGGTGACATCGCTGTGAACGCACATTGGAAGCGTGTATTCGTCATCGCCATAGTGGCGTATCACCCGGCGTGACGGTTTGGGGTGCCATTGGTTACACGTCTCGGTCACCTCTTGTTCGCACTGACGGCACTTTGAATACTGGACGTTACATTTCAGATGTATTACGACCCGTGGCTCTACCCTTCATTCGATCCCTGCGAAACCCTACATTCCAGGAGGATAATGCACGACCGCATGTTGCAGGTCCTGTACGGGCCGTTCTGGATACAGAAAATGTTCGACTGCTGCCCTGGCCAGCACATTCTCCAGATCTCTCACCAATTGAAAACGTCTGGTCAATGGTGGCCGAGCAACTGGGTCGACACAATACGCCAGTCATTACGCTTGATGAACTGTGGCATCGTGTTGAAGCTGCTTGGGCAGCTGTACCTGTACACGCCATCCAAGCTCTGTTTGACGCAATGCCCAAGAGTATCAAGGCCGTTATTACGGCCAGAGGTGGTTGATCTGGGTACTAATTTCTCAGGATCTATGCACCCAAATTGCATGATAATGTAATCACATGTCAGTTGTAGTATAATACATTTGTCCAATGAATACCCGTTAATCATCTGCATTTCTTTTTGGTGTAGCAATTTTAATGGCCAGCAGTGTATGTCCGTTCACCAAAAATCATTTATGAATGTATGAATATTACAGAGGAAAACACGCCCTGGAATGGAATTAACCAAACAAGGCTACACAAATACTTAAAAGAAGAAACAAGATGACACGGAATACCTGTAAAGGGTGTCTAAGGAAGAATGGTGAATGTTCAGGGATATTGCAGTTACGATAATTCAAGGCAAAAACTTCAATAAACGCGCGCACTAAAATGCATACCTTAAGAGCTGTGAGCACTTCCTCATCTTCAGTACTGTGAAACAAATCTCTTCTATTGCATGCTCCTTATTTTTCATATTTTGTTAGGTGGTAGTATGGACCAAAACAAGAAAAAAAAATGTTCTGTTAAGATGGGATTCTAAAGTGCTATGAGCACACGCTTGTCTTCGCTGCTGTGAGATACACCTCATCTACTGACCAATGTTTATAGCTCTTAAGGTATCCATTTTACAGCCCTCGTTCACTATACGTTTTGCTTCAAATGATCGTTACTGTCATATCTCTGAATAATGGCCATTCCTCCTGAGTATAAGATAAAAATGGATGTATGTGCGTTCGACATCTCCTCCCAAACCACTAGATCATTTAACTTGCCATCTGGACAGAGCCCTGTGAGGATAAGATCCGCTTACCTCAGAAAGGAGTGAGAGCGAGTGTGAGGGTGAAGTACAAGTGTAACTAAATGAGCGAAAACACCCAGGCTATATTCATCTAGAACTTACTTAATGATTCACAACAAACTTTACACATAATCTTAAACCCTTACGAACCTTTTTCTCGCTGACATCCTCCACAAAACGACGAAAGAAAAAATGTTTATCGCTTATTATATTTTTCACTGTTCAAGCAGAAAAAGTGCCTCACCAGGCATGACGTTTTAATTTATTATTTCTTAACTATTAACTCCATTTGTAACACATTTTTGTCGATAGCATCGACATATACCACTAAATGCACCTGCATCAGTATATCAACGTACGACACATATTTCAGGAGAACTGGGCTCAGAAGCACTGAGATGCGGGAAAAACTAGATTATCTTGATAGAGTGCAAACTGCCCAGACTTTTTTCATCCAGTGTTTGATAATGAGAACAGTTATTGACTTACAACAAACTTTGAACATAATTTAATCGGTCTTCCAAACAGTTTTTCGTCTACATACTAGACGTCTAATATTTATCACATTAACTCATTTGTAAACTAATTAGAAGTTCGAAGCTCTTTTACTCAAGAAAATTGGATTCTTTAGAGAATGCGGAGTTTCTTCTTAAGGGGCAGCCGCAACTGTACAAGTACCCTTCTGAAAAAGTAAAGAAAAGTAGTTGCTTAATCTACAATATTTTATTGGGTACACGATCAGTGTCGAAATATTTACAGTTTCATCATCTGGTGTAAAAAAAAAAAAAAAAAAATAAGTTATTTAATCACATGAAGTCCTTCTCAACCCAATGTTGTCTGGAACCATAGGTTCATTGTCAAAAGAGAAAAAAGGACAAAAATTCCGTAACGGTCCCCCCACCCATGTTCTGCGACCGGGAATACAAACATGAAACCTATGTAACACAAAGATTTCCTGTTTTTGTTCCCAGTTGCGCAGGATTGGGCGGATGGGGGTGGAAAAGGCGGGACTGTTATGGAATTTTTTCCCCTTTTACTCTTTTGACACGGAACCTATGGTTCCATGACAACACTAGGGTCAGGAGGACTTCAGGTAATTAAATGATTTCATTTTTTACACCAGATGATGGAACTTTAATTGTCCTGCGTTTTTCTTCATTTTTCATTCTGAAGTTTACTATCTGGAAAGAAGCATAATAGACCATCGGGGTGGCAATGAAAAGTGGATGACAATGAAGCTTAATACCGAAATACATGGCGTAATTTCTATCAAATTTGTTAGGTACACGACATATTCTTTGCATAAAAATACTGTGGGATTAAGATTCCCCGATACAGCTAGGGGAGGGTGTGTTGTATATGAGAAGCGTTGATGTAAAAATGTTCTTAAACGGCCCACTGCTATTTATTTCCTGTATTTAGGTAACATCAAATACTTTTAAAGGTATGATGTGGGTCTCTTATTTATGCTGTCCAGTGTGTCAACCAGGTCACGAGAATGACCACTGAAGCGAGACAGTAATTTTATTAACATGTTTCTGGACTAACATCGAGGCACAAGGCTGAATACCACAGGTAAGGAAGTAGTGGACAGAAAGATGTGGGATAAGCAGACGGACAGAGATGGGGGCAGAGGAGATGAATGGGGAGGAGAGGATATGGAAAGACCGACAGGAACGGAGCAGATGAACGAGAGAGCAAGAAGGGATGGAGAGAGGGGAATGAAGAGGAGTGGGATGAGACAGGAACGGAAAGGGAAGGTGGATAGAGAAAGGGGAGGGGGAGGTGGACAGAGACAGGTTGACGCATAGAGAGAGGGGAGAAGAGGTGGATAGAGAAACAGGGAGGAGGTGAAGGAGAGTGAGAGAGGAGAGGGAGAGATGGACAGAGACACAGGGGAGAAGGAAATGGTCAAAGAGACGGGGAAGAGGAGGTGGATAGAGCGAGGAGAGAGAAAGACTATTAAAGTGAAATAAATAAATTCCTGGCAACGCGAGGACACAGCCTATTGTACACACAGTACGCCACTTGCTGAGGTTTTAAAGAGGCTTCCCTCACCACTAGGGTAACTCGCAACGTCGATTCATACCCACCCAAGCAGGAAAATGAAGAAGCGGATGGATTGACTAAATGCATATATTCAGTATATCTAAATAAAATGATCCAAAGCAATATAATGCAAGAGAAGCTAAGGCACCAAAGGGCAATGAGCCCATCACATGTCCATTCTATCCCTTACGGGAAGAGAATGAAAGAAAATAGAAATAGTGCGTGAAGACGAAGTATGTTTGCTGTATCAGGAAACGGAAACAGGAATAGGACATCTCGTAGCAACGCCCATCGGCGCACCCGGCGTGAAACGCGACTCATCATACACTGACGAGAAGAAACACCAAGAAGGAGTTATATGACATTGGTAGGCGTGTTTCTACGTCTGAAAGATGACTGCAATTCAAACTTCGCGCCAGAATGGCGTTAGTAGTGCTGCTATGAGGATGCAAATCAAGATTGCTTGAAGTACAAGCTGTAACGGTCGTGGGCGTTATTCTGAAATTGGACGTGGAGAGTTGATGTGAGTCAAGAGTGCCTTTAACGCGACAACAACGCCATTGTTAACACCTGACTGAGCTTGAACGAGGTAGTATAATTGGGCTACGAGAAATTGCATCTTCCTTCTCCGATACCTCAGAAATATTTAACAGCAATGTAGCCACTGTACATCATTGCTGGCCTCAGTTGTCATGAAGTGTACGCTCGCAAGAAGACCGGACTCCAGATGGCCAGTGGTACTACCGAGAGGGAAGACCATCGTGTTCGGCGCATAGCTCTGGCGCATAATACTGCATCTGCAGCAGCAATTTCAGCAGCAGGTGGCTCCACAATGACACAACGAACTGTTAAAAATAGATTACTTCAAGGAAGGCTACCGGCCAGATGCTCTGTACCGTGCGTTCCATAGACACCGCTGCACCGCCATTTGCGACTTCATGTGGTGTCAAGTGAGATCTCATTGGAGGACAGGGTGGAGGTGTGTTGTGCTATCTGGCGAAAGCCGGTTCTGTCTCGGTGGCAGTGACGGTCGTGTGTGGGTTAGAAGTAGACCAGTTGAGGGCTGCATCCATCCTCTCCGTGTGCTAGACGTACTGCGCCTACAGCTGGAGTTATGGTCTGCGGTGCCATTCCGTATGACAGTAGGAGCACTCTCCTGGTTAACCCACGCACCCTGACTGCAAATTTTTAACCTGGTGATTCGACGTGTCGTGCTGCCATTCATGAACAACATTCCAGGAGCTGTTTTCCAACAGGGTAACGCTCGCCCACATACCGCTGTTGTAACCCAACACGCTCTACAGAGCCGACATGCTGCCATGGCCTGCTCGATCACCTAATTCGTCTCCAATCGACCTCGTATGGGACATCATCTGACGAAAACTATAGCGTTGGTGTATTGACCGACCAAGTGCAACAAGCACGGAAGTCAATCCCACAAACTGACATTGGGCACTTGTAAAATATAATGAATAAGTGTTTGAATGCGTGATTTCTACGGTGTGAAGGTGACGTCGGCTACTAATGCACTTACTTATGCTATGACTTATCTCGCGCTTACAGTAACCTGTGACCTTGCAACGTTAATCACTTAAATATGTTCCCTAAATAAATGTATTCCCAAAATTTCATTACTCTACATTAGTTATTTTTTGGTGTTACCGTCATTTTTTCGTTAGTGTAGATTACCACTTCCCGTTCTCAAAGTACCACTGGAGTAAAACGATGCTGCACATTTCCTTTCTTTCCCTTCGTACCCTATGGCCTTTGATAATTCCATGATTAGAAACTATTACCATCCCACTTTGTTGACATTACGAGGTACTAGCGTCTTTAAGCACATATTTTTGTGACAACTATTGACTACCGTTGTCAGTTTTACTGCCTTTTCACGTAATTTCTATTCGTTTGGGAAAATAAGTTGGACTTTAACATCACATCTACATGAAACTGACTTCTTTGCAATTCGCATTTATGTGTCTGACAGAGGAGAGAGATAGCGCTCAGCAGAAAAAGTGAATAAGATATCAAATATTTTCTCTGGAACTATCCTGACTTAAATCTGAAATCAATTACGGAAACCTCGATAAACCAAATGTGGATATCTGAACTGGAATTTGAAGCTCGTCCTGCTGAATGTGATTTCAGTGACTTCTTCGTAACGATATCTCGTTTTCTCTTGATTCAGAATTGCTTTTTGGAACTACCGTACTTAATATAACACCACTTGTGCGTACATATCGACGCTGAAGAGAAATCGATAGTGGTACTACCGAGAGGGAAGACCATCGTGTTCGGCACATGGCACATGGACCGTTGATTAAAATTGTTACAGTCGTCGATTAAAATCACATCACTATCCTGTCATTCGAACTCATGTTTTTCATTTTTTACGGGAAGAGCGAAGTGACGCAACTGCAAAGACAGGTCTACGTCATCACCTACATGATTACTCTATAATTATCAGTTAAGTGCTTTGCAGAGGGTTCATCGAATCGCCGTCAGACTATTTGTCTACCTTTCCACAAACTTGCTGGGAAGACGAACACTAATATTTCTGTGTGAGCTCTTATTACTCTTATTTTATTACGTGGATCATTTCTTCTTATGTATGTGGGCGCAGAGTGGATATTTTCACTTTCGCCTTAGTATTATGGAGGAGCGGATAGAGGTTTAGGGCACTCTCTTGTCCTAGGGGTGGAAAATTGCCCCTAAAGGCGGAAGAATCAGCAATGATCAACGACATGAGGATGCAGAAGGCAATGGAAACCACTGCATTAAAGACACGTAACGTGAATCCACTGGACATGTGGCCTGTATTTGAAGAAGTGTCATGATGATCTCTCCATTGGCAAAAGATTCCGGAATAGTCCCCCATTCGGATCTCCGGGAGGGGACTGCCAAGGGGGAGGTTACCATGAGAAAGAGACTGAATAATCAACGAAAGGATAACGTTCTACGAGTCGGGACGTGGAATGTCAGAAGCTTGAACGTGGTAGGGAAACTAGAAAATCTGAAAAGGGAAATGCAAAGGCTCAATCTAGATATAGTAGGGGTCAGTGAAGTGAAGTGGAAGGAAGACAAGGATTTCTGGTCAGATGAGTATCAGGTAATATCAACAGCAGCAGAAAATGGTATAACAGGTGTAGGATTCGTTATGAATAGGAAGGTAGGGCAGAGGGTGTGTTACTGTGAACAGTTCAGTGACCGGGTTGTTCTCATCAGAATCGACAGCAGACCAACACCGACAACGATAGTTCAGGTATACATGCCGACGTCGCAAGCTGAAGATGAACAGATAGAGAAAGTGTATGAGGATATTGAAAGGGTAATGCAGTATGTAAAGGGGGACGAAAATCTAATAGTCATGGGCGACTGGAATGCAGTTGTAGGGGAAGGAGTAGAAGAAAAGGTTACAGGAGAATATGGGCTTGGGACAAGGAATGAAAGAGGAGAAAGACTAATTGAGTTCTGTAACAAGTTTCAGCTAGTAATAGCGAATACCCTGTTCAAGAATCACAAGAGGAGGAGGTATATTTGGAAAAGGCCGGGAGATACGGGAAGATTTAAATTAGATTACATCACCGTCAGACAGAGATTCCGAAATCAGATACTGGATTGTAAGGCCTACCCAGGAGCAGATATAGACTCAGATCACAATATAGTAGTGTTGAAGAGTAGGCTGAAGTTCAAGACATTAGTCAGGAAGAATCAATACGCAAAGAAGTGGGACACGGAAGTACTAAGGAATGACGAGATACGCTTGAAGTTTTCTAACGGTATAGATACAGCAATAAGGAATAGCGCAGTAGGCAGTACAGTCGAAGAGGAATGGACATCTCTAAAAGGGGCCATCACAGAAGTTGGGAAGGAAAACATAGGTACAAAGAAGGTAGCTGCGAAGAAACCATGGGTAACATAAGAAATACTTCAGTTGATTGATGAAAGGAGGAAGTACAAACATGTTTCGGGAAAATCAGGAATACAGAAATACAAGTCGCTGAGGAATGAAATAAATAGGAAGTGCAGGGAAGCTAAGATGAAATGGCTGCAGGAAAAATGTGAAGACATCGAAAAAGATATGATTGTCGGAAGGACAGACTCAGCATACAGGAAAGTCAAAACAACCTTTGGTGACATTAAAAGCAATGGTGGTAACATTAAGAGTGCAACGGGAATTCCACTGTTAAATGCAGAGGAGAGAGCAGATAGGTGGAAAGAATACACTGAAAGCCTCTATGAGGGTGAGGATTTGTCTGATGTGATAGAAGAAGAAACAGGAGTCGATTTAGAAGAGATAGGGGATCCAGTATTAGAATCGGAATTTAAAAGAGATTTGGAGGACTTACGGTCAAATAAATCAGAAGGGATAGATAACATTCCACCAGAATTTCTAAAATAATTGGGGGAAGTGGCAACAAAACGACTATTCACGTTTGTGTGTAGAATATATGAGTCTGGCGATATACCATCTGACTTTCGGAAAAGCATCATCCACACAATTCCGAAGACGGCAAGAGCTGACAAGTGCGAGAATTATCGCACAATCAGCTTAACAGCTCATGCATCGAAGCTGCTTACAAGAATAATATACAGAAGAATGGAAAAGAACATTGAGAATGCGCTAGGTGACGACCAGTTTGGCTTTAGGAAAAGTAAAGGGTCGAGAGAGGCAATTCTGACGTTACGGCTAATAATGGAAGCAAGGCTAAAGAAAAATCAAGACAGTTTCGATGGATTTGTCGACCTGGAAAAAGCGTTCGACAATATAAAATGGTGCAAGCAATTCGAGATTCTGAAAAAAGTAGGGGTAAGCTATAGGGAGAGACGGGTCATATACAATATGTACAACAACCAAGAGGGAATAATAAGAGTGGACGATCAAGAACGAAGTGCTCGTATTAAGAAGGGTGTAAGACAAGGCTGTAGCCTTTCGCCCCTACTCTTCAATCTGTACATCGAGGAAGCAATGATGGAAATAAAAGAAGGGTTCTGGAGTGGAATTAAAATGCAAGGTGAAAGGATATCAATGATACGATTCGCTGATGACATTGCTATCCTGAGTGAAAGTGAAGAAGAATTAAATGATCTGCTGAACGGAATGAACAGTCTAATGAGTACACAGTATGGTTTGAGAGTAAATCGGAGAAGACGAAGGTAATGAGAAGTAGTAGAAATGAGAACAGCGAGAAACTTAACATCAGGATTGATGGTCACGAAGTCAATGGAGTTAAGGAATTCTGCTATCTAGGCAGTAAAATAACCAATGACGGACGGAGCACGAAGGTCATCAAAAGCAGACTCGCTATGGCAAAAAAGGCATTTCTGGCCAAGAGAAGTCTACTAATATCAAATACCGGCCTTAATTTGAGGAAGAAATTTCTGAGGATGTACGTCTGGAGTACAGCATTGTATGGTAGTGAAACGTGGACTGTGGGAAAACCGGAACAGAAGAGAATCGAAGGATTTGAGATGTGGTGCTATAGACGAATGTTGAAAATTAGGTGGACTGATAAGGTAAGGAATGAGGAGGTTCTACGCTGAATCGGAGAGGAAAGGAATATGTGGAAAACACTGATAAGGAGAAGGGACAGGATGATTGGACATCTGCTAAGATATGAGGGAATGACTTCCATGGTACCAGAGGGAGCTGTCGAGGGCAAAAACTGTAGAGGAAGACAGAGATATGAATATGTCAAGCAAATAATTGAGGACGTAGGTTGCAAGTGCTACTCTGAGATGAAGAGGTTAACACAGGAAAGGAATTCGTGGCGTGCCGCATCAAACCAGTCAGTAGACTGATGACGAAAAAAAAGTTCAAGTCCCCATCTAGTCATACCATGGTTTTCCTAAGACACATGGGGCAAATAATCGGATGTTCCTTACAAAAAAGGCTGCAGGCGATTTCTCTCTCAGTCTTTCTCCAATTCGAATTGAGAGTCTACTTCTACTGCACTCACTGCCAACATGTCGTTAAGCCTCTTTCCTCTTCTCGTTTCAGTTCCGTAGTTTTTTGTCACGGAAATCGTTTCTTTTTTATTTTTCTGTTAAGCTTCTGAAAAATTCTTTGAAAATCAGGCATTAGGAAGACTGGAAATGCTATTGAACTCAATTTGGCAGAAAATTTTATTCTTCAGACGAGTAACTATACTGCGAATAAATGCTGACAAATGCTACAGTGTGCAACGCGTACTGTTGACAAAAGGTCCTGACCAGTGATTCATATTGTCGTCAGATATTTAGAGTGTGACAGTGCTCCCGTTAATAACTGTGCATTACTCGGATGCGTATGTCTGCCTGAATTTATCGGATTTAAACACCCCGATGGACTTAGAGATTATTTTGCCGCAGTTCGTATTAGTTGCACGGATTAAGCCTGATTGCTCGCTAAGCAGCGATTACCTGCAATAATGAACAACATTTCACTTTATGGTTAATGGAGAAATAGTGCTTCGGACTTTAAATGTTTGCACGTGGTTTGAATAGTTTAATGTATGAGAAAGGAATTTTCCACGCAAGTTACCTGCACTTATGCTGTATAACCGGAATACACTGCTTTATTATTTGATTATCAACTTTTATTTTGAATTCGTATTGTTGTGAGGCTACAGTTCTCAGATAACGTATTTATTACAATGAACATTTATTTTATTTTCTTTATAATTATAATGTATATACCAACATTTCTCATACCAGGTGAATAATACATTCATTCGCTATCGGCATTTGACCGATGGATCTTTTCGTAAATATATTAGGGCACGTGCAACCCCCTCCAGCCCGCCACCCTTCCCCTGACACTAGGATGAACAAGTCTTACAGATTTACCCGCGCCCTCTTTAGGTTTCTAGTCCTGCCAACATGCAGATGCTGTTTAGATAGAGTAAAATTCCTGATTTAGTTGGAAGGTAATGTTAACAAATGACGGCATACGATTGGAAGCAGAGTAGCAAACATTCAGCAACGCTTTTTGAATCTCGCCTACAGTTCACTTTAGACCAGCGAAGGGAAGTAAATTCATTAGATTCCGACCTCAAAGCAAAGTACGTAAGTCTACAGAACTTGTGGACACTCATTTGGAGGTCAGCTTTTGCGTCGCTAAAAGTCAAAATTTAGCTACGGCTGTCCGCCGTGTCAGACCTTAAACGTAACATTCCTGTCCCATTTAAAATCTATCTTCTCTCTATAGGCTAAGAGTGGTAGAATGTGGCCCACAGCACTACCGAATCATTCCTAACACTTGGTTTAAGAACTATGAGAGAAAGTTGTTGATGCGGAAGAGACCTGGAGACACTGGAAGTTCTCATATTGATTACACAGGGTGTTAGGGATCATTGTTACTTTAAAACTTACCCACTTCTGTGTGTTAGTTGTATTTTCCTACGTGTCTAACAGTCTTCCCGTAACATGTCACATAATTTACGAGCTGATGTGTTCTGCATGGTCGTAGCGGCGCCGCTAAAGTGGATTACACCAGTCAGTATAGACTACCCGTTATGCATCCATGTCTCCACACTTCTGCACTTCACTACCAGATATATTGCGCAGGGGAAAATAAACATTAATGACTTGGTCTTGCCATGTGTACTTGGATGTACTAACGAACCTAAAAACATAATATTATTAATAGCTATAATTTTTAGTCTGCAAATCGAGTAAATACTGATGCAATGTTGTTCAGCACACTGTCCGCAGTAACCAATAAAAATACCTGCACTTTTACCCATGACACCGTGTACGCTGATAAGACAAAGGTGTCCGATCCATGATTTTTAAGGCTTTTCTTATCATCTGGAAAATATCAAGCATCGACCACGGAACTTGACGAAGCTTTTGGTCCTTCTCTGCATGTTCACCCTTCAATGCCACACATTGTTTCGCAACGTGGGTGACTGCAGAAACCTTGATTGTACAGGTCTGCATTTAGGCTGTTTGGGAAAAGTTTCACCTCAAAAATCACCACACCGTCATACTGTAGACTGCATGCCACGTAATGACTGGTTTGTATGAATGAAGAGGAAGATGTCAGTGGGTGCTGTGCAGAGAGAACATTGGGGGAGAGGCATAATTTCATAGCCAAAAGAAGCAGCATGTACGATCGTTCTGAGCAGAATAAGGTGGAATGTTGCTGTGGAGCAAAAACACTCTAGAATGAAGTTTTCCCTCAGCAGTGGAGTGTGCGCTGATATGAAACTTCCTAGAAGATTAAAACTGTGTGGCGGACCTAGACTCTAACTCGGTACCTTTGCTTTTCGCGAACAAGTTGTCTACCAAATGAGATAGCAAACCACGACTCACGAAGCATCCTCGCAACTTCACGTCCGCCAATACCTCGTCTCCTACCTTTCAAACTTCATAGAAATTCGCTTGTGGAACTTGGGGGGCTTGCATTCTTGCAAGGAAGGATATTGCAAAGACATGACTTGGGCACAGCAGGGGAATGTTTACAGAATGAAATGTTCACTCCGCAGCGGAGTGTGCGCGGCCGGAAGTAAATCTGTGAGGAGAGGTCGTGAGTTGTGGTTGGGTAGCTCAGTTGGGAGAGCACTTGCACTCGAAAAGCAAAGGTCCCGAGTTAGAATCTCTGTCTGGCACAAGTCTTATCTGAGAGGAGGTTTCAGAAACACTGTGTTCGAAACACTTCCCACTGCACTTTATCGTGACAGCCTCCCCCGATCTCGTCAGCAGATACCTGTAGTACGCTGTTGTGATAGTCTGCCGCTTGGGAGAAAATATTTTGCAGAACGCCATGGTAATAGCAGAAAACACTCAGTACCACCCTGCAAGTTGACTGTTGGGTCAGGCCTCTTTCGGTAGTGGTGAATCTACATGTTTTCTCTGGTTGGTTCGCTCCGTTGTCTCTGAATGTCATAACGGTGCACTCAGCACTCGTCTGTGTGAACTGGCACCTAAGGAAATCATCTGGGCTGGTCTGACAGCTGGACGTATCCACTGCTGCCTCGGTCCCGTGGGTGTTTTGCAAGAGTGTGGGCAGTTACGGAATCCAGTGGGTTCGTTTTGAAAATATAAAAGATGGCGAAATTTGATCCAGGACTGATTTCTCCACTATCGCCTCCATTGTAATACACTGGTCTTGCGTTTCCATGTTCTTTACAGAGAGATACTGGGCCACATCGTTCTCTGACAACCAGACACTAGAAGCGTCTTCAACTAACCACCCAGTCATATAATGGTACCGCACTGCTTCACCAATATAGGACTGTTGTAGAGTCCGCACGTCCTCCACCCCTTCCTATGAACCACGGACTTTGCCGAGGTGCCTGCGTACCTCACCACTACAGACAGCTGTACCATAGATGAAACCACAGTGGAGAGCTATCTGTGAAGATGCAAAGACAAAAGTGTGATTCCTGAAGAATGGCAGCAGCCTTTTCTGTAGCTACAGGTGCAGAACACAGGATGATTTAATAATCTGTGGTTGCAAAATCGGCCAACATGGTCCTGCTGTTCTGGTACTTCGAACGGCTGAAAAAATGGGGAAAGCTACACTCCTTTCCCGAGAGCATGCAGGTCTACTGTATAGTAAAATAATGATTCCATCCTTTTGGATAAAATATACCGGTGGTAAAATAGTCCCCCATCCGGATCTCCGGGCGAGGATTACTCAGGAGGACGCCGTCACCAGGAAAAGCTGCCACTCTACGAGTCGAAACAAGGTATGTGAGATCCCTTGATCGGGCAGGTAGATTGGAAAATTTAAAAAGGAAATGGACAGGCTGAAGTTAGGTGCAGTGGGAATTAGTGAATTTCGATGGAAGTAAGAACAGCACTTCTGGCCAGGTTATAAATACAAAATAAATTAGCAGTCATCCAGGGGTAGGTCTAATAGTCAATAAGAAAGTAGGAATGCACGTATGCTACAATGAGCAACGAACTGAACACATCATGCGAGCCAAGATATATACGGAGCTGACACTCACTACAGGTTATATACCAACTAGCAACGCAGAGAATGAAGTAACTGAAAAAAATTATGATGAGATAAAAGACGTAAGTTTAATTGTGATGGGGGACTGGAATTTGGTAGCAGAAAAGGGTTAAAAAGAAAAGAAGTAGGTGAAGGTGAACTGGGGAAAAGGAGCGAAAAAGGAAGCCGCAGGGTAGAATTTTGAACACAACGCAGTTTAATTAATTGGTTTAGTAACCATGAAAGAAGGATGTTTACGTGCAGGAGTCCTGGAGACACTGGAATGTTTCAGATTGATTATATAATAATAAGACAAAGAAACTGGAGCCAGAATTTAAACTGTAGACATGTCGAGGGCCAGATGTTGACTCCGAACAAAATTTATTCGTTATGGTTCAAAATTGAACAAAAATTGCGAAAGGTGAGATTTGGATAATTTTAAACAACCAAAGTTTTGAAGGGTAGATGATTAGACAGCGATTGATTGAATCTGTGGAAATGAATAGTGTACAAGACCAATGCGTAGCTTTGGTACATGAAATAGTGCAGCACCAGAGGATCAAACAGACAATCGTAATTGAAGATAGAAGAAAATACAAAAATGCATCAAATGAATAACAAAACCTCACATGGGAAACAAGTACTAAGCGAAGAATGGGAAGCCGAATGGTGGAATATGTAGAAAGGCTATGCAAGGGAAATGAAGGTAACATTTAAAAAAAAGTAATAGCAAGTAGATGAAAATAAGATGAAAAGTACTATACTGCGAGAAGAATTTGGCAGAGCACTGAAAGATCTGAGACGAAGAAAGACCCCTGGAGTAGAAGACATTCCCTGAGAACTATTGACGTCCTTGGGAGAGGCAGGCATGACAAATCTATTCCGTTTGATGTATAAAACGTATGAGACAGACGAAATGCCCTCAGAAGTCAAAACGAATGTAATAATTTTAAGCAGGAAGCAGTTGCTGATAGGTGTGAGTATTACCGAACTATTATTTTAATAAGTCATGATAGCAAAATACTAACATAAATTATTTACAGAAGAATGGAAGAAAAATTGTAGAAGCCGAGCACGGGGAAAATCAATTTAAAAAAAATGGTTCAAATGGCTCTGAGCACTATGGGACTTAACATCTAAGGTCATAAGTCCCCTAGAACTTAGATCTACTTAAACCTAACTAACCTAAGGACATCACACAACACCCAGCCATCACGAGGCAGAGAAAATCCCTGACCCCGCCGGGAATCGAACCCGGGAACCCGGGCGTGGGAAGCGAGAACGCTACCGCACGACCACAAGATGCGGGCGAAAATCAACTAGGTTTCCGGAGAAATGTAGTAACAAGCGAGACAATACTGACTCCACGACTTCACTTAGATGATAGGTTAAGGAAAGGCAGACCTACGTTTGTATGATTTGTAGACTTAGAGAAAACTTTTGACAATGTTCACCAAAGTACTCTCTTTGCAATTCAGAAAGTAGCAGTTGTAAAATACAGGGAGCGAAGGGCTATTTAAAACTTGTACAATACCAGAAGACGTTTATAACAGCTGAGGGTCACGAATGGAAAGCAGTGGTGGAAAAGGGACTGAAACAGGGTTCTAGCCTGTCATCCATGTTATTCAGTCAGTAGGCTGAACAATGTAAACCAAAGAAAAATTGGAGGAGTTAGAGTTCACGGAGAAGAAATGAGATCTTGAGGTTTGTCGATGATATTGTTGCTATACTGGGGACAGCAGTGGACTCTGAAGAGAAACTGAACGGAATGGACGGTGTCTTGAAAGGAGGATGTAAGATGTACATCAACAAAACAAAATAAGCGTAATGGAATTTAGTCGAAATAAATCATGCTATGTTGAGGGAATTAGATTAGGAAATGAAACATAAAAGCTGTAGGTGAGTTTTGCTGTTTGGACAGTAAAATACAGACGATGGTTGAAATAAAAAGTTGGCTGGAAACAGCAAGAAAAGCGTTTCTGAAGAAGAGAAACTTGTCAACGTCGAATTCCGGTTTAAATATCAGGAAGTCTTTTCTGATAGTATTTGTCTGGAGTGCATCCTTGTATGGAGGTGAAACGTGGATGATCTGCGTTGCGTATGTAAGCAGTGCCGTGAAACAAAACTTTAAACTTAGCTACATACGAAATTTTAAGTAATGAAAAGTAGTCTACTTAAACGTCAGAAGTAATTAATTATATACTCAGTGGAAACTATTTAAATGAAACTCAGTACTGAAGAACATTACGCAAGTTGCGTGACATGTAGTGCAATTCCTGACTTTTAATGCCCACAAAAATAAAATAGTACTCTACTCAGAAGAAAAAATATTTGTTTTAGATTACCTCCAATGTTCACTGTAAATTAATCTGCTTGCTTAGCACAACACCTAATAATTCTGACTGCGTACTATTTCCTCATGAGAACGTAAAGTGAGATCTATCCCGAAGTAAAAGTAACTTACCTCAGAATATTGTTTTGTATCTGGTGTACTGACGTTACCGGAAGCAAATAGAAATCAGCAGATGCAACAGTTAAGAAAAAAAAAAACTACTCACAACAAAATCGGTTTTTTGCAAGTCGGAAACAGTCTGTGGCTTCTTGTGGAGTATGGTACATTGCACACGCAACAAAATATTCAAAACTTTACGGGGAAAGATAGAGCAGGATTTTACTTTAAAGAAAATCGTTCTTAAAAGATCAAACTCTGATTATTGCCATAAAAGGCTGTGCATATAAGAAGACCCAAACAATAACGAAATTCTATGAATACAAAAATTACAGATATTCCAACGAACTGCTTTATTTGTGACATAATTAAAACAAAGAGGTCAAATCAACACTAACCAGAAATGTTACTAGTTATCTGAGGAACAAAGGTATCCTTCAATTGATAGCTCTGACAAACAAACATTTCATTCTTCGGCATGGATTGGTTACATAGAAAAATTCCTCCAAAAATCTTATCCGTCAATATAACCAACAAGATATCTTTACAAACAAGTTCTCATCTCCTTAATAAATAATTCCAGACAATTTATTTCGGATTCACGTGTATCAAATCTCCTTCTCTAGAAATCCAACTAATCGCTACAGCCGGCCACGGTGGCCAAGCGGTTCTAGGCGCTTCAGTGCGGAACCGTGCGACTGCTACGGTCGCAGGTTCGAATCCTGCCTCTGGTATGGATGTGTGTGATGTCCTTAGGTTAGTTAGGTTTAAGTAGTTCTAAGTTATAGGGGACTGATGACCACAGATGTTAGTGCTCAGAGCCATTTGATCGCTGCACAGAGTCACGTGTGCAAAATCTTATGGGACTTAACTGCTAAGGTCATCAGTCTCTAAGCTTACACACTACTTAACCTAAATTATCCTAAGGACAGACAAACACACCCATGCCCGAGGGAGGACTCGTACCTCCGCCGGGACCAGTCGCACAGTCCATGACTGCAGCGCCCCAGACCGCTCGGCTAATCCTGCGCGGCCTACAGAGTCAAGCTAATCATTTACAATGACAGAAAACATATGAAAACCTTACAAAAGCTACAAAATAATGCTGAAGATTAGATGGGCAAATCGTATAACTAACGAAGACGTGCTGAAAGGAAATGGGGATAGTCAAATTTGTGGCATAAATGACTAAGAGAAGGATTCTGTTAATAGGAGCCAATTTAAGACATGAGGGATTCGTCTACTAAGGAGGAAGTCGGGGTAAAAATTATACAGAGAGACGAATACAGTTAGCAGGTTCAAATTAATGTAGTGTAAAGTAGTTATTCGAAGCTGTAGGGGCTTGCACAGGATAGAGTAGCATGGAGAGCTACATCAAACCAGTCTTCAGACTGAAGACTACACCACCTCACCACCACCAACAACAACATGTTGTAGCGTCGTTTCTCTTAAAACGCAGAAAATCCGTTACCACTCGTTCTCCACTTTATGAATGGGTTGCATCATTTTTGTGCTGGCTGCCCTAGTAGCGTTCTTCAGCACTGCGACGCAAGTATTTCAGTGTGTACGAAAACTGCAGGGACATACTGGCCAGCAAAGCAAAAATTTGTTGTGTAACTCTCAAACAGATCTTTACGAGTACCCCTCGCAATTGCGCAGCTGGCCCAGACATCGTTTGAGGTATAGTTAGGCACAACGTAATTCACGTAAACGTTATTTTTGGAATAAACTTTGTCAACAGCTGCTGTATGAGGCACAAATCTCCGAATGAACAGACACCACGCATTCATTTACCTGATTCGCCTCGATGGGCAACGAATCCACCGGTTTCAGTAGCGATGTGCCATTACATCTGACTTCACGCGGCAATCTCCAAGTAGCGAGCAATGGAGGACATGGAAAGCCCTAAGTGTGGGTCGGCCGGGAGGCGTGGCGAGATAGTCCGCGATTTTGCGGTAAACACTATGTCAGGGTGGCGCATTGGTTAACGCATCTGCCAACTAAGCAGGAGTTCCCGGGTTCGAATCCCGGCCCTGCGCACATTTTCACTCGTCGCCACAGATTTCGCGTGATGTCCCGATGCAGCTAACATCAACAGCCTCTTCACTTCCCTTTCGTTTCTCCCCTCTCTACTAACAATGTAGATAATATGCAGTGTTACGTCATAACATTCGGTTCCGTATGTACAGGTTGAAAGTGGGCTTGCAGACTAGGGAGGTGAATTACCAGCGCGTAGTAGGTTTGGGACCAGCGGCGAATTGGTCGCTCGAGTCTTCACCGCGCCCAGCGCCTGAGCAATGCTGTGCGGGTCCGGGGTGCACGGGCCGGCCCGCACGGCAATTTTGGACGTGCGCCCACCGCGAGCGAGCGCTGCAGGGGACCCAGTGCTGCACTCGCCTTGAACTTCGATAATTGCGTAACATCGGCGACCGCGCCCATCGAGCACCGCGGCACACCACGCCGCTCTCCTGCAGAGGAGTGTGTTGCCATGTGCAGTTGCCAGGGAAAAGTCCGCAAGGATACAGTCCAGCAGCCACTGGAAAACGAGAATCGCTGTTTTGAGGCCGAAGTCGTGCTCCGACGGCGTACAGATTTAGGTACAACCTTCGTAAATATCTAAATGAGCCTCACAGAAATCCACGTTCTATGCACTGAAGAGTAGTACTCAAATTGATTCCGCAACTTCTGTTCTTTCAGCTTCTGTTGTTTCCTACTTACTTTACAGTTAAAACGCCGTAAGTGAACCATGATACGCGCTACACGATTCGTTATCCCTCTGCCCGGAGATCAGTAAGGCGACTTCGTGGCACTCTGCCAGAGAGTAAATTAGGCGGTATTCTTTTTCTCTTTCGGTCGTTTGATACACCTCATCAGCAATACACACTAGAATTACGGTGTTCGGCCATTTGTAACTGTCAACACCGGTTACACAGTAGGCATTAAGTAAGTAGTAAAAGGACCATAACTTACGCCTCGAAATTTGTAGGTCAGCTGCCTGTGTACAAGGTGAGCCGCACAAGAATCAACTACCGTAAGCGAAAATCTTAATACGACTACAGGGTGGTTACCATAGCGTAACGCAACATCTGACAAATATTTTTATTTCACTATTTTGGTATAACTGAAGGTAAAACTTGGGGAGTAACAATTTATGTGGATTTCGCATGTTTGTGGATTAATGAAATGAATTTAATAATAAATTTTTGCCCAGATACATTTATCCCGTCAGAAAGGGAACAAAAATACTTCAATAGCAACAAAGGAGAGTGATGCGACTCCCGTCATTCGAAAAGGTTTCGAGACTAGATCTGTGAGCAATAGACAGAAGTTAACAAAGAGGCTTAAGCGCTTCAGGTGTTCTACAAAATCTCGCTTCAGTTGAGTACATCCCTTAGAACGTTCATAAAACCCTCAGAGAAATCGTCATTTGGGATGTTGTTCAACACGCGCGACAAATTGGCTTGAATTCCTGTTGCTTTGTCATAGCGTTGATCGTTCACGTGAATTTTGTGACAGATTCGTACTGCTAACGCCAACTCTTACTGTCCGTGATGATTTATTTCCAGAAAATGACTGTCCCCGTTTTGCATTTCAGTCAACTTGCGACAGGCATCGACGCGTCGGGAGTCAAGGTGTATGGGACAAACTTTGAACACACTTTTCTCTTCTTCAAACCACTCTGAAGTATATCTTGAACACTTGATTTAGAAATGTTTCTCCAACGTTGGTACACTAGGACCGCAAGTTCACTACTTAACATTACCTGCTCACAACTGATTGGTCGAATTCACATCTCTCGTTTAAAGTTCAAGCTACCACAATTGTTATTCTGCTGACGTCACTTTTAAGCCAGTATTACAATCAATCTCCGAACTTTTTGTATGGGTGGTGTACGTCTCCTAACAGTTGTCGATGAAGCATTCACTTTAAATTCTGCTGAACGGAACTAAAAACTCTCGACTGACATTCAAACATATACATGAAGATAGTAACTGTTCTCGACAGAACAGATACCATTTATGACCGTGCAGCTTCTCTAGAGTAAATGATAATTAATTGACACCCTCAGCTGCCGACAGGTGTTGTTGATATACATCTGAAAATGTGTGCCCCAACCGGGACCCGAACCCGGGATCTCCTGCTCACATGGCAGGCGCTCTATCTATCTGAGACACCGAGGACACAGATGAATAGTGTGACTGCAGGGACTTATCCCTTGCACGCTTCCCGTGACACCCACATTCCCAACTGTCCACAATGTACATATGTAATGTACCTAATAGATATTTGCCCATCCACTCATTACTAGCGCACACTAAGTGACGATTTCCGTAAGAGTTCGAGCAACCTGTGCGCATTCGCACAGTCGAAGGTCAATGGCTGGATAGCCTCTAACTATATATATGAAGATAGTAACTGTTCTCAAAAGAACAGATACCATTGATGACCGAGCAGCTGTCTCCATCGAGGTATGTCAACAACACCTGTCGGCAACTGAGGGTTTCAATTAATTATGACATTTGAACGTTTATGAAGGAGCCTCTATCCTCATCGGTATAGATATTCAGCTTGAAAACTACAGCTCTTTATAGGCTAGTGGACCCTAAAGACATAACTAACAAATGCAAGAAGGCATTTCAAGGTGAAAGTGCCGATAAAGTAATCCGAAAACTTACTGTTAAGACTTAAATTTCAAATCTAATCCATGAACCTCTTACAGTATCAAAAGCAAGGTTCATTGGGAAAATATATGAGCTTTTTAAAGTAAATGCAGACGTAATGTAAGTGTTGACGTACCTACAACATTAGCAGAAAACAAGAAATTCGAATGAAAACTAAAAAAAATATTAAGGACCACCAATAAAACTGAGACGAAAGAAAGAGCGTACAGAAAACGGCCAGGCATTCGCAGAAATGTCAGTCATATCAGAATAAGCAGCAGAATGATATATTCACAGGAAGAAAATTTTATATCTAGAAAGATTTCAACCCAGAAACAGTAAGAGATGTTGTGGAGCGTTCTGAAGAAATAATAAAGGGACGTGTTGAAAAAATTAAAGGTTGTAGAACAAAACGAAAAGATTGTGTGAGAAGGAATATAAATGAGAAGCGGTTGCTTGTTGACCAAAACGGAAAGAAAAACACTAAAAAGTTATTTGGTCCAGATTGTGATTACTGAAATAACAAACACTGAAACTACACTTAGTATTTGGACCAAAAACCTGAGAAATTCTTAATGAGGTATGTGTTTGACCCATGTGACATTCATTGCTGTTACAGTTTTTCTTATTCTGATTCCTAATAGTAGCAGAAATAGTGGACATGGAATGTGCATTTATTTCGGATATAGCTATTGCCGAATGCCTACTCACAATAACCAATGCGCTTTCTTGCCCCAGATATAGTAGTGGACACACTAGAGCCATAGTCGGGAGGAAGGCGGTTCTAATATCTTCTGGGAGTCCAGGTGAAACGTTTTCTTTAAACTCTTGACATAAACTGTTGTTGCTTTTAAAAGGCCAATTTCTTTCCCTAACCTTTCCCAATCGAAACTTGTGCTCCACCTCTTGTTACCTCGGTGTACATGGGCCCTAAATACCAATTGTCTTTCCTTCTGCCCCTGCTCTAGCTGAATATGAAATTGGTATGCTTTCATTACATCCTGGACTTTCCCTAGACTGAGCTTCCTCGAAGTGATAATCTGTACTCTTAGAAACATTTTGGACCTGTGAATGGATCACACGAGAACACGAGAAGTGATACCCCCGTAAAAGGAAAGACCAGGATGGTGATATGTCCACTAATAATCAAAAACTAAATAATGTCTAGTACATTGGTATCAAAAATTATAACTCGAAATCAATCATGAAATTAAGGGAAAGTTTCACGATGTATTGTGAATCAACGAAGGAATTGAAAGATACGTACAGATGTGTGTGTCACACGTGTGAGGAACTGAGAATAATAATAGGACACAAACACTGTAAGAAGACCATAAAGGAACGTTAGGGGAACGACGAATGTAATTACCTCGACGAGTGAATATGCAGGTGACCAAAGCACAGAACATAGAAAATACGGTATTCTTTCATGAAACCCGAGTAAAATCACCTAGGCATATATGACTAATGTTGGTCAGATTACTCAAGCTGTCAGAGTTAGCGGAACTCATGTTCCCACAATTAGCAGTAATGTCTGATTCCTCTCTTAAATTTTTGCTTCATACGCTATAGCACAGAGTAAATATACAGATCAGCTTTCCGGCGATCTTCATCGTGTTGTTGAAGCGCAGCAGGATCTTTCACACCAGGTTTAGAAACAGTGTTTAGAAGTAATTACTACGCAGGCTGACCATGGTTATCATATCGTTTCGGATTCTCTTTACCGGCATTCCATCCTTATTTTTTTCTTCAGCCATAAATTCTTTTGTTGATGTTCATGACTGTGTCTGACATTTTCAGTACCGGACATATTCAAATGCAGTTTCTCATCTCCAGTTTTGTTAATGGTTCAAAAAATGGTTCAAATGTTTCTGAGCACTATGGGACTCAACTGCTGAGGTCATCAGTCCCCTAGAACTTAGAACTAGTTAAACCTAACTAACCTAAGGACATCACAAACATCCATGCCCGAGGCAGGATTCGAACCTGCGACCGTAGCGGTCTTGCGGTTCCAGACTGCAGCGCCTTTAACCGCACGGCCACTTCGGCCGGCTTTGTTAATGGTAGTTATGACCACAGTTTGTCAGAAAAACTATGAACTTTATTCGCAACACACCTGTCTACATTCACCTGTCCCGCTGTCTTCATTTCTGCGCCAAAACACAAATAAAATATCACAAAAGTCAAAATGGGAGAACAGCCGAATGAATCATAAACAGTGGTGGAACAGTGCATGTTGCTAATGCAGTTCAAAGAGATTTCGATAACCTAGAAGCCGAAGCGACTAAAAACAAAACTAAAGATGAAAAACAGCATTTAAATATCAATTGTCCCTAAAAAGACAGGCACCGACAACAGAACTAAGGCAAAGCGTGTACGTAGTAAGAAAAAAGAAGTAAACGTGTTTTGCTCATGGTAGAATGTTCAAAATATCTTCAACATTACAGTAAAATGCACATTACATAGAGAAAAATCGGCTGAAGTTGAACATCCAATCTTTCAGGTAGATTTCCAAGAGTCTAGCTGTGCCTGCAATTGATACATGTTATGAATATTGCGCTCATCTACGCAACACACGAATAAAAGCAGCTGAAAGCTCATGAGGCTTATGCGGTAAATTGGGTCAAACAGTAAGTTAATAATGGAAAGGTGAGAGAATGTGTGAGACAGGAAGGCCGTGCATATAGTTTATTACCCGACATGGCAGTAATTTGATCACACGAGTGTGGAAACTGATTGCGGAAAATGCCTTTGTGAGCAGTCATAACAGCTTGTTGTTAACGTCATAAAGTTTATTGATGCTTAGAAGTTTAAGGGGTGAGAATTTCGACAGAGAAGCCGACGGAACGTGAAAGCAAAATGTTAAAGGTAAGCAAGCCTCTCGTGTTATGGTAGCAACAATAGGGAACTATATTCAGTAAACATAGGTTAACTTGCGATGCTAGAAGACGGTGACGAATCCAAAACTTTCTTCTTGAGAAACCTTCACATGACGTGACATGATGGGACGGTCGTATGACGGCCAGTGTGAATGACGCGATTAGAAATGAAATGCATTGCGGAATATTTTGACTTGCCGTGGCTTAACGTGACGGCCGGTTTGAATTTTTTAAGGGTGTGGAAGTTCCGGCAGAGAAGGCGACGGAACATGCGTGTAAACTGTTAAAGGTGAGCAACTCGACGATGATATGGCGGCAGCAGGAGGGAACGATACTCAGAGGAATGAGATGTAAGCATCTAGCAGCAAAGTGTACACAATAAACATCCCAGTGACGACGTGGATATGTGCGTTATTAGGTAGCAATTTCGGCGATGTTCTGACCAATAAAAAAAAATAGAAACTTTGTGAAAACTACCCCCCCCCCCCCCCCATACACAGAATTGTGTTTCAAGAAACTGTGAGAAAAATCATACTTCGTATGTGACTTTGTTTTAAAAGCGACAGAATAAACAAGCTGTCATCTTTGCAAGCCACACAGCATAGCAATTTTTTCCAGACATATTAAAATATGGACATTAAAGCTCTTTATAAGAATGATGACAGTAAAGTCTTAAATAATCGTTGTTCAATGTCCTTACTGGCATCTTTTCCCAGAATATTCGAGTAAAGTAATGGACTGAAGAGTTGTCACTTTTAAGTAGCAACAGTTTACTTCTCATATCACAGTTTGGATTGCAGGAGGTATGATCGACTGAGAAGGCTGTTTAAAAATTCATTCACCAACTGTTACAAGCCATAAATTATAAAATATCGGAGCTTGCTATTTTTTTTTTTTATCTTTACAACGCGTTTGACTGCGTAGGAGCCGTAGTTCATGTAATATTCTTAGAAAAACTTTAGTTTTATGGAAATGATGGCTTTACACACAACTGATTTGCATCATACCTAACAAACACAATACAAAACTTTCTGCTGAATAATACAGTGCTAGAAAGATAGAAAACTTCTGACTATGGAGAAATCACAAAGGAAGTCCCACAAGGTTCAGTTTTGGGTCCACTCCTATTCCTTAAACATGTGAATGACCTTTCACTGAATATGAGTCAAGCAGAATTGATACTTTCCGCAGACCACACTACTGTTATAGTAAATGATACTAGAGAGAAAGGAACAGCCGAGATAGTACAAAGAATTATTAAGTACTTCTCCAAAAATGGACTCTTAGTTTCAAGAAATCACAATATATTCGGTCCTGGACAACAACTCATGTACCACTTGAGTATTAGTTAATTAACAGACAAGGATGCGCCAGAGCTTTGGGTGCACATATCGTTGAAAACTTGAACTGGAAGAAGCATGTTATTCGGCTACACAAATAATGAAGTCCAGCTACTTCTGCAATTCGTATAATTGCTACTGTTGGAAACAAACAAATTGACCACATAATATGTTTTGCATATTTCCACTCACTAATGTGTTATAGAGTAATTTTCTGGGGTAACTCGCCAGTAGTAATGAAGGTACTGCTTGCACAAAAGCGAGCAGTAAGAGTAACATGTAGTGTTCATTCGCGGACATTATGTAGGCACTTCTGCAAGGAACTAGACATTTTAACAGCGCCCTCACAATACGTATATTCGCTAATAAAATTTGTCATAAATAATCCATCACTGTTTGAGAGAACGATTATGTCGATATTACAACACTGGACGGAAAAATGACCTTACCGATCGTTAACCTGTCAGTGATACACAATGTAGTTCAATATGCAGCAGCAACAATTTTGGGCATTTGTACAGCAATATAAAATTTCTGATTGGTAGCAAACGACGTTTTAAATCCATGTTAAACTAATTCCTTTTGAACAACTCCTTCTATCCCAAGGACGAATTTTTATTTAAAAACTGGTACCGTGTAAAATAAATTACACTATTTATGCACAAATATGTCATAGGACTGAAAAAGGTATTCATTAGTGTTAACACTAATCACAATACGTTTCCTGTAAAATAACTCGTTCCACAACATTTCGATGAAGGAATCGTTCGAATGATCTATGAAATTTGCAACTAACTAACTAGTTTAAAGAACGACACACTACATCACATTTTTAAAGAAAAAATTAAGTTCCAAAATTATGATGGGACGTAGTTTATTCAGATGAAACGTGGATCCACACACAATACACTGTGAACAAATGCTGTCGCAGTAATAGTACGCGAAGATTTTTATGAAACAAAAGTGTCGGTCTGCATTTGATGCAGTGCATCCGCGTGTAGTTGGAAGTGTAGCTTGTAACAGAGCTCTTCTTGTAAGAATAATGAGGTCTCTGTTAGCTCTTCTCGCTGTATCTCGGATGTAAACACGGCGGTGTTGATGGACATGTCTTTATTTCTATCTCTCACTCTGCTTGTATGTGTGTGTGTGTGTGTGTGTGTGTGTGTGTGTGTGTGTGTGTGTGTGTGTGTGTATGTATGTGTGTGTGTGTGTGTGTGTGTGTTTGTATGGGGATGGACGCAGTGCGTGCGTATATAAAATCTAATAATTAGAAAAATGTTAGCCTCTTATAAGGTTAAATTTTACCTTCTCCATACACATATATTTAAATATTTTTGACAATGTAAATTGCCATCTTCAGACCGGATAAAATGGTACAATTTTATAGTATTTAAATGGTCTAATAATCGAAATTCGTTACAACGAACTTTTTCTTCTTCTAAATACTTGTATTACATACCACATACCACCTACATACATCAACCATTGTGTAACAATGTAGTGCACTATCATCTAGTCATAAACACATTTGGGAGCCACTGTAATATAGATAAGAACAACTATGGAAAATCCAACGTCAAGGTTATAAATAGAACATGTAAGAAGTCCACATATCTCGTTGAAGAAGATGCACCAGTGCAACGTTGTATACCATAATTACAATAATGTCGTACTTGTAAACACCGACAAAAGTTTATTACCAGTGTAACGTCATACATCGTACAATAAAATCACACTTGTGGTAAACACCCACAAAAGAAACTTTTGTGAGGGTTTACCAAATATAGTTTTATTGTGTGGTACATGACGTTATACTGGTGCGCCTTGCACAACGAGGTACTGTATGTGCACCTGTGGGATGTTCTGTTTCTAATCTTGACGTTGGAGGAGGAGGAGGATATTACCGTTTAACGTCCCGTCGACAACGAGGTCATTAGAGACGGAGCACAAGCTCGGATTAGGGAAGGATGGGGAAGGAAATCGGCCGTGCCCTTTCTAAGGAACCATCCCGGCATTTGCCTGAAGCGATTTAGGGAAATCACGGAAAACCTAAATCAGGATGGCCGGACGCGGGATTGAACCGTCGTCCTCCCGAATGCGAGTCCAGTGTGCTAACCACTGCGCCACCTCGCTCGGTGACGTTGGATGTTCCATGATTATTCTTACCTGTATTACAGTTGCTCCCAAATATATTTATGACTAGATAACAGGTTACTGCATTGAGTGACATAGTAGTCAGTGCGAAAGGTGTGTATATACAATTTTATATGTTATTTTCTTATCACGGATGTCTTAGGACGCGCATGAAATATTTATATCTTTTAGTTATGCGTGCAGCCTCGTCAGACATGCTGCACTGTCCGGAGACCAGTTGGGTCATCTTTTCTCTGCGAAGATGTGCAGCTGTTAAGTGCTGATCTCGAGGAGAGGAGATAGGGAGTTGGAGCGGATTGTCGTGGCAGTGAGCTTGTATAGGAAGGATGCAGAACATGGTGCTCCTAGGAATTATTCCTTTGTTTTGATGGAAGACATTATTATTAAATTAGGAATATTATCACTAAGCACTGAATGAGATAGGTTTATTACGATTGATAGTATTTTGAGAAGATTGGGATTTAAGGAGACGTATGAATATATTTTATTTTATTGCGGCAGCATCTACTTAGGACTTCTTGGTTCACACAGACATCCAAATCAGATATTTTTTGCTGTTTTTATAAACTATTGTCATAATCAGTGTTAAGAGATTTGAAAAGATGAAAAGAACTGAATCATTAGTACTAGAACATTTTTGTTAGAATAAATTTTCACTCTGAGTTACATTTTTGTATTTCTCTAGAGTTGATCTTACTTAACTATAATTTGTAATGAAATATTTGCTTATTGTTTGCTAAGTCTTCAACGGCGAAATTTTGTAAATGGAACAGTGACAAGTATTTTTTTGAGATGGTTTTTCTTTAAAACGGCATCCAACTCCCATTACCAGGAACATTAATTTTTATGAGAGATAAATTTAATGAGAACCAAATCTGCACTGCGTGTAGTTTACCAGAGATCGCATTGCACTACCGCGATTCTCTTAGTCAGCAACAGCTCAGAAATTGAGACGCCCAGATTCTTCTTTTTCTGTGAGAGCACTTGCACAGCGTTTCCCATTGCGATGCATATAAGCCAAATACGGGAGATACGAGTCACCAATTTCAAAGGGTAATTAACAGTGTTGAGTTTAATTATTCTCTTTAAAATTCAAAGTTTTCTTAAAAAAAAAAAAAAGAACAGATAATGTTGGTTCAGACAAGGTGACACAGCATGTTTCATTTACAAAACTTACATTCTAGCAGACAGATTTGCTTCGCATTGTCGCAACCAGATTTACTTCTTAACTGTAAACTCTTAACTGTAAACATCTTTTCTGTGAATGGAATTTTTTGGTATGCAACGGCTTGCATTCATAAACAGACTATATATTCAGAAAGAGGCGATGCAGAATTGCAGGAAACAGGTGCACATTCTGTTTTATTCATTGAGACAAATTTCAGCTGTATGTAGATGGTACGTAAGACGCGTATTTGGAAAAAAAATTCGTTGTTACGATATCCTTTATTAGACTGTCTGAATATTTTTTAAAGAAGTACAACGTGACCGAAGTGCAACCCTTCCGCAAATTGCTGCAGATTTCAGTGCTGGGCCATCACAAGTGTCAGCCCGCGATCCATTCAACGGAACATCATCGATATGGGCTTTCGGAGCCGAATGCCCACTCGTATACCCTTCGCGACTGCACTACACAAAGCTTTACGCCTCACCTGGGCCCACCAAACCGACACTGGACTGTTAAAGACTGGAAATATGTTGCCTGTTTGGACCGAGTCTCGTTTCAAATCGTATAGAGCGGATGGACGTGTATGGGTATGGAAACAAGCTCATGATTCCATTGACCCTGCATGTCAGCAGGGAACTGTTCAAGCTGGTGGAGGCTATGTAATGGTGTGGGGCGTGTGCAGCTGGAGTGATACGTCTAGATACGACTCTGATAGGTGACCAACACGTAAGGATGCTGCCTGATGACCTTCACCCATTCATGTCCATTGTGCATTCGGAAGGACTTGGGCAATTCCAGTAGGACAATGCGACACCCCACACGTCCTGAATTGCTACAGAGTGGCTCCAGGAACACTCTTTTCAGGTTAAACACTTCTTCTGTCCACCAAAGTCCCCAGACGTGAACATTATTGAGCATATCTGAGATGCCGTGCAACATGCTGTTCAGAAGAGATCTCCACCCCCACGTACTCCTACGGATTTATGGACAGCCCTGCAAGATTAATGGTGTTAGTTCCCTACAGAACTACTTCGGACATTAGCCAAGTTCATGTCACGTCGTGTTGCGGCACTTCTACGTGCTGGTTGGGCCATACACGATATTAGGTAGGTGTACCCGTTTCTTTGGCTCTTCAGTGTAGTATACAGGGTGGTTCATTGATAGTGACTTGGCCAAATATCTTACGAAATAAGCGTCAAACGAAAAAAACCAGAAAGAACGAAACTCGTCTAGCTTGAAGGGGGAAACCAGTTGGCGCTATGGTTGGCCCACTAGATGCCGCTGCCATAGGTCAAACGGATATCAACTGCGTTTTTTTAAAAATAGGAACCCTCATTTTTTATTACATATTCGTGTGGTACGTAAAGAAATATGAATGTTTTAGTTGGACCACTTTTTTACTTTGTGATAGATGGCGCTGTAATAGTCGCAAACGTATAAGTAGTATGTGGTATCACGTAACATTTCGCCAGTGCGGATGGTATTTGCTTTGTGATACATTACCCGTGTTAAAATGGACCGTTGACCAGTTGCGGTAAAGGTCGATATCGTGTTGATGTATGGGTATTGTGATCAAAATGCCCAACGGGCGTGTGCTATGTATGCTGCTCGGTGTCCTGGACGACATCATCGAAGTGTCTGGACCGTCCGCCTGATATTTACGTTATTTAAGGAAACAGGAAGTGTTCAGCCACGTGTGAGACGTCAACCACGACCTGCAACAAATGATGATGCCCAAGTAAGTGTTTTAGCTGCTGTCGCGGCTAATCCGCACATCAGTAGCAGACAAATTGCGCGAGAATCGGGAATCTCAAAAACGTCGGTGTTGAGAAAGCTACATCAACATCGATTGCACCCATACCATATTTCTATGCACCAGGAATTGCATGGTGACGACTTTGAACGTCGTATACAGTTCTGTTACTGTGCACAAGAGAAAAAACGGGACGATGACAAATTTTTTGCACACGTTCTATTCAGCGACGAAGCGTCATTCACCACCAGTGGTAACGTAAACCGGCATAATATGCACTATTGGGCAACGGAAAGCCCACGATGTTTTTGCGAGAAGTGGAACATCAGCGACCTTGGCGGGTTAATGTATGTTGCGGCATTATGGGAGGAAGCATAATTGGCCCCCATTTTATCGAAGGCAATCTAAATGGTGCAGTGTATGCTGATTTCCTACGTAATGTCCTACTGATGTTACTACAAGATGTTTGACTGCATGACAGAATGGCGATGTACTTCCAACATGATGGATGCTGGGCACATAGATCGCGTGCAGTTGAAGCGGTATTGAATAGCATATTTCATGACAGGTGTATTGGTCGTCGAAGCACCATACCATGGCCCGCACGTTCACCGGATCTGACGTCCCCGCATTTCTTTCTGTGGGGAAAGATCCACCGACAACGCCTGACAACATGCGTCAGCGCATTGTCAATGCATGTGCGAACAATACGGAAGGCGAACTACTCGCTGTTGAGAGGAATGTCGTTACACGTATTGCCACATGCATTGAGATTGATGGACATCATTCTGAGCATTTATTGCATTAATGTGATATTTACAGGTAATCACGCTGTAACAGCATGCGTTCTCAGAAAAGATACGCTCACAAAGGTACATATATCACATCGGAACAACCGAAATAAAATGTTCAAACGTACCTACGTTCTGTATTTTAATTTAAAAAATTTACCTGTTACCAACTGCTCGTCTAAAATTGTGAGCCTTATGTTTGTGACTATTACAGCGCCATCTATCATAAAGCGAAAAAAGTGGTCAAACTGGAACATTCATATTTCTTTACGTACTACACGCATATGTAATAAAAAATGGGGGTTCCTATTTAAAAACGTAGGTGATATCCGCTTGACCTATGGCAGCGCCATCTAGCGGGCCAACCATAGCGCCATCAGGTTTCCCCCTTCAATCTAGACAAGTTTCGTTCTTTGTAGTTTTTCCGTTTGACGCTTATTTCGTGAGATATTTGGCCCGGTCAAGATCAATGGCGGACTCTGTATATTGTGTTTGTCAGCTGTTAAATTAAATGTACCTGGCTGTAGGACCTTGCACGTAGATGTCATTAAGTTGATACTGAGAGGTGGCATTAGCCCCCTCTCATATTTCTATCTTACTCTGAGTAAATCGATATTCCTCTCTAATTGCATGTGGTGAAAAGTTGCTATTCCTTCACACGCGGACTTCCCACGCAGCGTCTCTCATCACCCGGGTGGTCCGGTGACAGTCGGGATCTGCTGATCTTGAAAGGGTTAAGCCGACTGGTGTGAGGGAGTCGAGTGGATGCTTTCCAGATGCTGACATTGTCATAAGAGCGGGAGCGACACGCCCAGCAGGGCTAGAAAGAGCGACTGGGCTACAGATTCCGTTACTTCGCAGAAACTTAGTGAAAACACTTTCTGGCGGGCTACCAGCGAGGCGTGGGAATGACTTGTGTTCCCAGGCAGTCTTGGCGGGCAAATTCCCGCGTTTTCTGCCAAATTGTGAATGTAATTGGCTTGCTCAGGGCATAGCTCTGTGACGTAGCAAAATCGGCGCAGAAGTTGGCGCCAAGAATCACCATTGGTGGAATGGTAGTGCTTCGGCAATAGAGTGGAATTTTCCGCCCATTTTCGAGTTGCTGATTGGAACGTTTAACCACGGCCACTGTCGTGGGGGCAGGAATGTTCTGTGTTCGGCTTGTACGGGTGTTCTTGAGAGAGTCGGCTCTCGCCTTTCAGTCGGAGTAGGTTCCAAGACTGAGCTCTCGCTGTTCTGGACAGCCTGCCTTCCGTTGGCTGTCTACTATACTTTCATTTAATTACAACTGTTTGATGAAGTTGCTGAAGTTCCGACTTCAACGTAACTTTCCGAGTACACTTGGCAATTGAGCGCTCTGTGTACAAGCGGCCTATGTTGTCCGTCTTGAGTAGTTTTGGCAAAAGTTGACTGTATCGGAGTTACTGTGTGACTTCGCTTGTTAAAATCACTCACTGTATCGTCAGTGATGGTGTAGCGAGCCTTCTTCGTCTCCCTCAGAGGCGTATTTGTGTTGCTACAAAGTCTTTGTTTCGGGCTATACTCGCGACATTATCATCACCACGACGGGACTTCGAAGCAACCAGCCATCACCTCCGGTATACCAGATCGTGTCCTTGCAGTTGAGAAGACAGCTTGGTAATGTATGTCAACAGCACCGGCAAATCAAGGAATTTTTGCTATGTGAGAATCAGAGCTCAGCAGAGCGCACCTGTTCCCATCTTTTCTTACATGGTTCTGTCTTGGGTGTTCATTGTCTGAGTTCTCAATACTGCAGCAGCAGTTAATGTTGGGTTGCCTGGGTGTTTCTCTTAAAATTTGAGTTACAAGGAATTGGCTCCACATACCACTTGGTCATAAACGTCACAATCTAGTTTATGGACAACTCCACCTTCACAGCATTTGAGTGTCCAATTTGACGTATTGTAAATGTTTCATGAGTTTTGTTTATTATTTTGAGTTTAGTCATAATAAATCAAATGGCTCTGAGCACTATGTGACTTAACTTCTGAAGTCATCAGTCGCCTAGAACTTAGAACTAATTAAACCTAACTAACCTAAGGACATCACAAACATCCATGCCCGAGGCAGGATTCGAAACTGCGACCATAGCGGTCGCTCGGTTCCAGACTGTAGCGCCTAGAACTGCACGGCCACTCTGGCAGGCATAATAAATCAAATTGTTATTTTGGACAGAAGTTTCATTCCGTGGATCTGTAAACCAACCCTTTCATTTCTCACTACGTTAATGAAACTTTCCTGTATCAGAATTGATTTCTATCAAATTAAATTTTTGCGGGTGCCAAACTGTTTTCTACTCCACTTGCAGGGTCGACTACACTCAGTTCACGTTTCTTCTTAATCCATGTGCAACAGCAAAAGTCGGAGTTAGAAAAGGGGGGGAGGGGCTTAGAACATCGTTTCCATATGAAGATTCTAGAAGAATTTGGTGTTGAATATACTGCTAGCCCCGGCACCTCGCAATACTAATAATAAGAAATGGCTAGAGACGGATCGGGTGGCTGCGTCACAATGCTGATGATAATACGGATGGATGCGAGTGGGGACTTTATGCTGTCCGGCAGCGAGAGCGCGCTAGGTAGCGGCGACCCTTGCAGCAACTCGGCCAGCACGGCGACGCGTTCACCTTCCGCCCGCGCTGCGCCCCGCCACGGGCGTGGCCGGCCTGCTCTCACGGCTGGTGGCCATCCAGGTCCTCGGCAGCTCGGCGTTGACCCGCAGTCAACAAGCCAAGGCCGGCCCAGTGCGGCATCCTTGTCTTGCCGGCTGCGAGTGCCGTCGGTGTGACGTCACCTGGCGTACCGCGATCGTGTCGCTCGGCGAATTGCATTCCGGCACGGTGAACCGCGTGCCGGTACGTCCGGTGCTACAGCTGTTTCCTCAGGCGTTCTGCACCGGCGGCCGGGAGCGCTTAGGGCAGATCGGGAAACGCTGTCAAGTTGTAGCAAAAAGAACGCGAGGGCCTTTCGATTTATATCACGTTCTCACGTGCCGAGATAAATATCGTCGTTCGTCACATTATTATTATGTTCTGTTCCCCGCCATTCCAATTACGTGCGAAACTATCGGTTAGAACTATACGAGTCACTCATTATACGTCTCAATTTTCCACGCGTGATTATTAATTGCAGTAAAAACTTCGGCAGCACAATTTCTCATCACGTATGTGCTACCTGACATAAAATAATTATTTCCGGCCTGCCTAAATAACTGCCATGAAACGCTGCTAGTGTTATGTCTAGATTAATCGTACTGCTATACAAGACACGCTCTACCTAATCATTACATTGAACCTGACCGTTGTGCCTCACTTTGAAAAGTCTTTCTGGTAATTGTTTTAGGTCACGTTGTGTCTTTTTCCTTTCCTGAGTGTAGTTTTTTCAATGGTGGTTATACAATTTTGACTAAAAGAAAATTTTATCCCTAGACGTCCTTTTCGTATCCGAATTCTTATCATTCATGTTTAGCTGGTTGGCCTCAGTAAATTTATAAGCACGGAAATGTATCGCTGGTCGTATGTGATACTACTGTTAAACTCGATGTACTATATTTGACATATAAAAATGGTTCAAAGGGCTTTGAGCACTATGGGACTTAACTTCTGAGGCCATCAGTCCCCTAGAACTTAGAACTACTTAAACCTAACTAACCTAAGAACATCACACACATCCATGCCCAAGGCAGGGTTCGAACCTGCGACCGTAGCGGTCGCGCGGTTCCAGACTGTGGCGCCTAGAACCGCTCGGTCCATTCTGGCCGGCATTTGACATATATTAAATTAGTCATCGCTGTACTAATTCAACAAAACAAGTAAAAATTCTTTGAATCATCAGATACAGTAAGTTGTTGTTGTTCTGAGACTGGTTTGATGCAGCTCTCCATGCTACTCTATCCTGTTCAAGCTGCTTCATCTCCCAGTACGTACTGCAGTCTACATCCTTCTGAATCTGCTTAGTGTATTCATCTCTTTGTCTCCCGCTGCGATTTTTACCCTCCACGCTGCCCTCCAATACTAAATTGGTGATCCCTTGATGCCTCAGAACGTGTCCTACCAACCGATTCCTTCTTCTAGTCAAAATGTGCCACAAACTCCTCTTCTCCCCAATTCTATTCAATACCTCCTCATTAGTTATGTGATCTACCCATCTAATCTTCAGTATTCTTCTGTAGCACCACATTTAGAAAGCTTCTATTCTCTTCTTGTCCAAACTATTTATCGTCCACGTTTCGCTTCCATACATGGCTATACTCCATACAAATACTTTCAGAAACGACTTCCTGACACTTAAATCTATACTCGATGTTAACAAATTTCTCTTCTTCAGAAACGCTTTCCTTGCCATTGACAGTCTTCGTTTTATGTCCTCTCTGCTTCGACCATCATCAGTTATTTTTCTCCCCAAATAGCAAAACTCCTTTACTACTTTAAGTGTCTCATTTCCTAATCTAATTTCCACAGCATCACCCGACTTAATTCGACTACATTCCATTATCCTCTTTCTGCTTTTGTTGATCTTCATCTTATATCCTCCTGTCCATTGCGTTCTTCAGCTCTTCCAAGTCCTTTGCTGTCTCTGACAGAATTACAATGACATCGACGAACCTTAAAGTTTTTATTTCTTCTCCATGGATTTAAATACCTACTCAGAATTTTTCTTTTGTTTCCTTTACTGCTTGGTCAATATACAGATTGAATAACATCGGGGAGAGGCTACAACCCTCCCTTCCCAACCACTGCTTCCCTTTCATGTCCCTCGACTCTTATAACTGCCATCTGGTTTCTGTACGGATTGTAAATAGCCTTTCGTTCCTCCTGTTTTACCCTTGCCACCTTCAGAATTTGTAAGAGAGTATTCCAGTCAACATTGTAGAAGGCTTTCTGTAAGTCTACAAATGCTAGAAACGTAGGTTAGCCTTTTCTTAATGTAGCTTCTAAGATAATTCGTAGGGTCAGTATTGCCTCACGTGTTCCAATATTTCTACGGAATCCTAACTGATCTTCCCCGAGGTCAGCTTCTACCAGTTTTTCCATTTGTCTGTAAAGAATTCGTGTTAGTATTTTGCAGCCGTGACTTATTAAACTGTTAGTTCGGTAATTTTCACATCTGTCAACACGTGCTTTCTTTGGGATTGGAATTATTACATTCTTTTTGAAGTCTGAGGGTATTTCGCATGTCTCATACAAACAGTACGACAAATATGTATTGTGCAGTGGATCGTCAGTCTAGGGCAGGCTCGTCCAAACTGTGGCCCAGTGGCGCCAGCGCCCGCGATCGCCCGCGGCCAGCGCCCCGGGCCAATTCGTGTGTTGCTGCAGTGGCCGAGCCGTGTCGCTTAGCTGGCCGTGCGGACCGCCCGAAGGCCAGCCGATAGATGTATTTGTTCGCCCGTTTTCCCTTCGGGCAGAGGACGTCTCACAAGTGCTTCAGCTAGAGCTAATTGACCTACAGTGCCATATCCGCCTGAAGAACCGCTTTATTATGTTTAAAACTTTGGATGACTTTTACAGCTGTCTACCACGAGATAAATATCCTCTATTGCACAAGCACGCGGCCGAAGTTCTCTCAATGTTTGGTTTGTGAGCGCTTTTTCTCTCTTTTAAAGCTTGCTAAAACTAAGAACCGTTCATTTCTTGGCGATAAAAATTTGACCAATTCTTCGAGGTTAGCAGTCTCACAGAATATTGTACCAAGCTTAGACAAAATCGTTTCCTCGAAAAAGTAAAACGTGTAAAATGTTAATTGTCTTCTTTAACAATGTTGACTGTAAGAATTAAGGAGCTTTATAACCTTAATTCTATTTTAATAAGTTTTCAAACTTGGTCAGTTAAAACTATTACGTACAAAACAGCAAACTAAGGATCCGATTTCTAAACTCTGAAAAGGGATAAAAAAATTGTAGCACGAAGTATAACAAAAAATACTTACTAGTAACTACTAACAGTAAGAATGAGACTCTACATCCCTTACATAAAAAAAAAAAAATATTTGTGCGTAGAAAGGTGCATTCTTGAAGATTAACACTAAAGGCGTCTTTCAGAACGAAAGGTGACATGTTATAATTTTATACATGTCTCCAAATGGGGACATTGTGACTGAAGGGTTGTAATAGCATAGAAATTTAGGTCATTATTTCGCTGTCTCTTTAGTCATCTTACGGTGATTTCACAATGCCCCGTGTCCAAGATAGACGAAGGGCACTTACAGAAGAAGTTATAGAGCTCCTTAATTCATCTGAAATTGACGATCAAGCCGATGACCCTCGCGATAATTTTGAACAATAGGACAATGACGGAGGTAATGTTAAACGTTTCATACCATACGGTATATTGTCAGCTGAGCAGCCTAGACGTAAAGACCGCTAACTGCATGATAAGTGACACTGTGTTACTCACGAAACACTCGTCCCATCCAAACGACAATGCTTTGCCAGAAAAAATGTTATTGTTGCGTACGAACTTGTTACAGCGCAACCAACGTAAGGCTGAATAATAAAAATATCAATTCTATCGTAAAGACTGAAAGGTAGATTTGAATGTGCAGACAGGTAAGCCTGATGTCTGTTCACGTGTTTTGTATCCGGACATGGCAGGGTGACGGCCACGCCTATTGGGCATTTAGCAGGCTTTGCACCCGATGACAACATGCAGTTAGCTGCTTTCGAAACCGAACACGATTTTCGACAGCCATTTTCGACTGTTTATAGCCAGTTTTGCAACCTGAAAGTGGACGCATGTTTGCTCATACAATTGGTATTGCGTATGTAAATGCGTGGACTGAGTACAAGAAAAACGCATCAGAATTACGTGGTCCTAAAAATAAGACCCTTGATTTTCTTCACTTTAGGGCAAGTGTGGCCAAAGTACTGACAAAAACAGATAAGCCAGCTGCCAGGAAAAGGCGGCGTCCCACCAGTGCGAGTTCAAGTACTTCGAAACGAGCCCTTGCAGAAATTCTTCCAGAAGCTGAAGTTCGTTTGGACAACGTTGAGCATCTTCCAGAGGTCAGTGACAAAAAACTCATTTGACAGGTGCAAGAAACCTGGTTGCAAAGGCAAAACCAAATTTTATTGTGTAAAAAGTAACATTCACTTATGTGTGGGTAGAAAAAAAAACTGTTTCTTTGATTTTCATTCTTCACAAGTGAAGAACCATAGCATATATAAATCATTAACTAAGCTTTGTGTAATTTATGTATTTTGGTGAAATAAATTCAAATAAAATGCTTTGACTTTTCAACTTATACTGCACCCACTTGTACACAATGTCCTCATTTGGGAACACGTTGTAACCCCCCTTGGGAGGCACCTCGGAATGTTATGTACTTCTGATAAATTATAATTTAATTTGAAGAATTGGATACCAAAGTCATGATTTCTTTCAGGAAAAAAATAATTCGTGACCGAAAGGGTTAAAATATTAACATGAAAAAAAATAAAATGCCAGTTTCGCAAAAATTCCACAAATAAAACGGAGTGTAAGAAATACAGTTGGCAGGGATTCAACAGATTCTTACGTACTACTACAAAACTAATAAATGAAATATCTGTGAATATAGGAAATTAATAACTTTTTCATTACTTGTCCAGATAGACACATAATAAAAATCAACAATAAATAATAATTCTTGGTTGTATTTCCTCCTCAAGTGCTCGTCACCAGGCACAACTCAAACCTCGGTCTCTGTTAAAACTGTTACTGCACATGCGTTTCCTACCGCTTCTTTTATTAGGAAATTGCAGTACGTTGACGCCTGGGAAAGGGGCTTCGTTTTTCCAAAGTTGATCTCGCGTTCTTCCTAAGGCCGTGCTTCGCTATTATTGATTTACCGAGATATTAGAACTTGACGTGTCGTCTACATTCTATAATGTGGAAGATATTACGAAATGACTGATGATGCGGCTATGGGTTCTTCTCACCAGTTAGTACTAATTTTTTTTATGATTTCAAAGAACTAGCTTTACAGTCTGCTCTTCTCGGCCCAACTTGGCTTTATAGGTATCTGGGTGACAAGTTTGTAATCTGTTCTCACGAAATTGACGCAATGAGTCAGTTCTTAAAACACGTGAATTTCATACATGCGGACATTAGATTTACTATGGAAGCGGACGCCAAGATGTCATTATTTCACATGCTGACTGAACACAAATTGGGTGGACAGTTGAGTCATCTGTGTAGAGATTGTTGACTCATGCAGATCTTTATTTAAATGAGCGCAGTTTCCGTCCGCCATCTCAAAAGAATTCTGTCTTGAGCACTTTATTATACAGAGTCCAGACAAATGGACACAGTAATCAAGTGGGAAGTTCAGGAAAAACGGATATAACACCAACCCATGCAGCACAATGGAAGAAGACAAACTAACAGCATTTCTTCAAATCAACGGAGTGTTTCGAGCAAAACTGAGTAGATATTACGTAAATATGATATTAGACTAGTATTCCAACATCGGTGGAAAATTAATGATTTGCTAAAACTGAATTCTCTGGTAAACGTAGGCACCAACCCATGCAGAACAATGGAAGAAGACAAACTAACAGCATTTCTTCCAATCCACGGAGTGTTTCAAGCAAAACTGAGTGCATATTACGTAAATATCATATTAGCCTAGTATTCCAGCATTCGCGGAAAATTAATGATTTGCTGACCCAGTGAAAGATAGCCTGCATTTGTTATTACAGTTCCCGATGCAACAGTGTGCCAGGTGAATATGGTGAAAATTACTTAGAGCAGACAATCAGCACTGTATCCGAGTACTGCAGTGATCACAGACGGCTGATGAAACGAAAAGGAAATGATCTTGTGGCATTGTTGGCCGGGAGGCCCCGCCCGGGGAAGCTCGACCGCTGAGTGCAAGTCTTATGCCAGTCGACGCCACATTGAGCGGCTTGGTGCTGTTGATGAGTATGAAATGATGATGAGGACAACACGACACCCAGTCCACGAGCGGAGAAAATCTCCAGCCTGGCCGGGAATCGAACCTTGGCCCGCTGCATGGTAAGCAAACACGTTACCCCTCAGCTAAGCAGGCGGACAGCTGATACATGATATCTTGATAAATCACCAGTAGCTGAACATAGCATTAGGAAGGAGCATGAGATCAACTTTGAAAAGACGAAGATTCTCTCCCAAGCATTTACCTTCTGGGATTCGATAATAAAAGAAGCTATAATATTATCTTGGAACTCTTAAAGTCATCAACTCAGGCAGGGGAAAAACAAAATGAATAAAAGAAGTTGAAGAGGACCTCAGACAAGCACAAATAACAGTAAACGATGCAGAAAATAGAACTGAATTCAGGAACATCATCAAAAAACATAAATTTGACACCACAACACAGAAGAGACCAGGATGCAAATGGAAAGCGGATCGAAAGAAACAACACAGTGGACACATGAAGCAAATTTGGGCTCAGAAAAAACATAAACATTCATCTTAGAGGAATTCAAGTTCAAACGCTCTCTTAAATGGGAATAATCGAAAATAATAATAATAATATTATCTTGGAACTCTTCCATTTGGTCCGTGTTTGCGTAGAAAAACAGTAATATCACAAATTGAGTCCGCCTTGATGCAAAACACCTTGTTATTCGTTTATTTCTTTATTATCACAAACTAGTTTCGTACAAACACAGTAAAACATTATTACATTTCTACAAATCGTCTTTTGAAATATATTTTTATATTGATATTTTCCCACTACCTTGTATATTGTAAGCTACATCATGTTTTAAGCAATTATTGGCGCTGTTTGTGACATATTTTCTGCGCTCTTTTTTCTGTTGCCGTCTTTTTACTTAGCGAACAGCATGTCATCTGCAACCATGTGAGCGGCTGTTAGTAAACAAATACGCGAGGGTGAACTACGTATGTCAGCAGTATATAATTGTGGTTGTGATAGTGTTGTGGAATCCAGTTATTTTGGTGTGTATTTAGTTGTTGCTTAGCTATTCGTGTACTCACGTTCGTTGGATGGTGTGTGGCTGATTTTTTACACAGAAAAACAAAACTTTTGCACTTTCTTTCTGATCCAGAATATTACGCCATCTTGCTGTTCGCGTGTGCCGCGAGAGGCGTATCGCAAGTGGCGAGAAAGGCTATGAAAATCTGTAGCGCGAATTACGATGACTTCTGTTCATTATTTATGTCTCCGTGTGTGATGGGGAAGTGGTTCTTTTGCGTGTGTGTGCTTTCTGTTCTGTGTCCTTGGTCAGTTCTCTCAGAGCAGTAAAGAGTGTGTTGTTGCAGAGTGTTGTGTTTTATTTTATTACATTTTTCCTTTCGACTATAGCCTTTTGTATGTGGCAATTTTCTTCTATTGTTAGTTGTCGGTATAGACTGTTGCTGTTTCTCAGAATGCGTAGATCGTTTTCGATATTAGTGGGGTTATGGTTTTTGTTCATTAGATGTTCTGCAAAAGTTGAATGTTTTAGATTAAAAAAAAAACACTGATGATGGTGATATTTGTGGCCGAAATTAGTTTGGGATAAGAAGAAATAAACGAATAACAAGGTGTTTTGCACCAAGGCGGACTCAATTTGTGATATTACCGAAATACAAGAAGCTTTATGAATACACATGTACAGTAACTGTCTTAAAAGAGACAGCGGTTATAATATAAAGGGTGCCTGGAGGCGAGCGCTTGAGACTGACCGACGCCAAAGGACTACAATAAGGGAATAAGTGGTGGTGGGGGTGGCCTCAGTTATGCCACACTGCCCATTTTCTACATTTGCTCATGCAAATCCCGCCCTGCAAATAACACGACACAGCCGACAGAAGTTAAATTCCAAGCGGTGACACTCGACCAGTGACAAACATGAACGCCAGTATCAAAGATCAGACTTCGCTCCTGGCAGGAATCTCCTGCCGAAATAAAGGATGACAATCCTCGAAAGCTCGAGTTCGATTGGCGCGGTCCGAACAGCGAGAGGATTCTATGCAAGGAGGCCGCATCAAAAAAACTTCGATGGCATATTTGATACAGTGCGATACAAAGCCTTATTGCTCGGCGATAGTTCCGGACCGAGCCGTAACACATTCTGACGACAAGATGTAACAAGATAACTAAAGAAACGTGTGGCACTATGCGTTTGTCCTTCGCCCAGTTGCACAGTGGTGTGCTTAGTATTTCCGAGTAAATCCGGAGTGGACTAACTTGTGTGTGTGTGTGTGTGTGTGTGTGTGTGTGTGTGTGTGTGCGTCAATGTGATTTCCTACCGATTGATCAGCTCACGTTGCCTTAGACGACATTTTGTTTCCGAAGAACGCGAAGGCCGTGCACGTTGTCGAAGCATCATCAGCTGAACGAAGCACGATTAGTGAATTACATTCCGAGAACAGAGGTGAAGGCGAACTGGGTGACTAGTCGGCGCACTACAGCATAGCACAGCACTCGCGGAAACTGGTGTACCGTGTTCGGCGGAATAACTGACAGATACAGTCTTGCAGTCGCAGAGAGCGTTGTTCGAACACCTATTACCGGCTGTAATGCATTCATAAAAAATCATTCTCTTAATAGTCATGCGATGTCTCTCGATGTTTGCCTAGGTGATTACACCAAAGCAAAGTTTACGGCAGGAAGCTTCAGTTATAAGACTGTTCCCTTTGTGAGGGAGGAGAGCGACGTCCTGCTAAACTTCTGTGTTGAACATGTCTTCAGCTGCGGTCCTGGTTCTCGTAAAGGGTTAGAAGGGACAATGCATTTCTAATAACTTTTCCCTCGAGCTGCCAAGTACAATGACCCCGATACGTTTTTATAGGTAATCACATCCCGTGTTTCACAATTACAAGAAACAACAGCCGACCAGCTCCTCGATACCTCGTCCCACTGTCGTTCACTACGCCGTTCCCGTATGCACATGCACGGAGCAGTAGACTATCGAAGAGTCCTTTTCTGAACAGATACATTACGACGCTCAGAGTTTATTATCTTGTGACTCTCTCCTTGTGACAGTGAGTGCAAATCCGTATAGCTCAGCTATGCAAGGTCGTAAATGAGAGGATCTGGTATTACTGTCTCCTAAGTTGCATAGGGCTTCAGGTTTTTCCACGTGTACTGTCCTTGGTGCCTTTCACGCACATGTAAGAGCTGTGAGATGTAGTAACAGGTAAGATGAAATTACAGCCCTAACAACAGAAAAAAATGGTCTGTCGCTTCTGGACAAGATGCCTGAAGATTCATGGTTCACAGAAACCCCCACGTACCCCGACCTGTTTATGGTGTAAAATAGAGACCGTGCCTCACAAACAAGAGTTTGCATCGAAAAAGTGCTGAGAAAAGCAATGTCTTCTATCACCTCACAATACTGCAACAAGTTGATTATTATTTTACTCAGGTGAGCGAAATTCTGATCGCCACTGACTTTTTCATTCAGGATCCTCTTATTTTCTGCAGGTTCTAGAGATTTACGGTGTATATCGTTAGTAACATAGATTCTGCCATAAATAAGTTATTTCTATTCTATCGAATCTGAACCGAGAAGTATCTTCTATTTGCGGTGACTAGTTTTGGACATGAGGTCCATTATCAAACCATCGCCTCTATGGTAAGTATATAATATATTCCAAAAATTGACAGATGACTCTGTGAGTTTACTATGGCCTCGTCAAGGGAATAGTTGTTTCGCCTTTAGTATATGCATGATCAGTGTCATACACTACCACAAAATCGCGACGACATCGTTATCCGTATGCGTTTTTCCTGTTGTGAAAATCCACCTGCCTCCAGAATTATGAAAATTTTCGTCTACCTTTATTGTTTTAAACAATTAAATTATCTACTACATATGGCATTAAATAAAATAAGATGTCTTCAATTTTTTGTTACAATTTAAAATTATATACATTTTTGGCTAAAGAGTGGATCTGTCCCGTTGCGAGCTCGGCCCACCCGTAATTTGTAATAAGAATAAGCAATTAACGCACCTGACAAAGACGGAGGAAATCGTGAAAATCATGTTTTTTTGCCCTAAAATGGCGCGGCAAAATGACCCCGAAGACATTCTATAGCGAACAAGCTTTGTCGTTACTTTGCACATTTTCTTCTCACGGTTTGTCTTTGGATGCCGTACGTTAACATCACTGCCATCTCTGTCGTGTTTGTCCCATTTTGTACCAATACCTGGCGTGAAAGGAATCTCAGTTATCACTACATTCCACAGGCTGAAATCTTTCTGTGTCTCTCTCCACGCACACGAGGTGCACTGTTTTTGTCATTTAGATATCGGTACGTTCACCGAATGTTTCAGACGATATTTGTGCATCCGATAAGTCCCTGCACGGACTTGTTTCTCGTAAGACTGATGTAATATATCGTCTGTAATCCTGGGAAATTAATGTTGTGATTCAGTGGTAATGGCAGTCTCTAGAAAGGGCAGTCACAGAATTTTGAAGGAAAAACATCTGTACTAACAAGGTAACTGCGAAGAAACCACTGCGAAGATATACTTCAGTTGATCGATGGAAGCAGGAAGTACAAAAATTTTCAGGAAAATTCAGGAATACAGAAATACAAATCACTTAGGAATGAAATGAACAGGAAGTGCAGGGAAGCAAAGGCGAAATGACTGCATGATAAATGGGGAGAAATCGAAAAACAAATAACCATCGGGAGGACTGACTCTGCCCATAGAAAAGTCAAAACAAACTTCGGTGAACTTAAAAGCAGGGGCGGTAACTCTCAGCAATGGGAGCTCCACTGATAAATCCAGAGGAGAGGCCGGGTAGGTGGAGAGAGTACACTGAAACCCTCTGTAAGGGGGAAGTCTTCTCTGATGACATGATGGAAGAAGAAACAGGAGCCAGTATAGAAGAGATAGACGATGCAATATTAGAATCAGAATTTGAAAGAACTTTGGAGGACATACGATCGAATAAGGCAGAAGGAATAGATAACATTCCCTCAGAATTTCTAAAATGCATTTCGGAAGTGGCAACAAAACGACTTTCCACGTTGGTGTGTAGGTTGCTTGAGTATGGCGTATGGCGATCTACCATCTGAATTTTCGAAAAACATCATCCACTTAACTCCGAAGATTGCAAGATCCGACAAGTGAGGGAATCATCACACAATCAGCTTCACAACTCACGCATCCAAATTGCTGACAAGAGCAATACACAGAAGAACGGGAAAGAATACTGAGGATGTGCCGGATGACGATCAGTTTGGCCTTAGGAAAGGTGAGGGCACCAGAGACGCAGTTCTGACGTTGCGGTTGATAATGAAAGCAAGATTAGAAAAAAAAATGAAGACACGTTCATAGGATTTGTCGACCAGGAAAAAACGTTCGACAATGTAAAATGGTGCAAGATGTTCGAAATTCTAAGAAAAATTTGGGTAAGCTGTAGGGAAAGACGGTTAATATACAATATGTGCGAGAGCCAAGAGCGAATAGTAACAAAGAAGAAGCAGTTTCGGAAATGAAAGAAAGGTTCAACAGTGGAATTAAAATTCACAGTGAAAGGGCGTCAGTGGTAAGATTCCCTGATGACATTAATGTTTTCGATGAACGAGAAAAATTACAGGATCTGCTGAAAGGAATGAACGATCTAATGAGTGCAGAATATGCACTGAGAGTCAATTGAAGAAAGAGGAAGGTAAAGAGAAGTAGCGGAAAGGAGAACAGTGTGAACCTCAACAGCAGGGTTGATGATCACGAAGTAGGTAACTTATGAAAAGAAAGAAAAGAAAAGAATAACCCATGATAGACAGAGCAAGGAGGACACAAAAAGCAGACTAGCACTGGTAAAAAGGGTATCCCCGTCCGAAGTCTTCTAGTATCAAACATAGGTCTTAATTTCAGGAAGAAATTTCTGAGAACGCACGTTTGGAGCATGGCATTGTATAGTAGTGAAATAGAGACTGTGGGAAAACCGAAACAGAAGAGAATAAAAGCATTTGAGGTGTGGTGCTACAGAAGAATGCGAAGCAGAGACCAGAGATTGGTCGAGTTAAAAGTATTTACTGTCTTGGTAACCCTGACAGGGTCTTTGTAGATCAGAACATCGACCATGGCCGCAGCTCGTCAGGGTCATCAGCAATCGTAATTGCAGCCTGCAGTGCTGCCCGTCGCTGGGAGCTGACTCCACACGAATCGAGCACGGTGTTTGGTAACATGGCAGCTCCAGTACGACGCTCTCAGCAAAACGCCTGCTCACATGGTATTCACGGCAGATCTGATATACATGTGGGATTGTATAGATGAGTTCTGTTACTCGATCAATGTACCATAAATGAGCGATTAGTAATCTGTTAACATAATCAGCTCTCTCATAGTAGACGAAAAGCGACTACAATCGTTTGATAGGACCTCACTTCAACTTCTCCAACTAATTATTCATGGAAGCTTGTCGTACTTGTGATGTATTTGAATAGCCACATGTTGTCATCATACTTGAAGCTTGGATTTATTTGTTCTTTAAATAAAAAAAACTCATTATGATTCTACATTCCGCTATCAATTCAGTAATTATAGAAGCCCATTTGATTATCCTGCACTTAGTCACCTTTTTGGCGGCGATTATTTAACGTAAATTATGTAACTGTCATTAATCACGGGACCAAATCGATTCTTTAGCATTCAGACATTCTCGCACAGAACAGGGAGAGTGACAATTCTTGCTGGTGGTGTGTATCTTCACAACATAGGGATACAGGTTATTCAAGTCAGGGGACTAGTCTTACCACGCTATCAGACAGCGTTTCAATCGTGTTACGATGTTCCTTGTGAAACAATGTCGGAAGACCGAATTCAGTATTTTAGACTTATCTCTGTTATCCTCAGTTTCGGTGCCAGTATTGCCGTTAACTGAATGAACACAGGATTTCGAACCGAATACTGGTTTACGTAAGACCAAATTCGCTTTGGATTTTTACTCAGATCGGTGGATAAAATTTAACTTTCGCTCATTTACGATTCGTTTAGCTTTCGTTTCTTAACTAGGGTGACTTCTCTTGAATCTGTGATGAAGCTCTCTTGGTTTACGTAGCAATTTTTCTAACACGATTATTATTCCTCGGTGTGTCTTTCTCATCCCTTATGACCTTGCTCAGAACACAACGGTGTCACAGATGAAAGTCATGTTAACTCCTAAAAAGTAGGACGACTAAAGTCGTAAAAAAATCAAGTGCGAAAAATTTGTTAATGGCAATAACTTCTCGTCAGTCAAGGGTATTTCAGAGAAATAGCCGTATGCTGTATATGCTAGCTGGACTCTCCTTAGGTAGTAATCTTAAATAGAAATTTTGATATGGTTTCCAAATACATATCAGAATTGTTACAGCTAGCTATTGAACATGAATATTTTACCAATCATTGAACACTGAATAGTTATTATAAGTTTAATATGCTTCAAAACTCGTATTCAGTTTCTTACTTATTTTTTATTTTGACAAACTTTCAGTGTTACTTAGAGTTTGTTGCCGTGAAGTGTGTAGTAGACTCATAATTTCTGGTGACCAACAACTCAGTTCGCCTAGAAATTGAACGGAGATTTTACCAGATTGATCTTGGAGCGTATCAAATGGTTCAAATGGCTCTGAGCACTATGGGACTCAACATCTGAGGTCATCAGTCCCCTAGAACTTAGAACTACTTAAACCTAACCAACCTAAGGACACCACACACATCCAGGATTCGAACCTGCGACCGTAGCAGTCACGCGGTTCCGGACTGAAGCGCCTAGAACCGCACGGCCACCGCGACCGGCGGAGCGTATCCTCTCACACTTAATAAAAGAACATAAAATCGTTTTTTCTGTTACATAATATTACTTCGAGGATCTATTGTGAAGCTGTCTGGTGATCGAGCAACAAGTCAATACATTAGCTGACTACTGGTCAAATACCACGTTACGACATGATTTTGACAGATAACACTTACGTGAGAGACTAACTTCGTGTACAGTTCTGCAACGACCGTTGTGGTTTCCCTCTCTCATGGGCAACTCAGATTTGGCGCCGATGAACTTCTCTTTCGCGTGAAACGCATGCTTTACGACAGTACACTCACTTTCGAATGGATCTACACACATGAAAAAAAGTATTTCATCGCCTCGGTTCCGATAGTTCCGGAACCTGTACAGGAAATTGGAATAGAGATGAACATAAACATAACTTCTGCTCTTTTTATTGCTCATGAAAACCACACTTTGCATGTTATACCACCATACAGCGAGACCTTCAGAGGTGGTGGTCCAGGAGCCAAGGCATTATCCCAGTTTGTTTTCATTTTTGTGGCGACGAACGCGCTGAAGTCCTGTCTTTAATGTCCTGAGGTAGCACAATACACTTAAGAGTTGATTGTCGCATCGTGAGGGAGGACACAGAATAGTCCTTCAGTCCCAGAACACTATTGCCATGACTACACCGGCTGAGGGTGCAGCTTTGAACTTTTTCATACGAGGGAAGGCGGTGTGGCGCCATTCCACGGCTTGCCATTTTATTTCCGGTTCGCAATGACGAACGCTTCTTTCACCGGCTGTGACGATGCTCGAGAAAAAAATTGTTGCTCTCAACCTAGTAACTCGCAAGCAGTTCCCCACAGATGGTCTTTCGTTGCTTTTTGCTATCTTCTGTTAGGCAGCGTGAAAGCCAGCGGGCACACACACCTCTGAGTATCCCAACTGGTGGACAAATGTGTCATTTCTCCCGACAGAGACGTCCTGTTGAGCAGCGAGGTCTTTCACTACGGTCCGCCGATCACCTCGACTGAGAGTGTCCGCTCCTTTCAACATTGCGCGGATCACATCTGTGTGCGACCAGCTGGCACACGGGAGATCCCACAGGTTTGAGCGACCTTGTTGCGGTCAAGGCAGAAACCTCGCCCAACGTCTCGCCATGCTTCTGTTACTGTCAGGTCTCCATTCGCATTCTGCAAGCGCCTATGAATAACCACGATGCTATTGTTTCTGCCGAAAGACACTCAATGACAGCTGCTTGGAACGGCCCTCACTTGTGGACGCCTCTTTGAAGCCTATGTGTACCGTCGCCACCTTTCAGAACTTCACGAAAGTGCAGGGGCAGACGCGGAAATATTACACGCCATCCAACAAAAAATTTCGCATTTTTTCAATCTAAAATGGCGTGCGTGTGTGCGTGTCTCGTGCCCATACTGTACCATAAGGTCATTAATTCGTTTTCCCGGTTATTTCTTCCGAAACCTACACACATCAAAAAAAGTTTTGTATCACCACGGTTCCCAGAAATCCTGAAGAAAGACGTTGACTGTGCATTTTGTAATACAGACATAGTCCGTTTGACTGTTCAGAGAGGTCACTAAACCCGCCCAAAGATGTGAACAACTAAGCATGAGCATCGCCTATTAGACGGAGCGGCTCCGACAGCCGATCAGTTCTAGTCAGTCCACCGGGATGGAGGTACACGGCTCGTGTTGTCTGCAGTTCAGATACACCTAGACGGTAAATACCGCGGTTCGATCGCGTCCACATTGTTACTTTGTGCCAGGAACGGCTCTCAACAGGGGAAGTGTCCAGGCGTCTCTGAATGAAACAAAGCGATGTTGTTCGGTCGTGGACGAGATACAGAGAGACAGGAACTGTCGATGACATGCCTCGCTCAGGCCGTCCAAGGGCTACTACTGTAGTGGATGACCGCTACCTACGGATTATAGCTCCGAGGAATCCTCACAGCAACGTCACCATATTGAATAATGTTTTTTGTGCAGCCACAGGACGCCGTGTTTCGGCTCAAACTGTGCGCAATAAGCTGCATGATTTACAACTTCCCTCCCGACCTCCATGGCGAGGTCCATCTTTGCAACCACGACACCATGCAGCGCAGAACAGATGGGCCCAACAACATGCCAAATGGACCGGTCACCATTGGCGTCAACGTTCTCTTCACCGATGAGTGTCGCGTGTGCCTTCAACCACACAATCATCGGAGACGTGTTTGGAGGCAGCCCGGTCATCTGAACGCCTTAGGCAAACTGTCCAGCGAGTGCAGAAAGGTAGAGGTTACCTGCCGTTTTGGGGCGGCATTATGTGGGGCTGACGTACGCCACTGGTGGTCATGGAAGGCGCCGTAAGAGCTGTACCTTACGTGAATGCCATCCTCCGACCGATACTGCAACCATATCGGCAGCATATTGGCGAGGCATTCGTCTTCATGAACGACAATTCGCGCCCCCATCGTGCACATCTTGTGAATGACTTCCTTCAGGATAACGACATCGCTCGACTAGAGTGGGCAACATGTTCTCCAGAGATGAACTCTATCCAACATGTTCGGGACAGATTGAAAAGGGCTGTTTATGGACGACGTGACCCACCAACCACTCTGAGGGATCTACGTCGAAACGCCGTTGAGGAGTGGGACAATCTGGACCAAAAGTGCCTTGATCAACTTGTGGATAGTATGCCACGACGAGGACAAGCAGGCATCAATGCAAGAGGACGTGCTACTGAGAGGTACCGGTGCGTACAGCAATGTGGACCACCACCTCCGAAGGTCTCGCTGTATGGTGACGCAACATCCAATGTGTGGTTTTCATGAGCAATAGAAGGGGGTGAAATGATGTTTATGTTGATCTCTATTCCAATTTTCTGTACAGGTTCCGGAACTGTCGTAACCGAGATGATGCAAAACTTTTTCTGATGTGTGTATTTTTGTGTGCGATATAAGCACATAAACGTTTTAAACATCGCCGTAGCACTTTCTAAAGTGACAAGTCCTTGGCTGACACATCAGGGAGATGCTCTGCATTTTCGTTGTGTGACTTTTGAAAATAGGTTGAGAATTACATACACATGGGAGTCATGAGTTATCTTCCACAAAAAATGGTTCAAATAGCTCTAGCACTAAGGGACTTAACATCTCAGGTCATCAGTCCCCTAGACTTAGAACTACTCAAACCTAACTAACCTAAGGACATCACACACATCCATGCCCGAGGCAGGATTCGAACCTGCGACCGTAGCAGCAGCGCGGTTCCGGACTAAAACGCCTAGAACCGCTCGGCCACAACGACCGGCTTATCTTCCACAAAGTGCAGAAAAGTAAAGTCTTGGAACATCATTGTTGTTTGGTTCTAGCAGTCAATTTGTCACCGTACATAATGCTGATATTACTTCACCAGGTAGTGACGTATTATACTGCGCTGAATGTCAAAGGTCTTTATAGTTACTACAATACGTGATCGGTGTCTCTTTGAAATTTGACGTTAACTACGGTGCTTATTTACTCTAATGAAAATTTATACATGCAAAGTCGTAATTTTCGCTAACGTATCCGCTTGCTGACTTGCATCCGCCGAACAGGTACTGCAACTGAGTTGCAGCTGACCTTGACGGAAACAGGACTGCGTCTGCCGCGATACACTGGAATGAGCAAAGCGACGTAAGGACAGGTGACTAGCGAGGCGCCAGTCAGAGGGTCAATGGAACGCGCCACAAAAGCGACGCAGGGTGTCGGCTATGCTGGTGGGCCTATTATTACAAGCGAATAGCATCGTAATGTTACATGTGGATTGTTCGTCAAATGAAGTGGAAGAAGTAAGTGCCTCGATGTATGAACCAACAACATGGACTGAATTTAGCTAGCTTGGGGTGTGAACGGTCACTGTAAGTTCTGTATCTGATATCCAATACGATACTACTACCGTAGAAATGTTGCAACACATGAGGCAATATCGACCCCACTACTTATCTTAGAAAATAGATTAAGGAAAGGCAAACCTACGTTTCTAGCTTTTGTAGACTTACAGAAAGCTTTTGAAAATGTTGTCTGGAATACTCTCTTTGAAATTCTGGAGGTGGCAGGTGTAAAATACAGGGAGCGAATGGCTATTTACAATTTGTACAGAAACCAGATGGCAGTTATAAAAGTCGAGGGGCATGAAAGGGAAGCAGTGGTTGGGATGGAAGTGAGACAGGGCTGTAGACTATCCCCGATGTTATTCAATCTGTATATTGTACAAGCAGTAAAGGAAACAAAAGAAAATTTCGGATTAGGAATTAATGTCCATGGAAAATAAATTAAAACTTTGAGGTTCGCCGATGACATTGCAAGTCTGTCAGAGACAGCAAAGGACCTCGAAGACAACTGAACGGAATGGACAGTCCCTTGAGAGGAGGATATAAGATGAACATCAACAAAAGCAAAACGAGGATAATGAAATGTAGGCGAATTAAATCGGGTGATGCTGAGGGAATTAGATTAGGTAATGAGACGCTTAAAGTAGTAAATGAGGTTTGCAATTTGGGGAGCTAAATAACTTATGATGGTCTAAGTAGAGAGGATATAAAATATAGACTGGTAATCGAAAGGAAAGCGTTTCTGAGAAAGAGAAATTTGTTAATATCGAGTATAGATTTAAGTGTCAGGAAGTCTTTTCTGAATGTATTTGTGTGGAGTGTAGCCATGCATGGAAGTGAAACGTGGACGATAAATAGTTTAAACAAAAAAGAGAACAGAATCTTTCGAGATGTGGTGCTACAGAGGAATGCTGAAGATTAGATGGATAGATCACATAACTGATGAGGAGGTATTGAATATAATTGGGGAGAAGAGAAATTTGTGGCACAACTTGACTAGAAGAAGGGATCGGTTGGTAGGACATATTCTGAGGCATCAAGGGATCACCAGTTTAGTATTGGAGGGCAGTGCGGATGGTGAAAATCGAAGAGGAAGACCAAGAGATGAATACACTAAACAGACTCAGAAGGATGTAGGTTGCAGTAGGTACTGGGAGATGAAGAAGCTTGCACAGGATAGAGTAGCATGGAGAGTTGCATCAAACCGGTTTCTGGACTGAAGACCACAACAACAAATAACTGTGTTGAAACATAGCAACAAGTAATTGTGACTCAGCTGCACGCATGAAAATTGATAAAACATTTAAGCGATAAATTCAAGTACAACAAATCACCTGAGATTTTGTTTAAGTTTCTTATTGCATTTGATAAATGAAAACGGCTAAAGGAAACCGTGGACAAATAGTAACACGCTCTTCTGGTAAGACGGATTGTAAACATTTACAACCTACGATATGGCATAGTCTCGGTGATTAGAGTGAACACGTTAGTCTGTCTACTATCGCTTATAACGAGCAGTTAGTGAACAACACGAAGCGTTTCTCACTGAACTCAAACGACAACTTCTTGTGGTGGATCTAATAGTGAGACTAAATAAATAAAAGGTAGAATGTTGCAGTTGTGAAGAGTGACGGAATGAAGTACGAAATTTTGAAGTAAATGTTTCAAAAGTAAACAAAATAAGTTTACAGGGTTTGTTGTTGTGAACAAATGTAAACTACATGCCAGCGAGTAACACAGTCATCAGTCTTCTGACAGCTTTGCGTCAACTTCGTCAGTTCAGAATAGCGCTTGCACGTTACGACCTCAATTATTTGCTGGATCAGTTCCAGTTTCTGTCCTCACCTGCAATTCGTATCCTCGACAGCTCCCTCTAGCACCACGAAGGTTGTTACCTCATATCTTAAAACATGTCCTGTCATCCTGCGCCTTATTCTTGTCATTGTTTTCCATATGTTCCTTCCTTCGCCATTTATATGGAGAACCTTCTCAGTCCTTATCAGTACAGCTGATTTTCAACATTCTTCCGTAGCACGCCATCTCAAACGCTTTGATTCACTTCTGTGCCAGTTTTCGAGCTGTCCGTGATTCACTACAATTCAATTCTGTGTTCCAACCACACATCTTCAGATATTTATCCCCCAAATTAAGGTCTATGATTGATACCAGTGGTCTTCTCTTGACTAGGAACGCCTCTTTTACCCGTGTTAGGTCTGCTTCTTTTGTCCTTCTTGCTTCATCTGTCAAGAGTTATTTTGCTTCCAAGCTAGCAGAATTCCTTAACTTCGTTTCTTTCATTATTACGAATTTTAATGTTAAGTTTCTGATACTTCTCGTACTTTCCTCTCTGTTCAAAGAATTTCTCTCTAAAAATTATGAAATCCTGGAAGTAAATGGCACTTTAATAAAATATGTGTGTGCTATACTTTGCTATACCTTGCTATATCTTGTTCAGTCCTTGATCTCAACAAAGCGACTGTTGTCGGTCCACTCGTGTACACTTCTGTTCTGAACTGCTCCAAGAAGGAAAAAAGTTACCCAAAAATAAAAATCTTCCACAGTTAAAAATATACCTGCGTTAGCCTTTACCTCATATAAATTCAACGTGGCGTGAACTGTAGCGTTACGTACATGGTTGATATCTTTGTCGGGCTACTCCTGGGACATCATTTACCGAAGTCGGTCCCACATTGACGAAGGATGCTCAAGTGTCGGTCGTACGAAACTTTTGCAAGCTACATCCATCGTGAGTGGACTGCGTTTCCTTAGGATTCTTCCTTTAAGTCTCACACATGCCTTTTTTATAAATAGTTTCATGCGTTCGTCGCCTTGAAGCTGCTCCGTACAGATACTTTTAGAAGTTTAATGGATTTGAATGCCTTAAGTGATTTTTCTACATTCGGGTAATCGGTAATTTTTGAGTATTTTCAGCAGTTTATGTGCAGTCGGGTGCATTTTGTTTTGTTGAAGGTCATCCTACATTTCACATTTTTTTCTTTTTTTGTGCAAGATCCGGGAAGAGATTCATGAGAGTTACGAAGTCGCAAATGGTAGTGGTCTTATAACACTTGGTTGTGGGTGTAAGATTAATAAAAATAAAGCAGCCTGTGTTTATAGTTCTGTTCAGAAGATGAATAGGAAGAGTCAGAGAGTACATTTACGTTAATGAGCAACAGAATCACAGACAGCTGCTGCGCGCGCGCTTGTGTGTATCTGTGTGTGTGTGTGTGTGTGTGTGTGTGTGTGTGTTTCTGAAATATAGCGAAGTCTAGTAACAAAATTTAGCATTGTCGGTGTACGACGTTCCATCTCCCCTTAAGCCCATTGTCAACGCCTGAGGCGGAGTTACATGTAAAAATAAGAACCTGTCTTAGTTTCAGATAACATGGTTTGGAGATCTAACAGCCATCTATTTTAAGTCATGAGTTAATAAAAAAAGTCGAGATCGCAATAATTATTCATTTAGGGATGACTGGTTTCGGCATTTATGCTGTCTATTTTCAGGTCTAACACACTATATGGCTGCAGCTGGCGGTGAATGAAACAGCTGCGTGAAATCACAGCAGTGACTGTGACTGTGACTGCAGGCAGCTGTTTCGTGGACCACCGGTGCGTTAGATCTGATGATGGTCAGAATGAAGGCCGACACCGGTCATAATTTTTAAGTAAATGATTATTGCAATCGTCGCTGCTTTATAAATTGATAACTTGTGTTACTCATTAAGTGGCAAGTTATTTGTAAATGGCAACAAATAAAATTTAACAATAAATGCAGATCATTAGCGTGATGACTCACGGGAGGGACTAATATTCTATCCAATGTACTTGGTTCTAATATAATCTCCAACAGTAACTGAACTGAGACAGGCAACGTTTGAGATGCAAAGAGTTCTTCTTTACAGGGCAGCCATCATATGATGCAAGCTGTAATAATGAAAATTTTCTGTTACACGAGAATGGGAGAGGTTCCTCAAGTCTGAAATATCAGATGAGGAACTATGTCGTTAAGATTTCAAAAATTAAAATAGAGAATAGGATCTTACTTACAAATAAAATAAATGTCTCAGGTCGTCCTGACCCCAATGTTGTCAGGAACCAAAGGCTCCGTGTCAAAAGGATAAAAAAGACCATACAAAAATCCGAAGAAACGGATATCGAGACTGGACATCAAAAGTTACCAAAACAATCAAACAAGTAAAATGCAATTACAAGGGGGTGGAGAGTAATCATGTATTACGTGGGGTTTCTTACATTACATAAAAATCGTTCCCCTGTGCTGAGTGACCGGAACACAAACAGGAAAACTACGTAATAGTACATTCTAGCCGCGAATACTGAAGCCGACTCATAACGCAGGCGCGGCATGGAACAGATATGAGATTGGTGAATTGTTCAAACTGGAAACACAGGAAGTAACAGCAGAAGGGAGACGGAACCATCCCAACATTAAGAGGGAGGACGACCTGTAAGTTAAACAAATTCCTGAATAATCTCATAGCTAACCAAAATATTTTTGCGATACAGGTCTGTGCGTTCATTAATTGTATCGAAAACATTCAGTTTATCTTTTATTGAATTTTAAATCATCCATTATTTCTATAACTTATGATGTCCGTATTCCGGATTTTTTTAGGTCTTTTTCATGCTTTTGACACGGAGCCTTTGGTTCCATTACAACATTTGAATGTGGATGACCTCAGATCGTTAACATATTTTATTTGCAAGTTAGGTCCTGATCTCTCTTTCAATTTATGCGGATCAGCCAGAGAATTATGAACACCTACCTAATAGCCGGTGCGTCCACCTTTCGAGCGGATAAGAGCGGTGACGCATCGTGGAATGGAATCAATGAGGTCTTGGTAGTTCGCTGGATGGAGTTGCCACCACATCTGCACACGAAAATCACCCAGTTCCCTTAAATTCCGGGGAGCGGGACGATGAGCTCTGACGCCTCATTTAATCACATCCCAAATGTGTTGACCGGTCGGGGTGGCCGAGCGGTTCCAGGCGCTACAGTTTGGAACTGTGCGACCGCTACGGTCGCAGGTTCGAATCCTGCCTCGGGCATGGATGTGTGTGATGTCATTAGGTTGGTTAGGTTTAAGTAGTTCTAAATTCTAGGGGACTGACGACCTCAGAAGTTTAGTCCCATAGTGCTCAGAGCCATTTGAACCATTTTGAACCAAATGTGTTGGATCTGGTTCAGACCTGAAGAGCTGGGGGACCAGCAGATCAACTGTAACTCGTCACTATGCTGCTCGAACCACTCTGTCACACTCCTGCTCTTGCGACATAGCGCAGTATCTTGTTGAAAAATTGGATGTTGTCGGTAAACAGGGCCGTCACTAACTGGCGTTCGTGGTTCGCAACCAGTGTGCAACACTCCTTGGCTGTCACGGTGCCTTGCACGATGTCCATTGGACTACGAATGCCCACGTGAATGTCCTTCAGGGAGCCGGCCGGTGTGGCCGTGCGGTTAAAGGCGCTTCAGTCTGGAACCGCGTGACCGCTACGGTCGCAGGTTCGAATCCTGCCTCGGGCATGGATGTGTGTGATGTCCTTAGGTTAGTTAGGTTTAATTAGTTCTACGTTTTAGGCGACTGATGACCTCAGAAGTTAAGTCGCATAGTGCTCAGAGCCAATGTCCTTCAGGGCATAATAAAGCCGCCGCCAGCTATTATCCGTCCCGCAGCATAGGTGTCATGGATCTGTTCACCTGGAAGACGACCGACTCGGGCCGTCTCATCGAGGTGATGAAGAAGGTATCGCGATTCATAAGAACGTGCAACGCTCTGCCACTGCACCAATGTGGTCACGTGACCATTTAGTCGTAGTTGCCGATGTCGTAGTGCTAACATTGGCACATGCACAGCTAGTCGGCTGCGGAGGCCCATCGTTAGGAGTGTTCGGTGCACTGCGTGATGAGCCACAGTTGGACTCTGCCCAGAGGTTGAGTCTAATGTTAGATCCGCCACAGTTCGCCGCCTTTCCTCTTTTATCAGTCTGCCCAGCCTACGACGTCCGAATCTATAACAAGGACTGGCCACTCAATCCCACGACGTCTAGAGCCGGCCGCGGTGGCCGAGAGGTTCTAGGCACTTCAGTCCAGAACCGTGCGTGTTACGTCCCATAGTGCTCAGAGCCCTTTGAACGTCTGGAAATGGTTTCACCTTAATTTCACCACGTGCTGAAGACACTCACCACAGCACTCCTCGAACACCCGACAAGTCGTGAAGTTTCCGAAACCCTCGTGCCGAACCTACGGGCCATTACACTCTGCCCCCTGTCATACTTAGATACCTAATACGCCTTCCCCATTGTACACACGTCCCAGCTCGCTCACTGATACTACATGCACAGATCGCGTGTCTGCCTATAACCGTTCATCATAAGAATAAACCTGATGTAAACAAACACAAACGCAATGATTGGTCAGAAGCCGTTGCACACGTACACTGGTATTGTTACGCTCTTGGAAGTAGGTCCTACTTATGTATTAGGTATCTTGTTACTAAGTTACGTTACATGAAACTTTAAGATATTCAAATGTATTAACAGCCATCAACGTTTTTCTTAATCACGCTTTAGCTAAGTAGTTTTCATTTAAAAAATCGTGTACAGTCACAGTCTCTGCAGAGTTGTGCTCTAATTTTTGCGCTGCTAATGTGCAATACAAAAATGGCTGAGGATGATTTCTGTTCCGTACTGAAACACGCATGTGGAACACGGTTAAAAAGGCCGAGAAATAGTCTGTTCTTAATGTTTTTCATAAATTTAAGGAGATAATCGGATCTGAAGTTTCCCCAGCGTTGTATATAATGCAGTTGATAAACGAACTTACATTGAATGTGTAGCGCAGTCTGTAACGTAACCAAATGCGGTAATTCGTGTGTTGGTACAAATCTCCCCATTACAATATTTTTCCTCGTTCAACTTGAAATATCTACATCTCTTAATTCTAAAACTCATCATCATTTTTATGAATAATTCAGATTTTCTTGTTTCTAATTACATATTGGACACGAAATACGTCTTTCCATTTCAAATACTAATTCTTAATTGTCGTTGTTTTATGAAAGCCTGTTCATAAAAGTTGTTTAAATTAAGAAAACATAACAATTTAATTTTTGAAGCCGAAAATGAAAAACCAAAACCTCTTTATTTGGACTGTGTCCATCGTTTTATACCACAGATGTAGATAAGTATCGTAGAAACATGAAAAACAGTCATTTTTCGCAGCATAGGGCACATCATACAAATGCTGCATTTTTACATTAGCTACTGTACCATTACAATACGAACCCAACAGAACTGATCTGGAGCCGAGCTGCGGGGTTGGCCCCAGGTAACAAGACTGTTAAGCTGCCAGACGTACTGGAACTAAGGCACGGAGCTTTTTGACACGTCACTGCCGTATGCTGGCGGGATATTGAACGGCTCGTCGTAATAGAAGAAGAGAAAATGCTGCGCCTGGTTGGCTTCGTGGATTCTGTTGTTGATAGGCGCGTTATCAACGTAGCAGGTAATACTTCCAGAACTGAAATGTATTTCTCAGATTCGGATAAGGAAGGAGCTAAGAGATTATCAGACGACCGACTGTAAGTAATACCGTCAGTGGCTTCAATATTTAACTATAGCCGGCCGCGGTGGTCTAGCGGTTCTAGGCGCTCAGTCCGGAACCGCGCGACTGCTTCGGTCGCAGGTTCGAATCCTGCCTCGGGAATGGATGTGTGTGATGTCCTTAGGTTAGTTAGGTTTAAGTAGTTCTAAGTTCTAGGGGACTGATGACCACAGATGTTACGTCCCATAGTGCTCAGAGCCATTTGAACCAATTTAACTATACGGTGAAATCTTTCAATACTCTTTTACGTTACACACAGCTTATGCAGAAAAATTACCCTATGGTTAAGTCAGGAATGTTCATCATTCTCGTCTTTAATTACGATTTCAGTGGTACGTTAGCTAAAAATATATCGTGTTGCGGTTTTCGTCTAAGGAGCTTATTGTGGGAGATCTGCAATGTATTATTTCATCCTGCTTAAAAATTAAATGGCATTTGAAGCTGTATTGCCTCTCTGCTCGTCTCTTTTTACGTGTGAACTGCAGCTGGCCATGTCACTGCAGGCTAGCTGTACCAGCTGAACGGCCAGTGCCGTCCAAGTTAAATGCACCGGTAAAGCTGTTGCACCGTATTACCGCTAAGTCGATGTGCGCGTAACGCACAGCACAAAAGGTATCCTTATTGTCCTACTTGACACTACTCCAGACTGCTTGGCTGCAGTCCCACGTAAAACGGAAATCCAATGAGGTTCCAGCAAACGTGGAAGATACATAGTGCAATGTTTACGTTAGGTTTATTCTTATGATAGACGGATTATAGCAGTCATTACTTGCCAGGTGACGCTGCTATCGCCATGCAGCTTTTCGCGGATGATGCTGTAGTATACAGAGAAGTTGCAGCATTAGAAAATTGCAGCGAAATGCAGGAAGATCAGCACCGGATAGGCACTTGGTGCATGGAGTGGCAACTGACTCTTCACATAGACAAATGTAACGTATTGCGAATACATAGAAAGAAGGATCCTTTATTGTATGATTATATGATAGCGATACGAACACTGGTAGCAGTTACTTCTGTAAAGTATCTGGGAGTATGCGTACGGAACTATTTGAAGTGGAATGATCATATAAAATTAATTGTTGGTGAGGCGGGTGCCAGGTTGAGATTCAGTGGGAGAGTCCTTAGAAAATGCAGTCCATCAACAAAGGAGGTGGCTTATAAAACACTCGTTCGACCTATACTACAGTATTGTTCATCGGTGTGGGATCCGTACCAAGTCGGGTTGACAGAGGGGATAGAGAAGATCCAAAGAAGAGCGGAACTTTTCGTACAGGGTTATATGGTAAGCGTGATAGCTTTACGGAGATGTTTAGCAAACTCTAGTGGCAGACTCTGCAAGAGAGGCGCTCTGCATCGCGGTGTAGCTTGCTGTCCAGGTTTCTAGAGGGTGCGTTTCTGGATGAGGTATCGAATATATTGCTTCCCCCTTCTTATACCTGCCGAGGAGCTCACGAGTGTAGAATTAGAGAGATTCAAGCGCGCACGGAGGCTTTCCGGAACTCATTCTTCCCGCGAACCATAAGCGACTGGAACAGGAAAGGGAGATAATGACAGTGGCACTAAAGTGCCCTCCGCCACACACCGTTGGGTGGCTTGCGGAGTATAAATGTAGGTGTAGATGTAGATGAACGGCTTTGTATCGACAGCAGATCGGTGGCCATTATGTTCTGACTGATCTTTCTCTTTTAAGTTCCGTATCTGATATTTCAGACTTGGGGATACCCTCTTGTTCTCGTTGGGAGCATATTTTTGTTATTACAGTTTACACCAGATGATGGAACTTTACGTGTTACGCAACCGGTCGTGTAGAAATTAAAGATCGTGGGTTAGGCAACTGACGTGCGGTTTCTTCATTTTACAGAACGTTTGAGACAGACCGATAACGGGTGAGACAGTTGAAGAGCTGCAGATCGCTGGCTGCGCCGCATCGGACTCCCGCGACCACGGCCGGTAGCTGGACGACGGCCGCCAGCAGCCGGCGCTACCCCCGGGCGCCAAGGCCGCGGCTGCGCGGCGCCCGCAGCAAGGCGTGGCCGGCCGGCTGACCTTCCGCGCGGCGCGCAGCTGCCGGCTGCTGCTGCTGCTGCCGCTGCTGCAGCCTTGCTGTCATTGTCACCGCCTGCCGTCCCGCGCCTTCCACCCAGGCTACGCACGTCAGCGCCGCCCGGACATCCGCTTGTGGCGCCTCTGTCGCCGAACTTCAGTTCCTTGTCGAGTGTGTAGTCTTCCGAGCTAGAGATGGGCAAACTGAAACACGTTACTGTTTCGAAACAAATGAAACAGTACAATGTAATGTTTCGATACGCTGTTTCGAAACAGTGAAACAGTTTGTGTTTTGTAATTTAATAAACCTACACATTTTTATCATCTTGAATGTCTACTGTATAAGCATGTCCATATAAACACAAATCAGGTGCGAGAGCGCTAATCATATCGCAGAAAGTATGAAACTATCACTTAGGCGTCTTGGCAGTTTCGTATTTCATGCAGCAAATGCGCTGCTTTCGGGTCGTGTGACTTTCAAACTTTTCAATTGGCTGAGGACAGCCATAGCTGAAGACAGAAGAACGACCACGAACGGAACTGGAGGTGGGAGCAAACTGCAGAAACAACGGATATGCTACTTGGATCCCCACATTCCGTTAGTATGGGTAATATACCCATCCTGCTAATTTCCATGCACACAAAGTGAATCATTGTGGATAATAGGCACAGTGACTATAGACTCACAAATAATGCCAAATAATTCGAATAAGCAACAAAATATAACAGAAATAAATTTTGTCTTTCAAGGTGTTTCGAACCGTTACTATAAATTCACCCTTCCCAGCACTTCCCGTTCGCCATTACGCTATCAGTGACATGTCAAACAGAGTTCTTGCAATTATACCTACATCAAATTTATGTATACGTCTAATAACTGTCCCTCTAAGCCTTTTTTATTCAAAATGTTGCAGGCTTACTTGCGTTTCTTAATGTGATTACTGTACATGAACAGAGAAGCGTATGTTATAAAAAAGTGTAATTTAATTGAATGATTTCCACGTATTTATTATTTTGTATGCGTTGTTTTATTGTTTGGTTAGTGTTTATAAAGCAGATGTTACGCCATTTCGTAATAGGAGAGTCAGCAAGAAACGAAGCTTTGATTTCGGATATCTTAAGCTTCGTGCTATTGCTTGTCAAAAAGATTTCGACACTCTTGAAAGTGTTTCACGAAGTGGTATATTGTGTTTCAGTACCTGTGCCGAGCCCGAAACTCGTCCGACAAAGAGCGGAATGAAACATCACTGTTTCGATACAATTAGTCCATTCCAAGCACAGGTGGACTGAAACAGCCTTATTTTGAAACAACGATGCAGTTTCTGTGTCTGGCTCGAAATCGAATCTGGTCCGGTTATCCGAGACAGGGGCGCAATGAAACACCACTGTTTCGAAACAGTGAACCACAGCCGTTCCGAAACACTGAAACAGTTCCACGTATCGATACACTGTATCGAAACATAGAAACAGTGGCCAAGTCTACTTCCGACAGGTGAATTAGGTTCTCCTGTCCGTACGAGCGTGCGGTGCATGGCGGTGGGTACCCTGTTCCACAACTACTCATTTCCTTTCCTGTTCCCATTGCAAACAGAGAAATGGAGAAGCGACTTTCTATACACCGACGAACCTAAACATCATGACAATTTGCTTAATAGTTTTTTTCCCGTCTTTCGAACGAAATACTTCGCTGATTCTGCGTATCAGGACTCCGATCGTCTGTTGGTGGGTTTGTGGAGGTATGTACACGCACACGTCATGTAATTAGCGTATACAGGATGGTCCATTGATCGTGACCGGGCCAAATATTTCACGAAAAAAGCGTCAAACGGAAAAACTACAAAGAACGAAACTTGTCTAGCTTGAAGGGGGAAACCAGATGGCGGTATGGGTGGCCCGCTAGATGGCGCTGCCATAGCTCAAATGGATATCAACTGCGTTTTTCTAAATAGGAACCCCCATTTTTATTACATATTCGTGTAGTGCGTAAAGAAATATGAATGTTTTAGTTGGACCACTTTTTTTTCTTTGTGATAGATGGCGCTGTAATAGTCACAAACGTGTAAGTACGTGGTATCACGTAACAATTCCGCCAGTGCGGACGGTATTTGCTTCGTGATACATTGCCCGTGTTAAAATGGGCCGTTTACCAATTGCAGAAAAGGTCGATATCATGTTGATGTATGGATATTGTGATCAAAATGCCCAACGGGCGTGTGCTTTATATGCTGCTCGGTATCCCGGACGACATCATCCAAGTGTCCGGACCGTTCGCCGGATAGTTACGTTATTTAAGAAAATAGGAAGTCTTCAGCCACATGTGAAACGTAAACCACGACCTGAAACAAATGATGATGCCCAAGTAGGTGTTTTAGCTGCTGTCGCGGCTATTCCACACATCAGTGGCAGACAAATTGCGCAAGAATCGGGAATCTCAAAAATGCTACATCAACTTCGATTGCACCCGTACCATATTTCTATGCACCATGAATTGCATGGCGACGACTTTGAACGTCGTGCACAGTTCTGACGCTGGGCACAAGAGAAATTACAGGAAGATGACAGATTTTTGCACGCGTTCTGTTTAGCGACGAAGCGTCATTCACCAACAGCGGTAACGTAAACCGGCATAATATGCACTATTGGGCAACGGAAAATCCACAATGGCTGCGACAAGTGGAACATCAGCGACCTTGGCGGGTTAATGTATGGTGCGGCATTATGGGAGGAAGCATTATTGGCCCCCATTTCATCGATTGCAATCTAAATGGTGCAGTGTATGCTGATTTCCTACGTAATGTTCTACCGATGATACTACAAGATGTTTCCCTGCATGACAGAATGGCGATGTACTTCCAACATGATGGATGTCCTGCACATAGCTCGCTTGCGGCTGAAGCGGTATTGAATAGCATATTTCATGACAGGTGGATTGGTCGTCGAAGCACCATACCATGGCCCTCACGTTCACCGGATCTGAGGTCCCCGGATTTCTTTCTGCAGGGAAAGTTGAAGAATATTTGCTATCGTGATCCACCGACAACGCCTGACTACATGCGTCAGCGCATTGTCAATGCATGTGCGAACATTACGGAAGGCGAACTACTCACTGTTGAGAGGAATGTCGCTACACATACTGCCAAATACATTTTGGTTGACGAACATGATTTTGAGCATTTATTGCATTAATGTGGTATTTACGGGTAATCACGCTGTAACAGCATGCGTTCTCAGAAATGGTAAGTTCACAAAGGTACATGTATCACATTGCAAAACCGAAATCAAATGTTCAATCCTACCTACGTTCTGTATTTTAATTTAAAAAAAAATTACCTGTTACCAACTGTCCGTCTAAAATTGTGAGCCTTATGTTTGTGACTATTACAGCGCCATCTATAACAAAGCGAAAAAAGTAGTCCAACTAAAACATTCATATTTATTTACGCATTACACGAATATGTAATAAAAATGGGGGTTCCTATTTAGAGAAACGCAGTTGATATCCGTTTGAGCTATGGCAGCGCCATCTAACGGGCCAACCATAGCGCCATCTGGTTTCCCCCTTCAATCTAGACAAGTTTCGTTCTTTGTAGTTTTTTCGTTTGACGCTTATTTCGTGAGACATTTGGCCCGGTCACGATCAATGGACCACCCTGTATAACGGGCCGCTGATAAGCGTAAGCGGTGATGGCGCCCGAAAGCGACCCAGATAGTTCCATAGGATTTACATCAGGTGAATTTGGTCGCTGAGACATCAGCGTGAGTTCACTGCAATGCCCCTCCAACCACTGTAGGTCGGTTCTGGCTCCGAAACGCGTGCAATTATACTGCTGAAAGACGACATACTCGTCGGGGAAGATATGAAGCAGAAAGGGATGCAGGTGGTTCGCAGCTGTCAGCGTTTCTTCAATCACTACCACAGGTCGCATGCAAGTGCAGGAGAACGTCTCCCGTTGCTTAATACTGCTCCCATCAGTCTGCGTCTGTGGCGCACTGCAAGTTTCGAGCCGCCGTTCGCGTCGGTGACAGCGTTTGTGGAGACGGCCATCAACTTGGTGTAGCAGACATGTGGTTGACCCGAAGAGCCGACATCATTCCATAGATCGACAGTAGAATCCTGATGGTCCCGTGACCACTGCAATCGTAACTGACTATGTCGTTAGATCAACTTGTGAACATGTAGGAGTGGTCTGCTGTGGAGCTCCATGTCCAACAATGTATGATGAACAGTGTGCTCTGAAACACCTGTGCGTGCACGCGCATTATGCTCTTTCGGCAGAGACACCGCAGATGACAATCTATTCTACTTTACAGGCAAGTCACCGAACCCCACGTTTTGTGAAGGGCCGTGGACTTCCAACTATTTAACATCTGGTGGTAATTTTACTGTCCTTCCACCTGACGCCGTTTTCGAGATAATTTGCTTAATAATAATGTGGCCTTTTCCACAGTCGTTTATCTCAATGGATTTCACCATTTGCAGCCAATATGTTCGCTAGAGTGAGCCCGAGTCCGTGTCTGCTTCGCTTACATGCCCTTGCTACCGAGTCAAATGTCCGCAACGCCATCAGGCAGTGGGCACTGGTCATAATGTTTTGGCTTATCAGTGTATGCCTCCGTTCGAGTCCAAATTTCTCTTATTTTGCCTTCGGGGTGCTTACGCGAATTGCTCGTAGGTGGCAGTAGATTCGTCCTGCAGTCAGCTGCAGACGCCGGTACTCTAAATTTTCTCAGTAGTGTTCCTCGAAGGGAAGGTCGCCTTCCCTCCAGCTATTCCCATTAGGATTGCCGAAGCATCAACGCAATATCTGGCTGTTGTTCGGTCCTACCGCGGCCTCTCCAGACACGTTTTCAGCCTGGAATATCATTTACTGGAGCAGTCCTCAGTGATGAGTCCCGCTTCGAACCGAGCCTCAGTGACCAGCAAGACGTGTGTGGAGACGCCGCAGACAGCGGGGGGGTATCAACCTGAGTGTCGCTCGCCATGCTAATCGTGATGGTCCGGCGTGCCATTTCATTTCATAACAAGACCCCTTTGGTTGCCATGCGCGGCGCCTTTGCAGCCCAGTGCCAGATCGACGAAATTCTACGCCCCGTTTTAATTCCCTTCTTGGGAAACCATCCAGGGCTTACATTTCAACAAGATACCCACCCCTTCCGCACGCACGCTAAGAGTTTCTACTGCTCGTTTTCGTGCTTGTGAAACCATACTTTGGCCAGCAGGGTCATCGAATAGCTCCCCAATTCAAAAAAATTGTTCAAATGGCTCTCAGCACTATGGGACTTAACTTCTGAGGTTATCAGTCCCCTAGAACTTAGAACTATTTAAACTTAACTAACCTAATGACATCATACGTATCCATGCCCGGGGCAGGATTCGAACCTGCCACCGTAGCAGTCACGCGGTTCCGGACTGAAGCGCCTAGAACCGCTCGGCCGCTGCGGCCGGTGCTACCCAATTGAGAACGTCTGGAGGATTATGGGCGAGGCTCCCGAGCCATCTTGGTGTTTTGACGATCTAACGCGCCTGTTGGACAGAATCTGGCACGATATCCCTCAAGAGGACAGAGAACAACTGTGTCAATCAGTGACAAGTGAATAACTGCTCGCATAACGGCCAGAGTTGGACCGATGCGTCATTGAATAGCTCAATTTTTGAAGCTCTTCCTCTTGAATAAAGCATCAAATTTTTCTGAAATTGTAATCGTTTGTTGCCGGTCGCTGTGTTCGAGCGGTTCTAGGCGCTTCAGTCCGGAACTGCGCTGTTGTTACGGTCGCAGGTTCGAATCCTGCCTCGGGCATGGATATGTGTGGTGTCCTTCGGTTCGTTAGGTTTAACTAGTTCTAAGTCTAGGGGACTGATGATCTCCTGTGTTAAGTCCCTTAGTGCTTAGAGCCATTTAAACCATTTTTAAACATTTGTTTGTCTATACATGTACTTTTTTAAGTGTTTACAGAGAATAAGTGCGGTCCTGTCACACTTCTCCCGGGGAACCTTTTCCGATACCGTTGTCTCTGATGAACATTCACCGTCAAGGAGAGCGTATCAGGTACTGTTACTTAAAAAGTGATCGAGCCACTCACATATCTGGGAACCTGTTCTGTATGCTCGTGTTTTTGTTATCAGACAGCAGTGCGGCACTGTTGAAATGCATTGCGGAAATCTACCAATACAGAATCTGCCTGCTGCCTTAGAATAGTATTTCATGTACATTCAGTCAGCCTGGCAGTGTCTGTCGGTTACTGTTGGGGAGAACATGTATTACCGTGACGGCTATTGTTGTCACTCGTAGGTGCAGAATCGTTTGATTCAGAATTACGAAAATAGTTGGAAATGCGCAAGGCATTTACAGTCTGCGGAACTTAACTGACGAAATAGGTATATAAAGTAACTTAACATACTAACTGCTTGGTGGAAATGAATGAAAGTGCGGTAGTATCTTTACCAGACGCCTTCCAGTCGTGCACAGGAAGCTGGACGTTAAATGGCGTGAGGTCAGCGTCACTACAACGCCAAATGGACCTGGTCCCGCAAAACGGTACGGTTGAAGGAACAAGAAAAGCTGTCTGTGTCTACGAGCGAGCAGTTATAGTGCACTGTGGTGCTGTACTTCACTACAACATACCCCGGAGACTACATCTGGATGACTTCACAAGGGGAAGAATCATCCGGACATTTGAAGAAGAATGAAGTGTGACGGGTGTAATACGAGAATTTGGTACTGCTTAGAGCGTTGTTTCACATCCAAGGGAAGTGTTCCAAGCCACAGAGAGGGATTGCTGCTCGAAGGAGAAGAGGTGGTTGACCACGGACAACTGCAGCAGCTGATGACCGGTACATTTTGCAACAGGCAAGAAGGGACCCATGTCAAACAGCGGGCGCAATTGCAACTACTTTTTAACAGGTCTGCAAGGCACGCAGTCTCATGTTCCCTAGTGGCACGCTGGTGGTCTTTGCCCGACGACGAGTACTTTGCGTTCCGTTGACGCCCACGTATTGGGGGCACCGTTTTTGATGGTGCCAAGAGCGTGCGGACTGGACGAGAGCGCATTAAGCCTGCGTAGTGATTCTGTACTTACTCTCGTATGGCGTGAGGTGCGAACAGTTAACGCAACCTGGAACATTGTCGAACATTATCGCTTGGTGCACGTGCTATGAGGTGGGGAGGCATAATGTTGCACCGGGTACCTCTCTCAAATTTTTGAACACTGTACACTCACGGTTCAACGTCATTGACACGGTACTCCTTCCCTACCTGCACCGTTTTTTGATGTACTAAAGGAAATAGCAAAAAACCAACCATTTTGATGTTGAAATGGTATGTACAGCAGTTACAAAGTTACAGCAAATATAAGTTAACATCAAATGTAAAATCACTACTGTGCTAAGAAAACGTATATTTCAGAAATTTCTTCCTCAAATGAAGAGCTTTGTTTGATACCAGTAGACTTATCTTGACAGGAATACCCTTTTTTTGGCATTTGCCTCTCTGGCGCCTTTAACTTTCCTTTGCCTTACAGTAAGACGGTCTGCCACATAGTTGTTCGTCATTCAGACATATCTGATTACACTGTAAGCATCTGCAGCACCTAACCACTGTACGATGGTGAACTGCTACCATACATTTCCATTAAATCGGCACTTAGTGTTGCAGCGGGTGCTGCCGAAAATCAATTATTTGTCAATGCGTTGAGCCAGTCCGTCTTGGCTTCTCTAGCGGCGAGCTGCAGTACTGTGGCGTTAGGTTTACAATTTGTACCATAACTGTGGACGTGAAGCTGCAAAGAAACAAAAAATTGATACGAAAATGAATTTTTTCCGGGTCAGAATAATATTTTGTAATTATCCCTCGTGTACGTGACAGAAATTATCCGCACATCAGGAAAGTGGCAGCATAGAAATCACTATGATCCCATAACTATATGATACCTTTCCAGGATTTAATATGGTGTGAAGAACTTACATCAGGACATCTAGAGGGTTGGATCCCCTCCTTCGAAAGCGTCAGATTGCAAAACCTGGGCTACTCTCAGGATGGAATCTCCGTCTTCGAAGATTGTGTCTGTCTGTCTGTGTGCCCGCCGCTCGCTGCCGTCGCTGTTCGTCCGTCCGTCCGTCCGCCTGCCTGCCTGCTCGCTGTCCATCGCCGTCGCCGTCGTCGTGACCGCTGCCGCTGCCGCTGCCGCCGCCGCTGCCGCCGCTGCCGCTACCGCCGCCTGCTGTTCGTCCGTCTGTTCGCCGCCGACCATCGCCGACGCCGACGCCGACGCCGACGCCGCCGCTGCCTGCCGCACGTCTGTCTGTCCGTCACCGTTCGTCTGCAGTGAGTGCTCCCACCTCCACCGTCATCTACACCTCCCCCTCCCCCTCTCCCACAGTCACTTCCTGCAGTGCCTCTCCTGGCCTCCCTCCTAACTCCTCCCCCTCCCTTCCCCCACTTACCCATCCCGCTATCTCCTCCCCCGCTGTATACCCACACCTGTACAGCCTTCCTCCAGCCTCCACACCCTCAACAGCTCCCACTCCTACTCCCACCCTCACGTGCGCCTCTGTTGCTGCCTCTGCTGCCGCCCCTCAGGTTGTTGGATTCCCCTCTCTCACCGACCCCGTCACTTCGTCTTCTGCATCTCCCGCACGCATCACGTCGCGCCGTGCCACCATCGCCACCACTGAACCAGCTGCTTCTCCCAGTGCCTCCACTACGCCACAGGGATCTGCCACCCGCCACCTCCCTCTCCTCCCCGTCCCTCTCCCCTCCTCCCAGCCTCCAGTCTCCAAAAAACTCCAAAAGCGCGTCCTATCCGACTCTGCTCCCGCCACTTCCCACAAAAAATCAACACCACCTCCCCCTCCCAATGCCGTCACCATGTACACCACCCCTCCTCCTGCCACCCATACCTGGGCCCCCACCCTCCACACCTTTGTCCTGTCAACTCCCGATCCTAAGTTCCTCGACGCTTGTACCCTCACCAAGGAAATACGAAAGTACTTACCTGGTGCTCCCATCTCCCAACTCATTCCCCGCAGGGACTCAGTCCTTATCAAGTTCCCATCCCCATCCTTTCACACAGACCTCCTGCGAAAACTCCCACGAGTTATGTTTGGCCCCCACGCCTCTCTGACACCCTTCCTTTCCGCTTCCACTCCTCGTCAGCCCCAGCCTCCCCGTCGCCCCCCCCCCACCTACACCGCTGTGATCACCAAGCTCAGGCCGGTGATCACAGAGGATGAAGTGTTGGTAGAACTGAGCTCCCACCCGGACTTGGAAATCTGCTCTGCCCGCCGTATCCACAATGCCTCTGGTCCCACCTACCTCATGCGGGTATTCTCTGAATCCGCCCCATCCATAGACCATCTCCTCACCCAGGGTGCCCTGATATACCACCGTCGCCACCCTGTTCAATCCTCCAAATCCCCTCCCCAATCCTACCGTTGCCAGCGGTACCTGATGTACAATGACCACTTGACTCCCAACTGCAAAAACCCCCCCACCTGTCCCCACTGCAAGGCCTCCCACTTTCTTAAGAACTGCCCCAACCTTGCTGCTCCTCCTGCCTGTAATACCTGCAATGGCCCCCATCCCACATACTCCCACAAGTGTAAAGCTAAACCCCCTCCAGCCTCCCCTGAACTCACAGTCCCAGTTCGCCCCATCGATCCCCCTGTCCATCCCAACAATTCCCTCTGTCCATCCCCCATGGCCGAGGACATCATCCGGTTCATTACCGTTGCACTCCAAAACATTCACCCTTTTCAGCGCCCCCACACCTTCCAACAAATATCCCTTGCTGCTGGCTCTGTTTTCCACCTGAACACCTTTGCCACTTACTCCCACAACCAAGCCCACTTCACCTTCACCCGCCTCGACACCCTAGTTTAAGTCTCTTCCCTTCCCTCTCTTCCCCTCCTCCTTCCTGTCATGGCATGGCACGAGTCTCGCATCCTCTTCCAGAACATTTGCTCCTTCTGCTCCAACAAATACCTCCTCATGCACACCCTCTCCCACCACCAGGTCGACACCTTCGTCTTGAACGAAACCTTTCTCTAGCCCCACCATTCTATCCGCACCTCACCCTATCTCCTCCACCGCACTGACGCTCCTGGTCCTCGTGCGTAGGGTGGAGTCGCGATTGGCCACCTTAAGCATATCCCTGTCTGGCCACACCCTCTCCTCAATGACCCCACTGAATACCTCCCCCACTGAACGCTCCACTTCCTCCTAGTCTCCAGTACTTGGGGCAGTTGCTCCCCCCCCCCCCCCCCCTGACATCAACACTCCCATCACAGCACAAGACATTAAACTTCTCCTCCAGTTCAAACGCAACACGGCCCCTGGTCACGACTGTGTCACCTACCGTCACCTTCGAGAAAGCCCCTATTCCTTCCTAACTGTCCTCGCCCATCTCTATAATGTCATCCTTTCTACTGGCTTCTACCCTGACCTGTGGAAGACCTCCCGCATCCTCTTATTCCTCAAACCCAACAAACCCCCTTCTGCCGCCTCTTCCTATCGTTCCATCTGCCTCACCTCCGTCTTCAGTAAGGTCTTTGAATCTATCCTCTCCCACCGTATCCATCAGCACCTTGCTCAACACCATCTCCTCCCCCTTACCCAGTGTGGCCTCCGACCCTCCTTCTCTGCTGACGACCAACTCCTCAACCTTGTTCACCTTCTGTCCCTCCAGCTCAACTCCCGTCGCTCCGCCATTTTTGTTTCCCTTGACCTCCAAAATGCCTATGACTGTGTATGGCATCCCGATCTCCTCTTTAAACTCCAAACCTACGCCCTGCCTATCAATTTTGTCCGTCTGGTCGCTTCCTTCTTCTTGCACCGTCCTTCCTATCTCACCCTCCACAACACCAACTCCCGTATCTTTTATCCCATGGCTGGCGTCCCCCAGGGTTCTGTCCTCTCCCCTCTCCTTTATCTCTTGTATACAGCTGATATGCCCAAGCCACCCCCACCAGTCCACCTAATATACTGATGACACCGCTTTCCTGGCTCTCTATCCTACCCTTCAACGGTCTCAACGAACCCTCCAAACCCACCTTAACCAGTTCACCACTTGGTGTAACCAGTGGTTCCTCTGTCTCAACCCCTCCAAAACCCAGGCAATTGTCATAGGTCGCACCACTCGCTCCTTTCACCTCCATGATTTCTACCTCACCCTTTATGGTTGTCCTATCCAACTCACCCCCACCCTGAAATACCTTGCCCTCACCCTTGACCGACACCTCACCTGGACCCTTCATCTCCTGACCATCCAGCAGAAAGCCCATTCCCGCCTCAGCCTGCAGAAACTCCTGTCCAGGCGGACATGGGGATTGCATCCTTCTACCATCCTCCACACCTACAAATCCCTCATCCGACCTATCCTCTGTTATGCCAGTGTCGCCTGGATCTCCGCCCCCACCCGCTTTTACTAGGCCCTCCAAATCCTTGAACGCCATGCCTTCCGTACCCGCCTTCCTTCCCCCACACGGCTCCTATATGAACTGATCCCCTTCCCCCACCTCCTCCTGTTCGTCCAACATCTCCGCATCCTTTACATTGTTCGCAGGGTTGATCCCCCCCACCCTCTGGTTCCCTCCTTCCTCTCCACCCCCCGCCCGTTGCCGCGCCTCTATCGCTGTATCCCTCCCTCTCTCCACCTCCACACCCTCCATCTCCTTCATCAGGGCAATTTCCAACGCCTCCCCCTCCCGGATGACGAACTTCGCCGTGACATCTACCATTCCTTCCAACTATAACCTGGCCTTGTTCCCCCGCCCCCTCCCCAGGGCCCCCTTCTACTCTTTCCTCCTTCTCCCAGAGCGGATTTTCCTCCGTCCCCCCTCCCCTGAGACCCTGCACCCCATACTTGCCTCTCTCCTTCCCACATCCCTCCCTACCTGGCCCTCTTCTGCGCACCCCCCGCTCCCCTCCCCCATCTCTTCCCCTCCCTCCCTTCTTCAGGTCTCCCTCATCTCCCAGAACCTGGCAGATCCTCTGTATTGATCATCATCAGTGTGCCACATCAGTGTTGTGTTTAGTGCTGTTTCTCGTGTGCATCAAGAGGTGTGATTTTAATTGTGTACTGCCTTGAGGTTCGCCGTCAGTGTTACGTTATGTGCTATGCCATCCATCAACACCTTTATGCTCCAGTCATACTGTGCCTTGTGTTCTTTTAATCGTCGCAGTGTGTGGCTTTTTGTGTGTGCTACTTTTAAACAGTTTTTTATCTCCATTTTACAGTCACCCCGTTTTTTGTCTATTGCCTTCCATGATGTTCCCCCTTTTTTATATCTATGTTCACCTTATTCTCTCCTTTGCTGTTTTTAAATGTCTTCTATTGTTTTGTTCTCTGTCTTTCGGCTGAAGAGCAGCGCATATGCTGCTGCCAGCCCGCCCCAATGGGGAATTGAAATACAATAAAGAAAAAAAAATTACATCAGGAGGTCCCAAGCGTTGTCAGACCATTAACCGTGAGAATTGGAAATTTGTGGTAAGGTCTTACGGGACCAAACTGCTGATTTCATCGGTCCTTAAGCTTGCACCCATTGCCTAGGGGTAGCGTCTTTGATTCGTAATCAAAACGTCTTCGGTCCCGGGTTCGATCCCCGCCACTGCCTAAACTTTGATAAATAATCAGCATTGGCGGCCGAAGACTTCCGGCATAAGAAGTCAGCCTCATTCTGCCAACGTCCTTGACAAAGGGGGCGGAGGAGCGGATAGAGGTTCAGGGCACTCTCTTGTTCTAGGGGTGGGAAATTGCCCCTAAAGGCGGAAGAATCAGCAATGATCAACGACATGAGGATGCAGAAGGCAATGGAAACCACTGCATTAAAGACACGTAACGTGTATCCACAGAACATGTGGCCTGTAATTGAAGAAGTGTCATGATGATCTCTCCATTGGCAAAAGATTCCGGAATAGTCCCCCATTCAGATCTCCGGGAGGGGACTGCCAAGGGGGAGGTTACCATTAGAAAAAGATTGAATAATCAACGAAAGGATAATGTTCTACGAGTCGGGACGTGGAATGTCAGATGCTTGAACGTGGTAGGGAAACTAGAAAATCTGAAAAGGGAAATGCAAAGGCTCAATCTAGATATAGTAGGGGTCAGTGAAGTGAAGTGGAAGGAAGACAAGGATTTCTGGTCAGATGAGTATCGGGTAATATCACCAACAGCAGAAAATGGTATAACAGGTGTAGGATTCGTTAAGAATAGGAAGGTAGGGCAGAGGGTGTGAAGAGTTCAGTGACCGGGTTGTTCTAATCAGAATCGACAGCAGACCAACACCGACAACGATAGTTCAGGTATACATGCCGACGTCGCAAGCTGAAGATGAATAGATAGAGAACGTGTATGAGGATATTGAAAGGGTAATGCAGTATGTAAAGGGGGACGAAAATCTAATAGTCATCAGCGACTGGAATGCAGTTGTAGGGGAAGGAGCAGAAGAAAAGGTTACAGGAGATTATGGGCTTGCGACAAGGAATGAAAGAGGAGAAAGACTAATTGAGTTCTGTAACAAGTTTCAGCTAGTAATAGCGAATACCCTGTTCAAGAATCACAAGAGGAGGAGGTATACTTGGAAAAGGCCGGGAGATACGGGAACATTTCAATTAGATTACATCATGGTCAGACAGAGATTCCGAAATCAGATACTGGATTGTAAGGCGTAACCAGGAGCAGATATAGACTCAGATCACAATGTAGTAGTGATGAAGAGTAGGCTGAAGTTCAAGACATTAGTCAGGAAGAATCAATATGCAAAGAAGTGGGATATGGAAGTACTAAGGAATGGCGAGATATGTTTGAAGTTCTCTAACGCTATAGATACAGCAATAAGGAATAGCGCAGTAGGCAGTACAGTTGAAGAGGAATGGACATCTCTAAAAAGGGCCATCACAGAAGTTGGGAAGGAAAACATAGGTACAAAGAAGGTAGCTGCGAAGAAACCATGGGTAACAGAAGAAATACATCAGTTGATTGATGAAAGGAGGAAGTACATACATGTTCCGGGAAAATCAGGAATACAGAAATACAAGTCGCTGAGGAATGAAATAAATAGGAAGTGCAGGGAAGCTAAGACGAAATGGCTGCAGGAAAAATGTGAAGACATCGAAAAAGATATGATGGTCGGAAGGACAGACTCAGCATACAGGAAAGTCAAAACAACCTTTGGTGACATTAAAAGCAACGGTGGTAACATTAAGAGTGCAACGGGAATTCCACTGTTAAATGCAGAGGAGAGAGCTGATAGGTGGAAAGAATACGTTGAAAGCCTCTATGAGGGTGAAGAATGGTCTGATGTGATAGAAGAAGAAACAGGAGTCGATTTAGAAGAGATAGGGGATCCAGTATTAGAATCGGAATTTAAAAGAGCTTTGGAGGACTTACTGTCAAATAAGGCAGAAGGGATAGATAACATTCCATCAGAATTTCTAAAATCATTGGGGGAAGTGGCAACAAAACGACTATTCACGTTGGTGTGTAGAATATATGAGTCTGGCGATATACCATCTGACTTTCGGAAAAGCATCATCCACACAATTTCGAAGACGGCAAGAGTTGACAAGTGCGAGAATTATCGCACAATCAGCTTAACAGCTCATGCATCGAAGCTGCTTACAAGAGTAATATACAGAAGAATGGAAAAGAAAATTGAGAATGCGCTAGGTGACGACCAGTCTGGCTTTAGAAAAAGTAAAGGGACGAGAGAGGCAATTCCGACGTTACGGCTAATAATGGAAGCAAGGCTAAAGAAAAATCAAGACACTTTCATAGGATTTGTCGTCCTGGAAAAAGCGTTCGACAATATAAAATGGTGCAAGCTGTTCGAGATTCTGAAAAAAGTAGGGGTAAGCTATAGGGAGAGACGGGTCATATACAATATGTACAACAACCAAGAGGGAATAATAAGAGTGGACGATCAAGAACGAAGTGCTCGTATTAAGAAGGGTGTAAGACAAGGCTGTAGCCTTTCGTCCCTACTCTTCGATCTGTACATCGAGGAAGCAATGATGGAAATAAAAGAAAGGTTCAGGAGTGGAATTAAAATAGAAGGTGAAAGGATATCAATGATAGGATTCGCTGGTGACATTGCTATCCTGAGTGAAAGTGAAGAAGAATTAAATGAACTGCTGAACGGAATGAACAGTCTAATGAGTACACAGTATGGTTTGAGAGTAAATAGGAGAAAGACGAAGGCAATGAGAAGTAGTAGAAATGAGAACAGCGAGAAACCTAACATCAGGATTGATGGTCACGAAGTCAATGAAGTTAAAGAATTCTGCAACTTAGGCAGTAAAATAACCAATGACGGACGGAGCAAGGAGGACATCAAAAGCAGACTCGCTATGGCAAAAAAGGCATTTCTGGCCAAGAGAAGTCTACTAATATCAAATATCGGCCTTAATTTGAGGAAGAAATTTCTGAGGATGTACGTCTGGAGTACAGCATTGTATGGTAGTGAAACATGGACTGTGGAAAAGCCGGAACAGAAGAGAATCGAAGCATTTGACATGTGGTGCTATAGACGAATGTTGAAAATTAGGTGGACTGATAAGGTAAGGAATGAGGAGGTTCTACGCAGAATCGGAGAGGAAAGGAATATGTGGAAAACACTGATAAGGAGAAGGGACAGGATGATAGGACATATGCTAAGACATGAGGGAATGACTTCCATGGTACTAGAGTGAGCTGTAGCGGGCAAAAACTGTAGAGGAAGACAGAGATTGGAATACGTCAAGCATATAATTGAGGACGTAGGTTGCAAGCGCTACTCTGAGATGAAGAGGTTAGCACAGGAAAGGAATTCGTGGCGGGCCTCATCAAACCAGTCAGTAGACTGATGACCAAAAAAAAAAAAAAAGCTTACACACTACTTAATCTCACTTAAAGTAACTTACGCTAAGGACGACACACACACACCCATGCTCGAGGGAGGACTCGAAGCTCCGACGAGGCAAGCCGCGCGGACCGTGACAAGACGCCCAAGACCGCTGGGCTACCCCGCACGGCTATTAACCGTGAATGAAAGCAGATGTTAGCTAGTACGTTCTCCCCCCTCCCGCCCGCTCCACCACCACTATCCTCCCTCGCACATTCCCAATTCCGTCCCCATTACCAACACTAACGTGTACTTAATACGTAAGAAAGAAAAATAATTTCCTTTCAGCACATAAAACTAGGCGTAGATAAATTTATAACATGTCGCATTACTCTTGAACCCGACAAAGAAGGCCAATCGTGCAGCTGTGTCACTCCACATGACTAAGTGCGAAGACTTCTCGGTGTCAAAATGATCCCAAGACAAAGGAACAAAGCAAACAGTCCAAATACGTGGATTCATCAGCGCCGAAAAAAGCGAAGACAAAACCGTCATAAAGTAAGCTGATATTGAGTATCGTTTGGGATCACCGTAGTGTGGTGCTGATATATTACGCTAGAAAGGGCAAACAGTGACATGATCAAACTACTGAAATCATCCGACGAGTTCACTGGAGTGTCTCGAGACGAAGAGTCACGGGAAGCTGTGTAAGGAGGGTCTGTCTTGCGTAAAGAGTAATTTACCTCCAGCTAGATTTAAACTATCATCCCAGTGTTACAAACGAAAAGCAATCCATAGAAATGGTTCAAATGGCTCTGAGCACTATGGGACTCAACTGCTGTGGTCATAAGTCCCCTAGAACTTAGAACTACTTAAACCTAACTAACCTAAGGACAGCACACAACACCCAGCCATCACGAGGCAGAGAAAATCCCTGACCCCGCCGGGAATCGAACCCGGGAACCCGGGCGTGGGAAGCGAGAACTCTACCGCACGACCACGAGATGCGGGCCAGCAATCCATAGAGTAATAGACGGTATCAGCGTAGAAAAAAAGTGTGGTACTTATCCGATATGGTAGTGGCAGTTTATTTTCACGTAGATACGTGATGAAAGGGGTTACAACGACGTCTTGTTGAATCTACAGTATTAATTTATTTCCTTAACCCGTCTTAGGCTTACAAGGTCGTCTTCAGACTTTCACTGACTATCCTATTCAGCATTGAAAAAGACGTTAGTTTCGGAGGGTAAGGTACAAACACAGAATAAATATCATCTTTAACATTACAGAGGTCTCACAGTTGAAAAGTAAGGGTTTAAAACTAGTATCGTTAACATCAGCATCACTACAGCTGGAGTGTTAGCTCTGAAAAAGACTATATTCAGATTACATTCATTCCATTGCTGTCGGCATTCACCAGAAATTACTAACGAAACAGAATTACCCAAAACAGGTGCTTGAGTTACTAAAGAGAAAGTGGATACCCGCTCCGACAAAATAGGACTGCAGCGTCTTAAGCAACACGCCAACCCAATCGGAATAAAGACACAGACTGTTGCTTTGTGAATTATACCCATTCTCTCTGAAGACACATGCCACACTTAGTCACTATCTGAGCTGGTAGTCGGCTGGTGTGGCCGGGCGGTTCTAGGCGCTACAGTCTGGAACCGCGCGATCGCTACGGTCGCAAGTTCGAATCCTGCCTCGGGCATGGATGTGTGTGATGTCCTTAGGTTAGTTAGGTTTAAGTAGTTCTAAGTTCTAGGGGACTGATGACCTCAGAAGTTAAGTCCCATAGTGCTCAGGGCCATTTGAACCATTTGAGCTGGTAGCTGACCCTAGAGCAGAGACCACGACACCAGTTTCTGAAAATATGGCTGTAACTCGAAGAGATTCTGCAGCCCGGTTTCTTATGAGGTTTAGCTTGACGTTCACCGGATAGCTATACATGGTTATACACAGATTATCGTACCAAAGTTCTCGTCAATATGTGGCCGCCATTCCTTGGATTGGCACTATTCCCGCCTGCCACATTTTCTGGTTGTTGTGTCATCTGCTCCTTCGTATGACACCCACACAAGTAGTGGGTGGTCTACGGAAGAGACTGCGAGGAAAATTATGTCAACAAATCAGCCTGAAGGATGAAAACGTTCATCACATTGCAGTTAGTATCGGTGTAAGAAGGATCATTGATCTGTGTCTAATTTCACTTTGTGGTGATGTGCGTTATGTTTCCCCTTACCACTGCTTAGCTATATGGTCCTCATCCGCTAGCGACGATTGCTATGAATCGTGTTACACTTGACACTATAGGGTGACATCAGCGTAATTATCCGTCTTCACGCCTACACTCTTTTGCAGCCTTGCAGTCATGGATGTATGTAATTTCACATTCGTTGCCAAGTGTCTTTCCTTCTCTTCAGTTTTCTGACTGGTTTGATGCGGCCTGCCAAAATTGCTGTCCTGCGACAACTTCATCACATCAGAGTAGCACGTGCACTCTACGTCCGCAATTATTTCTTCGATGTATTCAATTCTGTGTCTTCCCCTACAGTTTTTAACCCTCTACAGCTCCCTTTAGTGCCATGGAGGTTACATCCTGATTCCTTAACATGTGTCCTACCATTCTGTCCCTTCTTCTTGTCAGTGCTTTCCGTATGTTTGTTCCTTCGCAGATTCTGCAGAGAACGTCATCTTTTCTTATCATATCAGTCCAGCTAATTTTTACGTTCTTCTGTAGCACACATTTCTAATGCTTAGATGCTCTTCTTTTCCGGTTTCCGGTTACCCCTTGTCCATAAATCACTGCCATAAAATGCTGTGCTCCAAATGTATATTCTCATAAATTTCTTTCTCAGATTAAGGTCTATGTTTGATACCAGTAGACTCTCTTGCCCAGGAATGCCAAGTTTGCTTGTGCTAGTCTGCTTTTTATGTCCTCTCTGCTTCGTCTGTCATGGTTTATTTTGCTTTCAAGGAGGCAAAATTCCTGAACTGCTTTACTTAGTCATCATCAGTTTTGATGTTAAATTTCTCCCTAATCTCATTTCTGCTTGCCTCGCTGTTTCGCCGCGCAGTTTGAGGCTCCATATTACGGACTGCGCGCCCACTCTCGCCGGAGGTTCGAGTCCTCCCTCGGGCATGGGTGTGTGTTTGTTCTCAGCATAACTTAGTTTAAGTAGTGTGTAAGAGTAGGCACCGATGACCTCACTTAGAAATTCACACACATTTGAAATTGTTTTTCATTTCTGCTTCGTCTCATTACATATATCTTTTTCTGGTTTATGCTCAGTCCATTGTCTGTAGATATTCCATCCAAGGATCTTGTAATTCTTCTTCACATCCACTCAGGTCGGAAATGCAGTCATCGAATCTCATCATTGATATCCTTTCACTCTTAATTGTAATCCGACTCCCTACTCCTGTTTTTCCCAGAATTTCGAACATCTTGCGCACTTTTACTAACAGGCACAATTTTTCTAGGTTGACGAATTTTTTGAACGTGTCTTGAATTTCCCTCAGCCTTGTTTCCACTATCAAGCGCAACGTCTGAACTGAATTTCTGGTGCCTTTACCATTCCTAAAGCGAAACTGATCGCCATCTAACAGATCCTCAGCTCTCTTTTCCATTCTTCAGTGTATTATTCTTGTCAGCAGCTTGGATGTGTGAGCTGTTCTTCTGACTTATCGGTAGTTTTCACACGTACTTTCCTTTGCTATCTTAGAAATTTCTCCGGTGATATTTTTTCTAAAATGTCTCATAGACCCTACACATCTGCATTAACAGTCGTTTAGTTGTCAATTTGACCAATGATTTAGAAATTCCGATGGAATTTTATGTGTCCTTTCCGCTCCTTTATACCTTATAGAATCTCAAGTCTTCCAGAGCTCTTTTAAATTCGGATTCTAACACTAGATCCCCTTCGTCTTCCATGTTGTTGTTGTGGTCTTCAGTCCTGGGACTGGTTTGATGCAGCTCTCCATGCTACTCTATCCTGTGCAAGCTTTTTCATCTCCCAGTACCTACTGCAACCTACATCCTTCTGAATCTGCTTAGTGTATTCATCTCTTGGTCTCCCTCTACGATTTTTACCCTCCACGCTGCCCTCCAGTACTAAATTGGTGATCCCTTGATGCCTCAGAACATGTCCTACCAACCGATCCCTTCTTCTGGTCAAGTTGTGCCACAAACTTCTCTCGTCCCCAATCCTATTCAATACCTCCTCATTAGTTATGTGATCTACCCATCTAATCTTCAGCATTCTTCTGTAGCACCACATTTCGAAAGCTTCTATTCTCTTCTTGTCCAAACTATTTATCGTCCATGTTTCACTTCCATACATGGCTACACTCCATACGAATACTTTCAGAAATGACTTCCTGACACTTAAATCAATACTGGATGTTAACAAATTTCTCTTCTTCAGAAACGCTTTCCTTGCCACTGCCAGCCTACATTTTATATCCTCTCTACTTCGACCATCATTAGTTATTTTGCTCCCCAAATAGCAAAACTCCTTTACTACTTTAAGTGCCTCATTTCCTAATCTAATTCCCTCAGCATCACCCGACTTAATTAGACTACATTCCATTATCCTTATTTTGCTTTTGTTGATGTTCATCTTATATCCTCCTTTCAAGACACTGTCCATTCCATTCAACTGCTCTTCCAAGTCCTCTGCTGTCTCTGACAGAATTACAATGTCATCGGCGAACCTCAAAGTTTTTATTTCTTCTCCAAGAATTTTAATGCCTACCCCGAATTTTTCTTTTGTTTCCTTTACTGCTTGCTCAATATACAGATTGAACAACATCGGGGAGACGCTACAACCCTGTCTTACTCCCTTCCCAACCACTGCTTCCCTTTCATGTCCCTCGACTCTTATAACTGCCATCTGGTTTCTGTACAAATTGTAAATAGCCTTTCGCTCCCTGTATTTTACCCCTGCCACCTTTAGAATTTGAAAGAGAGTATTCCAGTCAACACTGTCAAAAGCTTTCTCTAAGTCTACAAATGCTAGAAACGTAGGTTTGCCTTTCCTTAATCTTTCTTCTAAGATAAGTCGTAAGGTCAGTATTGCCTCACGTGTTCCAGTGTTTCTACGGAATCCAAACTGATCTTCCCCGAGGTTGGCTTCTACTAGTTTTTCCATTCGTCTGTAAAGAATTCGTGTTAGTATTTTGCAGCTGTGACTTATTAAGCTGATAGTTCGGTAATTTTCACATCTGTCAACACCTGCTTTCTTTAGGATTGGAATTATTATATTCTTCTTGAAGTCTGAGGGTATTTCGCCTGTTTCATACATCTTGCTCACCAGATGGTAGAGTTTTGTCAGGACTGGCTCTCCCACGGCCGTCAGTAGTTCCAATGGAATATTGTCTACTCCGGGGGCTTTGTTTCGACTCAGGTCTTTCAGTGCTCTGTCAAACTCTTCACGCAGTATCGTATCTCCCATTTCATCTTCATCTACATCCTCTTCCATTTCCATAATATTGTCCTCAAGTACATCGCCCTTGTATAGACCCTCTATATACTCCTTCCACCTTTCTGCTTTCCCTTCTTTGCTTAGAACTGGGTTTCCATCTGAGCTCTTGATATTCATACAAGTCGTTCTCTTATCTCCAAAGGTCTCTTTAATTTTCCTGTAGGCAGTATCTATCTTACCCCTAGTGAGATAGGCCTCTACATCCTTACATTTGTCCTCTAGCCATCCCTGCTTAGCCATTTTGCACTTCCTGTCGATCTCATTTTTGAGACGTTTGTATTCCTTTTTGCCTGTTTCACTTACTGCATTTTTATATTTCCTCCTTTCATCAATTAAATTCAATATTTCTTCTGTTACCCAAGGATTTCTACTAGCCCTCGTCTTTTTACCTACTTGATCCTCTCCTCGTCTTCCATATCGATCCCAATTTCTTCTTCTATCGCGTTATCACGTTATCTCTCCCGCATAGAAGCCTTCTGTGTACAATTTTCACCTATCTGTTCTCTCTTCTGCGTTTAACAGCGGAATTCCCATTGTAGACTTAATGTTATCACCTTCGCATTTGATTTCACCTAAGTGTCAGTATGAAGTGAAAATTAGAAAAGGTTTCAGCAATCAGCCAACGACGATGGCGCATCAGACCAGCTGCTGGTCGCTGCGTTGGCACTCAAGGCCAACGGGATCGACTCGAATCATTGCCTACCTGACATTTGCTCTACATTTCTCAGCCGAGGTGCTACGGAAAAATTAAGATGCCAACTGTGTAACGGGTATCACAAGTAAACGGAAAAAGAACTCCAGGAGACATCAAGCTAATACCGCGCAACAGGAACCTTAGCCTTGATAATGGTATCAAGTACCCGAGGAATAAAGTTCACTTTTCAGGTACAAGACATTCAAATGCAGCCGCTCCCTGAAGCTACCAAATTTCTGGGATGCTGGTTGCTCAGTTTCATCTGCTGTTGCAAGCAGTCTAAGAAGTTAACTAAGATCGGGTGATTTAGAGTGCCTGTCGAGATATCATAACGTGCCTGGATTTTCGTCAAACCAGGAGCATATGCGCACAGCCCTTTAAATATGACTGCTCGGAACTTGGAATACGGCAGCACACTCCAAGACATAGAAGAAAGGACACTTGCTGAAACAGATGTTCTGCGAAGAGCGGAGGACGCAAGTCGTGGTACGAACAAGACCACCAAATCATCACAAAACCACCTCCTGCCAGAACTACGCCCTCAGCACACAGCAGGTTGAACATCTCATTGGACCATCGGTGCTCTCCAAACTGTTATGGTTACCCTAGAGGAGCATAATACACCGTTGAGCGGTAGGGCTAGGCCAGAAGGCAAGAAAACAGAGTTCACAGTTGAAAACATACATAATCTTTCATTTAAATAAAAGTCAACAACCTTATGACGCGAGAGAAATAACTTTTCAAAACAAGTAAGAAATAAAAAAAAAATTTGTCGAATATTGACCAGGAAATGAGATTAACAGTCAACGTCAACAAAAGATCTTTTAAAAATTAATAAATTAAGCAATCCGTCAAACATTAACACGCATCTAAAGTCAGCCAAGCTGCATATTAATAAGCAAAATACGTAACATTTACAACATTTTTCGATTGGCTTTTAAATATAAAGTCTTAAATGTTCGCAGCAAATTTGGTAACGATTAACAGTAGCAAAACCAGCAATGCGTCACGTCCATTGGTGACGTAAGTTCAGAATCAGGAGAAGTTATACAGATACAAATCAGCAACGCGACAAGCGGGATAAACCGACAGACGGGGTGGGCGGTTTGAAATCGCCACGCGCTGGTGCGCTGGTGGATGGGGCAGGTCTCGTACAATGTGAACTACGGCAGATTAAGAACTAAATTTAGAAAACTAGTGACAGCGTACTGATTTACAAAAGGAGGCACGTATTACATTACACACACATCAAAAAAAGTTTTGCATCGCCTCGGTTCCGAGAGTTCCGGAACCTGTACAGAAAATTGGAACAGAGACCAACATCATTTCCGCCCTTTTTATTGCTCATGAAAACCACACATCGCATGCTGTACCACCATACAGCGAGACCTTCTGGAGTGGTGGTCCAGATTGCTGTACACACCGGTACCTCTAATACCCAGTAGCACATCGTCTTGCATTGATGTATGCCTGGATTCGTCGTGGCATACTATCCACAAGTTCATCAAAGCTCTGTTGGTCCAGCCTGTCCCAGTCCTCAACGGCGATTCAGCGCAGATCCCTCAGAGTGGTTGGTGGGTCACGTCGTCCATAAACAGCCCTTTTAAATCTATCCCAGGCATGTTCGATGGGGTTCATATCTGGAGAACACTCTGGTCACCTTAGTTGAGCGATGTCGTTATCCTGAAGGAAGTCATTCACAAGATGGGGGCGCGAATTGTCGTCCATGAAGACGAATACCTCGCCAATATGCTGCCGATGTGGTTGCACTAACGATCAGAGGATGGCATTCGCGTTTCGTACAGCCGTTACGGCGCCTTCCATCACCACCAGCGGCGTACGTCGACCCCACATAATGACACCCCAAAACAGCAGGGAATCTCCACCTAGGTGCACTCGCTGGACAGTTGCTTACGAGAATAATATACAGAAGAATGGAAAAGAAAATTGAGGCTGCGTTAGATGACGATCAGTTTGGCTTTAGGAAACGTAAAGGCATGAGAGAGGCAATGCTGATCGTGTCGCCTCCAAACACGTCTCGGACGATTGTCTGGTTTAAGGTACATGCGGCACTCATCGGTGAAGAGAACGTGATGCCAATCCTGACCGGTCCATTTGGAATGTTGTTGGGCCCATATGTACCACGCTGCATGATGTCGTGGTCACAAAGATGACCTTGCCGAGGACGTCGGAAGTGAAGCTGTGCATCATTTAGCTACTACGCACAATTCGAGTCGTAACACGACGTCCTGGGGACGCACGAAAAGCATTATTCAACATGGCGCTGCTGTCAGGGTTCCTCCGAGCCATAATCCGTAAGTAGCGGTCATCCACTACAGTAGTAGCACTGGGCGGCCTGAGCGAGGCATGTCATCGACAGTTCCTGTCTCTCTGTATCTCCTCCATGTGCGAACTACATCGCTTTCTTTCACTCCGAGGTGCCTGGACACTTCCTTTCCTGGCACAAATGGGGACGCGATCGAACAGCGGTATTGACTGTCTAGGCTTGGTTGAACTACTAACTACACGAGCCATGTACCTCCCTCCTGGTGGAATGACTGGAACTGATCGGCTGTCGGATCCCCTCCTTCTAATAGGCGCTGCTCATGCTTGGTTATTTACATCTTTGGGCGTGTTTAGTGACATCTCTGAACAGTCATAGGGACTGTGTCTGTGATACTATATCATCAATGAGGGGTCAACGTCTATCTTCAGCAGTCCCGGGAACTTTTTTTGATGTATTTGTTACTAATTAAGAGTTAAATATGAAGAAACAAAGAAAAGCTTCTGCCGAATTAGCGAATATGATAATAAGCAACAAATTACTTAACAACTTTGTAGCCACCTGATTAAGGGAATGAGAAACTAATACGGGTTACATGCGCTCAAAATTAATTGTAAAAGACTGACTTATTCTAATTAAGCAGTAATGACAATCATTAAACACTATTTTGAAATGGAAGAAAATTCGAACTCGCTGACTTCTAACACATTTTGCAGTAAGACATTAGCAATAAGTAACAGGTCGGGCAACGTTTATTAATGTAAACCCCTCAATTTGAAATAGCTACGCGTGGTTTAGGGGTAGTGATTTTGATTCATAATCAAGAAGTTGTAGGTCCTGTGTTTGAATTTCGCCGCTGCGTGAATTTTAGTTTATAATCAGCATTGGCGACCGAAGACTACCTGCATAAGAAGTGACCATCACACTGCCAACGGCCTTGTTAAAGAGGGCGGAGGATCGGGCAGAGATTCAGGGCACTCTATTGTCCTAGGGGTGGGAAACTGATCCTACAGGCCGCGTGGGATTAGCCGATCGGTCTAAGGCGCTGCAGTCATAGGCTGTGCGGCTGGTCCCAGCGGAGGTTCGAGTCCACCCTCGTGCATCGGTGTGTGTGTTTGTCCTTACGATAATTTAGGTTAAGTAGTGTGTAAGTTTAGGGACTGATGACCTTAGCAGTTAAGTCCCATAAGATTTCACATCAATTTTTTTTACCGTAAAGGCGGAAGAATCAGCAACGATCAACGGCATGAGGATGCAAAAGGCAATGGAGACCACTGCATTAAAGACACGTGACGTCTATCCACAGGACATGTGGTCTCCAATTGAAGAAGTGTCATGATGATCTCTCCATTGGCAAAAGATTCCGGAATAGTCCCCCATTCGGATATCCGGGAGGGGAGTGCCAAGGGGGAGGTCACCATAAGAAAAAGATTGAATAATCAACGAAAGGATAACGTTCTATTAGTCAGGGTGTGAAATGTCAGAAGCTTGAACGTGGTAGTGAAACTAGAAAATCTGAAAAGGGAAATGCAAAGGGTCAATTTAGATACAGTAGGGGTCAGTGAATTGAAGTGGAAAGAAGAAAAGATTTCTGGTCCGATGAATACAGCGTAATATCAACAATAGCATAAAATGTTATAAAGGGAGTAGGATTCGTTATGAATAGCAAGGTAAGGCAGAGAGTGTGTTACTGTGAACAGTTCAGCGACAGGCTTGTTCTTTATACATGCCGAGGTCGCAAGCTGAAGATGAACAGATAGAGGAAGGGTATGAGGATATTGAAAGGACAATACAGGGGATGAAAATCTAATACTCATGGGGGAAAGTAGTGCAGTAGTAGGGGAAAGAGTAGAAGTAAGGTTCCAGGACAATATTGGCAAGGAATGAGAGAGGAGAAAGATTAATTGAGTTCTGTAACAAGTTTCAGCAAGTAATAGCGAATACCCTGTTCAAGAATCACAAGAGCAGGAGGTATACTTGGAAAAGGCCGGGTGATACAGGAAGATTTCATGGTCAGACAGAGATTCCTAACTCAGATGCTGGACTGTAAGGTGTACCCAGGAGTAAAAATGATTCAAATGGCTCTGAGCACTATGCGACTTAACTTCTGAGGTCATCAGTCGCCTAGAACTTAGAACTAATTAAACCTAACTAACCGAAGGACATCACACACATCCATGTCCGAGGCACGATTCGAACCTGCGACCGTGGCGGTCGCTCGGTTCCAGACTGCAGCGCCCAGAACCGCACGGCCACACCGGCCGGCTACCCAGGAGTAGATATAGACTCAGATCACAATATAGTAGTCATGAAGAGCAGGCTTATGTTCAAGACATTAGTCAGGAAGAATCAGTACTGAAAGAAGTTTGATACGGAAGTACTAAGGAATGACGAGATACTCTTGAAGTTCTCTAACGCTATAGACACATCAATAAGGAATAGGTTAGTAGGCAGTACAGTTGAAGAGGAATGGACATCTCTAAAAAGGGTCATCACAGAAGTTGGAAAGGAAAACATAGGTCCAAAGAAGGTAACTGTGAAACAATGGGTAACAGAAGAAATAATTCAATTGATCGATGAAAGGAGGAGGTACAAAAATGTTCCGGGAAACTGAGAAATACAGAAATACAAGTCGAAGAGGAAATTATCGTCGGAAGGACAGACTCAGCAAACAGGAAACTCGAAACAACCTTCGTTGACATTAAAAGGAAGGGTGGTAACATTAAGAATGCAAAGGGGATTTCACTGTTAAATGCAGAGAAGAGAACGGATTGGTTTAAAGAATACATTGAAAGCCTGTATGAGGTGGAAGATTTGTCTGATGTTATAGAAGAAGAAACAATAGTCGATTTAGAAGAGTTAGCGGATCCAGTATTAGAATCGGAATTTAAAAGAGCTTTGGAGGACTTACGGTAGAATAAGGCAGAAGGGATGGATAATGTTCCATCAGAATTTCTAAAATCGTTGGTGGAATTGGCAACAAATCGACGATCACGTTGGTGTGTAGAATGTATTATTCTGGCGACATACGATCAGACTTTCTGAAAAGCATTATCCACACAATTCCGAAGACGGCAAGAGCTCACAAATGCGGGAATTATCGCACCATCAGCTTAACAGCTCATGCATCCAAGTTGCTCACGAGAATTATATATGGAAGAATGGAAAAGAAAATTGAGGTTGCGCTAGATGACGATCAGTTTGGCTTCAGGAGAGGTAAAGGCACAAGAGAGGCAATTCTGTCGTTGCGGTTAATAATGGAAGCATGTCTAAAGATAAATCAAGACACATTCATAGGATTTATCGATTTGGAAAAAGCGCTCGACAATTTAAAATGGTACAAGATGTTCGAAATTCTGAAAAAATAGGGGTAAGCTGTAGGGAGAGACGGGTATATACAATATGTACAGCAGCTAAGAGGGGGTAATAAGAGTGGACGACCAAGAAGGAAGTGCTCGTATTAAGAAGGGTGTAAGACAAGGCTGTAGCCTTTCGCCCCTAATGTCCAGTCTATACATCGAGGAAGCAATGAAGGAAATAAAAGAAAGGTTCAGGAGTGGAATTAAAATTAACGATGAAAGGATATCAATGATACAATTTTCTGATGACATTGCAGTCTTGAGTGAAAGTGAAGGACGCAATGAACAGTCTAATGAGTACAGCTTATGGATATGGACTGAGAGTAAATCGAAGAAAGACGAAGGTAAGGAGAAGTAGTAGAAATGAAAACAGCTAGAAACTTAACATCAGGATTGATGGTCATGAAGTAGATGAAGCTAAGGAATTCTGCTATCTAGGCAGCAAAATAACCAACGACGGGTGGAACAAGGAGGACATCAAAAGCAGACTAGGAATGGCAAAATCGACATTCCTTACCAATAGAAGTCTACTAATATGAAATATCGGCCTTAATTTGAGGAAGAAAATTCTGAGAATGTAGATCCGGAGTACAGCATTGTATGGTAGTGAAACATGGACTTTGGAAAACCGGAACAGAAGAGAATCGAACCATTTGAGATGTGGTGCTACAGACGAATGTTTAAAGTTAGGTGGACTGATAAGGTAAGGGTTGAGGAGGTTTTGTGCACAATCGGAGAGGAAAGGAATATGTGGAAAACACTGATAAGGAGAAGGGACAGCATGATAGGATATCTGTTAAGACATGAGAGAATGATTTCCGTGCTACTAGAGGGAGCTGTAGAGGGCAAAATCTGTAGAGGAAGACAGAGATTGGAATACATACAGCAAATAATTGAGGACTTAGGTTGCAAGTGCTACTCTGAGATGAAGATGTTAGCACAGGAAAGTAATTCGTGGCGGGCCGCATCAAACCAGTCAGAAGACTGATGACCAAAAAACAAAAAGCAACCAAATCTCAGGCATCAAACTTGGTTTACTATTCTGCCTGTAACAACTACAGTGGAAAAACACATTCTTATTTAACAAAATGTACCATAGAAAATCTTAGAGAAGATCAACTTAAAACACCACTAAAATGTTTTACAAATAGTTAATTATAGTGATTACAGTGAAAAGGCACTCTGATGAAATTAGACTTCACTACATTTAAAAGGAAGAACAACACACAGTTCCTCCCTCAACAGGGTCCACGTAAAGCACTCGAAATAAGACCAATTTAAACTGGCGGTTCTGATTGATGTAGCTCCACTAGCTGTGTAACACAGACTACGCAACTTTCACACATTTCACGAACGGTTGCGACTAACGTCTGTAACCAAACAGAGTTTCTTCCGTTAAGATAAACATCAGTTCTTTCGCAGCGAAGCCCCATTAACAGGAAACATAGCAGACCTTCCGGGAAGAAACTAGTTGCAGCACTATGACTTTAACAAAACAAGGCGGATAAACCAGCGAAAGAGTCTTACCGAAAAGTACTTGAAGAATCGGTAGCGAAGTGCCGCTCAAAATGACTACACGCTCGATACAGACCAATTTACAGTGTCCCATCGCAACTGCAGCCAACCCAAAACAACGTCTGAACGGGTTGAGATCTGTGTTCCGCAAAAGTCGTTTACTATCGCAGCCAAATAGCGTAGGTGAACCGGCCTCGGGCCCCGCAAGTGCTTCTTCCAAATGGCCCGCAGATTCCCACTGTCACTCTCGGACCGGTCAAAGCTCCTCGCGTGGAGAACCACCAAAGATTGTGCCCCACTACCACTACCGACTGATCGATGCGAGCGGGCACCGCTGACTCGCGACTTCTTGCGTCATTGGATAGGAGTAAAACCGCGGCTTGTCGGACCACATTACAAGGCTCCGGTCATCTACTCCCAGTTTTATGATGTTTGTAACACTGAAGACAAGCTCGTTATTGTGCTACTGTGGGCAATGGCCTGCTGCGGAGTAGCCGAGAAGAGAGAAAAAAAAAGTTATGTTTTTAATCTCATCTGATTAGGACTATCAGGTCCTCTTTGCGTCGGACCAGGGTCTCACACATAGAGTAGGTTTTTCTACACCGTATTTACCTAAGAAGTAGGTACGTAAAGGTGAAAGCGAAGGTATGCTGTTTGACGGGCAAATTGGGCCCGACCGTCTGCTGTGACATCATCTACCAGTGGCGGTCGTTATTGGGTTTCTTGACCTTGCAACCGCTCCTAATTGGTCAAGTAGCTCCTCAGTTGGCAACACACACCAGTTCTGCCACATAGTAGTACCGGTTATCGAACCCGTATCGCCAAATGGCAGTCAGCCGCGCTGACCACTCAGATATGTGGGCGGATCTATCTAAAAAATAACAATCCTAATGTAACAAACACATGGCATAAATTGCCGTGTGTTTTGACTGCTCTGCCTCAGGAGTTTGACTTTACTACACCGCCAAGAGGACTGTAGACCTTAGTATTTGACATAAACTTCAGATTAGTACCTCTACCCGCTCCTGAGGAAAAGGGCTCGTAACAGACGTAACAACGTTTCCGTTTTTACCTACTGAGGTACGGAATCCAAAAACCAAACTTAGAATCCTCGTTTACTGGGATGCGACCCTTGTTTTTTTTTAAACTGAGTACACTATTTAAAAGTTCGATAAGACCTTTTTCCCTTCCCGTATAATGCTTGTCATTTTTATCTCAAGAGTACTCTTTTTTTCAGTTTTACGTATTCTGTTAGTGACCTGATACGATTTCTTTTTGTTTGGTGTTACTCCCAATGTCAGTTAACAGTTCCTTCTAACCTTGACAGTTAAGTCAGATATCACGTATCACGATAAGGTGGAATTTAGGGCTATCAGAAAGAGTATGAAAGATGACGTCAAGAAGGATGAAGAAGACACGCTGAAAGTCTTGAAAATAAATCTGGTTGAAGAATAGCCAAGCGGAAGCTTATAATTGGAAAGAATCAGTTAATAACGATAGATAAGAAAGAATTACTCGAATACATTAAGAATTTTGATAGTAACCTGTGCAGAAAAATCATTGATGATATTATAATCCTGGACGAATTGGTTGCCTCTGTTTCCCAAACCCCACTTAAGAAGTCAAACGAGCTGTAGGATAGATGATGAAAGGAACCGTTCTAGGCAGTGATGACCTCTCAATCGATACTTAAAAGCGGATATGTGACGAACCTATAAACCATTTAGCTGGAATATTTTCAAATTGTTTGCACAGTGAAAAATTACAAAGAGACTGCAATAAAGCCAAACTAAGTGTAATACATAAGAAATGTAGTGCTAAAGATATAAAGAGCTACCTCCCTATCGGACTCCTGCCCACATAATACAAAGTTCTTACTAGAGTTTGGCTATTGGACTGAACACTACAGCTGACCGTATCCAACCCGTTGAGCAACTTGTGTTCCGCTTGGGGTTTAGTACGGTTGATCATATCCTCAGTTTACGCGAAACCATTAGTAGAACAAATGAATACCATTTACCTCTTTGCCTTGTCTTGATAGATTCTGTAAAAGCATACGATTCGATCAGTGACTCAACTGTGTTTGAGGGTATAACACATCAAAACCTCCACAGCTTTCGTGAGTGCAGTTGAATAACCAATAAATTTCCAACTGAAAAGTGAGTAAAACAAGGTGATTCTGTATCTCTAAAACTATTTTCAGCAGTCCTCGAAAAAGCAATGTCTAGATTCGACTGGAAAACAAAAGGAACCCATATTCTGGGAAATAGAGTCAATAACATGAGGTTCGTTGATGATGTTCTATTTGCAATTAGTGTGGAAGATCTTCAAATGCTGGTTAGTGAACTTGTGTCAGTCTACTCAGATGTTGGCTTAAAAATGATCTATGATAAAACCAAGATCATAATGAACGAAAAGACACTGGAGGGAAATATGTTAGAAGCACGCAAATACAAAAGGTCATAGAACAAATCTATCTAGAGCAACTGCTAAATATGAAAGGAGACCTAAGAGCAGAAATATTTTGACGTATTAATTTAGGATGGCAAGATTATGGAGGATACTTCTCTTCTTTGAAGTCAAAGATGACAGCCGAGCGGAAGAACACTTTTTGACCCATGTATACTGCCAGTAATAACGAACGCCTGCGAGACATAGATATTAAATGAGTTCATTGTCAGAACCCTGACAGCAGCCCAAAGAGTAATTGGAAGAGCAATGTAGGACTACACAAAAAAAGGAAAAAAAACAGAAAGGGAGCAGCTGATATCAGGCCGACAGAAAAGGCCAGTGACATAATGGAAAGAGTAAATACCTTGAAATGTAATTGCACCGATCATGTCGCTCGAAGAAAAGATGGCAGGTGGTCAAAACAACTACTAGATTGGAACCCAGTTTACCAAAAAAGGTCACGCAGAAGGCCACCGGACAGATGGGACAGAGACTTGAGAAAGACAACCCCACTGAACTGGCAACGGGAAGCTCAATGTGAGCAGAAACGGAAGAAACCGCAGGGATCGTATGTTACACTCCGACTCAAAGAAGCCACCTCAACAAGTGATTGAATTGTCTGCTGTTGCTGATTAACATTAAAAATACTGTGCACGGAGAAATGATTACTATTGTGTGAGAGAAATAGTAGATAATAACACCGTGTGCTACAGAATTTTTGTGATTTCTGGTTTCTTAATTAGTACAGATCTCTTAGCACTGATGGAAGAAAGGAATAGCACTGCAGCGGATAGACGAGGTTTTGGATTCTGAGCCCGGTCTATGACTTAAGATCCACACAAATTGACTGCAGTGCACAGAGAAATTTTGATTATAGCGTTTACATATGCAAAAGATGTCACATAATTTGTAAACAAGTAATAAAAGCTACTGATGTATGATCTGACCAGTAACGTCTAATGTATATTTCTGTGTGAAAGCATGTTTTCGAAAATCAAGCTACGATGTTTAAAAGGATGTCTTAGCAAATTTAGCAGAACTACAGGGGACGACGTACTTTGCAAAAAGTACATTTCCGCCTTTAGCAGTCTGTGAGTTACTGTTTACGTCTATGGTGCGCAACGGCAAAGAAAAGAAGTGCAGAAACAGTAGGTAGCGGGTAGGAGTTTAGCGTGACTCAGAGCCACCTAAGTGCCGTGGTAAATGTGCAGTTTATCGCAGTAATTTTTCACCAGACTGTGTGCGCTGTAATAGCGATGACGCGGCTGTTTTCACGGCGAGGTTGATGGATTCCATTACGACTTCCGCGACTTATGCTGTCAGCACAAAAATACTCTCCGTTGCGAATGAGGTTGATGAACAAGACAATCATTATATTGGCAGACACTGTTTCTTCCTATCTGAAACACTTTTTCATTTTTTCCAGAGTATGGTTCAAATGGCTCTGAGCACTATGGGACATAACTTCTGAGGTCATCAGTCCCCTAGAACTTAGAACTACTTAAACCTAACTAACCTAAGGACATCACTTACATCCATGCCCGAAGCAGGATTTGAACCTGCGACCGTAGTGGTCGCGCGGTTCCAGACTGTAGCGCCTAGAACCGCTCGGCCACTCCGACCTGCTCCAGAGTATGTCAAAACCTTGAGATCTAACGCAGTCTGCAGTGGCGCATAAACACGATAACTGTAGTGTACAATTACAGTGAAGATCTGTTTGGATCTGATAAATACGATGAAGCTACAAAAGTGGGCTTATGCGTCTTTGTAACAATTATTGCACCGGAATTTACTTCTGGAATGTTTACCAAACTGAGATTCTGTGCAGTAATAGTTGATATTTATTATACATATCAAATAAAAAAAGTTTTTCAGCAGACTCAGGTCGATTTGAATTCTGGTGCTGTCGCGAACAATGTTTGCCACAGATGGTGGTGATGTTTGGTTTGTGGGGCGCTCAACTGCGCGGTCATCAGCGCCCGTACAGAGTCCCAATCTTTACACAGTCCAATCTCACCACGTTCACGAATGACGATGAAATGATGAGGACAACACAAACATCCAGTCTCCGGGCAGAGAAAATCCCCAAACTGGCCGGGAGTCGAACATGGGTCCCCGTGATTCAGACGCAGATTGTCACAGATGGAATCTTTAACGTTGTTGCGACACACGTAATGTTTTGCGTGGACTATCCACAGTACGTATGGTCTCAGAATCTTTTAATTTAAAATATTTATTTAGAATGAAGAGTGAATGTCGTGTGACATCTAGTCCTTGGCTAACTCTTGGAAAGTTACTCTCGCCTCCAGCTACGACAACTAGTGAAGAAAGACGTTCGAAGTAACATGATCCCTTTCGCCCACTCTACCTCCATCCATCTTCCTTCCTGTCGCCCTCTCCCACGCCCTCCCTCTCCATATATCTCTCTCTATCTACCTCAATTATAAAATCGCGCTACACATACGGTAATTCATCATGGCGAAACAGCTGATCACGAGCTATAACGTAAAAATTGTAACGTCTCCTGGCAAAACACATATTACATGTGGTAAAAAAAAGAAAAAATAATTGAACTGGATCATTGTAATTTTATTTCTGCATGGACCATGATTGTATGATCTTTATGTAATAAATGGAAACCATTATGTGTCTTGTTCTATACTTATATAGAATTATGTACCGATTTTTTTAAAGATAATATCTGTCGGAGAGTACTGAAACCGCCACAGACGATACTTATTAAATGTCAAACAAAGATGAGAATATGTCAACCTATAAATAGTAGTGACGGAGCATTAATTTCTCTGTCGTCTTCTTGGAGTTACAAGAGCAGGAAGAGCCTGTGACGCTATATTGTATGCTTGTGTAGCATTCTTTTGTCAATAATGAGAGAAGGACACTATTAGGAATTGATTTGTAAAGGTGTGCAAGAATTTAATGTGTCTAAATGTTTTGAATAGAGTTACTTAGTGAAAACGTGCATAATGATTTGTAATAAGCTTGCCTGGTATTTTATCCCATCCTTTTAAGACATTTTCAGCTATTTAAATACTATTCGTGGTGCAGAGCTGCGCTACGAACGAACGAGCCGCTGCCGCGGCGCATTCACACTGCATTAAATGAAACCAATCATACCGCAAAGAAGCGGACAGGTAATAGTGAACTAAAATTATTTCTTCCAGCTTTCGGGATTGCAGGGCAGAGCAGCAGATTTTATGATGTGTTTTACAGGTGGACGCGGGCTGCGGATGATGTTATATTATTAACAGTGCAAAAAGATGATTTACCTTCATGACATAAAAGAAATCTTGCTGTGCGTGGTTCTGGTCAGGCAAACATTATTGTAAAAACATTTTTTCTCTGATAATAGTCTCATGTTCTCGTGTTAGTCGTGTTACTTACTGGTGTTTTCCTATTAACAAAAATCCACTGCAAAATTTTGATGTTGAACAAACATTGCGAACTGTAATAACAGTATTAATAACGAAATAATTTTCAGTAACCTTTTCAATAACAGTAAAGTAAGGAAGACATGTTGAACTTTATAGCGAGTTACAGTAACTAAACAATGTTCCTTTAATAGAAAGCCAGATCCAGAATAATAAGAACGTAATGTATTTCGTTTTGTTGAAAATTAATGATCCAAAGAAAGTCACTGCACAGCATCCCTAAAAAGTATTTCAGGGCTCTTTTCGTAGCAACATATTTTATCTCATATATTAGCTGTTACACGAGCAATAACAAGCAAAGATAGTGAAACATTTCAGACAACGTCAGAATTTTTGGTCTCTTTCCTGGTGTCCGCTGACAAAACATCTTTGCAGTAACCTGCAAAAATGCAATCAATAGTTTTCAATACAGAACACCAGAGGAAATCTTATTTTAGGAAACCACAAATAAATTACGGATTTTACCGAAATCTGTGTTCTGAAACAAACATTTTTGACTGAACGTCCGCTAAGAGGAATGATCTGGATGTCTGTCCTGCAACATGAAATAAGTCACCTTTAGAGACTATCTGCACTATCTGCCCTTGTTAATCACAGGTACGGGTTTTTGCTTCGTTTTAAAAACTTAGCATATAAAAAGTATTTTACACTTGAAGCTTGAGCAAAAATCATAGTTGTCGAAATGAGAAGGAGATACTCCTGGCATGACCACCTTTTTGTACACATGTCAATAACACATTCATTATATTGGTGTTAGCGTTGTCCACTTGTTTGCACCTTACTGAGTAATGCACATTCATTTTGTATAAATTAGATGGCTTGCACTCGTTAAAATTATGGGTTTAGTTTGAAGAATTCAGAATTTGGTTTTCTGGAACAAAGAAGTAAAATATTTTCTTTTATGTTGGTAAGTTCTTTTCATATTCCAAGTTGCGCTGTGGCTGCACAGATCTTAGGATTTTGGCGAGTGTAAGGTACATTAACACATTATTTAATTTCTTGAATCCTATACTGCACCAAAACAATAAAAAGCCAAGTGTTTGCCGCGAGGCTTAAGATGACATACAAGGCATTAATCACGTTCCAGACCCGCATTTATAACAATGTTTGTTAGTTAGTAAACGCCATTTACAAGAATTAACCGGCCTCTGTTGCCAAGACTAGACATATACCTGGCAAATTTGAAAATTACAAGGTACACACAGTACACTGGCCATATATACACTCATGCTCATAAATTAAGGATAATTTCAGAATGTGGTGCCACACAATGTAGCACTACATAAAACTGGCGCTAATAGCATAGGCTCATAGGGAACACACACTACACATATCTGTAAGTCCACGGTATTGGTGACAAGTCGAGAAAACCGTCCCGAAACACGTGTGCTAAAAAACGCCACTGTTTCATGGGCATGTACCCCGACATCAATATGGATATGATCACCATGCTCACGTACACAGGCCGCACAACGGGTTGGCATACTCTGGATCAGATGGTCGCGCAGCTGCTGGGGTATAGCCTCCCATTCTTGCACCAATACCTGTCGGAGCTCCTGAAGTGTTGTAGGGGTTTGAAGACGTACAGTGATACGTCGACCGAGAGCATCCGAGACGTGCTCGTTGGGGTTTAGGTCTGGAGAACAGGCAGGCCACTCCATTCACCTGACATCTTCTGTTTCAAGGTATTCCTCCACGATGGCAGCTCGGTGGGGCCGTGCGTTATCATCAATCAGGAGGAAGGTGGTACCCACTGCACTCCTGAAAAGGCGGACATACTTGTGCAAAATGACGTCCCGATACACCTGACCTGTTACAGTTCGTCTGTCAAAGACATGCAGAGGTGCACCAATCATAATCCCACTCCACACCATCAAACTACGACCTCCATACAGATCTCTGGTTCCTGGTTCACCCCAGATGAAAACCTGGTCAGAATTACTGTTCAGACTATATCTGGACTCTTCCGTGAAATAACCTGAGACTACTGTTCCAATGACCATGTACTGTGTTCTTGACACGAGGCTTTACAGGCTCTCCTGTGACCGGAGGTCAGTGGAATTCACCTTTCAGGTCTCCGGGCGAATAATCCATGTCTGTTCAGTCGTCTGTAGACTGTGTGTCTGGAGACAACTGTTCCAGTGGCTGCTGTATGTTCCCCAGCAAGGCTACCTGCAGTACTCCGTGGCCGTCTGCGGGCACTGATGGTTCAAAATGGTTCAAATGGCTCTGAGCACTATAGGACTTAACATCTATGGTCATCAGTGCCCTAGAACTTAGAACTACTTAAACCTAACTAACCTAAGGACATCACACGACACACTGATGATGAGACATCGGTCTTCTTGTGGTGTTGTTTACTGTGGACGTCCCGTACTCTAGCGCCTGGACACGTTTCCTGTTTGCTGGAATCGTTGCCATAATCTTGAGATCATACTTTGTGGCACACGGAGGGCCTGTGCTACGACCTGTGTGTTTAACCAGCCTCCAGTCGCCTTAGCATTCTACCCCTCATAACGTCGTCAACATGTGTTCTTTGAGCCATTTTCAACTCACAGTCACCATTAGCACGTCTGAAAACGTCTGCACACTTACTAGCTGCACCGTACTCTAACATTCACCAACACACCTCTGCGTGTATGGACTGCTGCCAGCACCACCGTGCGACGGTCACAGGTCAAATTCACCGGATGGTTATACCCCCCGAGGTGATTTAAGCCCGCCCACCGCCCCCCAGAACGTTGTTTCACCATGTATCAGCATTATCCTTAATTTATGAGCATATGTGTAGTAACTATGAGGGTGTGCTGAAAAGTAATGCGTCGATTTTTTTTAAAATTCTGTTCGCAATATAGGTTGAAGAATTGCATGTCATGTATATTACTCGGTATCCTTTCTCGCTTCGTGGGCGCAAGTTGCAATCGTCTACCAGTAGAGGGCTCCGTATTCTAGCGTGTAACGTGGCAGCGTAACGTATGAATGTCGGTGCGAGCGAAATAGCGTGCTGAAGTCGAGTTTCTAACTACAGAAAATGGACCTCAAAATGTAGCGGACGTCATGGTACTTCCAGCGACATGACAGAATCAAAGATACGAAAGAGGGTAACCTTCTGTCGATACGAACCAATACAGGGCTCAGTTTACCAATGATCGGTTAAGGAAGGATTTATCGTTAGATCTGAATCAATTCATGGCACTGCTACAGTATTAAAGCACTCGTTACATGGGTCTTCATTCTCTTCCTGATCAACAATGCAAGGTTACAGTCATCACTACTCTTTCATTAAAGATAAAATCCTGTAGCTATCTGACTGCACTATCGAAGTTTCTATGTTCCGATTAGTGGACTATAAAACCTGGCAGTGATTACACCTGTTCCGTGTAGTTCCTTACAATTTCCGTAGAAATCACACAAGGACTAAAATAGTATAAAAACTTAAAAGTGAAGGGTCACACAGGAATCAGACTTCTTCTACTTTTCGCGGAAACAAGCAAGGTTTAATTACTCACCAAGACCATGACTTTCATCTCTCACCTCCACTAGATGGCTAATAGCCCCATGATGTGGTACAAGTGCTCTGCCAGTCTACCAACTGGCATTCTCTAAGCCATAATTTTCCAATGGAATATTTTACACATGCATATAGCCTTAAGAGATGCTGGTTTGTTTTTAGGGAGTTTTGATAACGATGTGAAATGAGTTACGCGGGTACAGACGTCGAGCTCAGGGCTATAATTAACAAAATATCTTAATTTCAGCCACTAGATGATGAAATGAGAGTGGAATGGACTAACAAAGAAGCTGATGAAGCTCTGAGCAACTACAAAAAATAATTTACATATGCATATATCCATCATGTTTTCGGAATCTTTACAGTCTCACAAATAATATCCATGTATCTCCCTATTTTACCCCCGCAGAAGCATTTCAACTAGCAAGGTAGGGACTGGAGACGGAAGCACCTGAGCCGATGTTGCTGAGTCCTGGAAAGACGCGACTGCCTCGCCAATATCGATGACATTCTCGCTCACTTTGGCATCAACTGTCACTCCATCATGCACTGTCTCACACATCCCAGCCATCAACCTCCCCTGCTTATACTAATAATAGGCTAGCAGCAGGTTTCTTGTCCTTCCTATTGGTTTAGGGCAGCATCACCAGGTTAGCACCATGCCAACTTATAATTCTCTGTGGCTGTAGGGTCATTTTAGATCGGGATCCTATATACCCATCTTGATAATTCTACTGCAGGTTATCAACTTTCTTTTCCTGAAGGCATGTCTCCCCGTTTGGCAAAGTTCAAAATGGTTCAAATGGCTCTGAGCACTATGGGACTCAACTGCTGTGGTCATCAGTCCCCTAGAACTTAGAACTACTTAAACCTAACTAACCTAAGGACATCACACACATCCATGCCCGAGGCAGGATTCGAACCTGCGACCGTAGCGGTCTCGCGGTTCCAGACTGTAGCGCCTAGAACCGCACGGCCACTCCGGCCGGCTTGGCAAAGTAAGCTTCGCAAAATCTACTGTTATCTCACCATTAATTGCTACGCAGTTTTATACTCTGAGCCGAGGGGTTATAGGCGCTTCAGTCTGGAACCGCGTGACCACTACGGTCGCAGGTTCGAATCCTGCCTCGGGCATGGATGTGTGTGATGTCCATAGGTTAGTTAGGTTTAAGTAGTTCTAAGTCCTAGGGGACTGATGACCTGAGATGTCAAGTCCCACAGTGCTCAGAACCATTTGAACCATTTTTTTTATACTCTGAAACGTTATACCCTCAGAAACAAGATGGTAATGGTGTGAGAAAGGAAACCATGGTCTGTATATGGGAGAGTGGGGGTGATGGGATGATGCTCTGAGATGACTATGCTGAGTGATTCTGAGAATTCACCTCATGTATCATACTTGGCCAATCTTGTGATACACAGGACAGGAGGTCTAGTAAGGCAGTCAGTTGTATACTCTACTAGAATGTCCACGCTCTTATTTATGATCCATTAAATGTGTGTGTGTGAGGGGGGGGGGGTAGGGGGGTCTAGTTGTACCATATTTCCCCAGGATATAGCTGCTTATAGGTCTGTGTTACTGTCCAGAATAAAGACGACGAATTTTGCTTTGCTCGGTAATTTCTTGCTTGTAAATGAAATTACAGCAAACATGCTCAGAGTGTGACTAGATACAATGTGAGTGACAATAATCGTGGGTATTATAGCAATGACACCGAGCGGTCTGAGGTCCTGTGTCACAGTTCACGCTGCTCCCTCCATCGGAGGTTCGAGTCCTCCTTCGGGCATGGGTGTGTTTGTTGTCCTTGGCGTAGTTTAGTTTAAGTTAGATTAAGTAGTGTGTAAGCCTAGGGACCAATGATCTCAGCAGTTTGGTCCCATAGGAAATTACCACCACGATCATAGCTACGACGATATCAGTTTACCCACTAAACTTCAGGAAGTACCTAAATTTGAAAGGTGCAATCTAGGTATATCAGTTCACATTTACAGCGTGTAGAGGGAACATGAAATCAAGCCACCACAAGGGCCGTGATGTGTAGGGTAATAAAGTTAACCATTAAGTCATCAGACTCCTCTACTTTTACAAAGTAGTCTCTCATCACCCCAAACTTGTGATTTTCTTCCTTTTCTCCAAGGGGATGAATAAACACTCTGTACGGATCAAAAACACTTTCGTCCCAGTCAAGTGCACATAATTTTGCATGATACTTTTATCCTAGTTGTCTTATCTCATTTTCTATGAATGAGAGTTTGACAAGGCATCTTATAGATCGCTCTACAAAGGAACAGGCATTACCACAGTTAAAAACATTGTCATTCTGTAGTATGCACTGGCTCCGAGTGCCTTGTAGCTCCTATGACACACTTTCAGAGTGATCCCTGTGTCTCCCATAGAACCTTCACAGATCTGCATATAACATTTGTGATGGTCTATCGAGTTGTACGCACATATAACTATAGTCTTAACCATTTCGATTTGTACAAGGGATAATCGTGCAAGACAATTGCTCTCTGAGCTTAAACCTGATCAGATTTATGACACCAGTGTTCCAGTAAAGAGTTCGCAGGAGAGTGATGATCTACCGAAATACCCAGTTAAGTGTTATTTCTGTAGGCTGCTGTTAGAAAGAAAAGCGGAATTTCCACATAGAAGTCACTGTCATGTAGTGGGGAAGTTCTGTAACATTGCACATATGCTTGTAACCTGATGTACCAGCAGCAATTATTTGACTAGGTATAATGTTCACCTGTTTCTTGGGCACTTGGCTAATTTTGGCTTAGTGTCCTGCCAGAAATAGTTGAAAAAAAACACCTCATTTTCCAAGTGAACCACCAAGAACTAATCTCTTCACTTCCTAGACTCACTCCGTTTTATGTATGCACCACCTCAACAACTCGCTTAGACAATGCATCAGGAGAACATACAAGTCCCTAGAGTTGAACATTCTGATCAAGGATATTACAGCTCGTCATGAGGAAAGGTCTTTCCATATGAATATTTGGATTCGATGTAAAGACACACTGATACCACACTGCCCAACATAAATTTCATTCACAGCAACCTGACAGGCAATACCCTAACAGATGACGTTTTGGCAGGAATCAGGAATCAAACATCTCTAATATGGGGGGGGGGGGTAACCCACAACTTTAGAGCCATCAGTTTCCGTCACATTATATTTGGATGAGTCACCTTCTGGGCCTGCGCTAATCACCAGGCAAATTGAAATTCCAGCAAGCACTCCCTTCCCTCAACGCCTGTTTCTTGCAGATCTGATTAAGTTACATCTGCTCTTGTCGAATGCTGAAATCATCATGAACTTTGCCACACAGTCGTACACAGAACATGAATATCTGTGTAAACCGGACCAGCCAAATTTCCAGTCGGAACGACCAACTAAATAAACAGTATCCAAGTCGTAAGTATGGTGTTATATGTTTGATGTATGACAAGCCTTTCACTAAATCATAATGTGTCTGTTGACAGCTTGGCAATTAAGGGGCTCCGGAACGCCCTATACTTGCAATGTTAAAGTAACGCTTATAAATTACATCTTTCCTCACAAAGTATTTGAGATAGGAAGTTGAACTTTTTAGAGATTATTTATTGGAATATGGGCTACAACTTAACACAGGGATCTTACAAAATTTTAGTTCAGTTATTAAAGATGATTTTTTTTCAATTGTAATGAAAATTCACAACATTTTTTTGCAATTTTTATTTATATATTCAAAAATATACAGTTTTTTGGAAAAAGGCTATGTTAAATTATGCAGAAGGTACTGTGTAACATTTACTGAAAGTTTGAAACAAATATGTTTGGAAGATCCTTAGAAAACATGTAATTAGTATGAGAAAATAAAAGTTTTGGGAACCGAGCGGCAAAGATTGGATTAACTTTTTAGTGCATTCCAGGTCCATAGGATGGATTATCTCCATCCTCTGCAAACTCCTCCTCCAGCTTCCTCTTGTTCCTCCTCCTGTTTACTCATGCTTGTATTTCTAGACTCTTTACAGCCCTGTCTGCAGCCCGAAGGCGTTCCTTGTCTAAAGCAAGCATCGCTCGTTGTTGTGTTCGTAGATTTTGCTACCATTTTCTTCAGTTGCAGTTACTGCAACACTGTTCCAAAAGGTGGTCATGTATGAACACTTATCACATTTCAGTTGTATTTCACTAGCAAGTCCTACGTGCTTTATTATGGAGAGTTCCAGACCAACTTCACTACAATGAATACATCTTACACAGTTTGAAAAAATTCCTTTGCGAACCGACATATCAAATATTTCATTCACATCCGATTCGCCCATAAAGCATTCATAGTTTTCACTCATTGAACCAAGTTTCTTCCGTGAAGTATTTTCTTTCCCACTTTGACTGCTATGGGGAGGTGTACTTGAGAGGTTAGGTTCACTCACTTGGTTATCGTCTTTATTGTTTACAGTAATAACACATACCTTTGGCTTTCCAACATTTCTCCTTTTCTTAAAAGCCTTCAGAGGATTTCTAATAACTTTCCTTTTACTCATTATTATACTTCAACAAAACAGAGACTCAAGAAACAGAATTAATTACGAATATTTTCGAGATAACGACAGAGTAAATAAACATGAAACAATCGACAATCACACCAGCGATATATATTGAACCATCACAGGTTAGCCACTACACATACTTTATCTCACATCACTAAAATGTACCTGATGAACACGGACGTTAATAATAACACCATTTGACAGCAGTTTAACAGCGCCACAGGGGGTCACGCCCATGTAGAACACATTTCAAAAAAAATTTAAAAATAGTTGTAGTCTTCGGAATTGAATAAATTATATATATATTAAAAGGTAATAGTCTGCAGATTCAGAAAACGCAAAAAAGTAGAAATTGAACTTTTCATGATTTTGAGCCTTTCCGGAGCCCCTTAAGCCAGATCCATATGCACAGTAACTGTCTTTCCATTAATCCTGAGTCTAGTTGATATTTTTAGAATGTCTACGGTAGCCACTCTATGTTTTAAGGAACGACGAGCGATATACATACGTCTTTCCTTCTTGCTGAAGCGGTCAGCGCGAAGTACGCGTTCATACCACTCTTTCGGTGGCGGCAGCCACGGCAAACAGCAGTTGATTATGGTCTGTGCTCTCTCATGTTCTGTGTATAACAACGTTACGTTACATTATATTTCTTGCTCTTTCTTTGGCTGAAACCCCTAAATGAAAATTTGGCTAGAAAGTGTACCTTCATCTGAATACGTAGTTTTTCATCAGTCTTCCGCCTGATCTGATGTGGGCAACTATGACATCCGGCCCTGTGCCAAACTCCTCATCTCAGAATAGCACTTGGAACAACGTTTCCAAGCATTTGTTTGAAGTATTACGGTCTCTATCTTCCACTACAGTTTCTGCCTCTGTGGCATCCTCTAGTGTTTTGGAAATCGTTCTATGGATTCTTAATACATGTCATGTCGTCCTGCCTCTTTCTCTAGCCAGTTTTTCCGTATCCTCGGCTCCTCGATGGTTCACTGAAGAGCTTCCACATTTGTTATCCTGGCCACTTAATGTCTAATATCTTGTCACATGACATACTAATTGTTAAAACTTCTTTAACAGTTTTTCCACAGTCTATAACGCATTACTCCAGGTGTGCATTCGAGAAATTTCTTCCTTAAAATGAGGCCTATGAGGGATACTAGCAGTTAACCCTTAGCGAGAAATGCTGTCTTTCAGTTGATAATTTGCTTCTTATATCGTTGCTATTTCGTCGATCATGCGTTATTTTTCTTCCAATGTAGCAAAACTGCTTCACCTCGCTCACTACATGATCAGCAAATCGGATCTTAAGTTTCTCGCTGACATTCGTTCTCCTACTTCTCATTAATTTCGTCTTTGTTTCGTTTATTACCAGTCCATATTCTGTGATCAGTAAACCGTTAATTCCGTTCAACGGCTCTTGTATTTCTTCTTCACTTTCATTGGGGGCTGTAATGTTAGTGGCCGATCTTATCATTGGTATCCTCTCACCCAAAATTTTAATCTCACTCCTGAAAATTTATTTTATTTCCTTAACTTCTTAAGAAATCTTTTATTTCCCTCATTGCTTCTTGGTTGTGCAGGTCGAGCTGTAGGGGAGAAAGGCTATATTGTGCTTTGCGCCTCTTTTCATCTGAGCTTTTCTCTCTTGGTTTTCCATCCTCACTATACTTCATTCGCTATAGCTTACGCTTATTTTTCTGAGGATTTCGAACAAATTCTACCATTTTACGTCGTTGGACTCTTTTTCTAAGTCCGCACATCCTGTGGAAGTGTCTTGATTTCATACTCTGTAAGTATAAGTAAAGGAATCGAGTAATAAGCTTCGTTGTAGGTACACTGGCTTCTACTTAAACGTATCGGGTAGCATAGGGTTACGTCATATTCAACTTTCTCTCTTCCTCGTTTTTCTGGCCTTCTCCAGTATCTTCACGGAATCAGCTTGTTTGTTTGAATTTGGCACTGTTAGTGTTAGGGCGTGGTTGGAAGCCCTTTGTGTCGCCAACCCTATTCTCCCGGGAATAATTTGTACACGCCATCTGTCTGTGTCTAGTACTATCTCTTCAGAATGTTAATTTTAATTTTAGTAATTAAAAGCCTCAGTTGCACTGTTTGCCTAGAATTTACCTAGGTTTCAGTCGGGATAACCCAACCATACTCAGAATAACAGTAACTACCGTCTTTCCATAGTGGACACGTGGACATCACTATTGAAAGACGGTAGTTACTGTTATTCTGAAGAAGGTTGGGTTATCCCGACTGAAACCTAGGTAAATTCTAGGCAAACAGTGCAACTGAGGCTGTTAATTATTAAAATTAAAAGTAGTATTCACACAGTTGCTGACAGGGCCGCGAAATGTTGAAGACATTTACCTTCAGAATGTTCTCGAAACATTTCTTAAACGTGTAACAGCGGCGGGGCATATCTGCCAGCCCGGTATTCAAGTAGTCGAATGTGGGAAACCGTCTAAAAACCACATTCAAACTGGCCGGCACATGGAATATCGTCGTTAATCCGACGGACAGATTCAGTCCGCGGCCTGCTCGCTTCCTCAAATCCCGGAAGCGATGTGCTACTGACGCGCGTCTATACGGGTGTGTCATCATTTTCAACTTCCGTATCAATTGCTTTATGTTCCCTACATTATTAGCATTAGCTGAGGGTTCCAAAATTCGCAGGAATCATCGTATGAGATTGAGTTCTTAAGCACAGCGAACTGATTATGGGGAACAGTTTTCACGATGAAAATTTGCCCCACAATGGTTCCTTTTGCAAACTCTTTGCATTAGTTTACTGAAAAGCACCTGTCCACGTCTTAGTCTTTACAGCGACCTTGGCCTGAATTCGTATTTTCGTGTTGTGTTCATAAGCACAGTATCTTTCATTTCTTTTTCATGTATGGTTCTTAGCAAATGAGAAGATAATAAATCGTTTCATCTCTCAGTAGGAATTAGTTTTAATTTGCTAATGGAACAGTAGTACCGCCGCCAGCATCGCAACGTAATTTTACGTCTGCCGCAGTGACGCAACTAAAAACAGGGTACGAACTTGCTCCGTCGAAGGCTGCTGGCGCCAGTGAGAAGTGTACGTGTTTGCCAGCACGCCAGTACAGCCCTCATCAATTCCACTACCCTCAATTTTCGTTTGAACATCGTGTCGCTTACTCAAAAGGGGTGACTGAGAAATACCTCGCTGACGTGTCGTCTTCACACGCCATTAACTGCTCGGATCTACTATGCGAACTTTCACTCTGAAGGTTCAATGCGTGCCTGAGCTTTTTGCGTAAACTGCTGCCTCGGCTGTTGCGACACGGGGAAATAGCAGAGTCCTTGACGTGAAGCCGCTTGGAAAGTCAATTTCTTTTGTAGAGTAGAATAGCGTTGTCGAAAGGCACCAAGCAATAAATGATATTTTCGAATCGTCGTGACGTTGCTGCAACCGCTCACCTGCAAAAGAAGTCGATTATGATCTAGTGTAAGAAAGTACATTTGCATGCGTACGCCTGAACCTCGCGAAGAACAATGCCGTTATTAGGGCTGAAGCGTTTCCCTTAACAGCTGTGTAACGCAATAAATCTACCAGGACCGGTCTTTAAGCGCTACAGGATGCACATTTTCTATCAGACACATTCATAATATCTTGTTGCGTAATGTCGCTCACGTATATGCCACACGATTTGAACTCTGCGAAGTATTTGGAAAATAATTACGTATTTTCTCACTTAGCAACGACTTGATGGAAAAGATTATGAGGAAAGCGATAACGACAACATTATAAGAAACGGAGCAAGTGTCTATGTCGGGTGAACCAGTAGCCTAACAAGTTTTCAGAAGTTGTTTGGGAATATCTTCCGAGTATTTCAGTATACGCCACCCACCCTGTCCTATAGAAGCCGTTGGAGAAAAAAGAAACATCTGCATGAATGTTGAGAGCTCCGGTGAGGAGACCAGCACTAAGCAGAGAAGGAAAACCTGAAAAGTGAAAGGAAAACTTATATGGGCTACAGAAGGGAAAAGAACTTGAAGATAATGTTATAGAAGGCAAAAAGTAAGCAAATGAAGATGAATTGGGGGTTACTATACTGAGAGAAGAATTAGAGCAACGAAAGATTTGATTTTCAACAAGGCCCTTGCAGGAGACGATATCCAGTCAGCTTTAGTGACGTCTCCTGACGAGGCAGCAATGACAGAACTGTTGTTCAAGATATATAAGACAGGTGTAACGTACAAACTTACAGAAGAATTCGAAATAAGGCAAGTGCTGACCTGTTTAACAAGTCAAGCTTGCAAAATATTGACACGAGTTATTTTCAGAAGAATGGAAAAGCAGGTAGACGCCGACCTCGGGGAAAATCAGTTGGGTTTCTGGACAAATTTATGAATAAACGAGGTGGAACTCACTCTACGACGTACCTTTGGCTCAAGAAAAGCAAACCTACGTTTCTAACTTCTGGCATTTAGAGAAAGATTCTGACAATGTTGACTGGAATAAATTTTTCTAGTTCTGAGGGTAGTATGAGTAAAACACAGGCAGCGAAAGGTTATTTACGACTCGTACAGAAAGCAGAGTGCAACTGTAACTTCCGTAGGATACAAAGGGGATGCAGTGGTTGAGAAAGGAGTGAGACAGGGCTGTAATTTATCCCCGATTTTATTCAGTCTGTACATTAAGCAAGCAGTGAAAGAAACCAAGTAAGAATTCAGAGGGAATTAAAACTCTGGAAGAATAAATAAAAACATTGAAGTTCACCGATGATCTTGTAATTCTCTCAGAGATAGGAAAATATTTGTAGTAGCAGTTGCATGGATTGGATTGTGTCTCGAAAAGCGGTTACAACATGAGAGTAAAACAAGAGTGTCGGAAAGTAGTCGAAATAAATCAGCTGATGCTGAAGAAATTAGATTAGGAAGTGAGACACGAAATGCAGTAGAAGAGTTTTTCTACTTGGGCTGCAAAATAATCGACTACGGACGAAGTAGAGAGGAAATAAAATACAGACTGGCTACCGCACGAAATGCATTTTTGAAACACAGGAATTTTTTAAGCTCACACACACGTTTAAATATTAGGAAACCTTTTCAGAAGGTAATTTTCTGGAGTGTAGCATTGCACGTAAGTGAAAAGTGAAGAATAAGCAGTTCGGGCAATAAGAGACTAGAAGAATTTGAAATGTGATGTTACAGAAGAATGGTGAAGATTAGAATGGTAGATCGAGTAAGTAATGAGAAAGAACTGAACTCGGAAACTAAGAGATTTGTAGCACAGCTTGACTAAAAGATGGGATCGGTAGATAGGCCTCTGCCTGAGGCATCAAGGAATGGTCAGTTTGTTAAAGTAAAGAAGTTTGAGGAGCAAAAATTGTAAGGGAGACCAAGAGTCAACTACAGTGACTAGATCTAAATGGTTGTAGGTTGCAGTGACTAAGCAGAGCTGAAGAGGCTTGCGCAAAATATACTAGCGTGGAGAATTGCTTCAGACCAGTCTTCAGGCTGAAGACCGCAACAAAACAACACTAATTGCGCAGAATGTCCTTCTCATTTGATGCCTGTCTCCTTCACTGTGGTTACCGATCGTATCTAAATCAGTGTTTGTGCCTTTATTTCTGTGCTTCTCTTGATTTTAAGAGTCCTTCTATGGTTGGGTACCTGTGTGGTTTTCTTTGTAAAATCTGTGTCTTCTATGTGGTCTTGTTTTCTTTCGATTCGCTCTAGTTATGACAGATGCTGTCCGTTCTGCTCCAGACAGTCGTAGAAGCAGTAAGTGTTCTGTCGCGAAGTGTATCGGCGCTGACTGAGCACAAAATGTTCCGTGCAGACAGTAGGTGGGAAGGGGGGGGGGGCATATTGCGTGTGTAGCGCCCCAGGCAGACCACGCGTCGTGTGTGGGTCAGGGACAGGCCGTCTGGCTCTGGAACTGCCAGGCTCCGTGAAGAATAAGAATGCTGCTATCGCCTCAGTCTCTTAATTACTCTGACGTAAGGGGCCCATTCATTTCGTGCCAATTCTCACTCCTTCGGCGCTCAGTCAGGTTGATCACATGTGTGACGCAGCCTGTGACTCGAGGAACGAACAGAGAAACACTCGCAGATGAGCACTGCGCTTTGAACTTTTATTTTTCATCCAACTGATGTGTATATGGGTTCCTTTGAGAATTTCATCAGTATCAAAGTTCTGAGCGACAAATTGCGAAAATGTGAGATACCTTTTCCGCTGCCTGATTACAATTTTTACGAGTACGTACTGACATGTAAATCCTCCGAATACTTTAGGTAGAAACTTCAAAAGCTTTTAAAATAAAACGAACTTTATTAACATCATTATTCTTCGTGTCTACGTATTTATTTGTGAACATAGTTACTCCCAACGAGAGACCACATTGCTGACAGGGTCATTTCAGAGCATTTTACTTTGTTGACGGAGCCACAACCTCACCTCTGCTTGTACCGCTTCGCTCTATCAAAGTGAAGTTTTCGAAGGTGCTCTTTAAGTTTTGGAAACACGTGAAAAGGAGATGGAGCCATGTCGAGCTATGGAGGACGATCAATGACAATGGACCCAAGGCGTCGGATTGTTGCAGATGTCACAGCACTCTTGTGTGATTAGCGTTATCATGCTGAATGTGAGGGCGCTACATTTGTGTACGAAGTCTTCGGCACGATTTTTATGGTAAGAAACTCGGAAATTGGAAAATTGTTGTAAGATCTTACGGGACCAAACTGCCGAGGTCATCGGTCCCTAAGCTTACACACTACTTAGTGGACTTAAGCTAACCTATGTTAAGGACGACACACACATGTCGGCCGTTGTGGCCGAGCGGTTCTAGGCGCTTCAGTCAGGAACTGTGCGACCGCTACGGTCGCAGATTCGAATCCTGCCTCGGGCATGGGTGTGTGTGACGTCCTTAGGTTAGTTAGGTTTAAGTAGTTCTAAGTTCTAGGGGGCTGATGAACTCAGATGTTAAGTCCCATAGTGCTCAGAGGCATTTGAGCCTACACACAAACCCATGCCCGAGGGAGGACTCCTACAGAGGGAGTCGCGCGGACTGTGACAAAACGCCCTAGACCACGCGGCTACCCAACGCGGCTAAGAAACTCGATTACAGCACGCTGTTTCTCACGCACCGACGTAGTTACGTGACACACCACCATGTTACACGCTGAAGTTCGGAGCCCTCTAGCGTCATAGGGTTGCAACTCACGCCAGCGAAGCTGCAAAGTCGACGGGGTAAAATGCGTGACACGTAACACTACAACAGATTTTGAGAATAGAATAACAGGGGAGAACCGATAGAGGTACTCAAAGTACCCTCCGCCACACACCGTCAGCTGGCTTGCGGAGTATGGATGTAGAGGTAGATGTAGATTCGGAGGTATTACTTGTCAGTACGCCTTCGTATTTCCTTGAGGCTATTGCAAGTTAATGTATCTATCTTCCCACTAACAGTTTATTAATTTACTGCGTGTTCTGTAATGGTTGTTTACCGTTATGTTGCCGTTGCATTTATGCACACTTCGTTATGACCGTTTTATGAAATGAATCTAACCCTTTCCGTCCAATTTCACTGTAGCTAGCATTTTCAAATCGTTTGGAAACTACATTTTCTTAAATATACACACAAAACTGAGAAAACTATTTACGCAAACAGCGAGAACATGCCTGTTGGATTATACAATAAACTTAAAAGCTGCTAACATTTACTGTGTCTATTGAAAGTAACTTGACTGTATCAAATCACAACGCACTTTTAACTGAATTAAAATATGATAATGTCTCATTCGGTGTTGATAAAAACAAAAACCGGTGTCATAACAACGGCGCATGTGTATTTAAAGACTTCTCATACGTTACGTAGCTAGATGATAATTTTTTTTTTTTCCTACGCGGGTGATACGAATAATTTGAGAAATAACAAGTTGACTCTAATTTAAGGAAGAGCTGCTTATGAAAATTTTGAAAAATAGTGCTAAATACACTCCTGGAAATTGAAATAAGAACACCGTGAATTCATTGTCCCAGGAAGGGGAAACTTTATTGACACATTCCTGGAGTCAGATACATCACATGATCACACTGACAGAACCACAGGCACATAGACACAGGCAACAGAGCATGCACAATGTCGGCACTAGTACAGTGTATATCCACCTTTCGCAGCAATGCAGGCTGCTATTCTCCCATGGAGACGATCGTAGAGATGCTGGATGTAGTCCTGTGGAACGGCTTGCCATGCCATTTCCACCTGGCGCCTCAGTTGGACCAGCGTTCGTGCTGGACGTGCAGACCGCGTGAGACGACGCTTCATCCAGTCCCAAACATGCTCAATGGGGGACAGATCCGGAGATCTTGCTGGCCAGGGTAGTTGACTTACACCTTCTAGAGCACGTTGGGTGGCACGGGATACATGCGGACGTGCATTGTCCTGTTGGAACAGCAAGTTCCCTTGCCGGTCTAGGAATGGTAGAACGATGGGTTCGATGACTGTTGGGATGTACCGTGCACTATTCAGTGTCCCCTCGACGATCACCAGTGGTGTACGGCCAGTGTAGGAGATCGCTCCCCACACCATGATGCCGGGTGTTGGCCCTGTGTGCCTCGGTCGTATGCAGTCCTGATTGTGGCGCTCACCTGCACGGCGCCAAACACGCATACGACCATCATTGGCACCAAGGCAGAAGCGACTCTCATCGCTGAAGACGACACGTCTCCATTCGTCCCTCCATTCACGCCTGTCGCGACACCACTGGAGGCGGGCTGCACGATGTTGGGGCGTGAGCGGAAGACGGCCTAACGGTGTGCGGGACCGTAGCCCAGCTTCATGGAGACGGTTGCGAATGGTCCTCGCCGATACCCCAGGAGCAACAGTGTCCCTAATTTGCTGGGAAGTGGCGGTGCGGTCCCCTACGGCACTGCGTAGGATCCTACGGTCTTGGCGTGCATCCGTGCGTCGCTGCGGTCCGGTCCCAGGTCGACGGGCACGTGCACCTTCCGCCGACCACTGGCGACAACATCGATGTACTGTGGAGACCTCACGCCCCACGTGTTGAGCACTTCGGCGGTACGTCCACCCGGCCTCCCGCATGCCCACTATACGCCCTCGCTCAAAGTCCGTCAACTGCACATGCGGTTCACGTCCACGCTGTCGCGGCATGCTACCAGTGTTAAAGACTGCGATGGAGCTCCGTATGCCACGGCAAACTGGCTGACACTGACGGCGGCGATGCACTAATGCTGCGCAGCTAGCGCCATTCGACGGCCAACACCGCGGTTCCTGGTGTGTCCGCTGTGCCGTGCGTGTGATCATTGCTTGTACAGCCCTCTCGCAGTGTCCGGAGCAAGTATGGTGGGTCTGACACACCGGTGTCAATGTGTTCTTTTTTCCATTTCCAGGAGTGTAGTTTCCAGTTCATGGATTGCAAGACGTTTTCACCCCACATACGAATAAAATATTAGAACCTTTCTGTAGAATATATTGACAGCGCTAAATTCCCTTGATCACCAACTCATAGACGTATAGAATAAAATTCATGAAACGGCTAAATAAAAATATATTTTCAGAGTGATTAATGTCACATATTGGTGTCATAAAAATCACGAAACTAGAACATCTTGGTCATTTTAGTTCGGTAACTTCACACGATATCATTAATAAGCTGAAACGCGTCTCCTCTTCCTGTCCATGGAGATTCCGTGGCGTCCTGCGGAGCCCAACTCGTGTCTGCGGCCAGAGTCCACTCACTCTCTTAACTGTGCGCAGCGTGAGACAAATCACATGACGTATTGCTCCATAGACGTCGGAGTCTTTTGATCACGGACACGGTTTATATTTATGCAAGGCTGTACACACATATATTACGAGGGCGTTTAATAAGTGATGCAATACACTTCTTACTCGGCCCATATAGCTTGAAGAAAAGCAGATTTTGTTGCGGGACATCGTGAAATATTCCCACTTCAGCTCCGACACATCCAAGAAGTTCCGAAAAGTGACGACGCTATACGCAGACTTCTTTAATGAGGTGCTTTCCAAGCAGAGACCTGTCATTGAGTTTATTTTGGTGGAAAACCAGAGCATTGCAGATATTCACAGTGGCTTGCAGAATGTCTACGGAGACCTGGCAGTGAACAAAGCACGCTGAGTTGTTGGGCGAAGCGTCTGTCATCATCGTAACAAGTGGCGAAAATCTGTCCGATGTCCCGCGTTCCGACAAGCCGCACGCAGCTGCGACTCCTGCAGTGTTGGAAGATGCAGATACTCTCATTCGTATTGATCGATGGATCGCAGTCGAACCCTTCGCTGCTCAACTGGACAACGCAAGGCCTAACACAAGTCTCCGCATACGAAAGGGGCTCGCAAAGCTTCCCTGTCCACCCTACAGTCCGGATCTCGCACCTTCCGATTTCCATCTCAGTGGCTCTATGACGGTTGTACTCCTTCGGAAGCGATACGTGGATGAAGGTGAGGTTACTGATGCAGCATCACGTTGGCTCCTACATCGACCAGTAGATTGGTGCAGTGCAGACATAAAAGGCCTCCCAGGAAGGTGGTGTAAGGACGTCGTATATTGAAAAATACAGTTTTGTAGATCAGAGAGTGGGGAATAATGTAATGTATTGGAATCCTGTATAAAGCCAACCTGATTTCAGAAGAAAATTGTTGCACTACTTACTGAACGCCCCTCGTACCAAGGCTATAATGCTCACAAGACAGGGCTAAAATAGTCTTGCTAATCAATGCTCTGTACGAATCCATCCATGTCCAAAAGACTCCCAAACCAACCACTGGAATGGACAACGAACGCCGCAGTCACTCACAACATCATCACAATAGGTTTTTTACCATCAGTACTATAAACAACACGGGACCGCAGCGTCAAATAGAAAAGAATGAAGTTTATATTACATTACGTGTAAGAGGATTCTGATGGTTTGCAGCGATAATATAGTTTCAAAATATTACAAAATTTTTACTTTTGCTTTGCTTTGTTTGCACAGGATAGAGTAGCATAGAGAGCTGCATCAAACCAGTCTCAGGACTGAAGACCACAACAACAACAACAACAACAACAACAGGTTACTCATCTGTACAAAGTGTCAGTAGGTTGGTTTCTGTGTATCTGCAGGCACTGATGACCTACTATATGACACATTCGTCTAGTTTGGCGCGCCAGAAATTAATAGATTGTTCATTTTTTAATATTTTATGCCATTTTTACCTACTTCATACATTTCTTTTGATGTACTGCGTACAATATTGTATTACGTCTATCTGTATGTCTTTCAGTGGTCTCTAATCACTGATTATCGTTTATATGAAGCATCAAATAAGTCTGGCATACCAGTAATATGTGTAATGTGCTCTATATATTTGCTATCGAGAATTCTCAATGTTTGGGTATATGTGTATATTTGACAACATCGTAATAGATGCTGTTAGCTGTGGAGCCGTAATACTTACGGTAGAGTTACCAATTCTTGCCGTGAGATTAATACGTTTGTGATTTTGATTTATTCGTAATGTGTATGTGTAAATATATGTGAAATCTTATGGGACTTAACTGCTAAGGTCATCAGTCCCTAAGCTTCCACACTACTTAACCTAAATTCTCCTAAGGACAAACACGCACACACCCATGCCCGAGGGAGCCCTCGAACCTCCACCGGGACTATTCCTAATGTAATTATGGAGTATGACGTCTGGTCGTACACGCTTAAAGTAAAAGAATCTGATAACTCCAGAATGAGATTTTCACTCTGCAGTGGAGTGTGCGCTGATATGAAATTTCCTATCAGATTAAAACTGTGTGCCGGACCGAGACTCGAACTTGGGAACTCCCGAGTTCGAGTCTCGGTCCGGCGCACAGTTTTAATCTGCCAGGAAGTTTCAATCTGATAACTGTTATTGCACAGGATAGAGTAGCATGGAGAGCTGCATCAAACCAGTCTCAGGACTGAAGACCACAACAACAACAACAACTGTTATTTGTAAAATCAAACATGTAATTCGAAATATTGCACGGTAATTCCATGTGTTAGTGCGAGTAGTGTAATGTGTTATTCATGCATGGCACTGTATGGATATATATTCCAACAATGTGATGCTCCTCCATGCTTGATTATGACTTCTTGTCGAAATTTGCTAAGTGCACGATTTCAATATAGAACATGTACGTTACAGCCTACTACCCCCATGCTTTCGTTTATGAATCATTTAGAGTCTGTGTCACAGAAAAAATAATGATTTTAATAAATTTAAATCTTAGGAATATATTTCTGAAAGGTACTCTGCGTTAAGTGAAACGTGGAGGATAAACAGTTCAAATAAGGAGGGACTAGCTTTTGAAATATGGTGATGCAGAAGAATGCTAGAGATTAGATGGGTTGATTGAATAATTAATGAGAAGTTGTTGAATCGAACTGGTTAAGCGGAAGCTATCATTTGTTAGGGCACATCCTGAGGCATCAAGAAGTCGTCACAGCAACCCCTCTTTATCAGTGGGTCACGTCATTTTGTCTCGTCTAGCGGTTGGTTACGATACTGTGGCGCCTGGTTGTAAGTGTATACAACGTTTGTAGACACGCTTGAAAACAAAGAAAAACTTATCATTAACTTTTATCATAGCAGTCAAAACAAATCTTTGCATGGGGGTAGCTTTATTCATTTTTACATACTTGATGTGGTACAAGCATTTGTTCCCTCTGTTGGAATCACTGCATCATCTTTCCTTCCGAAACTGTAAAAAAAAAAGGAAAAAAGAGGTGTATCGTTCACAAGGCAAGCAACCTTCAGCTTTATGCAGCATAAATATAGGGTTGCCTTGACCTTGAAGGAATGAGTACATCCTTTCTGTAGCCTCTGTAGTCTCTCAGGAATTCAGGACAAGAATTTCATTGACATGGTTGATAATACGTATTTAAGTATAATAGCTTCACACACACACACACACACACACACAAAAACACGCACACACATACACGCACACATGAACACACACAACTTAATGGTTACAACTTAATCCCAACTTTTAACAAGAATTCCTGAAGTAAATTGTGAGTGTCTGTTACAGCTGTTGCCGAAAGTGTTAATACATTCGATGGAGGATTCTAAGAACGCGTTGCCACTCTGGCTGGGCAGGTTTCACTTTATTTTTGTCAAGAATGAGTACATGTAATGTGACGATGTCTATTTCATACGTTATGATGGACTAGTCTCTTGTCAACCAGGTTGTGCAATATTTTCTAAGGCTTGTTGCCGTTACGTAAGGCCACTGTATCGTTACGTATGCAGCTGAGCCGTCCCGTTTCTTTTACTTGCGTCTTGCAGGATTACTACATCGGTCTTGTATTTCATTTTTCGTTGTGCTCTATGCTTTGCTTTCTCAGTCCTCGCAATTTCAGCATACCCCTTGGTCCACACGAATATATCTCCGTACCGTATCGACATACCTCTAATACAACAGCAGTTGTTTGGTTTAGTAAATAGTAAGTCCCTTTGCAATTATCAAATGAAGAATGAGAATATTAAACGTTCTAAGTACAATTTTTTGAGAAAATTTATTGTCAGTGCTATTGTGTTCTCGATACCTGCATGTCAAGTACCAAATCACGGAAGAAACGTTTTAAGCAGTCATTACTAAATGGTGGATGGTCTTATTGCAAAGTAGAGCTTCCCAATGATGTTCCAGGTACCTTGCGTCTGCGATAGATGTAAGAGGTAATATACAAGCTGTTGAAGAGAGAGTACAGCTATTTGAGATGCGACTGAAATTTTGCAACTGTAGAAAAACAAAGGAAGGTAGGTAAGGCATTTGTTACGTAAGACTTACACGAGATAACTGAGCCATTTAAAGCTGTGATCCCATTCCTTATAATTCTGCAGCATGCAAATGACTTTTTTGGTTTAAACATACTGCTCCAGCTTTGTCGTCAGTGCAGACATGTAAGATCTCGAATTGCGGTATGATCAAAGTGTCTCGTCTCTCATCTCAAATATAAATCAGTAATTATAACTCTGGAAAAGAAGGATGGAAACTTTACAGTGTATTAGAAAGAGGAAAGGCCATGGCTGATATATGGTACGACTTACTTTATCCGAAAGACAAACCCCTCTTACCAGTTACAACACAGAAAGACCTGTTGACTATGTTGCCATATCTCCGTCAGGAGCACAAGGAGATCTACACTAATATTTTTGACATTTCATCGTAGGCACAGACTCGTGTGGGAAGCCAACACTTTTACTTTGAATTTAATTTTGCTCTACTCCTACAGAAAATGTAAATGGTATGAGAAATAGTTTTTGTTGACTACAGGTTCAATAGTTAAACATTACTGTTGTATTTATGTACCTGTGTTGCAACAGTTACTACGTAGTACCTCAGTATTCATTGCTCTTGAAACAAATACTTCCTTACATTCTTGTAATATGGCCCACAGCTTCTATAGAATCATGGAGAATGTGGAAATTTCTATGTGGGGCAAACTGGTAGATGTTTCTAGTGAGATTCAGAGATCATACAAACATAAGCGATAAATGTAAGTCTTCATTCAGTGCACACCTACAGAACTACAGTTATAAAACCAGCAGCATCGAGAAATCTTTATAGGTATTACAAATGGTAGAGAAAGGCAGCTTAATGGATACTCCAGAAGAAAATGAAATTTATAGTGCTTTCAGGGAACGGCCGTAATACGTACTCAATGAACAGATATCAGAAATAAAAATTTGTTCATTTGTTTTGCACATTTACTCTAATTTATTGTAAGTGCAGACTTTTATATGTGTGGTTATATACAGTCCACCCAGAACTGCAATACATAAAATGGAATATTGACTAGTATCACTGAATAGCTGTTCTTCGATGTACATATTACGTTTTTATCTCTGCCCAACGTAAACCTTTAAGTCAAGATCTTGTAACTATATGAATATCAACAGGCTAACAGAACTGGTTGTACGTACTGTTAATCCCACTTTACATTGTTCTCATTACGTCGTATTATGTTTCGTAGGCGCTTGAAAATGGCTCCTTGCCAAACTGCAATAGTAAAATAAAACATTTAAAGCTCAAAGCAAGATGGCATCATGCAGAAACGCTTTCGTATTGGAGCTTACAACCAGTCAGTTCCCTGGTGTGTCATACAGAACGTTGTTAATAAATTATTTATTTTCTAATTTACCTCATTATTTATTGATGCGATGAGGTGATCAGCATAATACTGTGGAATCAGAAGAGCCTCTCAATTTTTTGAATGCAAGTAAGTTATGTACATAAAAAGATACAGTGTTTGAGGGTTTCGTGTCTCGACAGGTAAAAACGGGACCCTTATAGGGTAAATTTTTGTCCGTCCTTCCGTCTGTCTGTCTGTTTGTCTGTTGTCTGATTGCTAAAAACCGTTTTTCATAGGAGCGAGTAGACTTATCAAGTTGAAATCTGTGTCACATAATAAAGCCTATAGTTACTTAATGGTGTAATAAATGTAAACTTTTATGTCAGTGTAATCTTTAGACACTGAAACTCAATCATCAAAACCTATAGAGTACTTACAGTTGACATACAGTCATGAAATATGGCATTAAGCAAGGTTTCACAGAACAAGTAATGGGGAAAAAAACCGAAAAGTATTATATGCAATTATACAGAAAAAAGAACATATTTTTTCTATCACATCTGTCTGTCTGTCCGTCTGTTAAGACCTCTGTTTTATCAGAAACAGGTACACGTATCATGTTGAAACTTATATCACATACTAAGGTGCGTAGAACCATAGCGGTGTAATAAATGTTAGCCCTTAAGTCAATGAAGTCGAAATACACGCAGCAAAACGTATAGGGTACTTACCGTTGACCTAGAATCATTAAATTTGGCAAGAAGCAAGGTTCACAGTACAAGTAAAGGAAAAAGTCCGGCAAAAGTTAATTTGTAATTATGTAACACGAAAAACATATTCTTTCTGTCATTTCGTATCCGAATGTCTCTCTGTCCGTCTGCTAAGACCCCTGTTCTTCTTAGGAGCGGATATACGTATCGAGTTGAAATGTATGTCGCATACAAAGGACTACAGTTCCCTGGTGGCGTTATAAATGTAAGCTTCTGAGTCAATGGAGTTTATGCCATTTATGTCATTTATGTCTCATCAAAACTTATACATTCTTGAAAGTCTTGAATTTCCCGGGACTGATATGCTGCCAGTGTCAGTGTCGATAGCCGGCAAAAATGGTCGCGATTCTCGATTTCTGAAGTGAGTATGCTGTCTACATACATTATTAAGTTTGTAAGGAACACTCAGAGAGAAATTCCTTTTCGCGGGGAGCTATTTTTCCCCCCTCCTGACAAATGTGAGACTTTGGACTTTGAACGTTTTCCACTTCTGCTCTGCAACTGATGTTAAGGGGAGGTTTACCATCTTTTGGCTCAAAAAATCGATTTTTTTAAATTGCATTTTTGGATCCATAAAAGTGTTTGGAATCCACCCCTGAAACGGTTTTTCCGAATACGGAACGGAAATGTTTGTTATTCATGGTTGAACAAAAAAATTCACCTGCCTGAAATCGGCCTTTTTCACGCACTAGTTTTCATCTTTCGGAGGACGAGGTATTGTACCGGTGCTTGGGAGGAAACACAAAAATTCAAATGAGAGTTTGGACGCGTGTGTTTGGAAGTTTGTCCCCAAGCATTTGCATTCTGGCGCCAAGACTGTGGAGACTGTGACGTTCCTGGCAGTGAGCAGGTTCAACGAAGGGTATTCAGTAATTCTGATGACCATGACAACGATGGACGTCACCCTGGGACTCTATACGACGCAGTTCGCCAAGCATTCGGACGACAACCGGATGGTCGTACGAGCGGCTCTGGAGCAGCGCAGGATGGCCCAGATCGAGCAGAACGCCCTCTATGAGGAAGAGGAAGGATTATTTTATGTGCCCGGAATAGCAGATTGAACGTACGTTGCATAATATTGCATTTATCTTTAGTCAAAACTTCAAATGAGTTTTTCTCGAAATGACGTTCTTTTATAGCTCGGTATGGTAACTTCAAATATACTGAACCGATTGGCATGAATCTTTGTTTCCATTAAAATTGCTACACTAAGAAGAAATGCAGATGATAAACGGGTATTCATTGGACAAATATATTATACTAGAACTGACATGTGATTACATTTTCACGCAATTTGGGTACTTAGATCCTGACACATAAGAACCCAGTACAACCACCTTTGGCCCTAATAACGGCCTCGATACGCCTGGGCATTGAGTCAAACAGAGCTTGGATAGCGTGTACAGGTACAGTTGCCCATGCAGCTTCAACACGATACCACAACTTCAAATGGTTCAATTGGCTCTGAGCACTATGGGACTTAACTACTGTGGTCATCAGTCCCCTAGAACTTAGAACTACTTAAACCTAACTAACCTAAGGACATCACACACATCCATGCCCGAGGCAGGATTCGAACCTGCGACCGTAGCAGTCGCGCGGTTCCGGACTGCGCGCCTAGAACCGCTGGACCACCGCGGCCGGCTGATACCACAACTCATCAAGAGTAGTGACTGGCGTATTGTGACGAGCCAGTTGCTCGGCCACCATTAACCAAACGTTTTCAACTGATGAGAGATCTGGAGAATGTGCTGGCAGGGCAGGAGTCGAACATTTTCTGTATCCAGAAAGACCCGCACAGGACCTGCAACATGCAGTCGTGCATTATCCTGCTGAAATGTAGGGTTTCGCAGCGATAGAATGAAGGGTAGAGCCACGGGTCGTAACACATCTCAAAACGTAACGTCCAATGTTCAAAGTTCCGTCAATGCGAACAAGAGGTGACCGAGACGTGTAACCAATGGCACCCCATACCAGCACGCCGGGTGATACGCCAGTATGGCGATGACAAATACACGCTTACAATGTGCGTTGACAGCGATGTCACCAAACACGGATGCGACCATCATGATGCTGTAAACAGAACCGGGATTCATCCGAAAAAATGACGTTTTGCCATTCGTGCAACCAGGTTCATCGTTGAGTACACCGTCGCAGGCGCTCACTGTCTGTGATGCAGCGTCAAGGGTGGCCGCAGCCATGGTCTCCGAGCTGATTGTCCATGCTGCTGCAAACGTCGTCGAACTGTTAGTGCAGATGGTTGTTGTCTTGCAAACGTCCCCATCTGTTGACTCAGGGATCGAGACGTGGCTGCATGCTCCGTTACAGCCGTGCGGATAAGATGCCTGTCATCTCGACTGCTAGTGATACGAGGCCGTTGGGATCGAGCACGGCGTTCCGTGTTACCCACCTGAACCCACCGATTCCATATTCTTCTAACAGTCATTGGATCTCGACCAACGCGAGCAGCAATGTCGCGATGCGATAAACCGCAATCACGATAGGCTACAATCCGACCTTCATCAAAGTCGGAAACGTGATGGTACGCATTTCTCCCCGTTACACGAGGCATCAAAACAACGTTTCACCAGCCAACACCGGTCAACTGTTGTTTGTGTATGAGAAATCGGTTGGAAACTTTCCTCATGTTAGCACGTTGTAGGTGTCGCCACCGGCGCCAACCTTGTGTGAATGCTCTGAAAAGATAATCGTTTGCATATCACAACATTTTCTTCCTGTTGGTTAAATGTCGCGTCTGTAGCACGTCATCTTCGTGGTGTGGCAATTTTAAGGGCCAGTAGTGTTAGTTGTCTAGGAGTTGTATCACTTTTATTCCGATCCATCAACTATAAATACTTTTTCCTTTTCGAACGAATTCAAAAAATCGATTTAAAAAAAAACGATTTTTTTCCAAATGGGCGCCATTTTGTTTCCTATGGTCCAAATAACTTAAGCGAGGTACAACTCCTAAAGAATCTTATATACCTCGCTAACGTCAGCTCAGTTTTGATTTCAGACGAGCCGGTTGACCTGTGACATATCGCGAGTGGAGGTCTACATTGGAATTTTGTTTCGTTCCGACGGCACTTCCGGCTTTGCTCTTCTACATTTCCGGTCGACAAAATTCCAGTTTGTAGAGGAAATATCAATAAACATTTTGAACAAATTTGACATTGATATCTAAAACACATCCCGAGGAAAAAATTCTCAACGAACATGCTTTTTTCGGGCCAAAGATAGTGAACCTCCCCTTAATGTTAAAGCAGGGAGCTGTCAGCCTGCGCAAGACGGATCGTCCACGGCGGCCCCTGCAGCGTCGGCATCCCTTCGGTCTCGCAACTTCCGCCTGTGTCAGTTCCGGGCGGGCGACGCCCACTGCGTGCCTGTGACTGTGCGCTCGGCCTCGCAGTGCGTAAAACAGTCGCACGCGGGCAGCGGCGTCCAGCCCACTACAACCTACCAGTAGCAGCTACTGGCAGCAGCCGTGACGCGGGCCGCGCGGGGCTTTTCGGCTGAGCTGGCCCCAGACTATCCTCTCCTCGCGTGGGTCGCGTGCTCCTGATGAATGTTTCCGGCAAGCGGCGCGGTGAAGGCACGAGCGACAGCCAGCAGCCGCGCGAAGGTCGACCGGCACGCCTCATTTGCTTCCCTACTGCAGCATACATCGCTTTTTATTTCTCCCTGTGCGGTTTTAAAATCGCGCTCTTTCGTCATATTACCTCTGCCGCTCCGCGCCGTTCGCTCTCCCCGTCCCTCTCTCTCTCCTCCAGCGCCTCTCCCCCACCTTTTCGCCTTCCCTCTCCTACTCCGGCGCCAGTCATTTACATATCCTCGGCTGGCGCCACTAGCTCGCGGTACGAAGTAACAGACGGCGCCGATTAGCCGTTGCCACAGCACCTATTATATAATGTCCCCACCTAGGGAGGTTTTTCCCTCGCGTGCTCGTCCTTTTTCTCTCTCTCTCCGGCTCGCCGCTACATATCCGTTAAAACTGTACACACGTCGCGATGGGTAACGGAGAAGCGGCTCGTCCCGTCTGCTGCGCGGATCGCCGCGTTATGCAGCCGCTCGTGACGTCAGCAGGTTACGTGGCGGGAACTGGGTCAGCAGGTGCAGAGCACGGGGACTGACGCCACTGCAGGAATTAGTTACGACCACCGTAGCGGGAGACGTTCTCAACAACGGAAAACTGTTGCACTTCGTATCTTCGTATTAAAGATGTGTACAACTATAGACCTATATCTCTAACGTCGATCAGTTGTAGAATTTTGGAACACGTATGATGTTCGAGTATAATGCCTTTTCTGGAAACTAGAAATCTATTCTGGAGGAATCAGCATGGGTTTCGAAAGAGACGATCGTGTGAAACCTAGCTCGCGCTATTCGTCCACGAGACTCAGAGGGCCGTAGACACGGGTTCCCAGGTAGTGTTTCTTGACTTCCGCAAGCCGTTCGATACAGTTCCCCACAGTCATTTAATGAACAAAGTAAGAGCCTATGGACTATCAGACCAATTGTGTGATTGGATTGAAGAGTTCCTAGATAAAAGAACGCAGCATGTCATTTTCAATGGAGAGAAGTCTTCCGAAGTAAGAGTGATTTCAGATGTGCCGCAGGGGAGTGTCGTAGGACCGTTGCTATTCACAGTATACATAAATGACCTTGTGGATGACATCGGAAGTTCACTGAGGCTTTTTGCGGATGATGCTGTAGTACATCGAGAGATTGTAACAATGGAAAATTGTACTGAAATGCAGGAGGATCTGCAACGAACTGACGCATGGTGCAGGGAATGGCAATTGAATCTCAATGTAGACAAGTTTAATGTGCTGCGAATACATAGAAAGAAAGGTCTCATATCATTTAGCTACAATATAGCAGGTCAGCAACTGGAAGCAGTTAATTCCATAAATTATCTGGGAGTACGCATTAGGAGTGATTTAAAATGGCATGATAATATAAAGTTGATCGTCGGTAAAGCAGATGCCAGACTGAGATTCATTGGAAGAATCCTAAGGAAATGCAATCCGAAAACAAAGGAAGTAGGTTACAGTACGCTTGTTCGCCCACTGCTTGAATACTGCTCAGCAGTGTGGGATACGTACCAGAGAGGGTTGATAGAAGAGATAGAGAAGATCCAACGGAGAGCAGCGCGCTTCGTTACAGGATCATGTAGTAATCGCGAAAGCGTTACGGAGATTATAGATAAACTCCAGTGGAAGACTCTGCAGGAGAGACACTCAGTAGCTCGGTACGGGCTTTTGTTGAAGTTTCGGGAACATACCTTCTCCGAGGAGTCGAGTCAAGCAGTACATTGCTCCCTCCAACGTATATCTCGCGTAGAGACCATGAGGATAAAATCAGAGAGATTAGAGCCCACACAGAGGCATATCGACAATCCTTCTTTCCACGAACAATACGAGACTGGAATAGAAGGGAGAACCGATAGAAGTACTCAAGGTACCCTCCGCCACACACCGTCAGGTGGCTTGCGGAGTATGGATATAGATGTAGATGTACAGTTTTTCCTGCCCGATTGTTTTGAGGTTACCTCCGTGTGAAACTGAATAGACGTAATTTACGTTCTACCACGCACGTTTCGCGTTCTACAAGTGTGCTCAGCGACGAGAAGTACTGAATATGCCATAAGCCAGTTGTCAAAAATGCTTTTAATTCAATAAATTAAACAAATTAAAATATATATGTTTGTAAATAACACAGAAATACATGAACAAAAGATGCTCAAAGCGGTTTCCACGCTGTTCTAAGCAAAAATTGCATCCTCTCAACACAGATTTACAAATTTTGTCGCCAATAGACGGGGACTGTGGGTTTTCAAGTTCTGATTGGATACGTTCCATCAAATTCTCAACATCGCGAACCTTCCCGGAATATTTTTTTTTTTTTTTTTTTTTTTTTTTTTTTTGTACACCCCAGACTGGAGAATTCATGGGACTGATGACTGGGTATTGGGTAGGCAACTCAGTAGTACCTCGTGCAGCACTCCATTCATCAAATGTAAACTGAAGATGGAAGGAAGGAATTAGTGATGTCATGTCCACCGTGACTTTATGCGGAGTCAGCAGTGGCTACTGAAAATGTGTGCTGGACTGGGATCTGAATCAAGGATCTCCTGCTTGCTAAGCACTTGCGTTAACCGCTGCGTCACCCAGACACAGTGTTTACTACAATTGCGCGGAATGTCTGGGCACACTCCTCGGCCGACACACATTTCCTCCTAGCTCCACCTATCTGGTCCGGCACACAAATCTCTCGTCGCGGCTGACTCCGCATAAGGTCGCGACGCAGTTCACGGTATGAATTCCTTTCATTTCCATTCCTTTCACCCCCCTCCAACTTCAATTTACATAATGTGTATCAAAGCTGCTGATTCAATTGTGAGAAAATGCTCAAAATGTTTGCATGTCGTGAATTTGAGGCGGAACATGGGAGAAATTCCAGTATTCACCAAGTTTGATGTGGAAAACTGCCTAAAATCCATGTCCAGGCTGGTCGGCAAACCGAATCGTCCGGGTGGCACCATACGACGCCGGCACACATCCAAGTCACGGTAGCGGTCGCGTTAATGCGCGCGGCTACTCGAGCGGTTGATAGGAGAATCAAACAGTACACTGTAAAAATGAGTTCACAAACGAACTGTTTCCGAAAGACTAAAGATTTTTTTTAAAAATTGGATATTTGTGGTAAGGCCTTTGGGATAAAACTGCTGAGTTCATCAGTCCTTAAAACTACACACTACTTAACCTAACTTAAACTAACTTACGCTATGGACAACATACACACTCATGCCCGAGGGAGGACTCGAAGCCTCAGACCGCGTGCCTTACTGACGATTATGTGGTTTCGTGCCGTCACTGAGTTCAATATAAAATATGCCCTAGTTAGTACACAAATGCATGTCAAATGTAAATTTTTAAAATAAGTATACTTCAAGAAACAGTTATCAAATTCCGAACAGCTTGTCAACGTCTCTGTACCCCCCCCCCCACTCTTCCCCCCCCCCCCCCCCGTCTCACCCCTCACCAACATCCTCAGTAAAGTTTGCCGATATTCTCATTTTTAATTCATCAATATTACAAGCCTTAAATAATAAAATATTGCCAGTTGGTATTTTCTGTGCCCTTTCCAATACCTTTGCGTAAATGAGTCTACTCTCTGAGAAAAATTTTATGGAATTATTGGCTTTACGAATAGATGGCTCGTGTCATACTTAACAAATAGAATATAATTATTTGTGATGCACAATTCAAACAACCTTGTATCATTAATGGAGTGCCAAACTGTTCAATTTTGGGCCCACTTCAATTTTGGGTCCACTCCTATTTCACATTGCACTTGACATTGACCAAGCAGAAGTGATTCCTTTTGCACACGATACTAGTGTCATAGTAGATCCGAAAGAAAAAATTATTACCCACTGTCTGAAAATGGACTTTTTCTAAAACAGTGTATCCAAAGCTGAGTGGCAGTAACATTGATAAATCAGGACTAGTCATAAGCTTCTGTTTCAGATTAGCTTCAAAACAGTATCATTATTTGTATTTGCACCAACACTCGTTAATAGGCCTATATTTCTAAAGAGCATGTGGAGCCGCTACTTAGCACTTCTTCTTTTCCCAAAACTTCCTCATCCTTTCATTTTCGGTCTGTCTTCTTTCTTACGTCCCCGTAGTTTCAACTTTCAAATTCCTTCTTCCATGTTCTCGGGTTTGAAGTTATGTGTATTGACTTTCTGCCTGTATGTAGTCCCTGTACGTGTCATTGTGTCAATACAGATTTCTGTGAGGTTTCTTTGAATGTCTACCGTATTTTATATTGTCGGGTTCCGTTGATGATGTGGAAGACTTTCTTGGTGAAGATAGAATCTTCCATTCGTGGTACATGACCGTAAAATTACATACATCTTTTCTGTGCAAGTGAGGTGAACCGCTCAGTCAGCGAATACGGTTCTTCCGAGCTTTTGCGTACCCAGATACTATCTTGAATCTTGGGGCCAAATATTTTTCTCAGTATACGTCTTTATATTTTCTCGACGTCTTTGACGTTGGTTGTTAATGACAGCGTCTTCGTTCCATAGCGTACTTTTATAAAAACAACTATCTGCCAGTGACAAAGTTTGGCTTTGATGAACAGCGATTTCTTGTTGTATGTATTCCAGATAATTGCGTAGGCTTTACTCCGTTTTTCTGCGCATGTTTTGTTATCTGCTATTTCGTTGCTAGAGTTTCCAACAGTTTCATTTAAATACTTGCAGTGCTTAACTTACGTGCTGTTGGCATAACTGATAGCATGTTGTAAGAGGTCCGAGCAGATGTAATGCGGATGTAATGTTATGTAAGAGGTCCGAGCAGATGTAATTTCGATGTATTGCTCATGTGCTGCCTGCGATATGCAAGGTATAAGAGAATCGCTGACCAGAGAGCAGTGTTGACTGAGTAGGAACTGTGTAGCTGTAGCAGTAAGTTGTCGCTAGTTTGCGCTTGTCTGGAGTCTGCGCTGGTCTGGTGTATCGTGTTGGCTGGGCCGGTCGCGGTGCTGCGATGCCGGAGTCTGAGTATTATTGTATAAGGTAAAAAAGCAGCATATCTAGTAATGTTATGTGAACTCCCAAGTAAATGTTTTAAAAATGTCCTAATAATAATCTTTGTGATATAAAGTAATTTTTAACAAGCATTCATTTCAGTTTAAAGAATTTACTAATTTCTCCGATCCATGATCATTCCTATTGTTGCAAAAGAAAAATCAGTTGCTTCCTTTCATAAATGACAAATCTATCGGCCAGCATTGCACAGAGCTGTGCCGGAAAAATTTTATATAAGAGCAGATGTATTCGCCGTTTTTATTGAGGTAAGAATTTTCCTTTTTTTATTCAGAATGATCTTACAGGGCCATGACGCAGCACTGCTGTCGCCCAAAATTTACCAGGTTACTGAATTTATTTTTTATTACGAGGTTTAGGAATTTTTCTGTTTCGAGCTGACATTAAATGAGAAAAGAATTTTGTGCGTACATTAAATGGGAAACAAATTTTGTATGGAGGTTAAATGTGAAAGAACCAATTTTGTTCTGAGGTTACACTAAAATCAGAATCATAACCCAATAATATTCATTTTATTCATTTTTATTATTTTTTGTGGGGAGGTTACAAAGTGAAACCGGGTTTGGGCTCTTGGAATCAATGTAATGTTCTTTAACATTATTAAAATATGATTTTAACTGTTGTCTTGTAGCTGCAAATGCATCCGCCATCATGCCCAGATATCACTGAAGCAACAATGCAAAAAATCAGTAACGTATGTAAAATTCACTCTCAAGTGAGGAGATGAAGCCAACTTTGGGGAAATGTAGGCTTACCATTGTGAGGTCTCACTGGTTCGTTACAGGTTCTTGCTTTTTTTATAGGAGCTGACCTAGCAGTAGTATTTTCCTGGTCGTCTGGTTTTTGGGGTCGGAGTGTCGTTTCACTAAGATTTTTTTTTGCAAATAACTGTTGCCGAATGTGGATTGTACTTTGTTTTCCTTCGACAGGGAGTACGTTGGTCGGTGATGTCGACAAGGTACCGAAACATGTTCTCATTGTTCTGTGTTATTTGTCTTACGGAGTTTGGCAAGCTCCCGTAAGATTTATTCGCACTGTCTAGCACAGAGCGTGTTAATGGTGTGTAGAGCATCAGGAGAGTATCTGGCGCAGCTCCCGCTTGTGTGTGTGTGAGATGGATCCGAGGATATACAGCTCTCGCTCGCTTTTTAACGTTACTTATTCAATGTATCGGTACCACGATAATCTCCTGTTCAGACACAGTCCTAGGAATCTGACACATGGTTTACTACTCGAGTTATGCAGCAACAGTCATATCTGTTGTCGATGTCAGTTCCTTCTTTGTGATACATCTTTTGGTAGCATGAGTTCCGTTTCTAGTGACCATGCATGGAGTGCTGTCATTGCGTCGTTAAGTGACAATAAACAACCCATAGGGATGAAACGTAAATACGTAAATCATCAGCGTACTAGAGGACTTTTATATTAGAAGAAAACGTTACCCTGGAAAGTTTTTTACAGCCCATCAGGCAGCGAGACCATCCACGTACTCGAGCAAGCAACTGGTATTGTGTTAAAGCAGCTTATAATTTCCTAGAATGCTTAGATTTCATGCTAGTTTCTTCTCCGAAAGTTGGCAGAGTAATTTAGGAAACGATTTAAGTAAAAAATGTAAGCGATTGTAGTGAAGCGGCTATTGTTAGAAAAGGGGGGGGGAGGTTCATGACCTTCTCGGCCCCCTCCGTCTCCACTACCTTGGATCCGCGTGTGCTCAGATTTCACCGGTGCCACACCTGAACAAGAAATACAATATTGCTTCAGTATGTTAAAGATACCATTTATTTCAACCACTTACCTCTGAATGGGTTCATTGTCAGTTATAGTTTTACAGCACACTGAGATATTTCACCACTATCATTTTGCAGTAGTAGTAGTATTAGTAACTGTTGTTTTGTTTGTTATTCTTGTAGTTGGTGGTGGTGGTGGTTGTGGTGGTGGTGTGATCTTCAGTCTGAAGACTGATTTGATGCAGTTCTCCACGCCATTATATCCTGTTCAATACTCTTCATCTTCCAATAACTACTAAAACTCACATCCCTCTGAATCTGCCAACTGTACTCGTCTCTTTCTCTTCTTCTGAAATTTTTACCCCCACAATTCCCTAAAATATTAAACTGACTATCGCTTGGTGTCTCACAACGTGTCCTATCAAACGATCCCTTCTTTTAGTCAGATTGCGCCACAAATTTATTTTCTTCCCAAATCTGTTCAGTGCCTCCTCAACAGGTACGTGATTTATTCATATAATCTTAAGCGTTCTTCTATGGCATCACATTTCTAAAGCTTCGATTCTCTTGCTGCCTTCACTGTGTATCGCCCGTCCGTGATTCACTTCCGCACACCTCTACATTCCAGTCTTCAGAAAAGACTTCCCAACACTTAAATTTATATTCGATGATAACAAATTTCTCATCTTCAAGAACACTTCCCTTTCTATTGCCTGTGTACATTTTATATCACTCTACTTCGGTCATCGTAATTTATTTTACTGCCCAAATAGTAATACTCATCAAATCCATTACTTGTTAATTCCAGTACATTCCTTTACCCTTGTATCGCTTTTGTTGACGTTCATCTTGCATCCTTCTTTCAAGACACTGTCCATTCCGTTCAGCTGCTCCACCAAGTCCTTTGCTGTGCCTGACAGAATTAAAGTGTCTCTGGCAAGCTTCAGAGTTTGTATTTCTTTCTCTCAGAATTTTAATTTCTTCTCCAAATTTTTCTTTCGTTCTGTTTTTTGCATTGATGTAGCAAGACTTACCATTCACAATGAACCACATTTGTTTGAAACCTAGCATCTTTTCAATTACATGACTAACTGAAGCTCTTACTTCTGTCCCATTAAGCTGAAAATCCATCACTGTGTGTGTGTGTGTGTTTTTTTGGAGAGGGAAATGAGTGTTTGGATAGGGAAAGGAAGAGAGGAGCCGTGATGGGGAGTGCCACAGGTTGGAAAGAGTAAATATTGGTAAGAAAGATAAATATGGTGGTGGCGCACATTGCCTGGGTGGGGGAGTTGGTTGGAGTTGCGTTGGGACAGGATATGGAGTGTGTATAGGTGCAAGGACGGTAAGACGTGTTTCTGAAGGTGTGGCAGCATACCAGAATTGGTGATCAATGGGGAGACAATGGGTGGAGTAATTTGTGAATAGTATAGGAGTTTTGGAGGTGTTCAGGGAGGATGAGGAGAAGTGAGAATTAATGAGACGGTAAAGGATATATGTGGGAGAGAGGAAACGGATTATGACTGCACAAGTTTCCACATCCATTTCGCTGACAACTCCTTCAAGTCGTGGATGTTTCTGCGTTTATTGGCATACACTACCGACTTAAATGACCCCAAACGAAAAAGTAACAACGATTTAAGTCACATGACCTTGATGGCCACTGATTATCAGCTTTGCACAAAATGTATGCCTCACCTTCAAAAAAATACGGGCCTATCACCCCTCCCGACCAAAAGCCACACCAAACTGTCACTCGTTGTGGATGCATTTACCTTTCTTGGATCATGCAAGGATTTTCTAACTCCTAGATGTGGCAGTTTGTCTCGTTCACAAAATCATTTAAGTGGAAATGAGCTTCATCACTGAAGATGATTTTGTACGCGAAGCTGTCGTCGTCCTGTCGTGCTCTCGGGACCCAGTCAACAAACTGTCGTCTCTTCCGGTGATCCGTCACTTGCAGCTGCTGCGTCAGCTGTATTTTAGAAGGGTGGTAACGGAAATCATACCGGAGAATTCTCCGCATCGGAGAATTCATTGGACTAACAGCCGCACTGTCACGAACAACCACAACGTTCTGCCCACTTTGGCCAGAATGACGACGCCAAGGACTTTTACGGTTTACTGTTCAACCCATCTCAAAGAACTTTTTCATAAGTCTGTTAACTTCTGATTCATTTGATGCCTCAATACGCCCTAGAATCGTCTGAAATCGCCTGACGGTTGCTGCATAACTTTCTCCACAGTGATAAAATGTTTTCACGATCAGCACACATGGCGCACAAGTGAACTGCTTCATGATTAGACACCGAATTCTGGAAATTCAAACTGAGTCAACAATCGGAAAATTCCTGATAATAGCAATGAATCAAAACAGTGTTACCAACCGACAAACAATAATTCACAAGCCGTTTCAAAACAGGCGCTCTCTCTGAACCCCCCTTTATATACGTTAGAGATGCATGAGTTCGATAATAGGTAAAACACAAGTTTTGGAGTCTGACGTGTCTATGAACCTCCGGCTGGTAACAGTAAAAGGACTTGGAAAATTACGTAAAACTGAAACATACCAGAGAGTTCTTCCAGTAAAATTATGTTTGCTGCGGTCGTACTTTTCCCAGCCCTTTTCCGTGAAATAGACTGTATGTCTATATCCGGCGCTATAAGTACCGCCGTCTCCAGCGAGACACGTGGCGAAAACAGCGCGATAACCTATCCTGTCTCGTAAACGACTGAAGCGCGCCTCCTCTATTTGTCCACTTGTCTCTCCACACCGCTAATACTCTATCTTATGCTCTGGTGATCTCACAACCAGATATCAGCAAAGCAGCTGCGTGAAACTCTAAGAACGTTGTCCAGTTCATCTCATGTCTTGTTTTCAGTGTAATGTTTCTAAATGTACGGTAATATTATGCAAGAAAATAAACTTAGTATCTTGTATGAATTTTCACAATGATCCGACGCAGTAGGCGGTCCGACTGCTGCGATCTGTCGGCTTAGGGAGTTTCAGAACTGTAACAAAAGACGAGGAAATATGTTACATCCTGCAACTTCTCATTGTAAGTACAAATGGAACTAGCGCATCGAAGACGTGGCGTAATAAATATTGTTTCCTCCTCACACAGAACCGTTGTTGTGCTGGACCTTGAACATTATCGTCCGTAGTGTTTCTCTCCACACTTGTTATGCTGGACCTTGAATATTGCCTGTCGTCCATACAGTTACATTCTATTCCTTCAACAGGAACATCTTGAGGCAGCAGACGAAGCTTTACTCGTAGCAGTAGAATGACGAATCTTGGCAATGACCCTGTAATTGCATACCTACAGTTTTGGCACTGTTACTATGAAGACTAAAATCGTAACATCAAAGCTAAAATTCCACACTCATCAAAGAGTTTTGGGGACAGTGCAAGACTTATTGTGGGCATGACTTTCTCGAGTTGTGTTGCCGAGGGCTTCTGTCTGACTTGTTTAAATATATGAGAGCAGTGTTCACATCAACATTGTGTAGGTGAGAGACGGCGCTCGTTCAGGCAGTGTTACGATTAGTAGCTAATACGAATCACTGTTTGTATGGCAGCTTTTGTTGGTTCATGACGTCGTTTCACGTTGCGGAGCACTTCCTATCGAAAATAACAGCAAAAATCAAATAAGAACATACGTCCACCAATCATAGACACATCCATGCCCGAGTCAGGATTCGAACCTGCGGGCGTAGCGGCCGCGCGGTTCCAGACTGTAGCGCCTAGAACCGCTCGGTCACTGCAGCCGGCCGTTTCCAAAATTTCACTAGTCTACATTGATTTTTTTTTTTACTGTAGATATCTTTTTTTTTCGTCAATGTAGAACATAATGTTGTAAAATAATTTCATATCTGTTAGTACGGGGTGTTCAAAATGTCTCTCCGCAGTGCCGTGTGATTGTTAGCCACGCGTGCCGTATGATTGTTCTCCTGCTTGGGTTACTTCCCTTCAAGTGGACTCTCCCAACATTCCACTGTTTCGTTTATCTCAGCCAGCGTCAGTAGCATCGTTGGTGTGTGTGGTCACGTGTTGACGGGAACGTTTAAGTTTAGTTCCTTTGTTTCGTTTTTGTTACTGTTAAAATGCTAACTATTGAAGAACGTGTGTTTTTAGTCGAACAAGTGTTCAAAGCTGGCGTCAAATACACAGTTTCTGTTCGTCAAACATTTAATTCAGTTTTCCCGGAGACAACACTCCCACATCACGATACTGTGAGAGATTTGACTAACAAATTTCGAAGTATGGGTTCAGTGACAGATGCAACGACAAGTGGTCGTCCAAGCGTTTTGTCTGAGGATAAACTACTCGATATTTCCGATAAAATGTCCATGAGTCCAAACAAGTCAGTAAGAAAACTCGCCCAAGAAATCGATGTTAGTGTCGGAACGGCCCACACAACTGTAAGGACAAAATTAGAACTTTTCCCACACAAAGTGACAGTCGTGCAAGAACTGAAAAATACAGATCGTGGGAAGAGACTGCATTATTGTCAATGGTTCAAAAATTTCGTTCAACAAAATCGAAGGGATATTCTTAATGAAACGTTTTTCACTGATGAGGTGAGGTTTCATTGATCCGGGTACATGAACTCGCAAAATTCTTGTATGTGGAGTACCGCAAATCCATTATGTATTCATGAGGAACCACTTCATTCTGTAAAAATAGGAGTTTGGATTGCAATTTCAAGACGTCGGATTTGGGTCCATATTTTTCAACGAAACAATAAACGCACAACGATACTGCAGTGATATTCTGTACACATTCATAGGAGAAATTGTGTTAAGTGAAATACTGGACGGTTATTTTCAACAAGATGGTGCAACCGCGCATACAATGTCACTGCTTGCTGATGTTTTTGGTGATCGCATAACTTCACAGGGACTTTGGTCTCCACGATCGCCTGACCTAACAACACCTGACTTTTTCTTTTGGGGTGTAGCGTAGACAACTGTCTATAAGAACCGTCCAAAATCCACCGATGAATTGAAAACGGCAATATCCACTTTCACTGCTTCTGTTACAGAAGAAATGTTACAGCTTGTGTTTGGAAATATGATTAGATGAACTGAATTGTGTATTCAACAACAGGGGGGACACTTTCAACATTTAATGTGAAAATTTTTAAGTAAAAATGAATATTCAATAAATTAATAACTTGTATTTCACTGAGTTTCATTTCGGCATATTCACTGCGGCATACGGTACGCGCGCCTAACAATTATAGGCACTGCGGACAGACTTTTTGAACACCCCGTATAAGTGTTATGATCTTTACGGGAAAAATCTATATAGAATATCTACAATTTAAAAAATTAATAAAAAAATAAATACATACATACTACCATTTGGCCATCTGGCGCACAGATATCTCTTCATCCTGTATCCAGAAGGCGCACGCTAATGACTTGCTACACTATGTGGCAATGGCAGATCACAATTTTGTAATTCTGAACTATACAGCTGTACAGTACTACACTACACAGCACTCCACTACACAACACTACACTATTATGCTATTCTTGGTATCAGAAACAAGCTGGATATCTCATTGTCTGGATTGTTGGCCCCCAGTGCGCTATGTACAACTGAGGATTCACAGTGGCTACGCTGCTGTGCCACTCAAGGTACAGACACTGAAAGAAAGCTGTCAGGTTCTCAGGCTCGTCTCCTCAGTGCTTCCGAAAGGCTGTTGCAGGCGTATGTTATCTCGTTATCCCGATGTATGGCCTCTTCTTGGTTTCTCTCAGCCATGTAGGCTTACCGTTCATAAGCTGATATATTAGGTGCCAGCGAGTGCAGCTTATCTCACAGTTTCTCATTTCTTATTGTGTTATAAACGGTTGTATTGCGTTCCTGTCCTGAACTGTAACATCTGGTCTAACGGCATATTCCAAGACGATGTGATCCAGGATACCGCGTCTGTGGTACGTTGCCGCATTTTTAGTAGGCAGCTGGGACTCTGACCATGTTCAGACAGGTAGTGCATAGCTCACATTGCTCCCCTGGCCAGGAGGAAGTGTTACATGCTTATTGTCCTTTTATGTAAGGTTCTCGTCCCTGTTTCTGCCCTGTCTCAGATTTTTTGCCATTCTCAATCGATGCATGCCTTTATTTCCTCAATCGATGTGCATCTTGTGCCTATTATCTACTGTTGACTGTCATATTAGCCCTTTAAGAGCCAGTATTGTATATCTCTCTTTCTTATTGCTAGATTTAGAGGTAGCAACCATATTATCACCAGCAGCGTCTCAGCCGACGTTGTTCTCCACGGACCTGTCGGGCGAAAGAGTACTTTTCTCTTGGTTCACCGCAGAGCCTATGCTGTCCATACCTGTCTTGCTCTATGATCCAGACGTTAGACCCATGGCTCCCGATAGCGAGTAAGATTTTTTTGCGGTACGTTCTTAATCTTATTAGTGGCAGCTGAAAAACTTCAACTGGAAATTTTTGCTATTTTCTTTAGGATTTTATTACCTATCTGGCAGATAATATACACATGTGCATGAAAGTTTTGCTTTTCCAAGATAACTGTACACTTCTTTTCTTTTCATGTATTCTGATTGAGGGGTTTCTCATTCTTGATAATGTTCCTTCACATACAATATACACTGAAGTTAAAATCTTCTGGGTTATTAGCCCGCATCATGTTTCTTCTAAAATGTTCGACGTTTCAACCCTCTGCTGGGATCTTCCTCAGGATCTTTTGATGTCAACTACTGCTAGAAGAAACATGACGCGGCCTAATAACCCAGAAGATTTTAACTTCAGTGACAATGGCCACGAAAGCCTGTAGGCTTATACATAATATACACTGTTCTGTGTGCTACTATCAATAGTTTGTTTTCTACAGACCAGTTGAAACGTCCCCTTTGTTCAATTATACATGACTGTCCTTAAACTGTTACTCGCACCACTGCAATACAGCGAGCGCCACTACTGCCAGCTAAATAAAAGATTCAAACTACTGAAGACACTAACTACTCATAGGCATAGTTAGCAAATGAAAGATTTTGATAGAGAACAAACAATGTATTTACCTTAATAGTCATAATATATATATAGCAGTTCATGACATTCAGTCTTACAAATTTCAAAACTCCGCCATCTCTCTCCCCACATCCACCACTGCTGGCGGCTCCCCTCCAACTGTGCAAAGTTACGGGCAGTTCACATCCAGCTGCCCAACACTACAATGGCAGACAACAATGCAAACTAGCCACAGACTGCACACAGCACAGCCAGTGATTTCCATACAGAGCGCTACGTAACGTTGCCAATAAGAAAACATAAACAGCCTACTACATAGCCCCCATGCTCCCCACAACAAAATTTACAAATTGTTTTGGGCATTGGCCAATAACGATTTGATAAAATTTTTCATAATTACAATAACAAAGATATCAAATGCGCACACTTATTGATACAATGTTGGTCAAAAGCTAAAATTTTCGCACAGTCCATAAGGACAGTCCTGATCGTTCTTCACAGTAAAATAGCAGTGTTTATCTCAATGTCTGCGCAGTAGAAGAACATGCACATGGAAGTAGTGGATTTCCATGCAGTCTTCAAGAAGTAGTGTTGTCCTTCCAACGAAAAGACAGTGCTGACTCTTGACATGCAGACAGGTAATGGGCCACAACAGAGCAAACCCACTGCAGAGTCAGTCGAAATTTTGAAGAATATTGGTAGGTAGGTCATCACAGATTAGACCCACTGTAGTCCTCTTAGAGATTACGGTATTGGTGGGCCACCAGAGGTGCAGACCCACTGTAGTCCTGGTAGAGATTGTGGTATTGGTGGGCCACCAGAGGTGCAGACCCACTGCAGTCCTTGTAGAAATAATGGTACTGGTGACTCAGCAAAGGTGTAGACCCACTGTAGTCCTTGTAGAGATGGCCAGCAGCCATCTGCTGCGACTGTGCAGGTGCACAATCACCATCGAAGAGTCTTGCAGACAATATAGCAAACCCATAACCACCATTTGTGCACTCACAAAGTTTTTGGAATTGTCCTTAGAACCAGCAATGCTGTTATCCAGTCCCTTGCTGAATTTTTAACACATGTGCAAACACTAACAGTCCCTACTTCTCACATATTGTCCATATACTATGACCAACAGAAACATGTGCAGTGAAATGGAACTTACAAGTTACTTAATTTGATGAACTGATGTAATTTACAATTTTACATCATTAAAGAACATAACAATACAGATAACATTTGTAGTACAGGCTTTACAAAAGAATCGAAATAACATATATATCAGTGTTACAGGAATCATGACATAAGTTCATACATAAAAGATCAGAATAACTTTAGAAACGTCAACTTCACACATGAACATTAAAACAAAACAGAATAAATAATGTCTAAACATCTTTACAAAGAAAATAACATATTATTAGAAAAATTCCACAACATAACTCATATCAGCTAATCACATAAAGACAGGAAAAACACAAATATACAAGAGTACACAATCACATAGCAGAATAACGCAAGAGGAAAGGGCAGGGTTTGTTTTCAGTGTAACATTTGGTACTGCAGTCCAACCTAAAACTTCATTCCATAGATCTTTCGTCTTATTTCAACATTTGTTTCCACCAAAAAAATCCTATCCAAGCATGCTTTCTGTATTTTTATGTTCACATATTTCTTACCTCACTATTTATTTTTCATTATCTTACCTTATCATTTATTTCCAAGAAAATCCTACCTAAACCTGTTGTCCCTAAACCCTACTTTTTTGCTCATATCCTCTTTCAAAATACTTTTTTTGGCCAAACCATTTTCTTATAGCTTCTCAATGCATTTCTTCCAATTCATCACAACTCGTTCTCTCATATAGCCTACCCCACCTTAAGCTAACTTAAATCTACTGAGCTCAGATGCTAAACTAAGGAACGAGGCAATGCACCGGCACAAAACAATTAACACAAACAGCAATGATAAAAAATACAAATGGCAAAGCTAGCAGCGTAAATTACCAAAGCAAATGCAGTATTACAACTAATATAAGGCAATGGGCAGCAAACAAGAAAAATAAATTCGTAGCAAACCTATGTCACATCTTAACACTAGAGTGATGCATCACAAAAACTTACTCTGCAAGAAAGTTACCAAGTCATTAAAAAATTATTTATGCAATTTCTGTGAAGGGAAATGTCTATTTGTGCTCTCTTTTCTAAGAAAGTATATGAGAAACGTTTTCTTTACTGGGTCTGCAGACAGAAAATAGTGATATTAGTGCATCTATTAAATTTTATAATAACCAATGCTGCTGTGCAGCTAGAAACTAGATATTAAAGAAAATTAGCAAATATGTGCAAAGGAAGGCATGAAACATCATTCATTAGCCATATGGCATTTCATAAGGTAGTAAAAAAAATCTCTCAACTAGAAAGACTAGAAAGACAGTAATCATAATCAGGTGTATAGACATAAAATATTTCTCGTCATTTCATTAGACATTTCAGTAAATATAATAAATTAAGAGCTCCACGGTGTTATCATATGTTTTCAAGTTTGAGAGTGTCGTATTTGCGATGCTTTCTACAAAGGAATGTCAATAGTGAAGATCATGGCCCCTTTTTTTTTCACCTGTGCCTCTGAGAGGCACACACAAATGGCTTTTTTCCAGACGATTGTCGTGCAGCTGGGTGCCCACGACGCATTTTGTGCAGGTGGTCACTTAACTTTCTTACCGAAATATTTACGACACCAGTTTGCAATGCAGTGACAGTCTCATATACAAATAAAATTTCACAAGTCGAGAAATTACAGTAGAAAAGTGTAGAAACAAAATCCTATAAATATAACACTGTCCAAAAAATTTTCGACAGCACTGTAATACATTCACGCATGTACACACATTTTATAATTCTTAAAGTACGATTCTTGGTTTCCAACATCCTTTTTCACATATCAGAGACCCTAACCACTGTTCATTACTCCTTACTTTATTACACATATACATATTCGTCGACACTTCTTCAATATTTCATCAAAAGAAATACGTAGCATAATCAAATTCCTCATATACGGTAGCATCATCATATTGATCATAAACATACCTCAGCAGCATAATACACATCGTCGTCATAATAATAATATCATAACACCTCAGTCAAATCTTGAAAACGTCGTAGCTTTCTGCAATAATTTCAAAACCTAAAGAAAATTCTCTGCTCATTTAAATAGTGTCATCTACCTCAAACGTACTATAAAAATCATGATCCCATATTAAATATATCATTCAAAGCTCTCATAGCATCACAATGGTTCCAAAAAAATATGAACAGTTCACAAAGTACAGACATAAGTATGAAATTATCCAACTGTGTAATTGCGTAAACATGTGTCACTGATGTAGTAAGAAAAAATGTTTGTCTCTCAGTTAAATGATCAGATAGCTGTGTAATTTATGAGTTAGAGAAATATGGTACCGAAGTGCAAAGTTGTATAAGCAAATACCATATTAGCTAGGGCTCCTTGTGCTTGCCAAACAAATGGTACACAAAGTAAGCGTGTACCCCCCTGAGGATTAATGTAATTATACCCTCAGGTGTTACAGATTACAGCAATGGAATGGAATGTGTCACGGAAAACTTTCTTTGTAATTCAAAAATGTTTAAAAATAAATGTTTTAAGTACAAAATTAATCACTCAAATGCGTGTCCTGTAGCGCTAAATGTGTGTCTTGCTGTAAGATAATTCTGTGGAAGTGTCGTAGTTATCGTCCTCTGTAAGCAAAGTTCTGCTGAAGTTAATGTACTCACCTCATCATCAACAAAAGTGAGATGCTTTGCGTATAGATATCGTAGTTATTATGCTTATTGCTGTGATGAAGAAAGTACTATAATGTAACGTATTGTTGTGCTACGAAAAAGGCTGTCTCATTGTAGCTATACCACAAAAGTTACTACTAAAACACGTTTTACTTTCCCGAAGAATTCAGAAAACCTGTGCAGATATAAAACAAATACACCGCAAAAACAACATTGCAAATTGTCAATCATTAGTAGCGTCGTGATAAAATCGTGTAGCTGTCACATAAACTAACCACTGTGTCATCTGGTATCTCACAGAAAGTACTTTAAATCCAGAATGTATTTTCAAGTAAACCAAAATGTTGCATTAAAATCTCATTAGCAGTACTGGTAAATGTTCTAAGTATGTGAGCCTTATAGTCGTTACGTAATCGTGCAACTAACAAGAAGGAATGTTCACACACAATAACACTGTGTCGTCTGTTCACAATAACAATGCATTCGTAATTTCTGTTTAAATAAGTTCTCTTGGATCTTGACTGGATATTTAATATCAAACATTGTTGCATATTAACAGATTCTAAGTCTGACAAAGCATACTAGTAATGTAAAGTGAAAAGTTATATGGCAAAGACAAAGTTAAAAAGCAGATTATATTTCAATAAACGGTTTTACATGTGCAATGTGGTGTAAACCTTTACTCTTCCTAGTACGCAGAGTTTCAACTTCAACGCAATTATCATGTGGTATACGTCGGATTCTGTAAGGTCCATTGTAAACTAGAAAGAATTTGTGACTCAAGTGTATTTTCTTACGTGACAATGAATGAGCTTTAATGAGAACTTTCTGACCAATATATAATTTCTTTGCATTTGCTTTACCGTGTAGTTTTCTCCTTTTGTCTGATCCAGATTTTATATTTATAATAGCCAAATCAATTATGTCTTTGTGTCGAAGTTTACGTATATTGGGGAAAGGTACAAGCTCTCTGATTCTGTTCGGTGGTTCTTCATTCTTCAGTACAAGAGTAGGTGGTAAAGCAGAGGAGTCATGAGGCATTTCATTCAGCACGTTTTGAAATAAGTGTAAATATCTGTCCCAATGCTGATGCTTTCTGTGACAATAAAGTCTGCAAAGCTTATTGATTTCTTTCATAATCCATTCGCAGGGGTTACAGTGCGGTGAGTACAATGAAATAAAAACAGGTTTGATTTTTTGATTCCGAAGCATGCATGACCAAACAGCAGATCTGAATTGCAGTCTGTTATCTGAAATGACTTTACTAACGTGTCCAACTTCACGTAAGAAATTTTTAACAAAGGCGTTGGATACAGACCGTCCAGTGGCTTTACGTAACGGAGTGAAAGAAACAAATTTTGAAGTAAGTTCAACAGCGACTAGAACGTACGAAAATCCATTACATGATCTGACAAGCGATCCCAAGAGATCAACAGCAGCAAATTCTTTTAATTTAGAAGGAATGACAGGAAACAGCGGAGCACGATGGGAGATAGTAGATGGTTTCGCCTTTTGACAAAGTTTACAAATAGACAAGACTCTTCGAATTCTCTTTTCCATATTGTTAAAATAACAAGTCGTCCGAAGAATATGATAACATTTTCGTGAACCAAAATGTACATAGCTGAAATGAATGTACCAAATGAGCTTATTAACAAAATCATCTGGAATGCAAAGTACCCATAGCTTGTCATCAACAGTGCAGCGTTTGAACAGTATGTTGTTTCTAACCAGATAATAATGCCGAATCTGTGTGTGTGTCTTTTCATGACATTTACTTTTGATGTCTTTCCAAATCGGATCTTTATCTTGTTCATGACCAATGTCCTTTAAAGATGGGTGATGAAGTTTTCAAAGGCGACTTTCTGAATGTAAAGAATACTGAAATTTTTCTCGAGATTGCCTTCTGTGTTACTTTTCTCAAGCCCAGCCGGTGCGCGTGACAGTGCGTCCGCAACAATGTTCTCCTTGCCGGGAATGTAGACTATTGTGAAGTGGAATTCTTGCAGAAACAATGCCCAACGTTTTAATCTGTCATGATTTAATTTTGAAGACATAAGAAATTGTAATGCACGATGATCACTGTATACTTTTACGTACTTACCAGAAAGAAAGAAACGGAATTTGTTAAATGCCCAAACGATAGCTAAAGCTTCTAATTCAGTAACGGAATAATTTTTTTTCAGATTTTGTTAGCACTCGGCTAGCAAAAGCAATGGTTTTCTGAACAATAGTGTCATTTTCTATGGCTTCTTGAAATAAATGGGCACCAAGACCGACTTTAGAAGAATCTGTGCTAAGGCAGAAATCTTGTGACAGATCTGGATGAGCTAGTATTGGCGCGTTAAGTAACGCTTCTTTCAAAGAATTGAATTCCAACTGTGCTTGTTCGTCCCAGTTCCAAATAGTATTTTTTCCAGTGAGAGAACAAAGTTTTGGTGTAACAAGAATTTGCATATTCAGAAAACGACGGTAAAAATTTACGAGACCTAGAAAACTGCGGACTTGTTTTTTTGTGGATGGAACTGAAATGCCTCTGATTGCTTCTAACTTTTCAGGATCCAGCTGAATGCCTTCAGAAGAAATAATATGTCCCAAAAACTTCACCTTTGTCCTACCAAATTCAGACTTTTCCAAGTTAACTGTAATTCCAGATTCTGCAAAAACATGTAACACGCTGTTGAGGATGCGATTGTGTTGTTCGCATGAGGCTTGTGCTACCAGAATATCGTCCACATATAAGGTGATGTGACGTTTTAAGAACTCATGTAATATGGAATTTAGCCCGCGAATGAATGCTGCTGTAGAAATGTTCAATCCAAAAGGAAGTTTCCGAAACTGATAACAAACGCCGAAACAAAGGAAAGCTGTTTATTTTCTACATTCTGGATGAAGTTCGATCTGATAAAAGCTAGATCTGAGATCAATAGAAGACAACACTTTTACACCATTAAAATTTTGAAGAAGTTCTTCCAACGTTTGCGGCCTGTCTGTTTCAGGAATGATGATAGTATTGATTTGTCTCGAATCTAAGACAAGCCTGATCGATCCATTTTTCTCCTCAACAACATGTAATGGATTGTTGTATGAGCTTATTGCAGGCTCAATAATGCCCTCGTCAAGCATAGATTGTATTTCTGTTCTGACACGGTCCCTATAATGTGCCAGAATTACGTATGGTCTAACACAAAATTTAGTATGCTCACGAACACGAAATTGGTATTGAAATCCCTTGATTGTTCCTGTTTTGTGGGTAAAAACTGTGGAATGTGCTTGTAAAATCTCGAAAAGGTCCTGCCTATCACTGTCACTACAATTGTCTATTGTTTGAATTTTATTCTGAATTAACTCATTAGTTTCAAATATGCCATCGATATCATCCCTGTCAGTACTTGCACAGTGATTGTTAGTGTCTAGTTCCGTAGAAAATTCCGAACTGTTGTCTAATAGAAGGTAAAGCCGATTAATTTCCTCTTCAGATTTCAAAGCTATTGACTTACCTTCTTTCTCTAAACTTATTTCAGCATCGTGAAAGTTTAAGATTGCTTTGTATTCATTAAAAAAGTCTACTCCCAATATAATTTCCGTCGACAACAATGGGACAGTAAGAAAGTTCATAGAGAAGCTGTGGCTTTGACAAGAGAATTCTAAGTTGGTTTGTTGGCGAACATCTACACTTTTTCCAAAGATTGCACCTTGTAATTTAATCTCACGTAACGGAAGTGTGGGGCAATCGTTCGATTTGTTGCTTTTGCTAAAGGCTGTTTCACTAATTACTAAAATGGGACTGCCAGAGTCAAGTGCTGCCGTAAATTTTACGTCATTTACTGTAATGTGAATCACAGGATATGCAATGTTGTTACGTTTTACGTCGTGTTCCTGGAGTAAGATGTCCCTAATGTCTTCCATTTTTACGTAATTACTAGCTACGGCAGCTGCGTCGTCTGTTTCATAAGTACGTTTTGTGGCTGCCAGCGGTATGAGTCATTCCCTATTGTGTCTTTGTTGGCGCGCGTCGTTATTGGGATTTGGAGACCTAACGTCTACAAATTCACCTTGTCGAGAAGGCCCTGCTCTGTTTGAATCCCGCCAGTTCTGATGCAATTCAGGGCTATCGTTACGATCATATCGTCTGTCGTCATGTCAGTAGATTCCATAGTTTCTTTCTTGTCGGCCACATGGTGGAGAATTTCTCCCTGAATCGTAACTGTGCGCTGGACCGTTGCATCTAAAGTTATTCTTTCTAACTTGATAATAATTATTTTGGTTCCCATATTGTCTGTTTCTCTGATTGTCTCTGTGATAGTCATTACTGTGGAGAGGTGATCTTTCACTGCAATTATTACTACTCTGCCAACGGTTGTCATACGGGTGGTGTCTGTTTTGGTCACGATTTACGTTGTATGAATAGCCATGTCGTGTATTATTTCTGTCATCGCGGAATTGTGACAGATGTGACCTGCAATTGTTGTGCTCCTGTTTTCGCGTTCCGCGATTGTCAGTGTCAATTTCCAGTTCTTGTAACAGTACCTGGAAAGCTTCAATGTCGTCTTTGCAACGTCCTGCTAAAATAATACGTCATAAATGTTCAGGCAATTTGATTAAGCAAATGCGGATGAGTTCTGAGGGGCTGTATGGGTTTGAAAGATACTGATTCTTATGCAACATGTATTCAAAATATTTCATAAGACTGGAAAATTCGGATTGTTCGAAACGTTTCATCATTATGATGCTATGTTTTACTCGGTCTTGTGTAGCTTGAGACCAATACACTGAGAGGAAGGCATGATAAAATTCTCCTTCATTGTGGCAATCGTGAATGACCGATCGCATTTTTACAGCTGGTTCATTCTCTAAATAGCCACACATAAATTCTAACCTGTGCTCCAATGACCATTTGGGAGGAAAACAATGAGAGAATTGATGATGCCATGCTTGTGGATGAATGTCGTTGTAAGAATTCTTAAATGTTTTGAATTTACGTGTAGTAATGAACAGCTTATAGTCAAAATCATCGTGGCGGCGAGTCGCACATCGCTCATTGTGACTTCGTTTCGGCGGTTCCATCTCAAAATCCAATGCGCCTTGCCAATTTCTTTCATAATTTCCGAAGTGTCCTGTGTTATTAATTTGTGGTTGTTCCGTATTTCTATGTCCCTCTTCCTGTACAGGAGCGCGAGTGTCCTCTGAAATATGTAATTCTTGTATTACTTGTGCCAACTGATCTTGTATTTCCCGGATTTCTCTTTTGTTGTGTGTATTGATTTGATTTTGATTTTGTTTGAATTTTCTAATTTGTTCATACACTTCAGTGTCCGTGAACGCTACAGGTCTTGTGTCATTCAGATCATCATCTACCTTTGTAGATAAGTTAGTGAACTGATGTGAAAGTTCGGCTAGTTTATCAGTTAGTGATATTATTTCCTCTGTGTGTTTTTCTGAACCAAGTTTCAGAGTGTCCATTTGTGTTGAATTCGTATGTACTGTGTCCTTTAAGTTTTCCTGAGTTTTTGCAAGTTGTGTAACCGAATCGGTAGATGCAACTGAGTCAACTGCAGCTTCCAAGGCGTCGTGATTTTCATGAACAATAGTTTGCAGTTCTTTTATGGCTGCTTCGTGATTCTGTAATGCATTTTCATGACGCGAAAAAATAGGTTGGAAATGCTCACAAATTTGTGTTTTTACGTCGTTACAGACTTTTTGACATTTCGATTCGATTTTATGTAACTCAGTAGTTAAATCTTCACGTGTTTGTTCAAGCGTGAAGTGAAGATTTTGTTCCATTCCGTCTAACTGTTGCTGTGTTTGTCTCTGGTGTTGTTCCACTGTGTCTAACTTTTGAAGATTTTATTCCATTGTGTCTTACTTTTGAAGATTTTGTCCCATATGTTTCTGATTTTGTTCAAGCGTTGTGTCTAACTTTTGAAGATTTTGTTCCATTGTGTCTAACTGTTGTAGCCATTGTCCCATTTGTTGCATTAACTGTAATAACAATGCACTGGTGTCTGAAACATGTTCCTCAGTGCTATTCGGCAGTGCATTTGAACCGGCAATATTCGCGTTTTGAAAAGCAGAAAATGTGTCTTTATTTATTTGAGAAAACGGTAAGGACGCAAAACCTGAATCTACAATATTTACAAGATTGTGTCCTGTCATTTCGGAATCCTGAGGCGAGCTGTTGCCGACTGATCGATCGATAATGCTTCCCTGTTCACTAATTGTTTCACTGTCTACACCATTATTTGCCGCCCGCTCCATTTCCCTATGCACAATTACCAAATTACTACTTTGAATGTCTGTTAATTCATTACACAGTGGTGCTGATAAGCTACGCTGGTCGTCACTTTTATTTTTCAGTTTACTTTGGAGCCTAGTGTTACGTTTTTCACACGCCATTATTGTCACAATATTTCACACGATAACACAGAAAAGCACAATTTGAAGAGTAAAATAAGAAAACACATTAACATAGCACTGAAAATAATATCTAGTTAATTGCAAGCGCAGCTGCGAAATACTTGGTGCAAATCTACGTGCATGCCACAACAACAATGAAAGACTGCTACTACAAAGGAGATTCTCTCTACAATTATGCGCTAGCCATAAACAATAGCTACACTAATTACACAAACTACAAGAAAAAAATCAGAAGATTATAGTGAGGTATCCTCGGCTAAGGGTCGACATATGAAACGTCCCCTTAGAAAAATTGTACAGGACTGTCCTTAAACTGACACACAATATTTTTTAGCGCAACGCAATCTGACTTTCAAAAATCTCTACAAAAGAATGGCCCTGACTAACATTAACCTATACCTTTCACAAATCACTTACCTCCCCAAAAATCTTCGTTACTCGCACTACTGCTATACAGCGAGCGCCACTACTGCCAGCTAAATAAAAGATTGAAACTACTGAAGGCACTAACTACTGATAGGCATAGTTAGCAAATGAAAGATTTTGATAGAGAACAAGCAATGTATTTACCTTAATAGTCATAATATATATAGCAGTTCTTGACATCCAGTCTTACAAATTTCAAAACTCCGCCATCTCTCTCCCCACATCCACCACTGCTGGCGGCTCACCTCCAACTGCGCAACTCTACGCGCTGTTCACATCCAGCTGCCCAACACTACAATGGCAGACAACAATGCAAACTAGCCACAGACTGCACACAGCACAGCTAGTGATTTTCATACAGAGCGCTATGTAACATTGCCAATGAGAAATCATAAGCAGCCTACCTACACAGTTACTTGGTTTCTCAAGAAGTATCCTACTGTGTTCCTCAGTATGAAAAAATGTTTATTAGTGGCATCAAAAATGCTTCAAATGGCTCTGAGCACCATGGGACTTAACATCTGATGTCATCAGTTCCCTAGAAACAAAAAAAGAAAGAAAAAAAATTGGTTCAAATGGCTCTGAGTACTACGGGTCTTAACTTCTGAGGTCATCAGTCCCCTAGAACTTAGAACTATTTAAACCTAACTAACCTAAGGACACCACACAAATCGATGCCCGAGGCAGGATTCGAACCTGCGACCGTAGCGGTCGCGCGCCTCCAGACTGTAGCGCCATGAATCGCTCGGCCACACTGGTCGGCAGTTCCCTAGAACTCAGAACTACTTAAACCTAACCTAAAGACAGCACATACATCCATGACTGTGGCAGGATTCGAACCTGCGAACGTAGCAGTCGCGCGGTTCAGGACAGAAGCGCTTACAAACACTCGGCGACAGCGGCCGGCTTAGTGGAATCACTATTGCCAAAGACCGAAGAGGGGTCATATCACAAAAAAAATGTTATACAATGCCGACTTCTAGGTGGAGTCCATAAAATAAATTTGAGTTTCATCTTATTCTCTTTGTTTTGCCACCAAAACAAGAGGCATGAGGTAACAAGCTCATCTGGTAATAACAAAAAGTGTCATTAAATACAACCGGGTACTTTACGTCAAAATAAGGAAAACATACAGCTGGTCCCACTTACTAGTATGATGGTTAACTGTGGCTCTCTTCAGAACTAAGGAACCACTCCCAATATATTCCTACACCGGGAACAACTGCGACTCTTTTTGCAGTGACGTGATGATGTACGCCATGTGCCCGGATTAGCGCCTGCAGCACGTTTTGAGAGCGCACATTTTAGCGACCGTGTCAGGAGGCAAGGTCGAGGCCGTAATGCAAGGCTGGCAGCCAGCGCCGCCAGCTGCGGAATGCCAGCCTCGGCCACAGTCAGTGCCGCGCTCTATTAGAACAGGAGTTTATCGCGGGGAGGCAGGACGTGTAACGTGCGTGGCTGGGCTGCCCTCGCCTCTTCCTTGCATAACGCCGCCGCCGGCCGGCAGCCAGGTGGGCGCTGCGACATTCGCGACAGGTCCGCCTACCGCCGCGACCTACTCCCCTCTCTTCCCCACTTTTCTTTTGTAGAGCACCTGACCAGCTCATAGACAGGCAACACCTAACTTTCACGTAGAAAGCCGTTTCGTACAGGTGCTTGCAAGCTGTTTGACTACGCACAACTTCCGACTGTGTGACGCCCTTGGAATCTTCTGACCTAAGATTTACTTGCTCATCGTGTTGTTATGCACTCCTATGGCTTCTCTTAAGCTTTTCTGAGCACTTACCTCACCTTCCATTTGTACCAACTCATACTTTTTTCGTGCGATCTTAGATTCTGAGTTACACGAGACAAGTAACTGCTCACTCCAGGTAACTCTTTCGATAGACAGAGAGTACCCACAACTTTTGCGGCTCCACCAACCTACACTCATGCTCATAAATTAAGGATAATGCTGATAGATGGTGAAATAACGCTCTGGTGGGCGGTTTGCGGCTTCGAAACACCTCGGGGTATGACCATGAGGTGCATTTGACCTGCGGTCGTTGCACGGTGGCGCTGGCAGCAGTCCACATACACAGAGGTGTGTTGGTGCAGCGAGTAAGCGTGCAGATGTTTTCAGATGTGCTGATGGTGGCTGTGTGTTGAAAATGGCTCAAAGAACACATATTGATGACGTTATGAGGGATAGAATACTAGGACGACTGGAGGCTGGTCAAAGACAGCAGGTCGTAGCACAGGCCCTCCGTGTGCCACGAAGTGTGATCTCAAGATTGTGGCAATGACCCAGCAGACATGAAACGTGTGCAGGCCCTACAGTACGGGACGTCCACAGTGTACAACGCCACAAGAAGACCGAAATCTCACCATCAGAGCCCGTAGAAGGCCACGGGGTACTGCAGGTAGCCTTGCTCGGGACCTTACCGCAGCCACTGGAACAGTTGTCTCCAGACACACAGTCTACAGGCGACTGAACAGACTTGGTTTATTCGCCCGCAGACCTGCAAGTTGCATTCGAGTGACCCCTGGCCACAGGAGTGCCCTTAAAGCCTGGCGTCCCGAACACAGTACATGCTCAATGGAACAGTGGTGCCAGGTTCTGTTCACGGACGAGTCCAGGTATAGTTTGAACAGTGATTCTTGCCAAGTTTTCATCTGGCGTGAACCAGGAACCACATGCCAACCCCTTAATGTCCTTGAAAGAAACCTGTATGGAGGTCGTGTTTTGATGATGTGGGGTGGGATTATGATTGATGCACGTACACCCCTGCATATCTTTGACAGAGGAACTGTAACAGGTCAGGTCTATCGGGACGTAATTTTACACCAGTATGTCCGCCTTTTCCGGGGTGCAGTGGGTCCCACCTTCCCCTGATGGATGATAACGCACGGCCCCATCGAGCTGCCATCGTGGAGGAGTATCTTGAAGCAGAAGATATCAGACGAATGGAGTGGCCTGCCTGTTCTCCAGACCTAAACCCCATCGAGTACGTCTGTGATGCTCTCCGTCAACGAATCGCTTCACGTATTCAAACCCCTAGGACACTACAGGAGCTCCGACAGGCACTGCTGCAAGAATGGGAGGCTATACCCCAACAGCTGCTCGACCACCTGATCCAGAGTATGCCAAACCGTTGTGCGGCCTGTGTAAGTGTGATCATATCTCATATTGATTTCGGTGTACATGCGCAGGAAACAGTGGCGTTTTGTAGCACATGTGTGTTGGGGCGGTTTTCTCAACTTATCACCAATACCGTGAACTTACAGTTCTGTGTCGTGTGTGTTCCCTATGAGCATATGCTATTAGCGCCAGTTTTGTGTAGTGCTACGTTGTGTGGCACCACATTCTGCAGTTACCCTTAATTTATGTGCGTGAGTGTAGATAGTAGCTTTCAGAAGACACTCTAATCATGGGAGTCTACAGAATCGTAGACGAAACTATATTTTTAAATTCCTTCACTTATTCTAACTTTTTATATTTTTGTCATTGGTCTTGTGACTGATTTGATGATACAGTCTCCAATGTTTCCTCTCCTGTTCCAACCTCTTAATCTCAGAGTAGTACTTACGCCTAACAGCCTCTGCCTTTAGGTGTATTATAGTTTCTGTCTTTGCTGCCTACATCTCCCTCTAACGACATGGAAGCTATTGCCTGATTTCTTAACACATGTCCCATTAGTGTGATCCTTGTATCTCCCGATTTTCAACATTTTTTCCAGCACAACATCTCATACGTTTCGATCCTTCAACTTTGCCGTTTCTTCTCCCCCCCCCCCCCCCTCCCTCCCCCTAATGTCTAATGTTTTCCCCTACAATTCTGTGGTCCAAACTTAAATTCTGATGAATTTTGTTCTTCAAATTAACGCCAATGTTTGATACTAGTAGACTTTATTTAACTAGGAAAGCTGTCTGTTCCTCTGATAGTCCCCTTTTTAAGTCCTTCTTGCTTTAAAGGCAACAGAAACCTTTCATTTCGTCTGTGCCGTGGTTTCCAGTATTTATGAACGTCATTAACCTCATTTCGCTTACTTCTCATTACTTTCGTCTTTCTTCGGTTTCCTCTGAGTCTATAGTGTGAGCTCATGAAACTGTTCATTCCATTCAACGGGCACCTCAATTTTTCTGCACTTTATCTATGCGTAGCAATATCATCAGCGAATCTTATCATTGACATCCATTCGCTATAAACTGTAATCTCACCCGCGAACGCTTCGTTTAATTCCGTCATTGCTTCGTCGGGATAGAGATTACACAGTAGAATTGAAATACTACGTTCCTGTGCTGTAACCTCTCTGATCTAAGGAGTTAGTTCTGGTCTTCCAATTCTACATTTCCCTCTTGTTTCTTACAGATACTTTTACATCATCAGTCTTCCTATGCAGTTTAGCGTACTTTCCTAAGAGTTTCTTATATATTGCTCTATTTTACGGCGTCGTTTTTTGGAAGTTTGCAAAACTCTTGCATTATCAAGAGGAAGTCATAACTGCCTCTCAATGCTTTTACCTTTCCCAAAGCCAAACTTATCGCCATCCAACATTTCACTGTTCCTAATCTTAATGACAATTTTGATGACGGATGAATATTGCTACAAGAACCTCAGTGTACTAGTACAGTACCGAGCACAGAGCACGTTGCTAGCGACCGGGAACAATTGAATATCGGTCCGCGCATCTTCTTCCAACCTCTGCGAAAACAATTGCTCCCACCACACACCGGCCTAAGAATCAGTGATGCAGGATTTTTGTTTGATTCACTTTATCTCGCGGGCTACGGTACAGCTTGGAACCATTAACAAAACCCTTTCAGAAGTAGAAAATAGAGAACCATTCGCCGTTGAACAGTTTCCTTTGCAGACAGTGGAGAAACTACGTTCGTGTCTACGTCTAAACTGTGCAAGTCAGCTTATGGTGTGTGACGAATTGCATACTTAGTACTACTGTCCCTTCCCTCCGTTCTCGTTACAGTCGTGAATGGACCTGGGAAGGGATATTGTTATTATTTTCTCCATGTCTGGAGAACGATATTGATTCCCATATGTGTCCTCATTTAATGAATCGCCGATTCAGTTGCTAAGAAATTCTTTGTTTTTGTTCACGACGGGTTTCGGCTATTATATTGAAACCACTGCCAGTAGAGCTAAAAGCTTTGCTGTGCTGAATCAACTGGAACGTTGAGTAACAATGATTTTTGGTTAGCCTCCATGTGAACTCGATTCTGTATGATCTTTCCATTCGACTTTAAACTGCAGCGTATGCATACTCCCAGGTATTAACACTAGGACCGCCGAGTGGTCAATTTGAAAACTTTTTATATTTTAACATGTTATTATTCGGTCAATTTCTAATCTATGCTGTTGTGAGTTAATGACTTTCCCATGTTTATGTAGATCATATAAATAGTCCAATATTTATTCTATCTTCATTAGTTTTCTTTTAATGACCACTTATACTTAAAAGCGCCAAGTGGTCACTTTGACCACATTACATGTATATTTCAAAACAGATTATTTAAAGATTGTTGTGCGTCACTCCCTGGATTTATTCTTAGCATTCGTCAACAATGTACTAAATATGTTGGTTACTGAAGTTTATTCGCATTGTTTGAATTTAAAAGCTCAACAATGCAATATGTCATTTATTGTTTACTATTGGGTTTTGCATAAGCAAGACTGATTATTTGAGTACTGGTCTCAGAGCAGTAGACATGGCTCAGATGTCACAGCGATACAAACCACGGCCACGGCCACTTTCAGATGTAGAAATTGTCACACTTTTGTATGAATCGGATGCTGAAAATGATGCTGAAGTTGAGGACCATGTGGAAGATTTTACAGATGAAGATTACCAACCTGTCGCTAATGTGGAGAGTGGCAGCTCTGAGACTGAAGATGAAGGTAATTTACATTCGCTTGTATTATTATTATTATTATTGTTATTATTATTATTGTTACTATATGAATAATGATCACTATTATAATAGAGCTGACACTTCTACTGCTACTTCTGTTACTGCTATTTTATTGTGTGGTATGTTATCTTTATAATGAGTTGTAGCTTTCTTGTTGTCTCTTTCCTCACGCAGTTGCTGAACCAGGACCAAGCAGTAATATAAACAATGCTAGAGAAGGACCTACCCTGGGTAAAAGAAGAACTGCACCTCCTGTAAGTGTACCAATACAGAATCGACGTAGAAGAGGAGAACGAAGTGAGGGTTCACTTCCAGAACCTGGCTCAAACCTCCTGGGGAAGGACGGGATCACGGAGTGGACTGTAGCAGTCTTCGGTGTTACTATTCCAGGTAGGATAGGTCAGCAGAATATATTGAAAGAGACAGGGGGACCTACTCTACACGCAAAGCGGCAGCTCTCAAATGATAATGTTTCGAGTGCCTGGCGCCTTTTAGTTGATCAATCAATATTGAAACACATAAAGAAATGCACAGAAGCAGAGGCACAGCGGCTTCTTGGAAATGATTCCAGGAGTTTGCATTTAGAAGAATTAGATGCATTTGTTGCTTTATTATATGTTCGTGGTGCACTAGGTGCCAGATGTATTGAAGTAGATGAGCTGTGGTCGAAAAAGTGGGGAGCCCCATTTTTCACTGACACAATGAGCAGAAACAGGTTTCGAGAAATTTCGAAATAGCTGCGTTTTGATGAAAAAAATACACGGTCGGAATGTTTGAAAAGCGAAAAATTTACACTTATATCAACTACTTGGAACCATTTTATAGAAAGCTGTCAGTTGAATTACATACCTGGATCTAATATCACTGTGGACGAACAAATTTTGCGCAGCAGAATCAGGTGTTCGTATTTGCAATACATGCCGAATAAGCCTGATAAATTCCAGAACAAGTAGTAATGAAGTTGGTACCTCCATATCGCAATAAGGGGCGAAATGTGACTACTGATAATTTTTTCACTACAGTCACACTTCGGGAGAGACTGGAAAAAGAGAAAACTAGTCTTGTCGGCACTATCAACCGCGCATTAAAAGAAATTCCGAACACTATAAAAAATGAAAACTCCACTTTATACGTCTGTTCTCTTGAAAAGGGAAGGTGGTACTCTGTTTACCAAGGGAAAAAGAACAAAAATGTTCTTTTGTATAGCACCATGCGCACAGATGTTGAAACACAAAATAATTCGAAACACCTTCCCGAAACAGTGAGCTTCTACAATAGCACAAAATTTGCTGTAGATGTCTTGGACCAGATGACGAGGAAACATTCTGTGCGGCCGTAGTGGCCGAGCGGTTGTAGGCGCTAAGTCTGGAACCGCGCGACCGCTACGGTCGCAGGTTCGAATCCTGCCTCGGGCATGGATGTGTGTGATGTCCTTAGGTTAGTTAGGTTTAAGTAGTTCTAAGTTCTAGGGGACTGATGACCTCAGAAGTTAAGTCCCATAGTGCTCAGAGCCATTTGAACCAAATATTCTGTCCGTTCTGGTACTCGTCGGTGGCATGTACACGTATTGCACAATATCCTTGATTTAGCAGCCATCATCGCATGGATCATTTTCAAGCTAGTGACAGGGATCAAAATAAGTAGAAGGAATTTCATCCTAAATCTAGCCTCGCATTCGGGAGGACGACGGTTCAATCCCGTCTCCGGCCATCCTAATTTAGGTTTTCCGTGATTTCCCTAAATCGCTTCAGGCAAATGCCGGGATGGTTCCTGTGAAAGGGCACGGCCGATTTCCTTGCCCGTCCTTTCCTCACCCGAGCTTGCGCTCCGTCTCTAATGACCTCGTTGTCGACGGGACGTTAAACACTAATCTCCTCCTCCTCCTCCTCCTCCTCCTCCTAAATCTAGCAGAAGAAATACGTAGAGCCTATATGGCAACCAGAAATCAGGAAAGGACGCCAAGGGATGAAAAGAAAAGGAAGAAAAGGACGATGGTGATGAAGACACAGAAGGATCGGAAATTCCTGCGAAAGTAAGTAAACTATGCCACACGAGGACATGCAGAATCAAGACAAATGAAGTGTGCATTAAATGCAAGAGATATGTTTGTGGGCCGTGTACATATAAAGTAATAAAGACAATAGTTTGTAATGCTTGTAAGTAAGATTAGGTACTATATATGGTCATATTTTATGATTGGTCTTTCTCTTAACATATTCATGGGTACTTAGTTTCTCCAGTAAGATTAATTTCTATTAATTTTAAAAGTACTGCAGTACAATTAGTATGGCTGCAGATAAATATTGTGAACTATGTTCTTTAATATTAGTAATATTATGTTCCCATTGTTGTTGTAAAATAGAATGATACTGTTATCAAACGTAATGAAAGTGATTCATTGTTATCAAGGTCATTAATATTTACATTAAACAGCACAGCACGTACTTACAAAGAAAGTGGTCACTTTGACCACATCGGTGGTTCTAAGTATAGTGCTAGTTCCGGCGGTTCTACCGTTAACTAGATGTGATAGCTTCGAGGAACAGCTCGCCAATTGTATAATTACACAAAAATGTGTCTTCCCGATTACCTAAGCACAACAAGTTGCGTTAGTTGACGTTGAGAGCAAATGCCAATCGTTAAACCAAACGTCGATCCTCTGCAGGTTGTAAGAGGTCCATGACTAAGGAATTTACTGCTAGCGCACTCGAGCAGATGTAATTTCGATGGAGTGCTCACGTGCTGCGAGCAATATGTAAGCACAGCAGTGTCGGCTGCAGTAGGAGCTGTGTCAGCAGCAGTAGTGGTAGCTCGCAGTCAGGCGGTTGGGTCGGTCGTGCCTGAGCGATGTAGTTTAAGGTAAAAGCAGCAACGCGCGTATCTAATTTGTTACAACTAAATTTGTACTATTGTTATATCAAGTCCCATGTAAATGTTTTTAAAAATCTTTTAATAATAATTTTTCTTATAAAATTAACTTTTGACAATCATTCATCTGAATTTAAAGAATTTACTAACTTCTCCAATCCATGGTCATCCCTATTATCGTAAAGAAAAATCAGTTCTTTCTTTTTATGCATAACAAATCTAGCGGCCAGCATTGCACTTGGCCGTGCCAGAAAAGTTTCTTATAGGAGTAGATATATACGCGTTATCCGGCGACTTCATTGAGGTAAGATTTTTCAATCTATTCAGAATGAATTTTCAGGGCCATGACGCAGCACTGCTGACGTCCAAATTTACCATTTGAGATGCACAGTCAGTTAATTATTGAAAGGTTATATATGAGTCACACTCTTTACTGGGAGATTAGTCAGGTTATTATTGCGAGGTTACTTAATAATAAACTTTTGGGAGGTTACACTAAATGTGAATGTTATAAGTATAATTATATATTTTTCGGTTGGGAGGTTACAAGGTCTTTCTCCTTTTCGCTACTACTTTATACCGTTCTAACGTATTTATATATAAGGGGCGTATATGCAACGTAGCGCGACTCTGATGCTGGTATACAACCATGGACATGTAGGCAAGGGGTTGGTGTGGCATTCGTGTCTTTCCGACGTCCGTGCGGCATTTTTTGACACGCTCGCACGTTTCAGCCTTTCTCTAAGGACAGCTTTGGTCTTCAAGCACATTGTACATGATCAAATCCCATTGTAGTGCACTGCGGCCACAATTATTCCCCTCTAGTGCAGTTTTGAACCACTAAGGTCCGTTCAAAACCATTCGACGAAATTTGATTCGGAGTAAATAATCCTTATGCTTTCTCGATTCTCCTGCTTTCCACCCCCCTGTGGTGCTGTCACGCAGGAGTGCAATATGTGCCTGAATAAAACGGCAAAGGGTCCGTCTAAGACTCCCCAGTTCGATAACACCCCTGGTGTCTCCACGCAACTTTGTTGAGCACGTCAGAAAAGTACCTGCCAGAAATGTCGACACTACATCGGCCTGGAGGCTGCTCTAGCACCCGAGGCTCAGGCAACGCCCTCGACATCGTTGGGTGCACTTTGACTACTTTTAGGCGCTAGGGTAGCTGGGAGGCTGATTTGGTGTCGAAGTTTCTGCCAGGTACACTTATAATGTGCTCAGTAACCTTGCGTGAGTAGAACCGAGGGTGCTGCCGAATCGAGGGGTCTTTGAGGGGTTCTTTACCGTTTTATTCACGCACATATGAACGTTACACTCAAGCGTGATCGCGCCACAGAAGGACGGGAAATAGGAGGACTGGAAAAGTATAGGTACCGTTAAGTGCTTCGGATCACGTTCAGATTTCATCGAATAGCTTTAATCCGTTCCTAGTGGTTCCAACCTGTACACGAGAGTGAAAATAGAGGACGTGCTGCAGTCAAAAGTGGTGCGATCACCTACAATGGGGATGTAGGCCCACAATATCCTTAGGGAAGGATCGAAACGTATTAGGGTGTCACCAGTTCAAAGGATGTCAAGAGCACATTCCTGTTTCTCATCGCACTGCGAACTATCGTTTCCGATCGTGAAATATGTAGACATCAACCCTCCAGGGACAGGAATGGTTTCATTGACGCCCATTATGCTACTCCCTGTTGCCTCTTTGGGTCGATTCTGAGCAAAGTGTTTCTGAAAGCTTTTCTTCCGTCACCCATAAGAAAACCAAGTCATTTCATCTGTGGGGTCGCGGTTCCCACCTGCACGCAGAGTCGTCAAGGAAAAAAGCAAAGAAGAGGGGGGGGGGGGGTGAAATGCCGGAAGAGGAGCTGTGATGACCTTCTCATTGTGGGACACGTCCACGGTGGAGTTGGGCAGAATCGTGGGGAAATTTGGTGCCATTGTTGCATCATTAATCCATATTACAGCTCGCCTGAGCTTCTGAGCTGTGACCGTCTTTGCAAGTGTCGACACAATGCTCTTTGAAGTGTGGCCGTGCCGGAGGGTAATGTCACAGGGCGCCACGCTTTTGCACCATTACAGAGGAAAGTTGTTGGCAGTTTTGAGCGTAATTTCAATCATATTCGTCGCAGTTGGTGCCAAGTATAGGATTTCGAAAAAGGGCCCCTTTAAATCTGTTGCACAGTGTAGATAGAGAACGATATTCATTCTACATAACACTTCTGTGATCTAGCCCGATCTTACATTTACACCTGAAGATTTCTCTCCGTTTACAGCGCTATGTTTGCATGAAACTCTTAGATACAGTCTGAAAAGCTGATCTCACATCCTGTTCGCGCCTTTTTATTTCATAGGCATCACGCACGTCGCCCCTCACACGAACTAGTTGCACGATGGTAGTGTACATTCTTTCAATTTCCGGAAACTGGAAGGAACTGTCGGACGGATGAGGCATAAGAACGAGCATTGGTTTCGGATACCATTATGGGGTAAAACTAACTGAACTATCCCATTAGCCTTAAAATGCGAAAGGAGCTCATTTGTACTTCAATATATTATCGGTTGCCCTGGGACACTTCGTACAAGACTTTCCCATTTGTACCTCACCACCATTCCGATTGCCCTGGGACACTTGGTACAGGGCTTCCGCATTTCGTTATAGTGTCTTATGAAGGACAGCTGTTTTCAGGTGATGTGTTCGAAACTTTGCTACTTTTGTTCTCTCGGTAACTTCAGAAATACTTTCATCTCCACTTGCAAGACATATTTCTCTGTACTCTCAGTAAGTGTCTCGTTTCATCCATGGCATCAGCGAGTAATGTGCGTGCAGGCGGCGTAGAGCACACTTTGCACACTCAGCACGACAGCTTACGACACGCACTACGTGAGCTACGCAAAGTCGATGGCAAATGTCATAATGATGTACCTGAGCAGTGTAGCATACCTCGCAGGAAAGACACGGCGGAAAAATATTCCAACAGTGTGTAACGTCATGTAGGAGGAAACTACGGTTGCACAGAGGGACTGAAAGATGGATGGACTGTCACTTATAATTGCACTTGCTCGTTGCACTGAATTGCAGTGACGGACTGCTAATTCGAGCGAGTACCTACTGAACAGATAAGCGAGCAGAGATTCTGTTCGCTACAAGTAGCTTCAAACATCACTATTGGAAGCACTCATTTATGATTAAGACTTCAGTGAACTTAATAAGTACACTCAGATGAACTCAGCAGTTCTAAAAATTTTCTGTACGAGTTACAATTCGTTGAAGCGACGCTTCGCTTTCACCAATGTATTTTAAACATGCCTCCCCATCGAATTGTGAACTATAACCAATACAATGTTTTCGAGTAGCACAAATCTTCTTTTATAAGCTATGAGTCAAAAGCAACGAAGTAAGAGATTGATTTTTCGTAGGTTTCATACAGCTGCCTTGGCTTCACCTCTCGTGATGTCGTTTCCTGACACAGCCATCCTACTGTTTTGACAGGAAGCGAGATTTTTCTGCTCAGCCAACTCCTCCGCCATTGTTCAGGTAACACTAAAGATCCCTGCCAACACTACATTCGATCTGTTGCTGTAAATGTCTCAGTAAAGTCATGCTAACAGGTCGTCTACGGCAGAGCCCTGTCTTTAACCACTGGACTTGCCCAAGAAGCTTCCATGTGCAGTTCTCTAGTCACGTAGGGCGTTAGGAGATGTCACAACGCTACTCCTTACTCCTCTGTTGTAGCCGGATTTTGTCGGAGCTGCTGTGTGAACAAATATCTTTGAAAGCGACCACACTAGTCTCAGTTGCTCCTTCGAATAGATCCAGCGGTTAAACAGGTTAGTTCTACATGTACTGCTTTGGTACTCTAGTCACGTAGCACCACTTTACTACAACTACAGCGCAGGAATTAAATTACTATCTCTGTATGTAGATTAAGAGCACACGTGCCAAATTTTCTTGAAATGGTTTGTAGCTGGTTACTAGGTTCTCGAGAGAACCACCATAGTCTATATAAATTCAAAGGATGAGTCAAGTAAGACATAACACGCCTTTTATTTCGCGAACGATTACACTTAAGGAAACGTCGTTTTCAGCAAATGTTAGAGTGATATAACAGCATTCGACAGCTCTTGATGACAATTACAGTGATATAAAGTTTTTTGACGTTGACTTCGAAAACTCTCGCAAAAAGATCCGAGAAATATCCTTAAATTTGAGATCACAGTGTCCGGCGTTGGCATTAGGAGTAAATACCACCAAGCAGAACTCTCGTACTACGTTGCGTGAGAACCGTCTACACATTTGTCTGGTTACTTGTCTGCATTGCAAGCTGCTCATTTCCGTTTCAACATCAGTTGCTTGCAGACTTTTCCACTAATGAGATGTTGGATCTACTACTTTCATATGGTGAATGTAAAAGAGATGCCGTATAAACAGTAGAGCGGTATAGGGCTATCCGGATCGCCAGTGTCCGACCTGCCAGACAGTTGGACAATTATTAAGACGCTAGTGCGGACAGGTTGCTGTAACGTCGAAAGGAGTACAAGAAAGGAGATTGCACCTAACAGGGAACACGAAGAAGCCGTTCTGGCTACGATGCTAATGAATCCGCACAGTGGCACGAGACATATTGCCAAGGTATGTGGAATCAGCCAGGCGAGTGTCATTCGCATCCTGCATCGACATAATTTTCATCCCTGTCATATGTCACTACATCAGGCACTCGACGACTATGATTTTGAACGTCGTACAGAATTCTGTCGGTTTACCCTACAACAACTGAGAGACGACCCTACGTTTCTCCAACATGTGCTTTTCACCGATGAAGCAACGTTTACTAATCTTTACTAACCAAGTTATGTAAATTTGCATAATATGCACTACTGGGCAGCCAAAAATCCACACTACCTCCGTCAGGTGCAACATAACGGCCGTGGAGCGACTACGCATCGTGCAGCGTCACAGGAAATTACATTGTGGGGCCTTACTTCATCTCAGGCGTTCTAAATGGACATTTGTAAGCACACTTTCCTACTAACATTATGCCGGTTCTTCTAGAAGAAGAACTACAGGGTATTCGACAGTGTAAGTGGCTGCAACACGACGGTTGTCCAGCACACCCGTCCCGTGTTGCAACACAAATACTGAATGAGAACTTACCTGTATGTTGGGTAGGTGAAAATTCTGTTGCCAAATGGCCTGCAAGGTCCCCCGATTTGGCTCCTCTTTATTTCTTTCTTTAGGGAGCACTCATAGAGCTGCAGTCTGAGTTGAAGCCCCAACTACGTGAGACGATATGTCTCGTCGAATCGCCAATGCATACTCTACCATATCATCCACTGTAATTACATCTGTTCATCGTTCTTTTGAACGGCTATTCCCAATGTGCCTTTCAGTTCATGGTCAACAGTTTGAACACATCCGTAAGCAAAGGATAATGTCTTTTTTTTCTTTTTTTGGAAAACAAAATTTATGTTACACGATTTGGATGGTTACCAAATCAAATCATTGATAGTAAATTTTTCATTTCATTTACATGTGTACGAAATTGCTTTGCCATGTCAAATAAGTCGACAGCGTGTATCGTACATAGTTGGTAACACTGTCGCGACGCGCTTACGTACAGCATGAAACTATGTTTCGTCAAGAAGTATATTTATCTTGCGATGTACAAGTGCTCACCTAAGTATTCTTAATAAAAGTTTAGTTCAACGAATGTATCCCATACGACATAATTCAGAACAATGTAGGTAGAGACAGTTGTCAGACAGCATCTATTTTACCTCTAAGACACACACAGTCACGTACAGGGAAAGATATGTCAAATCTTCCTTCTAATATATAGATATTTAATATAGTACTGATTTTTGTAGCGTATAAGACCTGTTTAGTCTTGAAGAATGAACTGTTGATTCCTATGTTTCCGCTCACGTATATCTCGGAGGATAAACGAATGTGAAACAACTTTCCCAAGCACTTTGTGGTACGCTAGATTCTATCCTATGTCGCATTTCCATATACAACATGCGTAGCTGAACCTGCATCTAGGCCGGCCGGGGTGGCCTAGCGGTTCTAGGCGCTACAGTCTGGAACCGCGCGACCACTACGGTCGCAGGTTCGAATCCTGCCTCGGGCATGGGTGTGTGTGATGTCCCTAGGTTAGTTAGGTTTGAGTAGTTCTAAGTTCTAGGGGACTGATGACCTCAGAAGTTAAGTCCCATAGTGCTCAGAGCCATTTCAACCATTTGAACCTGCATATAGGTCGTAAGTAGGTTCAAGGGGAAATAAAGCTCTATTCTCGTAGCACAGGCCTTCATTACGCTATAGAACTACGAAGCCTAGTCCGAGACCCCTGCTTGGCAGTGTTTGCACGGCAAACGCCGTTTGATGCCATCGTCCTCTCACATTCTAGGACATTTCTCCAGTTTTTTTACGACAGGTTTCAAAGTCAACATTAACCAACTTTAAATCAATGTAAATGTCTTCTCAAGAGCTATTGAATGCAGTTGTAAAAAGTAAACGATTAGCTTTAAAAAAAACACACTTACTTCAACATGTAAGTTGATACTAGCGCTAAAAAACATTAACCAAACAAATACAAACGTGCCCCTCGACGCTCTAACATTCGCTGAAAACCACGTTTCGATTACTAATTTTTGGTGTTAGTCTCCACGTGATCCTCACTAAATGTTTCTTCTGTGCCAGCATTTTCCGTGACTAGATTTTTATAGAATGGAAAAGCACTAGCTGACGATAAGGGAAGCTATGACCTCGTTTCAAAAGCCTATAGGAACAATTTCCCAAAAAGTTCGGTTGGGCAAAAGCTTGTGATCATAAGCACTATTCAGAGGAGACTTATACGTAATATGAATAACAATAATACTAATGAGAAATGTCATCACATGCTACGCACAAAGTATTAAGTATTAACGTTACGTAAAAGTTTTTGATACACAGTCTGTCGGGGGAAAATGTGATACTAACAGAAAAATAGGAATGCTATATGAGTTGGAAACAATAGCCTCTTATAAGTTTGGTAATACTGGAACAAACTCAAGCAGCATATAAATGACGTTGCGCCTGAACAGCACACACCTTTACCGAAAAGCTTGTCTAGACTGGAAATTAAACTCTGAATTTAAGCCTCCACTCGAATTGCAATGGAGGCAAACTTATTGTGCAATAGATTTCTCACCAGTTACTGTCAACCATGACTGAGAATGCCATGTACTTTAATGGCTTTAACATGTCGTTTTAGATGTGCGTATCTGAAGCCTTCAATCTGAGACAATATATGACGCTATGAAACTGTTTCCCACACTTGTTACTTTTAACATTATCTAATTGCAGTTCTCTGTTCTTTTGCTCCTGTTTGACTTCTTTCTGTTCCAGCATGCAGGGAAGTCCGATAAGAAACCTCTCCAGTACTGCGTGTTGACATAACCACGGCTGAGACCAAGAGTGTTTCTTTTCCTTCTTTTTAGTAGTTACTCTTCTGAAAATTGCATTTCTCATTCCTTTTGTTCGTTCTTCTGAGTTCTATTACGGTACTTCAACATAAGCAAAGTGATTTCTTATTTATTATTATAAGACGCAAGTCATGCATAGAAAGCGAGAACAAGAGTGGGCTGAATATCGAAATGAATCAATAGTTCATTGCTCTGTGAAAGTAGTGAACGCTAAGTTCATACAAAAGGATGTTGTGATTAGCGTAGTCAGATTTCGTTAGACAAAAATGTCAGTATATGAAAGTCGCTAATTCACCCGTTTAATAGGTTACTGGGGAAATGAAAGACAGTAGTTTCAGAGGAAAAATACTTCTGGAACCCGGATTGTGATGGAATGATTTAGAGTCTCATATCCGCAGGCATACTCATGAATACTGAAGAACGCTACACTTTCCAAATGTCAGAGACGAATGTTCGACAGTTGTTCATGTCTGTCCTTATACTTTCATTTAAAAGGGTTCTAACAAGTGCATTCTTTAGTAATTCCGGAAAGATACATTGTAAAAGAAATAAATTATGTGTGACTGAGAACAAAAGATACACAAATAAACCATGATGTCAATATTCTGACTGAAATAAGTATCACGTGATAAAGCACTGTTTGTAGAAACTCCTGATTTCGCTGCAAGAAGTAGTAAAAGCACGAATTTCTTTGCATGTTTGTGATAGTGATCCACGCTCATTGTAAAACGTATTTCCTTTTGAGATGACTGTATCGAGTTTCTCTGTCACGCTTGCTGTATATATGCTTTTATTAAACACTAGGTAATCTTCGTTGTTTACTACATCATCATCTTTCTTGACAAACGTCCCACATTCTCTTCCGAGTACAGTCAACAAGGTTTTGACTTTATTCTCGGAATTACTAGTTTTGAAATACAACATGAACGGTTTCTAACACATTAGTGATTCTTCTCCACTAGGAACCATACGATCCATTATAGGAAAACACCTAGCTACTGGTGTTTGTCCTCACCTTTTTGTGTAGTAATTCTTTACTAGCACACAATATTTAAATACTTTTGACAAACTAACTTTTTTTATATTAACGTTCGAGCCATATTTCACAGCTTTCATTGGGGAACATCTATTAATGCTGCATAGCAATTTACGTAGACAAGAGTTATGCTTGGAGTTGCCGTTCCTGTGCAAGAGTCAGTTTCCAATGTGTTCGTCTCTTCCTTCTTGTGACACAGACTGAGAGGAATTTCATGCTGACGTACAAACCAACTTTCTCTAGCCACGTCGAGTTTCACGTTGCGTTGCCAGGTATTATGCAAAGCAGCTCTAATGCATCGGTGACACAAAAGCGCAGCGAAGGAACGCTGCACCTCACACCGTACTCCCCCACCCAGTCTGACAAGTTTGATCGTTTGTGTAACATTTTGATCAGTTCTCATCAGATATCGTGAAAAATACTCAAATACCTAACTAGGGGCTCATGAGTGTATTTGTGTAGCGTGAACAACTGTGTGAGAGAATATTTACTGAAATAAAAGACGCGGATCATCAGCACATGCGAATCTTTCCCTAATATTAACCAGAGCTTGTGTTTCGTCTCCCTTGCTTGCATAGAAAATGTTTTTGATGACCTAGAGGATCATTTGCGTCTACATTGCCCTTTCATACGAATCACAATGGCGTCGCTCTCAGCTGAACGACAGGTATTGTTACCGTATGTCTCAAGCCAGTTCCATGTCGCCCCGCACAATGACAAGTCACTATCTAATAAAGAGTGAGAAACCTGCGGACAACAAATCTGGTCGTCAACTACACAGACACCAGCACCATCCCCAGGTAAGCATACTACATTTGGAATACATCAGACATGATCGACAACAAAAACCACTTAGTTCCTATAAAATAAACATTTAGTACGATTTTATAACCAGCGTTTTCGTACTACAAAAGCTATAAATCAATTTATCGTTGGAATATCGAAATCCAGTCAGTTCGGAACGATGACAAATGCGTTCTTAAGTTGAAAATGTTGTATGTTAATGGGGAGTGTCATGAATCATCTAACATCTGTTTCTGTGTGCAACAGTACATCGAGGTGGCAAAAGTCATGGAACTGCGATATGCTCATATACAGATGGCGATAGTATCGCGCATACAAGATGTAAAAGGGCAGGTCATTGCCGGAGCTGTTGTTTGTACTCATGTGATTCACCTGAAAAGTTTTCCGGCGTGATTATAGCCGCAGGACGAAAATTAACAGACTCTGAACTCGGAATGGTAGTTGGGGCTAGAGGCATGGGACATTCCATTTCGGAAATCGTTCGGGAAGCTAATATTCCGATATCCACTGTATTAAGAGTGTGCCGTGAACGCCTAATTTCTGGTATTACCTCTCATCATGGACAACGCAGCTCGAGAGAAGCGGCGTTTGCGTAGAGTTGTCAATGCTAACACAGAAGCAACAGTGCGTGAAAAAACCACAGAAAACAATGTGGGACGTACGGCGAACGTATCTCTCAGGACCGTGTGGCGAAATTTGATGTCAGTGGGCTATGGCATTAGATGACCGCAGCGACGCCTTCGCTAACAGAACAACATAACATGCAGCGCCTCTCCTGTGATCGGTTGGACCCTTTACGACTGGAGAAACGTGGCCTTGTCAGATGGGTACCGATTTCATTTGGTAAGAAATGGTGGTAGAGTTCGAGTGTGGCACAGATCCCAGGAACCCATGGAACCAAGTTGTCAATAAGGCATTGTGCAACCTGGTAGTAGCTTCATAATGGCATGGGCAGTCATTACGTGGAATGGCCTGAATCCTCTGGTACAGCTGATCAATCGTTGAATGGAAACGTTTATGTTCAGATACTTGGAGACCATTTGCAACCATTCATGGACTTCATGTTCCTAAACAATGATGCGCCATGTCACCGGCCCATAATTGATCGCGACTGGTTTGTAGAACATCGGGACAGTTCGAGCGAATGATTCGTCCACCCAGGTCGCCCAACATGAACCGCATCGAACATTTATGGGTCTTAATCGAGAGGTCAGTTCGTGCACAAAAGCCTGCACCGGCAACACTTACGCAATTATGGGTGGGGGCAGCATGGCTCAATATTTCTGCAGTGGATTTCCAACAACTCTCTGACCCCGTACCACATGTAGTTGGTGCCGAGCGTTGGGAAGAAGGGGGTCCGACATGACATTAGGAGGTATCCGATGACGTTTGTCGCCTCATTGTAGTACAAACACAATCACATGAGAACTAGGACTTGCCGACCACAAACATTATTCCGTGAATAACGCTAAATACTAAGTATGTCATGTAATTCTGACACGAAAAACAAAATGAATTAATACTGTGCGGAATCTTAGTCGAAGGTCAACCAAGAAGATAAAAAGCTATAACTGTTAAATGGCTGCTTCTCTGTGTGAGATTGCAGCTGAGCCGTCGACTTACCAATTTCGATGACATAATGATCGACATTCCTTGTCCTCGACGATAGTCAGAAAGCTCCCCATAGACTCACATGAATTTAATGAAAAGTGGTAGCACGACAGATGATTAATGAGGCATTGGCGGCTCTAGCAAATATGATACCTGGGTGCTGTGACTCAATCAAGATAGTAAACAGCGCGTTCATATAACTCCGACATGAAACAGTCGTCTACATTTGCCTTGTTTGTACAATACAATCTGTTGACATAAATGAATAACAAATTATTGTTGGATTTGTTCAATCACAATCAGTGCAGAGAATAAAGAAAGTATTTGCTACTAATGCGAGTTACTATAACTATAGCACTTGAATACTTGGGCGAATACGGATAAGTCCCCTGGATGGCATAAAGCTGCAATCTACTGTGAAATCCGCGGTGCTCCCTCACTGATTAGTGGTGTCTGCCAAAAGAAATAAATAATAAGCAACTAATATATCAGATTGATTCGTGATGATTCTGAAGACACACGCGGAAGCATTGGATTCTGTAATGTACCAAGCCGTAACAGCGTGCCGGCAAATGCACGAGCATTCACGCAACTTGCTCACCAAAGCTGCTATCTCTCATCATGCAGCTTTCTGAAGCGTGAAGTGGCCACGTGCTCTGCTCACAGACTGCGACACATCAGTTGAAGATTCAAAATCGTCTGCTCTCCACCGAAGCCAGCTAAGAAATCTGTTATCTACCGATAATTCGTATTAAGTGACCTCTCTGTTCTCTAAAGATATCAGAGTTCATGCTGTATTCTGCAGATCTGCACAATTATAGAGTGCTGTTGGCAATGACTCTACAAAATGCCATCCAACTGAAACTTGCTGGCAGTTTAAAACTTGTCATTCACGGGCAAGGGCCCTAACCAAGCACGACTCACGGCCCTTCCTCACATCATTACTTCCACCAATACCTCATCTCCTACCGTCCAAAATTCACAGCTCTCCAGCGAAACTTGCAGGGCTAACACCCCTCGAAGAAAGGATATTGCGTAGGTATGAGTAACAGCCTGGGGATATTTAAAGCTAGCACGGCTCATGACCCGTCCTCACAGCCTTACTTCTGCCAGTGCCTCATCTCCTATCTTCCAGCTGGTAGATCACTTTTCGCGAAAGGCAAAGGTCTAGAGTTCGAATTTTATCCCTGCACACAATTTTAATCTGTCAGGAAGTTTTGTATCAGTGCAGCCTCTGCTTCAGAGTGAAAATTTCGTGCTCTCCCCACCATGTAATACTTTTATAAAATTAATCAGTCGTTACACGTGGAGGAGGGGGAATTTAGTGTTTAATGTTCCATCGACAACACGGTCATTAGAGATGGAGGATTAATGAAGGATGGGGAAGGAAATCGGCCGTGCCCTTTCAAAGGAACTATCCCGGCAGTTGTCTGAAACGATTTAGGGAAATCACGGAAAACCTAAATCAGGATGACCGGACACGGGTTTGAACCGTCGCCCTCCCGAATGCGAGTACAGAGTGCTAACCACTATGCCACTTCTCCCTGTTACCCATCGTCACACTCCTTAGCTTGGAGCCGTGAAACGCCCATAAGTTTCTGTCCCACTCTGTAGGCCATTTGCTGTTTTAGTAATTGTGGTTTCCTCCACGCATGTACGTCCCAGAAACTGTCATCTTGTCTTCCACAAATCTGCCGTTTGTTTGGGTTAGCCAATGAGGAGGCCTCTCGCAACATTTAGGCTGGGAGTCATCCACCTTGTGTAAGGTGGTGACTGGTGACAGAGACGTGGCCAAAGAATTGCTGCTCACAGAGCAGGCTAGCCTTTTCTCAGAGCATGGCCAGATGTTTATCTCTTTCTGACTGCCCATCACGTATCCTGCCTGGAAAGCAGGTCCCCAGTGGAAAACAAAAAATCCCTTTCCAGTTTTTATTCTTAATATTGATTATTAAATCTGATTTTAATTAAGTGGAGCCTCGATTTTGATATTTGACACTGTGCTAAGGCTCTTTAGTGTCTTTACTTGTAAGGGATGGAGGTGAGAAGGTGGGAAGCAGTCATGAGTTGCAGTGTCACACCATGTTTTTATTCTAGTTTTAACAGTCCTGGTGATCTGGACGTATAATAGCATAATTGTATTTTCAGCCAGTGGCTCTCACTGTCTGACAGCTGTTTCGTTCAGGGACCAAGATCCACTACTGGCCATTAAAACCGCTACACCAAGAATAAATGCAGATGAAAAACGGGCATTCATTTGACAAATATATTATACTAGAACCGACATGTGATTACATTTTCAAGCAATTTGGGTGCATAGATCCTGAGAAATCAGTACCCAGAACAACCACCTCTGGCCGTAATAACGGCCTTGATACGCCTGAGCATTGAGTCAAACAGAACTATGACGGCGTGTCCAGGTACAGCCCCCCATGCAGCTTTAACACGACATCACAGTTCACCAAGGCTAGTGACTGGCGTATTGTGACGAGCCAGTTGCTCGGCCACCATTGACCAGACGTTTTCAATTGGTGAGAGATCCGCAGAATGTGCTGGCCAGGGCAGCTGTCGAACATTTTCTGTATCCAGAAAGGCCCATATAGGACCAGCAACCACTGGTCGTGCATTATGCTGCTGAAATGTAGGGTTTCGCAGGGATCGAAAGATGGGTAGAGCCACGGGTCGTAACACATCTCAAAATGTAACGTCCACTGTTCAATGTTCCGTTAATGCGAACAAGAGGTGACCGAGACGTGTAACCAGTGGCACCCCATACCATCACGCCGGGTGATACGCCAGTATAGCGATGACGAATACACGCTTCCAATGTGCGTTCACCGCTTTGTCGCCAAACACGGATGCGACCATCTTGATGCTGTAAACAGAACCGGGATTCATCCGAAAAAATGACGTTTTGCCATTCGTGCACCCAGGTTCGTCGTTGAATACACCATCGCAGGCGCTGCTGTCTGTGATGCAGCGTCAAGGGTAACCGCAGCCATGGTCTCCGAGCTGATAGTCAATGTTGCTGCAAACGTCATCGAACTGTTCCTGCAGATGGCTGTTGTCTTGCAAACGTCCCCATCTGCTGACTCAGGGATCGAGACGTGGCTGCACGATCCGTTACAGCCTTGCGGATAAGATGCCTGTCATCTCGACCGCTAGTGATACGAGGCCGTTGGGATCCAGCACGGCGTTCCGTATTACCCCCCTGATCCCACCGATTCCATATTCTGCCGACAGTCATTGGATCTCGACCAATGCGAGCAGCAATGTCGCGATACGATAAACGGCAATCGCGATAGGCTACAATCTGACCTGTATCAGAGTCGGAAATGTGATGGTACTCATTTCTCCTGCTTACACGAGGCTTCACAACAACGTTTCACCAGGCAACGCCGGTCAACTGCTGTTTGTGTATGAGAAATCGGTTGCATACTTCCCACATGTCAGCACGTTGTAGGTGCCAATCTTGTGTGAATGCTCTGAAAAGCTAATTATATGCATATCACAGCATCTTCTTCCTGTCGGTTAAATTCCGAGTCTGTAGCACGTCATCTTCGTGGTGTAGCAATTTTAATGGCCAGTAGTGTAGATGTAAGCATTTATTCACAGACAGCAGAGTTCCGTACCATAATAATAATGGCTTACAGTGGTCAACTGTTCTCAAACTTTCTGATCGCAACTGGGATGGTATTGAGATCAATGTGGTCCATTTCTTGCCCTGTTCTAACTGATGCTTAGTGACCGCTGGCAGCATGGATCTCCGATGCTTCTTAAATCTTGAAGTCTGTGCAATGAGCCACCTTCACCCTCATTATCATCCAAGTACTAAATGCAACTAAGTAATATCTCTATGAGATATAAACATAAAAGTAAAATGTTACGATTAAGTATTCGGTGTTTGGAGCATTTAGAACAGGATAAAACTGTGTCTCTAGCTGTGCTGTATGACCTGTAGTTGTTTCTTATCACGATAATTCAGAGAATATTGTATTTTAACAAGCTGTGCATGTAGCACAAAATACACTGAATCTTAGTCGAATGTAATTACAGTAACCATTTTGACATATCAAGAAAATACCAAGGAAAATGGAAAGTGGTGTCCTGGGTTCTTAATCGAGGATGGGTCGATCTGATTGAAATTGCGTGTATTATTCCTACTCCGTTGTATTTCTGCTTTGAAAATTCCAATTCCACAGAAACTCCAACCCTTGCATCGAGACCCAGCGATGTACTGATGGACACTAAACGCCAGGCGCCGTAGCTCCACGCCCCAGGGGCACGAGACGTTGGTGACAGGAACAGCGTCTCTTTGTGGGTCCCTGTAGGGGAAGCAGTTGGAGGCAAGACCTCGCTCTGTAACACCAAACCTAAATAACTAGTCACAAACCATCAATTTGTACCTATAGCCGTTAGACCTGCCCTTAAAGGAATCCAACCGTGAAACCATAAAATGACCAGCCTTAAAAATGGAGTGAGTCGAACAAACTCTGCAAATCCAAACTTAACATTATAAATCTACGATAAAAGGCACAACTAAGTAGTTTTAACAATTATAATACCCAAAACAGGTTCTTTTAATAGTGATTATAAGACCCATTAAACTTCATTATCGTGTGGCGCCGCGTTCAAAAAAACCTTTCAGTAAGTGAACATTAAAATGACAGACTTCACTATACAAGAGCGTCTCATTTCACAGGGTTCACGCACATACGACACTGGTTTTTGAGACCTGCACCAGCAAACCTCAAGTTAGCGGCTGTAACTTCTACCGCTACCAGTCCAGTGGCCACTGATATACTATACCCAAACTACTGCCCAGCTACAGCTCTCCTGCAATTGCTTAGTCTCAGTAACTATATCACTTAAAGCAAAAGCATGAAGTTCACTTAGTTGATACAATTTACAACTAGCGAGTCGGACCCTTTCATTTCCACCGGCATTAGCTTAGGTTAATTTAGATATTAACACTTGGCGGGGCTTAGCCCTGTGGCACTAAGACACAAGGCGTATAACGTGGTGAATATCCTTGTCACGTGTTAGTGAAACGTATCACAACGGCACTCAACTGCAGCGTTCTACTCAGTTATGGTTGAGTACAAAAAACTCTTAATTGCCCTAAAGCCAACTGAGGTAACTAAGCTTTGTTTTCCTCAGTCATTCATAATGCAACACAAAACCACCACAGCACAAATTAGCACAACAATATCACAGACTTTCCAAACCATTCAAGTTATACAAGACCAAACAACAATTAATACAGTTGGCACTGGCTCTGGAAGCTCCCTCGGATTCCGTAGCGCCACAGCTCACGTCATGGTCCAATACAACCAAAACAATTTCACTCCATTTGAAGCTTCACCTTATGTTGCGCGCTCGGAGTCCACCGCCAATTTTTCGCATCATAAATGAATCAACCACCTAAAATAATGAAGAGGTTAGGCATATGTACTCTGTCCTTCCGGTGACTGACTTCAGTCGCCGTCGTTTGTCTGTCTATCCCTACAGTGTCCTCTTCTTACAAGGAAGGCAAACCCTTTCTCGCCGCAATTCAACGAGATCAAACTCAAACATACCACTGACGGGAAAAGATATTAAACCAACAGTCAAAACTCGTGAATTGCACCATCGTTTCATACACACAGCGAACAAGCGTCTCCAAAATTGTAACAACGAGTTAACAAGGAAACACACATAGGAGCACAATTGAATATCCCATCTGGATCATCGATTGTTCAGGAGCGCGCACTACCAACGTACGAAACTATGGAAAGTTTGAAAGAACTCCATCAAACGCCTTCAGCCAACAAACGAAGCACATCCACCTGTAACCAATGGTGCCCTATTGGTCTCAACATACAGTGCCCTCATGTCTTACGTGCACCAGACGACGACAAACGTCACCCTAATACCAGCGGCCAGTGCTTCCACTAATCTCAGCGCTGCTCGGCAACACAAACCAAAAATACAAAACCACGTTGGCTGACCATAACCCGTAATAACGAGCTACCACTAGCATAACCACTTTGGCGAAGGAGCACCAGCAGGAGAGCAGCACAAATTCTGCAAAGAGCTATTAAACTACCTTGGTTGATCGCAACTCGTATGACGAAACACTCATTACTGAGTAGACACAATTCCGCAACGAGCTATCAGAATTCCGCCACGTTGGTGAACAGTCTGCTTCACAGCAACAGCCCTCCTTGTGACTCCGAAACCAAGGTCCACAATGGACACACTATCAACGTGTATCAACCCAGGCCCTGCACCTGTGCACCAGCCAGACTTGCCCATTCCGAAAGCTATCAAAGGATCCTTCCACTCGCCTCCGGCCGTGTGTCGAAGGTCGCCAGCGCCGGTACAGAATGGCGAAACGGGGCGGGAGTTCAAGTCACCTCGGTGGACTAACAAATCGGGACAACCTCCCCCTCCAATCTTCTCCAAGGTTACTCATAGCAGATTTAATTGGGAGAGGGTCTCAATTGTGAGACGTGAGCTTTCCTAGTGCCCTCGCTCTCTACTGGTGTGATGGAACGTCGGGTCGTAAAGAGTCCCTTGAGCCTTGGCTGACACCTTCTCACTGGCTCTATTCATGGCGGTGAAGTTCCTAAGCAAGACTGTATCCCCCACCTGACAGGGCCTGTCTCTATAGTACCGATCCTTCCGCTTATTATGCGTCGATCTTATTTTACTGAGTGCCTTTCTCCGATGTTCTTTAATATCATTCTGTGGGATCCTTTCTGGCAGAAAGACATCGTCTTCCTATAGTTTAATTAGATGAGAATTGAGCGAACATCAAGTTCGCTGGGGTTCTCGGAGGGGTGGGGGTGGGGGGTGAGGGTTCATGCCTAACTGTGTTAAAGGAATACATCAACCAATTCAATGTCTCATCTCATTTCGTCAGATTGTCGTGATGGTAGACAGTCAGTGCAGTGCACAAATTATGGTTCATCATCTCAGCATACGATGGGTTGCGACAGTAAAGGGTAGTTCTATGACGACTCACCCTAGTTCCGAAGCAAAATATCTTAACTAGTTTGGAGGTTACAGTAGTCGTATTATCGGACACCACCACCTATTCGGACCAAAGTTACCGAAAATTTGCTTCACGGAATTCATGGCTGACTGGTCCTTGGTAGCTTCGTCAGGAAGAACCACGCATCAGCGGCGACGAAATATAGTGGTTTCTAGCCTTCGAACTGGGTATAAGGCCTACAAAATTGACATATATCCTATCCATTGGCGTCTCAGCCGGTTTAGAAGTCAGGTGCCCTACTTTGGTATTCTGTGCAGCAGGTTTACTTATCGCACATGTCAAACATTTCCCCACGGTTTCCTTAACACCACAATATACATAAATGACCTTGTGGATGACATCGGAAGTTCACTGAGGCTTTTTGCGGATGATGCTGTGGAGTATCGAGAGGTTGTAACAATGGAAAATTGTACTGAAATGCAGGAGGATCTGCAGCGAATTGACGCATGGTGCAGGGAATGGCAATTGAATCTCAATGTAGACAAGTGTAATGTGCTGCAAATACACAGAAAGATAGATCCTTTATCATTTAGCTACAAAATAGCAGGTCAGCAACTGGAAGCAGTTAATACCATAAATTATCTGGGAGTACGCATTAGGAGTGATTTAAAATGGAATGATCATATAATGTTCATCGTCGGTAAAGCAGATGCCAGACTGAGATTCATTGGAAGAATCCTAAGGAAATGCAATCCGAAAACAAAGGAAGTAGGTTACAGTACGCTTGTTCGCCCACTGCTTGAATACTGCTCAGCAGTGTGGGATCCGTACCAGGTACGGTTGATAGAAGATATAGAGAAGATCCAACGGAGAGCAGCGCGCTTCGTTACAGGATCATTTAGCAATCGCGAAAGCGTTACGGAGATGATAGATAAACTCCAGTGGAAGACTCTGCAGGAGAGACGCTCAGTAGCTCGGTACGGGCTTTTGTCAAAGTTTAGAGAACATACCTTCACCGAAGAGTCAAGCAGTATATTGCTCCCTCCTACGTATATCTCGCGAAGAGACCATGAGGATAAAATCAGAGAGATTAGAGCCCACATAGAGGCATACCGACAATCCTTCTTTCCACGAACAATACGAGAATGGAATAGAAGGGAGAACCGATAGAGGTACTCAAGGTACCCTCCGCCACACACCGTCAGGTGGCTTGTGGAGTATGGATGTAGATGTAGATGTCATTCCCAGCCAGATGAAATTCTCCCTAACCTTATATCTCGTTCTGTAGACTCCCAAAGTCCTGGATACAGAAATAAATGAAAATACTAAAGAATGTACCAAACCGTCCCTTTTGGACCACCAGCTTAGGTTCCCGCCTTGCCAAGGCTGGCAGCACATCACCCCTTTCTTTCACAAATATGGATAGCATATCTCTCCTCGGTTAATTCACCATTTTGTCTCCTGTATTTCAACATTCAGTTTCTTACACTTTTCAGTCCCTTGAAAATGATTCGGAAATTCAGATAATATAGTATTAACCAGGAATATCTGTTCGGATTCGGATACCAGGACACATTCAGGATAAACTTTATCCTGTACTTGGAACATACGGCTGAGGGCGTCGGCCACGACATTATGAATCGCTTTGATACGCTTTTCTGAAACTTAAACGCCTTTATGCGAGTTGCCCAATCTGACTGTCCCCTCCATCCGTGAAGGGACATATGCCTCTGTGCAGATCTGTGTTAGTGTGTGGGCTGATCATTGAGAAAAATCCACGTCATAGGCGTAGCGGAGTTTTCAAGGAAGTTGAGACGTTCCATTAGTGTGTGGCCGAATAGCGTCCTCCTCTTACAAGGAAGGTAATCCTATTCTTGCCGTAATCCAACGAGATGGAACTTAAAAATACCACTGACAGAACATGGAATTAAACTAACAATTTTAACTCGTGGATTGCACCAGCGTTTGGCACACACAGCAAACAAGCGTCTCCCAAATATCAACAACGAGTTAACAAGGAAACGCTCACTCAGGAGCACAATTCAGTTTCCCATCCGCGTCATCATTTGTTCCGGACTGCACACTGCCAGCATATGAAAGAATGCGTAGTTTGAAAGATCACCATCAAACGCCTTCAGCCAACAAACGAAGTACACCCACCTATAACCAACGACGCTATCGAAGGGCTGCCCAATGGCTTCAAAATACATTGCCCTGATATCTTACGTGCACCAGGCAACATAAAACAGCACCCGAATATCTTCGGCCAGTGGTTCCTCTAAGCCCAGCACTGCTCAACGTCACAAACCAAAAATACAAATCCACGTCAGGTGACCACAACCCGTAATAACGTGCTACCAGCAACCACACAATTTTGGTGAAAGACCACCTACAATAGAGCAGGCACTAATTCAGCAATGAGCTATCTAAACTGCCTTGGCTGATCGCTACATGCAATAATAGAACACTCTCTATATAGTAGAGATAACTCCGCAACCAGTAATTAAAACTATCCACGTTTGGTAAACAGTCCGAGTCACATCAACAGGTCTCTTTGTGACTCCGAAATCAAAGTTGTAAGTAGGCTATTTAGGTTTTCTTATTGGTAACGCCACGTAGCGCTCTGTATGAAAACCACTGGCTCTGCTGTGTGCAGTCTGTGGCTAGTTTGCATTGTTGTCTGCCATTGTAGTGTTGAGCAGCTGGATGTTAACAGCGTGTAGCGTTGCGCAGTTGGAGGCGAGGCGCCAGGAGTGGTGGATGTGGGGAAGTGAGATGGCGGATTTTTGAGAATCTGGAGGTGTGTCCATCAGAAACAGTACATTTGTAAGAATGGATGTCATGAACTGCTATATATATTATATATTAAGGTAAATACATTGTTTGTTCTCTATTAAAGTCTTTCATTTGCTAACTTTGCCTATCAGTAGTTAGTGCCTTCCGTAGGAATTTTTTATTTAGCTGGCAGTAGTGGCGCTCGCTGTATTGCACTAGTTCGAGTATCAAAGATTTTTGTAAGGTAAGTGATTTGTGAAACGTATAGGTTAATTTAGTCAGGGCCATCCTCTTATAGGGATTACTGAAAGTCAGACTGCGTTGCGCTAAAAAAATATTGTGTGTCAGTTTAAGCACAGTCATATATAATTTTTCAAAGGGGACGTTTCATATGTCGACCCTTAGCCGAGGATACCTCACTGGAATCTTCTGATTTTTTCTTGTAGTTTGTGTAATTAGTGCAGCCTTTGTTTATTGCTAGCGCGTAATTGTAGAGAGAATTTCCCTCGTAGTTGTAGTTTTTCATTCTTGTACAGTAAAACAGTTGTAGCATGCATGTAGATTTGCACCAAGTATTTCGCAGCTGCGCTTGCAATTAACTACATATTATTTTCAATTCTATGTTAATGAGTTTTCTTATTTTGCTCTTCAAATTGTGGTTTTCTGTGTTGTCATGTGAAATATTGTGACAATAATGGCGTGTGAAAAACGTAATACTAGGCTCGAAAGTAAACTGAGAAATGACAGTGAAGACGAAAGCAGTGTGTTAGCGCCGCCGAGTAATGAATTAACTAATGTTCAAAGTAGTAAGTTGGTAATTGTGCGTAGGGAAATGGAGCGGGTTGCAAATAATGGTGTAGGCAGTGAAACAATTAGTGAACAGGGAAGCATTATCGATCGATCGGTCGACAACAGCTCGCCTCAGGAATCCGAAATGACAGGACACAATCTTGCAAATACTGTAGATTCAGGTTTTGCGTCCTCACCGTTTTCTCAAATAAGTCAAGACACATTTTCTGCTTGTCAAAATTTGAATGTTGCCGTTGCAAATGCACTGCCAAAAAGCATAGAGGAACAGATTCCAGACACTAATACATTATTATTGCAATTAATGCAACAAATGAAACAAAATCAGACACAAACACAGCAACACTTAGACACAATGGAACAAAATCAGAGACAAACACACCAAAAGCTTCAAAAGTTAGACACAATGGAACAAAAGCTTCAAAAGTTAGACTCAGTGGAACATACACTTGAACAAACAAGAGAAGATTTAACTACTGAGTTACATAAAATCGAATCGAAACGTCAAAAAGTCTGTAATGACGTAAAAACACAAATTTGTGAGCATTTCCTACCTACTTTTTCGCATCATGAAAATACATTACAGAATCACGAATTAGCCATAAGAGAACTGCAAACTATTGTTCATGGAAATCATGAGACCTTGGAAGCTAAAATTGACCCAGTGCATCTGCCGATTCGGTTATGCAACTTGCAAAAACTCAGGAAAACTTAAAGGACACAGTACATACGATTACAACACAAATGGACAATCTGAAACTTGGTTCAGAAAAACACACTGAGGAAAAAAGTACACTATCGGAGAAAGCAGCCGAACTTTCGGATCAGTTCACTAACTTATCTGCAAAGGTCGATGATGATCTGAATGACACAAGACCTGTAGCCATCACTGAAACAGAAGAGTATGAACAAATTAAGAAATTCAAACAAAATCAGAATCAAATTAATAAACAACACAAAAGAGAAATCCGGGAAGTGCAAGATCAGTGGGCACAAGTAATAAAAAAAATTACATATTTCACAGGACACTCGCGCTCCAACACGGGAAGAGGGACTTAGAAATACGGAAAAGCCACAAAATAATAACACAGGGCAATTCGGAAATTATGAAAGAAATTGGCAAGGTGCACCGAATTTTGAGATGGAACCGCCGACACGACGTAACAATGGCCGATATCCTACTCGCCAACACGATGATTTTGACTATAAGCTGTTCATTACTACACGTAAATTCAAACATTTAAGAATTCTGGCAACGACATTCATCCACAAGCGTGGCTCCATCAATTCTCTCATTGTTTTCCTCCCAACTGGTCATTAGAGCACAGATTACAATTTGTGTGTGGCTACTTAGAGAATGAACCAGCTGAAAGAATGCGATCGGTCATTCACGATTGTCACAGTGAAGGAGAATTTTATCATGCCTTCCTCTCAGCATATTGGTCTCAAGCTACACAAGACCGAGTAAAACATGGCATCATAATGATGAAACATTTCGAACAATCTGAATTTTCCAGTCTTGTGAAATATTTTGAAAACATGTTGCACAAGAATCAGTACCTGTCAAACCCATACAGCCCCTCAGAACTCATCTGCATTTGCTTAATCAAATTGCCTGAAATTTATGACATATTATTTTGGCAGGACAATGCAAAGACGACATTGAAGCTTTTCAGGGACTGTTACAAGAATTGGAAATTGACACTGACAATTGCGGGACGCGAAAACAAGAACACAACAATTACAGGTCACATCCGTCGCAATTCCGTGATGACAGAAATAATAACTGGACATGACAAGGCTATTCTCACAACGCAGATCATGACCAAAACAGACACCACCCATATGATAACTGTTGGCAGAATAATAGTTACAGAGAAAGATCACATTTCTGTAGTAATGAATATAACAGAGATAACCATAGAAACAGACAATATTAAAAAAAAGCAATTATTATCAAGGGAGACAGAATAACTTCAGACGCAACAGTTCAGCGCACAGTTACGATTCAGGAAGAAATTCCCCACCAAGTGACCGGCAAGAAAGAAACTACAGGAGCTACCGACATGACGACAGACGATATAATCTTAACGAAAGACCTGAATTTCGTCAGAACTGGCGATATCCAAACAGGGCAGGGCCCTCTCGACAAGATGAATTTGTATAAGTTAGACCTCCAAATCCCAATAACGAAGCAGGCCAACAAAGAGATAGCAGACAATGGCTCGCTCCGCAGGCAGCAACGTGCACCGGCTGTCTCAGAGAAAAATAACATAGACGCCAACCTTGAGAAAAATTTGAGCATTCTTTAGCGATGTACCATATACCACATGATAATTCTGTTGAAGTTGGAGCTCTGCGTACTAGGAAGAGTAAAGGTTTACACCACATTTCACATGTAAAACCGTTTATTGAAAGATAATCTGTTTTTTAACTTAGTCTTTGCCATAAAACTTTTCACTTCACGCTACTAGTACAATTTGTCACACTGAGAAACTGTTAACATGCAACGATGTTTTGAAGTTAACTATCCAGCCTAGAACCTAGGGAACATTTTTAAACAGAAATTACGAATGCATTGTTGTAGTGAACAGACGACACAATGTTGTTATATTTACATTGTTGCTTGTTAGTTGCACAATTATGTAACGACTATCAGGCTTACATACTTATAACTTATACTGGCACTGCTAATGAGATTTTAATGCAACATTTTGGTTTACTTGAAAATACATTTTGGATTTAAAGTACTTTCTGTGAGATACCAGATGACACAGTGGTTAGTTTATGTGACAGCTACACGATTTTATCACGACGCTGCAAATGAGTGACCATTTACAATGTTGCTTTTGCGGTATTTCTGTTTTATATCTGCACAGTTTTTCTGAATTATTCTGGAAAGTAAAATATGTTTTAGTAGTAACTTTTGTGGTATAGCTACAATGAAACAGCCTTTTTCGTAGCAGAGCAATACATTACATTGTAGTACTTTCTTTATCACGGTAAGGTATGTAATAACTACGATATCTATACGCAAAGCATTTCACTTTCGTTTATGATGAGGTAAGTACATTGATTTCAGCAGAACTTTGCTTACAGAGGATGATAACTACGACACTTCCACAGAGATTATCTTACAACAGGACACACAGTTTAGCGCTACAGTACATGTATTTGAGTGATTAATTTTGTACTTAAAACATTTATTTTTAAAGATTTTTGAATTACAATGATACAAAGGTTTTCCGGGATACATTTCATTCCATTGCTGTAATCTGTAACACCTGAGGGTATAATTACATTAATCTTCAGGGGGGTACACGCTTACTTTGTGTACCTTGTGTTTGGCAAGCACAAGGAGCCCTAGCTAATATGGTATTTGCTTATACAACTTTACAAATTGGTACCATATTTCTCTAACAATGAATTACACAGCTATCTGATTATTTAACAGAGAAACAAAAATTTTTTTATGTCAGTGTTACATGTTTATGCAATTACACAGTTGGATAATTTCACACTTATGAAATTGTATTTTGTCTGCACTGTGTGAACTGTTCATATTTTTTCGGAACCATTGTAATACTATGAGAGCTTTGAATGTCGTATTTGGTATGGGATCATGATTTTTAAAGTACGTTTGAGGTTGATGACACTATTGAAATGAGCAGGGAATTTTTTAGGTTTTGACATTATTCCAGAAAGCTACGACGTTTTTGAGAGTTGACTGAGGTTTTATGATGTTATTTTTATGACGACGATGTGTATTATGCTGTTGGGGAATGTTTATTATGATATGTATTTATTACGATGAAATATTGAAGAAGTGACGACGAATATGTATACGTGTTTATATGTATATGAAAAATGATTAGAAGTTAGGGACTCTGGTTTGTGAAAAAGGATGTTGGAAACCAAGAATCGTACTTTAACAGCTATGAAATGTGTGTAAATGCGTGAATGTATCACAACGCCGGTGAAAATTTTTTTGGACATTGTTATATTTACAGGATTTTGTTTCTACACATTTGTAACGCAAATTCTCAACCTGTGAAATTTTTTTATATGAGACTGCGACTGTAGCGGAAACTGCTGTCCTAAATATTTCAGTAAGAAAGGTAAGTGACCTTGACGTAATGCATTTTGGTACCCAGCTGAGAGATAGTCGTCTGACAAAAGAAAGCCATTAGGTGAAGGAAAAAAGAGGACATTATCCTCGCTATTGACATTCCTTTACAGAAAGCATCACAAATGCGACACGCTCATTACTTGGAAAGATACTTACATCTGCACACCTGATTATGACAAGCGTCTTTCTACAAGAGTTAATTAACTTATGAAATGTCACATGACTATTGAATGACATTTTTATGCTTTGCTTTTCATAGTTGCTTATTTCATTTGATATCTGGTTTCCAGGTGTGTTGCATCATTGGTTTTATAAAATAAAATTAAATGCATTTGCTAATGTGAAAACTTTCTGTCAACAGATCTATTAAATAATAATTTCATGACCCACATTCTTCAAAAAACGAGCACTTGGAAATGAAAGAACAATAAGAAGGGACTAATAACAGTAACTGCATACATAATTTTCTTTTCAAGTACTTGCTACTGTTTTGCAGAATCCGTTTTTTGGTACACCACTTTAATTATATAGACATTAAGATCTGAATAGACATCTCCCTTATCTGCATTGTTGTCTTTAGTGTACTATTTTTTCTGCTTGAACTTTGTCATGTTTAGATATTAGTTATTGCATTTGTTGCTGCTGTTTGCCAGGCATAGTGCTACTAAATTTCACTTTGTATTACTCTGTTAAGCCCGTTTTACTACTGATTTTTTTTTACTACTGATTTATTTTTCTTGTTGCTGCACATTGCCTTATATTAGTTGTAATATTGCATTTGCTTTGCCAATTCGCATTTTTTGTCATTGCTGTTTGGTTAATTTGTTATGTGCTGCTGCATTGCCTCGTCCCTTGGTATATATATCTGAGCTCAGTAGATTTAAGTTAGCTTAAGAGGGGTAGACTATATAAGAGAATGAGTTGCGATGAACTGGAAGAAATGCTTTGAGAAGTTTTACGAAAAAAGTACAGAAAGCAGGTATAGATAGCACTTTTTGAAATAATGAAGAATGATGGGAGATCTCCAAGAAGTAAAGAAAGTTTTGTTTGCAAAATACTGCAGTGAAAAAGACCAATAAAAAGGTGTTAGCATGTGGACGTAATGTGCTCTTCCAGTCTCTTCTGTACCTAAGGTCCATCACCGTTCCCTTTGGATGCCTAGGTAATTCGGTGCTCTCCGATACACACGATCGAACAGCAGAGGAGTGGTGCTCAAGCGTTAACTTTAGGTTACAATATCTCCGGATGTAATTAACATTTTACAATGCAACAAATGGCACTGATTACGTATTTATTTATATGTTCAGATGTGCTAACAAAACTAACGGGGTTCTATTTAAAAAACGTAGGTTTGTGTTAAAAAACATACTTCTGTGCATTTTTTTATGGTTTGTATTAACCAATTACACTTGCCCCTCTCCTCACGTTCGGTCGGTGGAATCGATTCGTCAGTATTTGATGTGGTTTGCGAAATATATCCAGCGGTAATGTTAGGTGACTCACCCCGTATATTATTACTATTAAGGTAAATACATTGTTTGTTTTCTATTAAAATCTTTCATTTGCTAACTATGCCTATCAGTAGTTAGTGCCTTCTGTAGTTTGAATCTTTTATTTAGCTGGCAGTAGCGGCGCTCGCTATATTGCAGTAGTTCGATTAACGAAGATTTTTGTGAGGTAAGTGATTTGTGAAACGTATAGGTTAATTTAGTCAGGGCCATTCTCTTATAGGGATTACCGAAAGTCAGATTGCGTTGCGCTAAAAAATTATTTTGTGTCAGTTTAAGTATAGTCATGTATACTTTTTCTAAGGGGACGTTTCAAAGTCCGCAATGCACACTCGACCACCGTGTATCAATAAAGTCCCAGCACCCGACAACAAGCCAGAAATGTCCTCTTTGCAAGCTGGCCAAGCACTCACCCCTGGTCTGGTCCGCGTGCCGCAACCAATGAGGTTAGAATAAGGGACGATGCACCTACGCCACAAAAGTGAAGCCACCGCCGCTATATTGGTGTGTCTATATGAGGGTGCAATACTTGTATTGACATCATCCATTTCTGCTGTTGTGTCTAGACAAGACAGCCTAGACACAATGAGAGGAAGCCGAAAGGCACGCGCTTAAACTCACGCAGGCTGGCTTGAGGTCTGAAACAGGATACGTAATGAATGCTATAAAGAAAAGTATGTAGCTTCTGGAATACTTAACTTTAATCCATAATTGTAGAACATCGCTCTTGATGATACATGCTTCATATAATAAATATCAATTGAATACGGCGCCTTGCTAGGTCGTAGCAATTGACTTAGCTGAAGGCTATGCTATGTTCTCGGCAAATGAGAGAGTCTTCGTCAGTGTAGCATCGCTAGCAAAGTCGGCTGTCCAACTGGGGCGAGTGCCAGTACGTCTCTCTAGACCTGCCGTGTGGTGGCGCTCGGTCTGCTATCACTGACAGTGGCGACACGCGGGTCCGACGTATACTAACGGACCGCGGCCGATTTAAAGGCTACCACCTAGCAAGTGTGGTGTCTGGCGTTGACACCACATCTGCTTCAATATTTTTAGTTTACTCATTCAGAACTCCTACCATTTGTCTAAAGAAACAATTTTTCTGCATTGGATGTCTGTTTTGTTGCTCTGAATATCAATTTTACTGTTTATTTTACTACTCTCGTCCTCAATTTTAACTGCTCTGATTATACATCTTGCTACTCTGGGCCTCAATCTGCTACTCAGTAGCCGATTTCGATTAGACATTTTCATGTCAAAATTTTTAATAGACCATTTATTCTTAACTGTGTTTCAGGGCCTTTCCCAAAGTCACTCCTTTACTCAACTCTCCTTCGCCCACTTTGTATAGAGGTTCTTCTTTTATTTCTGTTGTGTTTTCAGTGTCTGCGGCACTGGTTATGGATTTGTTGCTGGCTACTAAGTTTCTTAAAGTGCAGTGGCATCACGGCGTTCTTAGTCTGCTTAGCAGGGTGGCCACAATCTATTCACCATTTTGAACTTCCCCAGTTCACTCGTCTCGTACTGCTACTGTTCTCGTGTCCATTTCAGTACAGCTATTTGCCCACAAATTACAATTTATATTTTCCATTTTGTGTGTTTACTTCCCATCTTTCAAGTTTATTCGCCATTTATTTTAAAATGTTAATACAAATTCACGCTTCTATACACTAACTAAATATAGTGTCTAGCCATGCGGGTGCCTCATATACTACCCCGTTACTGTATTAAGGCAATACCATGTCAGTGTTTCATTTATACAGGATCTGTGTGTATGATGTGTAACTAACACATTTTAAGGTATTGGACCCTTAGTTTTGGCTGCAACATAGGATATTATTTGGTAGAGGAGAGTATAGGTTCCAAAGCATTCTCTGAACATGAACTCGTTTAGCAGTTGTAATTACTTACAACCAGATAAAAATATGTTCGCCAGTCGAAATCAGACATATAACTTTGAAGTAAGTATTAATAATTTTAAACTTTAGAAATATATTACATAACTGAATCCTTGTAACATTTATCTCAGGCGAGGATAGATCCACAAAACACGACTCTCCCTAGAGACTCGCAAAACCGGTCACAATAAACAGCTTAAGTATGAGACGTTAACAGACTATCAGATTTATCCCTTATAATAACATTTGCTAACTCAATTGTCTAGCTTTCAAAGAATATCTCTCTTACCATACCCATTCAAGTACTGAAGACCCTGTCTGAAGGACAGAAACATTTGACGATTGGCAGTTGGTGGTACAGGTATATCCAACAGAGCTAATGTCAAGTAACTTTGAACTACCTGTTCGAATAATGAGCAGACATATTTCTAGAATAAGAGGGACCGTCTCAAAACAACAAGAGATGAAAACACTTGTTTGCAGAACTCTTAAATCACAAATCTGTTACACAGTTTTCACGCTTTGTAGAAAGTACTTCAGAAAGGCTTCAAAACGAATGGAATACAATGCTAGTCATTTTTTTCAATAAGCATATTTTCGGTTCACATTAAGCATTCTAAGAAGTGCAGCCTTTCCTTTACTTTACAGGTGATTAGAAATTCGAATACTAGTATTAATAAACCCAAACAGTCTTTTTATAATTAGACTCAACGGTACTAACATCAGATAACTTTTGAGATTTGGAAAAATTTGTGTATCTAAGGTCAGTAACTGTTCTGAAACTCACAAATAGTGAATTCCACAAATGTTCTATTAGGTTGGTTCACAAGTTCGTAGCATTTTTCCAAAATTTGAAACAGTGTGCCAATGCTGCGGTAGTTTTCGACTCAGTGACTGTACAAATCACGCGCTTTTGAGGTGAAGATGTCGTCGAGCTATGTTCACAGCGTATTTTCATCTCGAAAAAAGTTCGTTGAAGGTTGTTCGATAAAGAGCGGACAAGGTGAAAATCTGACAGTGCAAGATCAGATGAGTAAGATGGATGCGGAAGGCCTTCTCAACCCGACTCCTTTATAACGTTATCATGGAGTAGCGTCACTTCACGCAGTCTTCCTGATAGTTGTTCTTGGAATATACGTCAGCGGTGATGGTTACACGGAGGGGAAGTAATCGGTTGCACATCGTACCGTTGCTATTCCACCAGATGCATAACATTGCCATTTATGGATGCGAACATGTGTTTGTAAGAGAGTTGCTGCTTTGTTTGGACTTAACCATTCCTTTCTTTTCTTTATGTTAGCATAAAGGCACAATTTTTCGTCACTATTAACGATACAAGATAGGAATGGTCGGTGTTGTTCACGAACCAATTGACGCAACATGGCCACCCGCTGATTTTTGTGATTTAGGCGTAGAGCAAACAGTACCTGTACACCCGATTTTTGAACGTTCTCCACTACATGGAAACCTCACACAATGATGGAATGTTCACAGTTCATCGCATTTTTCAGTTATTGAGTACAGTGACGTGGACCATTGTGGATTAACGTGTTTAAACGATCGTCATCAAACCCCGAAGATCGTCCTGAACGTGGAGAGTCACTAATGACAATACGATCCTCCTTAAAACGAGAAAAAAATTATCTTGTTGTGCTGTGTCCAGTGGCGTTATTTCCATGCACGGCACAAATGTTTCGGGCTGCTTCCGCTGCTGTCACCCCTCTACTGAACTCAAACGGAAGGATATGTCGCAAATGTTACGATTTCTCCACTCCATTTTCTAGCGTCCGCAGTCCACTTCCTATCTTAAAATGACAATATATAAACGCGAATAGCAAGAGTGAACTACATATAAGGATTGACAATGGATAAATAAACTCCTACTGGAATACCAACATGCAAAACAGAAACTCTACGAACTTACGCACCAACCTAATGGATCACAGTAAAGCAGATCCCAATCAATGCACTTTTACACATTCAGTGAGACAGTAAACTGCCTGGTGGCGTCAGCACCTCGTGCTATGGCGGTCACTACTAATACGGAAGTGTGATTCAGGTTACAAACTGCTTTAATGTAAATCTTCCTCCCATATCCAAACGCCATTGAGCAGTGTAAGAACGCTCCACGCTGCTGAAGCTGGTTGTGGCGTCGGTTCGAGGCTTATTTGCATTAAATTTGGAGATAAACAGCTTCACTTCCACTCCAATGTGTTGCCAGTCTAAAAGCTAGTGACTGACTGACTGGCCGTTTCTCTCTGATCGTGCTCTCTATGCGCCATTACGCATTTTACTCTCACGCCCAAACCAACCCCTGTACCTAGACTGAAGCCCCTCCATTTTTTCCTTCTCTTGCATTTCTACCCATCAATCCCTACGCATGGATCAGTAATAGGAACTACAGAGTGAGAGCCTCTACAGAAGTTTTGACCGAGAAAATGGTTGTACGTGTAGCGATGCCGTTTCTCTCCAAGAACCACAGCAAATTTGCAAGATTCACCCAAGGTCAATGTCTTGTGACTAATTTCGGACGAGACAATATATATCCCATTGTTCCTTGAAGAAGCTGCTGTCACTGCAGTGAGTTATGCGAATACGTAGGAACACTGGTTGAGCCGTAGCTCAGGTTACTGCCAGTGACTACATCTTTCAGCGAGTCCGCTGTTTGTCTCCGTACCACAAATAAGCGAGAACGTAACTCCACTGAATTTTCTGCTAGAAGCAGAAGCATGGGGCAGGGGAACAGGGAGCGACAGAGCTGCCAATTTGATCTAGCTTGTAACACTATGTGATCTTTTGTAACACTATGTGACCTTTCCCTGCACGCCTCTGTGAATGACACAATCGAGACATAACTGACTTTAAGTTTCCCAAACTACTACTTGTAGAAACGACTGGTTTCACTGTGGTCACTTCTAGACTCAATCTCAACAGCTATCACGCTCTGCGGATGGAGACAGCAGCCGTTTATTCTGAAATATGCACTTTGTCGTAATTGTTATTCTTATCAGTTGCTTTAAGATTGACAACTTTGTCACATAAGCGACGGAGTTGTGGAAGAGAGTGGTACAAGAGGGGTTGGCCTCATCAAAGCAGTCGAAAGATACGGACAAAGGAAAAGAAGATGTAGTGCTCACACCAGATCCTCATATTCTGCAGAATGTTACAAGAACTAATAGGTGCTTCCTCACTACGATGAAATTCATCCAGCGGAAAAAACTAGAATGCCCACTCTGTGAGGGGATAAAGTCTATTACCCGTGTGTGGCAGGAATAACTTGACACACACACACAGATAACGCAACTAGCTACTCTCTACGTCGAGATCAATAGTTGGTATTTTCCCTTCAGGTTACAAATTGGAGCCATCACTGTAATTATGCTAAACACGGATGTATTGAATCTTGAACTCAAGTGCGTTTCGCTTGCGGGAACGTTCGTTAGTAACAGACATTAGAACGCCGGTGGCAGTGAAAGGGCACAAATCTCTGGCTCTGTGTGCTCCTATTAACGGTGCTCGATTTCTGTTCGTGGTGCTTAGTTATTCAGCAGACCAATACCTCAACAAAGCAAATCAGGAAGTAGTCGATTTATTAAATTTTCTGTAGAAGCGCTTCCTACGTATTTATTTGAAAATATCTGGCGACAGGAAGGGAGGTTACAATTAAACGTCGACACTCTTAGACTGACTATATCAACTTCGAATATTTTTAATCAACTGAGTTCAGGCAAAGATACTCTGGACTAATTAACAGGAAAGTTAGAATAAAAAAGGACGCTACCCAGAAGAAGAAGTATAGTTGGCTTAGTAATTCATTTAACTAGAAGCGCTGAGGTGAAGCACAGTGGATAACATGAAACCGCTTAAGCGTTGGATGGCTACAAGAAAGGATTCTTTAAAAAGAAATGGCAAACTTGTTTGTTTATAATACATCACACAAGAACTGCAGTCTCATCGAAGTAGTGCGTATGAGAAATCACTGAGTCACTGAATGATAACGTTTTTTCTCAGGCATAGTTTATCATAGTTTACCAACAGGAGATTTAGTCTAAAGGTCAGATAGTGACTACGGACCTCAATTTTTACTGATACTGTAGTAAGCGGTAATCGCACGTTCCGCATAATTATTTTCCGAACAACATGAAATTATGGCTACTTTCATTTTATTTTGCACTCAATTCCTTTTCTTGTAATACTATAAGTGAGCGGTAAATTATTTTAGGTGTTAAACATGCGAGAGAAACTATTTCTAGATTCTTCCAAAGAGCTTGCACACACGCAGCTCTTGAGGTGAAAAAGTCCACTACCGCCTGATGCAGAAATTATATACAATTTTAAACGTCAGTCAGGTATTCTCGTATTGCCATTCATCTGCAGCAGATAATATTTCACTCATTTCATAGCAGCTTCACAGTATCAGCTTTTACCTGGGGCAGTTCGTGCGTTTAAAGGTCGGGTAATCTATGTGTTTTGTTTGAATCTGTGATAAGTTTGAGGTCCGTCACCTGATTCTCTACCGTGAAGTTTCCTGCAGTGTCTAGACTTCTGAAGAAAGGTTTCGCCCTACCTGCAAATTTTCAGTAACATTATTTTGCATACTGGTTGCTATTACAAGTAAGTTTCATCGTTTTGACTGCTTCTTGTTTGTGTTTACTGCTTTTTGCTACAATATTGCTTCATTCTGCAGTTAGATACCTACGGTTTGTTTTCTTCTATCATCAAGATAATAACTCATTTTAATCTCTATGTTTATAAACTCTTAAAAATTACTAAGAATATTAGATTGGTTATAATCCCAAACTGATTTTACTGAAATTCACTTCGGCCGCGAAAACCTGTGCTCATATATTAGAACGTTGTAATGTCTATGGACACATACAGTGAAGACGTCCACGAATACCACACACGTAGTACTGGAGGGTACTTTCTTGTTAATGAATTCTTTTAAATACAGGTTAAAGACAACGTTACCTTGTTACTTCATTGATTAAATTACGAAATATTTGTACTGCCTAAAGCAGTGAGTTATTTTGATTCGCGTGATGCGTTTTGTATTTGAACTATCACTGAAAAACAGTTGGTGGTATACGATGTGATTTTTAGAGCGTAGGCTAAATGTACGTTATTTTCGAAGTGGAGAAAGGTTATGGAGCACACAAATACTTGACTCAATATTTTGTCTTGTCTATGTTCAAGTACTGTTTCCACAACTCATTTGTCCGTTCGCAGTAAGCAGAATGTGATAAAAATCATGCACGTGGGCATATTTATTTCTTGCAGAATACTGTTTCTCGGAGTACTGATTGAATGGCAAACCCCATATACAGATAAGACACAAAAGGTAGTGAGCTACAAAGCGCCAACATCGAGTGAGTTTCGAAAGCGAGGCTTTTATGAAGCTCTATACCTAAATATATATGCCGCGACCCAGTGTAATTAGCAAGGCGGGTGGTACTGGTTATAGTTAGTGCAATGAACGGCAGTTATCGTTGGTAGCGGGTGAATGCCAGACAATGCCTGCAACAAAGGGAAAGAAACAAATACTATCCGATTACGAGATTAGTGGTGAACGCCTTCAGCACATCACTTGTTATAAGTGATGTATTGCCACCGTTACATTGTGCGTATCAGTCAAAAAAATGAAGAAAAACGAAAACTGAGCAGTACTGATAATGGCTGGAGAGCACGTAAGCAATTGTAACGTTATTGGAAGTGAGAAATAAGAATGAGGATTGCATTCGTAAGGATTCTGATGTAATAGCTGCGTAATGTTAATCTGTATAGTTTCATTCTGTTATGTTATCCAGTCATAGTTGCAGAACCACCCAGAACATTTCATTGTACGCAAGCTATAGAGGTTCAAAATGGCTCTGAGTACTATAGGACTTAAGATCTGAGGTCATCAGTCCCCTAGAACTTAGAACTACTTAAACCTAACTAACCTAAGGACATCACACACATCCATGCCCGAGAAAGGAGTCGAACCTGCGACCGTAGCAGTCGCACGGTTCCGGACTGAAGCGTTTAGAACCGCTCGGCCACCACGGCCGGAAAGCTATAGAGGTTTCAGTTAATAGTTACACTGAAGACCGACCTGTAATACATACATGCTACAAAACTGCTTCGTGCCGCAGTCAGAGACATAAAGTGTGGCCATTGTCTGTCACCAATTCGTTGAAGTAATTAGCAACCATTTGCACGATACGAATTTTAATGACTTTAAATAAGCAGCATATTTGACGGTCGCAAATAAAGTGATGGTTATCATATTCAGAAGATGGGCCTTAGGAGCCTGAAGCCGATAAAGGAATAAAATTTGCTTTGTGCAAGTGGTTGCTGATTATTTCAACAAACAGAAATACATGTGCTACAGTTTAATAAAAGCTGTGTCTATCAGTATTGTAGTTTTCCACCCCATTTCCGTTTAGATGTTTACAAATGTCTAAAAATGATATCGGTAAACTGATCGACTTGTCATATTATGGGCCAATAATCGATTATCCCTGTCACGAATTCCACGCTAGGCCGACGTAACCGTATGCGGTGTTTCCTCAAGTGCGTGGTTTTCGGAAAGGGTTTGTGTTTTCGTCGCCTTTGGGAGCTAACTTACAGCTAAAATGTCGCATAAAGTAAGTGTCAGAACAGACTGACATGAGCTTGTTTGGAGGAAAAATTATGGCAAAAAACCGAAATGAAAGACAACGAAATAAATGACCACGGAACAGAAAATAGACTAAAATCACGAAAGTTAATAAAGGCGATTGAACCTGATTGGATACCTACATGGAGAACGCAAAAGAACTGTTCTAGCAGCAGTCTGTCGTTTGTCACTGTATGAATGAGGCGTTTCTAGCGACCAGTAAAAATGCACAGATCGCTCCCGTTTTCAAGAAGATTAGTGGAACAGAAGCACACAACTAGATGCCTGTGTCCTTGACTTTCGGTGGTACTATAATTTAGAAATGCTCACGTGTTATGGCCTTTCGGTATGCGAGAAACCTCCGTAGGATTCCACAATTCCAGCTCCTTCTGTTCGTCAAGAGACGTGAGTTAATATCCTGCTCCTTGGCTTCCGGAAGGTGGTCCACACAGTTCGGCTCTGGTCGGATAGTGAAAACAATATGATCATACGCATCATGAGGCCAGTTTTGTGGCTGGATTGGAGATTTCCTAGAACAGACTATGTCTTTCTTAACACAAAGAAATCTTCAGACGTAAAAGTAACAAAGGGCTAACCTCAACGAAGCCTGATATGATGATTTCTGTACACAATATATACGTAAACAACATAGTCGACAACATTGAAAACTCCATGATGAAGCCACAACGATAGAAAATTGTAGCGAAATTCAGGAAGACCTGCAGAGGATTGACGCTTGGTGCCGGGACAGGTAGTTAATCCTCGATTGTGTGTAAAGATGTGGATATACCCATTATTGCGTAATCACATTATTTCCGAAAAATCACTGGATGCTGTAACATCCATTAAATGGCTCAAAGTATATGCACGGAGCGATTTAAAGTGGGACGACCACATATTACTGATGATACGAAGTGCAGATGTCAGATGTAGATACATTGGAAGAACGCACAGTAAGTGTAATCCGCCAACGAAGGACTTCTTGGCTTGCGCAACGACAGGTACTTGAGTATTGCTCGACAGATTGAATCGATACCCAATAGAAATATTAACGAAAATGCAGAAAATCCATACAAGAGCAGCGTGTTTCGACACAGGTTTGTTTAATAATCGTGAAAATGTTCATGCAAGGGAGGCGTTGAGCATCACGGTGTGGTGTCCTGTCAAATTCCGAGAGCGTACGTTCCAAGAAAAATTCAACCTGCTCTGTATATCTCGTGGAAAGACCGTGACTGTAAAGTCGGGGAGATTCGAGCACATGTGGAAGCTTACCAACCATCATTCGTCCCGCGCATTTTTGACCAGTAGAGCAGGAAACTGGGGAAGTAGTAGGGGTAAACGTAGTACACCCTGCCACACACATCATAAGGTTGTTTACGGAGTAAAGATGCAGATATAGAGAAAGCTTCTACTGTTTGCAATTTCTCCGGTGTTGCGATAATTAAGCATCAACCATAATCTGGTTACCGAAGCGCTAAACCGCATGCACTGCCGTGGGCGACGAGTGTGCCGGCCCAAGGGTAGCAGTGGCTGCGGCCGGGTGCCCCAGATTCCTGGGCGGCGATGGCGGAACTGCTCCGTCGACGCCACTTGCCTTGAGCCCCGCGCTCCTATTTGCATTATTACAATGGGATATCGCCATTCATCGCAAGGTTCGCCTCCAAGACCTCTCCTCCCAGCCTATGCTCTCGATCGCGTTCTCAGCTGATTCAGCGCATTCACGGACACCATTGTGTACAAACAGCTGCGAAGACAAAACAGCTGGGAACACAAAAGACTCTAAAGTTTAACGTCCTAACGACGCTCAGAACACTGCAAATGCCAAGCTAGCTAAACTGTATTATGATAAAAAAATAATTATGCTGGAATTATTTCCACTACTGGCCATTAAAATTGCTACACCATGAAGATGGCGTGCTACAGACGCGAAATTTAACCGACAGGAAGAAAATGCTCTGATATGCAAATGATCAGCTTTTCAGAGCATTCACACAAGGTTGGCGCAGGTGGCGACACCTACAACGTGATGACATGAGGAAAGTCTCCAACCGATTTCTCATACACAAACAGCAGTTTACCGGCGTTGTCTGGTGAAACGTTGTTGTGATGCCTCGTGTAGAGAGGAGAAATGCGTACCATCATGTTTCCGACTTTGATAAAGGTCGGATTGTAGCCTATCGCGATTGCGGTTTATTGTATTGCGACATTGCTGCTCGCGTTGGTCGAGATCCAATGACTGATAGCAAAATATGGAATCGGTGGGTTCAGGAGGGTAATACGGAACACCGTGCTGGATCGAATGACCTCGTATCACTAGCAGTCGAGATGACAGGCATCCTATCCGCATGGCTGTAACGGATCGTGCAGCCACGTCTCGATCCCTGAGTCAGTAGATGCGGACGTCTGCAAGACAACAACCATCTGCACGAACAGTTTGACAACGTTTGCAGCAGCATTGATTATCAGCTTGGAGACCATGGCTGCGGTTACCTTTGACGCTGCATCACAGACAGCAGCGCCTGCGATGGTGTACTCACGAACCTGGGTGCACGAATGACAAAACGTCATTTTTTCGGATGAATCCAGGTCCTGTTTAAGGCATCATGATGCTCGCACCCGTGTTTGGCGACATCGCGGTGAACGCACATTGGAAGCGTGTATTCGTCATCGCCATACTGGCGTATCACCCGGCGTGATGGTATGGGGTGCCATTGGTTACACGTCTCGGTCACCTCATGTTCACATTGACGGCACTTTGAACAGTGGACGTTACATTCAGATGTGTTACGACCCGTGGCTCTACCCTTCATTCGATCCCTGTGAAACCCTTCATTTCAGCAGGATAATGCACGACCGCATGTTGCAGGTCCTGTATGGGCCTTTCTGGATAAAGAAAATGTTCGACTGCTGCCCTGGCCAGCACATTCGCCAGATCTCTCGTCACAATACGCCAGTCACTAGTCTTGATGAAATGTGGTATAGTATTGAAGCTGCATGAGCGGCTGTACCTGTACACGCCGTCCAAGTTCTGTTTGACTCAACGCCCAGGTGTATCAAGGCCGTTATTACGGCCAGAGGTGGTTGTTCTGGGTACTGATTTCTCAGGATCTATGCACCCAAACTGCGTGAAAATGGAATCACATGTATGTTCTAGTATAATATATTTGTCCAGTGAATGCCGGTTTTTGATTTGCATTTCTTCTTGGTGTAGCAATTTTAATGGCCAGTAGTGTATCAACTGAATTAGATGCGCTGAGGTTTAGCAGATTTACCTTGTTCCCTTTTCGTAGTCGCGCAAGGGCGTCGTGGCATTATGCAATGATTTTTAATCTCGCTGAAAGTGCTGATAGAAATTTCAGAACTACTTGGGTGTCTGAAATAATTCAGATGCCACGATCCTTGTAGTTCTTACGCATATTCTTCTACCCGCGGACTATGATAGCGGATGTTTCCATCTGGAATACTGTGGCCGGGATTCCATAGACAGACTGAGCTCTCTAACCACGGTTTCACACCTTTTACCCTGGCCCCAGCACCTTCGTCTACTTTCGCCCCTTCAGTAAACCAGAATTCTTCTCCTGAGCGGTATCAAGGTTCGTTCTTCCACTGTTCTCTAATACCAGTATTGCTACCTTGAAAGGGTTATTGAAGTAGCTGGACGTTGTTATATAATCAGCTGGCATCTATCGGCAATTCTTGTCTCTACCACATTCACTATATTGCTGTTAGATTCATGATTTCCTAAAGATTTCCAGTTATTTACAGTTTTTAACCTGTATGCCCCTGCTGCTACCTCCATTTTAATCAAAGGATGTGGTGGGCGTATGTCCAGTATTGTCTTCACACAGGCAGTGGACGTGCTGCTGATTCCTACTCTTATGTGTAAGAAGGCCAGTCTCTTGACCTTTCCAAGCCACATAGCAGACAACTTCTGTTCTAGCTTATCATTTTTTTTTGTCATCTGTCTTCTGAATGGTTTGATGTGGCCCGCCACGAATTCCTCCCCTGTGCCAACCTCTTCATCTCAGAGTAGCACTTGAAACCTACCTACTAAATTATTTGTTGGATGTATTTCAATCTCTTCTTACTTTACAGCTTTTGCCCTCTACAGCTAATACCATGAAAGTCATTCCCTCGTGTCTCAAAAGATGTCCTATCGTCCTGTCCCTTATCCTTATCAGTGTTTTCCACATATTCCTTTCCTCTCCGATTCTGCGTAGAACTTCCTCATTCCTTACCTTATCAGTCCACCTAATTTTCAACATTCGTCTGTAGCACCAGATCTGAAATGTTGCGATTCTCCTCTGTTCCAGTTTTCCCACAGTCCATGTTTCACTACCACACAGTGCTGTACTCCAGACGTACACACTCAGAAATTTCTTCCTCAAATTAAGGTTGATATTAGATATTAGTTGACTTCTCTTGGCCAGGAATGCCTTTTTTGCCGTAGCTAGTCTGCTTTTGATGTCCTCCTTGTTCCTTTCGTCATTTGTTATTTTACTGCCTAGGTAGCAGAATTCCTTAACTTCATCTACTTTGTGACCATCAATCCTGATGTTAAGTTTCTCGCTGTTCTCATTTCTACTACTTCTCATTACCTTCGTCTTTCTTCGATTTACGCTCAGTCCATAATCTGTACTCATCAGACTGTTCGTTCCGTTCCGCGGATCATGTAATTCTTCTTCACTTTCACTCAGGATAGCAAAGTTATCAGCGAATCGTACCGTTGATATCCTTTCACACTGAATTTTAAATCCACTCCTGAACCTTTCTTTTATTTCCATCATTGCTTCCTCGACGTACAGACTGAACAGTAGGAGCAAAAGGCTACATCCTTGTCTTACACCCTTCTTAATACGAGCACTTCGTTCTTAATAGTCCACTCTTATTATTCCCTCTTAGCTGTTGTACATATTGTATATGACACGTCTCTCTCTATAGCTTACCCCGACTATTTACAGAATTTCGAACATCTTGTATCATTCAACATTGTCGAACGCTTTTCGACAAATCCTATGAATGTGTCTTGAGTTTTCTTTAGTCTTGCTTCCATTATTAACCGCGACGTCATAATTGCCTGTCTCGTGCCTTTATTTTTCCTAAAGACAAACGGATCATCATCTAGCGCATCCCCAATTTTCTTTTCCATTCTTCTGTATATTATTCTTTTAAGCAACTTGGAGGCATGAGCTGTTAAGCTGATAGTACGATAATTCTCGCACTTGTCAGTTCTTGCCGTCTTCGAAATTGTGTGGATGATGCTTTTCCGAAAGTCAGATGGTATGTTACCAGACTCATACATTCTACACACCAAAGTGAACAGTTGTGTTGTCGCCACTTCCCCAAATGACTTATGAAATTCTGATGGAATATTATCTATCCCTTCTGCCTTATTTGACCTTCAGTCCTCCAAAGCCCTTTTAAATTCGATTCTAATACTGGATCTCCTATCTCTTCTAAATCGACTCCTGTTTCTTCTTCTATCACATCAGACAAATCTTCCGCCTCATAGAGGCATTCAATGTATTCTTTCCACCTATTCGTTCTCTTCTCTGCATATAACAGTGGAATCCCTGTTGCACTCTTAATGTTACCACCCTTGCTTTTAATGTCACCGAAGGTTGTTTTGACTTTCCTGTATGCTGAGTCTGTCCTTCAGACAATCATTTGTCTTTCGATGTCTTCACATTTTTCCTGCAACCATTTCATCTTAGCTTCCCTGTACTTCTTATTTATTTCATTCCTCAGCGTCTTGTATTTCTGTATTCCTGAGTTTCCCGGAACATTTTTGTACTTCCTCCTTTATCTATCAATTGAAATATTTCTTCTGTTACCAATGGTTTCTCAGTTACCTCCTTTGTACCTATATTTTCCTTCCCAACTTCTGTGACGGCCCTTTCTAGAGATGTCCATTCCTCTTCAACTGTACTGCCTACCAAGCTATTGCTTATTGATGTGTCTATAGCCTTAGAGAACTTCAAGCGGATCTCGTCATTCCTTAGTACTTTCGTATCCCACTTCTTTACATATATATTCTTCCTGACTAATCTCTTAAACTTCAGTCTACTCTTTAGCACTACTAAATTGTGGTTTGAGTCTATATCTACTCCCGGGTATACTATACTATCCAGTATCCGATTTCTGAATCTCTGTCTGACCATGATATAATCTAACCGAAATCTCCCCGTACGACCCAGCCTTTTCCAAGTATACCTCCTCCTCTTGTGATTCTTGAACAGAGTATTCGCTGTTACTAGCTGAAACTTGTTACAGAACTCAATTAGTCTTTCTCCTCTCTCATTCCTTGCCAATATTCTCCTGGAACCTTTTCTTCTGCACCTTCCCCTACTACTGCACTTCAGTCCCCCATGACTATTAGATTTTCATCCCCCTTTCATACTGTATTACCCTTTCAATATCCTCATACACTTTCTATATCTCTTCAGCTTGCGACTTCGGCATGTATACCTGAACTACTGTTGTCGGTGTTGGTTTGCTGTCGATTCTGATAAGAACAAGCCTGTCGCTGAACTGTTCACAGTAACACACTCTCTGCCATACCTTTCTATTCATAATGAATCCTACTCTCGTTATAACATTTTCTGCTGTTATTGATACTATACTCATCTGGCCAGAAATCCTTGTCTTCTTTCCATTTCACTTCCACTTCACTTCACTGACGCCTAATATATCTAGAGTGAACCTTTGCATTTCCCTTTTCAGATTTTCTAGTTTCCCTACCAGGTTCAAGTTTCTGACATTCCACGCCCCGACTCATAGAATATTAACCTTCCGTTGATTATTCGATCTTTTTCTCATGCTCATCTCCCCCTCTGCTGTTCCCTCCCTGAGATCCGAATTGGGGACTAGTCCGGAATCTTTTGCCACTGGAGAGACCATCATCACACTTCTTCAACTACAAGCCACATGTCCTGTGGATACTCGTTAAGTGTCTTTAATGCAGTGGTTTCCATTGCCTTCTGGATTCTCATGTTGTTGATCATTCAGTTTCCTTCCCGTAGGACAAGAGAGTGCCCTGAACCTCTGTCCGCTCCTCCGCCCTTTTTGAAAAGGCCGTTGGCAGAATGTGGGTGACGTCTTATACCCGAGGTCTTTGGCTGCCAATGCTGATTATTAATCAAAATTTTAGCAGACGTTTTGATTGTGAATCAAAGACGCTACTCCTAGTTTCTTTTTTGGGCCTCTCAACTCCCTTTATAGCCCTCCTTACCAAATACCGCCTTCGTCGACGATGGTGTATATTCTGTACATGCTCGTAGGGTTTGGACCCCAGTTTTTACGAGATACGAATCTAGCGCACATAAGAGTATTTACGCCTTTGCACCATATATTCCTTATTCTTGCATTCCAAGACAGTTTCCAATCCAGGGTTACCCCTACATACTTCACTGTCCCCTTTATTGGCAGAGTTTTCGAGTGAAACAACAACTTTACTGTTCAAAAATGGTTCAAATGGCTCTGAGCACTATGGGACTTAACATCTGTGGTCATCAGTCCCCTAGAACTTAGAACTACTTAAACCTAACTAACCTAAGGACATCACACACATCCATGCCCGAGGCAGGATTCGAACCTGCGACCGTAGCAGTCGCGCGGTTCCGGACTGAGCGCCTAGAACCGCTAGACCACCGCGGCCGGCAATTTTACTGTTACCAGACACTGTTTATTTATATTCACAACTCGTTTAGGAGATTTAAACCTCCGTCATCAGTTGGATTTACATCTGTTAGTACGACACTTGTGTGTATGTGCGCGTGTTTGTGTGTATGTGTGTGTGTGTGTGAGTGTGTGTGTGTTTTGTGTTACGACTTTGGGGTAATCTATGGCACTTCCTCATTGATCACCAGCTCCTTTCTCTGTCATGTAAACTGTCACCATTTGTAAGCAAAGATAGTGCGTAGAAACACCAGCTGAATCAATGGAGAGACTGCCACAGGTTACCCATAAGCTGTAACATAACACACACACACACACACACACACACACACACACACACACACACACACACACACACATATATATATATATATATATATATATATATATATATATATATATATATAACATGTTGTGGATACAAATAATGACTGATAACAGTAAATTTGTTGTTTCATTCGACCTCAGAAACAGTCACGGTAAAGCGCAAGTGACTCCAGTATACAAGAAGAGTGAAAGAACACTACCGCTAAAGTACAGACCAATGTCCTTAACGTCTGCTTGCTGCAGAATCCTTGAACATATTCTCATTTCAAATATAAAGAACTTTCTTGAGACTGAGAAGCTTATATCTCCGAATCAGCATGGTTTTAGAAAGCATCGCTAGTGCAAAACTCATATTTCCCTTTTCTCACGTGATATACTGCGAATTATTGATGAAGGGCAACAGGCAGATTCCATATTTCTAGATTTCCGGAAACCACTTGGCACGGTTCCCCATAGCAGGCTGTTAATGAAGGTACGAGTATTTGGAATAGGTTCACAGATATGTGAGTGGCTCAAAGACTTCTTAAATAATAGAAACCAGTATGTTGTCCTCGACGACGAGTGTTCATCAGAGACAAGGGTATCGTCAGCAGTGCCCCAAGCAAGTGTAACAAGGTCGCTGTTTTTCTCTACATACGTAAATGATTTGGCGGGCAGGGTGGGCATCGATCACCGATTCTTTGCTGATGATACCGTGGTGTACAGTAAGGTGTCGAAGTTGAGGGAGGGACTGCAGGAAGATGCAAGACGACTGAGACAAAATTTCCAGTGGTGTAATGAATGGCAGCTAGTCTTAAATGTTGAAAAATGTAAGTTGATGTGGATCAGTAGGAAGATCAAACCTGTAATGTGAAACCTTCCCGTCTTCTCTATATCTCTTTTGTTATGCAACCTTCCCTTCTACAATAACCTATGAAACCTTACCTTAGGATTTCTATCTCTTACTTAATAACAACAAATGAAATCTTCCCTTTGAAATTTATTGTCTTTCTCAAGCTTCGCAAACAAATTTAATTGCTGCTTATTAAAAGTGATTTTCTGGTTATTTCGACGTAACATAGAATGTGTCGTCGTCGTGGCCCTCAGTCGTTATCTGCAATAACCCAAAACTGTTCCTTACCTTTTTTACTGTTCCTGGATCGCCATCTGTCTGCTACAACGAACTGCGACATGAATATACTTACTCTGTTTTACTATACTACATTAACCGCTGGTGGGCTGTCATAATAAGTGGCTGTATTTATTACCAAATCTGACGTTATTTTTTAACAGCAAAGCTGACGTTATTCTTTAATTAATTTGACTGACGTTACGTAATTCATAGTTAAACTTTTTCTTGACAACAATAAAATTTTGCAAAGTTTTACTTTGATGGTTTTTGGGATGGATTATAATCAGTAATGCAATATTGCTGGCAAAAATTAATTATATTCTGAATAAAATAATTTTACAAACGTTCAAATGGGACTTACTTTTTACAATAATCTTACAACTAGTATTGCGCAAACATACCTTCAGTAGTCTTGAGTTTCTCAAAAAAATAATTCAATAATATTAGTTCCTCTTATGATAATAGTTAGCTGATGTCTCTGTACATCCGTTTATAATCTCTCGTAAATCATAGCTAGTGGCTGGCAGGCACACCGCTGCTCTCAACCGCTTACTTCAGACCTACTACCGACTCGCTTCACTTCTCGCTTACTACTGACTTCCTACGAACGCTTAAGTTCGGTCTCCCCCGCCAACAATGCTTTCTGGTGCAGACAATCCCTGCTACCATAGCAAAATGTATCAATGCGCGGTCTTCCCCGCTCTTTTCTTAAAATGTATCAATACGCGGTATCTGCTGCCAACAATACTTTGGTGCAGACATTCCCTGCTATCACAATTATTTCCAACATGACAAATATTAATTATTCCTACTTAATCCTATTAATAAAATATAAACATCTTTCATAAATTGTGGTTTGACAATAGGCAATAGAAATATATACGTCTTACAAATGTTCGGATACAGTATTGCTAGTGTCCCGCTCCGCACAATCACGTCGTTTAAATATCTGGGTGTAACGTTGCAAAGTGATATGAAATGGAACGAGCATTTGAGATCTGTGGTAGGGAAGGCCAATGGTCGACTTCGGTTTATTGGGAGAATTTCAGGAAAGAGCGATTCATTACTAAAGGAGACTGCATATAGGACGCTCGCGTGACCTGTTCTTGAGTACCAGGTCGGACTGAAGGAAGACATCGAAGCAATTCATAGACGAGCTGCTAAATTTGTTACCAGTAGGTTCGAATGACCCGTAAGTGTTACAGATATGCTTGGGAACTCAAATGGGAATCCTTGGAGGGAAGGCGACGTTCGTTTCGAGAAACACTATTGAGAAAATTAGGAGCAGCAGCATTTGAAGCTGATTGCCGAATGATTCTGATGCCGCTAACATACACTATGTGATTAAAAGGATCCGCACAGCCCTCAGAAACATACGTCTTTCAGATTAGGTGCATTCTGCTGCCACCTACTGCTAGGTACTCTATAAAATAAATAAAATAAATAAATAAAAATATATTGTTATTTAGATATTGATTATTCTATCTGTATGATGGTGATTGTGATTGCAATTGTGTTCGCTTATCTGGAACGTGGACGTTTGATTATTCGTTATCAGACGCTTGACAATGGCTTTTTCGTAAAGGCAATGTTACTCGTAGTTGACCGTGAAATAAAACTGAATAATCGGACTTCGTAATTAAATCGTTTCCAAAGACTGCTGCGGTAGGTGCGGACTCATAATCTAAATCTCAATATTACAATAATTTGCCAGCCATGCCAATACGTCGTACAGAGGTGATTGTCTACTAAACATAAAAAAGTTACACAGTTAGTTAAATCAGATATATTCAATGAATAAGCCTACAGTTCATAATCCTACTTACTTTTATAAATATAAATTCTTTACAGAATCGAGTGCCTAGTGTGGTTGCAACTCGCAGTATTCCTCTACAACATGAAATATGGCGGTGTGCCAGACAATAAAATAAAATACGTGCTTCTCGCACCACTTCAACCAGAGCTCTCCTTTCTTAATCAAACATAAGAGTAACGTAATTGTGCTTTTGTTTTATCAGCGACACAGCGCTGCAGTTGTGTGCCATAGGATTTATTTATTTGTCACTGATTATTTATTTAATTAGTATTTCGCGTTTCCGCGGAAACTCACGCTCGGCATGCAAATGTGCCTTTATATTGCCCCCTGAATTGCGAGGCGAAAGGACACACCTGCAGGCGAGCAATTCACCTAAAGGCACAAGAAAATCTAAGTTATCTACAACTATTTACATGACTTACATTACACATTATACACATTATATACAAAATTTGATTGACGCGGGTGCGCCGTAAAAGTTCTAATGTTGAAAGATACAGTGCGCGCATGCGCAGAAGCGTCTGTGTAACTGCGGCACTGCCGTTATATCGTACAGTTAGATCACGCGGCACAGTATTGCAGTTCATATTGTTCGTGTGCGCGCGTTTTTCAGTCGTTGCACAAAGAAAATATTCAACCAAGATTACATATGAAGACTACATTCTATGGCAGGTAACTTAGTTTTAAATTTACAATATTTGTTATAACACAATACAACTTAGATTGTTGAATGTTCTTAGTTACATAGTATTGTTTTGAAATACTTCAAAGAAAAATGTCCGTATTTTTCAGGTGCGTTGACCTATACACATCGTGTCGTTATTACAGTTCATATTCATCCGCTGCACAATAATTTTTTACAGGTTAGTATCGTCGTGGTAAAGTTTTTTGATCACAGTAACATCGTTGTATAACAACGTGATTAATACATAAGCGTGTCCATTTCTCATTTACATTATAGTCGTAGTGATGCAGTTCGTTGTGACTAAATGCATTGCTTATTACAGATCAGACGTGACCCGTCGAGTAATTGGTCCACGTGCAGTTCGTTTTTTACATTCCGTGGAAGCTTGGTTGCAGAACCTCGGATGGCACATAGCTGGCGTCGATCTTTGGACAGTCCAGGTAAGAGTGTCCGTCACATTTCGAGAACATTTCATTCCCTGAAGTTCCAACCAAAATTCTTCCACCCGTCGTGTTGTTTTCTGGACAGGCACTTCGTGTTCATTTAATCCAGTTAACATCTTGAAGTTGGGTACTGTAGTAATGTCACTAGACGATGCACGAATTATGCACTTCACATTTTCAGTTTTTTGCTGAATATAGCTCACCTAAATGTTCGTAGTTATTAATCAAGGAAATCGTTCATCGCGTTCACATAGATACGCTGCATAATGAATGGCATTAACAGTTTCTTTCACATATGTTTCCGCGTAGTTGCAGAGTTAGTAATGTTCGTTAATGTTCGTGAACAGTGGTTCACTATGCAATGTCTTTTCGGCACTCGTTTTCTTCAAATTTTTACATAGTAACAGTTACACTATTCATCAGTTAAAAAAATAAGTAATTATACATACACACGTCACATATTTTCTTAGCATAAACATAATATAGTTGCACATAAACATGTTTACATCATCATTACATCGCTATAGGTTATTACATTGTGTCACATTTGATTTTATGAATTGCAGATATTTACATCCTCTTTAGCGGTTTTGCTGGGATATTATCGATGTTTTTTTGTGATGTCATCTGAAATTAAGATAGGTTAGACACAACATTCATTACATCAGTAGGCAAGACCAGGCGTTTTCACTACTCAATAAATATTCAAAATAGTAAGAGAGAGAAAATGTTCGATTCCTCGCGTTTTGTGCGTGTGTGTAGAGTGTCTGTGTGGCCTTGACTACTGATGGATGCTTTTCGTGTTGAGAGATGTGCGTCTAATCTATTTCTCAAAGTAAAAGATCGCTTCACAGATGACGTCTGTCAGTTCGTCAGGTGTCACACCAAGTCAGTGGTACCTTCAGTAACAAATGTTCCGTGAAAAATTAATATGTCATCTACTGCTACGTAATCATAAATTTTACTTTAATATTCCGTCTTTCAGGTGGAGGCGCGCGCTGAAAGAAGAGTTCTTCTGTCTTCAACTGCGTCACTGGAACCGCTGAAATGAAAATTTCTATACTACTTATTATCTGTGTTGTAACAACAGAGTTTTTCGAGTTGCTTAGCAATATTTTGATGGGTATGACTTTGACATTATTCAGCATGAAATGCTCTAAGATCTCGGTGTGCGTATAGCCCAATAATTTTGTTAGTTCTAGGATGTTGTAACAGATACGCACCAGGATGCGGTATGTTAACAATTATATAAGGTCCTTCATATAGCAGACGCCACTTAGCGTTGTGTCGTTTGAGTGCTACAGATTTATGATGAGTACGAAGTAGTACAAGCATTCCTACCTCGAATTTTTGTTTTCTTTTTATTATGTTTCTGTGATGTTTGTTTCGTATTTGTGCGTGATGTGTCAATGTAGTCAATACTTCTTTTATTTTCTGTTCAGGTGTGATTTCTTTGTCTGACAACTTAGGTAATGGTTCTATCCACTGATCGTTCTGTTTGCAATTGAACATGATCTCGTTAGGTGTGTAATTCGTATCGTAAATATTTAAGTTATTGTGTACGTCTTCGAAAAAACTTAGGTAGGACACCCAATTAGTATGTTTTGATGAAATATAGGTCCTCATGAATCGATTTAATTCTCGGAAAAGTCTCTCAGTCGCGTTACATTGTGGACTAAACCTCGAAATAAATATACTTTTAATGTTATTGTCCTTCAAGAAATTTCTCCATTTGTACCCAGAGTAGTATGCTGCATTATCTGATAGAATTGCTTTAGGTTTTCCCACGTGCGTCAGGTAATCACTTGAGAATCTTCGTATTATAGCATTTGCAGTGGCGGATTTTAAAGCATAAAGTTTTACATGTTTAGAAAATATATCGTAAAAAGCTAAGATATATTTGACGCCTCCAGAGCTTGCTGGATGCGGTCCACTGATGTCAGTACACAGAATTTCCAGGGGTTTACTGGGTAAAATAGAATGTAAATCTGTTTTTGTGGATAAATTCTGAGGTTTTGATTTTTGACATATGACACATGTTTTTAGTTCCCTGTAAATTTTTCTTCTCATATTGCTAAAATAACAGTATGTACTGAGCTTTGCCAAACACTTTTTCGTCCCATAATGACCCCAAACTAAGTGTGTGTGCCAAATTAGATTACGTTCAGACTCTTTGGGAATGCATACACACCAGTTAGTAGCATTTGGATGTCGGCGGTAAAATAACACATCATTGTGTAACTTGTAATACTTAGTCAAAGGATGATTGTGTTTTTCTACCAGTAATGTTATTATCTTATACCAGTGAGGATCAGATTTTTGTAATTCAGCCATGTTTCTGCACGTATCAATATAATATTGGTGATACTGCTTGTCTTGCATTAAGAGAATCCTGTAGTCATTTATATTTTCTAAGTCACTGTTGGTATCATTCATACCTTGTGGAAGTCTAGACAAAGTGTCTGCAAGGTTTTGTCCTTACCTCTTATGTACTTAATTTCAAAAGAGTAGTTCTGGAGTGTAACTGCCCATCGTGATAGTCTAGGATGTACAAGCTTACAAGTTAACAAAAATGTCAGGGCCTGGTGATCGGTGTAAATTACCGTATGTTTTCCAAATAAATAATAATTGAATTTCTTGAATGCCCATACTATGGAAAGTGTTTCTAACTCAGTAGTGGAGTATGTACGCTCACATTCAGTTAGAGTGCGACTCGCAAACCCAATAATTCTTATCTGTTCCTCCTCTTTATTCTTTACAACTTGAAATAAGCAACAGCCCAAGCCAGTACGTGAAGCGTCACAAGTCATACAAAAATCTAAATTGAAATCTGGATGGCTCAAAATGTTAGCATTCACTAAAGCATGTTTAATTGTATTAAAGTCATTCTGGCACTGTTCCGACCAGATCCAAACTTGATTCTTTCTGAGTAGATTTAGCAGATGTTTACTGTTCAAAAGTGGTTGTGGCAAAAAACGTCTGAAAAATGAACATAGCCCAGGGAATGATTTTAACTGCTTTTTAGTTCGAGGGCTAGGAAAGTTTCTGATAGCATCTAATCTACTGGGATCCGGACGTATGCCCTGTGAATTAATGATATGTCCTAAATACTTTATCTCACTGCAACCAAATTTTGATTTTCTTAGGTTGGCTGTGACTCCAGCTTGTGCAAATTTTTCTAAAATTCTTTGAAGAGTGTCAACGTGTTCATTCCAAGATTGTGTAGCTATCAGTATATCATCTACATAGTGTGTGACTGTCTCAACTAAATCGTCGCCAAGCACGGTATCCAGGGCTGTAATGAATACCCCAGAGCTGACATTCAGTCCGAAGGGTAGAACACAAAACTGATAGGTTCGCCCCCCGAACATAAATGCAGTATATTTCCGAGAATCAGGAGTGATACCCACCTGCCAAAACGAATTAGCGAGATCTATTGTGGAAAAATATTTTGCATCTAGAAATTTCTGTAATTGCTCTTCTAAATTTTCAGGTTTTGTGTGAACCGGTAAAATTATTTCATTAATAGCTCGTGCGTCTAACACTAACCTAATGCTTCCATTTGATTTTTTGACAACAATTAGAGGACTACAATAAGGTGAGGTGGATGGTTCAATGACCTTCCAGTCTAACATTTGTTTTAATTCTTGCCACACAGCAGGTCGTTGAGATAGCGGTACGTTATATGTCTTATGGTAGAAGATCTTGTGAGGCTTAACTTCAATCTTGTACACATACGTGTTGATAACACCTAATCGTTTGGTAAAAACTTGTAAATATTTGGATAACACTTCCTGTAGTTTTATACGTTCATGTACACTGAGAGCTGTAGCTTCACTTATCTTATGATCAAGCAATGTTTTCAAGTCCATTAGCTCTGTGTCAGATGAGTGTGTTTGCATGTCTTGAATGTCATTGTCAAGTACTAACTGAACCTTGTACCCTGTACAGTGTTTGTCATGCTTTAGAGTTCTCCTGTCCAAATCAATAATAATTACACTGCCTTTATCATTTAAAATACATTTACCTTTGGAGAAGTCTATAATGCAGTCCTTCTCGCTCATAATATCTATTCCTAATATGCAATTTGTCACAAGGTTTTGTACAACCAGGAATGGCCATTGTACGGTTCCATTACCTATTTTAACGTTTACAAAAACTTGCTTCGTAATCCTACATGACTTATTACCTAGTGCAGTAGTTATTTCACAGTTTTGGGCAGGAAACTCAGGCACAGGTTCCAATTCACACATCTTTTTATAGAAATTAAAAGACAAAACGCTCACAGCTGCACCTGTATCTAGGATAATAGTAGTTGGAATCCCACCTACTACACCAGTAGTAGATGCTAAAACAATTTCATTTGTGTTTAAACGACATTGTGTACTGTCTTGTAAAAGTTCATCTGATATATTGTTATTGTGGTTGTATCTTATAAATAAAACAGGTAGTTTTTGTTTAGAATTACTCGGCATATCATTATTCTGTTGTTCAAGTGTGGTGTCAAGTAACTGATTAACATTGAAGTCGTCCCCCAAGAATTCTTCAGCCACGACCTGGGGCAAAGTAGTGACTGTTTCTAGTTTGTTGGATTATCATTTGTACTAGGTACTGACACAGATTGAGGTTGTGCATCAGGTGTCATTTCTATTATATTCACATTCGGATATTGCCTATTATGATCTCCAAACTTTTGCGGTTGTTGTTGCTGTTGCGCATTATAACTTACCTGTCGGTCGTAAGGTATGCTCCAATTTTGACCTGGTGGCTGCTGTGGTAAAGCAGAGTTTGAATGAAAGTACTGATCGTTACGAGTCCAACCTTGATGCTGTCTTGGCTCGTAGTTATTATTAATTCTATTTCTGTTTGTGTTTTTGTTATTACCTTTGTATCCGTTGTTACCGTTGTAGTTATTAACGCGGTGCCTTTTGTATGGATTGCCGCATGAAATGTTATTACTGTTGTAACTATTGTTTGTATTGGAATACGCGTGTTGATTTTGATTTCCGTACTGAGACGGCATGTGAGTTTGCTGTTTTTGTTGTATCGCGTATCCAACTGTGGGCGCGCCAGAATTGTGTTGGCAAGCCTGCATGTTTTGCATACCACTAGTGTAAACATTGTGGCTGCTGTTTTGCCGCGCGAAGCGCTGATCTTCAAGTAACATGTCAACCGAATCTAAAGCTGTTAAAAAATAATCTGAATCGTCATCCGGGATATGTAGGAGTTTTTCTTTAATGTTGAAAGGCAATTTGGCCTTCAACGCTCGGAGTATATCACGCGTTGCGACTGGTTCGTCTAAAAAATGTCCCATGTTCAAGTATTTTTCAAAATATCTGCGTAAGTTACCATTTTTACTGTTAAAAGTTTCAGGTTCTAAAATTTGTCTTCTGAGTCGCTCCTGGACGGATTGCGACCAGAATTTGTTCAGAAAAGCACGCTCAAACTCACTGTACGTGGTACATACGTCAGCTTGACTGTATGCCCAGACAGCTGCATCGCCTTGGATGTAACCGACAATATATGAAATCTTTTTCCGGTCACTCCAAGTGCGTGGAAATGCGTTACTAAAAGATTTAAGAAAAATCACCGGATGAATGGTTCGTTTTTCTGGGATAAAAATCTGAAATTGCCTGTGTTTCATTAAGCTTTCATCTTCCTTCGCATTGTGATATGGATTTATTCCACTGTAATTACTGGTATGTTCAGCTGGCGAGTAATTACGATAATGTTGCTGTGGTTTACCATGATAATAGCTTGTGTTTGTGTTTCCACATCGTGGTATGTGTTGTAGTCGTGGTGTGTTTTGTTCTTGTGTATTTGTCGTGTGCGGAATGTGTGTATCATACTCGAATGTATATTGGTTTCTGAACTGTACATTTTGACTGATATTTTCGTTACATTCAGACTGTAGTTGATCGGTGAATTGTCTCATGAGTGCAGTGACGGATTGTACTGCGTCACTGATCAGCTGTTTGTTATTAGTAATGTATTGCGCCACGGAGTCGTGCACAATTGTTGGTAAATTTTCACGTAAGCATCTATCAAAATGTTTGTCTTTGTTCTCAACCCAATCATGAAATTCTTTATTAATATTTTGAAAATGAGCTGTGGCATCTGATTGTAAGATGTCAGTCAGGTGTTGTTCAACATGGTCAAATTTATTCTGTACGTCAGTAATTCGTTTTTCAAGATTGTCATGTACTGAAGGATATGTTTGAATTTGTTCAGTAAGAACTTCACACGTGACATTAAGGTTTTTTACTTGTGTCTGTAAAAGTGCTACGTCAGTTGTAGTCTTTTCTTGTCTCGTATTGAGCTGGGAAAATTTAGTACTGAGTTCGGTCATCTGTTTGGTCAGTGTGGCGTCTATAAGTTCCACACGCTTACATAAAGTGTCATTACCTATCTTGATTGCTATGAGATCAGATTTGATTTCGTCATTTTGTGTTTTTAACTGTTCATTTTGTGTCTCTAATTGTGCTTTTAAGGTTGCCATGTTTTCGGCGTTTTGTTTCATTAGCCTTTGTAACATGTCGGCAATGTTTACCGTTTGCAAGGTCTCTGCCCCCGCCGCGTCATTAGACGTGACGTCATGCATTAACATGGGCTCTGATTGAGATTTTGAAATTTTTGTAGTGGACGGCCTATCGTCAAAATTTTCGTCAACACTTGCGTCAATGTTTGATGAATCGTCACTATCGGTTGCTGTCGTAAAGTCATTTTCTAGCACTTGTCTCACGTCCGAGTCGGATTGCGTCTGAATAGTACGTCCTTGCTGTTCCATTTTTGCGTATTGTTTTCTAGTTATTACCATGCCACACGTGATATATGTTTCAAGAAAATTTTTGACACTGATTTTAAAATAAAATATAGTTGAGCATGAATCGCTCGTAGCAACAATGGCTGTCTGTTAATTTAAAAATATAAACTGAATTTGAGATTATTGGTAATGGCTGCTGGCCATGTTACATGATATCGTACAGAAGTCGGCCATATTGTACACTCGTGTATTGGTATTGTTGCATACGTTATTGTTTAGGGAAAAGTACTGAGAATGAAATTTATCACTGAAACTGTTATGCGGAAAAGAAACACTACAGAATTTACTGAAAAGCTAATACACTGAATTATACGTCTGGTCAAGCCTGCTAATGCAAAGATGCTGCGTCTTACCTTATTTTGCTGGAAGTTTCATTGCGTCTTCCCGCAAAATTTCAGAATTGGAAAATATCTTCAGATTTTGTTATCTCTCATACATTGACGTCCAGGTCCAGAAAGTTGATTTTTTACATGAAACAAAGAGAACAATGTAACAAATGACAAAATAACAAGTCCGACACGCAGTCGCCAATATAAAATAAATAAAATAAATAAATAAAAATATATTGTTATTTAGATATTGATTATTCTATCTGTATGATGGTGATTGTGATTGCAATTGTGTTCGCTTATCTGTAACGTGGACGTTTGATTATTCGTTATCAGACGCTTGACAATGGCTTATTCGTAAAGGCAATGTTACTCGTAGTTGACCGTGAAATAAAACTGAATAATCGGACTTCGTAATTAAATCGTTTCCAAAGACTGCTGCGGTAGGTGCGGACTCATAATCTAAATCTCAATATTACAATAATTTGCCAGCCATGCCAATACGTCGTACAGAGGTGATTGTCTACTAAACATAAAAAAGTTACACAGTTAGTTAAATCAGATATATTCAATGAATAAGCCTACAGTTCATAATCCTACTTACTTTTATAAATATAAATTCTTTACAGAATCGAGTGCCTAGTGTGGTTGCAACTCGCAGTATTCCTCTACAACATGAAATATGGCGGTGTGCCAGACAATAAAATAAAATACGTGCTTCTCGCACCACTTCAACCAGAGCTCTCCTTTCTTAATCAAACATAAGAGTAACGTAATTGTGCTTTTGTTTTATCAGCGACACAGCGCTGCAGTTGTGTGCCATAGGATTTATTTATTTGTCACTGATTATTTATTTAATTAGTATTTCGCGTTTCCGCGGAAACTCACGCTCGGCATGCAAATGTGCCTTTATAACTCCATATCAGCGACATCAGTAGTCATTAGACGTCGTGAGAGAGCAGAATGGGGCGCTCCGGGGAACTCATGGACTTCGAACGTGGTCAGGTGACTTGGTGTCACTTGTGTCATACGTCTGTACGCGAGATTTCAACACTCCTAAACATCCCTTGGTCCACAGATTCCGCTGTGATAGTGAAGTGGAACGTGAAGGGACACGTACAGCACAAAAGCATACAGGCCGACCTTTGACAAGTAGTGGTACACGGTACCCTCCGCCACTCACCGTACGGTGACTTGCGGAGTATCTGTGTGGATGTAGATGTAGATACAGTTATAGAAAGGTTAACCTAAAATGGTAGAATTTTGTCCAAGAGCATGGGACTTCAGTACACGTCCTAGATATGCTTCCTCTTGAACACTTTTCTTGGGCCAACCCTTAATCCTATTATCTGCACCAGTTTCGCACAATGTCCAGTCCACATCGTACAATTTTTCTAACGGTACTAGCAAATTTCTCAAGTGTTATTATGACTAAATCGTCTGTGTATAGCAACCTCTAGTACTGAACTCTTCGTTGAGTTGGTTCACCATTAGGTTCCATAGTAGTAGGGGCCGAAATGCTTCTTGCGGACACCCTCTGGTAGCGTTGGTGACAATTTCCTCATTCACCATGGTGACGTGTACCTTTCGTTTACTCAGAATGCTCTTCTTTAGATTAGTTTCATATTGTTCCACGTTAAATCGGTCCGTATGTTTGCTCTCAGTCTCTTAACGAATCTTACAGCAACCAGTGATTATTCGGGAGTCATGTGATCCGCTTCTTTATGCACAATCTAGGATTAACTCTGTGTAGCAAATTTCGTATCCAGTACATCAAAAGTCACGTCCAAATATGACTGTGTATTCTTCCAACTATAGCGTACACGCATAATACGTAAAATTTAGTTTGGTATCCTCCCTAGCGTAGCAGTTTTAATGGCCAGCTATCTAAGGCTGTCTCTGATACAGAAGATTTCAAAACGTCAAAGGGGAGAAACAAAATGTCGTAAAGTATATTTCCTGGTGTTGGGCTACGTAGTGTTGTAAATAGATTTATACATCAGTGTTACAAAGTCGAGAACGTTTAGGTGTGAGCATGTGTGCAGTGTGTTCTTTCATTGTATCAAAGTGTTAGTCCTATACAACTGTGTTTTGTAAGTTCCATCCAATAATACTATTCACTGTGTTAAATTTCTGTGTTCTATAATGAAAATCATTTACTTCGTGTGAAATATTGCTTCCTAAATATTTTTAAATTTTTTACTTGTCCTATAACTTTTCCATTCACTGCAATTTCGGTCCTAATTTCGTTTCTCCCACAAAATCACCATTATTTAACTACCACATTTCTGGAAGTTGTATGAAACAGAAATTATCTGTAATTGATAAGCTTTTCTTTATAGATTCTTTTTAGTGTTCATAGTAACTACCTGGGCATTTGTAGTAAACATCGTCTGTACACAGTCGGAATTCTTAACGTTAAAAGATTATCCATCCCAAGATGATTTCCCTTACTCAGAAAAAAAAGGAAATAAAGACAGATGATAAACTACTTCTATTTATCCGTATTCGAGTCAACATTCGACCAAAGATCTTCCGCAGTACATTTCTATCATATACGAGAAGTTTATGAAAGTCCTGCTTTGTGATACTTCAAGTCTCACAGCCATAAAGTACCATGTTTAGGATCAGTGTTTTATATAGCCGAATACTCAATCGTCTCGAGAGACATAGAGACTAAAGCAGTTACGTTAGGTTATAGAAGGAACAGTTTCTGCCTGGATCCTAGCATTGATCTTAATTTCACGAGATGACTTCCCGATGAAAACCATTCCCAGGTATTTAAATTCGCGGACTGTGTTGTAGGGCTGGTCTCTATTATATCTCTTAAAAAAATAATGTGTAATTATTTATTTAGAGGAAACACTCTCCTAATAAATTTGTTTGTCCTTTGATTTATCGTGATCTGTTACTGATTTTTAGTGAAGTTAGTTTTTACGTTTAGCTTTCAAAAAATACAAAAGAGATATAATAAGCAAAATAATGAATTTCGTAGGTTGCCAATTACGTATTATATCTGGTTCTATCGAGCGCCAGGCTCCCTACAAATTACTGTAAATGCAATAGCGTAGTATTACTCAGCTCCAGTTCACTGATCTGAAATTATTACTATCACAGAAAATAGATAAGTTTTAATAAAATTATTTCACTGGATCCCTTCAATTAATCTCACTGAATATCTTTACATAATTTCTTCCGCTCCGGCTATCAGACATTGTGCTGTGAAAAAATATTTTTAAATGTACCGCGTAATGGCGGCTAGTTGTTAACAGTCAGAGATCACTGTTACGCGCTCCGCAGCAGCTGGAAACATGCTAAATAACTTTCATTAAATATTCTTTTCATAGGATAAATGTGGCGTAGGTTCTTGAAATAACACACAGAGATCACTTTATACTAATATATTCTTACTAGGACACAGTTTACACCATTAAATATTTGCAATTACCTTACGACGGAAACAAATGCTAGCGCAACACAATAGCATGCGTACCTTATTCCAGCTAACACTAGAACAAACAGAACAAAACAGACTAGACAGAAGAATGAGCACTGCATTGTGTTTTATACTCTTGCAAAGATAATAATACTTCTTTTAATTACTTACACATTATAATCTCATACAATAAAAATAATGTCTTTTCTGCATCTATCGATCTATATTGTATATTTTTACAGTGAGTGTTATTACCTTCGGAGATAAATCGATGTTTGCAGTTCATTTTGAGTCACATGCAGTCATTTTTATTTATGTTTCACCCCGATAATGGTGAATATTGCAAAAGGGACACTACATCTCGCATCTTCCGTGACTGTAGTTGTCTGGTTGTTGGCAATAAAAATGACAAGATGCACCGTGGTTTTCAGTCGAATTTAAACTGTAGTTCGCCGCCGTAACTGGTTGGGTAATTCACTCTTGTAAAGAAATGCATTCAAAAACAGCTTTCGGTTTTGTACAGCTTTGCCTTATCAGCTGAAAGTGGATGACCATTCAAACCAAACAATCTCCGCTGTAATAAAATTTCGATTGAGATACCACCAATAAGCCACGTAACTATTGTTATTTCCATAACTTTATTGTGCAATATGGAAGGTGGTAGTAAAAATTAAGAGTGCATATTGAGATAAATAGACGGTCTTTCCGGCACGCTCCGCAGGTCGAGTGGAACGGCAAGGAGAATAAAAGAGCGGGCAGCAATGTGGAAGATGATTGCATACAGAATCAGATCCGGCCGAGCTCGGCAATAACGCAAAAGAAAATTGCTTTGGGCTGCCTGCGGATCTGGTTTTCGTCATCGAGGTGACGCAAGGCGGAGGAAAGGCTGCTAGCGGACGGGCTCGCGTAACCGGAGCCCCTAATTGTGTTTCTGCCGCGCGACTATTGTTAGTTATGGCGGGCGTGTCAGAGTGGAACACGAGTTTCTCGTCAGGCCGCTCTATAAATAGCCACGGATCCCCGGCGCGCTGAGTCGGCGGGACGGCCTTGGCTACCGCGCAGCACTTTGCGAGGTGCCCGGCATCACGTGATCCCATGCGAGGCCGCACGTACCCACCGGCGGAGGATCTGCGGAAGAGGCGTCTCTGCAAGCAAAGTCCACCTTGTGGCCACCTGCGATTTTGATTACCACATTTCAATCGGTGAAAATGCATCGTAGATAAACCTAATTCTGTGGCAAGTTATTAAGGAATTGGCAGTGTTGTACACATCGACGAGTGTCATTCAGCTCTCCTTCGCCGGCTTACAAGTCAGTTAGTGTAGCTGTTTGGATGTGTGCTGGTAGATTATTAATTAATTTTAATTGTTGTTGTTGTACGACGTCAGGAGCAACTGACTGTCGAAACTGGTTTTTTATTGTTATTTCATCCCCCGCGCTCACAGTTCTCCGCTCTTCAACCAGGTGAATTAAAAATTTAGGAACGAGAAATACAAACAAAATTTCGGGCTGTTATCTATTTTAAAATAAAAATCAAAGATGATTAGTTAAAAACAACAAAATATAAACATTTTAAAACACGTCACACTGCACTTTCTCGTAAAATCTGAAGGACCTGAACAAGTGTGAGAGGTATTGCTGGAGGAGAAAGTATATTTTATAGAGTTAAGAGGTGTAGGTAGGAAGAAAGGAATCTGTTACATAAGAAAGCTATAAAGATGAGAGGTAGGAGCTAAGGGGGATAGTGGGAAATACAGTCGGTCAGAATGGTATATGTTGAGGAACAGTGTGTCGTGGAGTACGGTAGTGGTTGCAACAGGAAAGGGATGGGGTTGGATGGAGAGGGAAAGGCAAGAGGAGACCTGACATGAGGAAAAGTTGGTAGGAGGGATAAATAAGGGGCGCATCTCATTGTCTGGGATTGGGACTTTGTTGAAGTTGCATTGGGGTAGGATATGCAGTGTGTGTAGATGTAGGACAGAGGGATGTATTTGTAAGGGCACAGCAGCATATCAGGGTTGGTGTTCAGAGGGGAGACATTGGGGTCACTGGAAACTAGCTTGCTGACAGTATAGGTGGTGTGTAGGTGTTTGATGTGTGCGAGGAGGGGTTGGAATTTGGTGAAAAAATAAAGAATCCAGGTGGAGGAAAGTAAACAGTTGCAGAAAGCGAGATGGAGTGCATGTCGTTCGAGGATTTAAAGGGATTTATAGAACTTTGGTGGGGTGGAGTTCCTTACAACATTTGCATAACAAAGGATAGGTCAGACCAAGGTTTTGTAGGTGTGGAGAATAGTGGAGTGCTGTAAGCCCCAAGTCTGGCTGTTAGTAGTTTTTGTAGTTTTAGTCTATTGTGGGCTTTCTGCTGGATGGTTAGTAGGTGAGGGTTTCACATTAATTGTTGGTCCAGGATTACTCCACTGTATTTTAGTGTGTTAGTTAGCTGGGTAAGATGGTTGTAAATGGTAAGGTAGGAGTCATGGAGGCAGAAGGTGCAGGTGCTTTGTCTTATTATTATTGCTTAGGTTTTGGAGGGGTTGATCTTGAGGAGCCATTGCTTACACCAGGAATTAAACTTACTGATGTGAATTTGGAGGGATGGTTGGGATTTCTGCAGTGTATGGTAAAGGGAGAGTAAAGGGAGGGGAAAGGGAGAGTAAAGGAATGGTAAAGGGAGGGTAAAGTGGTCTCATCAGCATACTGAAGGAGGTGGACTGTTGGTGGTGGTTTTGGCACACCAGCGTTGTAGTGGAGATAAATGAAAGGAGAGAGAATAGAGACTTGAGCCACTCCTGTAGTAAAATGGAAGGCACGGAAACTGATTTTGTTAATAGTGACAAAGGACGGGCGATTAGACTGGATGAAATACAGCGGACATGGTTAACTGGAAGTGCGTACGTCTGGAATTTGAAAAGGAATGCTATACAGGTTCACAGAGATTTTTTGCTCAAACAAGAAAAAAACTGCGACTTTATGAGAGTTGAGTTGGTTGTGTAGGAGACAGATGAGGTGCAGGAATTCGTCATCAGAGGAGAAACTGGGACAGAAGCCACAGTGGTTAATGGGAAGAAGGTGGTATTAGCTCAAATGTTGATGGATAAACCAGGAGAGGATGGATTAGAAGACCTTGCTAAACAATGAGTTGAGGTAGACGGTGTGGTGGGAGGAGGTATCAGTAGAAGGTTTTGGGGTTTAAGGAAAAGTAGGATTTTGCATGTTTTCCATTGTTGATGTTAATGAAGAGGATAGTGGAGTGAAGGGTTACAAGAGTGATGACATGGGAGAGGGAGCATTCTCTATGGTGTCAATAAGTGATGTAGTTGTGACTGTAGTTGTGACTGCGGGAAGTGTTGCGTTTTTTGTGGTGTACTTGTTTTATGGCGCTTGCTGTAATTGGTGTATTTAATGCTATGTGTGGTATGTTGTCCAAGTACTGGAGGCTAGTAGCCAGGGGCAGGAAAGCGGTATTTGTAGGTTCGAGGACGATAGGGAAAGAAGAGCAATCAAAACGTAGGTGATCAGACAGATAAGATACAAAGTTACGAACTTTTCTTAGTATGTAAGGTAAGGAACAATTATTGTCGAGAAGCAGCTAGCAAATCTCCATTACCTTCTTAGGTTGTCGGAAAATAGAACTTATACCTCGTCTTCCCAGGGCTCTGCCTATTTCGCTGGATGTAGGACAGCAGAAGGGAAGGAATGCCTCGTGGCTCATCACGTGATTGTTCAACATTTATCCATTTCTTTTTGTTAGAGAATGCTTACTTGATGTCACGTGACACGTAGCCGTCCTTTCGGAACACGTACTTCAGATGACTTGAGAATGCGATAGTAATTGCATCGGTCAGTCCATCAGTGCTGTTTCCGACCGCTGTTCAAAACATCAACGGCATATCAATAATCGAGAACTGGATAAATCTGCAGTTACTGAGGACAGCCTCTGAAACAAACACAAAATATCGTTTGACGCAACAAAAGTGTTGTCCCAGGCTCCTCCATATGGGGATTCTGTGATTAGATAGGATGTAGAAACAAGAATGTACGAGAAGAACTTCAACCATGACAGCAGATATAACGCTAGCAGTGCATGGAATCAAACTCTCGATACAGATAAGAGCCAGACATATTCGTCGCAATATATACGCTACATACATACACCAGCGCTGATGTTGACACCATATGCGACAATCAGTCAATGGGCTATATAAAAGGCGACCACAGCTGCAGTTTTGACAGTCATTTGCTCTTAACGAAGACGATGAAGGTAATCGTCGAAAGCTCGAGAGTTTATCCTGAACTGACTCGGTAAGAAGTCCGAAAATGATCTGTACAACACTGCCGTCGCGAAAGACTTCTTAATCTTCAGTCTGAAAATTAGTTTGACGCAGCTCTCTGTCGTATGGTTAAAACACGTGTATCATATTTATTCATGGTGACTAGCATCAAATTTCTGATTATGCCCCACTTTTCTTCGATGTACCTGCAAACAATCAGCGAACGCAAGACTACCTCAATGAAATGATAGCAGTGATGTGATTCAAATCAGCGTCCTCGCTTGATTTATAGACAAGTGAAGGAAACAGTGAAAACCGAGGGAAGGAATGCGATCCTGTCCTGAAGAAAAAGAAAACAACTCTTTTAAATGAAAACAAGAATATATCAAAGAATGGGAAACAAAATTCTATTTCTAAAAATTTTGTTTCTAATTATACCTCTTGTGCTCTCAGAGTCGCGTATACCTAACATAAGAAGAAAGAGCGGCTACCCAGAGCTACAGCGAAGCAAGGAGCTTGGTCAGTTGAACTGGAGATGAATAAACCGGGTCAGCCAGGAAGTCGCGCTGCCGTTTAGATTAACGTCTATATGCATGAGCGAGAACAACATCGACTGTTTTCTGTTGTCCAGACGAGTTCACAATTCTCCTCTTGCGAACAGTATAGTCGGATAATGCGACACAGTAATTCCCCAGCACTGAAACTAGAGGTTAGGTTTAGTACAAGATCCTGAATTACATCTGTTTATCCATAATTAGGCGAGATTGGAGAAGGATGCTACGGTCCTTACTGTTTCTGTTTACTGCGCTCAAACATTGTTTTCTGATCTCACTGCAGCTTCCTGTTGAGTTACTATATTACAGTCTTCCAGTTCTCGGATGGTTGTATGGAAGCAACGTTTTTGTCACTTTCCTTTCATTCATAGCAACATAAACTTAATACTGCTGTGTACAGGGAATAGTTTTGCGGATTACACTCTTGCGCATTTGATTATCGTCCACCATGCGATATGACCCCATTCCACCACGCTCGACACGTTTATCACAGTGGTTCAACACCTAGTCCGACCACTCTTCGCTTAAGTTTCCTGTGTGATTTCATTTAACCCCTCAAGGAAAATTCGGAATGATTCCTTTGAATAGAAAAAAGCAATTTTACTTCTCCGTATCACCGAAATTAGAACTTCAGCTCGGTTTCCGATAATGGTCGTTCCTTTTGATATAAGATCCACATACTAGACAATAGCAGCTGCAAAAGTGCATTATTTAAGACCTTTTGCAGGACAGCGGTTCATAACTAAGACATTTATACTCTTTTATCGTAAGGGTTGACACTTATTGTTTGAGAAAATTTGTTGAACAGATACTTTGGTCTCGAGAAACTTGTACTCTGCTCTTCTACGGGGAACTAGTCTTCCAGTTCCATGTGCAGTGATGTAATTACATTGACAGAAAAAAAAATCGGAACACCAAGAAGAAGTTGTGCAACATGAACAAAAGTTGGCAGGCGTGTCTCTAGATCTGAAAGTTTCGTCCCAGTCGGATATGAGTTGCTCTCATAGCGCCATTATGAGGATGCAAATCAGGTTTGCTTTAAATACACGCTGTACTGGTCTGGAGCGTTAGTTACCTTTGAAAATGGATGAGGTGAGTTGATGTTAGTCGACAAATGCCTGTAAGGCGGCAGAGGCGCCATTACCAACACTTGAGTTTGAACGAAGTCGTGTAATAGGGCTACCCGAAGCTGGATGTTTCTTCTGTGATGTCGTAGGAAGAATTGGCAGAAATGCAGCCCTTGTACATCATTGCTGGCAGCGGTGGCCACAAGAATGCACGTTCGCAGGAAAACCAGGCGGCACTGCCGAGAGGGACGACCATCGTGTTCGACGCGAGTCTCTGGCGCATCGTACAGCATCTGCAGCAGCAATTTCAGCAGCAGTTGGTACCACAGTGACAAAAAGAACTGTTACAAATCGGTTACTTCATGGATAGCTCCGAGCCAGCTGTCCTGTAGCGTGCATCCCACTGATCCCAAAACACCTCAATGCTGTCAAGCAAGAGTTCATTGGAGGGCAGGGTGGCCGGCCAGAGTGGCCGAGCGGTTCTAGGCGCTACAGGCTGGAACCGCGCGACCGCTACGGTCGCAGGTTCGATTCCTGCCTCGGGCATGGATGTGTGTGATGTCCTTAGGTCAGTTAAGTTTAATTAGTTCTAGGTTCTAGGGGACTGATGACCTCAGAAGTTAAGTCCCATAGTGCTCAGAGCCGTTTGAACCATCTGAGGGCAGGGTGGAGGTTGCTGGCTTTTCTGATGATAGCTGGTTGTGCTTCGGTGGCAGTGACAGCTGTATTATGATGCGCCCAGTTGAGGGCCAGCAACCAACCTGTCTGTGTGCTAGATACAATGGACTTAAATCTGTCGTTATGGCCGGGCGTGTGACTTCGTATGACAGCAGGAGCTCTCGTGGTTATCTCACACGCACTGATTGCAAATTTATACCTAAATCTGGTGCTGCCGTTCATGAACAGCTTTTCATGGATGTTTTCCAACAGGATAACGCTCACCCACATACTGCTGTTGTAACCCAACATGCTCTACAAAGTGTTGACGCGTTACCTTGGCTTTTCTATCACCAGATCCGTTTCCAGTCGAGCGCGTAAAGGACATCATCGGACGAAAACTCCAGCGTCATCTACAGACTGCATTAACGGTCACTATATCGATAGACCAAGTGCAACAAATAAGGAGCTTCGTCCCACACACTGACGTACGGAACTCATCTAACAAAGTGCATCCACGTTTGCATGCTTGCATTCAACGTTCTGGTGGTTACAATGGTCATTAATATACCGATATTTCAAGTTTGCAATGGCTTATCTCACGTTTATTTCATCCTGTGATCTTGCAATTTTAATCACTTAAACATGTTATCTAGGCAAATATATTCCCAAAACTTTATTTCTCTACGATAATTACTTTTTTGTGAGGCAATTTTTTTCCCGTCAGCGTATACATACGAAAGGTCAGTCAGAAAGTAGCGCCCAATGTATTTTTCTCCTCCATTGAATTGGTGATGTACGATAGATGAATTTGCTGCACTTTTACAAACCTTCAACACCTTACTTCAGTACCCGTAACCTATGTCAACAGACGACAAGACTGTACAAATTTAGAAAATGGCCAACAATGACATACGTGTAAGAGAACGTTCTGTGACTGCAATCTCTAGTGCAAAAGGTGAAACGCCAAATCGTATTTCATGAAAGAGTGAAAAGTTGTTTAGAGGTGCTACAATGGACATCAGCAGTATTCGACGCTGAGCTCGTAGCGAATCCCGCGATAAAGACTGACTGTGGAGCATACTTCTCTGCATGTCACACTGAATGTCTCAGGAATGTCAGCTGCTGTCTCCGGCTAGTAAGTATTTCAGATGACTTTAATAAGTCTTGTCTGCTCTTTGAAACGCATGCAAGTTCCCGATATCACTCGACAAAGCTGACTCCTTCACTGGGTTGCATGTTGATTTCCCATGGGCCCTGCAGTGAGCAGAGCGTTCGCAGTTGTGGTGGACAAGCTGACTAGTGTGACGTCACAAGTTCTTTGCGGGAGTTCTCTTTCGTCTTAGAGAAGCTGAAGGGTGAACGCAGTCGACTGATGCTATGCGGAGCGGTGCGGTTTGGCCAGCGACTGCAGTGAAGTCACACAACATCCAGCGAGTCGGCAAAACTATCCGTGACAACCACTGGCTTACTACAGATAAATTGTGTCACCAGCTGTTCATCGGTAAAGGTAGTGTCATGGCGATGTTATTGAAAAACTAAGCTAATATAAGATTTGTATACGCAGCGGACCGAAAATTTGGCCGTCCAGAAAAAAAAACGAATCGAGGAAAACAACGGCTTCCAGTCTGTTGCAGCGCTTCAGTTCGTCTCAGTTAAAGTTAATCCGGGGCATCACTTAGAAGGTGCGGAGATCCTGAAAAATAGTGTTCGCCTTTGGCTGAGGGACCAGGACCATGATTTTTACCGAACATCTACACGTGCTCTTCTTGTGAGGTAAGCATATTAATATGGTTACTCCGTAAATTCTCTTACGTAGCTCACAAAGAGCAAAATCAATAAGCTGACTAATCTTTGAATTTTCTATAATATCTTTGTGTTACTATACTCTCTGCCTAGAGTGCTAAAAAAAAGTTACATGCGTTATAAGTTGAGAAGTGTTGAGTAGCAAAAATATTTTGAAGAATAATCAGGACATTTTCTTTACGACTGTGATATGAGATTGATGGAATTGGACTATGAATGTTTTTGGAACGATTATGGAGAGAGAAGCTGAGGAGATATTTTTGAGTTTTTCTGGAATGTGGAGAGACTGAGGTAAGCACGCTAGCACGTAGCATTGCTTTGTGTAGTACCGAAGCTCAGATAATGTGTTGTTATATGGATTGCTCTGATGGGAAGATGAGAGTGCTCTTTCTTAAGGTCGTGTTACGTAAATACTATTGTGAACATTCAGTTGATTTTCATAGCATTAGTTTGAATAGGGAGTTTCATTTGAAGTTCGTCAGAGGTCATTCCGAACCATTTAAAATTCCCACCCTCATTCAGTTTATTATGCATCTACGCCTACTGCACTTTGTGGTACCGAGTTTTCAGTCGTAGTTTTTAATGATGCTTTGTTGCTGTATGCTGTGCGCTGCTTTCGAGAAACCTGCAAAATGTTTCTCAACACACGAGAGAAATGTAAATACAATTTAGACCCGAGAATTTCTTTCTATGTTCAGCTCCGCATTTATTCCAGAAGTCATTCAGGGTTCACCTCAATTTGTAGGCGGTTTTGAGCGTATCATATGATGTCTTGGTATAATTCAGTATAGTGACACTTCTGCACAGTGCACGAGTTGAAGTTAGAAAGTAGTTTGTTTGGTTATTGTTTTTGAGAAGTTTTGGTTGATAATTTTAGGAAGATTCACTCAGACAGAGAAAATCAGACAAGCGTTTAAGTTACTGTAAATTCTTTCAAGGTGGAAGAATACTGTGGACAAAAATTATCATTATATTTAAAAGTGACAAATTAACAGTGAATCTTATAGCTGTTTTCTTATCTATGTAGCATTTTCTTTCCTTGTAAAGCACATTACAAAAAGTAGAAGAAAGTAATTTCTGATTGATCCTCGTATGTAGGAAAGTGATGCCCAGCGAAATTCACTTCCCTAGCTCCTCGCTTCCCCCTGGCCACCACAATTTTTGTTTTGTGTAATCCTCAGCCCACCACTCCTCTCGTTCTCCATTGCTACTTTGCTATGCATTAATGGGTCAATAAAGGTAAACAGTGTGATTTTTAATTACAAGGTTTGCCCATTTATAGATCACTTAGAATCTAAGACAAAGGCACATTTTTTTTTCCTCTTGTCTTTCCAGAACTTCTTCGTATGTTGGCTGATAACCTGCGTCTGATCGCTCTCCTAGGTTGTGGTTTTTGTTGTTGGATAGAAAATTCAGCAGTACTGACCATTAGTCTGAAATGTTCCCTGTCCTGTACGGTGTCTTCTGTGATATCAAGTATTCTTAAATCTCTTCTTTTCTTTTCCAGCCATCCCGTATACTTGCTAATTTGGAACTGAAATTAAAAAACGTTCTTCCTTAACCTACTGTCTTTAATTCTGTAAATATGCCAGTAAAACTTTAATCTCTTCTTCCTCATTGTGTCTGTGAGTGTTTTCGTGTTTCCCTATAAATCTTCATTTCTTCTCTTCGTCCAGTTGTTATCTTGGTTCTTTTGTGGTCCTAAAATTTTTTTGAGTATTTGTCCTTTGTTTCTTTTGCAGTTCTTCTTGTTTACTTCTTTCATTCAGTGTTAGACATTCAGATCCGTGTAGTGCCTCTGGTTTAAATACTGTAGCATTGTGTTAATTTTTACCTAGAACGTTAATGATCTTTCGTTATGTAATTTTCGGGTGAGTTTGTATGCTAGTTCCATTTTCTACGCCCTTTCTTTACTAGCCGTTTTACCTAACCTATTCCATTGTACGCACTCCCCAAATTCTGAAACTTATCAACTATTTTATTGTTTCCATGATGCGATCGTACACATTTTTATCTGTTGTGTTTATGTTCAATGTATTCCGCTTTCTCATACGATATTTATAATCCAGTTTTAATTACAACTGTTTCTGTCATTATCCTTGCATCCGTTTTGTCCTTAGAAATTATTCCTGTATCGTCAGCAAAAGGGAGACATTTCACCTCGAAACTTCCTTTTCCTTCTCCAAGATGGATTCCTTCGATGTTTTTCTCTTGTAATTCCTCATCTCACTCCCTCATGATCTTGTCTCAGACGAGACTAAAAGGAATCGGTGGAAGCCAATCGCCCTCCCGAACTCATGTGTTAATTCTGTAGGTTTCAGAAATTTCTCCTTGGAATTTAACATTTGAAGCTGTTTCTGCACGTGTCTGTTGGGATATTCCGAGTTCAGTCCATGTTAACGATTATATATATAAGTCAACAATGTCCTGTCTACATCCTGCGAGAACTGTTTCAAAAGTTCCATATCGAGAACTGAATATTTGTGAAGATCTATTAGTAGCAGAACACGAGGCTGCATCGATAGAGGCTCATTGACGTTTCTAGCAGTCCTGCAATTGTGGGACGAACTAGTGCGCAGTTACTGCCGTTGATCTTAAATATCCGCGTCAATTCTTCTTATCTGTCGCAGGACAACCGCTCTCTGAGCGTGGGTAGTATCATACCTGTGAGGGGAAGTTTATTGTGCTCGCAATAACGCTATTCAGAGATGACTGCTTTTCTAGGGCATCAGATTGTTCATTTCCAAGCATCCCAGATTGGCTTTTCATGCATACCATCACGGTGTTGCGCCAGTTCCTCTGCACCCGAAACACAAGGTCGACAATTCCTTCAACAATGTGGTTGGTACAACTTTTATGATGCTTTCTAATCAGTTGCAGGGCTGACGTACAGTACTGTCAGAGATTACGACTTTTGTGTCTTCTGTGGTCGTCTGTGCGAATAGTAGAGCTTCCATAATGGGAATCAGCTCTGCTGTCATAATACTGAAGTGTGGATCCAGCTTGTATAAGCCTTGTTGTTTGCTTCAGGGTACCTAATAACCATTACCACAATCTTCACTAGACTTGGACCCATCTGTATACACCACGAAAGCATCACGACAGTGAGACTGAAATACCACTGCCGTTGCGTTTCTTGAACACTGGTTTTAACACGTTACACTAGAGCTCGCACAGGCAGAGTCGACATTTCGTATGGCCTGTTATAGTGTGGCAGAAGATGACTTTTCCACACTTAGCACCTTAGTGCCAGCATCTCCAAATCTTCAGCCACGACGTGTGGAAGTTGCTTTTTTATCCAATATCTTATGCACACACAGTTGGATGTTAATCTCCAGATTTTTCCCATCAAGGGGCTGTCAGGAGGAATTTCTTGCACAGGAATCCTGGTTGCAACTTTAACGGTGGTTCACTCGCTTCAGCCAGTAACGCCTTGTTTGGGACTGATATGAACGCTCCGTGGTACCTTATATGCAAGGCATTTTACTGGCTAGTGTCGAGTCTGGAGTGTGCTCTCTGATGCACAGGTGTCCGTAATCAAAGAGTGACTGTAGCAGGGAACGGTATAAAGAGATCGCTGTCCGCCGATCAGAACCCCACTATACTCCAGTCTTAGTTCTGATGAGATTGCAGCAGTGGCCACTAAATCAGCCGTGGCTGACCGTTGTATAAAGACAGGCCATACTATGGACTATGAAAAAACAAAAATGTCAGTCCTAGTTCTGGGACTGAGTTACTAAAGAGGCCATCGAAATCCGACTACAGGACGATCTGATTAATAAAGACAGCGGCCTTCAACTTAGTCAGGCTTGGAACCCTGCACTCAGCCTGGAGAGAAAGATGCGGTCCCAGAGATCGAGGACCGCCCCCGACGGCGGCAGCAGGGAGACTGCAGACCCCAGTTCAGACTCAGGCGCCGCTTCCCCCACCACCTCCAGTAGCCGCCGCGCCGGCCGCACCAAACACACCAGGAGAGTAACAGTGGAGGGGGTAACGGCTAGTATATATAGGGCACCGAGAGGAACAGCACAGCATTCGTCAGGAACCATCCGAAGATGGCAGCGTGTACGTCTGCCGAAATATTGTGGAGAAATTACGACGCCACCCGGTCGGACACCCGAGAACTGTTCAAATATGTCGCCTCTTCCCAATCTGCTTTCAGCATCCTCTTATTTACTTAAGGCACGCAAATTCAAATAAAAGGGTAAATGTAGAGGAAATTACGTTAGTCAGCTATTGAGAATGACCTAGTACTGTTATGTATCACATTTCTTGGTGTCATCCGATCATTTCGATTTAACGGGTCTTGCATTACGATTTTACACATGTTATGGAACCGCTTCAGACTATCGGTCGCTTAACGATCTGTGTTATCATGAATCAAATTTTTGTCACCATACTTTTTCGTCGTGGGACAATATTTGGTGATTTACTGTTTGTGGAGATGTGTATCAATGTACTTTATTAAATCTCATAATCTTCATAACGATTTGCACAATTAAATCATGTGACACTGTTAATGGTGAGTAGCCTGATGGATGGAGGGGAAAAATTCTGGGTCCTCCATTGTGTTATTCCCGAGGTGTAGGATATGCGCCGGTGCCAGGTTTACTATTCTCTTCTCCTCAATGGATAAACTGAAGTGGCAGCTGAGATTTGTTACGTATCTCATTCTCTTCCTGGCTAAATGCTCGTAGCATACATTTTTTCCACTGTTCGAATTCGAATTGGCAATCCCAACTCCACGTTGGTGTTCCAGGAACACCATTTGATTTTCCATAATCATACATATGAGGTGTGACTATAAAATAACGGGATTCATCATCATCATCATCATCTCATCATCATTTAAGACTGATTAAGCCTTTCAGCGTTCAGTCTGGAGCATAGTTCCCCTTATAAAATTCCTCCATGATCCCCTATTCAGTGCTAACATTGGTGCCTCTTCTGATGTTAAGCCTATTACTTCAAAATCATTCTTAACCGGATCCAGGTACCTTCTCGTTGGTCTACCCCGACTCCTCCTACCCTCTACTGTTGAACCCATGAGTCTCTTGGGTAACCTTGCTTCTCCCATGCGTGTAACATGACCCCACCATCTAAGCCTGTTCGTCCTGACTGCTACATCTATAGAGCTCATTCCCAGTTTTTCTTTGATTTCCTCATTGTGGGTGGACACCCTCCTGCCATTGTTCCCATCTACTAGTACCTGCAATCATATCCGTAATCTCAACCTTATTGATAAGGCAACCTGAATCCACCCAGCTTTCGCTCCCATACAACAAAGTTGGTCGAAAGGTTGAACGGTGCACAGATAACTTAGTCTTGGTACAAGAGAGTAGTTCGTAGCTGAGCGCTCACTGCATTAGCTTTGCTACACCTCGCTTACAGTTCTTTCACTACGTTGCCATCTTGTGAGAATATGCATCCTAAGTAGGTGAAGCCGTCCACCTGTTCTAACTTTGTTCCTCCTATTTGGCAGTCAGTCCGTTTATATCTCTTTCCCACTGGGGATTACCACTCTAAAACATTTTATTTCGAAAACATACATACTTAGTTATTGTCACCTTCAATATACTCCTCTCCTCTATACCTGCAGAGCTCCATGCAAATTTTCCATTTATGGGAACAGTGCTGGCAGTGTTCCTCCGCGCGCTCCTTCATGACGGATGCCGCTTTCTCTTTCACTACTTCAACGGACGTAAATCTTGTTTCTTTTAATGCAGATTTGACACTGGAAAACAGTTAAAAGTGATCTGGGGCTAGGTCAGGCGAATGAGGTGGGTGGTCTTGTAGCGATACAAAGGGTACCAAATTTGTCATAAAAGTCAGCAAATCACTCAACCTACAGTATTTTTTCAGTAAAGGTATTTCGTTCATTCCAAGCAAGTATCGATTCGTGACATCATCGTCCAGACACGAGTTGACTGTAATCTGAATCCGTTTTAGCAAACTAATAATTTCTCTCAGGCGATAAATTTTATTCATTGTGAAATACAACTTCTTGACGTTTATTCAGAGTCGGAAATGTTCAATTAGTAATTGCATGCCATAATTTATATGTTTAATATAAAGGTGTTTTGAATTTTGTATGCATGAAAGAAGGGTGAATTTATGTAAGGCTTTTACTCTGGGACGAGTTATCACTTAAGAGTGGAAAATTGCGCGTGTACAGTTCGTTGACCTGTACGGCGAATTTTATTTTTTATGATTTTGACTCGTATGGACACAAATCCAGTTCCAGTTAGAGTTTACGTGAGATCGCGTAATTACAAAAGAGTCACTTAGCCCGTTAGGGAAAACTGAAACTTGTGCACTCGATTTAAAATATGTTACACGCCAGTGCGTAATCTGTCCTGTAAATAGCATACATATTTGCCAATGCGCTTGGACTTAATGCATTGAGTTGAAGGTTAATTTTGAGACAAGTACTGATTTTGACAAAAATGAACCGAAAGGTTATTTAAAGTATCGAGGTTCAGTTCTAATTGAGACACGTAACACCTTGTTGATTACGTTGCCTAGCAACACTTTAATGCAGCATAAGTAATTTATCAGAACGATTTGCGACGCACTAAGTCCCATTACACACAGAGAAGTTACACGAATGTAGTAGACTGCATGAGAGTATGAGAGTGTTTTTCTTTCCATAAACGCCAATAAATCGGCAGTTTCAAAAGTTAAATCACAAACTGTTCAGTTATTTCATTGTATCCCAAAGAACTTATTATATCCTGTCTCTTCATCTCAAGAAGCCGGGACAAACAAGGAGAAGGCGACTAAGAGAAGAGGCATCGCTACAGTCTAACACTGGGATGCTGAACATCTATAGGAATTTCTTAATAGACAATGCGGCATGAGCCAGTGCGTTGGCTTGGTGCAGAACCCATAAATTTGATTCAGTGTATCGTCATTAGTTATCCGTACTATACTCCAAATGGCTCTGAGCACTATGGGACTTTACATCTGAGGTCATCAGACCCCTAGAACTTAGAACTACTTAAACCTAACTAACCTAAGGACATCACAAACATCCATGCCCGAGGCAGGATTCGAACCTGCGACCGTAGCAGTCGCGCGGTTCCGGACTGAAGCGCCCAGAACCGCTCGGCCACCGCGGCCGGCTATACTCCAAATCTTCAGCATTCTTCTGTAGCATGAAAATTCGAAACATGCTAATCTCTTCTTGCTGAAGTTTTTATAGTTTCACTTTCGCTACATTCAAAACAAATACCTTCAGAAATTTCTTTCTTAAACCTAAATCTACATCGTTTTCAGAAACACTTTTCGTGCTATTACCAGTCTGCATTTTATAAGCTATCTACTATTGCCATTGTCAGTTATTTTTCAGACCAAATAGCAAAATTCATCCTCCTCTTCTGATATCTGTTTTACTAAAGCCCTTCACGTCGTCTGATTTAATTCGACTACATTACACTGTCTTAGTTTTTTTTTTATTGACATTGCAGTCTGTCAGAATTACAATTGAAATATTTGTCTCTAGCGGGTGTGTGTGTGTGTGTGTGTGTGTATGTGTGTGTGTGTGTGTGTGTGTGTGTGTGTGTGCTGATGTGTTGGGGCTTGGCAGTTGATGGTGCAAACTGCCTACCACGCGTACATACTCAGTACAGAAATGCTGTAACAGCTACCGTGCACCTCGTATAACATTAATCCAACAAATTGCTAGTTACTTTATATTAAATTTTCTGTAGTCTCAATATTGTGTTAAATATAAATGAGAGCAATTCTCATTAATCTCTGGCAATACAAATTACGTAAATTATCTATCTCGTATATTAAATGGTTCAAATGGCTCTGAGCACTATGGGACTTAACATCTGTGGTCATCAGTCCCCTAGAACTTAGAACTACTTAAACCTAACTAACCTAAGGACATTACACACATCCATGCCCGAGGCAGGATTCGAACCGGCGACCGTAGCGGTCGCGCGGTTCCAGACTGTAGCTCCTAGAACCGCTCTGCCACCCCGGCCGACGTATATTAAATGTTCCAAGTAGGTGCGCCTGTTCTGCAATGTAATACCACCACACTGAGAGCAAAATTCAGTTACGCAAAAGAAATCGATCATATTTCTATTTTAATTAGAATCACGTGACCTGGAACGCTGTAGGACAAAAAAAGAAAACAATGCTGAACTTTAATCTATTGATTCTTTTCTCAAGTACGTACGACAGTTAGATCATTTGCAATTAGTTAACAAAAACTGAATATATGTTCACGTACTGATGTAATGCTGATTGCTAACTTGAATCTAAAAAAAAAAAAAAAAAAATTTCAAAGAAAAATATGACTTCAAAATGAGTTTAACGAAGTCGATTTCACAATAGCATGCACGTAGATGTGTGCAAAAGTATAACAAATGATTACTTGCGTCAAGTCACTTGGGTTAAACAGTTCTCTTAACAAGTGGTAGATACCTCAAAACAAATGGAGGATTGCTACAGAACTGCAAATGGCTGTCCATATCTGAGAGACTCACAAACACATTTTAAAAACTGATCTAAGTTACAGATAAGTGAAATCAGTGAGCGAACAAGACACGTTGCAGAATAGACATTGCAAATTGTGAGCTACTGAGAGCTAAAGCAGAGCTAATATTAAAAACCGAACTTACTCAAAAGACTCAACAAAATTATACAAGGCTGCGACCAGGCGCCTCTGTCCGACATCTCGGCCGCACATCTCCACGCCGTCTCCCGTCTCCTCTATGTTCGCAAAGTTCGCGACTTAGAGGGAAGGATTCATGACTTTTCGCCACAGTGACAAGCAGGAACATCCCTGAATACGCCAAAACGCAGGGGAAGCCTGCTTAAACTTCTGCACCATAGCTTACTGTATGTCTATTATTTAACCAGACATTGATTAGCAGTATTTTCAGTGAAGAATTACAGGATCTGTCGAATGGAATGAACAGCCTAATGAGTACAGAATATGGAATGAGGATGAATCAGACAAAGACAAAAGTAACAGGAAGTAGCAGAAATTAGAACAGCGAAACACTTAACATCAAAATTGGTCACCGCGAAGTAGATGAAGCTAAGAAATTCTTCTACCTAGGCAGCTAAATATCCCATGACCGAAAAAGCAAGGAGGACATAGAAAGCAGACTAGCGCTTTCAAAAAGGGCATTAGCAGTATTTTCAGTGAAGAATTACAGGATCTGTCGAATGGAATGAACAGCCTAATGAGTACAGAATATGGAATGAGGGTGAATCAAACAAAGACAAAAGTAACAGGAAGTAGCAGAAATTAGAACAGCGAAACACTTAACATCAAAATTGGTCACCGCGAAGTAGATGAAGCTAAGAAATTCTTCTACCTAGGCAGCTAAATATCCCATGACCGAAAAAGCAAGGAAGACATAGAAAGCAGACTAGCGCTTTCAAAAAGGGCATTCCTGGATAATAGAAGTCTACTAGTATCAAAAATAGGTATTTATTTGAGCAAGAAATTTCCGAGAATGTACGCTGTGAGCATAGCGTCGTATGGCAGTGAGTCACTGACTGTGGGAAAACCGGAATAGTTGAGAATAGAAGCATGTGAGATGTGGTACTATAGTAGGATGCTGAAAATTAGGTAAGGCAAGGAATAAGAAGGTTCTCTGCAGAACCTGCGAAGAAAGGAATATGTGGAAAACAGTGACAGGGACAGGATGATAGGATATCTGTTAAGGCGTCAGGGAATGACTTCCATGGTACTAGAGGGAGCCGCAGAGGATGAAAACTGTAGAGCAAGACAGAGGCACGGATACATGCAGGATATAACTGAGGACGTAGACTGCTAGTCTGAGATGAAAAGGTTGGCACAGGAGAGGGGGGTCATTGGTTGCCGCATCAAACCAGTCACAAGACTGTTGACTCATAATAAAATAAAACCTGTGTCGCCACACATTGGTTCAGACACTCGCACCACAGCTGACGACCCATTTGTTTGGCTGACAACAACAGGAATGTAAGATCCTGAAATTTTCCCACACTGGATATGGCAAAATGGCGGTTTTGCGTGTTTGCATCAGCCTAATGTATGCGCATATTCATCATGCCAGCTATACTCACTGGACCTGTGGTCGCTGTGTCTTAATTTCCAAGGCCTGTGCCGGCTCGCGCATAACAGAACGTGGCCAGTTCTCGGCTGAGCAGTCCTGCAAACCAACAGCCCAACAGGGGGTCTTACATTGTTCCTTGTTCAAAGCGCCAAGACCACGCAGGCTTTCGGCAACACATCAACTCGCCTGCCACAGGGAAGAGGGATTCAAGAATTTCACTCCAGAACTCACTAGCTACGTATTTCGCTCCGGCAAAGTTAAGAACATCCAGCTAGTAAACTTACTTCGTATCGCAAGGCAATATGTGACTGTTCTCTCACACAATGATTTTATACGTCTCCCTGGTTCTCATTGCTTTATTTAACGGACGGCTGATTGGAGAGATTGAATAACACTGAGAACAAACTACGTTCTTAACTGCTGTTTTCCTTTCATATCCATCGATTCTCATAAATGGGGTGTAGTGTCTGTACAAGTTGTAGGTAACTGTATTTTATCTCAGCCGCCTTCGGAGTTTAACAAAGAATCAGGTAGACAACGTGGTCAGAACTTTTCTCTAAATCTACAAAAACTAAAAACGCATGTTTACCTTTATCAGTTATAAAACAATGTTCTGGAAAGTACTCTGGCTTGTCGTGTACGAGACACTGACACTTCCAGTTGGTTCTCATTTGCTTAACAGTACTACATACGGTGAACATTCATTTTCGAATCTTGGGAGGGTCATTGTCTTCAAGTCGCAAGCTTCACCTTTTCTCGGGGAAGAGGAACGTGGCCTTCACATTTAAGATTTTCATTCCGCATTTCTCGAGACGCTGAAGAAATTATGTCATCTCTGCGCCAGCCCACGATAAGTGCCTGCTGCAGTGGGAAACAGTCACTCGTTAGTAGAGCAGCCGACGATCAGATGGCATCTCGTGAGCCGAGGATCGGTGCCAGTTCGTTCCGGGTGGCCTTGGAGCTGCAACACGTAACAGTCGATAGAATTACCGGCGCGGAGGCCGATTCGTGTGACAGGAAGAAGAATCATAGGCCAGTGACAGATCAAGGCGAGACGATGAACGACCACATCCACGTCCCGCGTCGACGGCGGAGGTGGACTTCCGACATGGAAAGTCTAGCGGCCCCCCTTTCGGCTGGGTCCGGACCGCGGCGTGGTCGTCAGCGCGGCGAGCAGCTGCCAGCGTGGAAGACGGTGTACGACCGCTGTCAGAAATGTCGCCCAACAACACGTTCTCGTCCCACTATCAAGATCCACGAGAGTGTCCCGGAGCGTTATCTCATTCGATCGGACAAGGCGATTGACTTCACAGTGTGCTTACATTGTTCGTGTAGCCTAATGTATCACTAATGCGATCACTTCAGGTGGTTTAAATCAGGCAAGCGGATTCTGACGGTCCCCGATCTGACACTGACTGCTGCACAGGTTACATACACAAGCAAATGACTGTTAGTTATCACTCGAACTTGTTCTTTGTTACAAACTAATATACGATAGAAAACAATATTAAAATATTTTAAAATTTTATCTAATTATCAAACAACTTATCCATAGTAGCTCCTACAGGATGTTTCAGAAACTGTGCTATAAATTTTTGGAGTAACATATTTACACTGATTTCTTTTAAATACTTGAAAAGGGTATACCTTTGGATCTCTTGTTTATAAGTTATTTCCAATGGATCTCTGATAGAATATCAACACTTCTATGAAGATTACTTTTTATTAGAAGAATTTTCGAATAAATTCAGAACAGGTGTTCTGTCATCTCTGTACATTGTTAGGTGATTAATATCGCGGCAGCACTAGTTCAGCAACCAGTATTCTGATGCTGCTTCTCTTCGGCGATAATGGTTATACAGAGTGCGGTTTCCATAGTCGCCAGTTTATGTCTTCCACTGGCAACTGTGCCGGCCCAACTTTTACTGCAAATAAATTAAGAAGACAACATGACCGGAACTGGAAGTGTCACTTATCTCTGAGGTAATTAGTGTCCTTGTACGAGGGGTGTTTGAAAAGTCCGTGCAAAGTCCGAGAGGTCCGAGAGATGGCATCAGCGGTGTGTGTCAGGTAATGTATAGTTAGTAGCATCTTTGGAAAGAACGAACACCAAGTTTCAGCCATTTTGGTCTATTTATTTGTGTTTGGCATTCGTGTGAATCAAAGAAGTCGAGTGATTGTCAAAAAATGGACGTAAAAGTATTTCGTGTGGTGATTAAACATTACTTTATGGAAGGAAAAACACCTCAGGGCACTAAAGAGAAGCTTGATAAACATTACGGTGACTCTGCAGCTTCGAACAGAACAGTTTATAAGTGGTTTCAAAATTTTCGGAGTGGCCACATGGGCACAAGTGATGCTGAACGTTCTGGACGCCCTGTGTAGGTTACGACTCCAGAAATTATTGATAAAATCAATGATATAGTGATGGATGACAGAAGACTTAAGGTGCATAAGATTGCTATTGTTTTGGGCATCTCGAATGAATGGGTACATAATATTTTGCCTAAACATTTGGACACGAGAAAGCTATCCGCAAGATGGGTTCCGCGATTGCTCAAGCTTGACCAAAAACGGAATTGTGTGAAGTGTTCCAAGGATAGTTTGCAGCTGTTCAGGAAGAATCCGCAGGACTTAAGCGTCGTTTCGTTACAGTGAATGAGACGTGGATACATTACTATATTCCTGAGACCAAACAACAATCCAAACAATGGGTTACCAAGGGAGAATCTGCACCAAAAAAGGCGAAGACCACTGCTTCGGCCGGAAAGGTTATGGCGACTGTCTTTTGGGATTCGCAAGGGATAATCCTCATCGACTATCTGCAAAAGCGCGAAACTATTACAGGTGCATATTATTAATAGTTATTGGAGCATTTGAAAACCGAGTAGCAAGAGAAACGCCGGCGATTGGACGCCAAAAAAGTCATTTTTCTTCACGACAATGCACCAGCATACACTTCAGCAGTTGTGGTCGGGAATTAATAGAAATAGAATTCCAACTCGATTCACATCCCCCCTATTCTCCAAACTTGGCTCCCTTGGACTACTATTTGTTCCCCAAATTGCAGAAATGGCTGGCGGCACAAATATTTTATTCAAACGAGGAGGTGGTTGCAGCAACTAATAGCTGTTTTGCAGACTTGGACAATTCCTATTATTCGGAAGAGATCAACAAATTTGAACAGTGTTGGACGAAGTGTATAAGTCTAAAAGGAGACTTTGTCGAAAAATGAAAAAGGTTTACCGCAAACACGTAAGTAGTTTTTATTTTTGCATGGACTTTTCAAACACCTCTAATAGGTCCGCTGCAACGTTGCTCAGTGTCTGTATTAGGATAACATTCGTGTGAACGCTCGTAAGTGGTTTCATGTCCAGTACCCGGTTCCCTCTTCTGCTTCTAATACTTCCGCTTGATCGTAATACGAACATTAGTATCTCCTACACTTAAATCCCGTTTCAATACGATCTTCATCAAGAATAGACTGACGTGCTACAGTTTCACTCTTAAAAGAAAGCAACGAAGTTCTATGTAAATATTTCAAGTGGTTAGGCAATACTGTGAGCCATAAGTGACAGCAGTTATTGCCTCTAAGTCAGAAAATCAGTTGCCGGCCGGTGTGGCCGAGCGGTTCTAGGCGCTACAGTCTGGAACCGCGCTACCGCTACGGTCGCAAGTTCGACTCCTGCCTCGGGCATGGATGTGTGTGATGTCCTTAGGTTAGTTAGGTTTAAGTAGTTCTAAGTTCTAGGGGACTGACGACCTCAGAAGTTAAGTCCCATAGTGCTCAGAGCCATTTGAACCAGAAAATCAGTTGGAGTCAGTATTTGAGAAGAAGATAACAAAAGGCTGTAGAATATCCCCCATTTTACTGAATCTGTGCATTGAGGAAGTAACAGAGGATACAAACGATAAATTCTGAGAAGTGTTTGAAGGTCATGGAGAAGAAATAAAAACTTAACTGTTTTCCCACGACTTTGTAGTTTAGTCAGAGACATCAAAGAACTTGGAAGAAAAGTTGAGCGGTATGGATACTCTTGAAAAGAGTTCAGGTGATACACGAATAGGGTGATTCAGCTGCCCCCACCCATGTCGTTTTATGCAACATGCTGTTCTATATTTGGCCTTCGAAAATCAACTATTAGCCATATAGACAAAATCAATAGGATCTTTTTGTACGAAAACTGATGTAGCTAAATTTTGTAGCAGGATACGATTTCGCTGGTGGCAATAGTTTTCGAGTTATTCACGAAAAACTTTTTAAAGTGATCTTCAAACACACCACCATCCCCTCAACAGTCAGTATTTCTTTTATGTTGTTCATATCCCTGTCTCCTATCATTGTGCAAAAATTTCCGAGTACATGAACTATTCGCGATATTCGACCTTTTTGTTCTTTGTTGATTGGGCTATTACGATACCAGCAGAGTCGGCTACTTCAATAACGTTATAAATTTAAACATGCTCGTGATGGCAATGAAATAAAAATGGTTTTTGTAAGCACTACGCTAAAACTAACTACGACGACGATTCGATTCAAACTTAACTCTCACAGGCACAGTAGTTTCATAGTCAGAAGGGCTCTCAAATGCAACGCTGTAATTGCTTATTTTATGCTTTCAAAATTTACAAAACTGTTAGGGAAAATTTAGACAAACGTCAGTTTTACGACCTGTAAGTGATTGACTAAGCCGGTGGAGTAATAAGGCCACTCAATGAAGACAAAAAAAGGCCGAGCGTAGGAAACGATTCATGGAGTCCCGAGTTTTTGTACCGTGGCAAGAGGGAGTCCCATGAACAACAAACTAGAAATCTTGAGCGCTGGGGGCTGAGTGTGGGAGTGGCTGCGTGTTTGAAGGGCACTTTTGTACGTTTTCTCGAATAACACGATATCCGTCACCTCCAGCGAAAACATGTCCCAGTTCTAAATTTAACTGTATTAAAATTTCCTAGAAAAAGGTCCTGTTCATTTTTTCTGGCCTAAAAGTTTTCACGTAGCGATCTAGAGAATACAAAAAACGCGTTCGTAGTTCTGAACGCCAGATATATAAATGCGAGTGGCATAAAGCGACAACGGTAGGCGCGGCTGATCACCATATCCACCAGAAAAGCAAGAGTAAAGGAGTGTATTCGACGTAAGTCAGGTGATGACTGGAAGAGCAGCAGTAGTAATAGATGAGTTGTGCTATTTGAACAGCAAAGCAAACGAGGAAGGCAGAAACAACGTGGGTGTAGAGTGTAGACTAACAATAGCAAGGAAAGCTTTTCCAAGAGAAATATGCTACCATCGAATAGATATTTTGTCAGGAGCATAGTCTTACAGTCCGCCGCTCGTGGTCTCTCGGTGTCCTTCTCGCTTCATCAACATAATTCATCCCCACTACGGTCGGAGGAAGGCAACGGCAAACCACCTCCATTAGGACCGTGCCTAGTACGACGGTGCGGGTCTCCCGCATCATACCCCTACGCTCTGTGAAGAAGCATGGGACTTCACTGCCATATCCTTACAACGAATTGAAACGAATATGATAAACAGCAAAAGAGGAGAATAGAAGCTTTTGAGATATGTTAATGACAAACGGAACAACATAAGCAAAGAAATTTATGAAATTTGATATTGCATAAATGTTCTGAAGACTAGCTGCGTTGATGGGATAATAAATGAAGATATCAAGGAGCGAGTCAAGAAGAAAAGTAATGTATGAAACTGTTTGATAAAATAATAATAGGCTGATAAGGCACATCAGGTTGCAGTGAATATTTAGTTTGGTGTAATGGGATAGATAGATAATTAAAATACAAATACGAGGGCGTGGGGGAAACTAATGCCTCCGACTTTTTCGTTTTTCCGTTTTTTGGGAAAACTCTCAAAGACATTAAAATAAAACAAGGACTTCACTCCGATACTGATGAGACGGTGGAAGCAGAGGTGAGATTGTGGCTCCGTCAACAATGTCAAGTATTCTACAATGACGATATAAACAAATTGGTCTTTATTTGGGAGAAAAGTGTTCGTCGTAAGGGTGACTATGTTGAGAAATAAGTATGTAAGACACGAAGAATAAAGAGGTGGAAAGTTAATGTTTGTATTATTTAAAAACCTTTAAAATTTTTCACATAAAAAAATTCAAGGACATTACTTTCCGGGTACGTCGGCGAACATTTTTCATTCAATAGATCCAATGTGTTCAGAGCCTCAGAGATGCAGAATATGACATGAAAACAAAAATAGCTACATACTACAGGTTTATTCATTAAGTACGTCGATGGTTTCATAATACGGCTACGTGAAAACTAAAATACATAGAGAAAAATTACAAATATCAGTGGACTGAGCACTTGCCAAGCTTCGATACATAGTAGGTGTCGTGGCGTAAAGTAGTACACATATCAGAACATGTAGACAAATTATCCGATCCATATTGCGCATCGAATTAGGTCATGCCTGCAGATAGGCAACCTAATGAACAGACAGGCAAAGTCGGTTGCTTTCGTGCCTTAATGGGCAATTCCTGTGAGCGACGTAAGTGAATTGGACGCACATATTCACGTTTGTTATGTCTCAGATGCTGCCTATATTGAGAGCATTATTTTTAATATTCGTTAAGAATTTGCAGAGATCCTGTGTGCGCCGATATGCCATCTAGTTCTCACCCAGTCGTCTTTTGAACCCATGTGGTATTTATGAATAAGCATGTACCCATCTAGAATATAAATGATTTGGTAAAATTATTTCCATAGTTCTTCACTAAAAAGATCCTCAAAGTTATGAAATAAGGATCAGTTAGAAACATACTATCATTTAAGAATGAATACGATGTTTGTCACCAAAACGTAACGGTATATTATACTGAAATGTATAGCTCTCGTAGGTAGCTGCGCATTACCTAACATGAAAAAGATCACAACACTTACCGATAATACTGAAAGAACTTATGGGAATGCAACCAGGCGTATTTCACCTGTCGTCACAGACCTCGCCCTCCCGCAAGGGTTTTTATTTTTTTTATTTTTTCTTGTACTCCAGGAGGGACTCAAGTTTCACACTTACATACGCAGTACACAGATAGTTGCATTTCTTCACAGAAGATATACGTAAGCCACATTTTACGTAACGCCTACATATTGTTATATTATTAATAATATACCCAACAGTTGGTTCTGCTAAGAAATTCGTCAACGTAGTAGTAGTAGTTGGGCACCAATAAATCATTTAGCCTGCTCTTATATTGTACTTTATTGGTACGAGGCCGCGCTGAAAAGAAATGCCTCCGAATCTTTTACATGAAACTTTTTCTAAGGCACTGTAAATGAAACGAAAGTTATTAATATTCTCTTAAAGTAGTAAAGGAGTTTTGCTATTTGGGGAGCAAAATAACTGATGATGGTCGAAGTAGAGAGGATATAAAATGTAGACTGGCAATGGCAAGGAAAGCGTTTCTGAAGAAAAGAAGTTTGTTAACATCAAGTATTGATTTAAATGCCAGGAAGTCGTTTCTGAAAGTATTTGTATGGAGTGTAGCCATGTATGGAAGTGAAACATGGACGATAAATAGTTTGGACAAGAAGAGATTAGAATCTTTCGAAATGTGGTGCTACAGAAGAATGCTGAAGATTAGATGGGTGGATCACATAACCAATGAGGAGGTATTGAATAGGATTGGGGAGTAGAGGAGTTTGTGGCACAACTTGACTAGAAGAAGGGATCGGTTGGTAGGACATGTTCTGAGGCATCAAGGCATCACCAATTTAGTAGTGGAGGGCAGCATGGAGGCTAAAGATCGTAGAGGGAGACCAAGAGATGAATACACTAAGCAGATTCAGAAGGATGTAGGTCGCAGTAGGTACTTGGAGATGAAGAAGCTGGCACAGAATAGAGTAGCATGGAGCGCTGCATCAAACCAGTCTCAGGACTGAAGACCACCAAAACATTAGTATTCTACATCTTTATTCTTCAGGTCTTCACATTTATTTCTCAGTGTAGTCACCCTGTCGACGAACACATTCGTCCAAACGAGAGACTAATTTCCTCATAACATCACTGTAAAATGTCTGACTTTGTTGACGGAGCCACAACTTCGCCTCTGCTTGCACTGCTTTCTCACTACCCAAGTGAAGTCTTCTAAGATGTTCTTTAAGTTCTGGAAACAGCTGGTGCCAAGACGATACTGTGTGGAGAACGACCGATAACAGTGGACCCAAGGAGTCGGATAGTTGCAAACGTCACGGCTCTCCTGTTTCATCTCGCATTCTCATTTTGAAGGAGAGGCTGCTCCGTGTGTGGATAAACTTTTCGAATTCTTAATTCGATTACTACACGCTGTTTCAAACGCACCATCATAGTTACATGTAACACCGCCACGTCACACGCTACAATACTGAGTCCTTTAACGGCAGAGGGCTGCAAAGATGTAGACATGAAGAATGAAGATCTAGAATGTTAATGAAGTTTGTTTTCTGTAAAAAAGCTTTAAGCTTTAAGCTTTTTTACGTAAAAAGTTCGGAGGCATTAATTTTCAGCACACTCTCTTAGGTGTACTTTTATAGTTGCCAGCAGTTTGTTGAGTACAAGTGTTGCTGAAAAATTAATACTTTTCTTGTTTAAATTAACCTTAAACTGTTACATAAATTATTCTGAACTATAGTTGTTTCCATGAATTAAGCTGATAACATGATTAAACATATTATTTAAGACAAATTTCCTGGAAGAGTAATGCACTGGTGTCCAAAATTTAAAAAAAAATTGTTCAAATGGCTCTGAGCACTATGGGACTTAAATTCTGAGGTCATCAGTCCCCTAGAACTTAGAACTACTTAAACGTAACTAACCTAAGGACATCACACACATCCATGCCCAAGGCAGGATTCGAACCTGCGACTGTAGTGGTCGCGCGGTTGCAGACTGAAGCGCAAAAATTAAAGCAACAACCGGAAATTTTGTAACGTCGCATTTGTTTTGCCAGAAAACGTTATAAACAGGTGTTAGTAAAGTAGAAAAAATTTAAAGAATTAAGAATAAAGAAAGTAAACAGTTGCAACGTGCATAACGGTAGACAAAAATGTTCTTCATTTTTCTCAACTTATCGGATTTGCACACGCATTCCGACAACTGGTTAATGTATTTGGTATAGAGCGTGATCATCTCTGGCAGCAACACAGGCTTAACAACGACGGGGCATGCTGTTGATGATGTCATCAATCTTACGTCGAGGCAATAACTCCCATTCTTCCTGCAGAGCTACTCGCAAGTTTTGAAGAGTGTTTGATGGATACTGACTCGGTGCAGCCCGTCTTCCTAGCGCACCCCAGATGTGGTCTATGGGATTAAAATCGGAAGAGCGAGCAAGCCACGTCATGCGTGCGATAACTTCCACTTCCAAGAAAACATCAGCCACCTGTTCCCTATGAGATCGAGCATTATCTTGCATCAAAACGAAGCCTGGGCCCACAGCACTTCAAAAAAACAGCCACATCTGAGTTCCCAAGATCTCGTCACGATACCTGACAGCATTTGAACCTGTGTAAGTTCACGAAAAGGTGTTCGAGAAGTAAAAAAAAAAAAAAAAAAAAAAAAAAATCGTGAGAGATCCTCTTCGATATTTGTCACTTTCCCACAATGTTTCTGTCCCGAAATCGTGTTCCATGTACCCTCCAGATGCGAATCTGCCGTGGATCACTCTCCAGACCAAATTGGGACTCATCTTTGGAGAGACCACTGGCCTATTGTTCGACATTCCAGATGGCACGTTGAAGACCCCACCTTCTGTGAAGATGTGTCAGAGGTACACATACAGCAGATCTCTGACAATAAAGGCTACTCTGCCGAAGTTGCCGTGCAGTACTAATTCGACACCAGCATCCCCTTACAGCCAAAATCCGGTCCTCTGTTTCTGATGCAACGCATGGTCGGCCTTGCCCTGGTCATCGGGATACAGTTTCGGTCTCTATAATCCGTCGCCACAACAGAGAAGCAACAGAACGATTCACATTATGCCATCGGGCCACTTCTACATCTACATCTACATTTATACTCCGCAAGCCACCCAACGGTGTGCGGCGGAGGGCACTTTACGTGCCACTGTCATTACCTCCCTTTCCTGTTCCAGTCGCGTATGGTTCGGGGGAAGAACGACTGTCTGAAAGCCTCCGTGCGCGCTCTAATCTCTCTAATTTTACATTCGTGATCTCCTCGGGAGGTATAAGTAGGGGGAAGCAATATATTCGATACCTCATCCAGAAACGCACCCTCTCGAAACCTGGACAGCAAGCTACACCGCGATGCAGAGCGCCTCTCTTGCAGAGTCTGCCACTTGAGTTTATTAAACATCTCCGTAACGCTATCACGGTTACCAAATAACCCTGTGACGAAACGCGCCGCTCTTCTTTGGATCTTCTCTATCTCCTCCGTCAGACCGATCTGGTACGGATCCCACACTGATGAGCAATACTCAAGTGTAGGTCGAACGAGTGTTTTGTAAGCCACCTCCTTTGTTGATGGACTACATTTTCTAAGCACTCTCCCAATGAATCTCAACCTGGTACCCACCTTACCAACAATTAATTTTATATGATCATTCCACTTCAAATCGTTCCGCACGCATACTCCCAGATATTTTACAGAAGTAACAGCTACCAGTGTTTGTTCCGCTATCATATAATCATACAATAAAGGATCCTTCTTTCTATGTATTCGCAATACATTACATTTGTCTATGTTAAGGGTCAGTTGCCACTCCCTGCACCAAGTGCCTATCCGCTGCAGATCTTCCTGCATTTCGCTACAATTTTCTAATGCTGCAACTTCTCTGTATACTACAGCATCATCCGCGAAAAGCCGCATGGAACTTCCGACACTATCTACTAGGTCATTAATATATATTGTGAAAAGCAATGGTCCCATAACACTCCCCTGTGGCACGCCAGAGGTTACTTTAACGTCTGTAGACGTCTCTCCATTGATAACAACATGCTGTGTTCTGTTTGCTAAAAACTCTTCAATCCAGCCACACAGCTGGTCTGATATTCCGTAGGCTCTTACTTTGTTTATCAGGCGACAGTGCGGACCTGTATCGAACGCCTTCCGGAAGTCAAGAAAAATAGCATCTACCTGGGAGCCTGTATCTAATATTTTCTGGGTCTCATGAACAAATAAAGCGAGTTGGGTCTCACACGATCGCTGTTTCCGGAATCCATGTTGATTCCTACATAGTAGATTCTGGGTTTCCAAAAACGACATGATACTCGAGGAAAAAACATGTTCTAAAATTCTACAACAGATCGACGTCAGAGATATAGGTCCATAGTTTTGCGCATCTGCTCGACGACCCTTCTTGAAGACTGGGACTATCTGTGCTCTTTTCCAATCATTTGGAACCCTCCGTTCCTCTAGAGACTTGCGGTACACTTCAGTTTGCGACTCGCTGCTTCCATTCTTCCTAATGCCCTTCACCATAGGCAGTCCGCTAGGCGCCTTCTCTGTGCCATACTGCGCTGTCTGTGACTGTGTAAACAACGATTGTGGATGTGGGACTACCCGGCAAATATTAACCCATTTGATAGGTGTCCTGACGTCATCGTTGTCCTCGTTGTCCGTTGACCGAAATGCCATCTTGCGTGCAGAACACGATCGTACGGACATTTGTTAACAGTTTGTATGACTATATGGAGAATTAGACATAGGATGGGGAAGTAGCGGATTGGACACCTGTGTATGCTGGGAACCTATCGTTAGTAGTCACATATCCGTGGAGAGGCCTCAGCAGGACGTTGAATTCACACCACAAATAATTCGTATTATATGCTTTTGTACTCGGAAATATTAGTTTGGCTTAATGTGTAACCCGAAAGTGTGATGCTATTACGACATTATTGAATGAAACCAAGTATGCCGCCTTTCTTTAAATTTCAAAATACCCGCGCCTGATAAAACTAATATTGCAAATAAATGGTGTTTAGGTGTTTCTGCGTTACTGTAGTGTGTTCGTCTCATTTGAATCTTTTATCAGGTTCTAGTCTCTATTACCAAGTTGTAATCCCAAAATTTTAATAATAAATAATGTAATAATAAGATTATTAAAATTTTGGGATTACAACTTGGTAATAGAGACTAGAACCTGATAATAGATTCAGTAAATAATGTAATAATAAGATACATAACTAATGAGGAGGTATTGAATAGAATTGGGGAGAAGAGAAATTTGTGGCACAACTTGACAAGAAGAAGGGACCGGTTGGTAGAACATGTTCTGAGGCATCAAGGGATCACAAATTTAGCGTTGGAGGGCAGCTTGGAGGGTAAAAATCGTAGAGGGAGACCAAGAGATGAATAAACTAAGCAGATTCAGAAGGATGTAGGTTGCAGTAAGTACTGGGAGATGAAGAAGCTTGCACAGGATAGAGTAGCATGGAGAGCTGCATCAAACCAGTCTCAGGACAGACAACTACAACAACAATAATAAGATTTTAATAATATCAACCTATCTGGTTATGTCATGTTTTAGACTTCTGCTGGGCTAGATGGCAATACAGAGTGTCTAATCGTCCTTTGGCGACCTGTACTGAGCTAGAAACTATTTAATCGCTTCAAACAAAAATTTCATGAATCGCTCATTCTAAAATTATACTTGGTCTGCTATTTATTGGAATATTTGTATCATCCGAAAATAAAGCAAACAAAGTAGTCGGAAATGTTAGTGACGAAAGGTCATTAACATACATCAGAAAATATATGGACCCCAAGAAGGAAAATTGTGGGACCCGCCAGGTTAGCTGAGGCCGCTAATGCGCTGCTTCCTGGACTCGGGTAGGCGCGCCAGCCCCAGATCGAATCAGCCTGGCGGATTAACGACGAAGGCCGGTGTGCCGGCCAGCCTCGATGTGGTTTTTAGGTGGTTTTCCACATCCTGCTAGATGGACACCGGTTGATCCCCACGTCCTGCCTAAGTTACACGACTCGCAGACATCTGAAAAATTTCACAGTATTTCAAGGCTTACACTAGATGCAGACAGCTGGGGTACACTAATTCCGTCCTGGGGGGGGGGGGGGGGGGGGGGGGGGGGGGGGGTACGGGGTGGCGAAAGGAAGGCCATCCGGCCACCCTCTGACACTGACATTGTCAAATCGATGGTAACAAGACCGACCCTGCGCTGAAGTGGAAAAATGTCTGTTGATGACTGATAACTTAATATAGCTCTCCTGCCTATTGACACTCTTTGTTTCCTATTAATCATATATGATTTCAACACTTTTGGTCTATTTCTGTGACTCTACAATACTTTAATTTATTCTAAAGTATTTTGCTATTTGGGCAATGAAATATCTTTGACAAATCAGAGGCATCATGCAATTTATTGTCTGATGATACATATGTTCTCACCATAACGGAACTCCTCAGATATCCAAACTGTGACTCTGAGAATATATTGTTTGGAATTAGATCGTTAAGGCTCAAGTACCATATTACATTTTCCAAAATCTTCGAGAATGCTGGTAAAAGTGAAAATGGAGGGAAATTTGACTTTAATTCTTTGTGTCATTTCTTACAGGATGGCTTAACTTCAGCATATTTCGACCAGTCGGGAAATGTTCAAGTGATATACGGTGAATTCAATTAATCACTTAATATGATTTCAAATTCAGAAGAACACTGCTTAATTCTGTTGATATCATATCATAGTCACTATAAATATTTGATTCGAGATATTTTATAGTGGAGATTACTTGTTTAGGTTTATTGAAGTTTATGTTCATGTTACTGATATTATTTGTAATGACTCGTCTCTGATATTCCATTGAAGCTATTACTGACCTTAACAAACACCATTTTCCAGTAACAAATACGAAATGATTATTAAGCAGTTTCGTATGTTTAGTATGTACGAGGGTTATTCGGAAAGTAAGGTCCAATCGGGTGCGAAATAGGAACCACAATGATAATAATCTGATGAAGCTTTGCACAGATGTACTGTGCAGTATCTATAGTATACCAGCCGATCGCGTCACGTCAGTCTCTTCAGTTATGAGCGCACAGGAAGTACGTAAAGATGCCTAGATAAATAGTGTCTCCCGCCAAGTATGAGGGCCTGGTGAGAAATTTCGCCTGACGTCATGCAGCCCACATAACATAACTGCTGTGTGTTTCCTTCTTCATTACATTTCTTGTCCACACTCTGCAGGGGCAATGAAGATGTTCCTGCAGCGTTTACGATGGGAAGTGTTTGATCACCCACAATACAGCCAGTAATTGTCTCCCTCTGAGTTTCATCTCTGCTCACGTGAACCGCTGGCTGTGAAGACAGCATTCTGGCACAGACAACGAGCTATAGACAAGCGTAGAGTATGGCGGAAGCGTGGGCGGCTGCCTTCTATGTATTCTATGGGGTATTATAAAGATGGTACAATGCTACGATGAATTTGCAAGTCGGAGCGGCAGTTATGTAGAGAAGGAGCGAGAAGGTGTAGGTAACAGATGAAAATAAAACTTTCTGGTTTTAGACAGTGGTTTCCATCTCGCGACCGGTCGGGCCTTACTTTCCGAATAGCCATCCTATTACATACTCTTAAAGCTATTTCCTCCTCCTCATTGTCTTTACTTTGCTACCTGACGTGGCAGTCACGTTTCTCGTAATGCATTGCTTCTATGTCTGGATTTTTCTTTTTTCAAAATTCTACATGCGTCCCATTATGAGCTCTAGGTTCAACGCCAGTGCTGTTTCTAACCATCTGATACACGTAAATTCCCTTTTGTCCTACAAAACCCCTTAATTCCTTATTCTGTATAATCTGAGTTATTTTAGAGTTTTATAACATAATATTTAATATTAATAAAAGTAGAGGTGGGGGTTAAAATTTTTGAGTGACCAATACTCGTATACAGTAAATGAGCTCAAATTAAAACAGGTTGCTGTAGTTATGCATAGATGTAAGTACTTGCACAGGATAGACTTGCGTGGAGACCTGTGTGAAGTCAATCTTCGGATTTATACTGAAATTAGACTTTCTCTTTGGATCCTGCTGTGTAGTCTTAGATTTTGTTCTACACAATTCACTTGCATTTCACTCTTAGATACTAGAATATGATATTCGATAAATCGGTTGTATTGTTGGTAAGAATATAGTTTAGGTCCCGGCAACGAGGAGGTTGTCGTAAAGGTGGGTTGTGGGGGGAGGGGTGGGGGGGAGTCGCTGCGTATATCAGGATGATCTGACGGGAAATCGAACTCAGTTCCTCCAGAATACGACACTATCGTCTTAATCTAGGCACGACCGTGCGCTACCTTGTTCAGCGGCTACGTTCCATAGCGTGTGTGTAATGCCTCGGTATGTGTCTCGTTAACACTCATACACAAAGACGTTCGGATTCTCTCTGGACACAGCTGGGCGCCAGTGGTACGTCTAAAGTGAACAGAATTCCTTTCTCAAGTAAAGAACGTGATACTGTGATATAAAATGTAGAAAAGCAAATTACGAGAGATATGTGATTGCTGGCTTTCTCGACGTATTCCAGTGATGAACTCTTCTCGGACGATCAGCCGAGTGATGGCGACGTCTTGTCGCAACGTTTCGATGAGTTTCGTACTGATCATCTTCAGGCGAAAGTGATGAATTTCGTACCCATCACTTTCGCTTGTCGATGATGAGTACAAAACTAATCGAAACGTTGGACAGGCCAAGCCACCACACGGTTGATCACCAGATAAGATTTCATCAGATTACCAGAGAGATACGGAGTCCCGATTTCGAGCACTTGATTGCTTGCGGCAGTTTGCCGTCGGCAGTGTGTGTGTGTGTGTGTGTGTGTGTGTGTGTGTGTGTGTGTGTTTGTGTGTGTGTGTGTGTGTGTGTGTGTGTGTGTGTGTGTGTGTGTGTGTGTTTGTGTGTGTGTGTGTGTGTGTGTGTGTGTGTGTGTGCGTGTGTGCAGTGGCCGAGTTATTAGAGTCGCTGACGGTCGACTGCAACTGAATATTCATTGGCGGTAAATCTGCCAACGGCGGCTATGACTCTGCTAACTGCCGTTCGTGTGGCCTATCCACCCAGCAGAAACGTCGCCACAACATCGGAGCTGGCCACTCCGAGTGTCGGGAGACCTCTGCAAGGAGAGCATACCTAAACTTAACACAAGACACCCGTTCGAATGAAGTGGTGCAATGATTAAAGACAATCGATTCATATTCTCAAATAGAACCATAACAGTCTTTGCTAAATGCCTGAAACGGTTAATAAACCCCCAACTAGTGCGCAGAATGCCTTCTCAACAAGTCACGGCTCAAAATTAATGAGAATATCGTTTCGTGCCATCTGTCTAACAACGTCATTGAGTGTTCAATAAGTGTCCGATTCAGTTAGCTTATATAATGCTCGAATACAGAACTACGTGGGGTTGGATAGTAGGATTATGTTCGTGGCACTATATAGATAACTGTAAGAAGCCATAGGAGGAACTTCAACATTATGGGAGGGTATGAACGGTCATTTGAGGTACATGTGCTGATGCCTTATGTTTTCGAGTTAGATATGAACCGTGGACCTTGCTGTTGGTGGGGAGGCTTACGTGCGTCAGCGATACAGATAGCTGTACCGTAAGTGCAACCACAATGGAGGGGTATCTGTTGAGAGGCCAGACAAACGTGTGGGTCCTGAAGAGGGGCAGAAATCTCTTCAGTAGTTGCAGGAGCAACAGTCTGGATGCTTGACTGATCTGGCCTTGTAACATCAACCAAAACGGCCTTGTTGTGCTGATACTCCGAAAGGTTGAAAGCAAGAGGAAACTACAGACGCAATTTTTCCCGAGGGCATGCAGCTTTAATGTATGGTTAAATCTGATAGCGTCCTCTTGGGTAAAATATTTCGGAGGTAAAATAGTCCCTCATCCGGATCTCCGGGTGGGGACTACTCAGGGGAATGTCTTTATCAGGAGAAACTAAACTGGCGTTCTACGGATCGGAGCGTGGAATGTCAGATCACTTAATGGGGCAGCTAGGTTAGAAAATTTTAAAATAGAAATGGATAGGTTAAAGTTAGATGTAGTGGCATTTAATGAAGTTCGGTGGCAGGAGGAACAAGACTTTTGGTCAGGTGAATACAGGGTTGTAAATACAAAATCAAATAAGGGTAATGCTGGAGTAGGCTTAATAATGAATAAAAAATAGGAACGCGAATAAGCTACACCGAACAGCATAGTGAACGCACTATTGTAGCCGAGATACCCATGAAGCCAATACCTACCACAGTATATGCCAACTAGCTCCGAAGATGAAGAAGAAATGTACGATTATACAAAAGAAATATTCAGAAAGCTGAGCGAGGCTAAAATTTAATAGTTACGGGGGACTGGAAATCGGTAGCAGAAAATGGAAGAGAAGGAGAATAAGTACGTGAATACGGAATGGGGGTAAGGAACGAAAGAGGAAGCCGTGCGGTAGAATTTTGCACAGAGAATAACTTAATCATAGCTAACAGTTAGTTTAAGAATCATGAAAGAAGACTGTATACGTGGAAGAGGCCTCGAGACACTAGAAGGTTTCAGATGGATTATATAATCGTCAGATAGAGATTTACGAACCAGCTTTTAAATAGTAAGACATTTCCAGGGGCAGATGTGGACTCTGACCACAATTTATTGATTACGTTTTAGAGATTAAAACTGAAGAAACTGCAAAAAGGGGCGAATTTAAGGAGATGGGACCTGGATAAACCGAAAGAATCAGATATTGCAGAGAGTTTCAGAGGGAGCATTAGGAAACGATTGACAAGAACAGGGTAAATAAATACAGTAGCAGAAGAACTGGTAGCTTTGCGAGACGAAATAGTGAAGGTAGCAGAGGATCAAATAGGTAAAACGAAGAGGGCTTGGTGAAACCCTTGGGCAACAGAAGAGGTGTTGAATTTAACTGATGAAAGAATAAAAAACAAAAATGTAGTAAATGGAGCAGACGAAAAGGTATATAAACGTCTGAAGAATGAGATCGACAGGAACTGCAAAATGGCTAAGCAGGGATGATTAGAGAACAAATATAAGGATATAGAAGCATATATCACTAGTGTTAAGACAGATACTGCCTACAGGATGCGAGGTACCGGGGCTAGCATTGTATTTAACACTAAATTCTTCTAGAATCTTCATATGTAATGATGATCTAAGCCTCCCTCCCCCCCCCCCCCCCCATTCCAACTCCAACTATTGCTGTTGCACATGGATTAAGAAGAAATACGAACTGACTGTAATCGACCCTGCAAGTGGAGTAGAAAAGAGTTCGACACCTGCAATAATTTAATTTGATTGAAATTAATTAAGTTTCATTAACACAGTGAGAAATGAAAAGGTTGCTCAACCGATTAACAGAATGAAAGTTCTGTCCAAAAAACAATTTGATTTATTATGACTAAACTCAAAATCATAGACAAAACTCATGAAACATTTACAGTACATCAAACTGGAACAAATTGGATACTCAAATAAATGCTGTGAAGGTGAAGTTGTCCATAAACTAGATTGTGACATTTATGACGAAGTGGTATGTGGAGCCAATTCGTTGCAACTCAAATCTTAAGAGAAACACTGAGCCAACCCAACATTAATTGCTGCTACAGTAGTGACAACTCAGGCAATGAACATCCAAAACAGGGACAAGCAAGAAAAGATGGGAACAGGCGCGCTCTGCTGAGCTCTGATTATCATAGAGCAAATTCCCTCATCTCCCGATGCTGCGGACATACATTACCAAGCTGTCTTCTTAACTGCAAAGACACGATCTGGCGTGCCAGAAGCGATGGCTGGTTGCTTCGACGTCCCATCGTGGTGATGATAATGTCGTGAGTATAGCCCGAAACAAATTATCCTGGTCTGGTTGTTCCAAACTAAAGACTTCCTATCAATACAAATGCGCCTCTGAGGGAGACGAAGAAAGCCAGCCACACAATCACTGATGGTACAGTGATTGATTTTAAGAAGCGAAGTCACACAGTAACTCCGAGACAGTCAACTTTAGCCAAAACTGCTCAAGACAGACAACATAGGCCGCTTGTACGCAAAACGCTCAATTGTCAACTGTACTCGGAAAGTTACGTTGAAGTCGAAACTTCAGCAACTTCGTCAAACAGTTACAATTAAATAAAAGTATATTAGACAGTCAACGGAAGGCAGGCTGTCCACAGCAGCGAGAGCTCAGTCTTGTAACCTACTCCGACCGAAAGGCGAGAGCCGACCCTCTCAAGAGCAACCGTACAAATCGAATACCGAACATTCCCGCCCCCACGACAGTGGCTGTGGTTATACGTTCCAATCAGCAACTCGAAAACCGTCGGAAAATTCCACTCTATTGCCGAAGCACTACCATTCCACCAATGGAGACTCTTGGCGCCAATTTCTGCGCTGATTTTGCTACATCACGGAGCTATGCCCTGAGCAAGCTAATCACAGTTACGATTTTGCGGAAAACGCGGGAATTTGCCCGCGAATACTGCCTGGGAACACAAGTCATTCCCACGACTCGCTGGTAGCCCGCCAGAAACGGTTTTCACTAAGTTTCTGCGAAGTAAATCTCTAGCCCAGCCGCCCCTTCAGGCCCATCTGGGCGTGTCGCTCCCGCTCTTATGAAAATGTCGGCGTCTGGAAAGCATCCACTCGACTCCCTCACACCCGTCAGCTTAACCCCTTCAAGCTCAGCAGAGCTCGCCTCTCACCGGACCACCCGGGTGACGAGAGACGCTGCGTGTGAAGTCCGCGTGTGAAGGAATAGCAACTTTTCACCACATGCAATTAGAGAGGAAAATCGAATTACTCAGAGTAAGATAGAAATATGAGAGGGGGCTCTTGCCTCCTCTCAAGGAAAACTAAAGAGACTTTGGAGAAAAGGGAACCATTTGTATGGATATCACGAGCTCAGATACAAAACCAGTCCTAAGCAAAGAAGGGAAAGCAGAAAGTTGGAAGGAGTATACAATCTATACAAGGCTAATATACTTGAGGGCAAAATTATGCAAATGAAAGAGGATGTAAATGAAGATGAAATAAGAGATACGTTACTGCATGAAGAATATGATTGAGCACTGGAAGACCTAAGTCGAAACAAGGCCCCGGGAGTACACAACACTCCATTAGAACTACTGATAGCCTTGGGAGTCACATCAAAACTCTTCCATCTGGTGAGAAAGACGTGTAAGACAGGCAAAGTACCCTCAGACTTCAAGAAGAATATGATTATATAATTATTCCAATTCCAAAGAAATCAGATGTTGACAGACGTAAAAATTACCGAACTATCAGTTTAATAAATCACGGCTGCAAAATACTAATGCGAATTCTTTACAGACGAATGGAAGAACTGGTGGAAACCGACTTTGGGGAAAATTAGTTAGGATTCTTTAGAAATGTTGGAACACGTGAGGCAATACTGTCTCTACAATTTATCTTACAAGGGAATCTCCCCATAGCACCCCCCTCAGATTTAGTTATAAGTCGGCACAGTGGATAGGCCTTGAAAAAGAACACAGATCAATCGAGAAAACAGGAAGAAGTTGTGTGGAGCTATGAAAAAAATAAGCAAAATATACAAACTGAGTAGTCCATTTGCAAGATAGGTAACATCAAGGAGAGTGTGAGCTCAGGAGCACCGTGGTCCCGTGGTTATCGTGAGCAGCTGTGGAACGAGCGATGCTTGGTTTAAGTATTCCCTCGAGTGAGAAGTTAAATTTTTTATTTTCAGACAATTATCAAAGTTCAGGCACTCACACATAATCAACTTCGATCTCCAAAATTCCAGGAGATGTTTAGATTTGCTTGGACATATGCAGGATTTGACGGTCTACACACGGAAAAATTGAAAACGGTAAAACATTTGTTTTGACAGAGCACAGGGAAAACTGTACGACTATGAAACTGTTGCATTCATCACTTTTTTGGGAGTGATTATCACATCCACAAGAAAACCCAAATCGGGCAAGGTAGTAGAATCTTTTTACCCATTCATCAAGTGTACAAGTTAGGTGGGTCGACAACATATTCCTGTCATGTGACGCATATGCCGTCAACAGTGTCGTGTAGAATATATCAGACATGTTTTCCTGTGGAGGAATCGGTTGACCTATGACCTTCCGATCAAATGTTTTCGGTTCCCATTGGAGAGGCACGTCCTTTCGTCTACTAATCGCATGGTTTTGCGGTGCGGTCGCAAAACTAAAATTATTATAGTGAGGTCCCAAAACACCGACACTAAACTTATTACGCTGAACAGAGACGTCAATGAACGAACGGACAGATGATAACCTTGCGAAAATAAAGAAAATAAACTTTTCAGCGAGGGAAGACTTGAAGCCAGGACCTCTCGTTCCGCAGCTGCTCACGCTAACCACGGGAGCACGGCGCTCCTGAGCTCACACTATCCGTGATATTGCCTATGTTGCACATGGACTACTCATTTTGTATATTTTGCTTCTTTTTTCCATAGTTCCACACAACTTCTTCCTGTTTTCTCGATTGATCTGTGTTCAGTTTATCAAGGCCTATCCACTGTGCCAACTTATAACTAAATCTGAGGGGGGTGCGATGGGAGGTTCCCTTGTTAGAAGATGGGTTAAAGAAAGGCAAACCTTGGTTTCTAGCATTTGTAGACTTAGAGAAAGCTTTTGGAAATGTTGACTAGAACACTCTCTTTCTAATTATGAAGGTGGGAAGGATAAAATACAGGGAGTGAAAGCCTATTTACAATTTGTACAGAAACCAGATGGCAGTTATTAGAACTAAGGGGCACGAAAGGGTAGCAGTTAGTGAAACAGGGTTGTAACCTGTCCTCGATGTCATTCAATCTGTATATCGAGCAAGCAGTGAAGGAAACAAAAAATATATCTGGAATAGGAATTAAAATGTATAGGAAACTAAAACTTTGAGGTTTGCCGACAACACTATAGTTCTGTCAGAGACAACAAAGGACCTGGAAGAACAGCTGAACGACATGGACAGAGTCTTGAGAGGAGGATGTAAGATGAACATAAACAAAGAAAAACGAGTATAATGGAATGAAGCCGAATCAAATTAGGTGATGATGAGGGAATTAGAGAAGGAAGAGAGACACTTAAAGTAGTAGATGGGTTTTGCTATTTGAGGAGCAAAATAACTGATGATGGTCGAAGTAGAGAGGATATAAAATGTAGACTGTGAATAGCAAGAAAAGCGTTTCTGAAGAAGAGAAATTTGTTAACATTGAGTACAGATTTAAGTGTCAGGAAGTCTTTTCTGAAGGTATTTGTATGGAGTGTAGCCATGTATGGAAGTGAAAGATGGACGATAAATAGTTTTGACAAGAAGAGAATAGAAGCTTTTGAAATGTGTTGCTACAGAAGAATACTGAAGATTAGATGGGTAGATCACGTAACTAATGACGAGGTACTGAACAGAATTGGGGAGCAGAAGACTTTGTGGCACAAGTCGACTTGAAGAAGGGATTGTTTGGTGGGAGATGTTCTGAGGAATCAAGGGATCACCAACTTGATGCTGGAAGGGAAAGTGGACGGTAAAAATCGTAGAGAGACACCAAGACTTGAATACTGTAAGCAGATCAGAAGGATGTAGGTTGCAGTAGTTGTTCGTAGATGAAGAGACTTGCATAGGAGAGAGTAGCATGGAGAGCATGGAGACCACAACAACAATCATTTGAGTTTTTTTCCGCTATGACAGTTTTTTGTTCGCTCATCTAACGTCTTTGCTCTCAAATCTGATGCCCTTAACGCCTTAGCTCGTATAAAAAAATGTAGTGGTCTGGTGCATGCCCCTCGATTTGACGCCACTTCGATATTTTAGGGGAAGTTCCAACTGTAACTGACAGAACGTAAATTTAAACACACATATAACTGTCACCAATCACTGTTCTTTAGCTTTTCTCTACGTTTATTGATTTATTTAAAATTAATAAAAAGCAGATAATTTGTCTGCGTGGCCTTCTGAGAGGCTTTTGGCACAGTCTTTGAGTTGTAGTGGACAACCTTTTGGATTCTTATTAACATTAGATCATGCACGTTTCATAAAACGACGTGAGCAGAGATTGTGTGCTAATGTGAAAAGTGAAGTGAGTAGCTTAATCACGATCAAGCTGATATCAGTCAGCTTAAAACTTGGAAACTAAGATTTTTGTAGTTCAAGACTCTGTGACTTTTGAATTTCGATTACTTGTTGCTATGTACTGTGATGTAGAATAGTCTTTGCTGCTCTTTTTTTAAATACGAACTACGTAAATTTCTAAGTGTCTGACACTAATTATTCTAAACTGAATGTATCCATAATTTACGAGGGGCGTTCAGAAAGTAAGCTCCGATCGGTCACGAAATGGAAACGACTATGAAAATCCGATAAAGCTTTGCACAGATGTGTTGGGTAGTGTCTCTAGTATAACCCCAGTTAGCATCACGTCGCTCTTCTCATTTCTGAGCTCGCAGTGAGTGCGTAAAGATGTCTAGAAAATAGTGTCTGCCGCCAAGTACGAGGACCTGGTGAGAAATTTCGCCTGAAGCTATGCAGCTAGCATTACATAACTGTCGTGCTGTTTCGTCTTCACGACAATTCTCAGCCGCATTCTGCAGGGGCAATGAAGACGCTCCTGCATCGTTTTCAAATGGAAATGTTAGATTACCCACAATACAGTCCGCAATTGTCTCCCCCTGAGTTTCATCTCTGGTCACATAAACCGCTGTCTTTGAAGACAACATTTTGACACAGACAACGAGGTGTAGGCCAGCGTGGAGAATTGGCGGAAAGCACTGGCGGCTGCCTTCTATGATGAGGCTATTGAAAAGTTGGTACAACGCTATGACAAAAGTCTAAGTCAGAACGGCGACTACGTAGATAAGTAGCTGAAAGGTGTAGCTAATTGTTACAAGTAAAACATTTCTGATGTTCACTGTGGTTTCAATTTGGCACTCAATCGGAGCTTACTTTCTGAACAGGCCTCGTATATTAAATACAAAAAAATGGCTTACTCATTCAAACAATCACAATACGTTGGCTAATTCTCACTAGTACCCTGTTAGAAAGATGTCGTTTACTGAGTTCTGTTAAAATGTCACAAATGAATACAGTTTCCTAATACCATCTCTCAAAGTTTGCTTAGGCTCTACAACATCGTTTCTTACCTACAACGGATAGCTCAGCTCTGCTCTGTCTCGTTCAGTTGTAAGGATATGAAGTAAACTTCAAGTACCTGGAATGAGTTGCGCGGCTAATTGTCTTACTACTTACTTTTGGCTGCTCTGACAAATGAGAGTTTTGTTATCCTTCCAGAAATGCAGCTAACAGTCCACGCAATAGAGCAAGGCGTAACAGTGCAGTAATGTTATGATTTGCATTCAGGCAGTGAGGATATACTTTAATTACATGTTTACAAACGAATGAAAAATGTTAAAGTGAAATAATATTAACATCCTTTCAATAACTGACAAGCTACTTGCACTAAGATAAAACTATGATATTCCTCGCGTTGTCATACATTATGCATACTTAAGCAGACAAACTGTATTTAAGTATGAAGGCTTTCACGACCGGATGACATATCTTCTGGTAAACCTTCCGAGATGTAAGGTCGTGGTCCATGAAACTCTTCAGCTCCTAACGTTTCGTCCAGAGCTGCGCTGGACATCTTCAGAGGGGTGTTTCTCCTCCGGTGAGTCCCTGAAACTCTTCAGCTCCTAACGAGTCTTGCCAGCGCAGCTCTGGACGAAACGTTAGGAGCTGAAGAGTTTCATGGACCACGACCTTACATCCCGGAAGGTTTACCGGAAGAAACTGTATTTAAGTTACAAAATGTAGTCGTTTCGTTTCTGATAATATGCTTTTAACTGAAAAGGGGGAGGGTGACGAATAGTAATTAGATTCTGAAATCATCATTAACAATTCATTTTGTATACCAAAACGCACCTATTGCAGAACAAACTGTAATCGTTATACTACAATAATTACTGGGCTAGTGCTTGCATCAAATAAGAACTATATTCATGTTACCTTTTTTTAAAAATATGTCTTCTCACTATGAATCATTTCCAAACTCATTGTCTACCGTCATTCAACCCAGGGAGCATCTGAAATACAATTCATTCTGGATTCAGCAAGTCCCCGTTGACTCCCTCTTTGTGTCTGTCTACTACTACAAGTTCTGGTAGCTAAAGAGTAACATATTACTCATATGTTCCGGCATCCAGAGACGCTCACAATGGAAAACACTCGAAGCGATACTGCCACATCTCGTGATATATAAACCTACCATCGTGTAACTGCACTGACGGAGATGGAATTCGTTACACAGTGAAGCACAAGTGCCATGTTCTTCAACTTTGTGATGTTTATCACATACCAGGTATTAAAAGAATACGCTTCCATTCCACTTGGAACTGACGCCCATGAATAAGATAAATATCGGGGCACTAATACTCGTACACTCTTGTATTTGTTGTGACATGGAAGTAAACAGCCCCAGAATGTTAACTTTACGAATTTCTTACCATACCTGAAACGCGTGCTGTGTCACTTCATGAAGATTGCTGGGTGGATGCTGGTATGAGAGTATACATTTTTCCATCGTATCCTAGCCAGTCAAGGGTCCGTACATTCCTTAACGCGTATGTGGTGTGAACCCCGGTGTGTGGACTTACGTTATCTTGCTGGAATATTCAATTCGATACCCTTGTCTTTAAAGATATTGCAACGGCTTTTGTCACTCTACTTACAGGCAAACATTCAGCCAGCTATCAACAATTAACTAATTCATGACTGCAGGAGATGGAGAGGTAGTCGTATCGAGAATTGTTTCGTCCAGTGACCTGTCACAAGGGTGCCTACGAACACGTTGGCGTCGATCTGAACACTACAAACAGAAAGGAGACCCATCGAAGAACACCACAGAACGACTTTCAGGATCTCATTTTATGGATCTACAAGGCACTCTGAATAAAAAAATCTGAATTATTAAAGAAGACTGGAACGGAACACTTATTTTTTTCTCGAAATAGTCGCTATTCCTTTGAAACCCGCTTTCGTTTAGATTCGTAAAAAATGTGCCCAAGTTTCAGCTCCCTATACAGTACGGCGAAGAAATCCCGCCCCTTCAGCCTCGCGCTTTCGCAACAGCTTCCTTCACACATCTATGCACTTTTCTTTCACTTCTGATTTCAAATGTTTTGGAACCCACGTCACGCACACTTTCTTAAACATCGACAGGTTATGAAAAATATTGCAGCTGAACCAACTCAAATGTTCATCGTTGCTGCAATATTACTCCCCGTAGTGCGCCTGTTTTCCCGTATCAGCTCGTCAACTCTCGCAACATTTTTCTTCGTGTTTGCACAGATAGAGCGTGCTGGGCGTGGTAAATCATCAGTACTTGTTACATCCCGTTTGAACTTACCTACCCACTCGTACATTTGTGTTCCGCATTGCTTCCACCATATTACACTGGCGTCAGACGGTGACTTTCAGCTAGATTTAGTCCTTCAACTAACAGATATCTAATGACACAGTTCTGCTCCACGTTGGTGCAAGGCTGCAACGGCTCCGCCATCTTGTTCCACTAATATGCAGCATCCTTTTGACTACACAGGCAATGCCAAGTCCATCTGATAATAGCTCTAGGACACCACCAAAAAATAACAAAGAAGCTCAAACTTGGTCGAAGTTTTGTATTACTTATACGAGTTTTTCGCTTATTTATTCAGTGGACGGTGTGCGTCATGCAAGTTTTTCTTGTTTGTGCCATGGTTCAGTAGTGAACGACGCATGGCAACTCGAAATCTCAGCCCTGCTCTCAGAAATCTGTTTCCAACTGCTCACTCTGGTACTGCCTGTAACCTCTGTCTGAAGCTGTTGTCAACCGTCTGTCAGACTCAGTGGGAAAACCCTACCATCACCTCGTCTGCAGTCCTTCTGAATGAATCCGAGCATACTCCTCTTCACGCACTGTTATCCTGACACCACCACATCAACACTCGTCATGCAGTCATTGCACAAAAGGCTCCCATGCCCCCCACGGCAATAGTCGCACTGTTCGCAGACTACGGAAGATGGCGACAAGCTGGAGTTGGACGTCCTGTAGCGATGCCGTATTTCAGAATATCCCACAGATATGGGATTACTGGGTATCAGTTAGATAGCGCTCGATCAAAGTGCTCAGTGACACTTCAGACGTTAGTAAATTCAGATTACATTCACTAACAACATCGAAAGTGTTTACATTGGAAAACGGAGCACATGTGCTTCAAAAGTTACTAACATCTAAAGTTCCACTGCTTTATCAAAGATGTAATGTGGACCCACCAATAATTAGCACTGTGACTAATATATAATTAACGTATGAAATACGAAATATTTTTGTAAAAAATACGATAAATTTAATGTGAAAATTATATAGAGACACCAGCTACATGTAAGTAACACAAAACATATCACTGCCAAATGATTCATTCGTGTCTACTTTTCATCATCATAGTATTTATTTCGATTTAAACAGTGATCTCCAATGCTAATCACAGGCAATCATCTATTGACGAAGTATTATAGTTAGTAGTAGTAGGGAATGCGTGATATGTTCACATTTGAGCATCAGGTTTATAAAGTATGTGTTTGTGGAAACGAAATGGCAATGTCCACTCGTAAGGAGGGTATGGATTTGACTTGGAGTACTGTGACAGCAAAGGGAAGAGTATGTCCAGTCATACGGAACATACAGATTTTTCTATTTCCAGAGCCACTGTCGACAGCAGGGTGTATTTCCAGTACTTCGCTCATTGTCGAATGACATTCAGTTGAGACCGCAATCGTAACATTTAATTGTAAGTCTACTGATAAAACATATATGTGACTGGTTTTCTGGAATGATTCTGTATATGCATGGGCTGTGGTGGGAATGATTCACATTCCCCATTAACGGCAGCAGCTGCCCAATGGAGAGGCCTGTTGGAGTGTATACGAGTTAACTTTGACGTCTGTAGGCGATCGAATATAGAACTAATACTTAGTATGTGTTGGGCAGCTTTTGTGATCAAGTGTAAATTTGAGAAGATTGTGTATGGAAGTGCGTTTGCGCTGGACTGATATTCCCTCACATGTAAATTGTTCAGTTGACTGCTTGTGCACATTTCAGGCATTTACTTAGTTGAGAGAAGATATATTGTGGTGTGTGCATGTGGTATGTGGAAGACACGTTTGCCTGTTCTCTAGACATGGGAAAGACCTCAGTTGGTTTGTAAGGTACAGGGCTGATTTGGAGTCTGTTACATGAGCGAGATTGGTATTTGCAGGTGGAAATATCAATTTCCATCTGTTTGTTTCTAGTTACTCAGTGGTATAGAGCACGCTCCACCTAGCTAAAGTTTCGGGATTGTAGAGAAATAATTTTCAGTCTCTATCTTCGGAATTATGTAGCGTGAGCGATCGGGTGGCTACTGCTGTGTGCTTGATATAGAGAAGTACGGCGAAAATGATATAATATTAGGGCCGACAATGTGGAAATACTTCTGTTCGTGTAATCCCAGAGTCTAGAGATGGGTGTAGAAACGCCAGCAAGCAGGCAGGTCCGGACCAGATACAGCAGTGCATTTGTAACGAGGGGGAAACGAGCCTGTCCTTGCACATTAATTCTGAGAGTGACTTCGATTCACTGAGGTCTTTCTGATGTAAGTGGGGTGATTTTGTATTGCGTAGGATACGAATTGTATGTTTAGTGCATCGACACAGTATGCGTTGATGTATTGCTGAGTTGGAGATCGTATTCACGCACTAATATTCAAGCTTCTGGTGTGAGTGGGAGCACAGTGTAAATGAGTAGGTGTCTTTACGTATTTGACGATATGTATGGCACTTTGCGAGGTTTAGTTGTCGGTGCAATATGGCAATCAGTGTAAAATACTTTATTGCGGCTGAATGTCACGTCTGTAGATAGAAAGAAAAGGTGGATGGTGCTTTCCTAGGACTGCGGAACACCGTGACATATAGCCTGTGTGAGCGTAAACATACGATAATCTTTTTAGGTGCTGTACAAAGATAACAGCACTGTTTGTATATAATGTATTGTAAAGTTACTGTGGCTTACATTGTGTAAAATGTGTATATACTGCATTGTAAAGTTACTATGTTTTATGTTGTGGCAAGAGTAGAAAGGATGACTGTGTGTCCTAACGTAAGTGTCTTTCCGTATCTGACGATATGTATGGTAGTTTGTATGATTTAATTGTCAGTGCAATATGGCGATCTGTGTAAAATAACCGCTGAAAATCTCGTCTGCGGAAGGAAAAGAGGGGGACAGTGCTTCGATATCGGCGGTATCAGTATTTCAGCGAATAAATTCGATAACAGCCAATCATAATACTCCATTCATTCACATCTTTTGTGCCTGCATATAGGAGCATCTACATAGAGGTGAGAACATTTGCGTATGTTGAGAGCAGGAAGGGTAGCACGTGATTGGCTGGGTACCACGTTAGGTGCGTGACGAAGACTGCATTCGACGTTATTGCGCGTTATTTTCGAAGCGATTCTGTTAGGGCAAGAATTTTGGTGCATACAAGCTGAGACAACATGACAACTCCTACAAAAGCGCAGTTCTGTGGGAACGTGCAATTTACTAGAGTTCGACTTGGCTTTTATTTTAGAGAGCAATGTGGCTTCAGTGTAAGATTGAGAACGTTGCTAGATGCGCTTGCAATGGTAAGTAGCTATGCGCGGCAAAGCGTCAACTACACATCAGGCATGGTTCATTAGAATCGCTAAGGAGAAATCAGGTTGTGTTATTCCGGAATGGATTTCTGCAGTGTCTTCAGCAGGCCGCAGTTAGACCGAGGGTAGCGATGAACCGACGCGCGCGGCCAAGCATGGAGCGTCTGCGGTCTGTAAGTAAGTCTTCGTGCCCGTCCAGACACGTCATCAACGGCGCCAACATGCAACTTTCACCCGCGTTTGTCGGCAGCTCGCGAATGTGACAGCGTGTGCGTCCCAGGTCGGTCGCGCCAGGACCTATGTCTAGGTGAACACGTCTTCGGATAGGAATTTCTCAAAAATCAAGTATGAAAGGAATGTGGCCGCTTCATGCTCGCGGGACCCAAGTGGGGGTCTGTGCGTGGTTTGAGGGCTGATGGCCTCGTCACTTCGCTGACCATTGGACAGGGTGTGGGGGTGGGGGGGGGGCGGTGCTTGCGTCCGTTGATTGCATTACTTTGCGAGTGGACCTGTAGGCTGTACCATACGCTATTTGGACAGTTTACGAGTACTGAGCGTGTCTACACATCACTGTGCTGCATTATTTAGGAATAGTCTGCAAGAGTGTACTGAAATTATTTGTTTAATTTAGGAGTTGTTTGCGTGTCTGGAGAGCATTATTTAGAAGCAATTTGCAGGACTGTGGGCTGCGTGAGATGGCCCCAAGCATGTTAGAGCGTGTGTTTTGTATTAGTGTGATAAATGTACTCCATCCCTAAATAAAATGTTCAAAAATAAATAGAGTGCACTCATTCCCTACTCTCCCCAGCAACCCAGCGCAGCCTGAGTCATTTTCGGGCCATTTTCCCTCCACTGACCACCATCTGGGGTTCTATGACGTAGAATCACGTGACTAATGCAGTAGCCAATAGGTGTGCAGCATATAGGGGTGTGTGTGTGTCATGAATGAACACTGCTCTCCTAGTGGGAAAACGTAAAAATTCTCATTTTATAATTGAATATCCAAGTAGTACATTCATTTATGGAATATGATTAAAATTGAATTGGAATTAAGTACTTAGGTAATTGATACATTAGATGCGCAATGTGGGTGTCACATGTGATCACTTACATTCGCTAGCACACTTCTAGAAGACTATTGGTGGCGCCCGCAGGCTCTACACGCATGGCACACGCTGTTATAGACGCGTGAGAGAGAGATCATTAAAGCATCTCTCTCTCTCTCTCTCTCTCTCTCTCTGTCAGTGCTTGACTCCAGGAGTGACGTGTGTTTGGCGTACTGCGAGCGACGATCCTGTTTTACGTAATGGGATCGTGCAGTGGCTGTGTCCTAGAGCACATGGCGAACAAAGTGTATGCAGCCATCTTGAATAACGGTGCTTGCACCAACAGCTGATGTCATGGTAGCGCCCTCTGGCGGCGACGATGTGTACTATGTCAGTTGTAGTCTCAATCTCGTGGTGAACACACTGGGTGCCGCCATCTTCGATTATGGTACTTGTGTTATCACCTGACGTCATGAGAGTGCCCTATGCTGGTGGCGAAGTATACCAAGTCAGTTGGGCTGTGGACCCAGTGGGGAATACATCTGCATGAAATTGTTTAAATAATAAAGACAAGTCCTTTTTTCCCACAAATCCTTAGGGGGAGGCCGCGTTCGGGCGAGTGAGAATAGTACAAGTGTCCTTTTTTACCTTAGCAGCGAAACCCCAAGTGAGGTTTGTTTCCAACTAAATTCAAACTTGGCGCCAGTTCGTAGGAGGAAGTGGCGTTCGGTTGACTTAGGTTAGTGGAGGTAGGCCAAGTGAGCTATCTTCCACGATTTTCTTTGCTTAGTATAGAAAACAGGGGTGTGACACATTATCCTGTTGAAAATTGAACTTGCCATCATTTTTGTGGGGGAGGTTGGTTAGGTTCGTGGAGGTAGCCAAATTGACCTTCTTCCCACCAAAATTCAAACTTTCCACCAAAGCCGCCATCTTTAATGACGTCATGGCCGCCATCTTTGGTGACATCATGCACTGTTGCCAAGTCTACATGACTCAATCTTGGATGACGTCAGTGCCGCCGTCTTGGATACATCCGGCAACAATGCAGAGTGGCTCCGTATCACTGTTGTCCCAGTACTTTTATCTTTAGCTTTGGCAGGAGATAGAGAAAGTGGGAGGATGGTGGTGACTTATAGTTCGTGACCGCTAGACTACGCAGCAATGCCCTCGATTATATTCCAAATCACTCCACAGTTTATCATTGAATGAGATGCTGCGTCATTGTTGCTACATTCGTTGGACAGCGACGTTAAGCACGGCGGTCTGCTTGGTGCCACCTGGAAGGCGTAAGCCACATATCGGTCCCACTGTCGACTATTTTCCATTATCAACAACATAAGAACGGTTTTACACTTCAAAGGAAGGCCAAATGACATGAACTATAAGGGCTTCCATCGTGCTGTGAGCCGCTATGATAATAATAATAACAATAATAATACAATTTGACTGAGGATTCTGTCATGCAGTAGAACCGAGCGAGGCAGCGCTTGACTCTCAACCGGGAGGACGACGGTTGAAACCCACGTCTGGCCATCCAGATTTAGGTTTTCCGTGACATCCCTAAACCGCTCCAGGCAAACGCCGCAATGGTTCCTTTCATAGGGCACGGCCGATTTCCTTCCCCATCCTTGATTCCCTAAACAGCTCCAAGCAAATGACGGGATGGTTCCTTTCACATGGCACTGACGGTTTTTTCCCTATCCTTGACAAAATTCGAGCTTGTGATCCGCCTCTAATGAACTCGATGTTGACCGGACGACATCCTCCTCCACTCCCCTCCATTACCGAACAACTCGTCAATGGCTCATACAGTGGTATGAATATTACAGCAAGCCTCTTTTACACGTACATTTTTCTGTGTAAAATGTAGTAGCTAGGTTTTAGTGTTCAGAGTCCTATCGATAAACACGGAGCTTGTCAAAACAATAGTCTACGTTTTAAACCGTAAATCATACTATGAAGATAAATGGACTAGTTCATAAAATAAATTTTAAATGCTATTTCCTTGCTCTTATCAGTGGTCTAGCTGAAAAATTAATCCAGGAAGAGCTTATGTGTAAGGCAGGCACCCTAACCATGTTTGAGGTAAGATGACTTGAAAAATGCCAGACCAATGTGTAAGTCTCAAACACCTTCTTCGATTTTAGAAGTTTTATGAATCACTTCTTTTTAAGTGTTGTAGAGCCTTCGAGAGATAGGAGGTGGGAGAAAAGTTTATATGGCTTTCGAATGGTCTGTGAGACTTTTATTTAGCAGTCAAAACTTGGACTGTTTCGGAGACGGAGGTATTAGTGATAAACCTTTGTTTACAGCATCAAAGTAATATAACACGCACAGTTTTATTGAAAAAAAAAATCTGAAGCTGTACCTATGGGGCACAGCAGTGTGCGTACGATTGTAAACTGGATGCAGAGCAGAAGTTAGGTAGTTGAAGTACTGAATGAAGGGGTAGTTGATAAACCATAAGAGAAAAGAAACAAATGTATGGTGAAATATGTAATCCAAGAAGGAGCAGTAGAGCGAAATACAACAATCAAATGACAAATTAAATACCAAATTTTGAAGGTGAGGGATATAGTACATACTCAGATAATGCAACATGTAAGCAAGTAGGAGACGTTGGGAAAATCAAAAACATCACTAAATGACATCAGTTATCAAAGAAAGGAAAAGCAATAACATGAACAAGGAAGACATAAGGACCAGGATGACATACAGGAAGTAGTCTGTTTAATGTAGTTAATGTAACTCAGTAAGAAGTTAGCTCGACACAGAGGTAGATATATTTGAAATGGTGCTTAGGTCACATGACAGTATGGGAATTAAATTGGTATAATTTCTACCGTGGAAGGACTTATAAACGAAGAAACAAGTTTCTAGCAGCCGAACGTGATGGACTGTACGCTCTGTAGGACGGCTTTTAGATAGCGAAGACAGGCGCACACTGGCAACCATTTGCTGAGTATCGTTGTGCAGTGTATTTATTGGCCCTTGTTAGGACAGCTTGATGTACGAAGAGAACCAAGCGCGTCAGACGTCCAGGAACCGGATCGGTTGGCGAAGGACATCAGCTTCAACTTCCAGACATAGCATCTCTGGTCGGTGGGGGACGACATTAGAAATTCAGAAACTCTGTTGTCGCCAGAAAAATCTGGTGACATTTGGACCAGCATTCCTTCTGAATAAGTGGTACATTATTAAAATCAGTTGATGAACCGGTACAGGGAACTTAGTCGAGGAAAGGGGAGGGCGCAGGAGGAGGCGCCAAAGTGTTTCTTGGCTTTGCTTCTATAAGTGACTGCACAGTATTTGGGTAACGAAGTGTAATGCATAGAAATTACACATTCTGTGGGCTGAGTCCGGATATGTCGCAGGAACAAGTGGTAAGTGGAATCCTGGCTATTCATCGGTGGTAATATTTTTATGTTACAAGCTCTTTTAAAATATACTGTAAGTTTTTATTTCGCGTTGTAAAAATCATCCTTGGCGTAAAATTTCTAGACAGAAAGCGTTCAAAGTTTGTTCCTGAATGTCTAAAATCTCTTTGTGGTATTGATGCAATATCTACTTTCATGTGTCAGTCACTCATATGGGAACATTCCGAAGTATCATAAGACGATCTTGACGAAACTTGGAGGGTGTGTAGAGGGAGCAAATTACTAAAATACTTGTGGTTTGTGCCCAATATCACTTTTAGAGGGTAAATCATACTTTGAAAGGTAATTGGTGTATGAGATTTGGAGGTAATATCTTCGAAAGGACGATATATAAAAATGTTTATCGTATAAAAGTTGATCTGTTATTAACATTCATGAAAACTGTGTGACCGAATTTTGTAATAATCTTAAGTTTTGCAAAATACCATTACATTTATTACAACATAAATTGAAGCTTTCAAGCTACACACATGCTTGAGAAATAAAGCTGGTTTCTGAAATATTATTTCTGGGAAATAAAGCCGTACATTGTGTGCTGTCAGTGTTTTCAACATACCTAATTAAAATAGCTAAATATTTGTTGCTATTCAAGTTACTTATTTTACTTAAATTTGTTTTATGTTTTAAATTGCTATTTTACTTTTACATTCATTTTTGTTTTTGTTATGTGTTTTTTTTTAATTTGGTGTTTCACGTTCGTGTATGTTGTTAACTGAAAATAATAGTTAACTCATTATTATGATACAAAATCGTTACAATAATGGTAGCCTGTAAATAAATCCTTAAAACATAGCGTTTCATTACACCAAACGAATGAAGTGAATGAAATATCTTCGCATAATATGCACGACAGAGAACACAGTATCACAGAAAATTCAGCAGGACTTCAAATCCTGATTTGTATCAAGTACAATTCATACGTTTGTAAATCTTGTCGAAGAGGATTGATTAAGTACTGGTGACTGCAGCGTGCTTATATTGTTCCTCAAGTGGAAATTGATATAATAATCATTCAACTGAACTAGATCAGAAAATCTTCTCACAAAGTTCTTCCAACTTCGACCGCCGCAAGCATTGTACGACTGTAACTGTGCCCTGCCGTCGAGCCCATGGGACCATCAGATTAACAAGTTACTTGTCCTCAGGTACGATGCTCTATACGGTTCTTTAATACAGACAGTCCCATGACTCTAACATTAATGCAGATTTTTCACCCTCGCAAGGAAAGAAATCATCTTTCAAATAACTTTTGACCTGTTCAGACATTTATTTAACCAGGTTTTGATGCTGTCATAAGGGCATTTGTGGCTTCAAAACGTGATTCTCGAATTCTAGGCCCAAAGTCATCACTAGTTTTTTTTCAAAATTATGAAAAGGCGGATGGTCAGGGCGAAAAAACCATTTTGACCATCATGCCCAAGTACAAGGAATTTATTCACGTGGTGATTCCAAAGGGCTCGACGGCACAGCTGGAATCGTAAGACGTATATGGCTATCGGTGTTGGAAGATCTTTACGAAAAGATTCTCACATACAGTTCTGTTGAATGATTGTATTGTCAATGTCCACTTGAGAAAAAATATAGTCAAGCTGCACTCTCCAGTACATAATCAGTTCTCTTCGCCAAGGCTTATCAGAGTACCAAAATATGCCTGATACAAATCAAGACATTTGGAAGGTCACCTAGGCATGCTGTGATAAAACGTTAGGTTTTAAGCATTTATTTACAGATTATCATTATTGTGATGACTTTATATCATAATAGTGGGTTACTTATAATTTTTCATTAACAAAATACACTTACGTGAAACAGTAAGCAGATAAAAACAAAAATGAATGTAGAAAGTAAAATAACAATTTACAACATAAAATAAATAGACTAATAATGAACGCTTAAATATTTTAATTAGATATGTTGAAAATACACTACTGGCCATTAAAATTGCTACACCACGAAGATGACGTGCTACAGACGCGTAACTTAACCGACAGGAAGAAGATGCTGTGATATGTAAATGACAAGCTTTTCAGAGCATTCACAAAAGGTTGGCGCCGGTGGCGACACCTACGACGTGCTAACATGAGGAACGTTTCCAACCGATTTCTCATACGCAAACTGCAGTTGAACGGCGTTGCCTGGTGAAACGTTGTTATGATGCCTCGTGTAAGGAGGAGAAATGCGTACCATCACGTTTCCGACTTTGATAAAGGTCGGATTGTAGCCTATCGCGACTGCGGTTTATCGTATCGCGACATTGCTGCTCGCGTTGGCCGAGATCCAATGAGTGTTAGCAGAATATGGAATCGGTGGGTTCAGGAGGGTAATACGGAACGCCGTGCTAGATCCCAACGGCCTCGTATCACTAGCAGTCGAGATGACAGGCATCTTATCCGCTTGGCTGTAATGGATCGTGCAGCCACGTCTCGATCCCTGAGTCAAAAGATGGGGACGTTTGCAAGACAACAACCATCTGCGCGAACAGTCCGACGACGTTGGCAGCAGCATGGACTATCAGCTCGGAGACCATGGCTGCGGTTAACCTTGACGCTGCATCACAGACAGGTGCGCCTGCTATGGTGTACTCAACGACGAACCTGGGTGCACGAATGGCAAAACGTCATTTTTTCGGATGAATCCAGATTCTGTTTACAGCATCATGATGGTCGCATCCGTGTTTGGCGACATCGCGGTGAACGCACAATGGAAGCGTGTACTCCTCATCGCCATGCTGGCGTATCACCCGGCGTGATGGTATGGAGTGCCATTGGTTACACGTCTCGGTCACCTCTTGTTCGCATTGACGGCACTTTGAACAGTGGACATTACATTTCAAATATGTTATGACCCGTGGCTATACCGTTGATTCGATCCCTGCGGAAAGCTACATTTCAGCAGGATAATGCACGACCGCATGTTGCAGGTCCTGTACTGGCCTTTCTGGATACAGAAAATGCTCGACTGCTGCCCTGGCCAGCACATTCTCCAGATTTCTCACCAACTGAAAACATCTGGTCAATGGTGGCCGAGCAACTGGCTCGTCACAATACGCGTCACTACTCTTGATGAACTGTGGTATCGTGTTGAAGCTGCATGGGCAGCTGTACCTGTACACGGCATCCAAACACTGTTTGACTCAATGCCCAGGTGTATCAAGGCCATTTTAACGGCCAGAGGTGGTTGTTCTGGGTAGTGATTTCTGAGGATCTACGCACCCAAACTGTGTGAAAATATAATCACATGTGAGTTCTAGTGTAATATGTTTGTCCAATGAATACCTGTTTGTCATCTGCATTTCTTCTTGCTGTAGCAATTTTAATGGCCTGTAGTGTACTCTGACAACACACTGAGTACAGTTTACTTTCCAAAAACGTTAATTCAGAAACCAGCTTTAGTACATGTGGATGTATGTAACTTCAAAGCCTGTTTCATTTACGTTGTAGCAAAAGTTTTCATTTTTAAAATTAATGTGATGAGGTACTTTGAAAAATTCATATTGTTACAAAATTCGATTGCATCTTATGGAATATAACAAAACAGAGAATATGGCATGCATTTGCAGCTATTGGGATAGCGTTGTGAAGGAAGCAGTTGAAACTATATTAGCAAGTAACCTTGTATATAGAAATGTGAGGTTTGTGATTAAAGTCTGCGTGGAATGCTGCTCTCTCCCTCGTCAAAAAACAGAGGAATAGAGTCAGTGCTACCTCACTCGTTGTTTAGTACTCTTGACCATCGGTAACTTCCAGCGTCGGTCATCTTTGGTTGTGTGGCGTCTCTAATGTTTACAGTGTACGTCTGTGTTATCTTTGCGAAATTGCTCTGTAAACCGAAATAGTAAATTCCTCTGCACGGCCCTCATTTTCTGCAGTTTTGCGTTGAAAATGACAGGGTGGTCACCTGATAAAGCATCGTCGGTTGTCGACTATGTCACTCGTCTGCTTTGACGTAAGCTATTGGAGCATTGTATACGCCGGGGGAAACTCTGGTTGTACTAGCTGGCTGTCCTGCAGGAGATTCAGACCCGCGCCTGTACCAGCATACGGCTACCTCGCCTTGGGACAGGCCGCCCTCTGGTCAGCGCCGGCCCCCGTTTGAGGCGTGTCACTCACCCAGACCTCGTCAGCCTTTGGCAGCACGGCCGGCGCCGCTCGACGTGCCAGGGCAGCGTGCCCGCGGGCGTTCGGCGCCTCGTTGTCAGCCTGGGTCTGGGCCAGCCACACACCGTCTCGCCTCCCACGCACCACACGCAGCGCCTCCTGGCACTACGCTCTCTGCAGCTCTCCAAAAGCTCTGGCGACTGTAGCTTTGTAAGTGTCGGGGGGAGTTGGTGCAGTCACAGCACTTAGTCGGCGGCTTGCTGCGGCCATCAAAACACAGTTTAACTTAAAGAGTAGTACAGCTACCGGGTGATCAAAAAGTCAATATAAATTTGAAAACTTAATAAACCACGAAATAATGTAGATAGAGAGGTAAAAATTGACACAAATGCTTGGAATGACATAGGGTTTTGTTAGAACCAAAAAAAAAATAACAAAGTTCACAAAATGTCCGACAGATGGCGCTGGACAGCAAAATGTCAGTGACTGCGCATGAGAATCGTGTATAAAAGAAGCTGTAATGAGAGAGAGAATCAGTTGCGCCAGCAGTCGCAGCATGTTGACGTTACCTGAAAAGGCGCTTTTAGTGAAGCTGTATTATCAGAACGGGGAATGTGCTAGTTCAGCGTTACGATCCTATCGCCATAGGAAAGGGATTCGAACGGGTAAAGGTCCGTTGACAAGTGCAGCTATGGCGAGAATGATTTCGAAGTTCGAAGCCACGGGTTGTTTAGACGATAGACCCCGTAGTGGTTGACCGAGCACAAGGCGTAATGCTGCTGAAACAGTTCAGGAAGAAATGTAGACTGTAGCGGGTTCGTCTACGCATGGGGAAGTCAGCGCTCGTGCAGTCGCACGTCGCACCGGCATTCCATACATTACTGTTTGGTTGGCACTGAGGTGTACCCTCCGACGCTATCCGTACAAAATCCATCGGCATCATGAACTGTTATCTGGCGATTTAGTGATGTGGAGGGCATCAGCAGTGTGAGCGTATCAAAAGATGGCGGAAGATGACGATTGGTTGAGTAACGTGTTGTGGACCGACGAAGCTCATTTCACGCTCCGAGTGTCTGTCAACGCCCACAACTGCAGAATTTGGGCTACCGAAAATCCTAGAACTGTCGTGGAAACTCCATTGCACGATGAGAAAGTCGCTGTATGGGTTGGATTTATCACATTTGCCGTTATCGGGCCTTTTTTCTTCGAGGAAATGCATAATTCTGGTTTTGTAACTGCTACCGTGACGGGTGAGAGGTACGCCGATATGTTACAGAATCCCATCATTCTCAGCCTGGCTGATAAACACCTGCTACAACGTAAGATGTTTATGCAGAATGGCGCTCCACCCCATATTTGCTAGACTCGTGAATGATCTCTTGCGTGCATCGTTTGGTGATGATCGTGTGCTCAGCCGCCACTTTCGTCATGCTTGCTCTCCCAGGTCCCCAGATCTCAGTCTGTGCGATTATTGGCTTTGGGGTTACCTGAAGTCGCAAGCGTATCGTGATAGACCGACATCTCTAGGGATGCTGAAAGACAACATCCGACGCCAATGCCTCACCATAACTCCGGACATGCTTTACAGTGCTGTTCACAACATTATTCCTCGACTACAGCTATTGTTGAGGAATGATGGTGGACATATTAAGCATTTAATGTAAAGAACATCATCTTTGCTTTGTCTTACTTTAAGTTAATTATTGCTATTCTGATCAGATGAAGCGCCATGTAGCGAACATTTTTTGAAATTTTGTATTTTTTTGGTTCTAATAAAACCCCATATCATTCCAAGTATGTGTGTCAATTTGTACCTCTCTATCTACATTATTCCGTGATTTATTCAGTTTTCAAATTTACACTGACTTTTTGATCACCCGGTATATTGATGCCACGAATAATGGCAGAAGTGTCCGTCGGTGGCACGATAAAATCACTGCGACCCCACCATAATCAGCTGAATTAGAAACTCGTAAGCTCCTCTGACAAAATACTAGTAATACTCTAAAAAGATTGGAGGAGTATAAAGAGAGTAACAAACTTGAGGACAATGTTATAGAAATAGGCGATGATGAGATGGGAGATGGCATACAACGAGGAGAATCTGACAGATGACTGAAAGACGGTAGTGGAAACAAGACCCCTGGGGTAGACGACATTCCTATAGAAGCACAGAGACAGCCTACCACGCCAAAACTTTTCCACCTAGGGTGCAAGATTTGTGGGAAAGAGGTAATAACCTCCGTCTACAAGAAGAACGTAATAATTCCAATTTCAAACAAGCAAGATTGTGACAAGTGTGAATACAGTGGGGTCCAAAAAAAAGTATCCACTATTTAAAAGTCCATAACTTGCAAACTAATTGACAGAGTTGTCTCATTTTTGGTGAACGTGTAGCTTAAAGTCCAGCTTAAAGATATCACTGTAAATGTTCGAAACGGGGTCACCATTAACATCCGCACACAAACGATGCCGCCGAACTGCAGCACGAACTACTGACTGCTACGTGGTCAGTTGGATATTTGCTCATGAATGTACGATGGATTCTCGAAGTTCATCCAATGTGCGGGGCTTTTGTCGATAAACGACATCCTTTAGTGTTCCCCATAGGTAAAAGTCCACAGGAGTTAGGACTGGGGAACGAGGTGGATACTCCACAGCACCTCTACGGCCTATCCATCTTCCTGGTAGATTTTCGTCGAGATACGCCCTAACACGATTTTGGTAATGGGCTGGAGCACCATCTTGTTCAAAGTAAACTCTTCCGTCTCCATACAAGTCTCGGATGGCAGGTAAAATGGATGTCTGAAGCTTCTGAAGATACACCTCAGCGGTAACTGTGTCTGTTGTGGCATAACAAGCTAGTTACGCCACACTGAGAAGGGAGCCGAAGGCACGCGTACACACACGCCGACTGGCGTCAAGTCTGGAACAGGATACGTTATGACTGCTATAAAGAAAATACGTAGCTTTGGAATATACTTAACTTTTAATCACTCCTTGTGATACATCTCTCTTGACTATACAAATGAGGCTCGTAAGATACATGCACTGTTACAATTGGCGCCTTGCTAGGTCGTAGCCATGGACTTAGCAGAAGGCTATTCTAACTGTCTCTCGGCAAATGAGAGGAAGGCTTCGTCCGTATTGTCGCTAGCAATGTCGTCGTACAACTGGGGCGAGTGCTCGTCCGTATCTCTTGACCTGCCTTATGGTGGCGCTAGGTCTGCGATCACACAGTGGCGACACGCGGGTCCGACATGTACTAAATGGACCGCGGCCGATTTAAGCTACCACCTAGCAAGTGTGGTGTCTGGCGGTGACAACACAGTGTCGTCAAAGAAGAATGGTCCAATCAAGCCCCGGTAAGACAACCCACGCCACACATTTACTCCTGGCAAATTCACGGCTTTGTCTACATGGACGTTTGAATTTTTGGCGGTCCAGTAGATGCAATTGTGGCGATTTACTGTACCTTTGAGTTTGGACTCTGCCTCATCAGACCACACAATCATCTCTGCGAACTCTTCATCGCTGCGCACCATGTTAGTAAGCCACTCGCGGCACTCCATTCTACGATCTGGGTCGTCCCCGTTCATTGCCTGTAGCAATCGTGGGATGTAGCACTTCCTCTTTGCTGTCTTCAAAATTCGCCCAACGCTTGAGCGGCTCACTGCAGTTTCACGGGCACACTGTCTCACAGTCTCCTGTGGTGAGCGAGTGAATTGTTGTAGCACACGACGGGGGTTAGCTGGACTTGTTACTGTTACAGGTCGTCCAGATCGTTGTTTGTGTACATCTTAACACAGCCTTCGGCTTCAAATTTGTTTCGAATGCGACGAATCGTTAAACGTGTCAGTGGCTCTGTTTGATACTCATTTCGCCATTGCCGTTGAACCTCATTAATGTTTTCGTACTTAATATATCACTTCAAAACTGACTTCCTTTCATCGAACGTAAGCCTTGCGCCAGCCATGTTTGCTCCAGTAACTAGGTGCAATTAAGAACAAAACACTGACAATGTGGCGATTGTCATCCGACAATACAAAACAACGCAATACAACGCTTGTGTGGCAATTGCCGGAAGTAGAAACTATTACACTACCAAAGATGAGACAACTCCGTCAATTTGTTTGCCAGTTATGGACTTTTAAACATTGGATACATTTTTTTGGACTCCTCTGTATTATCGAACCGTCAGTGAAGTAAGTCATGCTAGCAAAATGTTGATACTAATTAATTCACAGAAGAATGGAAAAAGTGTTAGAGGCCGACCTTGGGAGAGATCAATTTTTTTTCCAGCGAGAGACAGAAAAATACGAGTGGGTGGCAACACTGACGACTTATCTTAGAAGATTGATTAAAGACAACTAAACGTACGTTTGCTTTTGAAAATCTTGACACTTTGCAGTTTTAAAGACAGTCGTACATTTAAAGCATTTATAGACTTACAGAAAGCTTGAAAGTTTACCGTCATACCTCCTTGCCTAGGGACGCCAGATGAAAGTAAATGTCGTCAAGCCCTGAATCAAAATTGCACAACGGATAACTGGGGAGGGGAGCTTGAGAGCGCTACCTAGAGAGCGTGCCCTTTCTGTACGATACTGGGAAAGGGGCTGGAGGGCTCACACGCTGATGTGTGGGTCCCTGCATTCTATATCTTTTATTTTAAATGAATTCCTTTAACTTGACTTCTTTGTGATTTTTAAGGTGTGTTAAAGATTGATGACAATTGATTACGTATTTATTTTAAATATTATCACTCGATTTTACAGCGATTGCAACAATTGTTTCAGTTTACAGATATTACAATTTTACAACTTATAGCTCGGGTATATTATATAGGAATCTGCACGCACTTTTCTACGGGCAAGACGGAATTGCGTTGGCCAAATGTATACCACCAAAGCCTCACAATATTCTACATAGCACATCCACTACGTGAGGAGGATAACAGGCAAAATGGGGACCAGATACATTAACACAGGGGGTCAAATTTCCTAAATTAACGAGATCATTCATTTCCTTACACAATCCGAAGCTGGAAATAAAAGAATTAGTACAAATATTCAAATACCTCTCTTCCATGCGTCACGCAGTATCTGGTCGGAAGAGGCAAGAGCGGCGACGTCGTTGGCTTGTGTTCCTTTGAGAAGCTGTTGATCTCTTGTTGCTCCAGGCCAGACTAACACTGACCTGTAATATCGTTTGGTTTAGTTAACAGTTAGTTTTTAAGAGGCACAATGATTGTGGTTTCGGAATATACTCGAAAGTTTAATGTTTAGCAGTCTACCGTTTTCTTTTAACTGATGAGAGTATTTGACTGACTAGTCAATGATTTAATTTGAAATGATATCATTATATTCCAGTTTTCTTTTATGTAAAGTGAGATGTGTTACAAAGACACGTGATTCTGAAGTCGGGTGCTCCTGCTGCGTGCAGGTTTTTATTGATAGGACGAAGTAGTTAGCAGCCAGTCACAATCCTTTCTGTCTCACTAAGAACTACATGGATGCAGTACTGTTCATGCAGATACCCAAGGCATCGAATTTTGTGGATGGGAAACATAGAACACTGGTTGATATCTGAAGGAAGCTTTGACCTCGAACCGGTGCTGTCTGTCAGTCTTGTAAGATACTGCAGGGGTAAACCACAACATTCGTCTGGAACGGTGGAACTGTACGAATTACCTGAGGAATGAAGAATGCAACTAAGATTAATGTTTTAGGTCCTATCTACCTAGAGGTCAGTAGAGACGGAGCATAAGTTCATATTAGGAAGGACAGGGAATGTAATCAGCCTCTCCCCCTCAAAGGAACTATCTTAGCATTTTACTGGAACTATTAGGGAAAATAATGGAAAACCTAAATCAGGATGCACAGACGGAGATTTCAACAGTCTTCCTCCCGAATACGAGTGCAGGGTACTAACCACTGTTCCACCTTGTTCGCTGAATTAGGTGAGCTTAGGCAGTCAGATGCAAATTTTGGACTCGAAGAAGGATTTACGTATTTATTCACTGTGCATAATCTTAGAGTTTTGTATTAAACCCCTGTTTGATGGATAATTCATTCGAGTCTGAAATGTAGGACTTCAACGTACGGGAACAGCAAGTTGTGATAGTTATTATTTAAATCCAATCCTTGAGGCCACTAAATACTAAAATCGCCATAACTTTCTACTTCGTGGAAAAGATTGTGCATAAAAGAGAGAAGTACCCATGTTCAGATAATAGCTTGCTGAATAAAAAAGGATTAAATCAGTTAGACAGAAATCACGCACAATAATATTTAGATTTTATTAAGCATCTGTCTCGCAGGTTTGTCACTGAAACTTTTGTGTAGGTTAGAGAAATTTTTCTTTAAACGCGTAAAACTTACTTCCGTTGAAAGGGGAGACATTTATTTTGCACTGATCACACCCACTTCAGCCGTTCACAGCTGTGGCATTTTCCGGAAGACAAACAAACGACCATATAACGACCAGCGTCGGTCTGTGTGGTGATGTAATGGGCGAGTCGAGAGGGGAGCGGGAAAGGACAACAACACCGTCTGCCCTGGAATTTTCTTGCAGATTATGAGGGAAAATTTTGGAATTGCGTAGAGCCCTTTGATTGAATGGAACCTTTCGTTTTCCTAGGGCAGTGTTCTAGATACTTCCACACGAGGACATCAACTGTTAATGCTGTTCCTCATTCTCTCTCGGTAAGAAACTTAAACTGGTTAAAAATAAGGAGCAGCTAAGAAACCGCTTGAATAGGTAAACATGTAACCAGTAGTGTCGTATGGAGAACTTCCTCGCCAGACACCAAAATAAACAATATATTTATTAGAAAACATTTTTAAGAAAATACGTTCTCCTGTGTTATTGTTATAATTTTCTGTACTGTCGTTTTGTAAGACAACCTTTTGCTCAGTCTTCGAGTTATGTAGAGCGTCTTTGTATGTAAAGTCACAAATTTTCTTAGTTTTTAGAGAATAAAACCGCCTAGGTCGCTTAATATGCCCTAAGCACAAGAAGGAAGATAAAACTTCTGCGCACACACACACACACACACACACACACACACAGAGAGAGAGAGAGAGAGAGAGAGAGAGAGAGAGAGAGACCCTGCAGTTGTCGAGGTTAAAAGTAACTGCTGTTTTCAAATCAGATCCGGAAAAAAAAGTCACGGAAGTAAATTGTTATTTATAAAAGAAATAAATTTCCTGTTTGCGTCCGCAATCAGTATGAATATTCAGTGAACGAAACCACCTGTATCACTTAATATAAGTCTTTATTTATAACATCGTTTCGGTTACTGCCATCTTAAGATCAAAATTTAGAGCTTTTAAAGTAAGATTCGGTACAGGGGATTTATTTCCTTTATTAATAACAATTTCCTTTCGTGATTTTTTTCCGGATATGATCTGAAGGCAGCAGTTACTTTTAAACTACACAACTGCAGGGTTTCTCTGTCTATCCCTTTCCTTGTGTGTGTGTGTGTGTGTGTGTGTGTGTGTGTGTGTGTGTGTGTGTTTATGCTTGCGTGCGTATGTGTATGTGTATGTGTGCGTATGTGAGTCTGTAGAAGTTTTCTTATCTTCCTTCTTGTATTTAGGGCATATGTTGCGAACTTGCTGGCGCCTAACGCCACAGAGCCTAGTGAAGTGGCTGCATATGGAGATGTCTTCGTTTGTCAGTTGAGTATACTGGCTAAAGAGGGAAATGAAGAATAAGAATAAGAAGAAATCTTTGCTTGTTAGGTGTTCTGATATAAAGGTAGTTTTTGCGTCTCTTCTTGCATGGCGCTCTAAAATGAATGATTCTTCATTTTTGTTATACAGTTATTATAATCTGGTATTGTGTTAATGAGTTTTGTTTGCACTTGCATACTTGTTTTCTTTCAGAAAGGAATAACACCAGGAGGTTTATCAACCATATTTGAACGATACGTGTACATTCAGAGAAGAGAATAAGGACAAGGTGTTGTGCAGCTCATTACTGAACTACAATCTAGGACTATAGTCTTAAACCAAGGGTAAAAATGACCAGAAATTGTTATCACATAGACAGCAGGTTTGGGTGTTGTGGGATTTTTCGTTATTTAATGTTACATGAGTTGGATTCAGATATGTATATAGCGAGGAGTAATGAAGGATGTTATTAATTTTTTCATAATGAAAAACGGTTTTGTATTGAGTAGCATAAAAAAAGGAATGGTTAATGCATTATGTTGCCCTTATTGTTGTAAAGAGATTTCAGTGGTAATCACGTTGTATTCTGAGCATTTATCTATTACGAAACGCTGTTATACGTTTAAGACCAGTACTTTTCTTCTAGCTGATTTGTCTGCTAAACAGCAACTTATACAAATTCTTTCTGATGAATAATTATTTTCTCAGTTCACTACGACGTCTTAATTGAGGGGCTTTCTGTGTGTGACCTGCTTTGTAGGCACGGTAACTACACTGTAATGCGTCATATACGATATTGCAGTGTCTCTTTTATTCTAAATTACGATGCAAGGTGGCTTCAGACATTTGTGCATGTTCAAACGAGCACGCACAGCGGCGATTATAGTAATTGTGAAATACATTAAATGTATTCGCAATTGCGATGACACACAACCATCAGCTGTAGAATGGAATGACGATAATGAAATCTTGCGTCATACTGGGACTCGAACCCGGATCCCCCACTTACAGCAAGCGGTCGCCTTCCATTTGGCTACCCGTGGACGAGTCACGGCCAGACCCAAACATGTCATCTGTCCTCAGCCATGCGTCTAGAGACTGTACTCGTACACCCACTACGCCTATTCCTATACCAGAGAGACATTTTACTTGAAAGTCGCTTGCCTGGTGTCGGCGAATAAATGCGAGATTGCAGTGACTATGTTCTTTTAAATTACGATGCAAGGTTCCTTTGGACATGCAGCACGAAATCATTAATTTTATATGAACAAACATTAGCTGTGAAAACTCATAACGAGGTGGGACTCGAACCCGGAATTTTCCGATTCTCACGATCGGCCGCATTAACATTTTTTATCCCATTTTGTTCCCTATTGTTCGTTACATTTCTCCGGGGCGGGCTTCCAACGACATCCATTGAAGCTCAGCGTTCACCCACGCATGCATCTCCAAAGTAACCTCTCTCCTAATTCAGAACAACACAGACTGTAATATCGTATTCACCCGACGACACCGGGACTTTCAGGTAAGACTTGTGTCACATGTATAAAAATATACATAAGGAATGTACTACACTAGTGGCCATTAAAATTGCTACACCAAGAAGAAATGCAGATGATATACGGGTATTCATTGGACAAATATATTATACTAGAACTGACATGTGATTACATTTTCACGCAGTTTGGGTGCATAGATCCTGAGAAATCAGTACCCAGAAATACCACCTCTGGCCGTAATAACGGCCTTGATACACCTGGGCATTGAGTCAAACAGAGCTTGGATGGTGTATACAGGTACAGCTGTCCATGCAGCTTCAACACGATGCCACAGTTAATCAAGAGTAGTGACTGACGTATTGTGACGAGCCAGTTGCTCGGCCGCCATTGACCAGACGTTTTCAATTGGTGAGAGATCTGGAGAATGTGCTGACCAGGGCAGCAGTCGAACATTTTCTGTATCCTGAAAGGCCCATACAGGACCTGCAACATGCGGTCGTGCATTATCCTGCTGAAATGTAGGGTTCCGCAGGGATGGAGTGAAGGGTAGAGCCACGTGTCGTAACTCATCTGAAATGTAACGTCCAGTGTTCAAAGTGCCGTCAATGCGAACAAGAGGTGACCGAGACGTGTAACCAATGGCACCCCATACCATCACGCCGGGTGATACGCCACTATGGCGATGACGAATACACGCTTCCAATTTGCGTTCACCGCGATGTCGCCAAACACGGATGCGACCATCATGGTGCTGTAAACAAAACCTGGATTCATCCGAAAAAATGACGTTTTGCCATTCGTGCACCCAGGTTCGTCGTTAAGTACACCATCGCAGGCGCTCCTGTCCGTGATGCAGCGTCAAGGGTAACTGCAGCCATGGTCTCCGAGCTGATAGTCCCTGCTACTGCCAACGTCGTCGAACTGTTCTTGCAGATGGTTGTTGTCTTGCAAACGTCCCCATCTGTTGACTCAGGGATCGAGACGTGGCTGCACGATCCATTACAGCCATGCGGATAAGATGCCTGTCATCTCGACTACTAGTGATACGAGGCTCTTGGGATCCAGCACGGCGTTCCTGAACCCACCGATTCCATATTCTGCTAACAGTCATTGGATCTCGACCAATGCGAGCAGCAATGTCGCGATACGATAAACCGCAATCGCGATAGGCTACAATCCGACCTTTATCAAAGTGGGAAACGTGACGGCACGCATTTCCCCTCCTTACAAGAGGCATCACAACAACGTTTCACTAGGCAACGCCAGTCAACTGCTATGTGCGTATGAGAAATCGGTTGGAAACTTTGCTCATGTCAGCACGTTGTAGATGTCACCACCGGCGCCAACCTTGTGTGAATGCTCTAAAAAGCTTATCATTTGTCGGTTAAATTTCGAGTCTGTAGCACATCTTTGTGGTGTAGTAATTTTAATGGCCAGTAGTATAGTACAGATAGTAGAAGCATGGTTGACGGCATCTGAAAGGTTGAGCTGGTCGTGAGTCCTGCACGGATAGCCAAAATGACCGCACGGTAATTCAGTGTGATCAATCAGAGGGTTAGCGGCCCTATGTTAAAAAAAAAGTGAATGGATCAACGTTGAATGGGTGTCATGAGACGTCCACCTCGAACAAAGGCAACGAACAGTAACGAACAAAATAAGATAAAAAAACTGATAAGGCGACTGGTCGCGATAAGCCTGAAATACGAGTTCGAGTCCCGGTCCGGTACAAATTTTTACTGTCGTCATTCCATTGTAAAGCTGATGGTATCCACATTCGCAATTTCAAATACATTTAAAGTACACTGCAATGTGGTCTTTGTGAATGTATCGTTGCCGATGGTTCTTATTCTGCAGATAGAGAGAAATTTGATAATCATTTGATCGTCTTGCATAAGTAACACAATTCACTTCTGGACGCTACAAAAGTATACCACAGAAATAGGAAGAGAAACATCAACATGCAAGATACAATTGTTATGCACATACTAAAAAAATTACTGAAAATTTATTTTGTTTCATGAAAACAAAACAAATGTCACTTGTACAAAAATGCATCTTTCTAATATTTATTTTACTTTCATTTTGACTTAGAATACTACCAAACTAGCTACGAACGATGCCGTTAAACGCCCACGTGCAGTTTCTTCACAGTTTCGTGTTCTTCAAATCGCAAAATAGTCTTTGCAAACTTTTGACAAAGATATTCTGCAAGTAATACCGCTAAGTAGGGCAAATTATACATCTCTATGAGACACTACTGTGGCAGCGTGTTTTACTTGGCGAAGTCAGCAGCTCGTGGTCTAGTGGCTAGCGTTGCTACTTCTGGATCATGGGGTCCCGGGTTCGATTCCCGACCGGGTTGGCTATTTTCTCTGCTCGGGGACTGGAAGTTTGTGTTTTCATCATCATCATTCATAGCAATCGATAGATTGGACTGTGGAAAAATTGGGACTTTGTACGGACGCTGATGACCGCGCAGTTGACCGCCCCACAAACCGAACATCATCATCATCACTTCTGGCGAGTTCCGAATGCATTCAGCCAAGTCGGAGCGTGGTGCCGAGATGATTTAAAATCACACTTTGTTGTGGACGTCGCGGCGATGAGGTTGAAGCATTGCTGATTTGGCAGTAGCAGTTGGATACTTTGTGAGACCGTTCGCTGTGATCGTTAATAGGCAACGTTTTACACATTTCAGCCGTTCGATATTTGTATTCGCACATTTATATTCGTGTTACTTTGTGTGCTCAATTATTGGTGCATTGTGAACGGGATCTGGTATTTAGGGGCGAGGTATTACAGAGGCTCAGAGAGTGTTTGTTTTGCGCAATTTGGAAGCTGATTACACGATCATGTAGTAGATACTCAATCCGTTGTATTGCGCACTTTCTTGCACAGTACATTATTCAATGCATTACAGGATGACGGGTTTAGAAAACTTGTTTCTGTAATTGCTAGAAATTCGATGCGATTCTTGTTTCACGTGTATTGTGAATCCCACGTCGTTTAGTTTCAGTGTTTGATTAACTTGAAGTTAGTATTAATTCAGTATTACTGCTTCTCGTTTCTGCCCTTCTCAATCATTTATTTACTTTTTATCTCGATGCAGTCTTTGTATGAGGCTATTTTGAGCACGTCTGTTACCAAAATTTCACTTTTTCTGTTCACTGATTATCCATCTTACAGAAAATGAAACTGCTCAGTCATACACAGCTGTCCCACGTTATCAGTAATACATATACTACTATTAACCATGGATAATTTTCAGGTTGTGAAAAGTAAGATTCGTCAGTGGTGCCGGAATGGTGTCTTGCTGTAGCAGCTTTTGTTTGCATGTGTATTTCTGTATCCAAGCAACAATTTTTGTAGAACACTGGCCGGCGGGGGTGGCCGAGCGGTTCTAGGCGCTACAGTCTGGAACAGCGCGACCGCTACGGTCGCAGGTTCCAATCCTGCCTTGGGGTTGGATGTGTGTGATATCCTTACGTTAGTTAGGTTTAAGTAGTTCTAAGTTCTAGGGGACTCATGACCTCAGAAGTTAAGTCCCATAGTGCTCAGAGCCCTTTGAACCATTTTTGAACCTGCCTGAAAATGATTTACGAGTTCGTGGCGCCCTCCATCGGTAATGCTGGAATTCAATATGATGTTGGCCCACCCTTAGCTTTTATGACAGCTTCCACTCTCGCAGGCATACGTTCAATCAGATGCTAGAAGGTTTCTTGGGGAATGGTAGACCATTCTTCACGGAGTGCTGCACTGAGGAGAGGTACCGATGTCGATCAGTGCGGCCTGGCACGAAGTCAGCGTTCCAAAACATACCAAAGGTGTTCTAGAGGACTGAGGTCAGGACTCTGTGCAGGCCAGTCCCATACAGGGATGTTATTCTCGTGTAGCCGCTCCGCCAAAGGCCCTGCATTATCAACAGGTGTTCGATCGTGTTGAAAGATGCCGTCACCATCGCCGAATTGCTCTTCAACAGTGGGAAGCAAGAAGGTGCTTAAAACATCAATGTAGGCCTCTGCTGTGATCGTGACAAGCAAAACGACAAAGGGTGCTGGTCCCGTCGTCTCCCCCCCCCCCCCCCATGAAAAACACGACGACGCCATAACACCACAGCCTCGGAATTTTACTGTTGGCAGTACACACGCTGGCAGATGACGTTCACAGGGCATTCGCCGTACCAGCACTCTGCCATCGGATCGCCACATTGTGTACCTTGATTCGTCACTCCACACAATCGTCCAATGTTTACGCTCCTTACACCAAGGGAGGTGTCGTTTGACATTTACCGGCGTAATGTGTGATTTATGAGCAGCCGCTCGATCGTGAAATCCAAGTTTTCTCACCTCCCGTCTAATTTTCATAGTACTTGCGGTGGATCCTGATGCAGTTTGGAATTCTTGTGTAATGGTCTGGATGGATGTCTGCCTATTACACATTACGACGATCTTCAACTGTCGGCGGTCTCTGCGAGTCGACAGCCAAGGTCGGCCTGCACGCTTTTGTACTGTACGTGGCCCTTCACGTTTCCACTTAACTATCACATCGGAAACAGAGGACCTAGGGATGTTTAGGAGTGTGGAAATCTCACATACAGACATATGACACAAGTGAGACCCAGTCACCTGACCACGTTCGAAGCCCGTGAGTTCCGTGAAGCGCCCCAATCCATTATCTCACTATGTCTAACGACTACTGAGGTCGCTGATATGGAGTACCTGGCAGTGGGTGGCAGCACAATGCACATGCTATGAAAAACGTATGTTTTTGGGGGTGTCCGGTTACTTTTGATCACATAGTGTACAAAGTGGGCACCACTTGACCCTATCAACAAGAACAAGTACTTAATATATTCCATATTCAAACCTGTATATTTTTATCATCCAGAGTTACAAATGCTAAGACCTTTTGAGAGGCACAGCCATAAGAATAGTTCAGGCGTCTTAGCCTGAAATCGCAGTTGATTGACGCTCTAGCCTATGTCATCTACGTGGACAGCAATTCACTGGATTCGTAATGTGTGGTAGATTCGCCATGTCTGTGTGGTTAGACAAGTTGAATTTCGTTGGCGTGCATTGTTTTAGCAGGGCATCTATGGACTCGACTTCACGGTGAAAAACAAAAAAGTATTTGCACATCATTCACTAAGAGGAAATTCTTCTACGTCACGTCACCCCCAGGTCAGATACAGCCGTTGAGCAAGTGCTGTGATATGCGATTTAATTTTCTTATCTAGATAGTACCTAAACTACGCTTGGAATCTTTGCACACGAAGTGAAGAAAAGGATTTGTGGAACTCATACAAGCTGTAGGAGACTAACAGGTTCGAGACTTCGTAGAGTTGTCACAGTGCGCGGTGTACGTACTGGGCAAAGCATAGCGCCATCACAGTTACATTTCATCGCTGTAACACCTGGACCTCCTACGACCAAGGAAAGAAAAAAAAAACTGAAAGCTTCCAATTGCAGAATAGTTATTACACTATGTCAGTGATATCCAAGCTCCAGAAAGACCGGCCGCTAACAGATAAATGAAATGGTTAGGACTGTGTTCCGGATCACATTCGCTTTACACCCAGTGCCTTAAACGTGCCATGGAGGTGAACAGATTCAACTCACGAGCCTGTGTGCAATGTAGGAAGGCAGTGCCTGAGAGGAGCACACGTGTAGAGTACAAAGGATAACAACGAAACCTTCGACAAATGTGCACATTTGTGATAATTTAAAGCTGTGTGTCACTCCACGGCTAGAAGCTGGAGTCCTATGTTTTGCTGGGTAGCTACTTGCACTGTTATTGTATTTGATTATTCTTCGTGGACTTCTCACCGAACCTTTCAAAGTACAAACTTACTGTTTCTTTCTCTCAGTACATGCAACAGCAGTAATAGCCTTAAAAGACAAGGTAAAAATAATACAACGAATTTATGCAAATTTTTACTTATCGTTTTACCAAAAAATTCCACTGAAGCAATTTTAAAAAACAAAAAAGTGTAAGAAACAATGATGAAGAAATAAACAGCATGAAATTCTCTCCGTGATAGGCAAATGTAGCACAGATACTTTTTGAGGACATAAAAAGCGCATGGCGCGGCCACTTCGGCTGCACCAGACAGTCCACATGACAAAGAAATGTGCCTAAGTAAAATTATTTCGATAATTCCACCACGATTCCAGCTGCCTACAAATTTCCGAACTCATAGGTAATAATCTGAGACCAGTCCGATTATTAACAAACAATTCATCAAACTACACTACTGGCCATTAAAATTGCTACACCAAGAAGAAATGCAGATGATAAACGGGTAGTCATTGGACAAATATATTACACTAGAACTGACATGTGATTACATTTTCACGCAGTTTGGGTGCATAGATGCTGAGAAATCAGTACCCAGAGCAACCACCTCTGGCCGTAATAAAGGCCTTGATGCGCCTGGGCATTGAGTCAAACAGAGCTTGAATGGCGTGTACAGGTACAGCTGCCCATGCAGCTTCAACACGATACCACAGTTCATCAAGAGTAGTGACTGGCGTATTATGACGAGCCAGTTGCTCGGCCACCATTGACCAGACGTTTTCAATTGGTGAGAGATCTAGAGAATGTGCTGGCCAGAGCAGCAGTCGAACATTTTCTGTATCCAGAAAGGCCCGTACAGGACCTGGAACATGCGGTCGTGCATTATCCTGCTGAAGTGTAGGGTTTCGCAGGGATCGAATGAAAGGTGGAGCCACGGGTCGTAACACATCTGAAATGTAATGTCCACTGTTCAAAATGCCGTCAGTGCGAACAAGAGGTGACCGAGACGTGTAACCAATGTCATCCCATACCATCACGCCGGATGATACGCCAGTATGGCGATGACGAATACACGCTTCCAATGTGCGTTCACCGCGATGTCGCCAAACACGGATGCGATCATCAGATGCTGTAAACAGAACCTGCATTCATCCGAAAAAATGACGTGTTGCCATTCGTGCACCCAGGTTCGTCGTTGAGTACACCATCGCAGGCGCACCTGTCTGTGATGCAGTGTCAAGGGTAACCGCAGCCATGGTCTCCGAGCTGATAGTCCATGCTGCTGCCAACGTCGTCTAACTGTTCGTGCAGATGGTTGTTGTCTTGCAAACGTCCCCAACTGTTGACTCAGGGATCGAGACTTGGCTGCACGATCCGTTACAGCCATGCGGATAAGATGCCTGTCATCTCGACTGCTAGTGATACGAGGCCGTTGGGATCCAGCACGGCATTCCGTATTACCCTCCTGAACCCACCGATTCCATATTCTGCTAAGTCATTGGATCTCGACCAACGTGAGCAGCAGTGTCGCGATACCATAAACCGCAATCGTGATAGGCTACAATCCGACCTTTATCAAAATCGGAAACGTGATGGTACGCATTTCTCCTCCTCACACGGGGCATTACAACAACGTTTCACCAGGCAACGCCGGTCAACTGCTGTTTGTGTATGAGAAATCGGTTGGAAACTTTCCTCATTTCAGCACGTTATATGTGTCGCCACCGGAGCTAACCTTGTGTGAATGCTCTGAAAAACTAATCATTTGCATATCACCCTGTCGGTTAAATTTCCCGTCTGTAGCACATCATCTTCGACGTGTAGCAATTTTATTGGCCAGTAGTGTAAATCAATAGTTTTGTGGCCGTACATTAATTTTCCACAGTCAATCAGTATCAACCAGGAGTTGCCTTCATGGGACTATCAAATGGAGAGGGCAGAGTAAATTTTACAGTCTCCATTAGTTTAATGTAGAAAATGATGAAAATGGCGACTTTCCTTTACAGGTATTGGCCGTTACATTTGTATGATAGCTGAAGCCGAGCAATGGCACAGCATTACCAGTTCTCCCCAGTACGTAGAATTCGCACTTAAACAGGAGTCCAAGAGATTCCCCCCACCGGGCAAGGCTGCATCTACGGTTCGATCCCTCCCCCTGTCACGTTGTCCCCTGGGACCTAAACTATTGGGTGTTTCAAAAATGACCGGTATATTTGAAACGTCAATAAAAACTAAACGAGCAGCGATAGAAATACACCGTTTGTTGCAATATGCTTGGGACAACAGTACATTTTCAGGGGGACAAACTTTCGAAATTACAGTAGTTACAATTTTCAACAACAGATGGCGCTGCAAGTGATGTGAAAGATATAGAAGACAACGCAGTCTGTGGGTGCGCCATTCTGTACTTCGTCTTTCTGCTGTAAGCGTGTGCTGTTCACAACGTGCAAGTGTGCTGTAGACAACATGGTTTATTCCTTAGAACAGAGGATTTTTCTGGTGTTGGAATTCCACCGCCTAGAACACAGTGTTGTTGCAACAAGACGAAGTTTTCAACGGAGGTTTAATGTAACCAAAGGACCGAAAAGCGATACAATAAAGGATCTGCTTGAAAAATTTCAACGGACTGGGAATGTGACGGATGAACGTGCTGGAAAGGTAGGGCGACTGCGTACGGCAACCAAAGAGGGCAACGCGCAGCTAGTGCAGCAGGTGATACAACAGCGGCCTCGGGTTTCCGTTCGCCGTGTTGCAGCTGCGGTCCAAATGACGCCAACGTCCACGTATCGTCTCATGCGCCAGAGTTTACACCTCTATCCATACAAAATTCAAACGCGGCAACCCCTCAGCGCCGCTACCATTGCTGCACGAGAGACATTCGCTAACGATATAGTGCACAGGATTGATGACGGCGATATGCATGTGGGCAGCATTTGGTTTACTGACGAAGCTTATTTTTACCTGGACGGCTTCGTCAATAAACAGAACTGGCGCATATGGGGAACCGAAAAGCCCCATGTTGCAGTCCCATCGTCCCTGCATCCTCAAAAAGTACTGGTCTGGGCCGCCATTTCTTCCAAAGGAATCATTGAACCATTTTTCAGATCCGAAACGATTACTGCATCACGCTATCTGGACATTCTTCGTGAATTTGTGGCGGTACAAACTGCCTTAGCCGACACTGCGAACACCTCGTGGTTTATGCAACATGGTGCCCGGCCACATCGCACGGCCGACGTCTTTAATTTCCTGAATGAATATTTCGATGATCGTGTGATTGCTTTGGGCTGTCCGAAACATACAGGAGGCGGCGTGGATTGGCCTCCCTATTCGCCAGACATGAACCCCTGTGACTTCTTTCTGTGGGGACACGTGAAAGACCAGGTGTACCGTCAGAATCCAGAAACAATTGAACAGCTGAAGCAGTACATCTCATCTGCATGTGAAGCCATTCCGCCAGACACGTTGTCAAAGGTTTCGGGTAATTTCATTCAGAGACTACGCCACATTATTGCTACGCATGGTGGATATGTGGAAAATATCGTACTATAGAGGTTCCCAGACCGCAGCGCCATCTGTTGTTGAAAATTGTAACTACTGTAATTTCGAAAGGTTGTCTGCCTGAAAATGTACTGTTGTCCCAAGCATATTGCAACAAACGGTGTATTTCTATCGCTGCTCGTTTAGTTTTTATTGCCATTTCAAATATCCCGGTCATTTTTGAAACACCCTGTATAACTGCGGACGCACGCTACGGTTCGATGCACGAGTTCAGAAGCAGGACAGATAGCCCCGCTCCGCGGCCTTTCGGTTGATGATCTCAGGCAGCTTCACATCGCGTACAATAGTATTACAGAAGCTGCCGTCATTGTGTGTTACTAGTGACGTCTCTTATTACTTTGTGAGCGGGTGAGCAGCCTTGTGTTTTGGGCCGTCCGTGTGTTTTCGCATGATTCGTGTTCGAGAACTTGGAGCAGTGACTTTGGTTACTACTGCGCTATTGAACCGTTAGACTACCAAACACCTGCAGAGAGAAGAAGCCTATCGCTTTTACGGTCCGGGGCAGAAAATCAGCAGGTGCGTGTAACTTCCTGCCTGATAGGGAGAGGCGATAGGCAACAGCACATCGTACCTCCACAGTCGCACCAGCCTACCCACAGACCAGACAAGCTTCACAAATACTAAAAAAATATTAAAATTTATTGACTATGTATGACAACTCTTTTAATGGTGCCTGAGAAGTCTTTACCTACACACTGGTGAAATAATAGTCCCAGGAAAATTACTAGAGTTATAAGGATAATCTTGAGAAAATAGGTATCTATCTTATAAATGAACTAAGACATATGTTTTATTTACTTACTAAAATAACTAAGGAAAACAGAATTGTAAAGAAAAACAAAGAAATACTGCAACAGATAACCGAAATTTGAACAATAGGATTAATTTATTAACAAACAGATACTTCTGCAAGCAAGAAATGACGATTTTATTTGGAGGATTTTATATTGTCGATGTGAATCGGGAAACAGAGAAGACCCTGTTGAAACAAAATGAGATTAAGACGAACTATCACTCATATTACAAAGACAAGTTCTTAATGTAACTGATAGTATACGTATAAAGATATACTTTCTTTGCTGAGTACAAAATACTTTTGTAGCTACTTCCTAAACTATGTAGCTCAATAAACGAGAGGAAAATTCCCACACCCGTGGAACATCTTACAAACAAGGGAAGCAACCGTCCCTTAATAGTGTGTGTGGTCATCACAGACAACAAGCACTGCTTCACATTTGAGTGTCATGGATTCAGTAGTGTTATTAATGAGTTTCTAAAGGACATTTCTCCCCTCTCTACAAGAGCAGTCTGAAGCTCAGCAGGTCTCAGGAACTGGAATACCACACGCATTCATTAAGATGCAGGCCAGGAAAGAATTTTGCCCTGGAATTTAAATGACATATTTACCCTATAACATGCTATGAAGCCTGTCGGGGCGGCTATAACCATCCATGCAATGAATGGTTCGTCAGTGATACCGACATACGGAAAAACTATAACTTGGAAACTTTATTCCACCAAAGAAACATGATGTATGACTTGACTGTGCACCGTGACATTTCTAAGCGGGATTCTTTTAGGCACTGGAATACCTTAACGCTAGCACATAGTTTTAGAAGGCGATATTGAAACAAGAAACAGGTGGCGTATTTTAAGATTAATCTGAAATGTAACAGCTTTAACAAAGGTCGATGTTCACCATATTCCTTCGTATTGCGAGAACTTTTGCATATAATCGTGTCCTTTACTCGGATAACTGTGAAAGACATGAGTAGCTCTCCACTGAGTCCGTCAGGTCTTATCACAAGTACTGTGATGGTAGGCTATTCCCAACGCAAAGATCATATGTGCCGAAAAAGCTGTATTTCACAATAATGTAACACAATGCACGAAATTATATTAAATGAACACAAATATGTGAAGCCACGACGTACCGAGTTGCACGCTCAACAATAGGTATAACTTTTCTCATGAAGTACAATCCCCTAGTAAACAAACGATAAACTTAATCAAAACACTATTAACAATGAAAATCAACAAATTAATAGTAGCAGTAAAATAAATAATTTTAACAAGGAGCGAAATAAACCGTACTTCAAAATTTTCAGTTTAGTCGTAAAATCAGTTTTTCGTTCCCCATAAAGGACGCCAATTTAAAGAAATCCTCATTACTTGCAAACGGCGCAAACATTACTGTAATGTAAGCTGTACTGCAGATGACAGACAGTGACAAAAGTAAAGCCAACTTATACACGTTCATTAAAATGTTTTGAACACAATGACCACAATAGCAAAAGAATATGTATTGTTAGCGGTTATAAATAAATAAGCTTGTGACTGCAAGGATTATAACTTTTTTAATGGATAGTCGATTACCAGCCCCATCTTAAGGTGTATCTGCACACACAGCAAACTTTTCAAAAATTGCATAATGCATATACAACAGAATTTCTAGTACAGGAGGTCTGTACGTTACCGGTCATAAAATCGGGTTAAAATTATTGTACTGAAGTCAGAACCTACCCACAGTCAAGACCAAGTATTACGAAAAAAAATTTCCATTGTCTGGAATGTTGATGTAACTACATACTGATGACATTTAACTCGTCTGATAGCAAATATTATTGTAGTAATATTTTGTCTATGATTATGAATAATAAGACCATGTGTTAAACAAGGAAATTCTAACGAATTGGGCAACTACCCTGTGATCACAATTAAACTTTTGCTACTTGAGCCATGTGCGCAGGTGCATCTGAATATGGGACCGGCAGTCCCCAAGCCGATTATTCATTGGCCGGCCGGAGTGGCCGAGCGGTTAAAGGCGCTACAGTCTGGAACCGCACGACCGCTACGGTCGCAGGTTCGAATCCTGCCTCGGGCATGGATGTGTGTGATGTCCTTAGGTTAGTTAGGTTTAAGTAGTTCTAAGTTCTAAGGGACTTATGACCACAGCAGTTGAGTCCCATAGTGCTCAGAGCCATTTGAACCATTTGAACCGATTATTCATTAAAGAAATTGTAAACCATCCTCGCAGTCAGGGCTGCTTCATTTATAATTGCTTATGATACAAGACTCAGTTCCCACCAACCGTTACGAGGGATAGTAGAAATATAGACTGCCGGAAAAAAATGGTAACACCAAGAAGGAGTTGTGCGACATAAACGAAAGTTGCTAGACGTGTTTCTAAATCTGGAAGATGATGTCCGTTCAAATTCCGGGCCAGTCGCAGGATACAAATCAGCTTTGCTTTAAATACACGCCGTAACGATCACTTTTGAGACTGGAGGTGGTGAGCTAATGTTAGTTACGAATGCCTTTAAGGCTACAAAGACGCCATAGTCAACATCTCACTGAGTTTTAACCAGGTCTTTTAATACGGTTGAGAGAAGCTCGATGTCCTTTCTGCCATACTGCCGAAAGACTTGGCATGAATGTCGCCACAGTACATGATTACTAGCAACGGTCGCCACGGCAATGTACGGTCGCAGGAAGACCGGGCTCCAGGCGGCCACGTGGCACTACCGAGAGAGACGACCACCGTGTTCGGCGTTTGGCTCTGGCGCATCGAACTGTATCTTCAGCAACAATTTGAGGAGCAGTTGCCACTACAGACGAAACACAACGAACTGTGTTACAAATCGGTAACTTCAAGGGCACCTTCGAAACAGACTCCCGGTAACGTTCATTCCATTGACCCCAAACCAACACCATTTGCGAGTTCAGTGGTGTCGAGCGAGAGCTCATTGGAGGGCAGAATTTTCTGAAGGGAGCTGGTTCTGCTCAGCCCGCAACCAATCTGTCTGCGTGCCAGGCACGCACAGATGGAGTTATAGTCTGGGGTGCGATTTCACATGACGACAGGAGCACTCGTATGATTGTTGTACACACTCTGACTGCAAAACTGAGCGTCAATCTAATGATTCCACATGTTACGCTACCATTCATGAACAGCAAACCAGGATAACGCTCGCCCACATACCTCAGTTGTAACCCAACATGTCTCACAGGGTGTCGTCGTATTGCCTTGGCCTGCTCCACCACAAAATCTGTCTCCAATCCAGCACATATGGGACATCATCGGACGACAACTCGAGCGTCATCCACAAACAACATTAACTGTCCCTATACTAAGCGGCCAAGTGCAACAGGCATGGAAATTCATCCCACAAACCGATGTCCAGCACCTGTACAACACAATGCATGCACGTTTGCAAGCTTGCTTTCAACAATCTGGCGGGTACATAGGTCACTAATTTATCAGCATTTCACATTGAGTGGCTAATTCCTTGCATACCTACATTATGCTCTTGCAGTGTGAATCCTTTAACAATATGTTACCTAAACAAATGCATTCCCGAAGTTTCATTACTCTAATTGGTTTTTTGTGTTGTGATATTTTTTTCTGTCAATGTGTTTCCCAATTCGTATTACACTCCTCTAGAGTTGGTAGAGGGCACTTAGCATACAATTACCTAGGAACCCATGTCCAGAAACGTTATCCACGACGCTGCTGGCATCAAAATTGTAGGCACCGATGTCTATAAATGTATGTACATACAGCGTGATCCCGTGATGACGTTACAACATTACATAATTACATAACATATTTTTCGCAGCAAGAGAACGATACTCATTTCGGTTTATATTAGCGTCAATATTTACTCCGTCGATAGTAACAACTATGTCATCTGTCCTTCCATAGTTAAACACGAGAGGGGTAACAGGTTCGGTGGTAAAAAATCTGAGTTCACTTTGTAACATCCCCTAAGAAAAAACTTTATAAATGACAGTGCTGGAAAACCTCTTACGTTATTTGATTTTCAAACTGCTGAGCAAAACTGAACGTACTCGCACATTTCTCTCTTTACTTATTCTGTTCAACACTAAACTGACACAATATTTTCAGCGCAACGCAATCTGACTTTCAATAATCCCTACAAAATCACTCACCTCACAAAAATCTTCGTTACTCGAACTACTGCAATACAGCGAGCGCCAATACTGTCAGCTAAATAAAAGATTCTAACTACTGAAGGCACTAGCTACTGATAGGCACAGTCAGCTAAGGAATATATATATATATATATATATATATCAGTTCATGATATCTAGTATCACAAATATACTCTTTCTGATGGACACACGTCCAGATGGTCCGCTCTCAAAATTTTGCCACCTCTCTCCCCACATCCACCACGGCTGGTGGCCCACCTCCAACTGCACAACGCTACACGCTGTTCGCATCCAACTGCCCAACACTACAATAGCGAAAATTCCAACAATGCCAACCAGCGACAGATTGCACACAGCACAGTCAGTGATTTTCATACAGAGCGCTGCGTGGCGTTACCAAGATAAAAACCTAAACAGCCTACTTACAACTTCTTGATGTATTTAACTTACTTTCTGTATAATTTCTTCTATATTCATTTACATACTAAGTGCTACACTTCTATTCAATCGAGAAGTAATTTATAATACTTCAGAAAATATAAATGGATCGACAATTACTTCTTTTTCCAAAAATTTCGCAGTATAAGATAGACTGCTGCGTAAGCACACACACACACAGACACACACACACACACACACACACACACAGAGAGAGAGAGAGAGAGAGAGAGAGAGAGAGAGAGAGAGCTTAGGCGATGGGGAGAAAATTATGAAGGGCATTTTAAATAAACCGACGGAGAATTAAGGCTAACTGCTCTGTCAACCTGAACATTTGTTCAACGGGAGCCGATGTCAGTATATAATGTATGAGCAAGTTTTTTTCGTTTTGGCAGCGGTCACAGTTGTCAAATTTCAGTTTCTAGCTTGTCGCCTAAGTGAACAGGATGCAAAGAAATCAACGCAACAACCAAATGAAAAATCGTGGCGGAACACCAGAGGTAGTTGTACTGCAGCCATAACAAGAGTATCAATGCAGCCGACGTCATGGAGTGCCAGAGCGATCTGAGTAACGGGCGACGATATGATCTGTGACATGTCTCCCCATCAACGTCGTGCATCAACAGATCCGCCTGGCCACCAGCCACACACAGGTCCTTTCGCAGAAGCGCTCCCAGTAAACAAACACCACCAGAGTCACATTTCCGCCACCAAAGGAAGTAGTTTCGACGACACGACGTGTTTCCCTCCATAAAGGAAGGCTAGAAGATGGGGTAGTATCAACTGCAATCGACTAGTGACTACTAACCAATTAGTATATTGCCTACTGTTTCCAAAGGCCTGGAATATATTGTTCACGACGAAATCACTGAACACTTGTGCGAATTCAGCCTATATGACAAATATCAGTGTGGCTTTCGTGAATACATTATAACAAAAACTGCACGATGACTTGAAATATGTCATCGAAAATTTGCCATCAACAACAGTGGCGTCACCAAATTGACACCAGTAGGCTTTAGTAAAGCTTGTGCTGCTGTAAGCTTTACGAACTGCCCATAAAAATGCGCCAGACAAATTTCTGGGATAGTGCGTTCATGTACCTTGAAAACGACTTGAAAAAGAGATAGTAATATATTGTCTGCGGGAAGAAATATCATGTCCTGGCAGCATGTTCTCTCAGGAATGCCACAGGAGTCAGTCTTAGGTCCGGTTTTGTTTCCCTAGTATGAGAATGGCATTACGTCCTTCTGTGGTATCATTTATATTCAGACGACCAACAACTATGCCGAAGTGTCAGACCTGAACATATAAAAATTGTAATCGTCCAGGTGAATGGTGGCCTGTCTTCAGTGACAAAAATGGGGAAACATCTCGTGTTTAAATTAAATCTAAAAAAGTAACAAGTAATCTTCGTATTCCACCAGACATTAATAAATTCAGAATTCCACGAACAATTGTCTCCTATTCAGCTCGACTATATTTCATTATGAACCGTGTCTTGTAATACGTGTGTTAATTTTTCACTTTCTTGATAACTTTTTTAGATGAATCAATAACTATGCAAAGAGAAATGTATCATAAACTTGTAATGTATTTAAAGCCAAAGAATCAGTAGTAAGCGAGATGTTGAAAAGATATTCTCTGTGACACGTTCATATTTTTGAAACAAAGTATTTTATAAAACGGAATTCTTAATCTGGTACGTCACATCTGCTGTTACAGACGACTTGACAGGAGTGGTATTTCCAGGACTGTGTGTATATTGAACTATTTAATGAATACCAAGCTTAATTTCATTTGAAATGTGTCTGCACGTCATTTGAGAATCCTGTACTTGATCAAATTAATTTGTTGTTTGAGTTTCTTCTGTGTTTCAGATATAGGCCTATGTGTCAGTTGCATGCACTCATTGCTTGAGAGCAGTGTGACCGAAAGCTGTATGTATCCTGTCGTGTTGTTTAAATAATTATTACTTTCACACAAAGTCGAAACTGCATATCCTTACTTCATGACGTCCGATCTAATGCTCGTTACCACACTTTTTACGTGGAAGTCAGTATGGTATTTTCTCGGTGAAGGTATGCTTTCAAACAATGAAGACGTACAATAGCCACCAGGGCTTGATACATCAAAAGCAGAAGGTAAATGAGATGGAATATATATGGTAAAGAACATTTGACGAAATTATTCATGATAATTCATTTTTACTTGATATATGTTAGGAATGGTAACTGCATCGTGCCATCGCACTTCTGACGTACCTGTTTTTCTGTGGAAAACCATTCTTAACTGCATTGCAGACGTTTTTATAACAACGAAACATTTTTTTAATGTTTTATTCTGTCAGTGAAGAAAGGTGCGTTGCAGTTACCATATGAGAAAACAGTGTCTTTGGATGATCATCTCAACTGGCACAGAAAATTGTCGCACTGTGCCGGATAACTTCCGCTTGCCTCTATGTCCTCAAAAAGTTTAGGAGAAGTATGTGAAACGCAAACTCGTCCAAGCACTTGTTCTACCGAATCTCTGCTACTGTGGCGTAATTCATCATGGCACGAGTAGTGAAAACACAAGATGTTTAGAACCAACCATGAACGCTTGGCTGCGTTACATCTGCAACGTCCATCGATTTGACCATGTCAGTGCTTCAGACACCCAGTTGCACTGGTTGTGGTCAGACAAGTTACGTAACTACCACACGATTTATACTGCATCTGCTTCAGTTAGAAAAACACCCCTTTATCTCACATCAAAGATTAAACACTTTTCAAACCATCACAATCGAAATACTAGGTATCACTTATGACTTATGTAGAATCATTGACGTGCCCATGCACAAAACAAAAACACTCGAAAAATGTTCGCTGTCGCTCCTGCTTGTCTCTAGAAAAAGCTATACTGCACTTTGAGCACTTTTCAGTTCCGTGCTGCTTTTGGGTAGACGTTGCTTCACTTTCTTCTATCTGCATCATAACGATTCTCTGAAAAATTAACATATAAGGACAACTTTCCTTCTATCAAATAGCAAAGCCAACGCTCCTATCTTATCCCAGTTGTATAGCTTTCTCTTTTCCTTCCTCTGAGAGTCACGCCACCCAAAAGTTTCCGAAATCTAAATTAAATAAAATCTCATCATACCAGATTTTATTCACCAACTTCATCTTGAAACTAGAACCCTTGGAAGCTCAGACACCAGTTCCAGCGCTTCTGCCACGAACGGAATGCATCCTGAAAGACCTCTTCAGTCAGTATGTTCAGCACCATTTGCGAATTCGCTAAGAATCCGTCTCTCGTGTCAATTCTTCGTCCCTTCCACTTCATTTTCACCTTGGGAAAGGCCGGCCGGAATGGCCGAGCGGTTCTAGGCGCTTCAGTCTGGTACCGCGCGACAGTTACGGTCACAGGTTCGAATCTTGCTTCGGGCATGGATACGTGTGATGTTCTTAGGTTAGGTAGGTTTAAGTAGTTATAAGTTCTAGGGGAGTGATGACCTCAGATGTTAAGTCCCATAGTGCCCAGAGCCATGTGAACCTTGGGGAAGAGGAAGAAATCGCACGGAGCCAAGTCAGGTGAATACAGTGGATGAGGAAGAACCACCGAGTTGCTTTTTGGCCAAAACACTGCCACGATGAAAGTTGTATGTAGCCTTGCATTGTTGAGGTGAAGCACTGAGTCACTCCAGCGCCACTTCTCAGTCCAGCACCATTTCTATAAACGTGCCCTCCTCACATCCTCCCTCAGCCGCCTTAAGACCAGGAAGTGTGGATAATCCCATCAGAATCGAAGAAACAGATCAATAAGGATTTGACGTTTCTATGAACTTGACGGGCTTCCTTGGGCCATTGTATAGATGGATTCTTTCACAGGGATGACTTTTGTTTAGTTTCAGGGTCATATTCGTAAACCCAACTTTCGTCACGTAAGACGACCCTAGAAACATAATCTGACTCAGTCCAAAGCAGTGCTTTCCGTCCGCTGCAGACATTCATGCAATGCTCTTTCTAATCGTTAACCAGCAGTCGTGATGCGAACTTCGCAGCAAATTTTTCTAACTAAATCCGCTGACATGTGACACATGACAATCTCACGATATTACAGATGTCGTGGATGGTCTGCCTATGATCTTTCAAATCATCATTCCGAACATCACTGACATTTTCTGGCGTAACGACGTTACGTGCTCGAGCCGAACGTTCATCGTCAACAACCGAGGTCTGCCATTTTGGAAACGTGTAAGCCAATCATACGTTTGTGTCTGGAGCAAAGCGTCATTACCGAATGGTTGTACCAACATTCTGTTCGTTTCTGCGGCTGTCATGCCAACTTTAAAACAAATTGGTACTGCAACCGTTTTCTCTCAGGTCGATCATTGCAAAATCTCGAACACTAGGAAACGTCACAATGGAAAGCTGCCCACCCAACAATAAACATGTTTACTTAGATCAGGGGTATCCATTCTTTCAGCTTACCTGGGTCGCTATGGAAGAAGATGAGTATTTTTGAGCCTCACGTAACATACTAACCGCTGAGCAATAAATGAGAGAATAGCTTCGTGAGCCGGAAGTTTCAGATTGAAAATACTCAGTTTATGATAACTTTACAAAAACGAAGTTTCATGAAAGAGATTTTTTTTTAATTTTACTTTTTTACCGGTCGTGTGATAGGTGCCCTCATCTTGGGCCTCATTGACACACTGATACTTGCTTTGGTCAGCGGGTTGGAAGCCTCTGACTTAGAGCGAAGCTGCTAGGTACACTGACGCACGAAAAACCTATTACGCTGATCCTAGCGGCATTTCGTTGTACTACCATTTGTAATTGCAGGTCATGCAAATTTAGGGACTTTTTGGATAGTACCTCGTATTCATTAACCATGTGTCATCACGTTCCCCTTTCTCTCCATCTTCCATCCGTTTTACCTCATTCCCATTATTGTTAGCACTCATTATTAAAATCCCATCTTACCGTAATTTTTAACTATTGCCGTCTTTACCATCTGCGAATATGTCTTGTGTGCGCGTTTTCTGTAATTTGTGATTTTTAAATGCATTATGAAATACTTGACGAAATCAATGTAATGAAAAATATGTAAAATTGGTATTTAACAAGATAATCCCTGACACTTCGGTGAGGATGAAGAGGACATTGGAGTAGTTGGGGGCCTTGCACAAAACGTGAAAATTCTGCACAGTCTAATTTGGTCTTTAGCATACACACTATGCAGCCATTACAGCAGGATCAGTAGTTTCTGTAAATACAGTTAAATCGGCAAATCATGCCTGTCTCTGAATGAAAGGCTGTAAGCTGGAATAGGTCTTACAATTTTATTTTTAAAATGTCAATCCATTCCCCTTCAAAGAAAGAATTGACTTTTACTTTATTTTCACAAGGTAATCTGTACAAGAGATTTTTGGTTGCACTTATATTTGGTTACTAACTGCATTTTTTGCTAGCTACTCTGCTGTTCATTGTACAGGGTTATTACAAATGATTGAAGCGATTTCATAGTTCTACAATAACTTTATTATTTGAGATATTTTCGCAATGTTTTGCACACACATACAAAAACTCAAAAAGGTTTTTTAGGCATTCACAAATGTTCGATATGTGCCCCTTTAGTGATTCGGCAGACATCAAGCCGATAATCAAGTTCCTCCCACACTCGGCGCAGCATGTCCCCATCAATGAGTTCGAAAGCATCGTTGATGCGAGCTCGCAGTTCTGGCACGTTTCTTGGTAGAGGAGGTTTAAACACTGAATCTTTCACATAACCCCACAGAAAGAAATCGCATTGGGTTAAGTCGGGAGAGCGTGGAGGCCATGACCTGAATTGCTGATCATGATCTCCACCACGACCGATCGATCGGTCTTCCAATCTCCTGTTTAAGAAATGCCGAACATCATGATGGAAATGCGGTGGGGCACCATCCTGTTGAAAGATGAAGTCGGCGCTGTCGGTCTCCAGTTGTGGCATGAGCCAATTTTCCAGCATGTCCAGATACACGTGTCCTGTAACGTTTTTTTCGCAGAAGAAAAAGGGGCCGTAAACTTTAAACCGTGAGATTGCACAAAACACGTTAACTTTTGGTGAATTCCGAATTTGCTGCACGAATGCGTGAGGATTCTCTACCGCCCAGATTCGCACATTGTGTCTGTTCACTTCACCATTAAGAAAAAGTGTTGCTTCATCACTGAAAACAAGTTTCGCACTGAACGCATCCTCTTCCATGAGCTGTTGCAACCGCGCCGAAAATTCAAGGCGTTTGACTTTGCCATCGGGTGTCAGGGCTTGTAGCAATTGTAAACCTTAAGGCTTCTGATTTAGCCTTTTCCGTAAGATTTTCCAAGCCGTCGGCTGTGGTACGTTTAGCTCCCTGCTTGCTTTATTCGTCAACTTCCGCGGACTACGTGTGAAACTTGCCCGCACGCGTTCAACAGTTTCTTCGCTCACTGCAGGCCGACCCGTTGATTTCCCCTTACAGAGGCATCCAGAAGCTTTAAACTGCGCATACCATCGCCGAATGGAGTTATCAGTTGGTGGATCTTTGTTGAACTTCGTCCTGAAGTGTCGTTGCACTGTTATGACTGACTGATGTGAGTGCATTTCAAGCACGACATACATTTCCTCGGCTCCTGTCGCCATTTTGTCTCACTGCGCTCTCGAGCGCTCTGGCGGCAGAATCCTGAAGTGCGGCTTCAGCCGAACAAAACTTTATGAGTTTTTCTACGTATCTGTACGGTGTCATGACCATATGTCAATGAACAGAGCTACAGTGAATTTATGAAATCGCTTCAATCATTTGTAATATCCCTGTATTAAACAGCCTCTGTAGAAACATAGGTTGGCTTATATTCTTCCCTTTGTAATACTGAAGTGGATGGTCAAAGAGATAAAATTCTACTTTATTCGATTATCCATATTATAAAAACAATAAATAGTGCTCAATGGAAATATATTTCTACTATTAGTTTGAGTCTCATTGGAATACATCATTTCACGTAACAACCAGAATAAAAATAAAATCATAGAACGAGTTTCAATAATGGAACTCATTTTTAGGTCCCTAATCTCGGAAAACTTTTACAAAACACATTCAAATTTCAAGATGCCTCTTTTCTAGTTAAATGCCTATAGATTCTTTTAAATTGTTTCAGCTCTCGGAGATACACTGCCATAGAATTTCGAACCAAGAAACCAGTTTTTGCGTAGAATTACAGCAGCACGAATTCATTGTCTTACACAGCAAGGCTAAAAATATTTATAATAAAAAATTAATCGTTCTAAAATGATTGGAATGAGTATGACTTGCTAGGTAACGCTCCACTGATGTGGAATGACTCTTTTCTCAAACTCGCCAACAGAGGTGCTGCCAAAGCTACCGTGAAACCTACATTTTAATGTGAAATCCCAATGAACTGTAGTTTGGTACTTTTCACATACTCTAAATATACAGTCCAGTCACATTAGGATAACCGCCACGCATGCTCGATGTTTAAGTGCAATAACCGCTCACAGACGGCAGACGGCGGTACTAGCGAAGGAGGGTATACGAGGTGCGGCTAGAAAAAAACCGGACTGATGCTGGAAAATTATTTACAATTTCATGTTATCTCCTTCAATGTACTCTCCTCCTCGGTCTCTACACCGCTCCATACGAATTTTCCACTGTTCATAGCAATGCTGCAGATCATTTTCGATAAGTCCATACATTACTTCCGTCGCTTTTTCTTTTACTGCTTCAACAGTCTCAAATCTAGTTCCTTTCAAAGTTGACCTGACTTTAGGGAAAAGAAAAAAGTCACAGGGGGCCAAATCAGGTGAGTAGGGTGGATGATCTAAGATGGGAATGTTGTGTTTTGCCAAAAACGTCTTCACTGACAACGCACTGTGAGCTGGGGCATTGTCTTGGTGTAGGATCCATGACTTTTTTCTCCACAAATCGTTCCGTTTTCTCCGTACTCGCTCACGTAGGGTAGCCAGGACGCTAATAGAGTAATGCTGATTCACTGTTTGTCCCTCTCGTACCCAATCAATGTGCACAATCCCTTTGATGTCAAAAAAAAACAATCATCATTGCCTTGAATTTCGATTTTGACATTCGTGCTTTTTTTGTCGTGGAGAACCAGGAGTTTTCCAATGCATTGATTGGCGTTTAGTTTCGGGATCGTAAGTAAAAAACCACGATTCATCGCAAGTAATAACATTTTGTAAGAAGGTGGGATCACTTTCAATGTTTTCCAGGATGTCAGAACAAATCATTCTTCGGCGTTCCTTCTGTTCAATTGTGAGACACTTTGGAACCATTTTTGAACACACTTTGTTCATGTTGAAACTTTCATGAAGAATCTGCCTAACACTTTCCTTGTCAACTCCTGTTAACTCAGACACTGCTCTGATAGTTAAACGGCGATCTTGTCGAACAAGTTTACCGATTTTTTCAATGTTTGCATCAGTTTTTGCTGACAATGGTCTGCCAGTGCGAGTGTCATCACTGGTGTCTTCGCGGCCATCTTTAAATCGTTTAAACCACTCAAACACTTGTGTTCGCGATAAGCAATCATCGCCGTACACTTGTTGTAACATTACAAACGTTTCATTTGCAGATTTTCCTAGTTTGAAACAAAATTTGATGTTAACACGCTGTTCTTTCTGTACACTCAACATTTTCCGACGCACAGACAAAACGTCAACTACTTAAAACAGACGCCACGGGCAGACTGAGTGCAGGAGGCAGATGAAACTCGAGCAGTAGGCGGAGCGAGAGTCACGTGACAGGTCACGCGACTTTCAGCCTTATTGCATTCGTTTTATTGTTTCACCAGTACTAGTCCGGTTTTTTTCTAGCCACACCTCGTATAAGGCGTATAAGGTGGGCGGGAGAGGGGGGAAGGAGGAGCGGGAGAGGGGTAGGTGGACGTGAAGAAGAGTGCAGTCGTTATCGTATCGTGCAAAAGGGCATGATCATTGACTTTCTGGCCAATGGTCGAAACAATTTCGTAACGGCTAAACTTTCAAACATTTTGCGCGTCCCCAAGGTTAAAGTATATCACGGATGGCAAAAATAGCCGTCTAAAACCGGGGTCGAGACAGTTGTGGTGCACCAGGGCAGTAGCTGAGAGGGGTGCGCGACGCTTGAAGAGACGTGTACGGGCGAATAGACGCGCAACTGTTGAGCAACTGACCGCTCAGGTGGACCAAGACGCTGCCAACAATGCCTCCTTAGCGGTCGCTCAGCCCACGGTGCTGGGTTTGAGCTACCTCAGCATATGCCTGGCTCATGCATCCATACTGACCGCTATACATCGGCGACGTAGACTGGAATTTCATCTACATCTACATGGATACTCTACAAATCATATTTAAGTACCTGGCAGAGGGTTCGTCGAACCATCTTCACAATTCTCTATTATTCCAATCTCGTATAGCAGGCGGAAAGAATAAACACCCACATCTTTCCTTATGAACTCTGATTTCCCTTATTTTATCGTGGTGATCGTTGCTTCCTAAGTAGGTCGGTGTCAGCAAAATACTTTCGCATTCGGAGGAGAATGTTGGAGAGGAGATTCCATCGCAACGAAAAAAGACTTTCTTTTAATGATGTCCAGCCCAAATCCTGTATCATTTCAGTGATACTCTGCCATATTTAGCGAAAATACAAAACGTGCTGCATTTCTTTGAACTTTTGCGATGTACTCCGTCAGTCCTATCTCGTAACGATCCCACACAGTGCAGCAGTATACTAAAAGAGAACGGACAAGTTTAGAGTAGGCAGTCTCCTCAGTAGGTCTCTTACATTTTCTAAGTGTCCTGCCAATAAAACGCAGTCTTTGGTTAGCCTTCCCCACAACATTTTCTGTGTGTTCCTTCCAATTTAAGTTGTTCGTAATTGTAATACCTAGCTAGGTATTTAGTTGAATTTACGGTTTTTAGATTAGACTGATTTATCGTGTAACCTAAGTCTAACGAGTTCCTTTTAGCACTCATGTGGATGACCTCACACTTTTCGTTATTCTGGATCAAGTGCCCCTTTTCGCACCATTCGGATATCTTTTCTAAATCGTTCTCCAGTTTGTTTTGATCTTCTGATGACTTTATTAGTCGATAAACGACGGCGTCATCTGCAAACAACCGAAGACGGCTGCTCAGATTATCTTCAAAATCGTTTATATCGATAAGGAACAGCAAAGGGCCTATAACACTACCTTGGGGAAGGTCAGAAATCACTTCTGTTTTACTCGATGACTTTCTTTCAATTACTAAGAACTGTGACATCTCTGACAGGAAACCACAAATCCATTCACGTAACTGAGGATATATTCCTTAAGCACGCAATTTCATATGAGTCGCTTGTGTGATACAGTGTCAAAAGCCTTCCGGAAATACAGAAATTCGGAATCGATCTGAAATCCCTTGTCAACTGCACTCAACACTTTATGTGAATAAAGAGCTAGTTGTGTTTTATCGGAACGATGTTTTCTAAACCCACATTGACTGCGTGTCGATAGACCGTTTTCTTCGGCGTAATTCATAATGTTCGAACACAATATATGTTCTAAAATGCTGCTGCATATCGCCGTTAACGATATCGGCCTGTATTTATGGGATTCCTCCTACTACCTTCCTTGAATATTGGTGTGACCTGTGCAACTTTCCAGTCTTTGGGTACCGATCTTTCGTCCAGCACACCGTTCTATATGATCGTCAAGTATGGAGCTAATGCATCAGCATACTCTGAAAGGAACCTAATCGATATACAGTCTGGACCAGAAGATTTGCTTTTATTAAGTGATTTAAGTTGCTTCACTACTCCGAAGACATTTACTTCTACGTTATTCATGTTGGCAGCTGTTCTCGATTATAATTCTGGAATATTTACTTCGTCTTCTTTTTTGAAGGCATTTCGGGAGGCTGTGTTTAGTAACGCTGCTTTGGCACCACTGTCTTCGATAGTATCTCCATTGCTATTTCGCAGAGAAGGCATTGATTGTTTCTTGCCGCTAACAAACTTTACATACGACGAGAATCTCTTTGGATTTTCTGACAAGTTTCGAGACGAAGTTTCGTTTTGGAAACTGTTATAAGCATCTCGCATTGAAGTCCGCGCTAAATTTCGAGCTTTGTAAAAGATCACCAATCTTGGGGATTTTGCGTCTGTTTAAATTTGGCATGTTTGTTTCGTTGTTTCTGCAGCAGTGTTCTAACCCGTTTTCTGTAGCAAGAAGGATGAGCTCCGTCGTTTGTTAATTTGTTTGGTACAAACGCAAAAAACGTAACTGGACGTCCATTGAGTGGCGACAGTTGGCCTTTCCAGATGAATCTCGTTTTATGCTACACCGGAAAGATGTCAGACAATCTGTAACAACTATCGGAAGTGTCTAGGCCCAAGGAGGAAGCGTTATGGTCTGGATAATGTTTTCGTGGCATCCCCTCGTTGACCTCGTCATTCTGGAAGGTACAATGGATCAACAAAAATATGCATATATCCTTGGGGATCATGTGTACTCCTACATACACTGTTTCTTTCCTCGGCACTGTAGCATCTAACAGCAGTACAATGAAATGTGCCACTCAGCTCGCAGTGTACGTGAGTGGTTCCGACATCACTAGGATGAGTTTACTGGACTCCCCTCGCCACCAAACTTGCCGGATTTAAATCCAATCGAGAATCTGTGGCACCACCTGGATCGGGCTGTTCACGCCACTGACCCTCAACAGAGAAACGTAGCGCATCTGGCAACGGCACTGGAGTCAGCATGATTCCACATCCCTGTAGGCACCCTCCAGAACCTCATTGACTGTCTTTTTGCACGTCTTGTAGCGGTCCGCGCTGCAAAAGGTCGTTATTTAGACTTTTGACAGTCGGTCACGTTAATGTGGCTGGGCAGTGTATTACAGTCATGGGTGTCAACTTGAGTGCCACTGGCAAAATTGTTAGTAGCAAATAAGAACGAACCTTGCAGAGAGAGAGAGAGAGAGAGACAGAGAGAGAGAGAGAGAGAGAGAGAGAGAGAAAGGAAGGAAAGGAAGAGACGGAGCAGAAACTGGCATTACAGAAGATGAGGAAGCAATCACCCGCTTCCTTCCAAGGAACCGTCCCAGCAATCACCTTAAGTGATTTATGGAAATAAAGGAAAACAAAACATTTGATGGGCGGACGGGGATTTGAACCACCTTCCTCCCGAATATGAATCTAGCGCATTAACTCTGTAACACATTGCACGGCAATGTACAGATGGACAGAGAGAGAGAGAGAAAGAGAGAGAGCAATATGAAAAGAAGATTAAGACGCAAGTCGTCTCGTCATCAAAAAATTTACTGTAGATGGTCTAATCTAGCCTGCAACCCAAAGCAGTATACAAGACGTAATACAGTTACACTGAACTGCAGCGACGCATAATTAACAGTTGACAACTGAGCGAATGGTTTAAATGAATTAAGACAACGCATTAAGACACTCAAGTCGCCGGCCGTTGTGGCCGAGCGGTTCTAGGCGCTTCAGTCTGGAACCGCGCGACCGCTACGGTCGTAGGTTCGAATCCTACCTCGGGCATGGATGTGTGTGATGTCCTTAGGTAAGTTAGGTTTAAGTAGTTCTAACAAGGGGAGGCCGCCAAATGTGAAATTCAGATTCGATTCATACTGCGCATAATAAAAGCTCATGGCCAGAGGTGTAATGTGGGAAAGCACCAAGATGCACTTCTCAGCCGTTGTCGAGAAAATCGACAGTTAAAATAAACCGTTGCGGTGAAATGCTCTCTACGGTTAATAGTTTTATACAGCGTCGTGGCGCAGCGGTAAGCGCTCGGGTTTGTAAACGGAAGGTCGGTCGCCGGATCGAATCTCGCGCCATGCAACATTTTTTTTTATTATTAGTTTTTTGTAATTCAAATATATATATATATATATATATATATATGTGTGTGTGTGTGTGTGTGTGTGTGTGTGTGTGTGTGTGTGTAGACACATTTGAATAACAAAAAACAAATACTGAAAAAAAAGAAATTGCATGACGCGAGATTCGACCCGGCGACCTTCGGATTACGAACCCGAGCGCTTACCGCTCCGCCATGACGCTGTCGATAATTATTAATCGTTGAGAGTATTTCACCGCAACGGTTTATTTTAACTGTCGATTTTCTCGACAACGGCTGAGAAGTGCATCTTGGTGCTTTGCCACATTACACCTCTGGCCATGCGATTTTATCATGCGCAGTATGAATTGAATCTGAATTTCACAATTGGCGGCCTCCCCTTGTAAGTTCTAGGGGACTGATGACCTCAGATGTTAAGTCCCATAGTGCTCAGAACCATTTGAACCATTTGAACACTCAAGTCGATAATGTTTTAAATAGTAGTAGCAGTACGGTACGGTACCGAGGCTTTTAATATGCACCATTGGTCAACTAAAAGACCTTGCGCTGAAATTCCGCATTCAGTAGCTCTCCTGAAGTTTTATGTACGTACGAACGGTCTCTGTGTTTTATGCGAAACACTTCAGTCGACTATGCAGAAGACGACACAGCGTGTCCTACGGAGCATTCAGCGTAAGTAAAATGACTGAGAATGAGATACACTTTTCATGGTTCTACAGTATATACATTTTTCGCAGTATTTCATGCGGAAACATTGCAATAGTGGAAAGCCCAGAGAAACAAATCGGAAAGAACGTCACTTATTCAGTAGAGTCATATTATGTAATGGCTATGTCCTCAAGAAAATAGAAAATAGCAATTGTCTCATTAGAAATGAAATATTTAGGTCGCTGAGAATTGAGCTTCCGGGTGATATCAGAAATACAAAAAAGCGCTCTCTTCTAAATCTGTTGCATGGTAGTGAGATACTTTCTAAATGAGAGAAACAGCATTTACAGCTGGCAGGAATGAGAAGAATGAAAGGCTGCATAGAAATTTATAAACAGTTGTAGAAGAATGAGATCGGAAAGCATTTATATAACATCGTAGTCTTCAAAAAAGGCATGTGATTCACTTCATACGAAAACATTATTCAGCTCCTTAAATGAGTTTGGTTCTGACAACAGATCAATGGCAATCATAGAAGACACACCAAACAAAATTAACAATTAAATTTTTAAGTGAAATTCCAGGGTTTTGAAATCGGAACAGGGACAAGAGAAGATGTATTGCCCCCACTACAGTTCAGTCGTGTACTTGAAAAGGTAATTATGGAGTAGAGGAAAGAGCAGAAGAAGAAGGAATTAAAAGTACGACAACTGAGGAAAAATGGGATAATTTTAATGTGATTGATTGACTTTTACAGACGATCTTGCCATCATCATACAGATGAATCTCCTAGAAAAGACAGCATCAAAAGCAGGGATATGCATATAAAAAAAAAAAGTATGCGACAGACGCGAAGGAGGCACCAAACTACATGGAAACTGATTACGGAGGACTAAAAGAGACTACAGAATTTAAGTTTTTAAATGAAATAACATAACCAAATACTTTGAATAAAGACTCTGACTTCACAAGCGCAAAGTAAACCCAAATGGCTTTTCGACTAACAAAATACCTCCATAAAAGAAATCTATTTGCATAAATGCAAAACTCTGGAGCGACAACATTGTTATTAAGCCAGAATGCCGCTATGATTCAGATCACCTTTCGTTAAATACAGCTAAATAATTAAGTGAAGTACAAAGGAAGGAAAGAAAAACAATCAGGGAAGTGTTGGGTGCAAAAGGTGAGAAAGGGAAATATAAATTAGGAAGTAATAAAGAATTTTATAAAGAAATAGAAGCAATATCCAATATCTGACACAGTAAGGATGAGAAGAGGTGTATCTTACGTGAACCTAAAAAGGATAAATGAATAGAGGAAAACAAAAAGACTTTTAACTTTTTTGACAGAAACCTAAAAATATCAGTGATGTGGATCAACGAAGTTAAAGCATACTTGAAAGAAATGGAAATAACGGACGAAGAAATAGGAGCAAGAAGAACCTGAGGGCAAAAATAAAAAAGTTCCAAGGACTTCCAGGAGCAAAAACAAGAGAAATAGTGGCCCAATATGAACAAAATAAAAAAGAGAAAATCATAGGAAAGAAAGGAAGGAGAAAAGAAAGAAGACGTATGTTATTTCGTGTGGTCCTTAGTAGGCTAAACCAGTAGCAATAACAACGAAATTACAGTATTACAAATACGAAATGTAAGTGGTTGTATGCAGAACTATAACACAAAATGGATAAATCAAATAGAGTAGGCTGCATTGGTGTTCCAAAACGTGTGTTTACTTATCAGCCAGGGATGAAGACACCTAGGATACACAACGAGAAGTTAGGAACTTCGTCAGTAAAAGAGAGCAACTGTAAAAGGCCACAATAGCTAGCACCTGACGGACGAAAACACGACCAAAATCGCAGGTATATTTTGCGATGACGTCTTCGATAGGCGGCGGACACGATGTTTCGGCCTCTGAACACTCTTCAGGTAGCAGCAGTGCCTTACGGGAGCCAGGCGAGGCGCCACCCGTCCCCGCAGGCGGCTTGCTGCGGGTGCGATCAGGGCGTAACAAAAGAACTGGAGCAGCCGACGGCGATGACGGGGGCAGCGCGGCAGCCCGGTGCCACATTCCTTCCCCCCCGTCCGATGCCGGAGTTCGGCGGCTAAAAAACCACCCTAATGGCCGCCATCAGCCGCGTAATTGGCCGCCGACCTCAATCTCCAGCGGTTCCCACAAAGTGAATGACCTTTACGAGGTCGTCCCCCCGCTCGTTTATCGACGTGACCTGGAAAAGCAGCCACTGGAGATCCGTGGCGTATGAATGCCGTGCCAGATCCTGCGCCGCATTCGGATTCCGCCTCTTCTCTACAATCTCACATTTAAATTGGGCTTCTACTTCGTCCTAATTCGTAGTTCGGTGCAGTATAATAATAAACACTAGCGTTACAAAACGTTTGTGGCTATGGCATCAGTAAAATATTCAGTTCTTTTACACGACGGATTATTTAACCACCACTCCAACACTTTCGTTCAGCGTAGATCTCCCAAAGTAACCGTCCAACGAGACAGTTCATATCCATAACGAAACTGTTGGTTTCTGACAGAAGTTTTTGAGCAGTGACTTGAGATACTGGATTCGATTAGGGAGGTGAGGGTTTCAGATCTCACTCTCTCCCCTCTCCCCTCCACACACACACACACACACACACACACTCGCACACGCACACACATTTAGGTTCTTTCTTGTCCTGTGTTAACAACGTGTCACCGACGACCTGAGAAACATTGCGTAGTAGCTAAAACTGCCGTTAGTTGAAATATAATATTTATGACGAGTTCTATCCAACACCAGCAACAATAGTTGTCTATATCGCAGTAGTCAGCAGCCAGTTGTATAAAAGAAATTTAATATCTGACTTCTGCTTGTTTGTGGTATATTTTCCGCACAGCCTTCTGAGGGAAGGTAATAAGTGCCCGAAACTGGTTAAGAAATTAAATTTCAGAAGACTGCGCAGGAAAAGACACCAAAAATAAGTAGACGTCAGATAGAAACATTAAAATTACTGACGAAAAGATTTTAAAATGTTTAAAAAATTTAAAGATAAAAAGTAGTACACATTTATACCCATCGCATTATTTGTGTCAACAATAAGATGCGTACAGCAAAATGTTGTGGTCCTAAAAGTACTAGAGCAATACGTAACATAATATTGAGTCCATTAATACAATAGGAACTCTTATATGCTTAATTTGGTTCATAGTAACTGTACAAAAATGGTATAAAAAAGCCAAAGAAGTGCAAACATCAAGCCAGGACTGAAACTAATCAACTAATGATACACATATCTTGAAGTTGGTCTCATGGTGGAGTGAAAGTACAACAAAATAATAGAACAAAACCGTACACAAGTATAGTATTCGTAAGACATAAGGGAAAATATAAGTAGATACAAGCAGCGTAATAAGTAATATAAAAGATCTAATGATAATTAAAATAATTTAATATCAACCACAAAAAGCGCTATGGATGGGAAATTTGGGAACTAATCCCCAGGCAGCTGCAATGAAGTTAGTAGTATGCTAGTAGGGAACATAACAAAAACAAAATGCCAAGGGCATCATGTGGCTGGTACTTCTGACTGGAGCAAGTGTAGAGAGAGTTCTCAGTCGTTAGCTAATATTAAGTATCGGAAAGTGACTATAGAGGAAAAGAAGCGCGGGCATAATTATATTACAATGAAACCACAATACTGCAATATATACTGGTCTCAAGTACGTTTCGTGAAACAATTGTTTTAGAACACGTCGCTGAATTGATATGGAGATATCAATGGTGAGGTAGCAGGAAATACGGACACCAACGTAGGACGAGAATTGCATCAAGTTCTGGCATGGTGTCTGCACTTGTTGTTTGGCTTCTTTATATCATTTTCGCATATTCACTAAGAGCCAAATGTTTATTTACAAGCTCTTGTTGTAGTAATGGATTCAGAACTGTACTACTCATTATTTTGCATTTTTTATGACCACGGCAGTTTGCTCTATGGAGCTGACAGTTGACTCCCGCAAATAAAGCGACATGTATAAAAATGCACCATTTATATCTTCAAATTTTTAAAATGTTTAATTTTTTTTACTTTTCATCCATAATTTTAATATTTTTATCTGACTTCTGCTTGTTTGTGGTATATTTCCAGCACAGCCTTCTGAAGGAAGGTAATAAGTGCCCGAAACTAGTAAAGAAATTATATTTCTTTCATGCAACTGGTTGCAAATTATTGCGATATATAATTATCAAGTATTAAGAAACAGATATCCATACAAGCTGCTTTTCAGAAATCCATCGTACAATGCGTGGTGGAGCGTACTTTGTACTATTGTTGTTGTAGTTGTGGTCTTCAGTCCTGAGACTGGTTTGATGCAGCTCTCCATGCTACTCTATCCTGTGCAAACTTCTTCATCTCCCATTACTTACTGCAACCTACATCCTTCTGAATCTGCTTAGTGTATTCATCTCTTGGTCTCTCTCTACGACTTTTACCCTCCACACTGCCCTCCAATGTACTATTATCAGGGACATACTCCCCTTTCCTAGTCGAGTAATGAGAAAGAAAGAAACACTGTTTGTATGACTCGATATGTGCCCTGGTGTGGCTTATTCTCATCATTTCTAAACGGTACGAACTGTTGTATTTCAACACTGGTCTCTAAATTTGCTCGCATTCTGTTAATGTGTTTGGTTGGCTGAGAGATCTAAATGCAAAACAGTTTCGTGGAACTACTTGGAGTTCTCGGATTCGAGGAGACATTTGGTACCTCTTGAGGTGAAGAAAACACATCGAGGACATGGGGTCGAGGAAATATTTAAGAACGTTCATAGTACCTGTAAAGAAGAGCTAGCGTCTTTCACTAAGAATCAAGACGTCCTTGGTCCCGGGGTCGAACGTCACCACCACTTAAATTTTGAATAAAAATCATCAGCAATGGCAGCCGAAGGCTTTCGGGGTAAGAAGTGCCCTCATTTTGCCAACGGGATTTTTGAAGAGGGTGGAGGAGCGAATAGAGTTTCAGGGCAGTCTCTTGCCCTTGGGAGTGGGAAACTGTCACTAAAGGCGGAAGAATTAGCAATGATCAGCTTCATGAGGGTACCGATGGCAATGGAAACGACTGCATTAAAGACACATAATGTGTACCCATAGGACATGTGGCATGTAATTGAATAATCTCTCCATTGACCAAACATTCCTGAATAGTTCTGTATTTTGATCTCCAGGAGCGGGCTGCCAAGTGGGAGGTGAATTTAAGAAAAAGTTGGAATAACAAACGAACGGATAACGTCCTACACGCCGGGGCGTGAAATGTCAGAGGTTTGAAGGTGATAGGGAAGCTAGACAATACGAAAAGGGAAATGTTACGATTCAACCTAGATGTTGTGGGGTTCAGTGAAGTGAATCGAAAGAAGACAAGGATTTATGGCCTGATGACTGTAAGATAATATCAACAGCAGCGGAAAATGGTAGAAGGGGAATAGGATTGGTTATGAGTAGAAAGGTAGGACAGAGAGTTACTGTGAACAGTCCTGAGACAGGTTTGCTCTAATCAGAATCGACAGCGAACCAACACCGACTACGGTAGTTCAGCTATATACGCCGACGTCGCAAGCCGAAGATGAAGAGATATAGAAAGTACATGATAATCCTGAACAGGTAATTCAGTACGTAAAAGGGAATTAAAATGTAATATTCATGGGGGATTGGAATGCGGTTGTAGGATTTACAGAAGGATACGGGCTTGCGACAAGGAATGAGACAGGAGAAAAACTGAGTTTTGCAATAAATTTCAGCTAGAAGTAGCGAATTCGCCGTTCAGGAGTCACAAGGTGAGGAGGTATACTTGAAAAAGTCCGGGAGAGATGGCAAGATTCCAGTTAGATTACATCATGACCAGGCATAGATTCCGAAATCAGATACTAGACTTAAGGCATACCTAGATACAAACTCACATTTGAGACCAGTCAGAAAGAATCACTAGGCAAAGAAGTGGAATATGGATGTACTAAGAAATGAAGGGATACGCTTGAAGTTCTCGAAGGCTATAAATACTGTGATAAGGAATAGCTCAGTAGGCATTTCAGTTGAAGAGGAATGTAACTCTAAAAAGGGCAATGACAGAAGTTGGAAAAGGAAACGTAGGTGCAAAGAAGGTAACTTCGAAGAAACCATGGGAAAAAGGAGAAAAACTTCAGTTGATAGATGAAAGCTGGAAATACAAAAATGTTCATTGAAATTCGGAAATACGGAAATATAAGTCGTTGAGGAATGAAATATACAGGAAGTGCAGGGAAGCTAACACGAAATGGTTGTACGAAAAACGTGAAGAAATAGAAAAAGAAATGATTGCCGGGAGGACTGAATCAGTATATAGAAATGTCAAAATAATCTTGGGTGAAATTAAAGCAAAGAAGGTAACATTAAGAGTAAAACGCAGGGGAGAGAGCGGATAGGTAGGAAGAGTGCATAAGGCCCCTGTGAGAGGGAATATTTGTTTGATGTGAAAGTATAAGAAACAGGAGTCGATACAGAAGAGATAGGGGATCCGGTATTGAAACCAGAATTTAAACCAAGTTTGGAAGACTTACGATCAAATGAGGCAGAAGGGATAGAAACATTGCTTCAGAATTTCTAAAATAATTGGGGAAAGTGACAGCAAAACAACTAATCGTATTGGTGAGTAGAACGTATGAGTCTGGCGATATACCATATAACTTTCGTAAAAATATCACCCACGATTCCGGAGATAGCAAGAGCTGACAAGTGCTAGAATAATCGCTTAATCAGCATAAAGGTTCGTGCATACATGCGCCTGACAGGAATAATATACGGAAGAATGGAAAATATAATTTACGATGTGTACATGACGACAAGTTTGGTTTTAGGAAAGACAAAGGCGCCAGAGAGGCAGTTCTGACGTTGCGGCTGTTAATGGAAGCAAGACAAAAAAATCATGATACTTTCATAGGTTTTGTCGACTTTGAAAAAGCTTTCGATAATGTCATGTGGTGTAAGATGTTCGAAATTCTGAGAAAGAGAGGGATAAGCTACAGGAAGACAAGGGTAATATAAAACAGGTACAAGAGCCAAGAGGGAATAATAAGAACCAAAAACGAAGTGCTGGGATTAAAAAGGGTATAATACAGGGATGTAGACCTTCTCCCCTATGGTTTAGTCTATACATCGAAGAAGCAATGATAATAAAAGAAAGGTTCAGAAGTAGATTAAAATTAAGGGCAAAAGGGTATCAATGATAACTTTTGCTGATGCCATTGCTACTGAAGAAGAATTAGAGAATCTGCGGAAGAGAATGAACAATTTTATGAGTACAGAATGTGGATTAAGTGTGAATAGAACAAGGCCGGAAGTAATGAGATGTAGCAGAAATAAGAACAGCGAGAAACTTAACATTAGGATTGATGGTCACGAAGTAGATGAAGTTAAGGAATTCTCCTCCCTAGGCAGCAAAATAACCGATGACGGATGGAGCAAGGAGAACATCAGAAGCAGACAAGTAAAGAAATTCCTGGTCAAGAGAACTCTACTAGTATAAATCATAGGCCTTAATTTGAGGAAAAAATTTCTGAGAATGAACGTTTGGAGCACAACATTGTATGATAGTGAAACGTGGACTGCGGGAAAACCGGAGGAAGAGAATCGAAGCATTTGAGATGTGGTGTTGCAGAAGACTGTAAAGATTAGGTGGACTGATAAGGAATGCGGAGGTTCTGCGCAGAATCGGAGAGGAAAGAAATGTATGGGAAACAAGACAAAATTGACAAAAATAAGGGACAAAACGGTAGGACATCTGTTAAGACGTAAGGAAAAAATTTCCATGGTGCTTAGAGGGAGCAGTAGAGGGAAAAAACTGTAGAAGAAGACAGAGATTGAAAAACATCTAACAAATAAATGAGGACATAGGTTGCAAGTGCTACTCTGAGATGAAGAGGTTGGCACAGGAGAGGAATTCGTGGCGGGCAGCATCAAACCAGTCAGACATAGAGAAAGAAGATAAATAAATAAATAAATAAAAGTTCATGAATTCCGGAGAGACTGATAGTTATCTATAAAGCTTTCTTACAGGAAGTATGTCTGTGTGTGTGGTTGTGAAATTCGAGTCAGTCATTTCTCGATATTTTGGGCAAGTACTGCCATGTACTTTGCGAGCACGTGTTCAGTGATCAGAGATCTTACGTGACAGTATGAAGTCAGAGTTAGTGTTTAATGAATAAGACAGAATCTATTTGATGTATATAGATTTCATGCCGGCCGATGTGGCCGAGCGGTTCTACGCCCGACCGGTCTGGGGCGCTGCAGTCATGGACTGTGCGGCAGGTCCCAGCGGAGTTTCGAGTCCTCCCTCCGGCATGGTTGTGTGTGTTTGTCCTTAGGATAATTTAGGTTAAGTAGTGGGTAAGCTTAGGGACTGATGACCTCAGCAGTTAAGTCCCATAAGATTTCACATACATTTGATCATTTGAGCATTTGGTTCTAGGCGCTTCAGCATTTAACCGCGCTACCGCTACGGTCGCAAGTACGAATCCTGCCTCGGGCATGGATGTGTCTGATGTCCTAGGTTAGTTAGGTTTAAGTAGTTCTAAATTCTAGGGGACTGATGACCTGAGATGTTAAGTCCCATAGTGCTCAGAGCCATTTTATAGATTCCATTTTTCCTGTGAATATTTAAAGGTGGTGTTTGGTGTTTTTTTTTTTTTTTTTTTTGCTTTTTTATATTTTGACCTGCTCCTAATAGAAACCAATGAAGCTCAAATCCTTCTAGCCGAAACTTTTTCACAAGACCTAAGTGTGATCAGAAAGGTTAGATTAAAATTAACCGGCTGTACAGGTTTTATTGTTGTCAGAATACTTCACCATGTAGTGAAATGGCTGTGAGCACTATGGGACTTAACTGCTGAGGTCATAAGTTCCCTAGAACTCAGAACTACTTAAACCTAACTAACCTAAGGACAGCACACACGTCCATGCCCGAGGCAGGATTCGAACCTGCGACCGGAGCGATCGCGCTGTTCCAGACTGTAGCGCTTAGAACCAAATGTTCAAATGTGTACGAAATCTTATGGGACTTAACTGCTAAGGTCATCAGTCCGTAAGGTTACACACTACTTAACATAAATTATGGTGAAGCTAATAGTTCCTTGAGTTAGTACGGCTAGATGTTATACTTGACAACCGGAATATATTAACAGCTGATTCGTTTACATCCCCCCCTCCACCCCCCCCCCCCCACTTGATATGGTGCTGAACAGTTGAAAGAACAATTGAGTCTCATTTCAAATAGGGACCCCACTGAAACAATTGCAGCTGAAGTTGACTTCAATCTATTCTCGATACTTTGGCGAAATTACATGTGTAAAGTCGGTGGTAGGCATAAAACATCATCCGAAATCGTAGTTCAGGGACCCACTCGAAGTGTGAATGGTTGCGAAACCTTACTTGAGCTCTTAGCGACGACTAATCCTGAGCAAATAAGGAGCTTCATTACGAATACAGGGATTAATGACCACAACGTCGTTGTAGCAAGCCTGAATACCGTAACGTCCAGATCCAGCGAAGCTAAACACAAAAGATATCTATTTAAAGAAGCTACATCTACATCTACATACATACTCCGCAATCCACCATACGGTGCGTGACGGAGGGTAACTCGTACCATAACTAGCATTTTCTTTCTCTGTTCCGCTCGCAAACAGAACTAGGGAAAAATGACTGCCTATATGCCTCTGTACGAGCCCTAATCTCTCTTATCTTATCTTTGTGGTCTTTCCGCGAAATATAAGTTGGTGGCAGTAAAATTTTACTGCAGACAGCCTCAAATGTTGGTTCTGTAATTTCCTCAGTAGCGATTCACGAAAAGAACGCCTCTTTTCCTCTAGAGACTCTCACCTGAGTTCCTGAAGCATTTCCGTAACACTCGCGTGATGATCAAACCTACCAGTAACAAATCTAGCAGCCCGTCTCTGAATTGCTTTTATGTCCTCCCTCGACCCGACCTGATAGGGATCCCAAACGCTCGAGCAGTACTCAAGAATAGGTCGTATTAATGTTTTATAAGCGGTCTCCTTTACAGATGAACCACATGTTCCCAAAATTCTACTCACGACTATCCGCCTTCCCCACAACTGCCATTACATGCTTGTCCCTCTTCATATCGCTCTGCAATGTTACGCCCAAATATTTAATCGACGTGACTGTGTCAAGCACTACACTACTAATGGAGTATTAAAACATTACGGCATTCTTTTCCCTATTCATCTGCATTAATTTACATTTTTTTATACTTAGAGTTAGCTGCCATTCTTTACACCAATCACAAATCCTGTCCAAGTCATCTTGTATCCTCCTACAGTCACTCAACCACGACACCTTCCCGTACACCACAGCATCATCAGCAAACAGCCGCACATTGCTATCCACCCTATCCAAAAGATAAAGCTGATAAAAATTCTGTTGGCGTCTTCCAAAGAGGCAGTCTCCATTCCTTCGAATTTATCTAAGCGTAGACCAGAGTGGTACAGATCCCTCATGGTCAGAACACTGTTGGAGAAGAAAAGAAAAGCATGCCAAATTTAAAAGAAAAAACACCAGGTTTGATTAAGTTTTACAGAAGCTTAAAATTTAGCTCAAACTTAAATGCCAGATGCTTTTAATAGTTTCCGCAACGTAAATGTCTCTGAATTTGGTAGAGAAATCGAAGAGATTCTGGTCGTATGTAAATTGAATCAGCGGCAAGATGCAATCAACACCTTCACTGCGAGATAGCAAAGGTAACATTACTGACGTCAATGTCACTAAAGCTGAGTTACTAAACACCTTTTTTAGAAACTCCTTTACCACAGAAACCGAATTAAATATTCCAGAATTCGAATCGAGAACTGTCAACATGAGTAACATATACATAGATCGCCTCAGTGTAGCGAAGCAACTTAAATCAGTAAACAGAGCAAGGCCTCCAGCCCAGGCTGTATAGCAGTTAGGTTGCGTTCAGAGTCAGAGTACGTTGATACAACAGCTCCACAGCTATAGCAATTATATGCAACCACTCGCATGTCGAAAGCTCCGCACCTGAAGATTGGAATGTTGCAAAGGTCACACTAATATTCACGAAAGGAAATAGGAGTAATCCTCCAAATTACTGACCATTATCAGAGACGGCGGTTTGCAGTAGGATTTGAAATATATCCTGTGTTCGAACATTATGAACCCCGAAGAATACGATTTGTTGAGAAACAGCCGACAAGGATTCAGAAAATATCATTCATGTCAAACACAAATATCTTTTTATTCTCATGAAGTAATGAGTTTTATTGAAAGGGGATGTTAGATTGATTCCGTATTTCAAGACTTCGAGAAGGCTTTTCACACCGTTCGTCGCAAGCGACTTCTAATGAAATTGTGTGCATACGCAGAATTGACCCAGTTACGCGACTGGATTTGTGATTTCCTTTCAGAAAGATCACAGTTCGTAGTAACTGACGCAAAGTTATCGAGTAAAACGGGAGTAATATCTGCCGTTTCCTAAGGAAGTATTATAGGCCTTCTGCTGTTTTGATGTATACTAACGTTTTAGGGGACAGATTGAGCACCCTCATGATTGTTTGCCGATAATGCTGTCGTTTACCGTCCTCTAAAGACACCAGATGATCAAAACCAACTGCATAACGCTTTAGACAAGTTATCTGTATGGTGTGAAACGTGGCAATGGACTACAAATAATGAAAAGCGTGAAATCATCCACAAGACTACTAGAAGGAATCCACTAAGTTCCGGTTACACAGTAAATCACACAAAACTAAAGTGTGTGAATTTGAGTAAATACTTACGGATTGCGATTACGAATAACTCACATTGAAATGATCACATACATAATGTTGTTGGGAAAGAGAACCAAATATTGCGATATATTAACAGAATACTTACAAAAAGCAACAGCTCTACTAAAGAGGCGGCTTACGCTACGCTTGTCCGTGTTCTTCTGAAGTACTGCGGCGCGGTGACCATTCGGCAACAGATAGGAGTTCAAAGAAGGGCAGCTCGTTTTGTATTATCGTGAAATAGGGTAGAGGTGCCTCGGATATAATGCGCGAACTGAGGTGGCAAGCATTAAAATAAATAATTTCAACTTTGCGATAGGATTTTCCCATGAAATTTGTATCACCAACTACCTCTTGTGGATGCGAAAATATTTTGTTAGCACCCATCTATATAGGGAGGAATGGTCATCATAAAATAAGAGAAATCAGGGCTCGCATGGAAATATTTGAGTATTCGTTTTTCCCGGCGCTGTTCGAGAGTGGAACGGCAGAGAAATAGCTTGAAGGTGGTTCGATAAATCCTTTGCCAGGCACTCGAGTGCAAATTGCAGAGTAGTGATGTAAATGTAGACGTATCTCGTTTTGTTTTGAAGGAGATCATCGGTGGAACTTTCTAGAAAACGGTAGCCGTGGCTGTTTAAGGTGTATGTTGCTACCAATCTAGCGGTCAGATTTGAGAGCGGTTGTGAAAGTAGTTCGATTGCATGAAGGGTTTAATTAGGAAGCAGTAGTAGTGACAATTATTGTGTGTCCTATGGGTCGAAACGAGGTTGATGACCCTTATTTACACTTATACACTCAAAGAAAAAGAAGCGCCAAAGGAATTATCCGCAGGGACGGAAATCAGTAGCTCTGTTGTTCATGTACAGACATACAAGTGAGTACTATTTCAGAAGAACTGGATGATTTATTGAAGACAAAGAGCATTGGCGGCCGAAGACTTCCGGCATAAGAAGTCAGCCTCATTCTACCAACGGCCTTGTCAAAGAGGGCGGAGGAGCGTATAGAGGTTCAGGGCACTCTCTTGTCCTAGGGGTGGGAAATTTCCCCTAAAGGCGGAAGAATCAGCAATGATCAACGACATGAGGATGCAGAAGGCAATGGAAACCACTGCATTAAAGACACGTAACGGGTATGCACAGGACATGTGGCCTGTATTTGAAGAAGTGTCATGATGATCTCTCCATTGGCAAAATATTCCGGAATAGTTCCCCATTCGGATCTCCGGGAGGCGACTGCCAAGGGGGAGGTTACCATGAGAAAAAGATTGAATAATCTACTAAAGGATAACGTTCTACGAGTCGGGGCGTGGAATGTCAGAAGCTTGAACGTGGTAGGGAAACTAGAGAATCTGAAAAGGGAAATGCAAAGGCCCAATCTAGGTATAGTAGGAGTCAGTGAAGTGAAGTGGAAGGAAGACAAGGATTTCTGGTAAGATGAGTATCGGGTAATATCAACAGTAGCAGAAAATGGTATAACAGGTGTAGGATTCGTTATGAATAGCAAGGTAGGGCAGAGGGTGTGTTACTGTGAACAGTTCAGTGACCGGGTTGTTCTAATCAGAATCGACAGCAGACCAACACCGACAACGATAGTTCAGGTATACATGCCGACGTCGCAAACTGAAGATGAACAGATAGAGAAAGTGTATGAGGATATTGAAAGGGTAATGCAGTATGTAAAGGGGGACGAAAATCTAATAGTCATGATCGACTGGAATGCAGTTGTAGGGGAAGGATTAGAAGAAAATGTTACAGGAGAATATGGGCTTGGGACAAGGAATGAAAGAGGAGAAAGACTAATTGAGTTCTGTAACAGGTTTCAGCTAGTAATAGCGAATACCCTGTTCAAGAATCACAAGAGGAGGAGGTATACTTGGAAAAGGCCGGGAGACACGGGATGATTTCAATTACATTACATCATTGTCAGACAGAGATTCCGAAATCAGATACTGGATTGTAAGGCGTACTCAGGAGCAGATATAGACTCAGATCACAAAATAGTAGTGATGAAGAGTAGGCTGAAGTTCAAGACATTAGTCAGGAAGAATCAATACGCAAATAAGTGGGATACGGAAGTACTAAGGAATGACGAGATACGTTTGAAGTTCTCTAACGCTGTAGATACAGCAATAAGGAATAGCGCAGTAGGCAGTACAGTTGAAGAGGAATTGACATCTCTAAAAAGGGCCATCACAGAAGTTGGGAAGGAAACCATAGGTACAAAGGAGGTAGCTGCGGAGAATCCATGGGTAACAGAAGAAATACTTCAGTTGATTGACGAAAGGAGGAAGTACAAACATGTTCCGGGAAAATCAGGAATACAGAAATATAAGTCGCTGAGGAATGAAATAAATAGGAAGTGTAGGAAAAATGTGAAGAAATCGAAAAACATATGATTGTCGGAAGGACAGACTTAGCATACAGGAAAGTCAAAACAACCTTTGGTGACATTAAAAGCAACGGTGGTAACATTATGAGTGCATCGGGAATTCCGCTGTTAAATGCAGAGGAGAGAGCAGATAGGTGGAAAGAATACTTTGAAAGCCTCTATGAGGGTGAAGATTTGTCTGATGTGATAGAAGAAGAAACAGGAGTCGATTTAGAAGAGATAGCGGATCCAGTATTAGAATCGGAATTAAATAGAGCTTTGGAGGACTTACGGTCAAATAAGGTAGAAGGGATAAATAATATTCCATCAGAATTTCTAAAATCATTGGGGGAAGTGACAACAAAGCGACTATTCACGTTGGTGTGTAGAATATATGAGTCTGGCAATATACATCTGACTTTCGGAAAAGCATCATCCACACAATTCCGAAGACGGCAAGAGCTGACAAGTGCGAGAATTATCGCACAATCAGCTTAACAGCTCATGCATCGAAGCTGCTTACAAGAATAATATACAGAAGAATGGAAAAGAAAATTGAGAATGCGCTAGGTGACGATCAGTTTGGCTTTAGGAAAAGTAAAGGGACGAGAGAGGCAATTCTGACGTTACGGCTAATAATGGAAGCAAGGCTAAAGAAAAATCAAAACATTTTCATAGCATTTGTCGACCTGGAAAAAGCGTTCGACAATATAAAATGGTGCAAGCTGTTCGAGATTCTGAAAAAAGTAAGGGTAAGCTATAGGGAGAGACGGATCATATACAATATGTACAACAACCAAGAGGGAATAATAAGAGTGGACGATCAAGAACGAAGTGCTCGTATTAAGAAGGGTGGGAGACAAGGCTGTAGTCTTTCGCCCCTACTCTTCAATCTGTACATCGAGGGGATATCAATGATACGATTCGCTGATAACATTGCTATCCTGAGTGAATGTGAAGAAGAATTAAATGATCTGCTGAACGAAATGAACAGTCTAATGAGTACACAGTATGGTTTGAGAGTAAATCGGAGAAAGACGAAGGTAATGAGAAGTAGTAGAAATGAGAACAGTGAGAAACTTAACATCAGGATTGATGGTCACGAAGTCAATGAAGTTAAGGAATTCTGCTACCTAGGCAGTAAAATAACCGATGACGGACGGAGCAAGGAGGACATCAAAAGCAGACTCGCTATGGCAAAAAAAAGGCATTTCTGGCAAAGAGAAGTCTACTAAAATCAAATACCGGCCTTAATTTGAGGAAGAAATTTCTGAGGATATACGTCTGGAGTACAGCATTGTATGGTATTGAAACATGGACTGTGGGAAAACCGGAAAAGAAGAGAATCGAAGCATTTGAGATGTGGTGCTAGAGACGAACGTTGAAAATTAGGTGGACTGATAAGGTAAGGAATGAGGAGGTTCTACGCAGAATCGGAGAGGAAAGAAATATGTGGTAAACACTGATAAGGAGAGGGGACAGGATGATAGGTCGTCTGCTAAGACATGAGGGAATGGCTTCCATGGTACTAGAGGGAGCTGTAGAGGGCAAAAACTGTAGAGGAAGACAGAGATTGGAATACGTCAAGCAAATAATTGAGGATGTAGGTTGCAAGTGCTACTCTGAGATGAAGAGGCTAGCACAGGAAAGGAATTCGTGGCGGGCCGCATCAAACCAGTCAGTAGACTGATGACCAAAAAAGGAAAAGAGCTTCAGAAGTTGAACAAGTCAACAGCGCGTCGGTCCACCGCTGGTACGTAAGTAACCAGTATTCGGCTTGGCATTGGTTGACAGTCTTCTTGGCTATCCTCCTGAAGGATATCATGCCAAAATCTGTCCAAATAGTGCATTAGATAGTCAAAATCCGAGCTGGTTGGAACGCCTTGCCTGCAATGCTCCAAACTTTCTCAAATGGGAAAGATCCGATGACCTTGCTGGCCAAGGCAGGGTTTGACAAACACGATGACAAGCAGTAAAAACTCTTGTCGTTTTCTGGTGGGGATTATTTTGCTGAAATGTAAGTTCAGGATTTTGTGATTTTTCAGGAACTTGTGAAGCTGTTTCTCTTGAACTAAACATCCAGTTTTTCAGAAAATTGTAATGATTTGTTTGTTTGTAATTGTACATCACGCCTACGAATTTCCAACCCATTCGGATAACTTCTTCGTGGAGCGTCGACATGTTTGTGTTAGAGTGTATTATCATGTAGTAGGGCTGAGTTTTATCCAGGCCGCCAACAAACTTTTCAAAATATATGTGCGACGAATACGTCGAGTAGTTTGTCTTGCAAGACGCACATCTCCCAGAATACACACATTCTGGCCACGGAAATGGAATTACTACGTGCAACTAAATTGGAATGTTAAGTTATACGAGAGTTCAAAATAGCTGACTTCTCGATGGGTCTTCAAGGAAAATATATCAAGTTTGCGTACCGTCTGTCGCTGGAGTAGCGTTTTAGACAGGTACGTGCCGAGTAAAACTGTAAGGGACGGGAAAAACCCACCGTGGTTGAACAACAAAGTTAGGAAACTACTGCGAAAGCAAAGAGAGCTTCACTGCAAGTTTAAACGCAGCCAAAACCTCTCAGACAGAAGCTAAACGATGTCCAAGTTAGCGTAAGGAGGGCTATGCGTGAATCGTTCAGTGAATTCGAAAGTAAAATTCTATGTACCGACTTGACAGAAAATCCTACGAAGTTCTGGTCTTAGGTTAAATCAGTAAGTGGATCGAAACAGCATATCCAGACACTCTGGGATGATAATGGCATTGGAACAGAGGATGACACGCGTAAAGCTGAAATACTAAACAGCTTCTTCCAAAGCTGTTTCACAGAGGAAGACCGCATTCTAGTTCCTTCTCTAAATCCTCGCACGACGAAAAAATGGCTGACATCGTAATAAGTGGCCAAGGAATAGAAAAGCAACTGAAATCACTCAACAGAGAAAAGTCCACTGGACCTGAGGGGATACCAATTCTTTTCCACACAGAGTACGCGAAAGACCTTGCCCCCCTTCTAAGAGCTGTGTACCGCAAGTCTCCAGAGGAACGGAAGGTTCCAAATCATTGGAAAAAAGCACAAGTAGCTCCAGTTTTCAAGAAGGGTCGTCGAGCAGATGCGCAGATCTATAGGCCTATACCTCTGACATCGATCTGTTGTAGAAATTTAGAACATGTTTTTTGCTCGAGTATCATGTCATTTCTGGAAACCCAGAATCTACTCTGGAAGAATCAACATGAATCCGGAAACAGCGATCGTGTGAGACCCAACTCACTTTATTTGTTCATGAGACCCAGAAAATATTAGATACAGGCTCCCAGGTAGATGCCATTTTCCTTGACTTCCGGAAGGCGTTCGATACAGTTCCGCTCTGTCGCCTGATAAAGAGAGTAAGAGCCTACGGAATATCAGACCAGCTGTGAGGGTGGATTGAGTTTTTAGCAAACAGAATACAGCATGTTGTTCTCAATGGAGAGAAGTCTACAGACGTTACAGTAACCTCTGGCGTGCCACAGGGGAGTCTTATGGGAGCATTGCTTTTCACAATATATATAAATGACCTAGTAGATAGTGTCGGAAGTTCCATGCGGCTTTTTGCGGATGATGCTTTAGTATACAGAGAAGTTGCAGCATTAGAAAATTGCAACGAAACGCAGGAAGATTTGCAGCGGATAGGCACTTGGTGCAGGGAGTGGCAACTGACCCTTAGACAGATGTAATGTATTGCGAATACATAGAAAGAAGGATCCTTTATTGTACGATTATATTATAGCGGAACAAATACTGGTAGCAGTTACTTCTGTAAAATATCTGGGAGTCTGCGTATGGAACAATTTGAAGTGGAATGATCATATAAAATTAATTACTAGTTGAGATTCATTGGGAGAGTCCTTAGAAAACGTAGTCCATCAACAAAGGAGGTGGCTTACAAAACACTCGTTCGACCTATACTTGAGTCGTGTTGACAGAGGAGATAGAGAAGATCCAAAGAAGAGCGGCGCGTTTCGTCACAGGGTTATTTGGTAAGCATGATAGCGTTACGGAGATGTTTAGCAAACTCAAGTGGCAGACTCTGCAAGAGAGGTGCTCTGCATCGCGGTGTAGCTTGCTGTCCAGGTTTCGAGAGGGTTGCGTTTCTGGTTGAGGTATCGAATATATTGCTTCCCCTTCTTATACATCCCGAGGAGATCACGAATGTAAAATTAGAGAGATTCGAGCGCGCACGGAGGCTTTCCGGCAGTCTTTCTTCCCGCGAACCATACGCGACTGGAACAGGAAAGGGAGATAATGACAGTGGCACGTAAAGTGCCCTGCGCCACACACCGTGGGGTGGCTTGCGGAGTATAAATGTAGATGTAGATGTAGATATAGTATGAAACATTATCAAAGAAGATTCTGGCGTAAATCGACCGTTAACTTTGGGGCAACACTACATTACATAGGAACAACGTGTATACGCTCAATAGTGTTGATGCCACCCTTGCTGATCATATTGGCTCGTGTGGATTAGTCTGTACCAGCTTGTATCAAGGAATCTGCGGCATTCAGTTGTGTGCCAGATACGTTGCCATAGTTTTCCGTAGCAAACGTTGCGTTTTTGTTGGTCTACATATCAAGACATTTGTTGGTAATCAAGATTTTCCTAACATTCCTAAAGGACGGGGAAAAGCAGCAAAAACCGTTTCTGTTAAAGTAGTAACAAGAATTCCTTAGAAGTCTTGAAGCTAAGATATATGTTGATTTGGCTGACACTGTAGTAACAAATTATAAGAAAAAAGACTGCAGGCTGTATTTTATTATTTGTGTACTTGATGCCCATCTCCATATATAGCGAATGAGAACATGAGTGTTTCTCCAGAAGGGCAAGGAAATGGCTTTGATCATGACACACAATGATTTGTAGTTCGTTATTACGGAACTACAGGGTGGTCCATTGATCGTGACCGGGCCAAATATCTCACGAAATAAGCGTCAAACGAAAAAACTACAAAGAACGAAAATTGTCTAGCATGAAGGGGAGAACCAGATGGCGCTATGGTTGGCCCGCTAGATGGCGCTATGGTTGGCCCGCTAGATGGCGCTGCCACAGGTCAAACGGATAGCAACTGCGTTTTTTTAAATAGGAATCCCCATTTTTTATTACATATTCGTGTAGTACGTAAAGAAATATGAATGTTTTAGTTGGACTACTTTTCTCGCTTTGTGATAGATGGCGCTGTAATAGTCACAAACATATGGCTCACAATTTTAGACGAATAGTTGGTAACAGGTAGTTTTTTTGAGAACGCATGCTCTTACAGCGTGATTACCTGTAAATACCACATTAGCGCAATAAATGCTCAAAATGATGTCCGTCAACTTCAATGCATTTGGAAATACATGTAACGGCATTCCTCTCAACAGCGAGTAGTTCGCCTTCTGTGATGTTCGCACATGCACTGACAATGCGCTGACGCATGTTGTCAGGCGTTGTCGGTGGATAACGATGGAAAATATCTTTCAACTTTCCCCACAGAAAGAAATCCTGGGATGTCAGACCCGGTGAACGTGCGGGTCATGATACGGTGCTTCGACGACCAATCCACCTGTCATGAAATGTTGGAAGTACATCGCGATTCTGTCATGCTGTGAAACATCTTGTAGTAACATCGGTAGAATATTACGTAGGAAATCAGCATACATTGCACCATTTAGATTGACATCGATAAAATGGGGGCCAATTATGCTTCCTCACATAATGCCACACCATACATTAACCCACTACGGTCGCTGATGTTCCACTTGTCGCAACCATCGTGGATTTTCCGTTGCCCAGTAGTGCATATTATGCCGGTTTACGTTACCGCTGTTGGTGAATGACGCTTCGTCGCTAAATAGAACGCGAGCAAAAAATCTGTCATCGTCCCGTAATTTCTCTTGTGCCCAGTGGCAGCACTGTACACGACGTTCAAAGTCGTCGCCATGCAATTCCTGGTGCATAGAAATATCGTACGGGTGAAATCGATGATGATGTAGCATTCTCGATGCTGACGTTTTTGAGATTCCCGATTCTCGCACAATTTGTCTGCTACTGATATGCGGATTAGCCGAGACAGCAACTAAAACACCTACTTGGGCATCATAATTTGTTGCAGGTCGTGGTTGACGTTTCACATGTAGCTGAACACTTCCTGTTTCCTTAAATAACGTATCTATCCGGCGAACGGACCGGACACTTGGATGATGTCGTCCAGGATACCTAGCAGCATACATAGCACACGCCAGTTGGGCATTTTGATTACAATATCCATACATCAACACGATATCGACCTCTTCCACAATTGGTAAACTGTCCATTTTAACACAGGTAATGTATCACGAAGCAAATACCGTCCGCACTGGCGGAATGTTACGTGATACAACGTACTTATACGTTTGTGACTATTACAGCGCCATCTATCACAAAACTAAGAAAGTGGTCCGACTAAAACATTCATATTTCTTTACGTACTACACGAAATGTAATTAAAAATGGGGGTTCCTATTTAAAAAGAAAAACGCAGTTCATATCCGTCAGACCTATGGCAGCGCCATCTAGCGGGCCAATCATAGCGCCATCTGGTTTCCCCCCTCAATCAAGACGAGTTTCGTTCTTTGTAGTTTTTTCGTTTGATGCTTATTTCGTGAGATATTTGGCAAGGTCACTATCAGTGCACCACTCTGTATAATGAACACATGACGAGGACTGTTCTTGTAGCGTTATTCGTGAAACTGTTATAGCTCAATACCAATCATCTCAAAACCACTTATTTACAAGCATTAATTCAACACTTCATGCCATTTCTATTAAAACATATTCATCTGAAAAAGAGTGTTCAGTTTATTTCTTTCTACGAACTTATACAGAGACTTTTGTACGTTTGCTTAGTAACAACATCACAGTTTCAAATTTTCCCTGTGATGGCCTAAAAACAAAGTTTTTGCTAATAAATGAAAATTTTTCTTGTTCTTCTTTTAGAATTAGTTATCAAATTATATTTTATTCCGGTCTAACCACAAGCGCCGGAACGAAGATCAAAAACGATGCAGCAGGGAGGGCTGTGAGACGGCGTCAGCCAATAGCACTCTGAGTAGGACGACACCAAGACAGGAGTGGCGTCTACACGAAGAGAATAAAAGCGACGCGCTGCCTAGCCACGGCAGGACAGTAGAAGACGAGCACTAGAACAGCAGCATATTAATGATACCAGTGACTTATGAACTTGAGTGATTATCTTGCACGGAAATTGTATTTATCAAAGGACATTGATTATTTGCATGTCACCAACTGCTTGCGACCCATCATGTAGAAACGAAAGTTAAGTATTGTAAATAAGTTTCTGTAATAACTCCATTAATATGGTTTGCTTGTTTCTTGTGTAGCTATCCGCGGAAACCGCTTCCTAGGCACCCTATAAGAGACGAGTGGGTAGGATCCGACATATTTATTAGATGAAGAATGAATTATCTTTAATGGCATACTTGCCTTACACAGAAGAGCCAAAGAAACTAGTACACCTGACTAATATCGTGCGAAGCTCCCGCGAGCACCCGCAACACGATCTGGCATGGACTCGACTAATGTCTGAAGTAGTGCTGGAGGGACCTGCCACCATTAATCCTGTAGTACTACCCATAAACTCGCAACGGGACAGTGGGGGTGGAGATCTCTTCTGAACAGCACGTTGGAAGGCATCCCAGATATGCTCAATAATGTTCTTGTCTGGGCAGTCTGGTGGCCAGCGGAAGTGTTTAAATTGAGAAGAGTGTCCTTGGAGCCACTTTGTACCAGTTCTGGACATGTAGGGTATCGCATTGTCCTGTTCGAATTGCCCAATTCTGGCGGAATGCACAATGGACATCAATAGATGCAGGTGATAAGACAGGATGCTTACGCACGTTTCACGCGTCAGAGTCGTATCTAGACGTATCAAGGGTCCCATATTACTCCAACTGTACACGCCCCACACCATCACAGAGCCTCCAAAAGCTTGATCAGTCCCCTGCTGACACGCTGGATCGATGGATTCAAGAGGTTATCTCTATACCCGTACACGTCCATTCGATCTACACAATTTGCAACGAGACTCGTCCGACCAGGCAACATGTTTCCGGTCATCAACAGTTCAATGTCGTTGTTGAGGGGCCCAGGCGGGTCGCAAAGCTTTGTGTCGTCCAGCCATCAAGGGTACACGAGTAGGCCTTCGGCCCCGAAATCCCATATCGATGACATTTCGTTGAACGGTTCGCATGATGACACTTGTTGATGGCCCAGTATTGAAATCTGCCGCAATTTGCGGAAAGGTTGCACTTGTGTCACGTTGAACGATTCTCTTCAACCGTCGTTGGTCTCGTTTTTGCGGGATATTTTTCCGGTCGCAGCGTTGTCGGAGATTTGATTTTTTCCTGATTCCTGATATTCACGGTACACTCGTGAAATGGTCGTACGGGGAAATCCCCACTTCATCTCTATACCACCGCGTTCAAACTGTCCTTAATCTTGACAATCTATCATTGCAGCAACAGTAACCGACCTAAAAACTGCGCCAGACTTTTTTTGTCTTGTATAGGCATTGCCAACCGCTGCGTCGTATTAAGCCTGTTTACGTATCTCTGTATTTAAATACGCATCCCTATACCATATTCTTTGCCGTTTCAGTGTATATCGACGCTTCGACAGTTATTGCCAGTTCTTAAATAGGTTATTTACTTTTTACATAAGGAAATGTTTCAGCAACACTACCCGCATCATCTATAAATTCTTGCAAGTACGCTAGCTGTAAATCATAGGATTCAACCCACGTAAATTTACATGTTGCTGGAGCGAGATCTCACAGAACCACAAATGTCTGGCGAAGTCTAAATTCCTAAAGGGCGCTTGAAGTTCTACGAATGTGTTCCTCCTGCGCTTTCAGTCCTTTACTTTTACACTTGGGACTACTTTAGCCTGGCAGCAATATAATATTGATGAGGGATCATTCTGTTTACTTAAAGGATGAAATTACTCTGGAGCTGGATCTTGAAGGGAGTATACCAATTTTCGTGTTCAGCAGTTTACAGAAACTGCGTTATCGAATTGGGATCCTAACCATGTCCTTTACAAAACCTGGCAGCCAACGTTACGTACGTGTAAAGCATACAACCAGAACTGATGAAAGTTTTGTTGATACTTTTACTACCGTTTTATTATTTGCTTAATTCCTACAGTTTTAATTCACATTCGCAATTTTTCATTAAAGATTAACTACTCGTAAATGGGTGAAAAATTTTTGACACGCAGTCTTTCCCTGCGTACTGTACTGCTATTGTGCTATTGACATTATAGAATCAGTATTGTACTACGCTGTGTGGAAATTTTCCTCTTTTGGCATTTCACTTAGGGTGTTCTTTACTGCAGCAGAAGAAGAATGACGGTCTACTTCTAGCTTTGATTCCATTCCGTGGCTATAATCTTCTCTAGCACTACCATTATTCGAAGTTCTATTCCTACTACATAGTATTCCTGCTACATTATTAAGAAATAACCAAAGAAATTCATTAAGATCCAATTAAATAGCTGGTTAGGCCAAGTAGTGTAGGTTTGTGGGAGAATGATGAAGAGTAGTACATACTTTCCTAGTCTGTGCCACACACCGTTGGAGGGAGAGGAAATGCATGCAGCAAGTTTTCTGCGAATCTGTCTAGCCCGCTGACGAAGTGAGTCAGACAGCATCACTCCTGAATAACAAAATTCCGGCGGCGGCCTGACACGTGCAATGGTGTTCCCAGGGTCAGGCGCCTCCCCTGTCTTCGTTCCGTTACTCTACAGACCAATCAGAAGCTTAAATTTGAATGTTTATGACCATTCTACTTATCAGTAATACCGCATATCTCGGTGAGATCAGTTACTTTCTAAAGGCTGTATTTTGCATGGCATCAAACTCGTACTTATTGCGAATGACGGCTCGAGAACAGTGCCTCTGTCGCCTCAGCGCTTTTCCCTTTGTTTCATTTCAGTTAGGAGGGGCTACACTCTGACGCGGTCCCAGATCTTGGAGTGCCCTTTGAGGGTTCGAACACTTTCTGGGAGAGCTCCTGGGCCCTAGTTAAGAGAGTACAGTGATAACTAACACGTAGGCTTCGAGACATTCAGTCACTGTTACTTTCAGCATCATGTCGGTTTAATGTAAAGATTAGAGCGAATAAGATTTAGAGATAAGGATTATACGCTTACATTTAGTTTCATTTCATGGCGAAATGATTTAAACGTTATGCTACGTAAGTTCTCATGAACACCTTAATGATTTAAACGCCATATCAGTATACTTATTCCGGGCACATGTTCTTAATATCGATCCAAGTAAACTGCAATTTTGTGTCTTTGATGTTGTATGCTTCGTCACCCCACGTCTTGTCATCAGCCGTTGCGTACTAATGGCCCAGTGCTGTAACGAGCTAGGCGAATCCACTATCAGTAGCGACCTTAAACAGCCCTACTACTGCCAGTGCTGCTACACTGGTAGTGTAGCATGAACGGGGGTAGAACGTCAAACGTGCCGGCTTGGAGCAGGAGAGGAACCACAGGACATTTTGATTTCCACTATCTATACTTTTACAATTAAATTCATAAAACTTTGCCAGCATGACCAGGAAGCATTCAGGATTTGCACTCATAGCAATGGAATCTCAAAAATATAACAAAATACATTTCTTTTGTATATGAAATTTCATCTTTTTTTTTCACTTACTATTGGCTCCATTTGTTGCTATAGATACAGTTTTCTTCGTATGTCAAAGTGATTCTTCGATGAATTTTGCACAGCATAGAAACCATACTTACAGGTGTATTACGCTCTAGAATTTTCCAAATCCATTAAAAACTATAGTAAAATTGAGATAATTAACTATAAAATTTGAGTTTTTTTCAAAACATGAAGTTTAAAATGTAACAGTACATTTATTTTTTCATAAATTAAATAAATTCTTGAGTTTCATACACCTGTAAGTGTGATTTGTATGCTGTGGAAATTCATCGAAGAATCTCTCTTACTTTACTTATGAAGAGAAGTGTACCTCCAGCAACAAATGCAGCCAACCGTAAGTGAAAAAATGATTAAATTTCGCATGTAAAATGAATTTATTTTGTTATGTTTTTGAACTTCCACTGCTATGAGTTCAAATGGTTGAAATGGCTCTAAGCACTATGGGACTCAACATCTGAGGACACCAGTCCCCCATACTTAGAACTCTTTAAATCTAACTAACCTAAGAACATCACACACATCCATGCCCGTGGCAGGATTCAAACCTGCGACCGTAGCAGCAGCGCGGTTCCGGACTGAAGCGCCTAGAACCGCTCGGCCACAGCGGCCGGCTCCTTCCCAAGTAGCTCTTTCCGCCTTCCCGTGGTTCCAGACGTTAGCTCGGCATTCTGCCTTGCGACAAAAGGGAGAGCTGCGACCCAACCCGATGCGAAAGCGAAGGGTGCGTGGCACAGGGGGAGCTGTGTCGAGGGACCGAACACCAGTCCCTTTCTGTTCGCAGGGCACAGACCAGCAGGTGCTCTGCATGCGGGCGACTTCGTTTGTCGGCGTGGGATCACGGCGCGAATCGGCAAGGGTGCTTCGCCGCGCCCCTGGGTAACCGGGGCGTGTTCTGCCAAACCCAGGAGGTGGTGACATCACCTGGGCCAGGTTAGATGGGCCCTGACCACTGAACGACTGGGGGACCGACCCACCACCTGAGTCGGAGTGGGTCCTTGGCCTTTTGGTGGAAGCTCGGGCAAGTAGGCGGCGAACGGCGAGGGCTGCATCCGCCTCTCCGGAGTGTGGGGTGCAGCTGCCGAGGAGCGTCGTGTGAAATCGTCGACGACGGGGCCATCGATGGGGACCAATGCGCTGGCGACGGCGCGCTGAAGCCAGCAGCTCTGGAGTGCCCTTGACCTAGGGGCGAGGTCGGTGGGCGAGCTGCAGAAGTCCCCCCCCCCCCCCCCCATGCCAGAGGAGCCGGTCCGGGGCAAGAGACGGGCCCCCACCTCTTTTATCACTCGTTCTAACCATGGCTACAAACGAAACGAGTGATTCGTGTGCGCCTTCACGGGCTTCCGCTGCGTCTGATCCCTCTCCCCAGGACGAGCAGGGACAGACTGAGAATGAAACGGTTATGCAGAGGTGCTCTAGAATCTCGTCGCTCATGGAGCAACAAATAAAGAATGGCAAGATAAGCCAAGCAGGACTTGCCATCATAAAAAATGAGCTGGCCGCATGGGCTATTGCCCACGCCAAACTCGAGGGAAGGGTGGAAGAGCTTGAAAAAGAGAACGACAGATTAAGGAGGCAACCGGCAAAGACGTGGGCGGCTGTGGCCGCGCAAGCGCCCACCAAGCGCCCACAAAGCACGACCAGAGACACCATTGATAAAGTCACAAAAAGAACAGACACAGCAGTCTTCCTCAGGACATTGCCTGGGCAGGACACAAGTGTCAAGAAAATTCAGGAACTTTTCACAAAAAATATAGACCCCGTGAAAGACAAAATTAAAATTAAAAAGGTTAAACCGAGCAGAAATTCCGTGATAGTCGAAGTTGCCTCAGAGGAAGACAAGGAAAAGCTATTGAATAATCAGAAACTGAACTCGGTGGTCAAATGTGAACCACCGAGAAAAAGAAATCCTCTCGTCATACTATATGACGTACCTACAATTATGACAAATGAAGAAGTCGTAGAAACAATCAGACAGCAGAATTTTGATGGAATAAAAGAAGACGAATTCAAGAACAGCTTTAAGTTGAAATTTAAGACTGGGCCGCGGGGTCGTGATGTTGTTCATCACGTCGCCGAAGTATCGGCGTCAATGTGGAAGAATATAACAACAATGGGCAGATTGTATGTTGGCTTCCATGCCATCAACACTAGCGATTATGTCGTGGTACCTCGTTGCCACAACTGTGGTGACTTGGACCACATCCTAAGGCTGTGCACCATGGAGCCGGCGTGCACTAAGTGTGGGGAAAAAGGTCACAGTCGCAAGGACTGCAAGGCGGCGGCAGTTTGCATACCATGCAAGAATCGAGGGAAGAAGTCTTGCGGAGCCACAGGCAGAAATTGCCCCACATACAGAATGTTGGAGCAGAGATTGATCTCTAGAACCGACTATGGCTGAGCCCGGCATACCGAACAGGATGCCAAAGCGAAAGTCCCCGAGCAAACCGAGGAGGGACGCCATGCGGGCAAATAGATTCAAGGATTTTTTGAGGTCGCTTTCGGGAGCCACCAAAATTGAAACAAAAGACATAGCCATACAAACCGAATTTCCAACAATGGATATAGGCATTCAAACCAATCTCCCCCCTCCAATGGCTGAAATTCCCTCCTCTGGAAGCCGGGAAACAAAGCCGAAACTACAGCTACAACGGCAAGGGCATCCTTTGGCTCTAGCAACTCTGAGGGACAATAATACAAACGAACAACCAATACAAGAAAATATAGTGACGAGCTCAAGTACGAGCCCCACCACACAATGCACACCAATAGTTAGACTACCACCGGTCGATCTGGTTAGGGTGTACCCCAACTTGGAGTACACCATGCAATTATCCAGATTGGAGCAGCCGGCTACCCTGACCACTGCCTTACGGCATGTGGTCCGTGTAGGACATGAAGACGGCAGGAAGATAACTTTTTCGGTTATGGAAGCTGTTGACAGAATCCAGCTAAAATCAGTGAATCTCCCCACCGACTTTGGAACCTTGCGAGACTTGCTCAAGAAAGTATTCGAAAGACGAGGAGAGAAATTTGATCTTGACGACATTTACCAACAATCAGTAATAGCACATGGACGAATTGCATATGACTGGAGTAAGATCTGGCCACATGACCGAATTCACACATACTTCCCATAATGACAAAAATAACTATAGGACAGCTTAACACACACAACAGCAGACTCGTAATGCAGGAGCTCCGAAAGGAGGTGGAGGAGAGGAGACTAGATGTACTCTGTCTACAGGAGCCGTACTCCCTGGCTGGGAAAATAGCTTTTGCTGCTGCAAGCTGGCAAATAGTCAGCAGAGGGGATGACCCGAAGGCAGCAGTCATAATAATAAATAAACTCTTGAGAGTTACCATACTCTCACAGTTCACAACTAGCCACTGCAACGTCGTGGAGCTTCAATCCCCTACGGGAATTTTAACTCTCATAAATATGTACTTTCAGTATGGGGACAACATAGAACTTTACATAGACCACGTAGCGAGAGTTACCACGGCGTTGCGGGGAAGAAAACTCGTAATAACTGCCGACATTAACGCAAAATCTCCCCTGTGGTACAGTGGCACAAGAGATGCTAATGGCGAAAAGGTCGAAGAACTTATTATGGCATCACAACTTGTGGTGGCTAACAGACCTGGCAATCCTCCCACCTACGCTGCAGGTGGAGGACAGGGCACAAACATCAATGTCACCCTAGTAACTCCGAACGCAGCTAACAATCTTCAAAACTGGAGAGTCACAGAGAATGCCACCACAAGCGACCATAATCTGATAATTTTCACCATAGGAGAAAGAGAGTGCCGCTGGGCCACGGGGTGGGAAGTACAACTAAATTATAGAAGAGCCGATTGGGAACGCTTAGCGAGGGAGTGTGACATTCCTCCATCACCGGAAGATGACATGCACTTGGACATGGACGTAGACCAGAGGGCAGAGGAACTGGTGACTGCAGTGACAAGAGTGGTGAGGGCAGCCGTACCTACTAGGAGGAGGGCCATGGCGGCCTCCCCGTCACCATGGTCTGCCGAACTAGGAGAACTGCGTCAGTCTGTCAGAAGGCTAAGGAGGTATTATCAGTGCAGTGTCGTCTGGCAGGAACGACAAAGGTGGCAGTTGCTGTACAGGGAGGAAAAGCGGAAATTCCAAAAGGAACTGCGGGAAGTTAGAATGAAAAGTTGGGAAAACTTTGTGCTCAAACAGCTAGTCACGGACCCGTGGGGGCCCCCATATAAGTTGGTGAGAGAAAAAATCCGCTCTCCTCTGGAGTTATCAACAGTCAGGTACGGGGATAGGATGACAGAGTCCTGGCAGGAGACTGCGGGGGTCCTCCTCCACTCCCTGCTGCCTGACGACAATGCGGATGGGGAGACAGAGGGACAGCAGCAACTCAGAGATCAAGACCAAGAAATATACACCAATGAGACGGCTGTCCACCCCTTCTCAGAGGAGGAGGTAGCAACCCATATAAGATCTCTGCAAAGAGGAAAAGCACCTGGGCCAGACGGCATTGTGGCGGAGGTGGTGCAGTTTCTGGCGCCTCAGCTGACTGCGCCACTAACACATCTGTACAATGAATGCCTCCGACAGAGGAAATTCCCAAAGAAATGGAAAATCATTAAGAAAGGACTAGATAAGGATCCCGCAGAAGTGAAATCTTACAGGCCGATCTGCCTGCTGAATATATTTGGCAAAATATTGGAGAAATTGCTGGCTGACAGATTGACAGCACACCGAGTTTTGTGCGGGATGAGTGACAGGCAGTTCGGGTTCAGGCCGGGGCGGTCGGCATCTGATGCAATCGCCCTGGCGGCCGAGACCTGTGGCTCGACCCCGCACAAATACGTGGTTGCCATCATGGTTGACATCAGTGGCGCCTTCGACAGCCTGTGGTGGCCTTCGCTCTTCTCCTGCCTGCGGGAGAAAGAGTGTCCAGGGCCGCTATTTGGTTGCCTGAGGAGCTATTGCGAGGATCGGGAGGTCTGGCTATCATCCTCTAGCGAAAGAGTTGGAAAGACAATTACTAAAGGATGTCCCCAAGGTTCCGTCTTAGGACCCCTCTTCTGGGACATCCATATGGAGCCTTTGTTAGATAGTTTACAACAGAGTGAAGAGGTGCTAGAGGTGATAGCCTATGCGGATGACCTCCTCCTGTCGGTTGGCGGCCGCAGCCGCGAAGACATCGAACCGAAAATAGAGACTGCATTAGATAAACTCCAACAGTGGTGCCACACGACTATAATGACAATATCGCCCAGCAAATCTACTTACCTCCTGCTAAAAGGACATCTCATTAGAAATCCGACTGTCAGAATAGACGGTTCACCAGTTCTCAGACGACGCGAGACACGCTACCTAGGAGTCATCATTGACGAGAGGTGGAGTTTCGGTAAACACATTGATACCGTCACCCAGAGAGCCCTTCAGATACTAAACAACCTCATCTCAATAGTCCATAAAAGATTCCATCTTCCTCCACACCGAATTAGACTTTATCATAACAGCATCCTAACCTCAGTTGTGGGCTACGGCTCGGGAGTCTGGGCGCACAGGCTCACGAGGGTGGTGCCCGCCATGGCAGTGAGAAGGGTCCAGAGAAGCATGATACTAAGAGCTGTAGGTGCCTACAGAACATCTCCAGGGGGGGGGGGGCCCTATTAGTCATAACGGGGCTCTGCCCTCTGGACATAAAGATAAGGGAACAGGCGGCCTAGTATTGGGCCAAAAAGGGTAATTACGAGAAGATTGTAGATATTATGGGTATTAGGGTGGGGGATAAAAGAGAAATAAGGAAAAGAGGGGAGGAGCTCTGGCAGGAGACTTGGGTGATAGAAGAGGCTGGACGACGAACCTTCCAGTTTCTACCTGATGTGAGGGAACGCCTGGGAATGAAGTACTTCGAGCCAACACGAGGTCTGATTCACTTTCTCACTGGCCATGGACCCTACCCGACGTACTTATGTCGATTTGGGAAAAGGGCAACATCAGCGTGTGACTGTGGCGATCCGGAGGGTACACCCGAACATGTTGTTTACGAATGTCCCCTCTTCAATGATGTCGCAAACACACTACGAGACAGACTTCCCAACCATGACACGTATCAACTGCTCAGACGAGAGGAAACTTTTCAGACCCTAAACACCTTGGCAAACGAGGTATCACGAAAAGTTCTAATTGAATATCTAAGAGAGATACAGTAAATAACAAGGACAATAATCATCGATTTCGACCAAGAGCCCTATTCCCATGCCGCCTGTGCGTGGACTGGCCAACTTCATCCGAGTTGGAATCCGACACGTGCAGGACTAGGGGGAGTAGGGACCAACCACCGATTATGACACACACCGGACATGACGTAGGATAAGTTAGTTTGTAGGACATAGAATAGGAAATTAGAATAGGTACTGCAGCGAATTATAACGTCGAGGCCTGCCCAGTGCCAGGGGCATGTTCTTCGGGTTTAGCTCGAAGAACAAGGCATATTATAGTAGGTTTATATTCTTACTGGCACACATGTGACGCTGCAGAATATATATATATATATATATATATATATATATATATATATATATATATATACTCCTGCAAATGGAAAAAAGAACACATTGACACCGGTGTGTCAGACCCACCATACTTGCTCCGGACACTGCGAGAGGGCTGTACAAGCAATGATCACACGCACGGCACAGCGGACACACCAGGAACCGCGGTGTTGGCCGTCGAATAGCGCTAGCTGCGCAGCATTTGTGCACCGCCGCCGTCAGTGTCAGCCAGTTTGCTGTGGCATACGGAGCTCCATCGCAGTCTTTAACACTGGTGGCATGCCGCGACAGCGTGGACGTGAACCGTATGTGCAGTTGACGGACTTTGAGCGAGGGCGTATAGTGGGCATGCGGGAGGCCGGGTGGACGTACCGCCGAACTGCTCAACACGTGGGGCGTGAGGTCTCCACAGTACATCGATGTTGTCGCCAGTGGTCGGCGGAAGGTGTGCGTGCCTGTCGACCTGGGACCGGACCGCAGCGACGCACGGATGCACGCCAAGACCGTAGGATCCTACGCAGTGCCGTAGGGGACCGCACCGCCACTTCCCAGCAAATTAGGGACACTGTTGCTCCTGGGGTATCGGCGAGGACCATTCGCAACCGTCTCCATGAATCTGGGCTACGGTCCCGCACACCGTTAGGCCGTCTTCCGCTCACGCCCCAACATTGTGCAGCCCGCCTCCAGTGGTGTCGCGACAGGCGTGAATGGAGGGACGAATGGAGACGTGTCGTCTTCAGCGATGAGAGTCGCTTCTGCCTTGGTGCCAATGATGGTCGTATGCGTGTTTGGCGCCGTGCAGGTGAGCGCGACAATCAGGACTGCATACGACCGAGGCACACAGGGCCAACACCCGGCATCATAGTGTGGGGAGCAATCTCCTACGCTGGCCGTACACCACTGGTGATCGTCGAGGGGACACTGAATAGTGCACGGTACATCCAAACCGTAATCGAACCCATCGTTCTACCATTCCTAGACCGGCAAGGGAACTTGCTGTTCCTACAGGACAATGCACGTCCGCATGTATCCCGTGCCACCCAACGTGCTCTAGAAGGTGTAAGTCAACTACCCTGGCCAGCAAGATCTCCGGATCTGTCCCCCATTGAGCATGTTTGGGACTGGATGAAGCGTCGTCTCACGCGGTCTGCACGTCCAGCACGAATGCTGGTCCAAATGAGGCGCCAGGTGGAAATGGCATGGCAAGCCGTTCCACAGGACTACATCCGGCATCTCTACGATCGTCTCCATGGGAGAATAGCAGCCTGCATTGCTGCGAAAGGTGGATATGCACTGTACTAGTGCCGACATTATGCAGGCTCTGTTGCCTGTGTCTATGTGCCTGTGGTTCTGTCAGTGTGATCATGTGATGTATCTGACCCCAGGAATGTGTCAATAAAGTTTCCCCTTCCTGGGACAATGAATTCACGGTGTTCCTATTTCAATTTCCAGTAGTGTATATATATATATATATATATAAATTCAATTAGTTATAGGATTTAGGTATAAATAGTAGATGTAGAATTATTTGCCCATTGTTGTTAGTAACTGTCGCTCACTATAAAACTAAAAAACTAGCTGCACAATTTAATAAAAAAAAGTATAACTGTTAGGTCCCACTAATGAGCTAAGGAAGTGGGCTAATTTGTGTTAATTATAATGATTATGGGTGTGAATCCTGAATCCTTCCTGGTCATGCTGACGAAGTTTTACGAATTTATTTGTAAAGGTAGAGACAGTGGAAATTAAAATGTTTTGCGGTGCCTCTCCTGCTCCAAGCCGACCCGTTTGTTGTTCCTACCCCTCCCTTAATGTGACCACCCTTCGAAAGCCTGAATTACCAACTTTTACAACGCGGGCCGCTGCAAGACGTCCAGGAAGAGATCCAATGATGCTTGGGAAGGTACCTACTGGAATGTGGAGCCACAACGACTCCAGTAGCGTGGCTAGCAGCCCGAGGTTTCTCTCTTAAGGATTTATGCCGCACGCAGCCCAATCGAGGTGGTCCCACAGATTCTCGACTGCGATTAAATCCGGGGAGTCTGGTGGCCAGGGGAGTATGGTAAACCCATCCTGTCCTTTTCTAGCCACGCACTTATAGTGCGAGCTGTGAATCACATTGCACTGTCCTGCTGGGACGTGCCATCGTGTCGAGGAAACACAAACTACATGTAGAGGCTAACATGGTCCCCAAGGATAGATGTATACTTGTGTTGACCAAAAGTGCCTTCCAGAATGACGAGTACCACGAAAACGTTCCCTAGATCACAATGCTCGGTCGATTGTTGCAGCGTGGTTGCCATCAGACCTTTCACGCTGTACACCAATGGCTACTTGTCCAAAGGAGTCTTTTCATCCGAAAAGACCACCTGTAGCCATTTAGTGGGAGTCCAGTTGCGGTATTGCCATGCAAATTCCAGTCTTCGTCATCGAATCATCGAAGAACAGCAGTCAGCAACGGAGCATGGACGACCTGCCTGCTGCGGTATCCCACAAGCAGCAACTTTCACAGAACGGTCGTTGACTAGACGTTGCTGGTAGCCCCTTGGCTCATGAGGCTGTCAGTTGCTCAACAATTACACATTTATTCGCCAGTACACATCTCCGGAGCTGTCGTTCGTCCTTGTCATCTGTGGCTCATGGTGCACCACAGCCGCCTGAGCGCCAGTTATAAACAGCGTCGCTTTGCCAATCCCGGCGGCACGCGAACAGTTAGAAAACTTAACCGTTTCGGAAATCCTTCCATCCTTAACCCGAAAGACAGTTATCAACCCCTTTTGGACGTCAGATAAATCTCTCCGTTTCTGCATTGCGACAATGACTGTACTGTTTTCCAAGTCCCCCCCTCCCCCCCTCCCGCCCCCCTCCCCACCCCACCCCACCTCCACCGTAATCCCCAAAGCGTTTTATATACCCTCCACTCTAGTAGTGCTACCACTTGCCGTCTGCGAGTAGTTATCGAACGTTGACGTCGAACATAGGTGGCGGTCACACTATTATGACTCGTCCGTGTACCACTATTACTACTGCGACTGCTACAATTCTGTCACAACCGACTGGCGTGGCGCAGTGGTTTTGGACTCACATTCGGGAGACGCGGGGCTAAAGACGCCGTCTATCTACAGAAATTTTGGTTCCTTGTAGATGAAGATGAAATGGGAGATATGATACCGCGTGAAGAGTTTGACAGAGCACTGAAAGACTTAAGTTGAAACAAGTCCCCGGAAGTAGACAACATCCCATTAGAATTACTGATTGTCTTGGGAGAGCCAGCACTGACGAAACTGTACCAACTGGTGAGCATGATGTATGACACAGGCGAAATACCCTCAGACTTCAAGAAGAATATAATAATTCCAATCCCAAAGAAAGCAGGTGTTGACAGATGTGAAAATCAGTTAAATAAGCCGCGGCTGCAAAATACTAACAAGATTTCTATACAGACGAATGGAAAAACTGGTAGAAGCCAACCTCGGGGAAGATCAGTTAGGATGCCGTAGAAATGTTGGAACACGTGAGGCAATACTGACCCTACGACTTATCTTAGAAGAAACATTAAGGAAAGGCAAACCTAAATTTCTAGCATTTGTAGACTTAGATAAAGTTTTGACAGTGTTGACTGGAATACTCTCTTTCAAATTCTGAAGATGGCAGGTGTAAAATACAGGGAGCGAAAGACTATTTACAATTTGTACAGGAACCAGATGGCAGTTATAAGAGTCGAGGGACATGGAAGGTTCAAATGGCTCTGAGCACTATGGGACATAACATCTATGGTCATCAGTCCCCTAGAACTTAGAACTACTTAAACCTAACTAACCTAAGGACAGCACACAACACCCAGTCATCACGAGGCAGAGAAAATCCATGACCCCGCCGGGAATCGAACCCGGGAACCCGGGCGTGGGAAGCGAGAACGCTACCGCACGACCACGAGCTGCGGACGACATGGAAGGGAAGAAGCGGTTGGGAAGGGAGTGAGACAGGGTTGTAGCCTATCCCCGATGTTATCCAATCCGTATATTGAGCACGCAGTAAAGGAAACTAAAGAAAAATTCGGAGTAGGAATTAAAATCCATGGAGAAGAAATAAAAACTTTGAGGTTCGCCGATGACACTGTAATTCTGTCAGAGACAGCAAAGGACCTGGAAGAGCAGTTGAACGGAATGGACAGTGTCTTTAAAGGAGAATATAAGATGAACATCAACAAAAGCAAAACGAGAATAATGGTATGTAGTCGAATTAAATCGAGTGATGCTGGGGGGATTAGATTAGGAAATGAGACGCTTAAAGTAGTAAATGAGTTTTGCTATTTTGGGAACAAAATAACTGATGATGGTCAAAGCAGAGGGGATATTAAATGTAGACTGGCAATGGCAAGGAAAGTGTTTCTGAAGAAGAGAAATTTGTTAACATCAAGTATAGAGTTAAGTGTCAGGAAGTCGTTTCTGAAAGTATTTGTATGAAGTGTAGCCATGTATGGAAGTGAAACGTGGACGATAAATAGTTTAGACAAGAAGAGAATAGAAGCTTTCGAAATGTGGCGCTACAGAAGAATGCTGAACACTAGATGGGTAGATCACGTAACTAATGGGGAGGTATTAAATAGAATTGGGGAGAAGAGAAATTTGTGGCACAACTTGACTAGAAGAAGGGATCGGTTGGTAGGACGTATTCTGAGGCTTCAAGGGATCACCAATTTGGTATTGGAGGGCAGCGTGGAGGGTAAAAATCGTAGAGGGAGACCAAGAGATGAATACACTAAACAGATTCACAAGGATGTAGGATGCAGTAGGTATTGGGAGATGAACGAGTTTGCACAGGATAGAGTGGCATGGTGGGCTGCATCAAACCAGTCTCTGAAGACCACAACAACTGTGGTTTACCTACATCGTTTACGGCGAATGCCACTATAGCTTTTTCTTTTTCAAAAGCCTCTGTTTTTTTTTTTTTTTTTTTATTTACATTCGAGCTTCTTCCCCATCTCTAATAACCTGATCGTTGCCGGGGCGGTATACCCTAAATCTTCATTACACTTTCACCTGCGTGCACAACTAAACTTACTGTTAGTTGTTATTTTATCCGTGCTTAGTCTTGTCACTGTTAGCAGCTAAGAAACACAAGCCACAAATATCTTTAAAGAAGCTTTATTTTATTGTCATTGCCAATTTCAGGCTATCATACCCATCTTCAGCCTTTTAAAAAGTGCTCGTGGCAGTTTGCGTCCTCCATCAAAACTCCTTAATTTCTATAAATTCCTCCACTCCGACGACAACTGCAACAATTATTGTTAGTTAAATGGTCAATAAAAGTACATAGTACTTATCCTGATGATGATGTAGAGCTCTGAAAAATCTTGTATCGTTAATGTGTTTTATCTGAGTATCGTAAGTTCGGTAATGGATACACTTTATTTCTCCGAAAATAGTACTACTTTATCAGCTCTTCCCATGATAGATCAGCAGTACTAAGGCTCGATAACATTCGTTAATACGTTTCTAAATTATAATCCAAGATTCCCATTCTTAGTTACTTTCCCAAGTGACCTGAAACCTATAGTGTTTCTTTTCGTGTTCCATGATTTCATCTGATTGCCATCCTTGACTGATGAATAGTGCAGAGAATCTAGTTGTTAAAAAAATACACTACTGGCCTAAAAATGCTACACCACGAAGATGACGTGCTACAGTCGCGAAATTTAACCTACAGGAAGAAGTTTCTGTGATATGCAAATGATTAGTTTTTCAGAGCATTCACACAAGGTTGGCGCCGGTGGCAACACCTACAATGTGCTGACATGAGGAAAGTTTCCAACCGATTTCTCATACTCAAACAGCAGTTGACCGGCGTTGCCTGGTGAAACGCTGTGGTGATGCCTCGTGTAAGGAGGAGAAATGAGTACCATCACGTTTCCGACTTTGATAAAGGTAGGATTGTAGCCTATCGCGATTGGGGTTTATCGTACCGCGACACTACTGCTCGAGTTGCTCGAGATCCAATGACTGTTAGCAGAATATGGAATCGGTGGGTTCAGGAGGGTAATACGCAACGACGTGCTGGATCCCAATGGCCTCGTGTCACTAGCAGTCGCGATGACAGGCATCTTCTCCGCTTGGCTGTAACGGATCGTGCAGTCACGACTCGATCCCTGAGTCAACAGATGGGGACGTTTCCAAGACAATAACCATCTCCACGAATAGTTCGACGACGTTTGCAGCAGCATGGACTATCAGCTCGGAGACCATGGCTGCAATTACCCTCGACTCTGCATCACAGACAGGAACGCCTGCGATGGTGTACTCAACGACGAACCTGGGTACACGAATGCCAACACGTCATTTTTTCGGATGAATCCAGGTTCTGTTTACAGCATCATGATGGTCGCATCCGTGTTTGGCGACATCGCGGTCAAAGCACATTGGAAGCGTGTATTCGTCATCGCCATACTGGCGTATCACCCGGCGTGATGGTATGGGGTGCCACTGGTTACACGTCTTGGTCACCTTTTGTTCGCATTGACGGCAATTTGAACAGTGGACGTTACATTTCAAATATGTTATGATCTGTGGCTATACCGTTGATTCGATCCCTGCGAAAGCCTGCATTTCAGCAGGATAATGCACGACCGCATGTTGCAGGTCCTGTAAAGGCCTTTCTGGATACAGAAAATGTTCGACTGCTGCCCTGGCCAGCACATTCTCCAGATCTCTCTCCAATTGAAAACGTCTGGTCAATGGTGGCCGAGCAACTGGCTCGTTACAATATGCCAGTCACTACTCTAGATGAACTGTGGTATCTTGTTGAAGCTGCATGGGCAGCTGTACCTGTACACGCCATCCAAGCTGTGTTTGAATCAAAGCCCAGGCGTATCAAGGCCGTTATTATGGCCAGAAGTAGTTGTTCTGGGCACTGATTTCTCAGAATCTGTGCACCCAAATTGCGTGAAAATGTAATCCCATGTCAGTTCTAGTATAATACATTTGTCCAATGAATACTCGTTTATTATCTGCATTTCTTCGTGGTGTAGCAATTTTAATGGCCAGTAGTGTATTTTCGATGTCATATCAAAATTATCAGTAAAACAACGCACCCTATATTTCTATTTAGTTCTTCCAAACACCGCAATAAGGAACGTCGACAGTTCTAAATTAGTAGTTGTGAAGAAGTTTGAAAATCATTTTAGAGCGAAGACCGTTCTAAGAGTAGGCGTTTTATTTAAAAAAAAAAAAACTGCTAGCTATAGTTTTCGTAATTGCGTACCTGGCGTTATACTTGTTACTTGCGTAATTTGCTCTGTACACTGCAGAAGTCGAATGTACCATTCTCCTTGTAAATAGAGACACTTCAGCTGTCGTGTACTTAGTTCCACTAAGTTTTCGTTGTGTTACGCACGGCTCATACATCGCGTGTCGTTTGCCAGCGCAAACACTGGCTGGTTTCCAAGCGCACGAAAATCAAATGGATGTTGTAAGTTACAGTCTGGCGTTGAACACTCATGCTTATTACCATGTGCGTGCATTACTTGTCGAATGAGAACCACGCCTATTGCAACTTTCAATTATTTTTCCCCGCTTCTAGTCGACGACGTACAGTACTGCTTATGAGCGGAGGCGTTCGAAGTTTGAAATTCAGCACCACCTGCAATATGTAGGATCGCAGCTCCATTCAGAGAGTTCCACGATAACAAGACAAATATTTCACGACAGCAAACGATATATACGTGTTCGGTCCAGAGGTTTTTTTTTTTTTCCTACTACGTCTTTGCATTTGAGCTTCAAGGTAGCCGAGAGAGACAGAAAATAACTAGGCATGAGTTGTCATTTAAGTTTCATCTAATTAAATATACCACACACAGCTGCTAAATCCCTGCATTTTTCATTCAAATACTGATTTCAAAGAGAGCCATTTGTCTTTCTCGGATACCTTCCTTCTTACATAATTTGCTCATTTCGACTCCTGTTTCAAGGACAGATATCTGTCTTTGGAAATTTGTTTCGCCGTGATTTATCATCGTCCGGCCATCGGGGTCTCTTTAGAAAACCAGTAAAAATCCGTGTCCGATTTCGTGTCGTTGTTAGTTACCTTCTGTGTCCTGGCAGTCGACCCAGTCGTCCTTTCAATATGGGACAGACCATGAGTTAAGCTTGGGACTTATTCACCTGTGAAGTAACATCAGTGAATTAGTAATATATGGCGCAAGATGGACAGAGAAAAATGGTTATCATTGTGCGGGATTCATTATCTCTTGTAGGTTGTTGAGTGACCTTGGGCATAGCAGCATAGTTATCTGCACTAGATTGCGTCGTTTATTCATTATGTGCCATGAGTCGCTGACTCTGAGACCTTACAGTTGTCGTTTATGCAGTTTTTTTCAGCCTAAACAACTTTCATATACCTTATAAACTGAACATATAGGTAGACGTCGTCCGAGAATGGCCCTGAGACGCCGAAAGTGATCTGACAGTAAGTACAAATTTTTGCAGACCAAAAAGTGAGCTTTAATTTTTATCTTTGTCGGTTAAATGATTGTTGTAGCAAATGGAGAGGTACTAATTTAATGAAAATATGGAGAAAGACTTCCTGCTTGCTGCCTTTTGACCTTATGGGAAACGCAGTGTGAAGGAGAGCATGCAGGGAAACTCTGTAAGGAATCTAGACCAGGATTCATGTTCTGTTGATGACAAGGTCAGAGACGGAGCTCATGCGCCTGTTCCGGGTGACGTGTGGCAACAAGAACTGATAATATAGTGTAGATGATTTTATACATGTTACTTACGACTGACGATTACGTCTTTTTGCAAAAGTATTGGTTGTATTACGTTTCAATGCTTACGATAAAGGTGGTGGTCGGACAATGAACATCGTCTGCGGAACTAGTCGTCCCAAATAAAGGACATTTCTCACCGCAATTTCGGCAGACTTACAAATAGCAGGTTTAATAAAAATAAATTGCTGATCCGTTTTTCTTGCATCATACTCAAGGTTTATGAATACTGCAGGAGTACCATCTAGTTCCTTAGCATCCTCGAAGGGTGCAGGTTTTCGGAAAAACTGGTTACCCACATTGTATACAGTTTGTGCTATGGTTCGTACACCAAAGAGTGAATGATGTTGACTTCCACATATGTTTTATTTACAGATGACGCCTCTTTTATACATGGCAGGTATTTCATCAGCAGGAACCCGCATGCAGTTCATCGCACCGACGAAGGGTCCCTATATACATGGGGGGGGGGGGGGGGGGGGGGAGGGAATTGTACATAATCTTCTTCTAAGACCTGTAATATTGCCACCTACGTTAGTTGGAGCACTTTACAGTTCCAGCAGACCACACCTCGCGAACAGCTGGTTAATCTGGTCTGCTTGCTGTACGCACAGACTCCTGGTTTCAGCACGGTGGAGTCCCACCCAGCATTTTTAAGTGTTGACGCGAGAGCACAGCTGGGGACACTGGATAGGACAAGGAGACCTGTTGCGTGACACACGCTTTGCCTGACATCGGGACCTCTCGATTACTACCTTTATGAACGTATCAAGATTATGAGTTATGGTACTCCAACTGACAATAGAGCTGAGCTCATAGTCCGAATCACTGGAGCATTCCAGCAAATCCGACACATATCTGAAGCTCTCTCCGGAGTTGGATGGGCACTGACACGAAGGGGTGCAGCATGTGCTGAGACAGAGCGCAGACTGTGAAGAGTTCTTGTAAACTGCTATCAAAACATGCCTAATACTAATAACAGGTAATTTTTGCGGAGTTGCAGTTATTCGTTATTATACGACGCGTTTAAGACTATGTGTTGCACAACAAAAAATTATCCTCTTTTCCTGAAGGTTTTGCGGTGAGGTATACAGGGGAACATGAAAACGGCCGACAAAATTTCTGAGTTTACTCAGTCATTTTTTTCTGAGTACTTGTCTTTCGATACAAGCAACCCGCGTCGTCCGGTGGGCCACTACAGAATAATCGCATTTCTTTTGATTTCTTACTCCCCAATTACCTTGATATCAGTTTTGCACTAAAAATATGTGGGCAGCAGCGTAAATTTCGAAAGTATGTGCTGTGTGCTTGTTCCATTCACTCATGGTATTTTCTGTTGATAACATGAATGCCTACTTTAGTCTTCGCTCTCAAGCTTACAATCCGTTGTACTGTGTTCAGCTTCAGTTCTTCGTTGTGCATTAACAGTTAGTCAACGTGAAACCAAACTCGCACTTTTCTCACATGACATATTGAAATCTTTGTATTAAGAGAGTCCAGTAGATTCAGGATTTCTTGATTTCCGAAAAGCATTTAACTTAGTACCACAACTCTGCTTATTGTGAAAAATACGATCATATGGGGTGTCAAATGAAATTTGTGGCTGGATTGAGGAATTTGTAGTACGGAGGATGCAGAATGATATCTTGCGCGGAGAGTCATCGTTAGACGTAGAAGTAAATTCGAGTATGCCCTGGGAAGCGTGTTGGGACCCTTGTTGACCATGTCGTATATAAATGACCTTGCAGACAATATTGATGGTAACCTCAGACTTTTTGCAAATGATGCACTTATCTGTGGTGAAGTGCTGACTAAAAGAACGTGCATAAACAGTCAGTCAGATTTTCATAAGATTTCAAACTCATGCAAAGTCTGATAACTTGCTTTAATTGTTCACAAATGTAAAATTGTGCACTTCACAAAACGCAAAAATGTAGTATCCTATGACTATCACCTCAATGGAGTCACTGTTGGAATCGGCCAATTCGTACAAATACTTGGGTGTATCATTTCAGTCGTGGGTAAAGCAGGTAGTACACTTCGGTTTATTGATAGAATACTAGGGAAGTGCAGTCACGCTACAGAAGAGTTTGCTTACAAATCTCTAGTGCGACCGGTTCTAGAATGTTGCTCAACTGTGTAGAGCCCGTGCCAGGGAGGAGTAATGGGATATGGAACGTATAAAGAGAAGGGCAGCACGCATGGTCACAAGTTTGTTTAATCCGTCGGAGAGTGTCATAGAGATACTGAAGGAAATGAGCTGGTAGACTCTTGAAGACAGACGTAAAGACAGACGTAAACTATCCAGAGAAAGCATATTAAGAAAGTTTGAAGAACCGGGTTTAAATGATATCTCTATGGATATACTATAGCCCCCTACGTATCGCTCACATAGGGATCGTGAGGATAAGACTAGAAGAATTACTAGATGCACAAAAGTATTCAAACAATAATTATTCCCGCGCTCCATATGTGAATGGAACCGGAGGATATCCTAACTGGCAGAATGGGGCGTACAACTGTCATGCACCTCACGGTGGTTTGCAAAGTATAGAAGTAGATGTAGAGGTACGTGTTAGGCCTTTTTGCATGCCGGCCGCTGTGGGGCAGCGCCGCCACAGTACCTCAGCGTGTTCGGTCAGAGGGCTGCGTGCTCTCTGTAATAAAAAAAAAACTGAGTCAAGGAATTAACGATCAACTTGAACGGATGTCTTGTGAGGTCCGCCCAGACCAAACACAAGGAACTATATCGAACAAAATGAAAAAAAAGTAGTTCTAGGCGCTTCAGTCCTGAACCGCGCTGCTGCTAAGGTCACAGGTTCGAATCCTGCCTCGGGCATGGATGTGTGTGATGTCCTTAGGTTAGTTAGGTTTAAGTACTAAGTCTATGGGACTAATGACCTTATATGTTAAGTCCCATAGTGCTTAGAACCATTTGAACCATTTGAACCTTTTTGCATACAAACTGCAGACGATTGTTTGCTTGAAATGCGAATGTACCTATTCAGCCGAGAGAGACGTTTTCAGCTATTACAAAATGTTTCTTGAAATTATCCTCCTCTTTCCATATCGATAGTTTGAATTACATTTATGTACTTCATCAGCTTTCTTCATTTGCTTCAGTATCATTTGTCTCATCTTTCATAAATTATCCACAGCACTATTACCATTTGTTTAGACTCAGAACCACGCCACTTTTTCGCGATGACATAACACGTTTTTTGAGGGGGATAGTTACCACCAACTGATCTCGCGAACTCTGCTACTTTTCGACACTTTCTTTGAAATATATCCCGAAGCAACTGAAGTACCACAGTCGATATACAAAGTCGAAATATGTCGATACATGTTTCTATTTCAACCTTCCAAACTGTGCACGGACGTTCATAAATCTAAATTCTTCGCTGTATGTACTACATTCTACTCAATTTAGATATTTTTGTAGTGATTTTCGTTTTTTGTACGATTTCAGCTTTTGTATTCGCTTGTCAACATGATTCAGTCAATGTACTATAAACACGCCTGCAAGCAAGCAGAACCGGAAATCTGCAGCGGTCCTCAGATACTGTTTTAACACGATTTCATTAGGTCACTTTGTAACCTCCCCCTCACTTATCGACCTTAATGACAGTGAAAAATGAAACCGCGTGTACCTAATGGGAATTTTGGAAAAACAATCGTCACCGAAGTTAACCTGTCGGTAAAGAGGGAGGAAAGGGTTACATCTAAATGAAAGGAAAAATGCAAGTGAAACTGGTGGAAATTAATTTTGAAATAGGGATAAAGTTAATAAAGAAAGTAAATGTGCGGCCGTTACGTTAACAATCAACTAGCGGTAATTAGATATTTGAGATTTGGGGGAAATTACGGTCGCCAGTCCTATGGACAATTACTATAATAACTGAAAAGGAAAGGTTATTACATATATAATTAGCACTAGAAGCGTGGCAACTGAAGGTTGACACGTGTAGTGTGAAAACTGAAAGTTTGTCAGAAGTAATAAATTTCGCTACACTTAATTTAGCAAAAGAATTAATGAAACCGGAAAATCGAAAGTTAATTTAGTGACTGAAGTTAATAGTGAGCTTTCTTTCTGAAGCACGTCGAAATACAGTTAGTCTTGGACTACCTCAACAATCATTTCTAAAGCTACTTGAATCTACGCAATTTAGAAAGAAGAGATTTAACTTTGAACTTGAATTAAACGATTCTGAACAATTAACAATAGTAAAATTTAGTACGTACCAAGCTGACCTGCAGTCACAGGTAAGCTAAAATACGGTAACAAAACTCGCACTCTTAATTTGTGCTTGTGTAATCTAACTATTGTAGCCAGCTATGAATACTTAAATTGAACTTTGAAATTAAAGCAGTGAAATGGAATTATGCAGGCGTTTGAATTTCAACGACACTCGGGTTCATTTCGGAAAAGGAAGGGACCCTGCTTGGCAATGCAATTGGGACAATGAGCAACAAAGGTTCATGCTAAGTTGCTGTAATTTTGCGAGGCAAATGGAACAATTTGAAAAGCTGAGGTCTGCCATACAGTTCTGAAACTTTACGTGCTTTTAGTCTTCCTTGTTGGTTGATTGAAGGTATGAAGCCGTCGATCGAGGAGGTGGCGACAGTCACTCATTGTCGGCCGTCGCTGTTGCAGAAGCTGGATGTTGGCGCGCCTTCTTCTCGACACGGTCACCAGGCGAACGGGCTCTTGATGTGCGCCAGCTAATGCTTCCCGTCCGCGACACCATGTCAGAAACTATCATCGCGAGTCGAGCGCAATTACATGCTGCCAAACCCCGAATGCGCGGCAACTCGCGGGAGCGTCACACAACACACCCGCTCCACTCGCTACTCGAGCCAGACTCCCCCAGCTCTGCCCGCGCTCCACGCGGCAGAGTTAACACTACCAAAGATCCTACACACTTTGAGTCTTCACACGACCTATCGATGTAATTGTTCGATAGCAGTTTTCCCTAGGCAAGACCCAGCGTAAAAATACAAATTATATTTACGAAGCAAACCAATTATACACCGACATAAATGCATAAATATATATATACAAATAGTAAAACAATTACAATATGTAAAGACACAGAAATGTCATATATTCAGGTAACAAAAATAAGGAAAACAAATTATAGTACAATAGATGGAAATAGGAGGATATGCATTTCCAGCGTTACAACTTTCCTGTCTGTTCTACATAAATTTTGCTGTTGATTTTAAACTAACTTCCCAATGGCCTTGAGACTTTAAACTTTCATCATAGCTCAGAACTGGACGATAATACAAACTAGCTTTCTTGTATGGTTTGTGGCAGCGAGTTCTTAGTGTACTACTACAATTAGCCCCTTCTCCGTTTCCACTTTCGAATGTTTCGTGGTAAGAACGGTTGCTTATAAGTCCTCGTGCGAGCTCGATTCTCTCTAACTTTGGCCTTAGAGGTCTAGGAGGATGCAATGAACTGATTAAACCACGTGAAGAGAAACGGAGTTAGTCCTGAAATTTACGGCATGTATCTGTAGTAATCTCATCAGACTACTTGAAATTAATTAAAAGGAAGTTCGAGACGTAACGGTGCTTACTTGTACGTTTCCACTTTGTTTGGTGGCTGTGCACCGACTGGAAGTGTCGTAACACTGATCTGTCCCTTCACACAAAGGAAGGCACTGCTGAGCCTTCATGCTCGAACCCCTCTCTCAAACTTTAATCAGTTATTATGGTTCCACTGTGCTACGTATCCAACGATTTTGGAGTGATTCAGACGTTTCCTTCTGGGTATTGCACTTGTCACAAACAGTACTGCACAGGGTTAACGATTTATATATTAAGACCGTCCGGATGCAACAGAATGAAGGCAATATTTGTTTTGTCAGACGCATTTCATCTCAATTTATTGGCTACGTCTGGCAATATTGTTGTAAACGCTCTATTACTTTACGGCCGGCATCATTAAGAACAATTTTCAGCACACTTCTCAAACGGCGCACACGCTCTTCCACGACTAAGTACACTACTGGCAATTAAAATTGATACACCATGAAAATGACGTGCGACAGACGCGAAATTTAACCGACAGGAAGAAGATGCTGTGATATGCAAATGATTAGCTTTTCAGAGCATTCACACAAGGTTGGCGCCGGTGGCGACACCTACGACGTGCTGACACGAGGAAAGTTTTCAACCGATTTCTCATACACAAACAGCAATTGACCGGCGTTGCCTGGTGAAACGTTGTTCAAATGGTTCAAATGGCTCTGAGCTCTATGCGACTTAACATCTATGGTCATCAGTCCCCTAGAACTTAGAACTACTTAAACCCAACTAACCTAAGGACATCACACACATCCATACCCGAGGCAGGATTGGAACCTGCGACCGTAGCAGTCGCGCGGTTCCGGACTGAGCGCCTAGAACCGCTAGACCACCGCGGCCGGCGTTGTTATGATGCCTCGTGTAAGGAGGAGAAATGCGTACCATCACGTTTCCGACTTTGATAAAGGTCGGATTGTAGCCTATCGCGATTGCAGTTTATCTTACCGCGACATTGCTGTTCGCGTTGGTCTAGATCCAATGACTGTTAGCAGAATATGGAATCGGTGGGTTAAGGAGGGTTATACGGAATCCCGTGATGGATCCCAACGGCCTCGTATCACTAGCAGTCGAGATGACAGGCATCTTATCCGCATGGCTGTAAAGGTTGGTGCAGCCACGTGTCGATCCCTGAGTCAACAGATGGGGACGTTTGCAAGACAACAACCATCTGCACGAACAGTTCGACGACGTTTGCAGCAGCATGAACTATCAGCTCGGAGATCACGGCTGCAGGTACCCTTGACGCTGCATCATAGACAGGAGCGCCTGTGATGGTGTACTCAACGACGAACCTGGGTGCACGAATGGCAACACGTCTTGTTTTCGGATGAATCCAGGTTCTGTTTACAGCATCATGATGGTCGCATCCGTGTTTGGCGACATCGCGGTGAACGCACATTGTAAGCGTGTATTCGTCATTGCCATACTGGCGTATCACCCGGCGTGATGGTATGGGGTGCCATTGGTTACACGCCTCGGTCACCCCTTGTTCGCATTGACGGCACTTTGAACAGCGAACGTTACATTTCAGATGTGTTACGACCCGTGGCTCTACCCTTCATTCTATCGCTGCGAAAGCCTACATTTCAGCAGGATAATGCACGACCGCATGTTGCAGGTCCTGTAAAGGCCTTTCTGGATACAGAAAATGTTCGACTGCTGCCCTAGACAGCACATTTTCCAGATCTCTCAACACCTGAAAACGTCTGGTCTATGGTGGCCGAGCAACTGGATCGTCACAATACGCCAGTCACTACTCATGGGCAGCTGTACCTGTACACGCCATCCAAGCTCTGTTTGAATCAATGCCCAGGCGTATCAAGGCCGTTATTACGGCCAGAGGTGGTTGTTCTGGGTCTATGCATCCAAATTGAGTGAAAATGTAATTATATGTCCGTTCTAGTTAAATATATTTGTCCAATGAATACCCGTTTATCATCTGCAATTTTTGGTGTAGCAATTTTAATGTCCAGTATATAGTTTACAATGGTGAAAAGGTGTATGTGCAATCTGATTTTTGTACTGAAAATTTTTATTAGTGCTAGTGCCAGAACGTCTTCGCGAGCAGCACAAGAGCACCCGTAGAATAAGATCAGAACACACAACTGAGAAGAAACACGTCAGGGAAAACAGTTGTTACCTTCATTCAGTTGCATACGGACTGTACCAGTATAAAAATTATTAATATAAGAATGTGATACATATAAATAAACCCAAATAAGTTGTCGATTGAACAATCTAGTGATGATGGTAAATCTATTATGTCAAAACACGATACATAATTTTAAAAAATTAAAAATTTATGTAGGTATATGGCTGGCGCTGTGAGATACTTACAGAAAAGCATTTTTATATGCTTTCAGCTGTATAAATTACATTTATTCTTGACCGGTTTCGGTTGTTTCAGTCGTCGTCAACCGGAAAAAAGTTACAAAATCTGTTGGTTAATAAATACATATTTCACATAGGAGAAACTTTCATATACCAAATGTAGCAATAACAAAACATGGAATGCAACATAACGAGATGTTGAAAATATCTTGGAAAGCTTAGATAAGTTACACACACACTCCTGACAGTTGACAGGTGACTCCCATTTCTGGTCAATATTCCATCGTTCTGCGGTTAGCCATTGTTACTTTTGGTGTATGAAAGTGTCTGCTACGAGAAATATGCATTTTTAAGCCAAGCCAACAAATATTACACTTTTTATTACATCTACATCTACATCTACATGGATACTCTGCAAATCACATTTAAGTGCTTGGCAGAGAGTTCATCGAACCACCTTCACAATTCTCTATTATTCCAATCTTGTATAGCGCGCGGAAAGAATGAACACCTATATCTTTACGTACGAGCTCTGATTTCCCTTATTTTATCTTGGTGAGGTTTGTGTCAAGAAAATATTTTCGCATTCGGAGGAGAAAGTTCGTGATTGGAATTTCGTGACAAGATTCCGTCGCAACGAAAAACGCCTTTCTTTTAATGATGTCCAGCCCAAATCCTGTATCATTTGAGTGACACTCTCTTCCATATTTTGCGATAATACAAAACGTGCTGAGTTTCTTTGAACTTTTTCGATTTATTCCGTCAGTCCTATCTGGTAAGGATCCCATACCACGAAGCAGTATTCTAAAAGAGAACGGACAAGCGTAGTGTAGGCAGTCTCTTTAGTAGGTCTCTTACATTTTCTAAGTGTCCTGCCAATAAAACGCAGTGTTTGGTTAGCCTTCCCCACAACATTTTCTGTGTGTTCCTTCCAATTTAAGTTGTTCGTAATTGTAATACCTAGCTAGGTATTTAGTTGAATTTACGGTTTTTAGATTAGACTGATTTATCGTGTAACCTAAGTCTAACGAGTTCCTTTTAGCACTCATGTGGATGACCTCACACTTTTCGTTATACAGGATCATGTGCCCCTTTTCGCACCATTCAGATATCTTTTATAAATCGTTATGCAGTTTGTTTTGATCTTATGATGACTTTATTAGTCGATAAACGACAGCGTCATCTGCAAACAACCGAAGACGGCTGCTCAGATTGTCTCCTAAATAGTTTATATGGATAAGGAACAGCAAAGGGCCTATAACACTACCTTAGGGAACGCCAGAATTCACTTCTGTTTCACTCGATGACTTTCCGTCAGTTACTAAGAACTGTGACCCCTCTGACAGGAAATCACAAATCCAGTCACATAACTGTTAAGATATTCCATAAGCACGCAATTACACTACGAGCCGCTTGTGTGGTACCGTGTCAAAAGCTGATGAAGATTGAAACAAATGAAACCGCTCAAGAGTAATTTTACCAACAGGTGGCAAACGAAAATGCTTTTCTATAGAAACTTCAATAGAAATAAGCACATCCGAATGTGAATGCCCGTCGATGTACTCAAGAGAAATGCAGTGGAGGAAAGTGCGTAATGCAAGACAACAGTGGAGTGTTATCGGTGTAAGATGGAGTCAAGGGCAGGCACGTGGCAATGAGGTGGGAGGCGTAGCAGCCACGTGGGCGCCCCGTGTGGGACCGCCGGCCTGTCTGCTGGGCTGGCCTTGCGCCGCACTATTAGCCGAGCGACGCCGGCCCCCGCGCGAATGAATGGGCTCAGCGGCGACCACGCGCACAGGCCGTGCCGCCTGCCGTTGCACCCGACGCTCGCTCGTCACGTCTGTGTCCTAGCGCGCTCTGTCCGCCTGTCATTCATCTTCATATTGCTGCTCCTTCGTATCCTCCTCAGTCCTGAGATTAGTTTTACTGAACGAATAGCTCATAATGACGGTCGGTACGTTGTTTTGCAACAGAATGAGGCTAAAATAGTAAATTAAAAAAACCGTGACTAATCAAAATATAAGGCCACGTATCATAAATGTTACATCAGGGCTCAAATACTGTTTTTTTTATCCTCGAAATAACACATTTACAAAGATTCCTTGATGGATTTTTTTTATAAACTGATAACTGAAATTCATAAATATATTTATGTAAGTACCACATAACGTTAGCTTCCTATTAGGTCTGAAAATACTACCAGAAAGTTTGAAACGTCCCCTTAGAAAAATTATGAACGACACTGCTGGAAAAACTCTTGCGTTATTTGATACAGAAACAGCTGAGTAAAACTCAACGTACTCAGAAATTTCTCTCTTTATTCATTCTGATCATCACTAAACTGACACACAATATTTTTTGCGCAACGCAATCTGACTTTCAATAATCCCTACAAAAGAATGGCCCTTACTAACAATAACCTATACATTTCATGAATCGCTTACCTCACAAAAATCTTTGGTACTCGAACTACTGCAATACAGCGAGCACCAATACTGCCAGCTAGATAAAACATTCTAACTACTGAAGGCGCTAACTACTGATGGGCATAGTTAGCAAATGAAAGATTTTTGGCGGCCAGAGTGGCCGAGCGATTCTAGGCGCTTCAATCTGGAACCGCGTGACCGCTACGGCCTCGGGCATGAATGTGTGTGATGTCCTTAGGTTAGTTAGGTTTAGGGAGTTCTAAGTTCTAGGGGACTGATGACCACAGATGTTAAGTCCCATAGTGCCCAGAGCCATTTGAACCATTTGAAATATTTTTATAGAGAACAAACAATGTATTTACCTTAATAATGTTCAAAAGTCATCATGTCATCTGTCTTTACAAATTTCCTTTTTCTGGCGGACACACGTCCAGATCGTCCGCTCACAGTAACCTCTAAAAACTCTGGCATCTTTCTCTCTCCACATCCACCACTGCTGGCGGCTCACCTCCAACTGCACAACACTACACAAGCCAATATTCGAACAATGAGTCCAGCCAGCCACATACTGCACGCAGTACAGTCAGCGATTTTCATACAGCGCACTACGTGGCATTCCCAACATAAAAACCTAAACAGCCTACTCTCAAGTTTTTCGTAATTCTGCTATTTTTATGGAAGTCCACAAAACTGTTCTTCTTTCTGTAACACTGTTCTTTTTTGTATTTAGTGAAACCCATAAATGTGAGACCCTTACCTCAAGAAAACGTTTATTCGAACGACTTTTCTGGGTCTTATTCCGCCCTAGTGAACCCGACAGTCCTTCGCATTGCTGAATAAGTACATCGAAACTATTGTCAGTGACCATGACGCGGTTGTGGCGAAAATGATTACCAAATTATGAAGTCAACCAACACAAGCAGAAGGATATATGTGTTCAGTAAACTACATAAAATAATCATTACTGTCATGTCTCAATGAGGGCATCGAAACTTCCAGCACAGGCAGAAGCATGTAGAGGCTCTATGAAAGTCTAAAGGAATAGTTGACCACTCACTGGATAGCAGTGTGCCAGTAGAACACTTCATAATGGGAGGGTACCTCCACGGTATAAAATCACTCTAAAGAAACTTCTAAAGAAACAGAGATAACTGCACAATGTGTGTAAAACAAAGCGTAGGGCAATAGACAGATGCTGAACGAAATGCGTGTGGCTGTCAAGAGTGCAAAGCGTGATGCCTTCCATGACTACCGTAGAAGTATATTGTCAATTGATTTTTTGCAGAATCCTAAGAAATTCTTGTCGTATGTAAAGGCTGCTAGTAGCAATAAACTTAGTGCCCAGTTCCTAGCGAATGAGACAGAAACTGAGACTGAGAGTAGCAAAGCAAAAGCTGAAATGCTTAACTCTGTTTTCAAATGTTCCTTCAGAAAGGAAAACCCAGGAGAACTGTCTCAATTTAATCCTCGTACCACTGAAAAGATGAAAGAAATAAGTATTGTTGACAGTGACGTTGAGGAGCATGTGAAATCTTTACAACTGAACAAAACCCCAGGCCCCGATGGAATCCCTGACAGATTATACACTGAATTTGCGACTTAGTTAGCCCCTCTTCTAAATGTAATCTTCCGTGAATCCCTCGAACAAAATACCGGCCCCAGTTCTTGGAAAAAGGCACAGGTCAAACCCGTCTACAGAAGGGTAGCAGAAGTGATCCACAAAACTACCGTCCAATATCTTTGACATCGATTTGTTGTAGAATTTCACAACACATCCTGAGCTAAAGATAATGAGGTATCTTGAACAGAATGACCTCCCCAATGCCAACCAGAATGGATTTAACATCGATCATGTGAAACCCAACTCGCACTTCTATCACCTGACGTACTGAAAGATTTGGATAGAGGCTACCAAGTAGAGCAGCGTTTCTTGATTTCCGAAAAGCATTTGATTCAGAACCGGATCGACGGTTATTGTCAAAAGTATGGTCGTATGGGCTATCAAGTGAAATTTGTCTCTGGATTGAGGAGTTTTTGTTAGGGAGGACGCAGCATCTTGGACGGAGAGTCATCGTCAGATATAGAAGTAACTTCGGGTTTGCCCCAGGGAAGTGTGTTGGGACCGTTGCTGTTAATGACCTTGCAAAAAATATTAATAGTAAAATCGGGCTTTTTGCAGACGATGCTGTTATCTATGATGAAGTACTGTCTGAAAGAACCTGTATTAACATTCAGTCAGATTCTTATAAGGTTTCAAACTGGTGCGATTGGCAACTTGCTCTAAATGCCACTGATGGAACTGCTTCTACTGAAACAATGTCACTTGATGGTGTCTGCACCTGTTCAACATTGCTGGGTGCCACTGATGGAACTGCTTCTACTGAGATGTCACTTGTTGCTGTCTGCACCTGTTCAACATTGCTGGGTGCCACTGATGGAACTGCTTCTACTGAAATAATGTCACTTGTTGGTGTCTGCACCTGCTCAACATTGCTGAGTGCCACTGGTGGAACTGCTTCTGCTGAAATGATGTGACTTATTGCTGTCTGCACCTGTTCAACATTGCTGGGTGCCACTGTGGGAACTGCTTCTACTGAAATGATGTCACTTGTTGGTGTCTGCACCTGTTCAACATTGGTGGGTGCCACTGATGGAACTGCTTCTACTGAAATAAGGTCACTTGTTGGTGTCTGCACCTGCTCGCCATTTCTGTTGGAGCTGTTTAAATACTGCTGATGAAATGTTATGTGACTGCTATTTGCAGCTGTTGACCATTGCTGGGTGCTACTGTTGGAACTGTCAACTACTCTGAAGAGTGCTACTTGTTTATTGAACTATTGACAAGATTTTATGTGAATATTTGTATAAACTGATTTTTTGTGTATTTACTGTTTATGAAACGTTATGAGACTCTTACCTGCACCTATTCGTGATTGCTGACGCTATTGATTGAATTGTTTAACCACATGATACTTGTGTAAACTATTATATAAAATCACGTGTGTGCAATCATTTGTATTCCTTACTGTATTTTATATATTAGGTTATTGAAGGGTCAGTGCAAAGCCAAAATTTATCTAGTTATGTGATATTTACTTATTAATATTATCTTTTATTCTTGTCTGTATTTTTTTTGGACGAATTTGGTGGTATTTTCACCACCAATGCTGGCAAAAATACCATCAAATTCTAGCCCATGGAGGAGGGGCATATGAAAGGTGGCTACACTGAGTCACAGCGCCAGAGATTGCGCCAAAGAGCATTATTCAGCCGCCTCCACTGGCAGTGCTTGTTCAGAAGTTGTGGTGGTTAGTGCTTTGCTGAGAGGATGTTGATAGCTGTACTATTTGAGGCCATGTCGTGTGCAGTTGTTTTGATGGGCTAGACAGCAGATGTTGTTCGAATGGAGATATTGTAATGATCAGAGTGTATTTTTAGTCAATATATACGAAGGTAAAAAACATTTTTTTATTTTTTATATATTTTTTTAAATTTCCTAACTAACAATGCCTCTTGGTCACAGGTTCAGTCAACAAAGCATCTGGCTTGTGTTCATGTATTAGACTGTAATTCGGGTTTCTATGTGCAATTATAGTATTTCAGTTTTTTTAAATTAATTAATTCAGTGTAAATGGTATTTAAAATACCTTGTCTTACTGAGGAAGAATCGTGCCAGATGTGTACGTTGCATCACACTTCCACACACAGAACAGTTACACTTGTGCTTTGTTGTTCGTAGTTTTTGTTTCGTAGCTTTTATAGTTGCTGGGGACTTAATTAATTAATTGTGGTAACAGAAATTTCCTTTCATTCTTTGTTGTTATTCTATGCAGTCAGATTGCGTACTAATACTAGTTAGGGCCAACCGGTTACGTGACTGCATAACCGGACAGACAGCGACTAAAATTAAAATTATTTGCATTCTATTTAATTAAGCCCCTATGCACCCTTCCTGGCACACAGTTAGAGTGCGGACGCGATCGAATCGCGGTATTGACCGTCTAGGCATGGTTGAACTACAAATAACACTAGCCGTGTACCTCCTTCCTGCTGGAATGCCTGGAACTGATCGGCTGTCGGACAACCTCCGTCTAATAGGCGCTACTCATTCATGATTGTTTACATCTTTGGGCGGGTTTAGTGACATCTCTGAACAGTCAAAGAGGCTATGTCTGTGATACAATATCCACAGTCAACGTCTATCTTTAGGAGTTCTGGGAACTGGGGTTATGCAAAACTTTTTTTGCTGTGTGTACAATGATGGGTTAGACAAATAGAGAGACGTGGAAATATTAATAATAATCTTCTAGAAATCCTGTGATTAGTATCTCTCTTCCTCTGTGGATTTTGAGAAACGCCAGCGTTCGGCCACTTCCTAGCTGTCTCCGTATTTGGATCCTGTCAACCTTGAGTTTTTTGCAGCATTCGAAAAAATCACCTGTCGTCACTAGTTTATTATACCGACTACTTATTACAGCGTTTGGATACCCAAACTTGTAAAGCTGCTTTACAACGCCAGTAGGAAATCTGGCAAACCCTATAGAGCAATTTATTTTTAAGTTTTTGGGGACGTTCTCGCATCAAGAGCTATCAGCAAAAAATAGCAGTTTCTCACTGTTTCCGTCTCTGATCGTCCTTTTGTAATTTCAAGAGCTACCTATCAATTCGTCTCGCAAATAGTAAATGGGGTATGACAAAAATCAGAATCAATGTTAATTGCTGAGATCTCAGTGGACCCCCACAGGATACAACAACAACTTAACGTGCGGGAGGGAGTTACTGGCAGAGTTTACGGAAAGCTATTTCTTGCTTCACCATAGTTAGTAATCCTTTATTTAACAAGATATATTTAAAAAATCAGTTACATACAAATCAATAGTAACTCTTTGAGATTGATTTCAGGGCTAAAAACCAGAAAGTTCGAACTTACAATAAAGTAGCCCTGACAGAATAGGAAGTTTAAGGCAAGTTTTTTTAAGCAGTTGCATTTTTTATTGGAAAAGTAATGCCTTTTTAAATTCGTTGTACTTGTTATGCCCTTTAGGCACTCGTAAAGTTTCAACCAGGCAGCTGTGACTTCTCTACTGTTACAGAAAGAGCATTACTATAACAATGTGAGAACCACTCATTAGGTAGTGAACTTCAAATAAGGAAGAAGGCCATTGTTATAATTCATGCACAAGTTGAACAAGCGAGTACTTGCCACCTTAAAGGTCAGGCTCGATATTCAACCTCAGTGGTCAAAAATGTATGTGATGCCCGAGAAACATTAAAACCAAATTAATTTCACACCCAAGCGATAATGGCAAAAATCAGCGAAATGCTGAACAAACTGCAATAAAAATGAAAGCACAGTTCAAATATACTCAAATATGTCGCCCATAAGGAGAGCTCATACAGAGAAGGGGGCAAATTTATTAACTTAATTATGGAGTGAGGGAGAACAGTGGCCAAATCAGCCAAACTGGAGCAAGTCCAGCACCGGAGCACATAAGCCACAATCCATAAACAGAACCACCTTACCCAAAAATAAGGTCAGTGCACCACCGTCCGTCAACAAGCTGCATCCAACTCCTTCCTGAGGAAAGAGACAGTTACAAGAAGACTGAAAGCGCCAGCTGGTGGCGTGACAGGAAAACGGATTGCGCCAGTAAGGAAAGATATAACAGCAAGGAAAACGATCCGACACGGCTCACTTAATAGTTTTGTCTTATAACAGTGAGACAGGCTTGCGATACAAAAACAAAACATTAAAACACTAACGGTCGTCTACGAACTCTTGAGTCTTGTATTTTGGGAACTGATAGGGGGGACAGAAATTCAAACCAGTGGACCAACAAACAAACTAATGTAGAAGACATAGTTGCATTTCCGATTATTAATGGACATAAGAAAGACTGAGGTGGCGACTGAATGAACCATGCGTAGATGACGACAGAAAAAACAGGAGCCTAAAACTGACGACTGTAACGTATGGAAACATTTACAGGAGGCGTTTATTTAGCAGTGAATTTGAAATGGCTTATGAAGAGTGTAAATTAAACCAATAAATATAGACTGCTGGCCACCGTAAATGCAACACCAAGAAAGACAAGAGGTAGCTCAACAAAATTTATTTTGTAGATAACATGTTGACCAAGTATCAAATGATTACGTTTACAGACGTCTGCGACATGTGGTTCATGCCAGAATCAGTAGCCAGAGTAGCCGCCATTGTTGGAGATCACCGCTGCCACACGTCTCGGCATTGAGTCAAAGAGACGTTGGATGTGTTCCTGGGGTACAGCAGCCCAAGCAGCTTCCACACGTTGCCAAAGATCATCTGGTGTGGCAGCTGGGGATGTAATCTGTGTCACTCGTTGAGCAACCATGGACCACATGTTTTCTATCGGCGAAAGATCCGGAGAGCGAGCCGGCCAGGGAAGCACTTCAATCTGGTTATTGACGAAGAACCTTTGGACAATGCGTGCCACGTGTGGTCGCGCATTATCCTGTTGAAATATGGCTGTGGCCGAGCCCTGAAGGTAAGGAAGGACAACTGGCTCCAGCACCTCGGATATGTAGCGCCGGCTATTTAAAGTACCGGCAATGCGTACTAGAGGCGTGCGAGAGTAATATCCAATACCGCCCCATACCATAATACCCGGTGCAAGACCAGTGTGGCGGTGCATAATGCAGCTGTCCAGCATCCTCTCTCCACGGTGTCTTCACACTCGAATCCGACCATCGTGGTGCTGCAGACAGAAGCGTGCCTCGTCAGTAAAGACAATGTCATTCCATTCTGCCGTCCACATCCGTCTGTCATCACACCATTGGCGACGGAGACGTCTGTGGTTCTGCGTCAATGGTAGACGAAGCAATGGACGTCTTGCGGACAGACCACTCTGCTGTAAACGGCGTCGAATGGTACGCGCAGACACTGGATGATGCGTTACAGACGCAATGTGCTGTGCTATGGTTCGGGATGTCACTGAGCGATCCGTCACTGCCATGCGCACAATTTGCCTATCAGCACGTGCAGTGGTGCACCGAGGTGAATGCGATCGACCACGTCGGTCCGTCGTACCCTCCTGCATCCAACGGTCACATATCCGCATTACAGTTGTTTGGTTTCGTCCAACACGACTAGTGATTTCTCTGTATGATAATCCACAATCTCGGTAAGCCACTATCCTTCCTCTGTCGAACTCGGATACTTGATCAAACGATGTTCGCTGTTGTCTACGAGGCATAACTGATGGTCTTGTGAAACAACCACAAGGTAAACACACGTGCCGAACGTACACTCGTCGAAATCGCCAAGCCTTAAATGGCGCTATGAGGTGGCGCCACAGGCGCGCGTGATGTGCGTCTGCGCTGAAATTCTAATCAGTTGCATATCTCATCGCTGCAAACCCATGGTGTAAATTTCACTTGATTCGGATGCTTCCTTCAGGGTGTTGCATTTACGGTGGCCAGCAGTGTATGAAGTAAATTTCTGCATCAGTCTTATAAACATTTTTCGTCTAACATTCACGCTAAGAACTAGGAACAGTTGTAGTATTAGGAATGTAACTGATGAAAAAGGTGAGACGTTACTGTACACAGGAAAAAAATTATTTATTTGTTCGTCGTCTTAGATGAGAGTAGGAAAAGTGAAAAATCAACAGTGATACTGTTGTATTAAAAATACAGCATGGGAAGGCTGCTGTTTTCGCTTCTTCCATGGAACAAATATTTCTAAGTGATCCAGCTCACTTAGCAGAGAACAGAGAACTTCTGGGCGTGTGTATGTTGTTCTTGGCAGACTACGGGTGTTGGCATATTCAACTTGCTACATAATTCCAGCAACAATTCCTTTTGTTGATTTAACTTCTACGCAATTAATCTGCTTTAAATTAGATACATGTCAACTACAACTGTAAAATCAAATATACGCTTATCTTCTTAATCTGCAAAGGCATAGTCTTTGCCGAAATACGCCTCTACTTGCCGGGTGCTACAGTGAATCAGTCAAATTTAAATATTAAATTCAGGCATTCAGATAATATAGAAATTAAAATTTAAAAACGTATTCATGACCAATTTATTTTATTATTTGCCACACCGTGAATTATGTATAAAAGATAATTTAATTAGAACATCTTGTTAGCAGCCCGTGAATTATGTGTAAAAGAAAGTTTAAATAGGGCATCTTGTTGCTATTATAAAAGATCTTAATTCCATTAATCCTCTCCCAATGAACTTCTCACAACGAGGTTCCACTTGGACCTCATGTTTAGAGTAATACTTTGTAGTGATGGCGGCGCCAAGAAAAAGAGATGGAAAAAAAAGTTAAAATGTGTGTCAAATCTTATGGGACTTAGCTGCTAAGGTCATCAGTCCCTAAGCTTACACACTACTTAACCTAAATTATCATAAGGACAAACATACACACACACCCATGCCCGAAGGAGGACTCGAACCTCCGCCGGGACGAACCGCACTGTCAATGACTGCAGCGCCTAGACCGCTCGGCTAATCCCGCGCGTCAAGAGATGGGATTCAACAAATAAATTAATATTTGAATTCTATAACTTTTTATATTTTTCTGTAATTACATTATTTGCAGTATTTTAAATTATATTAGATTCAGCAATTAGTTTTACAAATGCTTCTAATAAATTGTCAAGTTCATAATGTGAACATTACTGACAGCACTGTAGCACGGATTTTTGGTAAAAATGTGGAAAATCGTAACTGAAATAGACTGCTTCGTAAACAATCCTAAAACGATGTATACATCCAGTAAACATAGGACATAACAGTGATTTTTACACAGATTTGCCTGATTGATACATCTACGACAGAGTATACGACTGTGACAAAACGATTATATAGACAGAATCACATTCGTACATGAAATACGCGATACTTCGCGTCTTGGTAACTGTGAGTAAATGATCCGATTCTCAGCGTCTCGACAAACTATACTGAATTATCAGATACCCTCACAACATGTACCTAGGAGATTTGCTCCTATTCAGATGCAGGAAGGAAGATTAGGTTCGAACTGCCCGACGACAGCGAGAGTGTTAGAGGTCGAGCACATGAACGGATTGGTTCAAGCAAGTGGAAGGAAATCGGCAGTGCCCTTTCAAAGGAAACTTTCCGGCGTTTTCCTGGAGCGATTTAGGGAAATCACGAAAAACTGAAATGAGGAAGGTCGGACGCGGATTTGAACCGTCGTCCTCCCGAATGAGAGTCCACTGTGCTAACCACTGCTCCACTTCACTTTTTAGGTAGCTATTATTCAAGACTGCTCGCGTAGAAGTATTGACATGGTACAGGCAGCTATCGCAACAACACAGTCCAGTATGTGACATGCCGGTAGATTAAAACCCTGTGTGGGACCGCAACTCGAACCTGGGATCTTGTATATCGAGAGCACCGCTCATGCCAACTCAGCTGTCCAGGCACGATTCACGACATGCATTCACAGCCTCAATTCCGCGAAAAACGCTTTCCAACACTATCCAAACTTCACAGGTCTCCTTCATACCTTGTGGAACATTGTGGATGAGTCCATTCTTGCAGGGCCTCTAGTGTATTTCAGCTGCTGAACTTCGTTGGGCTGGACAAACACTGACGACTTTCAAAGAGGAAAAACTGTAGAGGGACGCACAGAACCAAACAAAAGGTCGACGAATTACATTTCTGAACAGGTATTAGGTAGATGCACAAGTCCGTAGCGTTTAGCCACAAATTGAATAAACACAACAGACACACATAACTGAAATTTTAGTCATAAACAACATATTTTCATTCGCCATTTACAATAGTCTGCTAATTCTGGGGCAACTTTTCGATTCAACGACTGTAGAGATCACTTGGTTTGAACCCAAGAACTCGTAAAGTCATATTCGGAGAGCATTTTCATACAGAAAGGAAGTTCCTTTAACATTCTTCACTAGAGAGCGGAAAAGGTGAAAATCTGAGGACGCAATATCAGATGAATAATGTTGCTGCTGAACGACTTTCCTAGCCTATTCCTGTATAGTGGTTTTTGTCAGTCTAGCAGAACGCGGGCAGGCGTTATCGTGGAGTAGCATCGCTTCAAGGACTCTTCTTGGTCGTTGTTCTTCGATTGTGTCTGCAAGACGTCTGAGACTTTTTACAATAAATGTCAGCAATGATGGTTACACCTCTGGGAAGCAAATCGTAGTACACCACACCGTGGCATAACTTTTTTTTTTTTTTTTTGTGGAGGCACGCAGGTTGCTGCTTTGTATGGGGTGAACCGTTCCTTTCTTTTACTTACGGTAGCATAAAGACATCATTTCTCGTGACAGTAACAATCTAGGATAGGAATGGTCGCTGTTGTTCACGAGACAATTGATGACGAGCAATCAGAGATGCACATATAGACACAAACAAAGTTTTGTGATTTTTGGCTAAGAGTATGCGGTACCCATACACCCGATTTTTTAACCTTCTCAGCTGCGTGCATAGTCTCAAGTTTGCCAGTTTTCGGGTACATTGACGTGGACCATTGTCGCTTAATGGAAACTATCTTCATCAAGCTGCGAAGATCTTCCTTGATATGGAGAGTCACTAACGTCAAAACGAGCTTCCTTAAAACGAGATGACCATTATTCTACCGTGCCCTGTCCAGTGGCATTATTTACAAGCACGGCGCAAGTGTTTCTGGCTGCCTGCGTTGCTGTCGCCTCTCTGCTGGACTCAAACACAAGAATACGTTGGAAATGTACAGATTTCTTCGCTCAGCACTCCATTTCCTTGCGTACACAGCTCCACTCATTATCCCCAAATGACAACACGATAATAGGTAAACTCAGATAGTGAACTACAAATAAAAACATAGCAATCGATAAATAAACCCATTTTTATGTAACCAGAGAACCAACATGGAAACTAAAAACGCTTCGAACATATGCACAAACCTAATACACCGAAGAGCCAAACAAACTAATATCGTGTAGGGCCTCCGCGAGCGCGCAGAAGTGCCGCAACACCAGGTGGCATGGACTCGACCAGCGTCTGAAGTAGTGCTGGAGGGAACTGGCACCAAGATTCCTGCTGGGCTGCCCATTAATCTATAAGAGTACTAGGGAGTGGAGATAGTGGAGATCTCTACTGAACAGCACGTGGCAAGGCACCCTACATACGAGGGCAGTTCAATAAGTAATGCAACACATTTTTTTTCTCGGCCAGTTTTGGTTGAAAAAACCGGAAATTTCTTGTGGAATATTTTCAAACATTCCCGCTTCGTCTCGTATAGTTTCATTGACTTCCGACAGGTGGCAGCGCTGTACGGAGCTGTTAAAATGGCGTCTGTAACGGATGTGCGTTGCAAACAACGGGCAGTGATCGAATTTCTTTTGGCGGAAAACCAGGGCATCTCAGATATTCATAGGCGCTTGCAGAATGTCTACGGTGATCTGGCAGTGGACATAAGCACGGTGAGTCGTTGGGCAAAGCGTGTGTCATCATCGCCGCAAGGTCAAGCAAGACTGTCTGATCTCCCGCGTGCGGGCCGGGCGTGCACAGTTGTGACTCCTGCAATGGCGGAGCGTGCAAACACACTCGTTCGAGATGATCGACAGATCACCATCAAACAACTCAGTGCTCAACTTGACATCTCTGTTGGTAGTGCTGTCACAATTGTTCACCAGTTGGGATATTCAAAGGTTTGTTCCCGCTGGGTCCCTCGTTGTCTAACCGAACACCATAAAGAGCAAAGGAGAACCATCTGTGCGGAATTGCTTGCTCGTCATGTGGCTGAGGGTGACAATTTCTTGTCAAAGATTGTTACAGGCGATGAAACATGGGTTCATCACTTCGAACCTGAAACAAAACGGCAATCAATTGAGTGGCGCCACACCCACTCCCCTACCAAGAAAAAGTTTAAAGCCATACCCTCAGCCGGTAAAGTCATGGTTACAGTCTTCTGGGACGCTGAAGGGGTTATTCTGTTCGATGTCCTTCCCCATGGTCAAACGATCAACTCTGAAGTGTATTGTGCTACTCTTCAGAAATTGAAGAAACGACTTCAGCGTGTTCGTAGGCACAAAAATCTGAACGAACTTCTCCTTCTTCATGACAACGCAAGACCTCACACAAGTCTTCGCACCCGAGAGGAGCTCACAAAACTTCAGTGGACTGTTCTTCCTCATGCACCCTACAGCCCCGATCTCGCACCGTCCGATTTCCATATGTTTGGCCCAATGAAAGACGCAATCTGTGGGAGGCACTACGCGGATGATGAAGAAGTTATTGATGCAGTACGACGTTGGCTCCGACATCTACCAGTGGAATGGTACCGTCCAGGCATACAGGCCCTCTTTTCAAGGTGGCGTAAGGCCGTAGCATTGGATGGAGATTACGTTGAAAAATAGTGTTGTGTAGCTAAAATATTTGGGAATAACCTGGTGTATTTCAATGCTGAATAAAACAACCAGTGTTTCAGAAAAAAATGTGTTGCATTACTTATTGAACTGCCCTCGTATGTTCAATAATGTTCATGTTTGAGGAGTTTGGTGGCCGGCGGAAGTGTTTGCAATCGTGGACGTGTGGAGTGTCACATTGTCCTATTGGAATTGCCCAAGTCCGTCGGAATGCACAATGGACATGAACGCATACAAGTGATCGGTCAGGATACTTGCTTACGTGTCACCTTTCAGGGTCGTATCTAGACGTTTCAGGGGTCCCATATCACTCCAATTGCACACGCCCTACACCATTCCAGAACCTCCACCAGATTGATCAGTCCCCTGCTTGAACGTAGGGTCAATAGAATCCTGAGGTTGTCTCCATACCCGTATACATCCATTCGCTCGATACAATATGAAGCGAGACTCGTCCAAACAGGCATCATGTTTCCAGTCCTCAACAGTCCAATGTCGGTGTTGACGGGCCCAGGCGAGACGTAAAGCTTTGTGTCTTGCAGACGTCACGGGTACACGAGCGGGTTCAAAAATGGTTCAAATGGCTCTGCGCACTATGGGACTTAACATCTGAGGTTATCAGTCCCCTAGAGCTTAGAAATACTTAAACCTAACCAACCTAAGGACATCACATACATCCATGCCCGAAGCAGGATCGAACCTGCGACCGTAGCAGTCGCGCGGTTCCGGACTGAAGCGCTTAGAACCGCTCGGCCACAGCGGCCGGCATACGAGTGAGTCTTCGGGCCCGAAAGGCCATCTCGATTTCGTTGAATGGTTCGCCGGAAAACGTTGGTTAATGGCCCTGCATTGAAATCTGCAGCAATTGGCGGAAGGGTTGCACTTCTGTCACGTTGAACGTTTCTGTTCACTCGTCGTTGGTACCATTCTTGCAGGGTCTTTTTCCAGTCACAGAGATGTTCGGGATTTGATGCTTTACCGGATTCCTGATATTCATGGTACACTCGTGTAATGGTCGCACGGGAAAATCCCCACCTCATCGATACCTCGGAGATGGTGTGTCCCATCGCTCGTCCGCCGACTACAACACCACGTTCAAACTCACTTAAATCTTGATAACCTGCCACTGTAGCAGCAGTAACCGATCTAACAACTGCACCGGACACTTGTTGTCTTATATAGGCGCTGCCGACCGCAGCGCGTATTCTGCCTGTCTAGATATGTCTGTATTTGAATACGGATGCGTATAGCAGTTTCTTTGGCGCTTCGGTGTAGATTACGAAGTCGATGCCGGGCAAAGTTCGCGAAAATCACGCAAGGCCAGGTGTGACGCATGTCCAGCGCGGCACGGAGCGGGCTGTGCGAGGAGTGGTGAGGTGCGGTGAGGCGAGGTGAGGTCCGGCAGGTCGGCGTCGGCGTCGGCGTCGGCGTCGGCGTCGGCCTTGGCGCGCGGTCGCGGCCTTGGCGCTGACCTGTCCCCTGCGCGTGTCTGTGTCTGCCTCTGCCTCTGTGTCTGTGTCTGTCCCGCGTCCCCACGGCGGCTGCCCCCGCTGCCCGCCGCGACCACCACCGGCCACCACTTGCCGCTGATTTATCGCCACTAAAGCGCCGCGTGTGCCCGACCCCTGGGGCGTAGGCAGCTGCATCGCCCGCGGACGTGTTGCAGCACACGGTAAGCTCGCTGCGAACCTCTCCTGCCATTCATAAATCTATACTGACTACCCCACTCCAGAGACAATGTCTGGTCAAAAGTACCCCAACACCGCTACGTAATGCGGAATTGGTTCAAATGGCCCTGAGCACTATGGGACTTAACATCTGAGGTCATCAGTCCCCTAGAACTTAGAACTACTTAAACCTAACTAACCTTAGGACATCACACACATCCACGCCCGAGACAGGATTCGAACCTGCGACCGTAGCGATCGCACGGTTCCAGCGAATAGAACCGCTCGGCCACTGCGACCGGCAATGCGGAATTGACCACTACGTGTCACGATAGGTGGAACCCGCCAGAATGAAACGAGGCAGGGAATATGTTTTTGGTGTCAGTAGAGAAGCAGCGTCCGCAGCTGGTGGTCTTTCGATAGCGTTCTGGCTTCTCGGGCGCGGAGGTCCCGGGTTCTATTCCCGGCGAGGTCAGGAATTTTTCCTGCCTTGCGATGACTGGGTGTTGTTGTGTCGTCTTCTTCAACATCATTCATCCCCATCGGAGGAAGGCAATGGCAAACCACCTCTACAAAGACCTTGCCTAGTACGGCGGTGTGTGTCTCCCGCATCGTCCCTTACACTCCTCGGAGTATGGGACATCGTCATCGTCATCATCATCAGAGAAGCAGCAACAGCAGGATTGTTTGGTCGTGAGATCCCAGTGACTTCAGAAATGGACTATAATCACAGAGTGTCACCTGAGTAAGAGATCCATCAAAGTCAATTTAACCTTTCTTCAATTCATAACACTACCGACTGTACTAAATTAGCAAACGACCCATAATATTACTCCTACGAAAGAGATTATATTTGACCGTGACTGAGTGCTAATTATCGTAATTTTTATTGAAAGGAAGTGACACTCTGTGACCAAAATGGTACTGAAACAGAGGGTGACAGACTAAAGGCCGAAATACTAAATGTCTTTTTCCAAAGCTGTTACACAGAGGAAGACTGCACTGTACTTCCTTCTCCAGATTGTCACACAGATGACAAAATGATAGATATCGAAATAAACGATAGAGGGATAGAGAAACAATTAAAATGGCTCAAAAGAGCAAAGGCCGCTGGACCTGATGGGATACCAGTTCTATTTTACACTGAGTACGCGAAGGAACTTACCCCCCTTCTTGCAGCGGTGTACCGTAGGTCTCTAGAAGAGCTTAGTGTACCAAAGGAATGGAAAAGGGCACGGGTCATCCCCGTTTTCAAGAATGGACGTAGAACAGATGTGGACAACTATAGACCTATATCCCTAACGTCGATCAGTTGTAGAATTTTGGAACACGTATTATGTTCGAGTATAATGTCTTTTCTGGAGACTAGAAATCTACTCTATAGGAACCAGCATGGGTTTCGAAAAAGACGATCGTGTGAATCCCAGCTCACTCTATTCGTCCACGAGACTCAGGGGGCCATAGACATGGGTTCCCAGGTAGATGCCGTGTTTCTTCCGCAAGGCGTTGGATACAGTTCCCCACAGTCGTTTAATGAGCAAAGTAAGAGCCTATGGACTATCAGACCAATTGTGTGATTGGATTGAAGAGTTCCTAGATAACAGAACGCAGCATGTCATTCTCAATGGAGAGAAGTCTTCCGAAGTAAGAGTGATTTCAGGTGTACCGCAGGGGGGTGTCGTAGGACCGTTGCTATTCACAATATACATCAATGATCTTGTGGATAACATCGGAAATTAACTGAGGCTTTTTGCGGATAATGCTGTGGTATATCGAGAGGTTGTAACAACGAAAATTTGTACTGAAATGCAGGAGGATCTGTAGCGAATTTTACGCATGGTGCAGGGAATGGCAATTGAGTCTCAATGTAGACAAGTGTAATGTGATGCGAATACATAGAAAGATAGGTCCCTTATCATTTAGCTACGATATAGCAGGTCAGCAACTGAAAGCAGTTAATTCCATAAATTATCTGGGAGTAGGCATTAGGAATGATTTAAAATGGAATGATCATATAAAGTTAATCGTCGGTAAAATAGATGCCAGACTGAGATACATTGGAAGAATCCTAAGGCAATGCAATCAGAAAACAAAGGAAGTAGGTTACAGTACACTTGTTCGCCCACTGCTTGAATACTGCTCCCCAGTGTGGGACCCATACCAGATAGGGTTGACAGAAGAGATAGAGAAGATCCAACGGAGAGCAGCGCGCTTCGTTACAGGATCATTTAGTAATCGCGAAAGCTTTACGGAGATGATAAACTCCAATGGAAGAGTCTGCAGGAGAGACGTTCAGTAGCTCGGTACGGGCTTTTGTTGAAGTTTCGAGAACATACCTTCACCGAGGAGTCAAGCAGTATATTGCTCCCTCCTACGTATATCTCACGAAGAGACCATGAGGATAAAATCAGAGAGATTAGAGCCCACACAGAGGCATACCGACAATCCTTCTTTCCACGAACAATACGAGACTGGAATAGAAGGAAGAATCGATAGAGGTACTCAAGGTACCCTCTGCCACACACCGTCAGGTGACTTGCGGAGTATGGATGTAGATGTAGATGTAGAAGTAATAACAGGCAAACGGAAATTGAACCAAAGTTCTGTTATTTATAACTAAACTGAATTTATGTAAAAGCTAACGGTCCTCATCCTAATTAGACAAAGTTTTACAAAGTGCTTTCAATATTCATAAAGAAATTTAACTGTTGGTTTCGACTGAAATTGATACTATAATTACGTTTTGCAAAAGTTATGAGAAATTAGTAAACTTTAACTAGCGCCGTACCAGTGGATTTACATGAACAACACATTTATTATTATTTAGCGTATGGTTAATACAGACATGTCATAAAATTAAATTACATATACATATGTGCATATTTACACAAAAGAAACTTAAGTTTGGCTTTACGACTGAATATCCAGTCCTTTGCTCGAGCGCACTGCATCTGGAGTTGCTAGCAGGAAGTCCTCTTCAGCACCGTGATAAGCTCGAATGTTGCATTCACTGACAATGTGGTGAACAGTCTGGTATGGGGCCCCGCAATCACAGGCTGGATTAGGCAGCTTCGGTGCATCGGCCATGGCTAGTACGGACTCTGTTGAGGGTAGTCCGCGTCTCGCGTGGTAGCTCGAATCGACTTAAAAGTTTAGCACCTGAGATGTTGTTCACGTGCCTCCTGGGTGGCTAATTGAGCAACAGGATCCATAGGATCTCCTGGAAATGACATATCAACTAAATAGCAGAAACAGTTCTTTTCAGAGCTCATTAACAAGAAATATTGGACCAACTATCAGACTCCTTCAACTGATTACCGAAAGCATTAGCAGGGCAACATTTGAAAAACACAAAAGTAATATTAAACGTTTTCTCAACCCTTGAATGTCAGTAACACTATCTGTATAACAGAGTCGGAAAGCTGATGTTCATTACAGGCATGAGGATCATTATCAGTTCAATTATTAGGTAATACCATGAGAGGGGACTGTCGTATTTACTATTACGGTTTTCAAGATGTTTTGATCATAAATGTAAAGGAAATTGTGGATTTGATAAATGTACTCAACCTCTGTAGTATCAATATAACCATATTCTCAGTTAGCCTGTTCCTGAGGCCATGGAGAGATTAGTTTTAGCTTGTGAGAGTAGCAGTCAGTATTTGTTACACAATCTGAGTACGTACTTGCTTTGAGAAACATGGAAGCTGGCCTGCATTGTAGTGGAGGAAACATTGTTTGAAAAGGATTTTGTATTAATTTATTCAGAGCAAAAATTTTGTGAAACTGAGATGACATGAATGGAAGAATATCAGAGAGGAAGTTTTCTAAGTTAATCCATTTTTTTTACATATTCGTAATTGTGTAGTTTCTTACTGTTAGAACATTGCGTATTTTATTGTGAAGCACATGGATTTGTCTCATAATTGAAACAAGGGTCAAGGAAATTAATTTTACACAGGAAAATTACTAAGAAATATTTTGCTGACTTGTCGAGTTGTGAGAACTTTATGAAAGAGTGTATTATTACGGTTTAATGAAACGAAATTTAACTTGGAGTCTTTGTTCTCATTTATCAGTCGTTAAGTTTAGTTCCTCGTTTTTCATTCTTTCCCTTTATGAATGGGTCTGTGTAGTCGCATTGCACATCGCGAGTTGTATGCTGCAGAAGTATTTTTATGAAAAGTGATAATATACCGTCTTGCATTGCACATCGCAGGTACAGTAAATGAAATTTGGTTTTGGACAGTCAGAGCAGTATTCCTAATAGTAACAGATTGCAGGACAGACCAGCGCTCCGTGCGCACAGGTAAGCCAACCAATTTAATTATCATCAATATTCATGTCCAGTGTAAGGTACGGTGATTGTCGGAACGTATTTGTGGTAATATCAGTATCAGTTCTGAGCCTTAATATCAGGAAAAGATTTCAGAAAGGCGTTACCTTACCAACTTTCAAGCAGTTTTAAAACGAAGTCAGATGCGTCAGTTTTTGTCTTTATTTGTTTTGTAATTACACTAACGATTCTGGTACAGTTACTGCTTGCAAAACTAAAGATAAAGGGTGACCGCGACGTGTAACCAATGGCGCCCCATACCATCACGCCGGGTGATACGCCAGCATGGCGATGACGAATACACGCTTCCAATGTGCGTTCACCGCGATGTCGCCAAACACGGATGCGACCATCATGATGCTGTAAACAGAAACTGGATTCATCCGAAAAAATGACGTTTTGCCATTCGTGCACCCAGGTTCGTCGTTGAGTACACCATCGCATGCGCTCCTGTCTGTGATGCAGTGTCAAGGATAACCGCAGCCATGGTCTCCGAGCTGGTAGTCCATGCTGCCGCAAACGTCGTCGAACTGTTGGTGCAGATGGTTGTTGTCTTCCAAACGTCCCCATCTGTTGACTCAGGGATCGAGACGTGGCTGCAAGATCCGTTACAGCCATGCGGATAAGATGTCGGTCACCTCTTGTGCAGATGTGTTACGACCAGTGGCTCTACCCTTCATTCGAGCCCTGCGAAACCCTACATTTCTGCAGCATAATGCACGATCGCATGTTGCAGGTCCTGTACGGGCTTTTCTGGATACAGAAAATGTTTGACTGCTGCCCTGGACAGCACATTCCCCAGATCTCTCACCAATTAAAAACGTCTGGTTAATGGTGGCCGAGCAACTGGTTCGTCATAATACGCCAGTCACTACTCTTGATGAACTGTGGTATCCTGTTGAAGCTGCATGGGCAGCTGTACCTGTACACGCCATCCAAGCTCTGTTTGACTCAATGCCCAGGCGTATCAAGGTCGTTATTACGGCCAGAGGTGGTTGTTCTGGGTACTGATTTCTCAGGATCTATGCATCCAAATTGCGTGAAAATGTAATCACATGACAGTTCTAGTATAATATATTTGTCCAATGAATACCCGTTTATCATCTGCATTTCTTCTAGGTGTAGCCAATTAAATGGCCAGTAGTGTACGTACACACATTTACTATAGTGACATGAATAATTAACAAAACATTTACGTAGATGTTACATCAAAGTGTATGGCTATACAGACACCACATTAAACATAAGCACACAAAGAAATTAGATAAGTGCAGGAAACATCGATAGCGTTTGACGCTTGGCGACGTGATTGTTAAGTGGAAACCCTAAGGGCCAACCACAGCTAAACCAACACCTGTCAGACCTCATGTACTGAGGGACAGTGACCGGCGATCATTGCGGAGGATGGTTGTAAAAAAATCGCATGTAATCAGAGGGAGGAATCACTCGTGAATTCCAAAGTGCCACCAGCTAGGTAGTGGTGTGGGACAGTGACCGGCGATCATTGCGGAGGATGGTTGTAAAAAAATCGCATGTAATCAGAGGGAGGAATCACTCGTGAATTCCAAAGTGCCACCAGCTAGGTAGTTAAGAAGAGTGGGGGGTGTGGTGGTCGAGCGGTTGCTCACCAGCCACACATTTCTGCAGTCAGTATTAAGCGACGCTTCAGGTGGTGTGAAAAGCGGCGCCACTGGACAGTGAATGACTGGAAACGAGTGGTATTGAGTGGTGAATCCCGCTATGTCCTGTGGTAATCCGTTGGAAGTGGTGGCTCTGGCGCATGCCTAGAGATCGTTACGTGCCGTCATGTGTATTGACAACAGTGTAACACGGAGGAAGTGATTTATCCTGTAAGGGGCTATTTTACATAGTTGGGGAACACCTTTTGGACGAGTTAGAAAGTCAACTACGTTTCAGATCACAGCATCCAAAGTCACAACCTTCACTGTTTCCGCTTCTTGAAGAAGGAAGAGCCGCCGTTCCAAAACAGACATCCAGATTCCAAAATGCTACTCCAGGCTGGTGTAAAATGAATGTGCGCAACGGAAAATCATAAACGCTAAAATGAAGATTTGGCCCTGTCTGACCAACCCCTGAAGCAGATCTCTTAATTGTATAAATTACAATCTAAACATAAATGAATGATGAAGGCAACTAATCCTACTCAATGATAAACGTTGTTCTTGCTTTTATATTTATTGTAGATTAAAAAAGCTTTATATTACGAAGTTTGCATTTCGTAAGTAAAATTACTAATCAATTGCCCAACTCTGCCCCTTATTATGACTGAGCGATCTAATATCAATAACGCGAAATGACTGACATCATCTACGTAACAAGCACTAGAAGACACTACTTTCAAAGATAACCAACGGTGGTGTGGAACCTCAGTGGAAATAAACTAACGTGATCACCCCTGTTTATCTTTATAGCCCTAACAGGTAGAAGCAATTTGCGATATCACAGTATGTACTGCGTCTGGTACGCCGGCGTGCTGATTCTCGTACACGTCTGCATCGATGGAAGAACTCCAGCTGCAAAATTAAACTCTTTGAAACACTAGGACGGCAGAAGGCGGTCCTCTGACTAATATACTCTAATACTGTCTTCTCCTCTCTGTTTTCTACAGACGAGAAAAGCGAACTCGGAGCCACAAGGACGAAGTTCAGATAACGTCTCAATGTAAGTATAGGCAGAAGGAGTGCCCTCAATTACTGAACGCTGCCTACTCAACGATGACTTCCAACCCAGAGGTGAAGTCCAGAATCGTATAGGTTCGCAACGGTACAGTTCCTAACTGTTCTAACTAGAGACTCTACTGAGAGCAAAGACAGCAAGTCTGTCTGTCTCAACAAAGCTGCTATCGTGCGTCTGTCACACACGGGCGCTCACAACGGAAGACCGCATCTCTTCAGCGCTGGCTTCCCAGCAAGGCTTGGCTCCCCACCGCCGTAATTCCGAAAATGAATCATATTCCCGTAGCCACGGAATAGTCTCCCTCCCTACAGATTCTTCCGAACGCCGACCAACCATATTTTTGTCTTTTGTCGCCCAGCGCGGAAAGTTTCCGAGGAAAAACCTACACTCGTACAATGGTACACTTCTGAGTAAAAATCCTAGGAAATAACCCAGCCTGCGTGGTTTCCGAGGTGCCGCTTCTTCGTTCCTCTCAGTTGCGTCCAAGATTTTTGTAGTTTACGAAGTATAATCCTTCCAGGTCGGCTACCATACTGGGCGGTCGCGACTCCATTGTGCCCCAGCGCTCGGGTGTCACTACGTCCGTCTTGCTACTTCCTGTGTCTAAGCAGGACCAACACACCTGTGTGGGCCTTCGACCCAGGGCTTCAGTTCTGCCCGCCATTTCATTTCCAACCTCTACTAGTATGATAATAAAGACACTCTGTCTCATTTTATGCAATAAACGTTAACAATTATTTACAAGGCGTACGTGACAATGTCAGTCTCCTTAGGCGTACGTGACAATGTCAGTCTCCTTTATATATTCATATATACGATGTACAACCTATTACATGCGTTTGTAGATCATGGCAAAATAGTGGATTGGTGCTTGTAAGGTGCAAAATTATAGCCACCTTACAAGATACTTGATTTAAAGTGTCCCAAACAATGTTTCAGCCGTCATCAAGGTGGAGAGTGGACACATATCATATTAATGTCCACTAGCAGGTGTCGAGATATTCTGATCAGACAGAGTAAATCAGATTAAAATGGAAGATACATCCAATAAAGCGACCAAACGAAGACCGTTGGGTAGCCGTCAGACTGCCCCAAGCTCAACGAAGTGCAGCATCGTGACATCTCGTTGACCTAACATGTGAAGAAAAACAGAGAAATAGGTCACAAGTATTTTATTTACGTTTGTAGACGAACAGGATTTCAAAACATATATTGTGTTCCAACACTATGAAATACCTCAAAGTTAACGATCTACTGACGCATAATCAGCACGGATTCAGAGAATATCGTTATTGTGAATCACAACCGACTCAGTTGACGTGAAGTTACGAATTCTATCGATGGGTGATCGTAATTCGCTGTTTCTAAATATCCAATGACTTTTGACATCACTCCTTGCAACCGGATCACCAAATTGCGTGCCTGTGGAGTACCGTCTCAGCTGGGCAGCTGTGCCACTTTATTCGTGATCTCCTGTCAGAAAAATCGCATTTTCTAGTAACTGACAGGAAGTTATACAAGTGATACTTGTACGCGAGAACTAAATTAACAAATAGGATCGGAAACATGAACAAAACTGACAAGTAAGTATTATACTAAAATGTAGACTTTCACGGCCGGAAATATCATGTCCATTTTAATTATCCGGGCTGTTATGCCGTGGTCGGTTGATGAATTCTGTGTCGATTCCCAACGTTTCGTCTCCGACTGCGGGAGACATCTTCAGTAGCGAGCCAGTGGGTGTGTTGGACCTTCCATCGAGCTACGGACCCCCTTGAAGATGTCTTCCGCAGTCGGAGACGAAACGTTGGGAATTGACACAGAATTCATCAACCGACCACGGCATAACAGCCCGGATAATTATAATGGACAAGTAAGTATTATGAACATTATTGGGAACATTTTTTGTACTTATGAGATACATAAAGAAAATAATGAAACGAAGAATTTTTGCGTAAAAATTGCATCAATTCTTCTTTCATTTATTTTGGTTAAGAATGCGACCAGACTTTGACGGAATCCACGAAATTACTTTCTCATCGTTAAATTCAGTCCAGAAGTCCCCTCAAGCAACACTGAAAAATATTAACCACGTCTATAAGAAACAACCAGGTGCGTATTTTTTTTTCCTTTTTTAAAACTTAAATTCTCCCCCAGAAGCGCAAACGTAAACATCTTTAGAGCAATACAAGTAAACACTGAGTGTAGGAAATACCAGACCATGTTCTTAGGCTTATCTGGACTTGAATTGGGAACTGAATCGACGGCAATGGGTAGACATCGTAACGCGCTGCAGATTCTGCATTTCGGTATTTCTGAAGAAGTTTGACGTCACTGACGTATTTCAGAAGTCCTTCTGATCACTGCCGTGCTTTTGGTCTGCTAATAATTCATATGTGGCGATGAAGTGTCGTTTAAATGGAAGGATTTTCAAGTTACGAAAGCCAGAATCAATACATTGCTACAGACCGCATCTATTGATTTTCTATTGATTCGACTTTTACTATGAAGAATAAAAAAGTATTTACTCATTTGGCGTCAGAGATAATACTTCTAGGTTACTTCGTCTCCATGTCAGATATAGTCGTGCAGCAAGTGCACTCATATGAAATTTAATTTGTCGTAGCTATAAAGGCTATTTTCAACTTGTGCACAAACCATACGGTAGTAGTAAGAGCAGAGGGATGTGAAAGGGAAACAGTGGTTGAGGAGGTAGTGAGACAGGGTTGTAACATATCCCCGATGTTGTTCAATCTATGCACTGAGAAGCTGTAAAGGAAACCAAAGAAAATTTGAGTGAGAATTAAAGTTCAGGCAAGGAAATAAAGGCTTTAAAGTTTTCCGATGACATTGTAACTATGACAGAGAAGTGGAACAGAAGTTGAAAGGAAAAAGCACAAGGATAATGGAATGTAGCAGAATTAATTCAGGTGATGCTGAGGGAGTTAGATCAGGAAACAAGACACCTAAAGTAGTAGATGAGATCTGCTATTTGGGCAGCAAAGTAACTGATTATGACCGAATTAGAGAAGATATAAAATGTAGACTTTCAATGACAAGAAAAAGCGTTTCTGAAAAAGAGAAATCTGTTAACGCCGAATATAAATTTAATTGTTTGCAAGTCTGTTTGGAAGGTATCTGTGTGGAGTGTAACCACATATGGAAGTGAAAAAAGGACGATAAACGGTTTATAGAAGAAAAGAATAGAAACTACAGAAGAAAGTTGAAGATTAAATAGGTAGACAGATTAAGGGATTGATGGGCTTAAAAAGACCAAACTACAAGTCATAGGACCCTTTATCCTTTGTTTGTCAAGCCGGGAACAGCCGCCAGAGAGGAATGATATGGAAGACAAATCCCAATGGACTCGATTGTATCCGAGAACCAAGAAATCCAAGAGATTGAAGCACAGATGGGTAGATCGCGTAACTGATGAGGAGATAGTAAATAGAATTAGGGAGAAAATAAATTTGTGGTACAAGTTAACTAGAAGAAGGGACCATTTGATAACACACATTTTTAGGAATCGTGGGATCATCAATTTAGTATTGGAGGGATATGTGGTTGTGATGGAGGTGGAAGGATGAAAGTCGTAGAAGGAGACCGAGAGACAAATATAGTGAGCAAATTCAGAAAGATTTATACTGCAGCAATTATCTGGAGATGAAGAAGCTTGCACAGAATAAAGTAGCATGGAGCCCTGCTTAAAAACAGTCTGCAGGCTAAAGACCACAACACCAACCTAGTTAGAACCTTAACTAGGTGTGGTAGTTGTGTACAAGGGGTGGAGGAGAGGATATGCGTACATGTGGACAATGTACCGCCAACATTATAAAAAAAGTACGTGGCACCAATGGCAGAAAATGCGCCAAATGTGTTGCACCATACTCCCGCGTCATCGCTGAGAGCGAATTATGTTCTGATTCGTATCACTTCATAGCGAGTATTTTTTTCTTTTTTTCTTTTTTTTTAAGGCATCTAAGAGTGATCAGGTTCAACTCAAGACCCTGGAAGAAACGTAGGATGATGGTCTCTTCTATTAACAGTACGATCTCAGAGGCGTGTACATATTGTGTCCAAATGACGACAACGGAAGATTCAACAAATTGTTCACATTTCTGACCTTTTAAAGTTATATGGCAGACAGGGACCCGAATATAGAGTCATGTCAACTGCCGACAGAGTGCCAGCCAGTTGCACCATCTAGTATTTCATTTTCTTAGTCTTCGTGGGTGGCTCACAAAACATTCCAAAGTATCAACTTGTTGTTTCTTTGTCTGAAGTAAAATCCAGCGTCACTCATCTTAAAAACGAAGATCAAAACAACGTGAGAGACGAAGTTATGTAATTTTACCACTCTTCTTTTTACAAAAATAATGCTACTGAAACGATTTAGCAGAGCTGAAAAGCATAAGTAGTAGCGATCAAGAAATAAAGTATATGAAATCTGCCGGCCGTATGCTAATATTAACAAACGTGAAGAATGAATTAATTATGTACGATATGTTTTCTAAGGACACCTAAGCAACCTTAGGGTACATACAGATCAAATGATAAGCGCAGTGGCAGGTAAAATACCGAAGTTAAACATAAAAAATAATTAACTTTACAGACTGAAACACGTCAGGACAACAATACCGTAAAAGTGCGTGTGGTCTTCACAATGAAACACTGCATTAGTTTGGAGTGTAATGTATTCAGTAGGATTACTGGTGGGTTTCTGAGACTTATTTCTTACCTCTCAACAAGAGCAGTCTGAATCTCTATAATTATTAGTAATTTATCTGCTAAGCGATTATCCCACGAATACCACACAAATTCAGTAAGATTCAAGGTCGGGAATAATTCTGCCCCCAGAAACTAAACATTATGTTACGGAGGGTTCTGCTCCTTTTGAGAAGAGCATAGCCGATCACGTAACTAATTTTTCTGCAATGGTCCAGGCATACGACAAACCTAAAACTTAAAAACTTTGTGCTACCAAAGAAACAAGCTAGATGACGTGATTGCCCGTGAGATCACCGCTGTTCCTGCGCACAAATTTGCTACGCACAACACTTTTACGTACCAGAAGACCACAGCTTGACACAGTTCGTAGTACCTGACGAGAAGCCGTGTGGTGAAAAGAAGTGATACCTGGGGTTCTCCAAGGAAGGGTTATTAGTTCACAACTGTTCTTATAATCTGTGTGAAGGATTTAGGAGACAATCTGAACAACCTTCTTACATTGTTTGCGAATGATGCAATCAATTATCCTCTAGTTAAGTCATCAGAAGAACAGAACGAATTGCAAAATGACGTAAGCAAGATGTCTGTATGGTATAAAAAGTGGCAATTGACGTAAAATAGTAAAAAGTGTTAGGTTTTCTTCATGAGCAAAAGAAAAAAGAAAAAGTCCGCCGGCCGTTTTGGCCGAGCGGTTCTAGGCGCTTCAGTCCGGAACCGCTGCCTCGGGCATGGATGTTTGTAATGTCCTTAGGTGAGTTAAGTTTAAGTAGTTCTAAGTCTAGGTGACTGATGACCTCAGATGTTAAGTCCCTTAGTGCATATAGCCATTTGAATCATTTTTGAAAAAAAGTCCTTCAAATTTAGGTTATTCGACAAATCACACAAATTTGTCGATTCAGCTAAACATGAGCAAATTACTATCACGACCAATTTAAACTGGAACTATCATATAGAAAATGTGGGCAAGGTGAACCAGTGTTTCTTACTGGTACACACTTACAAGATACAACAAATCTACTGAAGGGGATGCCTATGCTAAGCTTCTAGAGTTATGGTATGTTAACCATGTATATTAATGGAGGACGTCAATGAAAGGCAGCTCGTTTTGTATTGCCGCGAGTAGGGGTAGGACTGTCACGCAAATGTTACGCAAGGTGGGGCAGAAGTGATTTTGTTGTAGCGAGATCTTTTCACGAAATTTCAATCAGCAACTCTCCTCAGAATGCGAAAGGGTTCTGTTAACTACTACATACATACGAAGAAATTACCACTGTAGTAGAACAAGAGAAATCGAAGAACGCACTGAAAAATTCAGATGTTCATTTTAGAGAGTGAGACGTTTAGAAAATAGTCTGAAATGTTTTTCTGACCTTCTGTCAAACATTCAGGTGTGGACTCGAAAATAATTATGTAGCTGTACACGTAGATTTCATTATTACATCTCATATGAAGCGAGGGGCTGGGAATGGTAAGCTACCAGGTTCCCCAACCCGAAAGGGCGATTTATTTTATGAAAAATGGTATTGCAAATATTTTTTTGTCAGGTAATTAGCAATTATGAGAAAATTTAATAAACGCAAAGAAATAAACTGTACAGTTTCAGAATTAGAAATTCAACGGTTTAATAGAAGGTATCAAAATGTTTAACTTCACATCATTCCGGTGGGTTTGTTTCACTATAGATTAACAAGCACAGTATTATCTAAGACAGAAAGATAAATAATTACATATCAATACCTTCTTAGACATCTTTCATTATCAGCTCAGAACAGACCATGAACCACAATTACAAAACACGATGAAGAAAACTGGCAACAATAAAAGATGTACAAATAAATCTAAGAAACAACACCCAGCTGGTTTCAAGCAACAATGATATATTTAAAGATGCGTACCCGAGCGAACCCAAATAATGGCCCTAAAATAGCCAATCGGGCTCGAAGACAATAAACGGGAATATTTACAAAATACACCATGTAATCAAAAGTATCCAGACACCTGGCTGAAAATGAGTTACACATTCGTGGCGCCCTCCATCGATAGTGCTGAAATTCAGTATGGTGTTGGCCCACCCTCAGCTTTGATGTCAGCTTCCACTGTTGCAGGCAAACGTTCAATCAGGTTCTAGAACGTTTCTTGGGGAATGGCAGCCTATTTTTCACGAAGTGCTGCACTGAGGTGAGGCATGGCACGACGTCGGCGTCCCCAAACATCCCAAAGGCGTTCTATAAGATTCAGATAAGAACTCTGTGCAGGCCAATCCACTACAAGGATGTTATTATCGTGTAACCACTTCACCACAGGCCGTGCATTATGAACAGGTTCTTGATTGTGTTGGAAGAAACAGTCGCCATTCCTGAATTGGGAAGCAAGGAGGTGCTTAAAACAGCAATGTAGGCCTGTGCTGTGATAGTCCCAAGCAAAACAACAAGGGGTGCCAGCCTCCTTCATGAAAAACACGACCATACCATTACACCACTGCGGTTGAATTTTACAGTTGGCACTACACACATTGGCACATGACGTTCGTTCACCGTGCATTCGCCATATCCACACCTTTTCATCGCATCGCCACATTGTGTACCGTGATTCGTCACTCCACAACGTTTTTCCATTGTTAAATGGTCCAATGTTTACGCTCCTTACAACAAGTGAGGCGTCGTTTGGCCTTTACAGCCGTGATGTGTGGCTTATGAGCAACCACTCGACCATTAAATCCTAGTTTTGTCACCTCCCGCCTAATTTTCATAGTACTTGCAGAGGATCCTGATGCAGTTTGAAATTCCTGTGTGATGGTCTGGAGAGATGTCTGCCTATTACACATTACGACCCACTTCAATTGTCGGCAGTCTCCGACAGTCAACAGACGAGGTGGCCCTGTACGCATTTGTGTTGCACGTGTCCCTTCACGTTTCCACTTCACTATCACATTGGGAACAGTGGACCTAGTGGAAATCTCGCGTACAGACGTATGACACAAGTGACACCCGATCATCTGACCACGTTCGACATCCATGAGTTCCGCGGAGCGAACCATTCTGTTCTCTCACTATGTCTAATGACTACTGAGGTCGCTAACGTGGAAAAAGTATGTTTATGGGGGTGTCCGGATAGTTTTGATCACCAGTGTATACGGACAGAAGCCCCCAGCAATGTCCGATCTTGCCTTTTTAAAATTCATATAATGATGTACAAATCGAACAAGAACGCCCAGACGTCTAGAATTAAGACACGAAAACTGAACTTGCCTTTTTATGCTGGGTACACATTACAGACACGACTCATAACATTCACGAACTATCCACAGAGCTCAAAGGTGACATTGAGAAATAAATGTGAAGCAAAACAAAACTACCGGTAATCGCCTCTTAGCAACACTGGGGTCAACTAAAACGTAGTGTAACAACCCCCACGCCCCAGCAGACAGCTCCAACTAGTCTATCTTACGGTCTGCACATTGCTATGATCACCCTGCAATTTCCGAGGTTTTTTTCCTTTATTATTGTTCATCCCCTCTCGCTCCACATGGGCGTGGCGGTGGCTAGTAGCGGTACAACAAACACGCTCTTCACTCAGTGGACATCATTCTCGAATTTAGAAGGAGACATATTTACTATAAATTTAAAAATTTTAAAGGTGAAGTTAATGAGAGAATTTAAGAATTAATGGTGCCTACAAGAATAGTTTAAAAACAGTGATAAAATGTGGACAGACAGCACAGTTAAAAGCACTTGAAGAACACTACATACTTGAAAAAGCATTTGAAAAACAGTGAATATGGCCGAAGAAACACTTGACATTAAAAATTGTCACTAAAACTGAGAAAGTACTTGCCGTGGGATGATTGACTGCGATGAAAAGAAAGGTAGCTATTGAGGGAGGCAGGAGAGTGGTAATGAATAGGACTGTGGACAGGTAAGAGATGGTGATGAGACTGTGGTGAAAAGGAGAGAGAGGTAGCTGGTATTGGGGTCCATACATTGAAAGGGAAAGGGGGTGGGAAGCAACAGGGAAGGGAAAAGGAGGAGATTTGGTATGGGAAGAGGAAGAGGATGGAGCCCTTGGGGGTGGGTGGGGGGTTGGGTTGGAGGTGGAGGCGGATAGGGTGGAGTGGCTTCGGTGTTGGTAGGATGGCTGTATGTCGGGGTGTCCGTGAATATCAAACAGCAGACGTAACACCAAGTCAATCTTCCACCGAATTCGAGCACCATGTTTCTCAGCCACATAATTTGACAGGCTGACGATATAGACTTTCTAACAACCCTACCACAACAAAGGTCAAAAATTAATTATGATTGTAGTGTTGCTCACGCTGCTAAATATTGCATTTTCGGGCAACAACAAAGTTATATTATGCGGCAGGTGTCATTAGAGCACAGTTAATAAAGTCGTTTCCTGAAATAATCGATAAACTAGGTACTCATCTTTTCGTGTTTCTCACGCTGGTCTCGTTGTGAACTCATGGCTCAATCGTCGAAAAATCTAGGTAGTCATGATTCCAAGCTCGAATGCAGAGAGGCCTAGGTATTATTCTGCGATATTCAAAAGTTTTATAGATGTGTTTCGTAAACCATTCTTGAAGATCAAACTTTTGCAAATTAGGACAATGGTGATGTAAAAAAGTAGTCAGCACTCCGAATTTAAGTTACACTTCTCTTTTATTACTTTTGTTGCAATATCACGTAACTCGTTCCAAAACATCACTTCACTGTTAAAAGTTCACATTTCATAAACTGACTACAATTTGCGTCTTTTTAACATGACGACCAAAGCTTGACTCTCTAATAACCGCTTACGTGCTCAAAAATCAGTTACAAGTACGTCAAAGATCATAGTGACAGAAGAAAGAATACACATGAGAATAATATCATTGCAATATATACATATCGATGTATCGAAGTACCTCTACATTAATGAAATCAAATCTGAGTGTTGTCACAGAAATATGTTAACTGTTTTACAGAAACCCAGTAGAATATTGCTGGTATCGAGAGGTTGAGTTGAGGTGCCGTAATGGTTACGTAATTCAAGTACCATTACAACTTCCACTCAAAGTGGTATGCAATTGCGGCAGTTGCCTGTCCTATATAACCATCGGGCGAACTGGATGGTTATCATCTTGTTATCGGTCGGCAACATTGTCCACCGAGCTGATATGGGTCGGCGTTAAGTCGTCGCGGCAGACTGCAAGCGTGCCCCTGGCGAGCTTACCATTGCTTAGCTACAAGGAAAGAAGCGAAAGCGCTCACGGTTCATCACAAACGCTCGAATTGTGATGTTGCCCGGAATATCGAAGAAAGGAATTAGTTTCTTTATTCATTGGGTAAAGAGCAGCATTTGCAATCACAGCTGCTACTTTATTTCGACAGCCTGCTGTGGAAACTAAGCTCCCTGGCATTGGTCACCTCCTTAAAAGAGCACACTGTGCTCTTTGTAGCGGTCTATAGATGTACTACCGGTACTAGGTGGTCGTGTGACGCAGAACTGCTAATGTAAGTCATGGCAGTGAAGTGGTGTGTATGTGTCAATGCTTGTACGGAGTGAGAGAAGTAATGTGGGTCGATGTGGGTCCATGACAGAACGAGAAAAGGAGTGACGCACCAATGACCATACCGTGAATGAAGTAGTCCGATTTGTTGGACACGGTCTGTCCAATGTATCTACAACGAGTGGCGTGTAACACGGCGCAAGAAAATTGGTCATAGAACGAACCTAACTGACAAGGAGCCAAGACGACTCTTACGTCTTGTCAATGAAGATTGGTTTAAAGCTCGGCAGTAAATGCTGTTATATATGAATTCTGGTCCATCTCAAACAGTTCCACACTAAAAAGTGAGACAGGAATGGCAGACAAAACTGAATTGGAATCTAGTAATTCGCGAAAGGCCATTGCTCACATCGACAGACAACGTTGCACGTGCTTGTTGCGTCAAACACCTCAGAAAAGGAATGGTGCATTAGCTGACTGCGTGCGTGTAGTGTGGTCCAACGTGCCGCTATTTTGCATCTTTTAGTGTGATGCGAAGTGCTGAGCCAACGGAGGATTTATTCTGCAGTGTGTGTGGAGGACATAATTCAGGCCGGAGACGCTTCTGTGATGTCTCGGGTTTTTAGGGTTCCGTACCTCAATCCGAAGAACCTTTATAAGATCACTTTGTTGTCCATCTGTCGGTCTCTGTTTCTGCGTGACCGTTAAAAACTCTTGCAGACAGGAACAGATAGAGGTGTCAGGCTGAAGCTTCTGAGTCAATACAATCAAAAATATTGCCATTTACGTCACATATTTAGAATCTCGCAAACACACTCAGCAAAATCTATAGTACATTATCCATTGACCTAGACTTAGAAAATTTGGCAAGAAGCAAGATTTCACAGTACAACTAAAGGAAAAAATATCAGAAGAGTGTTGATTTTTAATTACATCGAAGGACAAAAATATCTTCTTTTGTCATTAGCTAAAATCTTGGAATTCCTGAGACCGATATGTCTTCAAGACGTGTATGCTGTGGACACTCCCATCTTATAATATGACACCAGAAATTTATCGCCGGCCGCGGTGGTCTCGCGGTTCTAGGCGCTCAGTCCGGAACCGCGTAACTGCTACGGTCGCAGGTTCGAATCCTGCCTCGGGCATGGATGTGTGTGATGTCCTTAGGTTAGTTAGGTTTAAGTAGTTCTAAGTTCTAGGGGACTGATGACCACAGATGTTAAGTCCCATAGTGCTCAGAGCCAGCCAGAAATTTATCGTTTGACAAACGCTCAGCCGCATTCCACATCTCGTCTCGCCCGCTAATCTTCCATAGAAAATATGTGGGACTACATGGAACAGACCGGAGAACAATTCCACAGTTTGATAGTACGAAATGTCAGTGTGGCTCGGTGATGTGGGAATTACCTGTGATTAATCCGTGCATCGGAATGACCACTGACTCAAAACCATCCTTAAGATACACTATCGTAATCTGTGTGCTAGGGGCTACCCTAAACGTGTATTTATCATTTGTAGATTTAGTAGTGAACACTATGTTGGGGAATTCGTAATAGAACTATAAATGACACCAAATACCCCACAGAAAAAGACCAAAATTATCAAGTGAACGAAGTATGTTATCTATTGAAAAGAGAACGAATATTCACTGTGGTGAGGGATTTATTGCGAAAAAACATGCATGAAGTATGACGTTCAAACACAGTAATAAAGAGCAGATGTACGACAAAGAAATCTATAAATCATTATCATATAAGTACCGATAAACAGCTGGCAAAATTGGCGGGAAGGGGTGGAATTCTCTATACGATAGCTCCCTCTCTAAGTATCAACATTAACATTATCTAAAGTACCAGTGATTGTGAAGCATTGCTTTGTGCCGGCCGCGGTGGCCGAGCGGCTTTAGGCGCTCCAGTCCAGAACTGCGCGACTGCTAGGGTCGCAGGTTCGAATCCTGCCTCGGGCATGGGTGTGTGTGATGTCCTTAGGTTAGTTAGATTTAAGTAGTTCTAAGTTCTAGGGGACTGATGACCTCAGTTGTTAAGTCCCATAGTGCTCAGAGCCATTTGAACCATTGATTTGTAGACAGCTTCACCACGCCAATCATAAAATGAAATATCGGATCGGCACACTATCTCCATGTTACGGGCAACTACCACTCCAGCAATAGAGTGGCCTGTCGATAAAAATTACGAACACCCCCTCCCCCCCTCCCCTCTCCAATACGTCTTCTGACGTCTCCGTCTGATTTCTAATCGTGACTCATTTTCAGCGTGTGCGGGAAATCGCTTGGTGTGGAAACCCAAAAATCTTCAAAGTATGTCGGCTGTGCTGGTGACACACTATCGGCCACCCAGCAGTGCGCTGGCCGGAGTGGCCGAACGGTTCTATGCGCTTCAGTCTGGAACCGCGCGACCGCTACGGTCGCAGTTTCGAATCCTGCCTTGGGCCATGGATGTGTGTGATGTCCTTAGGTTAGTTAGGTTTAATTAGTTCTAAGTTCTAGGGGACTGATGACCTCAGAAGTTAAGTACCATAGTGCTCAGAGCCATTTGAACCCAGCAGTGCGGGCCTATTTCAAACTCTGAGGAAAAAAACTTTTACAATCCTAACAGCTGTGGTTCTCTTAAGGGGAGCCGGAGGTGGTCAAATCCAAAAAATTACGATTTTTTTTTTGCTACCGAATATTAATTGCAACATTCCTCTTTAATGTAAACTTTGAATTATTGTTCTACTCGCCCTAGAAGTGGAGTTATTACCATTTCCCCCCACGCCTGCAGAGGAAATGGGCGGCTGCTGAATGCATCTAACACCCTCTCGTGACTTCCTGGCGAACTGCTTGGGATTTTCTTGGCCTGTTACGCATACAGCGCCTTATATTACGCATACAGCGAGTGTGCAAGGGTTGGCTACATTGTTTTCTGTGACAAATGAAGCGCTAAGAGCGCGGAACATCGTCTCTTTGCTGTTTACCGTTTCGAATTAGTTCAGTGTTGCGCCTGTTGTTGGTAGTATTATACTTCTTGTGTAAAGCGTTGTTCTGGTTACGATGCCACGTTTTAGTAACCGTGTATATAAGAAGAGGAAGAACGTAGGGAAAAGAAAATACCAAGTTGCGGTACTACAATTACTGAAACAGTGCGTTCTTCTGCTAAGCAACACATGGCCGGCCATAGCCTTGTGACATCTTCTAGCAAGAAGCTGACTGGTGGAAGTGACAGATTTCGTGAATATTTTAGTGACAGTGATGATATTAACGAAGTTTTGAATATTGGATTATTATCTTCTGTGTTGAAAGAAAGTGTTCTGTGCAAAATGTGTTCAAGTGTAGGAGTGGGACTAGAGATAATAAAGCACTTTGGTTTAGCTTGTGAGATGAAGATAATCTGTGCATGTTGCAAGTATCTAGTGACTTTCTACAATTCACATGCCAGTCTCTTTGGTGAAAACGGACGATCTAGAGTGGTTGATGTGAATGTTCGACTTGTGTATGGTCTTCGATCCATTGGAAAAGGGTCGGCTGCTGGTAAACTGTTTTGTGGTATTATGAACTTGCCATTGCCTCCAAGCATATTTGGGTACTACTGTGAACTGGAAGGATCCTCTGTTGAAGATGTGGCTTTGAAAACCATGAAGGAAGCAGTGGAGGAATCTGTAGAAATGAACAGTGGTTCTAGGTATTTGGTAGTGGCATTAGATGTTTCCTGGCAAAAGAGGGCTCATAAATCCCTCAATGGGGTTGTAACTGCTACTTGTGGTGATAGTGCAAAAGTGATAGATGTTGCAATATTATCAAAACATTGTAGGTGCAAAAATAAAATCAAAGGAGAGCACAGTGGAACCTGTGAGGCAAATTTTAGTGGATCAAGTGGAGCAATGGAAGTGGATGGAGTGAAACAAATTTTTGAACTTTCAGTTCCCAGATACAATGTTAGGTACAAATACTACCTTTGGGATGGTGACTCCAAAGGTTTCAAGAGTATAGAGGAACTGAAACCATATGAAAATGAATTTGTAGTTGAAAAGTTGGAATGCATTGGGCATGTGCAAAAGTGTATGGGTGCACAGCTTCGAAGGCTCAAACAAACTTTGGGTTCAAGTAAGCTCAGTGATGGAAAGACAATAGGAGGGAGAGGCAGGCTTACTGATGAGGTGATTGAACGTCTACAGAGATACTATGGGCATGCTATAAGGCAAAATACTAGTAATGTTAGTGACATGCGAAAAGCAGTGTGGGCATTGTTCCTTCATACTGCCTCTTCCAATGAATACCCTCAACACAGCCTGTGCCCAAAAGATTCCTGGTGCAAATATAATGCAAAAAAGGACTATGATCACAAACATGGTTTGCCAGCAGCTGTGATAAATGTAATAAAACCAATTTTTCATGACTTAGCAAAGCCAGAATTGTTACACAAATGTCTACACAGAAAGATGCAGAATCCTAATGAGAGTGTAAACAATTTGATTTGGAAAGTGATTCCTAAAGGTGTGTTTGTAAGCATAAAAACACTGCACTTTCGCATTTATGATGTAATAGCAACCTACAACCAAGGGAACAGTGTGAAGTGTGAAGTTCTGAAGGCATTAGGATTTACAGCTGGGGTGAATACTGTACGAGCACTAAGAAATATTGACAGAGAAAGGATAAGAGGAGCAGAAAGAAGAGAAAGGCATATGAAGTATGATGGAACAACAGGCCAGAAAAGAAGACAGAAGAGGAAGCTTTTGGAGGATGAAGAAGAAGACCCTGATAATCCATCCTATAGTGCAGGAATGTATTGAGAAACTTTGATAGCCATTTCCCGTAAATTAGAATGTTTCGAATATAAGGAACATTTTCTCAAAATCCACTCGAGCTAGAGAGATGAAATTTTTATACAGCACTCCTAGTGGTCAAAATTACATTGTAACACAGCCATTTAGCAATATGTTCAGTAGTTTCATTTCAGTTTAATTATAAAGCAATTGTTTGTAAAAAAAATTTGGGTCATTAATAAAAAAAATAATTGGAAGGAAACTAGAAAAGATACTCCAAAATCCCTCTGTCATAACTGCAGTACTAAACCACTCTATATGTAAAAAAAATTCAAATTTTTCTATTTGGTAGTTTACTCATAAATGTTACTCAAACTTAGTGATTTTGACACGGGCAGCATAGGCACCTCCGGTGCTAGAAAACCGGTCTGCAAATACCTGCAGATTCAAAAAATTTTTTCTCCCGACAGCGAACAACTTCCATTGTGCCGGCCTGTCGTGCGATAAGGCCCGAAAGTCGTAAAAAAAAAAGAAAAAAGCACCATAGTGGATTGCCAGTAGGGTACTGCCCATTGCAGGGCGACTCCACAATGGCACAGGTCTTATGCAAGCCACGCCCGTGACGTCAAAGCGCGGACCAGTCCCTTCGCAATCTTCATTGTACCGGCTGGTGGGCCTTCCCAGAACTGTGACACATTAAGGTGGCCCGGCGGTAGCTCTCTGAGCAACGAATCTGTCCCGCACGGGGCAACAGAACAAAGACATCTCTAATTACCAAGTACAACTAAATACCGAGGAAAGCAGTCACTGTCAGCATACTTAAAAGTCATAGCCATCCTATTGGTTTCGTATTTAGATAATAGTCCATTAAATATACCTGTACTCATGATTTGAATTAATCACAAATGAAAGGAGGAAGGCCTGAAGACTTGTAGTTTTTCAGCATCTCTACAAGATGTAATAAGTTCATGAAGATTGCGAGCTTTAGGTCGGTACGAAAGTGTACATCATACCTTCGCATCCCAGACATGCCTAAAGGCACCAGAAGAGGCACCTCAAAGCAGTTCAGTTGGATATGGCAAAAGTGAAGAAAATGTAGTCCAGAACTTTTCCGTTCCACGGTGGCAGGATGCTACAGCAACCACTTTCGATGTATCCAGTTAGTGTTGCGTCTACTTTCCATTTTATTATGGCTTTATAACGGATGAGTTACACATCCAGCTACTTTTACACAATCTAACAGTGCCCCGAAAAGGCGAAATGCGTCATTGATGTTAAATAACTTCATAGCCAAGACTGCTTTTGTTCTGAAAATTCAGTCTCTCTCTTACTTGCCAAACTGAGGCTCTTTATTAAAAGTAGAGGGGTGTTACAGGTATTGGAACGTGAGTAAACAGCGTACTTTTTAAGAGAGAGTGGTATCACAGAGTTCAGAATTGCATATGGCTTTCTAGAACCATGCTACAGTGCTCGTAGAGATTCTACAGCTTAAAAAAATATAAAAAAGGAGACAGGGATGTTCTTCGGACTTCGAAATGTTTGTCGGCCTCCGACGCAAGGAGAAAATCATTATCCACGTCGAAACTCGTGAACTAGTCAGCTATTTATATGGATTACAATACAACAACCGTTGCGGAAACAGCGGAGCTTCACAGGATAACGATGGACAGATGAATGTTTACGATATTGCAGTTAGTGTAATGTTGAGAAGTACGATGCAATAATCTGAAGAAACAGGCACTGCGGTTACTGCAGCTGTTACGATATACTGTACATGAAATGTATTCGCAGTTGCGAATATGGACAACCATCAGCTTTGTAACGGAGTGACGAGAATGGAAATATGTGCTGGACTGGGACTCGAATTCAGCTTTCCCTCTCGTCAAGAGCGATCACCTTATATTAGGCAATCCATGCACGATTCACGGCCAGACATGCATTGGGTAGTACCACTGAATAAGAAGGACACTCCAATGCCGTATATGTCCGCCGCCACAGGGCAAGTGTCTTTCAATTAAAATGTCTCCCTTGTATGGGAATATACATAATGGATGTACGAATGCAGGTTGTAGTAATATGGTTGACGACTTGTGGGAGCTTAGGTCTGGCCGTAAAGTGTGCACTCGTAGCCTAACGTATGGTGACTGTTCTTGATAAGAGGGAACTCCGGGATAGACTACTGGTCTGACACAAATTTTCATTGTCATTGTCGTCCACATTCGCAACTGTGAATACATTTCACGTGCAAGTGAATGTTGACTTTACGAGACTGTGGAAAGACCACTCAACAAGTTGCACTGCTGCAGCTTACTCTCCGAATGCCAACGGCCTTACCACGTTGTTAAGATGGGTTCCCACCAGATCACGAAGTTAAGCAACGTTGGGACCAGCTATTCGATGGGTGACAATTTGGGGAAAACCGGTGCCGTTGGTATCCAGGACACGCAAGTCGCCGAAGCGACTTCCACCATGCGGCTGTGCCAAACGACATTTATTTTATTTACTATCCAAATAAACCAGGGTTCAACTTTCGTTTTAGCCAACAATTCAAAGAACTCTTATGCATAGAGGATTATGCAGGAGATAGACGGTGACTGCATATACGCGTAGACTAAAAATAAAGGTTTGGGTAACATTGTCGGGGCATTCTGTGGGAGCGTATAAGAGGGGCACTACGTGATGGTAGCTGGCCGTGGCCAAATATGGACCCCTCTGCTAAGCATGCGGAAAAGCTAACCATTACTTATTACCAACAGACTTTCCTTCTGCAGACAATGAGACAGAGCTTCAGTAAAATCGCCTGCCGTTCTGTCCTTCTTGAGAATCTGGAAGCCAAAGAGGGTGCCTTAGAAGAATAGAGTACCTGAAGGGGGAAGAAATGCGGTGTATATTTAGTGCGAGGATGAAAGATCTATCCGGTGGAGGAAACTATGTCGACAGCAGACGAGGCTTCAAGTTGCAATCTCACCTTAACAGCAAGAATTGTGGCAGGCACCTGAGATTCGAAAATATTCTTGATGTCTTACAGAGTCTGGTGGAAATGATTAAGCCAGTAGCTGTGGCCGAGTGGTTCTAGGCGCTCCAGTCCGGAACCGCGCTGCTGTTACGGTCGCAGGTTCGAATCCTGCTTCGGGCATGGATGTGTGTGATATCCTTAGGTTAGTTAGATTTAAGTAGTTCTAAGTCTAGGAGACTGATGACCTCCTCAGATGTTAAGTCCCATAGTACATAGTGCCATTTCAACAATTTGAAATGGTTAAGACATCTCTCTAAGCTTACGGAAAACTATCGCAGCACCAACAAGTTGTGCGACATAATTGGAAGTTAGTAGGCGTCTTTCCACATCTAAAAGATGATGTAATTTTGATTTCTTTTGTCACATAAGAATGGCGCTAATAGCGCTACTTGAGGATGCAAATTACACTACTGGCCATTAAAATTGCTACACCACGAAGATGACGTGCTACAGACGCGAAATTTAACTGACAGGAAGGAGATGCTGTGATATGCAAATGATTAGCTTTTCAGAGCATTCACACAAGGATGGTGCCGGTGGCGCCACCTACAACGTGCTGACATGAGGAACGTTTTCAACCGATTTTTCATACACAAACAGCAGTTGACCGACGTTGCCTGGTGAAATGTTGTTATGATGCCTCGTGTAAGGAGGAGAAATGCGTACCACCATGTTTCCGACTTTGATAAACGTCGGATTGCAGCCTATCGCGATTGCGGTTTATCGTATAGCGACATTGCTGCTCGCTTTGGTCGAGATCCAATGACTGTTAGCAGAATGTGGAATCGGTGGGTTCAGGAGGCTAATACGGAACGCCGTGCTGGATCCCAATGGCCTCGTATCACTAGCAGTCAAGATGACAGGCATCTTATCAGCATGGCTGTAACGGATCGTGGAGCCACGTCTCGATTCCTGAGTCAACAGATGGGGACGTTTGCAAGACAAGAACCATCTGCACGAACAGTTCGGCAACGTTTGCAGCCGCATGGACTATCAGCTCGGAGACCAAGGCTGCTGTTACCCTTGACGCTGCATCACGGACAGGAGCATCCGTGTTTGGCCACATCGCGGTGAACGCACATTGGAAGCGTGTATTCGTCATCGCCATACTGGCGTATCAGCCGGCGTGATGGTATAGGATGCCATTGATTACACGTCTCGGTCACCTCTTGTTCTCATATACGGCGCTTTGAACAGTGGACGTTACATTTCAAATATGTTACGACCCGTGGGTCTGCTCGTCATTCGATCCCTTCGAAACCCTACATTTCAACAGGATAATGCACGACCGCACGTTGCAGGTCCTGTACGGGCCTTTCTGGATAGAGACAATGTTCGACTGCTGCCCTGCCCCGCAAATTCTCCAGATCTCTCACCAATTGAAAACGTCTGGCCAATGGTGGCCGAGCAACTGGCTCATCACAATACGTCACTCACTACTCTTGTCGAACTGTGGTATCGTGTTGAAGCTACATGGACAGCTGTACCTGCACACGCCATCCAAGCTCTGTTTGACTCAATGCCCAGGCGTATCAACGTCTTTATTACGGCCAGAGGTGGTTGTTCTGGGTAGTGATTTCTCAGGATCTATACACCCAAATTGCGAGAAAATGTAATCACATGTCAGTTCTAGTATAATATATTTGTCCAATGAATACCCGTTTATCATCTGCATTTCTTCTTGGTGTAGCAATGTTAATGGCCAGTAGTGTAGATGTGCTTTAAATAAACGCTGCGACGGTCGTGAGCGTTAGTTACCTTTGAGACTGGACGTGGTGAGTTGATGTTGTTCAAGAATCCTTTTAAGGTGACAAAGACGCCATCATCAACACCTCACTGAGTTTGAATGTGGTCGCGTAATACGGGCACGAGAATATGGAAGTTCCTTCTACCATATTTTAGACAGACTTTCCAGGAATGTAGCTACTGTTTATGATTGCTGGCAGCGGTGGTTACTTAATGTTGGGACTCCGGACGGCCACATGCCACTACCGAGAGGAAAGACCATCGCGTTCGGCGTATGGCTCTGACGCTATGTACTGCATCTGCAGCAGCAATTTGAGCATCACAGTAACACAACGAACTGTTACAAATGGGTTCCATCAAGCACAGCTCCGAGCCAGATGTCCTGTAGCGTCCATTCTGCTGACCCCAAACCGCCGCCATTTGCGGTCATAGGGGTGTCGAGCGTGAGCTCATTGGAGGGTGGGCTGTAGATCTGTTTTGTTTTCTGATGAAAGCCGGTTCTGCCACTGATGACAGTGTGTTCGTTAGAAGGAGGTCAGTTGAGGGCCTGCAAACATTATGTCTGCGAGCTTGACGCATTGGACCTATACATCTTGAGTTACGGTCTACAGTGCGATTTTGTATGTCAGCAGGAACACTCTCGTCGTTATCCGACGCACCTGTCTGAAAATTCTTACGTCAGTCTCGTGATTCGACCAGTTGTGCTGCTATTGATAAACAGTATTCCAGTGGGTGTTTTCCAACAAGATAACACTCGCCCATATACTGCTGTTGTAAGCAAACCAGTTGTACAGAGTATCGACACATTGCCTTGGTCCGTTCGATCACCAGATCCGTCTCAAATTGAGCACATATTGGAGATTATCAAACGACAGCTGCACCGTTATCCATAACCAGCATTTACCGTCCCTTTATTCACCTACTAAGTGTAACAGGTGTGGAACTCCATCCTACAAACTGACATCCGGCACATGTACAGCACAATGCATGCACGTTTGCATGCTTGCATTCAGTATGTTGTTGGTTACAGTGCTTATCGATGTACCTGCATTTCACATTTGCAATGGCCTACCTCGCGTTTACATTAACTTGTGATCTTGCAATGTTAATCACGTAAACGTGTTACGTAGAAATATGTATTCCCGAGATTTCATTTCTCTACATTAATTATTTTTTAGGGTTGCAATTTCTTTTCCGACAGTATATACACTTACGGATGGCAAGTTGCAGCATCGTTCTGAGGACTGAACGGAGCCGTCTGGTATGCAGCCGAGGGCACAGCCTAAATCGTCACTTCTGTGACGAGCGTGGCCGCATATTTATTGAGATGTTGTGCTGGGATACTGATGGCGTTCCTTCGTAGGTAGTTTAGATATGCAGTGTTCATCTGATACGACCATTCTCGTGTTAGATATGCATTGTCCATCTGATACGACCATTCTCGTGTTAGGGATCGCGTGGAACAGAAATGGGGCTATTTAAGTTTTGACGATGATATTTCCGACTGAAAACACACCACACAGATCAGTAGCCAAATATAGAGAATAAAGAAAACTGAAGTATTAGCAGTTAGCAGCCGAAATATTCCCAGAACTCGCATCTCTGCAAGACGATGTGCGTCTCTACAAAATACTTTGTACAGTAAGTTGAGACTCGAAATTTACGGAAGTTTTCAACAGCTTGCGGAAAATGTTTCGTTAACTCAAACTTTTTGTTACAGCGACATTAAGCGCCAAAGGTACAACGTTTACGAAAGTCTAGGTGAATATGTGACCGTAACAGACATGACAGACTTTCATTAACATCCTACTTAAACAACGAAATGGAGACATTTAATTCAGACCCCACAAAAATACAAATGAATCTTAAATCCTTTTCTTGAAAGATATATGTATACCGCATGAGGCAAAGGTCGTCCAAAGCATAATGAAACCATTCCGATAACGTTAGGATAATCGCTGTCGTTACAGGAGATGGAGAAGGGAACCTAATAAAAAAATGCCGTTACGTTTCGTAATTATGTAACAAGAGTGTAGACATGAGTAACCTAATTTTCAAAAATGTTAATGAATAATTCCTATTTTTTCTTCCAGTCTCTCTTGGGTCAGCCTGCAAATGAAAAGGAAGACGCCAATCAGAAATATTAAAATTAAAAATGCACTTCTACATGAGGATTCTACCGTACCACTAGTTCATCTCTTTATAAATTTACAAATGAGAAGTATTAGAATAACCACATTCCTGCTCAGAAAAACGAGACAATTTGAACATCGCGCCAGATCACGATGAAATCTCTATTAGATATTATATTTAATAAGCTGCAGGATTAATCCTCTTCCTAGGCCAAACCTAATAAGATTCTTGCATAAAACTAATAGTCCTGTTTAACTGAAAAGTAACGTACATCGTTCCCGTTATAAAGGGGGAGAAATAACGGCAGTGCGCAATTAAAGCCCAGTACCCTAAATTTGCAAGACCCAAGACCATGTTTTAAGGTGGAATATTTTGAGGTTCTTATAATAGAAAAAGATTTTAACACACAACCTGACAAGAAGAGTTCATTTTTCTTCTTCTCTTCAGATACAATGTAAAATTTCCTGTTACAGTACTCGTCTTTGCTGGGACTTTCGCTGTCTCTTATTCCGTGGCGTTTGTAATTTCTAGCCCTTAAGGGGAGTCTCTCACTACCCGTTGTTTCTATGCGTGGATCCAGCTTCTTCTATAAACTAGAATTTCTTCATTTAGACTAAAACATTTTACTTGTTCTTTAATATTTTGATTCTTCTGTCTTCTATTGTGAAATCTTCAACTCGTCACAGGAATTTTATTTCTTGCGCTTCAGCACTGCTTTCTTGGGTTTTGCTCATCACCCAGGTGCCGCTTCCATAGAGCAGTGTGGGGACTGAAACTGTTTTGTAGAATTTAATTTGAACTGTGTTCCAGGTTTTTTTTAAAGGTTTCTGTTAATGTTCCAAATACCCTGCTGAATTTACTAACCTTAGTTTCTATATCTCACTGTAACCACAATAACCACATGGTACCTCACTACATAGGTAGCCTAAGTGGTTTACTTCTTCCACAATCTTCTAATCTACCACAGTTTGGGCTCTAGTATGGAACTTCCCCATGAGGCCATTGTCTTAGCTTTTTCTGTTGAGAGCCCCATGTCATATTTCGCACTTACTTGCTACAGTAAGTAAATTTCTAACTGGAGACCCCTTTCTCTATTTGCTAGGATCACTGCATTGTCAGCATGTACCAAGTTACTTAAAAGAGTTCTGCTTTCTAGGTACATACCTTTTTGAAATTCTGTTATCCATATGTGCGTCATTTCATGTATGCCAATGTTAAACAAAGTTCAGGAGATAGAATAGCCTTGTCGCCATCGTTGTTAGTTGTGTATCCATTGCTACTTCAAATACTATTCCATTAGGTGGGTGTGTATTAGGTTGGTGCATAAGTTCGAAATGATTTTGTTTTGCCTCTTGGTATTTCAGTTGCTACGGGTTTATTTATCGATTGTCATTTGTTTTTTGTACTTTACTGTTTCTATGAGAGTTTACGTATTCTCATTTCGTCATCTGGAGATAGTGAGTGGAGCTGTGGACGCTAGGAAGTGTAGTGCCAAATAGAGAAATAGAAACATTTTCCACGTATTCTTCTGTTTGAGTTCAGTAGAGAGGAGACAACAGCGTAGGCAGCCACAAAAAATTGCGTCGTGCACGTACATAATGCTATTTGACAGAGCACGGCAAGAAACTGGTTTACTAGTTTTAAGGAGTATCGTTTAACACTGGTGACTCTCGAAGTTCGGGAAAATCCTCGGGCCTAGATGAAGTTAGTTTGAGCGCGTTAATTCAGAACGATCCAAGTCACTGTACTTGAGAACTCACTGATGTGGTGAACTGTGATCATTCCATTATCGTGTGATATTTGCATGCTATGGGCAAGGATAAAAAATCAGGTATATTGCTACCGCATACTTTAAGCCCAAATAACAAAGCTCAGCGAGTTGCATCCGCAAAAGATGATTTAATGCATATGGTGGAAAAGCGACCGTATAGTGCACTGCGAATTGCTTTCTCGAGATGTAAACATCGCTGCTGACATTTATTGTCAACAAATGAGTCGTCTTGCAGACGCATTCTAAGAGCAATGACTGTACTATACCGAAGATGGGTCCGGAAGTCATTCCGCACCCATTTTGTTCACCCGCTTCAAGGACCTTCCTTCGCGGATGAAAACCTGCTCCGGACATGGTTCGACGAGTTCTTCGCCTCAAAACTACGCGATTTCGACAGTCGCGGAATCGGAAAGTTGCCCCAGCATCGTAAACAGTGAAGGGAAACATATTACTGATGACGAAAGCCTCTATTAGGCGTATCTGTTGTGTTTATTAAACATGCACACCAACACAATAGCAGTAAAGCGTTTCTTGGAAACTGGAAGGTCGTGGGGTCGTATCCCGTCAGAGTATGCATATTTTAAATCTGCCTTTAAGCTAGTCTTCACTTCTCAACATCGTGAAGATTCACCGAAAACAACACACGGTTCGTATTCTACGTTAAGCTGTAGGTTGCCTTACCACGGTAGGATTACTGGGTTAGTTTAGGGACGCGAAAGTCGCCGAAGTGGCGTGCAGTTGAAAGACGAGCACCAACTCGTTGAGCTACAGAAAATTATTATTATTACTGCTACTAAAGCAAAAAAATCTTCCAAATGCACGCAAATTAACTGTCCTGCGTTCTAGATAACCTGGCTGATAATGGAAATGTAATTTGGAAAACTGCAGCACTGCGATGCCAAATGGTGACTTTGCATTTGATAGAAATGCGTACTGAGAGTGACAGCTTGGGTGAGGACGTTAAGCTGGTATCAAAAGTCTTTACTCCGCACTTCTACATCCGTATCACATATACAGGGTGTTACAAAAAGGTATGGCCAAACTTTCAGGAAACATTCCTCACACACAAAGAAAGAAAATATGTTATGTGGACATGTGTCCGGAAACGCTTAATTTCCATGTTAGAGCTCATTTTAGTTTCGTCAGTTTGTACGCTCAATGGAGCACGTTTTCATGATTTCATACGGGATACTCTACCTGTGCTGCTAGAACATGTGCCTTTAGAAGTACGACACAACATGTGGTTCATGCACGATGGAGCTCCTGCACATTTCAGTCGAAGTGGTCGTACGCTTCTCAACAACAGATTCGGTGACCGATGGATTGGTAGAGGCGGACCAATTCCATGGCCTCCACGCTCTCCTGACCTCAACCCTCTTGAATTTCATTTATGGGGACATTTGATAGCTCTTGTCTACGCAACCCCGGTACCAAATGTAGAGATTCTTCGTGCTCGTATTGTGGACGGCTGTGATACAATACGCCATTCTCCAGGGATGCATCAGCGCATCAGGGATTCCATGCGACGGAGGCTGGATGCATGTATCCTCGCTAACGGAGGACATTTTTAACATTTCCTGTAACAAAGTGTTTGAAGTCACACTGGTACGTTCTGTTGCTGTGCGCTTCCATTCCATGATTAATGTGAATTGAAGAGAAGTAATAAAATGAGCTCTAACATGGAAAGTAAGCGTTTCCGGACACATGTCCACATAACATATTTTCTTTCTTTGTGAGGAATGTTTCCTGAAAGTTTGGCCGTACCTTTTTGTAACACTCTGTATACTCTGGAAGCCACCGTACAGTGCCTGGGGAAGGACCCCGTACCACTGTTTGCCGTTTCCTTTCCTTTTCCACTCGCAGATAGAACGAGGGAAAGCGAATATCTAAATGCCTCCGTACGATCCCTAATGTCTCGCATTTTCATGGTCCTTACACAACTTGTAGGTTGATGGCAGTAGGGTCATTCCGCAGTCAGCTTCAAAGGCCGGTTCACTATATTTTCTCAATAGAGTTCCTCGAAAGGAACGTCGCCTTCTTCCAGGGAATCCCATCTGAGTACCCAAAGTATCTTCGTAACACCTGCGTGTTGTTTGAATCTACCGGTAACAAATTTAGCGGCCCGCCACTGAATCGCTTCGATGTCTTCATTCAGTTTGACATGAAGCGGATCCTAAATACTCGAGCAGTGCTCAAGAACAGATTGCACAAGCGTCCCTTATGCGGTCTCGTTTACAGATGAACCACTTTTCCCTCAAATGCTTCCAATAAGCCATAGTCGACCATTCGCCTTCCCTACCACAATCCACAAAGACTTGTTCCATTTCATATCGTTTTGCAACTGGACACCCAGTCAATTAAATGACTTGACTGTGTCAACCAGGACACTATTAATACTGTATCTGAACATTACGGATATGTTTTTCCTACTCATCCGCATTAACTTACATTTTGCTGCATTTAGAGCCCGATGCCGTTGATCACACTTACTATAAACTTCGTCTAAGTCATCTACATCTACATCTGTACCCCGCAAGCCACCTGACGGTGTGTGGCGGAGGGTACCTTGAGTACCTGTATCGGTTCTCCCTTCTATTCCAATCTCGTATTGTTCGTGGAAAGAAAGATTGTCGGTATGTCTCTGTGTGGGCTCTAATCTCTCTGATTTTATCCTCATGGTCTCTTCGCGAGGTATACGTAGGAGGGAGCAATATACTGCTAGATTCCTCGGCGAAGGTATGTTCTCGAAACTTCAACAAAAGCCCGTACCGAGCCACTGAGCGTCTCTCTTGCAGAGTCTTCCAGTGCTTTCGTGATTACTAAATGATCCTGTAACGAAGCGCGCTGCTCTCCGTTGCATCTTCTCTATCTCTTCTCTCAACCCTATCTGGTACGGATGCTACACCGGTGAGCAAAGCAGTGGGCGAACCAGTGTACTGTAACCTACTTCCTTTGTTTTCGGATTGCATTTCCTTAGGATTCTTCCAATGGATCTCAGTCTGGCATCTGCTTTACCGACAATTAATTTTATATGGTCATTCCATTTTAAATCACTCCTACTGCCTACTCCTAGATAATTTATGGAATTAACTGCTTCCAGTTGCTGAGCTGCTATATTGTAGCTAAATGATAAAGTATCTTTCTTTCTATGTATTCGCAGCACATTACACTTGTCTACATTGAGATTCAATTGCCATTCCCTGCAACATGCGTCGATTCGTTGCAGATTCTCAGATTCTCCTGCATTTCAGTACAATTTTCCATTGTTATAACCTCACGATATACTACAGCATTATCCGCAAAAAGCCTCAGAGAACATCCGATTTTATCCACAAGGTCACATACAGGGTGAGTCACCTAACGTTACCGCTGGATATATTTCGCAAACCACATCAAATACTGACGAACCGATTCCACAGACCGAACGTGAGGAGAGGGGCTAGTGTAATTGTTTAATACAAACCATACAAAAATGCACGGAAGTACGTTTTTTAACACAAACCTAGGTTTTTCAAAATGGAACCGCGTTAGTTTTGTTAGCATATCTGAACATATAAACAAATACGTAATAAGTGCCGTTTGTTGCATTGTAAAATGTTAATTATATCCGGAGATATTGTAACCTAAAGTTGACGCTTGAAACCTCCGACGTTCAGTTGCGTATTATAACAAACACGGGCCACGGTCGGCGAGCAGCATCTGCAAGGACATGTTTACGATGACGACCGTGTTTACGAGTGTGTCTTTAGTGCACTGTTGTGGTGTGGTCTACCTGTCGTAGTGTCCGCATGTAGCGCTTGCTGCTATTGTTATTCTGCATTCGTCTCCGCACGCGGACCAACTGTAGTACACCGTGTTACCAGACGTCTGTGATAGTGTAGTGTTGTAGGAACTGTGACCATGGCGTATTCGAATCTGAAAATGCGGAGATGATACTCATCTATGGCGAGTGTCGACGAAATGCAGCTGAAGCCTGCAGGGTGTATGCAGAACGGTACCCGGACAGAGAGCATCCAACGTGCTGCACATTGCAAAACATCTACCGCCAACTGTATGCAACAGGTATGGTCGTAGCACGCAAACGGGTCCGTAACAGGCCCGTCACAGGAAAAGCGGGTGCAGTTGGTGTGTTAGCTGCTGTTGCCATGAACCCACACATAAGTACACGGGACATAGCGAGAGCCGGTGGACTGAGTCAAAGTTGTGTCATGCGCATACTGCATCGTCACCGCTTTCACCCGTTTCATGTGTCGCTACATCAGCAATTACATGGTGATGACTTTAATCATCGAGTGCAATTCTGTCAATGAGCATTAACAGAGAATGCGTTGCAGTTCTACCTGTTTATCGATGAAGCGGGTTTCACAAACCACGGGGCAGTGAATCTACGGAACATGCATTACTGGTCCGTGGACAATCCTCGCTGGCTCAGACAGGTAGAGCGACAGCGACCGTGGACTGTAAATGTATGGTGCGGAATCATTGGCGACCACCTCATTGGTCCTCACTTCATTGCAGGGGCCCAAACAGCTGCAACATACATCGCGTTTCTACAGATACAGCAATAAGGAATAGCGCAGTAGGCAGTACATTTGAAGAGCAATGGACATCTCTAAAAAGGGCCATCACAGAAGTTGGGAAGGAAAACATAGGTACAAAGAAGGTAGCTGCAAAGAAACCATGGGTAACAGAAGAAATACTTCAGTTGATTGATGAAAGGAGGAAGTACAAACATGTTCTGGGAAAATCAGGAGTATAGAAATACAATTCGCTGAGGAGTGAAATAAATAGGAAGTGCAGGGAAGCTAAGACGAAATGGCTGCAGGAAAAATGTGAAGACATCGAAAAAGATATGATGGTCGGAAGGACAGACTCAGCATACAGGAAAGTCAAAACAACCTATGGTGACATTAAAAGCAACGGTGGTAACATTAAGAGTGCAACGGGAATTCCACTGTTAAGTGCAGAGGAGAGAGCAGATAGGTGGAAAGAATACACTGAAAGCCTCTATGAGGGTGAAGATTTGTCTGATGTGATAGAAGAAGAAACAGGAGTCGATTTAGAAGAGATAGGGGATCCAGTATTAGAATCGGAATTTAAAAGAGCTTTGGAGGACTTACGGTCAAATAAGGCAGAAGGGACAGATAACATTCCATCAGAATTTCTAAAATCATCGGGGGAAGTGGCAACAAAACGACTATTCACGTTTGTGTGTAGAATTTATGAGTCTGGCAATATACCATCTGACTTTCGGAAAAGCATCATCCACACAATTTCGAAGACGGCAACAGCTGACAAGTGCGAGAATTATCGCACAATCAGCTTAACAGCTCATGCATCGAAGCTGCTTACAAGAATAATATACGGAAGAATGGAAAAGAAAATTGAGAATGCGCTAGGTGACGATCAGTTTGGCTTTAGGAAAAGTAAAGGGACGAGAGAGGCAATTCTGACGTTACGGCTAATAATGGAAGCCAGGCTAAACAAAAACCAAGACACTTTCATAGGATTTGTCGACCTGTAAAAAGCGTTCGACAATATGAAATGGTGCAAGCTGTTCGAGATTCTGAAAAAATTAGGGGTAAGCTATAGGGAGAGACGGGTCATATACAATATGTACAACAACCAAGAGGGAATAATAAGAGTGGACGATCAAGAACGAAGTGCTCGTATTAAGAAGGGTGTAAGACAAGGCTGTAGCCTTTCGCCCCCAGCTCTTCAATCTGTACATCGAGGAAGCAATGACGGAAATAAAAGAAAGGTTCAGGAGTGGAATTAAAATACAAGTTGAAAGGATATCAATGATACGATTCGCTGATGACATTGCTATCCTGAGTGAAAGTGAACAAGAATTAAATGATCTGCTGAACGGAATGAACAGTCTAATGAGTACACAGTATGGTTTGAGAGTATATGGGAGAAAGACGTAGGTAATGAGAAGTAGTAGAAATGAGAACAGCGAGAAACTTAACATCAGGATTGATGGTCACGAAGTCAGTGAAGTTAAGGAATTCTGCTACCTAGGCAGTAAAATAACCAAGGACGGAGCAAGGAGGACATCAAAAGCAGACTCACTATGGCAAAAAAGGCATTTCTGGCCAAGAGAACTCTATTAATATCAAATACCGGCCTCAATTTGAGGAAGAAATTTCTGAGGATGTACGTCTGGAGTACAGCATTGTATGGTATTGAAACATGGACTGTGGGAAAACCGGAACAGAAGAGAATCGAAGCACTTGTGATGTGGTGCTATAGACGAATGTTGAAAATTAGGTGGACTGATAAGGTAAGGAATGAGGAGGTTCTACGCAGAATCGGAGAGAAAAGGAATATGTGGAAAACACTGATAAGGAGAAGGGACAGGATGATAGGACATCTGCTAAGACATGAGGGAATGACTTCCATGGTACTAGAGGTAGCTATAGAGGGCAAAAACTGTAGAGGAAGACAGAGATTGGAATACGTCAAGCAAATAATTGAGGACGTAGGTTGCAAGTGCTACTCTGAGATGAAGAGGTTAGCACAGGAAAGGAATTCGTGGCGGCCGCATCAAACCAGTCAGTAGACTGATGACAAAAAAAAAAAAAGGAGTATGGAATCTGCATGTTCCTCTTCATCCATAATTCTCAGTGTATCATGCGAGAAAAGAGCAAGCTCAGTTTCACACGAACGTTGCGTTTTAAAACCACGCTGACTCGTGGGCATAAGCTTTTCAGCCTATAGGTAACTTATTATATTCGAGCCCAGAATATGTTGAAGAATTCTGCATGCCTCAGTGACATTAATACATTTGCTGTTTATGTAGGCAATTGCCTTGGGGTTATCTGCAGCAGCCGTCATAGCCTTTATTATAAGCTCTCACAGAATCATATTATCTTCCTCGAAACAGAGAATTCCTAGGAAGACAGAGTTCATTGCAGTTTGGCTGTTTAGTTTTATAAGTAGCAGCATCACATACTTTATATCCGAGGGGGGATTCCAAATGAGGACTAACAGCGGAAAAATGTGGCACAACTGAATGGGAATGGAACAATCGCCACTATCTCAAAAGCGGAACGCTTCCACCGGCCTAATGATGTCTGTTTACGAGTTTTCGTCTCATTTAGGTGGCAGATTATCAGCAAATGTCACCCACGTGCCTCCCTTTGACCTACAGAGGAAAGTTGCGTTCTCCATCATTAGAGCAAAAATAACTTCCGCCATAAAAATTCAGGAAGTTATCAATAATGGGGTTCCTCACCTAGAGGGGCGTTTCAATCTAGAAACTCGATCAGGTCCTCCGGCACACAGTAAATAATATAATCATACTCCAGGAATAATTTTTATAGTGACACAAAATTAAAAATAATTTCAAGTACAAAATATATACAATGAGTTCACTAGGAAAAAATTAGTCATCCCTAACTGATCGCTACAGGCTTCACTTAATACTCTCAATGTTCGGATACAGAATTAGTAGTGTCCTGTGGTACACAGTCACGTCGTTCAAGTGTCTGGGCATAACGTTGCAAAGCGATATGAAGCGGAAAGGGAATGTCAGAACGGTGGGAGGGAAGGCGAATGTTCGACTTTGGTTTACTGAGAGAACTTAAGAAAAGTACGATTCACGTATAAAGGAGACCGCATATAGGACGCAAGTGCGACCTATTCTTGAGTACTGCTGGAGTGTTTAGGATCCATACCAGTTCAGATTAAAGGAAGACATCGAAGTAATTCAAAGGCTGGCCGCTATATTTGTTACCGGCAGGTTCGCACAATACGCTAGTGTTACGGAGATTCTTCGGGAACTCAAATGGGATTCTCCCAAGGGAAGGATACTTTATTTTCGAGGAACACTACTGAGAAAGTTTGGAGACTCGGCATTTGAAGCTGACTTCAGAACTATTCCACTGCCACAGACATACATTTCGCGTAAGGACCACGAAGATACGAGGAATTAGGGCTCATATGGAAGGATATGCACAGCGATTCGTCAGACGGCATACGCTCCGCCAGTCAGCTACTGTCCGAGTTCGATGATTTCTGGCACATCGAAGACTAGCAGCTTTATGTGTATATGTGAGCAATCACCTTTTTCTCATGGTTCCCGTCGCAATGTCTGATCGACCTTCGTTCATAGCCTGCAGCAATTCATGTCAGGTTTGGAAGCGAGTTTGATTCACAAGCCATGAAAAGCTTTTCCGGACCCTCTCAGGACCTCTTTCTTATTTCGTGGCCTCATGTGTTACACCACTGCTTGCAGACACGCCAAACTGTCCACCGCGAAACATAAATCCAGCAACGTCATACACTATATCGCCATGGGCACAGCGGAACGCGATCACTCCTTTTTGCCACTCTGTCAACTCCTTCCATTTACCCAGGTTTACGTACAACCTCCGCTTGAAACATTAATGTCTCACTGGTCGCTTCTGCTATATTCTCACGTAGAGGCAGTGCGCATCCGGTTGAGCACGTGACTCGCTCGCTCCGCCATCTGTAAAGGCTTAACTGTTCATCTGTGCTTGCACTCTGGGGTGACAAATTTTTTGTCCGGTGAGTCTCATAGCCCTAGTAGTGGACACCTCTTAAACTGCCAGACAAACTATACCCTAGAGTCACACATACCCTCAAGTATTTTCTGGAGAAACTGCCTGAATATAGAACATTTTATGATAAAATTGGAGTCTCAAACAATAAAGGAATTTTATTTTGTGTCTGTCATGCACTTTCTTCAATCCATATTAGTATCAACACTTCCAAAATTCGAGACTAAGTAAAACTGCCATGGAAAATCTTCAATGATAAACTTGAAAGTGATCTGGGTGGGAGGACATTATTTACAGTTTAATTAGATGAAGATGCTATTCATTTAATTAAATTCACGTACAGCACAAGTATTCTGAGGTACACTCAATAATTCATTAATCGATTAAGTCATTATTTCCACAGTCTTGGAATGTGAACTAATGTTATAGGCAACTGGCTGGCCTCTTCTATTAGAGAAAGTTGTGTTCAACCAATGATCGTTCTTTCAGTGGACGCTGACCAAAATTCGGCTTCAGAATCACTTTCATCACGAAAGTCACTTTCGTTACTTCCACGATTGATTTATTATCACAGTGCTTCTCGTATAACATGTTCTGTTAGTAAAATGGCAATAAATTCATCGAGATAACATTCGGAGGTCGTTTCTTCCATGCCCGTGGAGGTCACACTTCACACTGATGTGGATAGACATCATTTGCAATGAAAGTTTAATCAGCTAAAATCAGTTGTTCAATGAACTTCTCGACAGAGTTTGATAAATATTTTATTTTTGTTGTTTTATGGTGACTGGGTGGGTGTTGGAATAACGATTTGAGATTAAATTTTTTGCAGAGTTTACTTTTTACGAAAAAAGACTACGTTGCTTCTTGACATCGTCCTCGAATTATTTTGTCACAGTAAATTACAATTCAGCAAAAAGAGAAGTAAAAAATAATTAATAAAAATCCTCCAAAAGGAGTAAAAGAATGTCTAAGGCAGCGTTTCTTGACCTATCAGAATTCGCGACCCAGTTTTCAATCATAACTTTCATCGCACTACCCCACTTCCTCCTATGTTACCGGCGTGCTAGGTACCCATTTCAAAATCTTCTAGGAAGTCTCTCAAATGCAGAAGAACAAATTTCAGAGCTGCGCGTGGTAGCCGCGCGGTCTTAGGCGCCTTGTCACGGTTAGTTTAAGTTATATTAAATAGTGAGTAAGCTTAGGTACCGATGACCTCAGCAGTTTGGTCCCACAAGGCCATACCACAAAAACAAATTTCATACACTTCATGGTAAGTGATGAAATCGAAAAACTGTTTAGTAATAAACTGCTCTTTGAATTTTGGTCTGGGTTTTAGTGCAGAGTTTTCTACACTGAAGACATGAATCTTTTCTATATTATTACTATTTTCAACATCCTACGTTTCCAAAACCTGATTTTCTGCTTTGAAGACAAAATATAGATCTCAGCTAAACATAGAAGAAGAACTCAGAATTCCATTTCCAAAATTACACACATCCACCATAAACTCTGCTCTACAAGCCAGGCCCTAGGGAGTCACTAATAACAACTAAATTTGTTTTTTGAACAGCTTTTGAATTCGTATTTTTTTCTTTTCACTAAGCTCGCATTCCCCACCCCCCATTTCATATTATCAAGGCACCCATAGGGGGGCCCATTCACAGGATTATAATCGCTAGTGTAAGACACTAAAAATCAAATGTTTCGATAGTTTGAAACCGATCACCAAGCCCAGAATTCATCCGTAACAAGCTAGACGAATTGGTAAAAATTTCCTAGACATCTCACGTTTTTCATTGTCACCTGAAGTACAAATTGCTCAATGCCCTCTTAATAGCAATGAGGATCCTTTCTTCCAAAGTATAGTACAGACACAGTCACATGCACAAGCAATGCAGGGGGTCGATTTCTCTGGCTGTAAAAGGGATATGTGTGGCAAAGGACAGAGTCCTGTTGAGAGGCCACTACTTTTGCCTTAGTGGCTACGAAAAGTGTCGTTGCGGTAATGGTTCCACTGACTGCAGCTTACTGTCTCTTACTTCGAGCCCCGTGATCCTGTGACCAAGTGCTGGAATTTAGCGTGCAAAAGAACTTTGCGCAGAATTCTTTGGCTGTTAAATCCACTAGTTCATTGTTCCCAATTCCAATATGATCTGGTACCTAGCAGAATATAGTATTTCCCACATATTTGGAAAGGGGGTCTCCTGTAAGTATTCTTCTTCTTTCATGCCGTTGGATGCTTTCGCTGTCTGTAGCTCGGTTGTTAAGTTGGTTAGTAAAAGATTAAAAATACGCAGAGTAAGGGCTTCAATGAACCTTGGTATTTTTCGATACTCAGTTTTTTCGCTTCTGGCAGAATTCTCTATATGCGAAAAACGCCTAGTTATACAGTAGTCTGGAGACCACGTTACACAGAAGGTTCCCCTATAAATGGCTAGATAAATTTGTTCAGCGATCGGAAGAAGATAACTACATAGCATCTGTAATATGACCATATAGAGCAATGCTTCATAATTGCCTTACATAATTTGGATACGTAGCACAGAACTCGGATTTCAAGATCGAACACTTTTAAGTGTTGCAGTGCCGTCGAGTTCGCTTTTGTTACCACATAAGAGATGGAGAATTCACTAAGCAAGCGAATTTTGAGATACCGATAGTGGTAAACAAGAGAGCACTCATGGCTGTCGCCAAGCTGAAACGCATCACTGCAAAGTGACACGTGACTGCGATACTGATGTTATGCGGCATATAATTATATTCTAATAATGTAATACCATGAAATATTATCCTTGTACTTCGTTAAATACGTTATAATTTCAATCCTGGTGATGACTGAGGGAGAAAGCAATTCCAGTCACCTTTAAGAACTGATATTTGTTTCTCGCAAAATCCCATAAGGTGCTTTTCCATAAATTGCATCATAACGAACTTACACCGCATGGTAAGTATCGCCTCACCAGTATAAATACGGAAGCTGGGTGTCAATGACTCATATTCATCCACGTACAGATATATTTTTATACGCGGTCCAGTCTCATTAATGGACCACCGCCTGTATTCGATGTCGTCGTGCAATAACCGCCCACAGACGACAGGTAGTAACACCAGCAGGAGAGGGCATATAAAGAACATCGGGCGCACGCGAAAACATTGCAATCGTTGTCCTACCGCAGAAACTGAACGATTCATTTGACGTCCAAAAGGCACTATCATTCGCTTTCAGGCCCACGGTAGGAAGCACTTCCGAAACGGTTAAGCTTACAAACTTTTAGCATGCCGCCGTGGTTAATGCATAACGTGCATAGAAAACTGGCTCCATCGAAAACCGGCGACGAGGCAACTACCTTTTTGGTGTAACATGGGCGTAGATGTCACGGATGAACGACGGCTACGGAGATGTGTAGGGGCGAATAGACGTGCAGTTGTTGAGCAACCGGTAACATAGGTGAAGCAAGGGGATATCTACCAGCAGTGTCTTCTCAACAACCGTTCAGCGAACGATGTTGTTTATCGGTCTCCGCAGCAGTCGCCTGGTTCATGCACCCAAGATAACAGCTGTTCGTTGGCGACCAACGTAGCTGGACGTTCACAGAGTGGCGAAAGATGAATCATATTTTATGCTCAATCTGACTAAAGGCCATTGGCTTGTACAGCATGAAACGTCTGAACGCTAACACCTGCAACAAAAGTCGGATGGGTCTAGGTGGGAGGAAGGAACGTCATGCTTTGGGAAATATCTTTGTGGCATTCCCTGCGTGATTTCGTCATTCTGGAAGCCACAATTGATCAACAAAAGCATCATGTCCACCCCAGCATGCAGCTGGTTTTTCCTTGGAGCGATGGCTTCTACCAGCAGAAGAATGCAACGTGTCACACCGCTCGCAGCATACGTGCGTGGTTGGAAGAGCACCAGACTAATTTATCATAATCCCCTGCTCACCAGATTTGCTGGAATAAAACAAACCCGAGAATCTGTGGGACCATTTCGATCAAGACGGTTCGCGCCATGGATCGTCAGCACCGAAACCTAGAGCATCTTTCCACTGAACTGGAGTCGCTATGACTCCACATCCCTGCCTGTACCTGCCAGAACCTCAATCACTCTTTTTCCTGCACGCCTCGCAACGGTCAGCGCCACAAAAATTGGTTATAAGGCCTTATGAGAGGTGGTATCATTAACATCAGTGGACAGTGCACTGTTTATATTTGGTTATTAGTTTACGTGTATGGTCCCTCTGAATATCGTTAGATGAAATAACTTTAGTGAAATATTAACCTCAATCATCATGTGAGGAACGAAGCTCTTCATTTAATTGAAGAGTTCCTAGATAACAGAACGCAGCATGTCATTCTCAATGGAGAGAAGTCTTCCGAAGTAAGAGTGATTTCAGGTGTGCCGCAGAGGAGTGTCATAGGACCGTTGCTATTCACAATATACATAAATGACCTTGTGTATGACATCGGAAGTCCACTGAGGCTTTTTGCAGATGATGCTGTGGTGGATCGAGAGGTTGTAACAATGGAAAATTGTACTGAAATGCAGGAAGATCTGCAGCGAATTGACGCATGGTGCAGGGAATGGCGATTAAATCTCAATGTAGACAAGTGTAATGTGCTGCGAATACATAGAAAGAAAGATCCCATATCATTTAGTTACAAAATAACAGGTCAGCAACTGGAAGCAGTTAATTCCATAAATTATCTGGGAGTGCGCATTAGGAGTGATTTAAAATGGAATGATCATATAAAGTCGATCGTCGGTAAAGCAGATGCCAGACTGAGATTCATTGGAAGAATCCTAAGGAAATGCAATCCGAAAACAAAGGAAGTAGGTTACAGCACGCTTGTTCGCCCACTGCTTGAATACTGCTCAGCAGTGTGGGATCCGTACCAGATGGGGCTGAGAGAAGAAATAGAGAAGATCCAACGGAGAGCAGCGCGCTTCGTTACAGGATCATTTAGTAGTCGTGAAAGCGTTACGGAGATGATAGATAAACTCCAGTGGAAGACTCTGCAGGAGAGACGCTCAGTAGCTCGGTACGGGCTTTTGTTAAAGTCTCGAGAACATACCTTCACCGAAGAGTCAAGCAGTATATTGCTCCCTCCTACGTATATCTCGCGAAGAGACCATGAGGATAAAATCAGAGAGATTAGAGCCCACACAGAAGCATACCGACAATCCTTCTTTCCACGAACAATACGATACTGTAATAGAAGGGAGAACCGATAGAGGTACTCAGGGTACCCTCCGCTACACACCGTCAGGTGGCTTGCGGAGTATGGATGTAGATGTAGATTTAATGTTCCGTCTGTCTGTTTTCTGGTCCTTTCGTCTGTAACTCGCACAGCCGACCTTCTACACAGACACAGTCAAAGTACTTACGTACACAACAACATCAAAAGAGCTTTTTTCAGTCATCATTCTTCAGACTTCTTTGGTGAGGCACGTGGATTGTGGGGAAACCAGATCAGAACAGATTGGAAGCATTTTAGATGCTGTGCTAAAGAAGAACGTAGAGAATTAGGTGGAATTACTGTATAAAATAAGGAATAAGGATGTTAGAAGGCGAGGAATGGAGGAAGACATCAGGAATTAATTAACTTGGTACTAGAGGGAGCTGTAAAGGGCAACAAGTGGACACAAAGAATGTAATGCATCCAGCAAATAATTGAGGACGTAGGCTGCACTGCAATTGCTATCCTGAGGTGAAGAGGTTAGCACATTAGAAAAAAACGCAGGAGCTCACATCAAACACATAAGAAGATTCTTAAAAAATCATTTCATCTTGAATGTAATCCCACTTTTGAAACTTACGCGCATTGTGGTCTGGGGGCAGCGTCTTGGACTAAAAATCAAACCGTTCTCGTAACTGGGAGCGAGGTTTATCACTGCTTAAATTTTGATTATAAATCATCAACAACGGCGGCCGAGGACTTCCGGCATAAAAAGTCACCCTCATACTGCCAACGGCCTTACCAGAGCGGGCGGAGGTACAGAGTTTCATGGGATTCTCCTGCACTTGGTATGGGAATTGCCCTAAAAGGCGGAAGAATAACCAATGATCAACGGTGTGAGGATGCAGAAGGCCATAGAAACCACTACAATGAAGGCACATCAAGTGTACCCACAGGACGTATGTCCTATAATTGAAAAAAAAGTCGTTAAGATTTCTCCATTAGCAAAAGATACTGGACTAGTCCCTCATTCGCATCTTCGGGAGAGGACTGCCAAGGGGGAGGTAACCAAGAGAAAAGACTGAGTAACCAACGAAAGCATAATGTTCTGCGAGTCGGGGCGTGTAATGTCAGATGTCTGAACTTTGTAGGAAAGCTAGAATATCCGAAGGGAAATGCAACGGCTCAATCTAGGTATAGCAGGGGTCAGTGAAATGAAACAGAAAGAACACTGGGATATCTGGTCAGATGAGTGTACGGTAATATCACCAGCATCAGAAAATGGTACACAAGGAATAGAATTCGTCGTGAATGTGAAGTTAGGGCATAGAGTGAGTTATCGTGAACAGTTCATTGGCAGGATTGTTATCGTCAGATTCGACAGCAAATAAACACTGACCTCAAATAGTTTAGGCATACATACCGACGTCCAACGCAGAAAATGATGAGATAGAAAATGTATATGAAAATATTAAACGGGTAATTTAGTGGGTAAAAAGAGACGAAAATGTAATAGTCATGAGGGACTGGAATGGGGTTATAGGAAAGGTAGTAGAGGAAAGGGTTACGGAAAAATGTTGGCTTGGCACTAGGAGTGACAGAAGCGAATAATAGAGTTCTACAGTAAATTTCAACTAGTAATAGCGTACACTCACTTCAAGAATCACAAGAGGAAGAGGTATATTGGCAAAAGACAGGGATGTACAATAAGATTCCAGTTAGATTACATCGTGGTCAGGTAGAGATTCCGAAATGTGATATTGGGTTGCAAGGCGGCCACACGAACAGATACAGAGTTCAATCACAATTTAATAACGATGAAGAGCACGGTGATGTTTAAGACACTGGTCAGAAAAAGTCAATGTGCAATGAAGTGGGATACGGAATTACTGAAGCTATAGATATTGCGATAATGAATAGCTAGCAGTTCAGTAGTAGAGGAAAGGTCACCTCTAAATACGGCAATAACATATGTACAAGCAAGGTAACTACGAAGAAATCTTACGTAATTAAAACTTAAAGGGAGATCAGGCAATACAACACTGATATGCCTTATAAGTGGAGATATGTGAAGAACTCGAAAAAAAAAATTATCCTAGTGAGGACTGATCCAGCATATAGAAAAGCGAAAACAATGTTCGGTGAAATTAATGGTTCAAATGGCTCTGAGCACTATGGGACTTAACATCTGAGGTCATCAGTCCCATAGAACTTAAAACTACTTAAACCTAAGGACATCACACACATCCATGCCCGAGGCAGGATTCGAACCTGCGACCGTAGCGGTCGCGCGGTTCCAAACTGTAGCGCCTAGAACCGCTCGGCCACCATAACGTTGTTGTAACACATCGTGCTCTACAGAGCGTGGGCATGTTGCCTTGGCCTGTTCGGTCGCAACATCTGTCTCCAGTCAGGTACATATCGGACAACACCAGACGACAGTTCCAGCGACATTCACAAACAAAACTGAACGTCCCTGTGTTGATCGATCAATTGCAACAGGCATGGAAATACATTCCACAAATTGACGTCCGGAATCTGTACTACACAAGGCATGCACTTTTGCATGCTTGCATTCAACATTCTGGCGGTTACATCGGTTATTAATGTACCAGAATTTTACATTTCCAATGGCTTATCTCACGCTTATTATAACTTGTGAATTTGCAATGTTCATCATTTTAATATGTTACCTAGACAAATGTATTCTCGAAATTTCTCTAGATTAATTATTTTTTGGTGTTGCAATTTTTTTCCGTCTCTGCTTTTCATTTTCAAGCAATGGTCAAAGTGCTACTTCATATGAGCCTTTTACGTCATTTATTCTGCTGGCTGCATATCTGAAAGCTCATTGGATATCCTTGACGATATTCAAAGCTGATAGTTGGCTACATTGTGCTAACTGGTGTAACTAGGGTGACCAGATACAGTTGTTTAAAAAGGAGGACAAACAGCTTCAAAAAGGAGGACAAAGGAAGAAACAAGAGGACACATCAAACGGGTCAACTACTGATGAGGATAACACCCGCCAGCTTTGGACAAGTCACGTGACTGCCGGGAATTACCAGTAAAACTAGTAGTTAATTGTTACTGGTGGTCAGGTGGTGATTCCCAGAGCAATATTTCTGTGTTTTAAATTAAAAACGTTGATTGTGATGAGTGTGTGGCATCAATTGTTTTTATATTTACGCGTAGTTTTAAGATTTAACAAAGATGGCTGCCTAAACGCCACTCCTGATTGGCTACTTTCATGTGACTTGTCCAAAGCTGACGGATGTTATCCTCATCTGCAGTATTCCCCATCAAACATACGTTCAATTCTAATAAATGAGTTTATTATTTATAGACATAACATACATACAGTACATTCCTTAACAATTATTGATACTTCTCGGAGGAACCAATTTTTTCCAGAAGTTTAGGCTTACTTAACAGATAATTGTAAAATCACACACATGAAATTTCTTTTAAATTATATTGGACCATCAACAGACCTTTCACTGATTCAAGGTTTAATCTACTCCTCTTATCAGTCCACTGTGTTTATGGGTCGATCAACGATAAAATCGACGATCCTGGTGCCATCTACTAACACCGCCTTCGTGCGTGTTTATCACGAAGGCTGTGCCAAAGTATTTAAGAAAATAGCAATAGAACGGGACGAATTGTAAATTTAACTGTATTACGCTCAACTTTGTGAAAAAGCCAGACAATGTAAAAATCCGCCCGGACCCCGAACAAAAAGCTACAATGGAGGACGTGTCCGGATTAATCCGGACGTCTGGTCACCATAGGTGTAACCTCCATTCCACATTCCCATTCTTAGAGAGAAAAAAACTGTAAACTACAGAATGGCACACATAAAACCGGCCCCAACCGGAATGCGAACGCGCATGAGTAGCATTACTAGCTTGTCAGTTTCTTTGCCACCTTCCAACAGCAGTAGCGTGTGAGTAGTTCATACGGAAAGTAGTCGTTATAAACCGTGTACTTCATTGTCATGCCTTACCCCATTGAAGAACGTGTGTTAATTGTCGAAGAATACGCGCAGACTGAATCCATTAAAGTTGTTCGTGACACTTTTCAGGAAAAGTTTCCTGAAAGTAATATTCCTGCAAAATCAACGATTAAGGATCTAGTGAGAAAGTGGTGTTCGACAGGCAGAGTTGTTAATTCAAAGAGAAATAATCCACCGACTGTACGTACACCTGAAGTTGTAGCAAACGTGACGACACACATTGAATGAAGTCCCTGCAAGTGAACATGACGATTATCACAGCAATATGGAATAACTCACTGGTCATGTCATCGCATCCTTCATGGCTTAAAAATGAAGCCTTATCATGTGTGTGTCGTTCAGCAAATAAAAGAAGCGGGCAAGGATAAGCGTACACATTACTGCAATTGGTTGCTGGAAAATGTCGCTGGAGAACATCTTGATCCATTCCTCCTTTTTTCGACGGATGAAGCTTGGTTTCAAGTGTGGCGTTACGTTAATCTACAAAACACAAAGCACTGGGCTACAGAGAATCTCCATGGCATACTGCAAAAGGCGTCACACGATTTAAAAATTGGTGCACGGTGTGCTGTATCTGGTAACAAAATTATCGGGCCATTGTTCTTCAATGAAACTGTCAACACATATGTTTACTTGCGTCTCTATAATGAATTTTCGGCTCTGTTAACCCCAAACGATAAACTTTGTGCATATTTCCAGCAAGATGGAGCAACTTCTTATACGTCGGATTTGTCCTTAGCTCGTATACATACTGATTTTACGGAAGAGAGGACCATTAGTAAGAGCTTGTGGCCACCCCGCTCTCCCGACTTGTCACCATGTGACTTTTCCCTCTGGGGATTTCTAAAGGCTATAGTCTACCGCAACAATCCCTGAACACTTGACTCATTAAAAAACAACATATGTGAAGAAATTTCCAACATTCCTCGAAGATTACTGTTTTCCTTAACATGCTTAGACGTTCAAAACTTTGCTTGGATGTTGGCGCAAAATAGTTTGAACATAGACTTTAAATTCCTTTCTAAAATAGGCTTATTAAACTAATAAAAGTAAACCTGCTACTTAATCTGTTAATGAATAATGAAACTGTACAATAAAAATGTAAGAAAGCGATGATGTACGTTGATTTTCCTCATTCATATTCCTTTCAGCGCAGGGGCGGTTTCATGTGCGCCTCTCTGTATTTTGTACAGACTGTGGACTGCCATCAGAACACTTGCTTTTAGATGTTTCTTGCATGATCTTCGAGCCGAAAAAGTGTTCCTTCGTCTGTTGAGAAATTTACTAATTCTTCCAAATCTTCATGAATCGGCAGTCAGTCATCTAAACGCCACGGTGTCACAATTCAAACTAAGCAGAAGCAATTGAGAAAAAGCAAGCAACAGACACATTGTTCCAAATGTAGAGGCCTTTTTAATTGTTCAGCGTAAAGCATAAAATATAACAGAAAACTAAAAGAAAACGACATTACAGTGGAAATATTTATGTCGTTCCATATGTAGCTATAAAGGTTTATGACCAACTTCTTAAAATAATTTAAAATATCTGTTGTTGTTGTTGTGGTCTTCAGTCCTGAGACTGGTTTGATGCAGCTCTCCATGCTACTCTATCCTGTGCAAGCTTCTTCATCTCCCAGTACCTACTGCAACCTACATCCTTCTGAAACTGTTTAGTGTATTCATCTATTGGTGTCCCTCTACGATTTTTACCCTCCACACTGCCCTTCAATACTAAATTGGTGATCCCTTGATGCCTTATAGCATGTCCTACCAACCGATCCCTTCTTCTAGTCAATTTGTACCACAAACTTCTCTTCTCCCCAATCCTATTTAATACCTCCTCATTAGTTACATGATCTACCCATTTAATCTTCACCATTCTTCTGTAGCACCACATTTCGAAAGCTTCTATTCTCTTTTTGTCCAAACTAGTAATCGTTCATGTTTCACTTCCATACATGGCTACGCTCCATACAAATACTTTCAGAAACGACTTCCTGACACTTAAATCTATACTCGATGTTAACAAATTTCTCTTCTTCAGCAACACTTTGCTTGCCATTGCCAGTCTACATTTTATATCCTCTCTACTTCGACCATCATCAGTTATTTTGCCCCCCAAATAGCAAAACTCCTTTACTACTTTAAGTGTCTCATTTCCTAAACTAATTCCCTCAGCATCACCCGACTTCATTCGACTACATTCCATTATCCTCGTTTTGCTTTTGTTGATGTTCATCTTATACCCTCCTTTCATGACACTGTCCATTCCGTTCAACTGCTCTTCCAAGTCCTTTGTTGTCTCTGACAGAATTACAATGTCATCGACAAACCTCGAAGTTTTTATTTCTTCTCCATGGATTTTAATACGTACTCCGAATTTTTCTTTTGTTTCCTTCACGGAAACAATACAGATTGAATAACGTCGGGGATAGGCTACAACCCTGTCTCACTCCCTTTCCGACCACTGCTTCCCTTTCGTGCCCCTCGACTATTATAACTGCCATCTCGTTTCTGTACAAATTGTAAATAGCCTTTCGCTCCCTGTATTTTACCCCTGCCATCTTCAGTATTTGAAAGAGAGTATTCCAGTCAACATTGTCAAAAGCTTTCTCTAAGTCTACAAATGCTAGAAACGTAGGTTTGCCTTTCCTTAATCTTGCTTCTAGATAAGTCGTAGGGTCAGTATTGCCTCACGTGTTCCAATATTTCTACGGAATCCAAACTGATCTTCCCAGAGGTCATCTTCTACCAGTTTTTCCATTCGTCTATAGAGAATATGCGTTAGTATTTGGCATCCGTGACTTATAAAACTATTGTTCGGTAATTTTCACATCTGTCAGCACCTGCTTTCTTTGGGATCGGAATTATTATATTCTTCTTGAAGTCTGAGGGTATGTCGCCTGTCTCATACATCTTGCTCACCAGATGGTAGAGTTTTGTAAGGACAGGCTCTCCCAAGGCCGTCAGTAGTTCTAATGGAATGTTGTCTACTCCCGGGGCCTTGTTTCGACTGAGGTCTTACAGTGCTCTGTCAAACTCTTCACGCAGTATCGTATCTCCCATTTCATCTTCATCTACATCCTCTTACATTTTCATAATATTGTCCTCAAGTACATTGCCCTTGTATAGACCCTCTATATACTCCCTCCACCTTTCTGCTTTCCCTTCTTTGCTTAGAACTGGATTTCCATCTGAGCTCTTGATATTCATACAAGTGGTTCTCTTTTCTCGAAAGGTCTCTTTAATTTTCCTGTAGTTATCTATAACACAAGTGTTGCTTCTCCTTTCCATGGAAATAGGTCCAGAAATGCCCAACCAGTTGTTCCGACTGTCCGGAGTGTTATTCTCTGCCTTTAGACGTCACTGTTTGCAGATAGGGAGGTGCATGTGGTCAGCACACCACTCTATTGGCTGTTGTTAGTTTTCATGACCGGAACCGCTACTTGCCTATCAAGTAGCTCCTCAATTGACCTCACAACGGCTGATGACACTCCACTTGCCAACAGTGCTTGTCCGACTCAGAATGCCAATGCTGGCCAAGCCCAACACCGCTTAGCATCTGTGGTCTACCAGGAAGCGGTGTTACAATTGCAGCAAGGCCGTCAGCGACGTATTGCTTATGCAGAGTCATTAAATTTCATGGAGTTACCTTGGTATTTAAATAACGAGAGTCGAAATTTATAAATATTTTGGGTCATACGGACGATAAGAAAACAGTAAGGTTAAAAGGAAAGAACTTGAAAAATGGTGCAATTAAATAAGTAAAATAAGCAAAGCACAGAGAAAAACATGAATATCGTATGTGGATTTAATTTTAAGTATTTGTCTCCCTTGGGAGTATACTGTTTATAAAATGTGTTCGTGCACAATTTCATCTTACTTGACTTGGTTACCCCAGAAATCACATTACATAGTTCTGGCAGCACTTGCTTAAAATGATGACGTAAACTGAAAAAACACGGTGCTTGTCAACTGATTCTTTACGGTTCTCGATTATACCATCCTTTACCTACAGAAGAATTTAAAATCACTCCATCATCTTTGTAGACTGCAATAATCAGTATGCACAGACCGTAATTTGACAGTTGTTGAAAATGATTTGAGCTGGACATTTCAGCTTGTTTCTGAAACACAATATCTGCTGTTCTCAAATTGTAAAACCGCGTTAATTATTGTACGTCTGACGTCAGTTCGAAAGGCGTCAAATATTCGCGCGGACTCCTGTCATTGAGCGCGCAAACGTGGTGCCCTTTCGTCTTCCGTTTCCGTGCAAAGTGTCGCAGCTCCTCCAGTCATCAATATGGCCAGTTCACACTTCCTGTCACGTCACGTCACATCAAAACATTCCAAAACACATTTCAAATGACTGAGTTCACACAGGCCGTTAACGACACGGAACATCACGTCACGTCACGCCACCGTCAAGGTTTCTCAAGAATATTTTGACGAAGGCGTTGGTTAAGGGGGTGACGGTGTGGAGGAACTGGAGAGAGGGGGTAACTCTGTCGTCGTCACCTGATGTCGGAAGTTAACCTATTTTCACCTCGCTCTCAAGTCATAGTAGATGTCGCTCTTTTTTGCTTCTTAATCTTTATTATTTTGCTTCATTTCCGTGGCAAATTACAAATGTTCCGTAACGACTTGAATATTTTTGCGATGAATGTTCTGCTAGTTGAAGACGAAAAGTAATTTAGGTTTATAACAACAGAGAACAGCAGATGTCTACACTCTGTATAAATAAGATGATCATATTTGGCTGAAGCAATTTTCATTAAATAACTTTTTTTGGAACGAAAAGTCAGCTCTGTTAAAGAAGAAAAATACAGCTGTTTATGAATTTATTTGAATAGTGTTGATGCATTAATCTTTATAAACTTTCGCTAGCAAATGAATGTCCATATTTTGAAATGTTTTTCATTCCTCAACACTTTTCCACACTAAATTTTAAATTTTTCAAGTATATTCGTTGTGAAGTTTGCTTCAGCTGTTAATAAATGTACAGTTAGTTCCTCGTTTCCGATATTGTACTCCGATTTTTTGAATCATAGATAGTACCTCATCACCTCACCTTCACTGTTCAGTACTTGGCGTAAGCGAACTGTTGCGATGTGACGTCCAGTGTGAATACACTTGACATACCGGTGAAATGACATGACGGTCTGTTGATATCTAGGTCACATGGTGTTTCTCGCATAGCTCAAAGTCTTTGCCCTGCGAAAGTCAGTCAGAGGCTGTGCTGCTAAAATTCGAGTTGCGACAACTTGGTTGGTTAGGAAGGTTTTCTTGGATCTGCATATGTGTTCTGTTGAAGTTCTACTCATAGTTTGTGGACGTTCTGGTCATTGTTTCCTGACAGACGTTGTAGATCTGCGGATTCAACATACAGTTTCACAGACTTGCGTGAGATCTTCTTGTTTTTGGATTAATCTGTCGTTTCTCACAGATAGTTATTTTTTAATCATGTTTATAAGAATAAATTTTTGGCATCGCATAATTGTTCGGACTGTAAGGAACTCTCCTTTGTGATGAGATATGAATCATGTGATCAAGTAGGTTATTACATCCATGAACACTGTGTCTTTCACTCTCTCAAATAAATATATCTAGAACGATTTTACTGTATTATTTTCTGGTCGTGTTATTTGCAGACACAATTGATAATTTCTGTGAAGTATTTGAAACCAGTTGGAATCACCTACGTAGTGTTATCAGTCTACAGATTTTTGAGCATTAGAATATCTTTCTGTAAAAATTTTACGTCCGATTTATCATTACATTAAACGGCTTAATTTTTTAGAATTTACAACCACGTATCGGTTTATGCTTGCTCCACTACTGTGTTTCCTTATACTAACTGGTCCTCCTTTTTGTTGTTCTGCCCCACGAATAAATGCGCTTACTTTACTTCGTCACGCATTATGCCGCAGCAGTTCGTAGCATATAGCTACAGCTATCAGGCAAGTCGCGAAGCTGCGGCTTATTGGCGTATGCAGGTGGGAGCAACGACATCGTTAGATCAGTGTCTTCAACATTAATTTAGTCGCTGTTTGTTTTGGGGTTGAATGTTATTATCCTAAGTGTTTAGTTTCACAGTATAAAGAGGGCAGATTTACTGTTTTGAAAGAGTTTCGTCCGCAAAATGAAATTTTTTAACGCAACCAAGCATTAATGCAACATCATTTCTGCTCAAAACCAATTAATATGAGGGCGTGATAAAAAGTGATGGCTCCAAATATTTTTATATGAAAACTCTTAGAGCTTTTTAAAAGAGAACAAGTTTTATTAACATTCTATTCCTTTATTCTTCCAGCAGCCCCGTGCCGCCAGAGGGTCCCCAATTTAATCGTTTGTAGCTCCAGTCATTGAAAAATTCATTCATACATCTTTGTTGATGCAGAATAACTGTATTTACAAGAACTAAAGCTTACAACTAGAGGTGTTATTTGGTAAATTAACAGTACGGGGTTTCCATCCTAATCAGTACAAACAAAAGAATTGACTAAATTAGCCTTCTGCGAAAAGTAATCGAATTTTCTGTACCGGCTGACGTCACACAGTGGCGAAAAATGTATTCATACATACAAAGAAATATACAACGGGTATTAATATAATGACACTGTTCCACGAACCTACTACGGTGTCGTAGCAGGCGGAGAGGTGATACTCCGACGTGGCGCGTCCCAGGTGGCGGATAGGGGGGTCCTCACCGGTTTACCGGCGGACTTGAGCGAAATAAAATAGCTCTCGCGGACCAAACACTAAACAACCTCTACGGCTAACAACCGTAGTTGTAACTCGGAGCTTGCTTCATACAAGGTTGACTACCTTTGAAAGTCAAACATGGAAGGAAATCTTTCAAGGAATAATCCACCGCTTGGCAATAACCAAGGAAGACTGCACTCGGATACGGTGGGCAGTCACCTGAAAGATAACTTGGATGAGTCGGAGCATCTGAAAATACCCAAAACGGACAGACGACCAAAACTCAAGACAGGACAAATAAACTACATTGCGACACACAATATAAATTCCCTCATTCAACCAGGCAAATTCAAAATTCTGACGGATGAAATGGATCGCAAGGGGATTCTCATAACCGGACTTCAAGAAATGAGAAATACTGATCAGGAGCCGATAGAATCACAAGGATATAGGATTTATAAGGGAATACCAGGGAAAAGAGTTGAAACAGTGTCCACAATTTGGAACAGGATTCGTGGTGAGTCTGAAAATAATAGAGTCCATAATAGAATTTAAAGCACAATCTCCCAGGCTCTCAACATTAACTCTAAAAGCTGCAAATAAAATGTACACAATAATAAATGCCCATGCCCCGACAAATGATAAAAATAATAAAAAAGAACACAGAGAAGAGGTAGAAAAATTTTGGGAGCTCTTAGATCAAACGACGAATAACATTAATAAAAATCACATCAAAATTTTAATTGGATACTTCAATGCCCAGTTAGGAAGGGAAAAGAGATATAGAGACATAATAGGGAAATGGACAGCACAAAGAAGAACAAACAAAAATGGCCTAAGACGTGGAATTTTGCAGAAACCATGACATGATCTCAAAGTCGACGTATTTTAAGAGAAGACCAAGTAAACTAAAAACTTGGAAACATCCAGACTGGAAAAAAGGAGAATGGCAACTGGACCATGTCTGCATGGATAAGAATTACCACAAGTAAATTTACAATGTGAAAGTACTGAGAGGGACAGATACCGGATCAGATCATTACATGATAAAAATTAAAATTAAATTAACCCCATTAGCAAAGAAAAAATCCCTCCAGAAGAAGAAGAGAGCCTATGACCCTCATAAACTGATACAAAATGAGGATTATGAAGCACAAACCAGGGATATAAAAATAACAGATGATCTGGAAAAAATAATTCCCAAATTGAAACAAATAGCTGAACAAGTTGCCCCTATAAATCCAAGGAAAAAACACCAGTGGTGGAACGATGAATGTGATGAAGCAATGTTGGATCGACACCAAGCCTGGTTAAGGCATCAAAATGAAAAAACAGAAAAATCATATTTGGAACTCACAAAACAAAGGAAGACAACACAAAAAATAATAAGGAGAGTTAAACGTCAGTACCAAAAAGATATACTTCTAATGATAGAAACAAATAGTGAAAAAACAAACTCAAGAGACTATTACAAAATATTTGGCAGACAATTACAAAGATATGATCCTACAACATTAATGTTAAAAGATAAAGATAATAACCTAGCCCATAGCAATAGTAAAAATACAGAAATTCTAGCAGAAACATTTAACAAGTTATTAAATTGTAAAGATCCCCCAGAACTTCTTCAGATAAACACAGAAACCCCAATTAAAACACCAGCAGAAAATATAAATCCACCTACAATTAATGAGGTCTACAGAGCTTTGAAAGGACTCAAAAACTACAAAGCAAGTGGAGAAGATCAAACGTTTGCTGAACTTTGGAAATATGCAGCAGAACCAGTAAAGATAGCATTACACCAATGCATAGTAAAAATCTGGAATGAAGAGAAATTACCAGAAAATTGGACTACTGCTATAATACATCCATTACATAAGAAAGGAGAAAAATCAAATCCAGACAACTATAGAGGAATTTCCCTTTTGGACTGCACGTATAAGATCATGTCAAGAATACTATACAACCGCTGTAAAGATCAATTAGAACTGGAACTGGGAGAATATCAAGGAGGATTTAGATCCTGGAGAAGCTGCTCAGAACAGATAATCACCTTCAAGTTACTTATAGATGTCTACAAAAGAACGCAAAAACAACTAGTCATAACCTTTGTAGATTTCAAAAAGGCGTATGATTACATCCATAGATCGTCAATGATGAAAATATTAAGGAATTTTGGACTTCATCCTAAATTAATAAAAATGATACAGTTAACCTTAACAAACACCGAATCCAAAGTAAAATTTAGAGGAGAAATATCTGAACCATTTACGATTAAAACAGGGTTGAGACAGGGAGATTGTTTATCACCATTGCTATTCAATTGTGCTCTTGAATATGTAATGAGAGAATGGTACAAGGAAAATCCTATGAATATTAAAATTGGAACTAAGAAAGATAAAATAAACCTAAATTGCTTGGGATTTGCTGATGACCTAGCATTACTAGCTAATAATATTCAGGAAGCCACGAAACAAATAACAAGCTTACAAAATATAGCACAAAAATTAGGACTCCAGATATCATTTGAAAAGACTGAAATAATGGTAACGGATCCACTTGTAATAGATCACATCACAGTGAACAATAGGGAAATTAAAATAGTGAAACAATTTAAATACCTGGGTGAAATTATAACACATATATTGGACGAGAAACCTGCATGGCGAGCAAGAACTAATAAAATGATAAAAGCTCAAAAACTAACATGGTCTACGTACAATAAAAAATGTCTATCAATTAAAACAAAATTAAAACATTACAAGACGGTGGTTCAACCAGAGGTTACATACGGAAGTGAAACTCTTTTTAAAGTCACCCAGAAAAACAGAATTGACAAAATTTTAAAAGTAGAGAGAAGAATTGCTAGAACATGCATAAATAAGAAATATCATAAAGCTGGGCAATGGCGGATAGTTCCAAATGAAGTGGTGTACAGAGAACTGGAGCCCATCACTGATACTATACGAAAGAAAAGGATCTCTTTTTGTGGTCACATTCTGAGGACACCAGAAACCAGATTATCAAGGAAAATTATTGAGAAACTCTGGAATTTGAAACAACAAGGAGGATGGCTTAAGGAAATAAGAGAGGATATGGAAGAACTGGAAATAACTCTGGATGATTTGCAGAACAAAACGCCAAATTTAAAGAAGTTGAGGGACACAGAAATAAGATTTAAACCAAAAATTGACAAACGACATACAATGAAAAGGGTGTTTACAGATAAGGAACGACGAAAAGCATCGAAACGAATGAAGAGATACTGGGCCACTCGGAAGGGGAAAATACCAAAGAAGAGGACCAGAAATGATTGACTGAAGTGGTCCAATGAGGCCGTAAAAGCAGAAGAAGAAGAATGACACTGTTAGTGCTTTGTAGGTATTCCTCTTGTATATCACTTCTATTAACCTCTTTGGCACCGAATGAACCGGTTATGGTAGTCTCTGGGGCAATATTTTGCCATTAATCGTGCAGACATTGTTTCAGAGCAGTCGTACTGCGTATTTATGACCATTATTTCAAGCGTACTCCAAAGATATTCAAGTGGGATAAGGTCTGCGCTCTGCGCTGGAAACTTGGGAGTGACACAACAACCGCAAACGAACAATTTCCGTTGTATGCTTAGGGTGAGTGCCTTGTTGAAAGCATAAATCTGTGCCTAATCCACACTTTTTTGCTGATTTGCTTTCAGGATATATAAATACTGGCATCTATCCATATTACCCTAAACGAAGTCCACCCCCGGTGGCTGAGTGGTCAGTGCGATAAAATGTCAATCCTAAAGGCCCCGGTTCGATTCCCGGCTGGGTCTGAGATTTTCACCGCTCAAGTACTGGGTGTTGTGTTGTCCTAATTATCATCATTTCATCCCCATCGACGCGCAAGTCGCCGAAGTGGCGTCACATCGAAAGATTAGCACCCGGCGGGAGGCCCTAGTCACACGAAATGTACATTTACATTTACCCTCAACGAAAACCACAAATCATAATTTCTCTATCAGTGTGCTTTACTGTGCGCTGAAATGTGTATGGGACCCAGCTCAGTATCCGGTCGTCTCGAAACCATAAGTCTGCCATCATTTACTGCACTTCACTTTGACAGTGATGAATCGGCGCAGGCAGAGGTGAGACTATATCTCCCGTAACAAAGTCAAACATTCTACAGTGACCGTATCAACAAATTGGTCTCTCGTTGGGAGAAATGTATTCGCCAGTAGGATCACTGTGTTGAGAAAGAAATATGGAGACATAAAGAATAACGATATTAGCATGTTAAAAACGTTTGTCTTATTTAAAAACATTTAGGATTTTTTACAAAAAAAAAAAAAAAAACATTCGGTAGCATTACTTTTCAACACGCCCTCGCATGTTTATTTCAGAAACTATTAAATGAACCCCCTGTTTCGCTTGCGGAAGTACTACCGTTATCGTTAGAGTCTACGAGTCACATTGCGTTATCAGAGAACTACTGTATGCCCTAAAACTGGCTAAAAATCAGGGTAAAACTTGTTTCAGTAGGCTTTCACGTTATATGCACTTTACTAGCCCTTTCCTCTTTCAGTCTGGAACCGCGGTCGCTGGTTCGAATCCTGCCTCGGGCATGGATGTGTGTGATGTTCTTAGGTTAGCCGGTCGGGGTAGCCGAGTGGTTCTAGGCGCTACAGTCTGGAACCGCGCGACCGCTACTGTCGCAGGTTCGAATCCTGCCTCGGGTATGGATGTGTGTGATGTCCTTAGGTTAGTTATGTTTAAGTAGTTCTAAGTTCTAGGGGACTGATGACCTCAGAAGTTAAGTCCCATAGTGCTCAGAGCCATTTTGAACCTTTCCTCTTACTGTTGTTGTTGTTGTCTTCAGTCATGAGACTGGTTTGATGCAGCTCTCCATGCTACTCTATCCTGTGCAAGCTTCTTCATCTCCCAGTATCTACTGCAACCTACATCCTTCTGAATCTGCTTAGTGTATTCATCTCTTGGTCCCCTCTACGATTTTTACCCTCCACGCTGCCCTCCAATGCTAAATTTGTGATCCCTTGATGCCTCAGAACATGTCCTACCAACCGGTCCCTTCTTCTTGTCAAGTTGTGCCACACACTCCTCTTCTCCCCAATTCTATTGAATACCTCCTCATTAGTTATGTGATCTACCTATCTTATCTTCAGCATTCTTCTGTAGCACTACATTTCGAAAGCTTCTATTCTCTTCTTGCCAAACTAGTAATCGTCCATGTTTCACTTCCATACATAGCTACACTTTCAGAAACGACTTCCTGACACTTAAATCTATACTCGATGTTAACAAATTTCTCTTCTTCAGAAACGCTTTCCTTCCCATTGCCTGTCTACATTTTATATCCTCTTTACTTAGACCATCATCAGTTATTTTGCTCCCCAAATAGCAAAACTCCTTTACTACTTTAAGTGTCTCATTTCCTAATCTAATTCCCTCAGCATCACCCGACTTCATTCGACTACATTCCATTATCCTCGTTTTGCTTTTGTTGATGTTCATCTTATATCCTCCTTTCAAGACACTGTCGCTTCCGTTCAACTGTTCTTCTGTCTCTGACAGAATTACAATGTCATCGATGAACCTCCGAATTTTTCTTTTGTTTCTTTTACTACTTGCTCAATATACAGATTGAATAACATCGGCGACAGGCTTCAACCCTGTCTCACTCCTTTCCCAACCACTGCTTCCCTTTCATGTCCCTCGACTCTTATAACTGCCATCTGGTTCCTGTACAAATTGTAAATAGCCTTTCGCTCCCTGTATTTTACCCCTGCCACCTTTAGAATTTGAAAGAGAGTATTCCAGTCAACTTTGTCAAAAGCTTTCTCTAAGTCTACAAATGCTAGAAATGTAGGTTTGCCTTTCCTTAATCTATTTTCTAAGATAAGTCGTAGGGTCAGTATTGCCTCACGTGTTCCAACATTTCTGTGGAATCCAAACTGATCTTCGCCGAGGTCGGCTTCTACCAGTTTCTCCATTCGTCTGTAAAGAATTCGCGTTAGTATTTTGCAGCTGTGAGTTATTAAACTGATAGTTCGTTCCTCTTACTAAACAAGCAAGCTGTCACATAAGAATTATAGCCTCTTACTACACAAGCTATAATACTTATGTGACAGGAGACTGTTTCCGTACTGTCAGAAATGCCACCAAAGTGCCTCCAGCTGCTCTCCTTCGATTATTCCAGGCCTTTGCCTTTGTCACTGTCGCAAGAGGTCCTTGTTTACTACGGTCGTTCTCATCCAGCGTGAATGATCGTTCACGTGTTTATGTGACGCTGCTGTTGCCAACGAAGGCCCCACCACGCCTTCAAGGGCGGCGCCCAGAGGCATAAACACGGAAGTGTGAATCGGGATCATTGCGGAACAGAGGTTGCCCGTTGCGGTACAACGGTTCCTATCTTCAAGGTGTAAGGAACGAATAATCAGTAACTCAAAAGTTTTTTTGAATACCCCAGTGCTCAACTAAACAGGTGTGATGGTAATTTCTTTCAGTGATGTGGGAGTCAAATTTCTTAGCCAGTTGTAAGTTAACCGCTTGTCTACTTCTATCTACCTGAGTAAATCTTCCAAAAAATGTCTACCAAAACTTCTTAGAAATGATTACCAAACAAACTAGTTCCCAACTTAAACTCGTGTTCTGTGCAAAACTGTGACTATACTGAGTTATACGAATACTTAATATGAGTTTCTCAACAGTGTCTACGCAGTGAAGCTAAGGCTGCTGTAAGAATGTACTGCTATCCTGTCTGTAATCTGACTTCTGAAATAAATGCGCTGCTGAACTTAGAAAGAAATTCTTCGCCCAAAACTGTATTTTCGCTTACCTCGTGCATTGACAAACGTTTTTGCAGATATGTCGGAAGCATCGCACAGCATACAGCAGGAATTTGAATGAAATTCTGTATCCAAAGGTAATGCTTTAAGAGTCTACTGAATTTTCACAATAGTATTTACGTAACGTGACTTTAAGAAATAACTTCAAGCAACAGAAATCTCATCTTCTTATCAGAGCAATCTCACTGACACAAAACAATGGTACGTGCTTGCGTGCTTACCTCAATCTCTCAACATCCCTTATTTCTCTGTCCATTATTGCGTATAAAATATTCATACTCCAACTCTAGCATCTCATATCACGTTTATAAAGAAAATTTCCTAATCATTCTTCAAAATAGGTCTTCTACTCAACACTGCTCAACTTACAATGGACTGTAACTTTTCTAGTACTCACAGGCAGAAGCAGTGGAGCAAAATAAAAATATTGTATCAATAGTGAAAGATTATTCAGCTACATTTTGCTCTGTGTGAGCTACGCATGTAAATATTTACCTAGGAAACAGTATTTACAGAGTAACCAAAATGTTTTCCATGCCTCACACAGTTCTATGGAGATCTGGAATTGAAACGTCGTTGGTTCGCGGAAAGGAAATGTCGTACGACGGCTACTACTCAGTAGTTATATAAATGACCTACTACATAGTTTAGTTTACTGAGTAACGTATTTCTGAGTAGGAGAAGGCACATCGTTAGGAAATTGTTACGAAACACGAGCGGGGACTAGTGAATGAATTATCCCCAAGATCTGAAATTTAGTGTAATCTGCATATACTCGATGTCCCATCTATCTTGAGTACCCCAAATAATAGTTTATATAGAAGGAAAATATAAAATATCTCGAGCATATGTTGTTTAGTTACTTTAGATATTAACGGTCTTTCTTTTAACTTAATCCGTTACGAATCTATGAGTAGATTTTATCTATGAGTAGATTTTATATTATTTGTTCGGTAATCCACTCACATCTTCAAGATATTTTCAAAAACGTATCACATTGTTCATGAAGTTGTTAAAAGCGTAGCGTAGCCCAAACTTGGTGTTGATACCCCGTACCGGCACAGGGTGCTGGCACGTGTTACAGCGTAACTTGTCCACAGCTGGCTTTAATACTAAACAGACAAAACCAAAAGAAAAAATTACCCTGGCCAGTGAGTCAACCGTCGGTTTCAGTTGAAGCTCTGTGTGGGTACAATGCACTCCTGTGTACACAAACTTTCAACTGAAGATGTAAACTGAATGGTCAAGTGTAAGAAATAAAATAATGTGATATTCTTTTTTTATTTATCCAGACTGTCATAGCAAAAATTAAATATCCAAGCGTAAGATAGAAGGAGAATAGACGATTCAATAAGAATAAAAAGAGCACGGTATCGATGTGTGAAAGAAAATGTTAGTCGTTAAACAGTAGAAGTTTTGTTGACGGAAGAAGCTCCTTCCCGTTAATCATTCTCATTGTACTGTAGACTTAGGTTTTAGTAACTGGCAAATCTTTGAAAGAAAACAGGCCCATTGCGTCTTGGTGTTTGAGCCATGTATGACGCACAGAACCCGCATCTTTAAATATGAAGTCCGATTCAGTTTTGCCACTGCTGTTTAAGGTGGAAAGTTGAAATAAGATTTTTCACGGTCAGTCTGCTTGTCGAGCATAGGTACGTTCATCAGCAGGCAAGGCCTGATACACTAACCAATCAGTGAGCGATTGCGATTTTATTTTTTCTTTCAGGAATTCACATAATTTCATAATTTAGAGATGCTGCCCCATAAACATGTTTCATTATCCAATGGATGTTTGTCCTCCAGCGGCCAAGGAAAGAATAACGGCAGGTTGATCCTGTTGTGGACCCATTTGGTAACAACGTCGTCGTAGTTTACGTTTCGACATTTACCGCACGCACGTCGGAAAGACAGGAATCCCACAATAATCTCTTGACTACGTATTGGTGCTTATTTAACCGCATCGGAGTCGTGCCACGTTGTATGTACGTTGCAGAAACGCCCTAAAACGTAAACGTTTCTTTTATCGCCCATTATACTTTCAAGAAAGAAAACCAAATTTGGAACTGGACGGGGAAGAGACCAGCACTTACCAACAGAACTACCGTTAATGTTGTCTGGGTGGAAGAGATAAGAATACCGGACTGGAGATCATTCGTAGCGACAAAAAAATAATAGTTTTGTATGGTTATTTAGTCATTTCATGTTCTGTGCACTACTCACATCTGTGGGGTGTTATTTTATGTATGCTTCTTCATACATTCTTTCATTGTCAATTTGGAGACTTTAACAACCTGGGATGGACTCGGGAGGTAATCGATAACTGTCCATATATTGTGCCGTTGAAGTCCGTGAAATTTTTGAAAACATTATCAGCGATCTTATATAATTAAATATATATAATTAAAAAATAGTCTTTATCGCAAATTTCTTCTAATCGGAGTGACCGGTTTGAATCCTTAAGGATCATCTTCAGGCTCCAGAACGGCAGATGGACTTCCATGGAGCTAGCTAGCTGTGCCGACCCACGATGCTGAACTGACTGCGCAGTCGCTCTTCGGAAGTTCTTTATATTTTAGGAGTGAGCCTTCTTAGGGGAAGACAGCAGTTAACAGGGTCTATTTTGACATTATATCGTTTTACTTGTTGTAGTTGTATACATCTGACCTATTCCGAATGGTTTCCGAGATGGAACACAATTAATGTTCTGAAACGTTGTCATGTATTTTCTGAATTATTCAGTGCATTGCCGGGTTAATACAGTACAGCGCTTGGTAAAAACTGCAACAAGCATCTAACAAAGCATCGACTGAAAAATACGTATTTTTAATACGTTCACCTCCGAGCGTTATCGTACACATCACATTACAACTGCTGTACAGTTCAAAGTAATGTCCGAATATCCCGCCGCCAACTTAAGTGTGTTTATGCACTCTTTGAGCCGTGCACGGCTCGTCTTCATGCCATTTATTGTTCGTCATCTTCAATTACGGTACTGCCGCTTCGTTTTCTTATTCCACTAACTTCCTGCCTTACTTGCCCGTGAGCGGCAGCAGCAGCTCGCATCTATACGTTCACTGTCGTACCATCTCTGGAGCGACCGATAGTATTTCCGGGTCGTCGTGTGTCTGGCAGTCAGTTGGAGAGGGACCAGCAGTGCAGTGCACACGCAGCAGCAGTGAAGTCGGGGATGAAGCGCCGGTGAGGCGCGGAAAGCTAGTGCTCGCCGAGCGCTGGCGACACACATGAACTGTCCGACATAGAGGGAGATTGGAGCGGGACGACCATCGGTTGGTCGTTCAATTGGTCGTCTCATCGGCCGTCGTATATTTGGTCCTTTCACTGTTTCCGAGCCTGGGAGTTGGTCGGTTGGCGTGGAGCAGCGAGGAAGTCTCTGTGACGCGTGTCTGGCCGGGGGTCGCTAGTGGCATCCACACTCGGTCGGAGTGTGTGGTGCTGTTCCCATTGCTATGAGGTCCGTGGCTCACCGATCCCGGACACGAAGGTTGAGTCTTTGCTTAATCCACTAGCCAGCCCTAACTGTTCACATTGTGTCGTTTGAATTTCGTTGTGAGCTGTTGGCACAGTCAAGCGAGCAACAACGTGTGTTTTCAAGTTGGCGAAATTCTAGTCACCCTCCTGTGGAGTTTAACTTAACTGATTATTTTGAATTGAAGTGCACCAGCGAAATCTTCTGCCTTGTGGCCGTTAACGTTCCGGTTACCTGCCCTGGCCGTTGACGTAAATTAAGGCAGTGTATTTTCCTCCTCGTGTTGTGGCTGTCCAGCACTGCGTGTACTTTGACAGCTGAATGTCTAATTCGTTGTGGGCGGCGATACCTGCAGCGTTGTTCCATTGAACTCCCTGTTGTGTGCTGGTCGGTTAGAGCGAAAGTTATCCTGTCGCTTGGTCCGTTGGCTGTCTTTCGGTTGGGCTGCCGTCGGATTGAGAATTGTTGGTCCGACTGCCTGTCTCACCTAAGCGACCGTTAGTGTTTGAATTCCAGGCCGACCCATGTAACCTCTGAGCGCCGTTTGATGTGCTGCCTTTTCTTATTTGTCTTTGTTGTTTTTTTTTTGTGTGTGTGGCTTCTAGCCGGTTTTAAATTAAAGTTGTTTTTCCATTAAGGCTTGAGATTGTTTGGGCGTTCATCCTAATTTAGAGAAATGTTTTAAGATAAGGCTTTCGCCCTTTTAAATTCAAATTCCTGTTTTTGAGTCGTAAGTTATTGGCCTTCAGCCGCTTTTAAATAAAAAAAATTTCCTAGAATTAAGTCCTAAAATTAATGTTTGGCTTGCCCGATTTGTTTTCTTTACTCTTGTAATGTTTGTCACATGAATAAAGTAGTATGTTCGAGTGTAACTGACAGCCACTCATGTTGACCCCTTTCCACAAATTAAACTATCTGTCCTGTCCTGCAGGTATAGCAGGGGATCTCACTCTTGGGATAACTTGTAGTGTTGCTTGGCTGAGTTCCGCTGCGCATTCCCTAATGAGGGCAGCAGCTCCATGATGCGGCCAAGCAGTTGCCTTTGCTCCTGCATCTAAGCTCTGCAATCCACCTTATGGTGCTGGCGGAGAATTATTTGTGTATCACTGTCACTTTCCCCCCCCCCCCCCCCATCCTGTCATGCCTGCCCCACGCTCCCCTCCCGCTGCCCCCTCCCCCCCCCCCCCCCCGCCACAATCCTGTTCCACTCTTGAATAGTATGTGGAAAGAACGAATGCTGATAAACCTCTGAGTGGGTTATAGTCTCAGTAATGTTATCTTCATGGTCTCTTCACGAGGTGTACGTAGGAGGAAGTAATATATTTGTTGACTCTTCTAGGAACATGCATTCTCGTTAATTAAACAATAAGCCACACCATAAAGTAGAACGGGTCTCCCTTAGTGTCTGCCACTGGAGTTAGCTGATCATCTGTGCGACGCTTTCTTACCTTCAAAATGAACGAAAGGCACTGTTATTCTTAGGATCTTATTCATTTCCTCTGTCAGTCCTATCTGGTACGAAACCTGTACTGACTAGCAGTATTCAAGTTTGGACAAACGAGTGTTTTGTAGGCCACTTCCTTTGTTGATGGACTACATTTCCCACGTGTTTTTCCAACCGTTCTCAGTCTGGCATCTGTCTTACTCGCGATTTATTTTATGTGCTCGATCCATTTCAAACCGCTCCGCATGCTCACTCTTACGTATGTTATGGAAGTAACTGCTTCCGGTGTTTGTTCTACAGTTTTGTAATCAGACAATAAAGTGTTTTTCTGCCTATGTATTCGCAACTCGTTACATTTGTTTACGTTGATGGTCAGCAGCCACTTCCAGCACAAAGCGTCGATCGTCCGCAGGTCTCCCTGCAGTTCGCTACAATTTTCCACAGTCACGACATCTCTGAATACGTTAGCATCATCCTCGTCAAGCTTCATGGAATTTCCGAAGTTATCTACCAGATCATTTATATATATCCTGAAAAGTGATGATCCTGTAACAGTCTCCTGGAGCACGCGTGAAGTTTCTTTTACGTCTGAAGACTTTTCTCTGTTCATAATGACGTGATGTGTTGTGTTTGCTAGAAACTCAGTAACACAGTTGGTCTGATATTCAGCACGCAAATTTTTGTTCATTAGGGGATAGTGCAGAACTGTATCGAATGCCTTTCGGAAGCCAAGGAAAACGGCATCTTCTCGGGTTCCTGTATCTACTGCTTTCTGCGTCTTGTGGGCGAACAGAGCGAGCTGGGTTTCGGAACCCATGTTGGTTCCTACAGAGAATATTTACGGTCTCCAGAAAGGTTGTAACACGCGAGGACATAACATGTTTCAAAATTCTACAACTGACCGACGTCAGAGATATTTAGGAGTATTTTTTTGTGCAGAAACCGGGAATGACCTGTGTTTTTTCTGCTAGAATAGGGGGCAAGTTCTTTCGCATACTCTGTATACACTGAAGCGCCAAGGAAACTGGTATAGAGCTGCATATTCAAATACAGAGATATGTAAACAGACAGAATACGGCGCTGCGATCGGCAACGCCTATAGGAGACAACTTGGGCCTTGCTCAGTTGTTAGATCTGTTATTGCTGCTACAATGGCAGGTTGTCAACATTTAGCATTTAGATCGGATTAAATGTGGTTTTACAGTCGGCGCACAAGCGATGGGGCATATCATCTCCGGCACAGTCATGGAGAGGAGATTTTCCCTTACGACCATTTCACGAGTGTACCATTAATATCTGGAATCCGGTAAAACATCAAATGTCCGAGATCACCGAGGTCGGAAAAAGATCCTGCAAGAACGGGACCAACGACGACTGAAGAAATCGTTCAACATGACAGAAGTGGAACCTTTCAGAAAACTGCTGCAGGTTTCAATGCTCTGCCATCAACAAGTCTCAGAGAGCACACCCTTTAGCGAAACATCATCGATATAGGCTTTCGGAGCAGAAGGCCCACTCGTGTATCCTTGATGACTGGACGGCAAAAAGCTTTACATCTCGCCTGGGCCTGTCAAAACCGACATCGGACTGTTGATATCTGGAAACATGTTGCCTAGTCGAACGAGTCTCGTTTGAAATTGTTTCGAGCGGACAGACGTGTACGGGTATGGAGACAACCTCATGAATCCATGGATCCTTCATGTCAGCAGGGGACTGTAATGGTGTGGGGTGTGTGCCATTGTAGTGGTATGGGATCTTTGATATGTCTAGATACGATTCTGATATGTGACACGTATTTAAGCATTCTGTCCGATCACCTGCATCTATTCATGTGCATTGTGCATTCCGACGGACTTGGGAAATTCCAGCAGGGCAGTGCGACACTCCACAAGTCCAGAATTGCTACAGAGTGTCTCCAGGAACATTCTTCGGAGTTTAAACACTTCCGCTGCCCACCAGATTCACCAGAAATAAACGTTATTGAGCATATCTGGGATGCCTTGCAACGTGCTGTTCAGAAGAGATCTCCACCCAGTCCTTCAGGATTCATGGTGTCAGTTCCGTCCAGCACTGCTTCAGACATTGGTCGAGTCCATGCCACGTCGCGCGGCGGGACTTCTGCGTGCTCGAGGGTGCCCTACGTGATATGAGACAGGTGTACCAGTTTCTTTGGCTCTTCATTTTAGAATCATAATGATATCCAATCAGCTGACGGAGTTAAATCGCTCTTTTATTCTGGTTTTCTGACTCTATTACACGAGATACTGGAAGAAAGGTCACTATGGGTTACAAGATTTAACAAAGATTTTTTGAAGATCTTTCGACAAGATTTGACAGTTAACCAAAATTCATCAGGGACAAGGGTATCGTGAGGAGTGCTCAAGGAAAGTGCGATAGGGAGAGCTATTATTTTATGTGAACATGAAAGTTCGGTCGGACAGGGTGGGCAGCATTGTGCGGTTGTTTGCTGAACATGCTGTAGTGTACGGTAAAGTATAGTTGAGTGACTGTAGAAGCAAACAAGATGACTAAGAAAAAATTTATATTTTGTGTGATGAATGGTAACTAGTTCTAAATGTGGACGAGTAGGAAATACATACGCTTAATTTTCGGATATAGGATTAGTAGTGTCCTGGTTGGCACCATTACGACGGTTAAATATCTAGGCGTTATGCTGCTAAGTGATATGAAATGGAACGAGCGTGTGAGGATTGTTGTAGGGAAGACGAATGGTCGAAATCGATTTATTGCGAGAATTTTAGGAAAGTGTGGTTCATCTGTAAAGGAGACCGCATATAGGACGCTAGTGCAACCTGTTTTTGTGTATTGCTCGAATGTTGGGGATGCGCATCGGGTCGGATTAAAGGGAGACAGCGAAGCGATTCAAAGCGGGCCTGCTAGATTTGTTACAGACAGATTCGAACAATACGCATGTATTACGGAGATTTTTCGGGAAATCAAACGGAAATCCTGGACCAAAGGCGGCTTTCTTTGCGAGGAACACTATTGAGAAAATTTAGAGAACCAGCATTTGAAGCTAAAGCAGAACGATTCTGCTGCCGCCACATACATTTCGCGTAAGGACCACGCAGATAATTTACGAGAAATTAGGGCTCAAACGGAGGCATATAGGCAGCCGTTTTTCTCTCGTTTTATTTCCTAGTGAACTGGAAAGGAAATGACTAGTAGTGGTACAAGGTACCCGCCACCACGCACCATACGGTGGCTTGCAGAGTATACATGTAGATGGAGATGTTGATTTTAATAGGATGTGAGAGATATCAATCTGTTATCGGCCTGACACTTCTCATTTTTATTCCGTAAATTTTAGTATCCAAGTTATAATTACGCCTCTACTGCTCGGTTTATACTGAATGTTAATTAAAGTGATGATGTCTGAGATTGACGCTGCTGGTCCTTGTCAGATATATTTTTTTAATTTTTTTTATTTTTATATTCCCCTAAATCGGCCATTAAAGCAGAACTATCTTTGCGGTTTTATAATTACCTTGTGTATTTAACTACTCGCAGAACATAATTCTTATGTACGAGTATTTGAGCTTATAACTATTCCATATTTGTACTCTTTTAAGTAATGTACCATTTCAGCAAATGAAACTGCTCTACAAGCTTTTTTGTCAATCTTTCTGAAGTTGGTGATCATCATCGCTTTAATGGTATCATGATCGATGATAACTTCTCCTTCTATAGGTGGTTCAGCAACTACGAAACACTTAATGGAAATGTCATCAGACCAACAGAAATATTGATGTGGCACCAAACCATATGAACACTGATGATAATCAGTCCAGAGTGAAATACTGAATTCGAGAGCATAGGACCGAGTATTAATAGCGTTTTGAATGCGATTCACTAAATAATTCGAATAGAGCTTTTTACCATCAATATAATGTCTGATTCTTATCGTCCTTGAATAAACGTATCTGTAATAGGATCACTTTACACAAGAAGTAACACTGCTAAGTTTTACATGTCTTGAACGCCTTGATTTCTAATAAATTTTACACTTTGAAGTGTTTTATAGACAGAAGTCACCATTATTAAGCAATTGTGAGGAAATATGAGATTGTGTTTCGCGCGAAAATAGAAATGCTCGTAATCTTCCAACACGCTTGTTTTTGTGTACCGCTGTGCTCTGTGTATCTCCTGAGACTGATGTATCTGGCATTTTACGCCCCATTAACAGCTCTTCAGGTGCGCAGTTGCGGAAACTTTGTAGCTCTCCCTTGTTACAGTGGAACAGAGTCTGGAAGACTGCCAAACACGGGAATCTTTCTCACGCTTCCCTTCCCTACTGCGACACGCTGCTGCCGTCATAACAAGGCAAACTGTTTATCGAAAATGTCTTCACATGGATTGACCGCGCATAATGTCTTCATATTTTCTCTTTGTTTCCAGGTTTCTAGACATGAAAGCTACATATTCATTATGCAATATCGACATAAAAATACATTTTATATCTGTACTACAGTGAGAAGATTACGCGACGTATCTTCGGTTAACACCCCCTCTGGCGTATAAATTACACTTTCACCACTTTTATCGCTTTTTTCGTCAGTCTTTCCCATTGCACGATCCAAGTAATCAAATTATCAACAACATTTCCGCCAGCACAAAACCTTCTAATATTTGTGCTATACTTGCGTATTTGAATTTTTTATGGAGGTTAAATGTTTACCCTGTGCTTTCTAAATATTCAGTTTAAGTAAGCCTGATAGCTATTTCAATCATTTATTCCCTGTTCTTGTAGAATTTAAATTCGTTCTGCGAGAGTATGTTGGTGTTCTTAATTTCGTTTTTTCTTTCCTCATTACCTTCATTTGTTCATAGGCTAAAATAGTGTGCTAAACAGTATGATCATTTCATTTAACACTTTCTATAAATATTCCTTACTGTCTCGCACGGGAGACATAAAAGTTACATCAGTGCACTTGAGATATTCTCTTTAATATTATCATACATCAGTACTTACTTGATTTAAAAATTAATTAATACACTTTCTCTATCATTCTCAGTAAAAAGTTCTCTTTTATTATTTTTGCGCCATAATAGAACTGAAATCTCCCCTTAGAAAAATTTTTGAATTACTGTACTGGTAAACCTCTTACGTTATTTGATTTTCAAACAGCTAAACAGAACTGAACGTATTCAGACATTTCTCTCTTTACTTATTCTGATCGTCACTAAACTGACACAATATTTTTAGCGCAACGCAATCTGACTTTCAATAATCCCTACAAAAACATGGCCCTGTCTAACAATAACTTATACCTCCATGAATCACTTACCTTACAAAAATCTTCGTTACTCGAACTACTGCAATACAGCGAGTGCCAACACTGCCAGCTAAATAAAAGATTCTAACTACTGAAGGCACTAACTACTGATAGGCATAGTTAGCAAATGAATGATTTCGATAGAGAACAAACAATGTATTTACTTTAATAATGTTCAAAAGTCATCATATATATATATCAGTTCATGATATGCAGTATTACAAATTTACTCTTTCTGATGGACAAGCGTCCAGATCGTCCGCTCTCAAAATTCTGCCATCTCTCTCTCCCCACATCTACCACTGCTGGCGGCTCACCTGCAACTGCGCAATGCTGCGCGCAGTTCACATTCAACTGCCCAATACTACAATAGCGAATATTCCCACATTGCCAACCAGCTACAGACTGCACACAGCACAGTTAGTGATTTTCATACAGAGCGCTACGATACGTTACCAACGTAAAAACCTAAACAGCCTACTTACACAACATACAGAAACTATTATGCATCCTAATACTGCTATGAATAAAAATTTTGATTCTAGCTATCTGTAAACATGACTTTTATTTTTGTGGTTGTTTCTGCAACTTTACCTCTGTGCATATACCAACAGGACATAGAAAAAAATTTTGAATGTATTCCGTGCCTCTATTCTTCATTCATGGTCTTATAATTCCAAATACCTAACTTCAGTTTCTATCTACAAGATCTATCCTTAGTTCTAACTTCTATTTTTGAAACTAAAAATATCTCAGATGTTGATATTACAGGTATGTCCGACTGAAGAGAATGAAACTATTCTGAAGAGGACGTTCAGGGTTCTGATACTCTTTTTTTGCCGACGTAAGAGTAATATTGATACTTGATTATTTTCTAATAGATATCGCATTAATTCTTACTATAAATACTCCAGAACACAGTTAATGCTAAGTGTCGTATGTAATCTGACATATCACGTGTACACCATAATGAAAAAAACTGTATGTAATAAACTAAGGGAGCGGAATTCAAGGGACGACACTGTCAAACGAATCGGTCATCGGATGGTGAATTCTAAGTGGTTGAAGTGGTAATAGTATTTTTCAGATATAGATGAAGGGATGAACTTCAGCAACGGTGGGCCAAAACAAAAATTGCACGTCTTCTAGGAATTTGAAATTTTGATTACTTTTCTTAATTTCCTTGTAAATTATTCGTACATTTTCTTCTATTTAAAAGGATGAAGTTACAATACAGAAATCAATGTTGGTTGCCGTATGTTTGGTGACGTGTGACCACGTGAGTAAATCAAAGTTCACAGATATAACACTGAAATGCAATGGGAATTTCACTGTTAACTGCAGAGGAGAGAACGGATAGGTGGAAAGACTACATTGAAGGCCTCTATGACGGGGAAGATTTATCGGATGACGTGATAGAAGAAGAAACCGGATTATATAGGGGAGAGCCAGGGGACCAGTATTAGAATCAGTATTGAAAAGAGCTTTCGAAGACATAAATAAGGCAAAGGGAGAGATAATATTCCATGAGAATTCCTAAAATAGTCGGTGGAAGTGACAACAAAACGACTATTCACGTTGTTCAGTATAATGTATGTATTCACGCTGTTTAGTATAATGTATGAGTCTGGTGACATAGCATCTGACTTTCGGAAGAACATCATTGATATAATTCCGAAGACTACAAGAGCTGACAAGTACGAGGATTACCTCACAATCAGCTTAACAGCTCATCCATTCAAGTTGCTGACAATAGTAATACACAGAAAAATGGAAAAAAAATTGACTAGGTGTTAGATGACAATCAGTTCGGCTTCAGGAAAGGTAAAAGCACCCGAGCGGCAGTTCTGATGTCGCGGTTGATAATGGAGGGAAGACTAAAGAAAAATCAAGACACGTTCGTAGAATTTGTCGACCGGGAATTTAATTAATTTATTTATTTAACCTGGCAAAATTAGGGCCATCAGGCCCTCTCTTACATCTAACCAGGCATTCTACTTATTTTACATTCATATATTTTAGTAGGCATGTTAAACTACATCTAGTACAAAAAGTGAAATAAAAATTACAAAGACACAGCTGGAAAAACACATACATATAGAGTTTTTATTCGTAGATCATAAGTACTGTTATAATTAGACATTACTGAAGAGACAGATTTTAGATAGGAGTGCTAGCAGCAGGGAGTATGAGGGAGACTGCTGGTGAAGGGAGGAGAAGAATAGAGAGACATGATGAAACATAATTAAGGAAATCTAAAGGAAAAGAAGATTGCGTGGCTAATAGAGATAGATGAAGAGGAAGGCATCTCAGGAGCAAGATAGGAGACGCTAGCTTTGCTATTTGACAGATGAGGGGATTGTCCTTGTACATTAATTTTGTGGAGAACGTTATGAGGATGATAGTAGGAAATGCTTCAGCTTCTTCTTAAAAGCAGCAGGAGACTGAATTTTGCGCAAGGTAAGGGGCAGTTTGTTCCAGAGGCGGACAGCGGCAACTGAGAAGAAGTTTGCAAAAGTTTTTGTTTTGTAAGTGGGCACAGTTAGGACACCAAATAAGAGTGACCTCGTGTTTCGATTACGATGGCATGAAAGGTGTTTAATCTCTGAAGCAAGGTACTGGGGTGCTTGCGCGACGAGGAGTTCGTGAAGAAGACATAGAGTGTGGTAGTCACGCATTTTGTGCGGCCGCAGCCACCCTGGCTCGGAGTATGAAGCACTAACATGATCATATCGGCGAATGTTGCAGGTGTAACGCACACAGGCATTCATGGTTAGTTCTAGCCGTCTTTTGTTTTCATTACTCATGCCTTGTTGAATTACATCAGCCGGCTGAAGTGGCCGTGCGGTTAAAGGCGCTGCAGTCTGGAACGGCAGGACCGCTACGGTCGCAGGTTCGAATCCTGCCTCGGGCATGGATGTTTGTGATGTCCTTAGGTTAGTTAGGTTTAACTAGTTCTAAGTTCTAGGGGACTAATGACCTCAGCAGTTGAGTCCCATAGTGCTCAGAGCCATTTGAACCATTTGAATTACATCACAATAGTGGAGGTTCGGTAGATCGAGTGCTTGCACGAGCTGGCGTTTCAAGTCCTGTGGAAATATGTTCCGAAACTTTTTGAGAGCATAGAGACAGGCAGACGTCTTTCGGCACACTGCGACTGTATTCTCCGCCCAGTTGAGATGCTCATCCAAAGTTACACCCAAGTTCTTAACTGTTTTCTGATATGGTATTGGAGTACCGTCGAGAAGAATAGGAGGTAGCCGTTCGCGGAAATCTGAACTTATTAATTTCTGATGGGCTATTAAGATTACTTGCGTCTATTTTGCATTTAGTTTAAGCCCCAGGTTTTTCGCCCATGCCACTACTGAAGACAGATCATAATTCATCTGAGCGATTGCAGTGCTTACATCTTCAGGTCTGACGCTTAGGTAGAGCTTGAGGTCGTCGGCATAGAAATGATATTTACAGGAGGACAGAACCGACGAAATATCGTTGACATATAAAGAAAACGAAAGTGGTCCTAAGACTGATCCTTGTGGTACTCACAAGGAAACATGTTTCCAGGAAGATTTTTCATTTACGCAGACAACAAATTGCTGTCTGTCTTTTAAATAGCTTTCAAACCATCTCATTGCACTATCTGAGAAATTAAGCTGTTGCATTTTTCTGAGCAATATGTCAAAGTTAACAGTGTCAAAAGCTTTCCTGAAGTCCAGTAGCGTCAATATTGTAGCCTTTCGATTGTCGATGGCATATTTCAGGTCATCAGTTACTTTAATTAGAGCAGTGTTTCTGTTGTGATGTTTACGGAAACCGGATTGAAATTTGTCATATAGGCTGAATTCATGCAAGTGTTCAGTGATTTGGTCATGGACAATCTATTCAAGTGCTTTGGAGACAGCAGGCAGTATGCTAATTGGTCGGTAATCACTAGGCAATTGCGGGTTTTCGATCTTAGGGATGGGTCGAATTTTCCACGCGTTCGACATTGTAAAATGGAGCAAGATGTTCGAAATACTGAGGAAAATACGGGAAAGCAAAAGGGAGAGACGAGTAATATACAACATCTACAAGATCCGAGAGGAAATAATATGAGTGGAAGACCAAGCACGAAGTTCTCTCATTAAAGAGGGTGTTAGACAATTGGCTCTGGTGGAATTAAAATTAGTGATGAAATTCGTGGATGACATTTGCTATACTCAGTGGCAGTGAAGAAGAATTACAGAACCTGTTGAATGGAATGAAGAGTCTACTGAGTATAATAAATGGATTAAGAGTAAATCGAAGAAAGGCGAAAGTAATGAAAGCAGCAGAAATCGAAACAGAGAGAAACTTAACATCAGGACTGATGGCCACGAAGTATATTCTGCTACCTAGGTGGCAAAATAACCCATGACGGAGTAAGGAGTACATAAAAAGCAGAATAGCACTTGCAAAAGGGGCATTCCGCTCCAAGAAACGTCCAGTGGTATCAAACATAGGCCTTAATTTGAGGACGAAATTTCTGAGAATGTACGTTAAGAGCGCAGCATTGTATGGTAGTGAAACAAGGGCTGTGAGAAAACCGGAACAGTAGAGAATCGAAGTATTTAAGATGTAGTGCTACAGACGAATCTTGAAAATTAGGTGGACTGATAAGGTCATAAATGAGGAGCTTCTCTGCAGAATCGGAGAGGAAAGGAATATGTGTGAAAACAACGACAAGGAGAAGGGTCAGGATGATAGGACATCTGTTAATACATCAGAGAATAACTTCCATGGTACTAGAAGGAGTAGCAGAGGGTAAAAACCGTAGAGGAGAGAGAGATTGGATTTCATACAGCAAATAACTGAGAACTTAGCTAGCAAATGCTACTCTGAGATGAAGAGGTTGGCACAGGAGAGGCTCTTCAGCGCTGAAGAGCCAAAGAAACTGGTACGTCTGCTTAATATCGTGTAGGGCCCCCACGAGCACCTAGAAGTGCCGCGTGTCATGGACTCGAATAATAACTGAAGTAGTACTGGAGGAAACTGATACCATGAATCCTGCCGGGCTGTCAGCAAACTTCTAAGAGTATAAGGGGGTGGAAAGCTCTCCTGAACAGCACGTTGCAAGGCATCCCAGATATGCTCAATAATTTTCATGCCTGGGGAGTCTGGTGGGCAGCGGAAGTGTTTAAACTCAGAAGAGTGTTCCTGGAGGCACTCTGTAGCAATTCTGGATGTGTGGGGTGTCGAATTGTCCTGCTGGAATTGCCCAAACCCGTCGGAATGCACAATGCAAATGAGTGGATGCAGGTGATCAGACAGGATGCTTACATACTTATCACCTGTCAGAGTCGTATCTGGATGTATCAATCCATCTGCGCGCGCCCTACACCATTACAAATATTCCACGAGCTTGAACAGTCCCCTACTGAGATGCAGGGTCCATAGACTCGTCAGGTTGTCGCCATACCCGTATACGCCCATCCGCTCGATACAACTTGAAACGAGGCTTGCCCGACCAGGCAACGTGTTTCCAGTCATCAAGAATCCAATAGCTGTGTTGACGGCCCAGGCGAGGTGTAAAGCTTTGTGCCGTGCAGTTATCAAGGTTACAGGAGTGGGTTTTCGGCTCCAAAAGCCCATATCGATGATGTATGGTTGAATATTTCGCACGCTGACACTTGTTAATGGCTCAGCATTGATATCTGCAGCAATTCGCGGAAGGGTTCCACTTCAGTTACGTTGAACGATTCTCTTCAGTTGTCGTGTCCCTCTAGGATCTTTTTCCGATCGCAGCGATGTCGGTGATTTGATGTTTTACCGGATTTCTGATATTCAAGGTACACTCGCGAAGTGGCCGCACAGGAAAACCTCCACTTCACCGCTACCTCGGAGATGTTGTGTCCCATCGTTCGTGCGCTGACTACAACACTTCATTCATACTCACTTAAATCTTGATAAGCTGCCATTGTAGCACCAGTAACAGATTTAACAACTGCGCTAGATATTTGTTGTCTTATACAGGCGCTGCCGGCCGCAGCGCCGTATTTTGCCTGTTTACATATCTCTGTATTTGATTATGCGTACCTATACCGGTTTCTTTGGCACTTTAGTGTATATGGGAATAGCGTGACCTGTGCGTGAACGTCTGGCGCCACACACCTCCGAAAACTTGCTAAGAACTTTTCAGATACATGCCGGATAGAATTGTTACTCTTTTGCGTTCCAAAGATGATCGTAAGCGATATTACGTTTGTGTATATTGCTGTACAATATTCCCAAAGTGCACATTTATATTTTAAGTACTTCAGTCATTTTCTTACTAGCGGGAAAATTCTCCTATCTCCTTCATTTTCTTTGATGCTGTACTTCTCACTCACTCTCTCTCTCTATCTGTCTGTCTCTCTCTCTCTCTCTCTCTCTCTCTCTCTCTCTCTCTCTCTCTTTCTCATTATCACTGTCAGACACTCTGTCTCTCATGATTATTAGCTCTCATCTACTTCCCAGTTTCTCCTTATTCCTTTCCCACTGACACTGACTCTTTCACACATTTCCTAGCACAGTTCTGTCACTGTTCCACTGCCATTGTGCGTCATCTTTCTCTACACTGCAGTTGTCTCCTACGCTCTCTCCATACAATAACCACAGTCTACTATCGTGCAGTATTTATTAGTTTTCCGTCTCTTTCCCACTGCACTGTCTGCTTCACCCCCATCATAAAAAAGCGAGAATACGTACGCATGTCAAAATTTTTGAAAAAATTTTTAAAGATGGCGAGGGAGGTGGAACGTTGCGAGTGGTACTCCACTTTTCAGCAGAGTCTTTTAAACAGGACCACATTCGCCTTGTGCTCCGGTAGGAACATTTTTGCTCTAGTTCTCTTCTTTTTCCTGCTACAGCAGTTCATGGTACTCTTCTGAATTTATGGGTCAGTAAAATTCTGATATTTTTCTGGTGTGAAACTGAAATAACACAGAACCAACTTATACGTCACACCAGTTTTCATGTGCACAAAAATTTTGCTTGCGTTTATCAAAACCCTTCTGATGATAATAGAGACACTTTACAGTATATTCCTCCGTACTATTCCGATTATTAACTGTGTTTTCGTCTCACACCGGATATTACGTGCGTATTTTACATGCAGATGTAGGGTAATTTTGAACATCTGTATCTCGGAAACGAATAATATATCAATAACATTTTCAAGGCTGTCTGTGATCGAGATCTTAGAAATATATCAAAAACAATTTAGCCATTTTCCATAAACAGCCATCTTGGAATCCGCTGGTCGGTTTAGATATGAAAATGGCAAAAAAGGCTTTTTTGGTGTTCTAAAGAACCGGCCATGAACTAAAATATCGTTTTGGAAAGGGGAAGATGGAGGTTCTAGACAAATTCTTAGCGAATCATCATCATCATCTCAGCCTTTTCCCACGTCATTTTGGGACTGCGTAGATTTGCCGGATCCTTATCTTCCATAAATGTCTATCCAGTGCTTCTTCTCTGAGCCATCTTTTTCCCGTAGGTCCCCTGCTACCTTATCTTTCCATCTCAGCTTCGGTCTTCCTCTACTCCTTGGTCCTTTGATTTCTAGGTCATCAATTCTTTTCCCCACGTTGTACTCCCCTCTTCTGTGCGCATGTCCATACCATCTTAGCCTATTTTCTTCGATCTTTTTCCCTATGGGCCCCACTTTCACTGTTCCACTGGTGTACTTATTCCTTAGTCTATCCTTTAGTGTCACCCCACTTATCCACCTTAACATTCTCATTCCTGCCACTTCCGCCTTCTTCTCTGGGTCTTTTGTAATTGGCCAAGTTACTGCGCTACGCAGCATCGCAGGCCTCACTACAGACTTGTAAAGCTTTCCTTTCATTCTGCAGTTAACCTTCTTATCACACAGTACTCCGCTCAGTTTCCTCCAGTTCATCGATAGACTATTTATCCTGTGCCGGATTTCGGCCTCAGGTCCTCCCATCACTTTGGATGTAAGAGACTAGGTATTTAAATTTCTTTACCAGCGTCAGTTGTTCTCCTGTCAGGTTAACATGTAGGTCTTTGGCATCCTTTGTACACATGTACTCTCTGTTTTCACCCTGCTAATTCTCATTCCCGTTTCCTCTAGAGCTTTTCTCCACTGTTCAAGATTGTCTTGAAGTGCTTCCTGGGTGGGTTCACAGATTACAACATCATCGGCAAACATCAAGCTCCAAGGTGCCTCTTTTTTCACGTCTTTGACTAGTACATCCATGACAAGGTCAAAGAGATAGGGGCTGAGAGCAGATCCCTACTCTCACTGCAAATGCCTGACTTGTGTCACTGCAGCTTCATACAGGTCTTCTACCACGATGATATATTTTTCTGGCAGTAATTTACTTCTCAGACATCTCCATATCTCTTGCCACGGCACTCTGTCAAATGCCTTCTCAACATCGATAAAGGCCATATACAGTTCGGCTTTTATTTCTCTGTGCCTCGCCATCATTTGCCTTAGTGCAAATATTGTGTCGGTTGTTCCTCTTCCAGGTGTAAACCCAAACTGTTCTTCATACTTCAGTTTCTAAACGCAACCTCTTCTCAGTTATCATTTCCCAGATCTTCATAGTGTGGGACATCAGTTTTATCCCTCTATAATTGCCACAGTTTTGGACATCCCCTTCCCATTATATATGGAAACCAGTGTACTGCTCCTCCACGCATGCGGCATTCTTACTCCTTTCTAGATCTTCTGCATTAGATCCCAGACAACATCAGTGCCCTGTTCTTCCAGACTTTTCCATGTTTCTATTGGGATTTGGTCTGCCACTAGGGCCTTCCCATTTTTCATTTTCTTCATTGCGTGTTCGACTTCTTCCCTACTACTTCTTCCCTACTTATATTTTGGGTTATACCTTCATCTCCATCCTCATACTTCTGTCGTAAATTTTACTCGTTCAATAGCCTTTCAGAGTACTCCCACCACCGATTCATGATTTTCTCACGGCCGTGTAATACTACACCTGATTCATCCCGTATCTGCCTCATTGAGGTTATGTCCTTGGTCGCCTTATCTCTTGCTTTTGCAAAATGTCGGAGTTGCCTGCCGTCCTGTTTTCTTTCCAGCTCTTCGTACGCCTCTACCATTGCCTCAGGTTTTGCTTTTGCCACTGCTCTTTTTGCCATCTTTTTTGCAGTCTTGTAGGCTTCCCTATCCTCCTGTCCTCCTGTTAAGTCCCATTGTTTTTTGTCACTTTTTTCTCTAGTTTTCTGCTTCCGTATCTTATGGTGATCCCTTTCCTGTTGTTACACCCAGCACGTCCTTTCCAAATTTTGTAATTACACTGCTATTATAACTCCACCACTCCTGTACATTCTCTGGTAATTCCACTTCTCATAGTACTGTTTCCTTGAATTTTTCTCGCTTCACTTCTTATTTCAGTTTCCTCCACTTTATTCTTTGTTCTCCTCGCTTGATACATTTATGTCTTTTCCCCACTACCATTTCATAATCGGCCACTACGAGTTTGTGTTTCGCAGCCACACTTTCAGTGTATACAACCTTGGAATTCTTTATTTCCTTTATGTGTTTCCTTCTGGACATCAAGTAGTCTGACTTTTATGGTCTCCGCTCCTGTATGTTATAAGCTGTTCTCTTCTACGATTGAAGTAGGAAGTGGCGATCATTAAGTCAAAAGATAGTGTATTCTGCAGTCTTGTGCCCTGCTGCATTTCTTTCTCCACAACTCCGTCCACCATGAACTCTGTCTTCCCCACTCCTCCTCTTACCAACATGTCCATTTAAATCTCCCCTAATTATTACCCTTTCATTGTCTGGTATTTCCATTGTTACTCCATCTAGGATTTTCCTAAATTCGTCCTTTTCTTCCTCCGAACAACCTGTCTGGTGTGCATACACACTTAACAACTGTGATGACGTCTCCTCCTATAGTAAGTTTTACGCTCATGAGTCTGTCATTGATTCTGTCCACTCCACAAACTTCCTCTTTTAGATCTTTATCCACAATAATCCCTACTCCGTTTCTGGACTCTTTGTCTGCACTGCTATAGAACAATAGTTTGGCCTTGTCACACTTCCACCTGGTCTCTTGTAAGCACAGGATGTTTACCTCCCTTCTTTGCACGATGTCTACAATCTCTCGACTCTTTCCCTTCAATGTCCCAATGTTCAAAGTTACGACTCTGATTTTGTAGTTCATTCCTTCTTTCGCACCCTCTTCTTCTGATGGATTCTTCACAAAGCGTCTTCCTCGGAGATCCGATTGGGAGACTATTACTCCGGGACATTTACTTTGAGAAGTATCCATCATTGTTTAGGTTTTGGCAGGGCTTTTTTCTTCCCGGATGCCCTTCCTGACGCCAACCCTCCTCTTTATCCGGGCTTGGGACCGGCAACAACAGTTAACGAGCTACTCAATCAACTCGATACCTGTTGCAGGCGGAGTTACAAGTTCCTAGAGAATATAACGTTAAAATTTGTGCAACTTGGTGCAGTTGTTTATTATTTAGATTGCGTCTCATATGAGATATCATGTGCGTATTTTACCTGTGGAGTACCATAAATTGAGAACTTCAAGGCCCAGCAGAGACCACAGGAAATTAAAAAAGAACAAAACGATTTGCTTCATTTGCCTACGCAGGAGGAAGTGTGTAATCTTCATACTTTGACCCTCGACTGTAGAATAATGACACTAAGATGATCTTAATGTTGAATACACAAATGGTCCCTCGCCCAAGGACTATCCAAAACACTTGACCCTACTTTCTACCACAAATAGAACCCGAGGTATGAGCCCCGAAAGAGTCTCGTTTTACTCGCGACGGTTTGGAGCACATTAGGTAACGTATGCTGCAGCATGCGTACCGATAATCAATATCTAGATGAAGAAGTTCTGAATCATTTAGTATATCGTATATAGGGCTATGTCTAAGTTTTAGGAAATGTAGAAGATTAGGGCTTTCACGTCGTCTCGGCGGCGGTATCATTAGATCCAAAGCAAAAGCTCAGATGCAACTGGAGTAAGAAACCATCACGGCATTCGCTTTAAGCAATTAGGAGATGCCACAGAAAACTCAGTTCTGGATTGTTGGATGGGTATTGGGTTCGTCCTGAACGTGATTCTTCATTTTGTGTAGCATCTAATTTAAAGCTGGCATATAATTACAAGAATGTGTGAACAAAGCTTACGCAATACCGATCAGACATAGATATAATTTCAGGAATGCAGTCTGGTATAGAGGTCTTGTAATTTAGTAAGAGGTTAAGTGTTTTGTCAAGACGCAATACGTTGACGGTGCCTCATACAACGTGTCTCAAAATCACCAAAAGTTCTTAATAATGTACGTTGTACTATTTCATAAGAATCTCAAACCGTACAGTACCTTTAGTGTTCTGTTATACGAAAACCATCCTGCTCTGTGACTGCGTGAAAGTCCCTTGTTTCAGATTTTTTTTTTTTTTTTGTTAGTGAAGTATAACATTTGTGAGATTTTGCATTAAAGTAAAAATAGCAACCTACCGATGTTTATAATTCTTTCTATTAGGAACAAATAGCGCCGTTTACGGATCGAACTGACAGTTTCTTTGTCACACTACTGTTTCGATTAAAATTACTGTTAGTTTATGCTGTACATGCGACGCAGGCTGATTTTCGTTGCGTCAAAAGTTCTTGGGGATGGTGGTTCACTGCACCAAAAAATTATAAAGGAAATGGTCTACTTTACTCTAACTCAGCCTAAAAATAGCACAGATAGTTTTGTGTTGACACAGATGTTTACGGTAAAAAATATACATACAGTGGTCACCTGATTAAGCGACCAGCAATAGTTTTTCGAGATTTTAATTTAGAGAGGACTATCGTTAATCTGCATCCACAAACACGATAAATTTTTCATCAAATTTTTCATAGAAATTACTGTCACGATTTGTTCGCTATGTAATGTTGTCCGCTGTCCAGCCAATTTGAAGGTACGATGGCTTCAATTCATTGGACCCTGTGGTCGGCTATTCTTCCGGGGGTTCTGAAACAGAAAATTAACAGTTAATCTATTGCGAGTTGGTGACTGGAATGTTACAAAAGTGAATGCTCTGGGAGCTCCAGCACATCTGAAGAGGCAGACACACAGTCTGAACTATAAGAGGACAGTCCCGATTTTTAATAATATCACTCAGTTTATGGAAAAACATTCAAGAAGCGAGGAATGTGGTTTTCGGATCTGCAACATATTTTATACGAAAACACAAACCACCAAAAAGTGCATACAAAGATTTAGGTTCTTACCTTACTGGGATGAATAGTAAACTGAATAATAAAACTAAAAAAGAAGTGAGATACAGAGAAATCAAAAAATTGTGGGAGCGATATAGACAATCAGAGAATCGACGTGACGAATCTAAGAGTACTTTCGAAAAAATTTATCCACAACAATGAAAGGAATAATTCAAAAAAGACAGTGAGATGTTTCATGAAATTGACATGTCTCTGGTGGATTTTTAATGTGTAAAGTAAAATAACGTGTTCAAAATCCCGAAGAGAATAGTACCATGTCGCTATAGCCGGGTATAAACTGTGAATGTAGGAAATCGTGAAAAAGAAGTCGCATAAGAAAGCTTGCAGGGCAGGATTGCGTGAATTAATTTATAACTTTCGTATCTAAAAACGAGCTAAAAACGAGTTTAATGAAAAAGGATTTAAATGATAGGGCATGTATTCCTGGCAGTAAAGAACATTCAGATGACATAAGTGATACACTCATTGTTCAGGCTTAAGTTTAAGGGTAAGTTGATCAAAAACGAAGAAATGACTGACAGGTAGAATTAGTATTGCGAATGTAGATTATAGTAGATAGAAAAAGTTGGAATGATTCTTCTGTATATGAAACGAGATTACACGAGATCAACACTGTCAAGGGTCATGAATTATTTTTTAAAGAAAAATGTCGAACCACCAGTAGCACATGTCGTCTTCTTTGATGGCCCTTTCGTATTCACTAAGGGATATTCCTCGAATAACGTAGCAAGACACACCTCTATAAACATTGGAGGCTCAGCGCACAACATAACATTTTTTCGCCTCCTCGGTCACATAAAGGTTCGTCTCAGTCTTGAACGAGCAGTGAAAGTGAAAGTATTTTTTTATTTTTATTTTTTTTTTTGTGAGTCATGTCAGGTGAACATGCAATTGGCACTCATCGAGTGCGGCTAGGAACCTTCTCGAAGACGCTCCTCCACCTTCGTGCGCTATCAGCTGATCAACTCCTTTTTTTTTCCCTGACGTAACAGAGAAATGATGCAACATCTCGGACACATTTTCTCCTGGTTTCTAGAATAGTCGTGAAAATGTCATTAAGGTGCCGCCAAGATTTTGTCAGTAATGGACCACCAAGATGGCTTAATGTTACTTTCGTTTACGGGCCTGCTGAGAGAAAGCAGTGCACAAAGAAGATGAATACAATAGATATTCTACTGGCTCACATAACGATCGTTGCCGCAGAGTTGCTGCAGTGTTCTGGACCAGTAACCAGCAGATTCATTGAAGCTCCCGGTATAGCAGTGGAACTTTAATTAAACAAGCCACTAATAAAAATAATGAAACTCCGGAAGTATTCCACGTGTTTTGCATAAGACACTCCATAAGTAAAGAAAGGAACTCACCTAGAGATGATGATGTTTCGGTGGGAATGATGAAAACTGAGGTAAAATGATACGAAAGCAAATTGAAATTTATTGCTAAATGACTTCGGAAGAAGAGATTCTCCAATAACAATGCATAATTGTAATTTTTCTACTTCACAAAAAGGAAGAGAGATAAAATATGAAGAAGAATTATGGAACGATTGTCGAAAATTAGATGCACTTGTAAGATAAGAAAGGAGGATGATATCGGCAGATTCAGCAAGCAAAGTAACATGTGCAAAACATTATAGAAGAAGAAACAGGATGATAGGAGAGATTTTCAGGCATCAGGCAATACTTCCATATTAATAGAAGGTATAAACAGTAAGAAAAGACAGATATTGGATTATATGTAACAAATAATTCAAAACATTCGGTACAGTTGCTACTCAGAGATGAAGTGTTGAAGAGGAAGTCGTGGCGGGACACATCAAACCAATTAGCAGAATGACAAAAAACAAAAACAATAAAAAAGAATAAAGATGGTAAAATATTTTGTGAAATTATTTGTGTAAATAGGTTAGAGAATTATTTCAACCGCCTTTAAATGATGTTCACAACCTAGTACATCAAATGAAATGCTGATAGAATATTAGAAGTTCTCTGTTCAACTTAGAGGCTTGAAGAGTAGTCGAGGATACCAATGAAGTCAAGCTGAAATATATTTTACCAGTTGAGATAATCATGATGTGTAAAGTCAGACGGTTAAATATTTTACAGTTTTTGCGACGGAAAAACCAGCTGAGATACCCATGCTGTGTAAAGTCAGGTGGTTAAGTATTTTGTCCTTCTTTCGTTGCAAAAGTCAATAGGCAAAGACAATGTTGTCAGAAGTACTGGAAGGAGATACACCATTTCTTTCACCACATGAGACCCTTTTCTATAATTCGTACGGATAAATAGTGAAAATTTTTTCATACTCTAAATTTTCTGAAGCTTTATCACATCCATTGCTACACGTAAAGAAATATGTCACAGTCATACAGTAGCACTGAGTGTTGTTAACAATTTACACAAGGCAGATATTTCGTAGTAGTTGTTGTTGTGGTCTTCAGTCCAGAGACTGGTTTGATGCAGCTCTCCATGCTACTCTACCCTGTGCAAGATTCTTCTTTTCACTGTGCCTACTGCAACCTACACCCTTCTCAATCTGTTCAGTGTATCCATCTCTTGGTCTCTCTCTACGATTTTTACCCTCGACGCTGCCCACCAATACTAAATTGGTGATCCCTTTATGCCTCAGAACATGTCCTACAATCGATCCCTTCTTCTAATCCAGTTGTGCCACAAATTTCTCTACTTCCCAGTTACATTCAGTACCTCCATCTAATCTTCACCTTTCTTCTGTAGCACCACATTTCGAAAGCGTCTGTTCTTTTCTTGTCTAAACTATTTATCGTCCATATTTCACTACCATACATTGCTACACTCCATACAAATACCTTCAGTCAAGACTTTCTGATACTGAAATCTATACTCGATGTTACCAAATTTCTCTTCTTCCTTGACATTGACAGTCTACATTTTATATCCTCTCAACTTCGACCATCATCAGTTTCTTTTGCTCCCCAAATAGCAAAAATCACCTACTACTTTAAGTGTCTCATTTCCTAATCTAATTCCCTCAGCATCACCTGATTTAATTGGACTACATTCCATTATCCTCGTATTGCTTTTGTTGATATTCATCTTATATCCTCCTTTCAAGACACAGTCCATGTCGTTGAGCTGCTCTTCCAGGTCATTTGCTGTCTGACAGAATTACAATGTCATCGGAAACCTCAAAGTTTTTATTTCATCTCCATGGATTTTAATTCCTACTTCAAATTTTTTCTTTTGTTTACTTTACTGCTTGCTCAGAATACAGATTGAATAACATCGGGGATAGGCTACAACCCTGTCTCACTCCCTTCCCAACCACTACTTCCCTTTTATGCCCCTCGACTCTTATAACTGCCATCTCATTTCAGTACAAAATGTAAATAACCATTCGCTCCCTGTATTTGGTCCCCTGTCATCTTCAGAGTTCGAAAGAGAATATTCTAGTCAACATTCTCATAAGCTTTCTCTAAGCCTAAAAATGCTAGAAACGTAGGTTTTTATTTCCTAAATCTACTTTCTAAGATAAGTAGTAAGGTTAATATTGCCTCACGCGTTCCGACATTTCTACGAAATCCAAACTGATATTCCCCGAGGTCCGCTTCTACCAGTTTTTCCTTTCGTCTTTAAGGAGTTCGCATTAGTACAAGGTTAATCTCAAAAGTAAGGTCTCCTACTTTTTTATAAGTACTGAACTCTGTTTGTGTGGCAGTTGGCCACACTGTTATGAAGAGTGCTTCATGCGCTGTGTGTAAACATGCGCACGCCGCACTGAGGCGCTCTGTCTTGGCTCGGCAGCCGTTGAGAATGGAGCTCCTGTTGGATGGTACCACCAAGTGCGAATTGCGCGCAGTTATTCGGTTTTTGAACGCAAAGGGCACTGTACCGATTGAAATCCATCGCCAATTGACGGAACTGTATGATGGGTTGTGCATGGATGTCAAAAATTTTCGTAAGTGGTGTAGACAGTTTGCAGCTGGTCGGACCGAAATTCACGGCGAACAAAGGAGCGGGAGACTGTCAATTTCTGAGGAGACAGCGTTGAATGTTGAGCAAAGCATGTGTGAAGATCGGCGGATCATCCTGGTTGATCTCTGCACATTGGTTTACACCTGAGACCAAGCAACAATCACGCCAGTGGCGGCATCCTTCTTCGCCAAAGCTGCGGAAATTCATACAAATACGATCTGCCAGTAACGTCATGACAACCGTTCCTTGGGATCGGAAAGGAGTATTGTTGGTCGACTTTATGGCCAGTGGGACCACAATTAACGCTGACAGGTACTGTGAGACTCTGAAAAATCTCAAGCGGGGAATTCAGAACTGGAGAAGAGGAATGTTGAGAAAGAGCGTTCATGTTCTCCATGACAATGCTCGCCCAACATATCACTCGGCAAAGCGTTGCTCTCCTGCAACAGTTTCGGTGTAACATAATCACCCACCCACCCTACAGTCCTGACTTGGCACCCAGTGACTATCACCTGTTCCCTAAGTTAAAAGAACATTTCGCCGGAAAGCGAGTCAGCTAAGACGACGAGGTGAAAGAAGAGGTTCATAGCTTTCTGAACAGCATGGCGGCGAGCTGGTATGACATGGGCATATAAAAACTGTCACAGCCTCTGCAATCGACAGAAATGGCGATTATGTCGAAAAATAGCTAAATGTTCAAGCTGTAAACTGATGTAAACAGGTTTATGTACTTATAAAAAAAATAGGAGACCTTATCCTCGTATTTTGCGGCAGTGACTTATTAAACTGATAGTTCGATAATTTTCACACCTGTCAACACCTGCTTTCTTTGTGATTGGAATTATTGTATTCTTCTTGAAGTTTGGGGTTATTTCGTCTGCCTCGTACACCTTGCTCACCAGATGGTAGAGTTTTATCAGGGTTTGCTCTCCCAAGACTACCAGTAGTTCTAATGGAATGTAGTCTACTCCTAGGCATTATTTCGACTTAGGTCTTTCAGTGCTCTGTCAAACTCTTCACGCGTTTTCACATGTCCCATTTCATCTTCATCTACGTATTCATCTATTTCCATAACATTCCCCTCAAGCACATCGCCCGCTTATAGACCCTCTATTTACTCCTTCCATCTTTCTGCTTTCCCTTCTTTGCTTAGAACTGGTTTTCCATTTGAGCTTTTGATATTCATACAAATGGTTCTCTTTTCTCAAAAGTCTCTTTAATTTTCCTGTAGGCAGTATCTATCTTACCCCTAGTGATATATGCCTCTACATCCTTCCATTTGTCCTCTAGCCATCCCTGCTTAGCCACTTTACACTTCCTGACGATCTCATTTTTGAGACGTTTGTACTCCTTTTTACCTGCTTCATTTACTGCATTTTTATATTTTCTCCTTTCACCAGTTAAATGCAATGTCTCTTGTGTTATGCAACCTTCTTTCATGATTCTTAAACCAAGTGTTAGCTATGATTAAGTTGTGCTCTATGCAAAATTCTACCAGACGACTTCCTCTTTCATTCCTTACCCTCATTCCATATTCACCTGCTACTTTTCCTTCTCTTACTTTTCCTACTGTCGAGTTCCAGTCCGCCATGACTATTAAATTTTCGTCTCCCTTCACTATCTGAATAATTTCTTTTACCTCATCATACATTTCTTGAATCTTTTCGTCATCTGTGCATCTGTGGAGGTAGTTTGCATAAAAAACTTGTACTACTGGGTTAGGCATGGGCTTCGTGTTATGTTGGCTACAATAATGCGTTCACTATGTTGGTCGTAGTAGCTTATACGCGCTTCTATCTTTTTATTCATTACTAAACCAACTCCTGCATTGCCTCTATTTGAGTTTTTATTTATAACCCTGTATTCACCTGACCAGAAATCTTGTTCCTCCTGCCACCGAACTTCAGTAATTACCATTACATCTAACTTTAACCTATCAATTTCCATTTTTAAATGTTCTAACCTACCTACCCGTTTAAGGGATCTGACATTCCACACTCCAATTCGTAGAACGCAAGATTTGTTTCTCCTGATACGATACGGGCGTTCTCCTGAGTAGTCCTCGGCCGAAGATCCGAATTGGGGGGGGGCCATTTTACCTCCGGAATATTTTACCCAAAAGGACACAATCATCATTTAATCATACAGTAAAGCTCCACGCCCTCGGAAAAATTACGTCTGTAGTTTCCCCTTGCTTTCAGCAGCCTGTCGCAGTACCATCACAGCAAGACCGTTTTGGTTAGTGTTACAAGGTCGCAACAGTCAATCATCCAGACTGTTGCCCCTCCAACTACCGCAAAGGCTGCTGCTCCTTTTCTGGAACAGTGGTTTGTCAGGCCTCTGAACAGATACTCCTCCGTTGTGGTTGCACCTACGGTACGGTTATTTGTATCGCTGAGGCATGCAAGCCTTCCCACGAACGGCAAGCTCTATCGGTCGGGCGGGGGGGGGATATTTCGTAGAGCAGTTGAAAATTCCAGTTGACACACTGAAGCAAAAATTTTGTTGACCTTGTTATGCAAAATCAAATATACCGAAGACCATAAACAAAGATAGATAGCAGCTGGAACACTCAAAAAATGTCAGTGGATTTAGCAATGTGGGAATTTGGACTTCCCGAGATTAATTTCTGCCTCGGAAAGACTCTCGATACAAAGACACCCTTCAGAAACAATACTGAAATCTCTTCATGACGGACTATCTAAACGTTTGTTAACGTTTTCTGGCCCTACCAGTAAATCTTAAGTTGGCAATTTGTGATAGAACAAATGTGAAATGTTTTACAAAAAGAAGCGCAATAAATGTCCTTCAGACCACTTGTAGACCACAATTACCTCAATACTAATGCTCTGTTGGCAAAGTTGCATTAAGGGATGGTATCCCCTATGTGACGACTCTGTCGTGGTGTAGCAATGTAACCCTATCTGAGCGACTATCCGACATGAGTAATTGTGAACCACGAAACTAACATGGTATACAACAAGCATTAATTGATTTACAGCTGCCTGAAGTGGAAAGAACATGCCACTGAAGGTGTAAACCAAAGTCGAAAATTCCCTTTGGGCCAGAGGCGCAAAGATGTTGACTATAGACACCTGCTCATTATTGGTGAATCATGTGTTCACCACTGTGAAGAATCTGCGAGTTTGTGCTCAAGCTAGGACGTCGGACTTCGCTTCTATCGCCACGTGATGAGCACGCGATGCCGTTTCGGCACGCACTCCTCATAGTTCCGGAACGAGCCGCGATGCGTACATCACGTCGTCCTAGAAGGAACAATCCTCTCCGGTGTTACAAAAAGAAATCCCCACTTCTGAAAAATGTTACTCCACTTGGAGCGCCTCTGAGACTCATTCTAACAATTGCACGCGGCTACATTCCTCTACGTCAGTCGCTCGATCAGAAAATAGCCATACCCTCTCCCTCCACGAGACGGGCAAGAGACAACAATCCTCCCAACAGAAAGGCTTGCCGCCAAAACTTACTAACGTCACAGCCTGATTCCAAACCAGTGTGCTGCGTCTCAGGACATGCGTGTAAGTTTACGAAGTCGAGTACTGGCAAAGGAGTAAGATCACAAGACTCAAATAACAAAAGAGACCAATCCAGGTAAGCAGCAAATACATGCAGAGAATTGTAAATAATCATGTACAACATCCACGTAGGTGCGCAAAAGACAGAAAATTTTACAGGTCGCCTATACGTGACTTCCTAAGTTTATTTCCATGGATGCGTAATTTAACAAGATGGGGTATGATGGTCTTCTGTTGGGTTTGAAGACTCGAGGACAAATTCCGAATTGGGCAAGCACGTTAGCGCTACCGTGGAAGCTTTTTGTGTAAGGTTTGCACTGTACTTATTTACTGTCGTTAATGCCGCGGAAGTAAAATGGCTCTGAGCACTATGGGACCTAACTTCTAAGGTCATCAGTCCCCTAGAACTTAGAACTACTTAAACCTAACTAACCTAAGGACATCACACACATCCATGCCCGAGGCAGGATTCGAACCTGCGACCGTAGCAGTCGCGCGGTTCCCGACTGTAGCGCCTAGAACCGCTCGGCCACTTCGGCCGGGGCGGAAGTAAAGATTTTGGTTAATTTCATTCATCATACTCGATGTTTTAGGAAAGACTGCAACTGTATGATTCATGATTAAAATAATGAAAAACTGCACCAGTTACTTTTTTTTATGCTAAGCATTACGAGTTTTGTTGGTTGGTTGGTTGGTTGGTTTTGGGGAAGGAGACCAGACAGCGTGGTCATCGGTCTCATCGGATTAGGGAAGGAAGTCGGCCGTGCCCTTTCAGAGGAACCATCCCGGCATTTGCCTGGAGTGATTTAGGGAAATCACGGAAAACCTAAATCAGGATGGCCGGACGCGGGATTGAACCGTCGTCCTCCCGAATACGAGTCCCGTGTCTAACCACTGCGCCACCTCGCTCGGTACGAGTTTTGTGAATTTATTCCCATTTACAAGTGCATTTGTTTACTGAATACTTTGGGTGATGTTTTCGTGTATGATTTTCCTTCCTCTCTTCCAATGGAGGAGATGTGTTTGTTTGAGGTTGTAAGCTATCGTGCCTTCCCCATTACAGACAATGTCACAAACACGCGGATCATCACTTAGACTGTTTGTTTTTACTCCGTATCATCATGTACATTGTTTGCTTTTCGAATCATACATGCTATAAAAGATATTACAACACTGTAATAGTGCTCGTGATTAAAGAAGGAACTACATACCAGGTGTAGAAGTATGAAATCGGAATTTGCTTGCAATAATTATACGTCTATTGTTTGAAACTGATAAACAAAATTTAATTCAAAATAATCTCCACTGCTGTTTATACACTTCTCCCATCTCTAGGGCAGGCTATGAATGCCACGCAAAAAAAGAAAGAAAGGAAGGAAGAAAGAAAGAAAACCGGTTCTTCTTTCGAAGCGAACCATCTGCGAGCCATTTTCGTGTATTTTCATACGAATTGAAGCGTTGTTCTGCGTGAGCGTGTCCCAGTGGTGCAAATAGATGATAATCGGACGGAGCCAAGTCGGGAGAGTAAGTCGCATGCCCTAGTATTTCCCAACTGAACGTCTCGATCGTTTCCCTGACCAGTTTTGCTGAGTGTGATGGGGCGTCATCATGGAGAAAAATGACTTTGTGTTGCCTTTTTACATATTCCGGTCTTTTTCACGCAATGATCGATTTAAATCGATCGTTTGCTGTTGGTAGCGATCAGTGTTAACGGTTTCACCAGGTTTTAGCAGTTCCTAATAGACGACACCCTTCTGATCCCAATAAACACAGAGTACTGCCTTTCCAAAGCGATTTGGTCTTGCAGCTGATGTCGATGGTTTGCCTGCATTCAACCATGATTTACGACGCATGGGAATCTCAAAATGTATCCATTTTTCATAAACTGTCACTATTCGATGGAGAAACGACTGTTTTTGTATCTGGCGAGCAGCATTTCACAAGTGGTCTTTCGATCTGTTTGCTGTCTTTCATTCAGTTCATACCGAACCCATTTTCCCACATTTCCATAGCTTTCAACCGAAGAGAAACGATTTTCTGTGTCCCATTCAATTGTTCCGTGAGTTCCTGTTGAGTCTGACTATCATCTTCATCCAATAAGGCCTGCAATTCTTTGTGTTCGAAGTTTTTGTGCTTTCCCGCGCTAGTCGTTTCTCAAGTCAAAGTCACTACTTTTAAATTTTTTGAACCACTCGAAACGCTGTGTTTTCCCAAGAGCACGTTCGCCCAAAAGCTTCGACAAGCATTCGATACGATTCTCAAGCAGTTTTCTTCAAACGATAACAGAAAACCAATGCTGTCCGCAAATTGTAGTTGGTATGCACAGAATTCTTCGTGTTTACGGGATTGAAACAGATACCGATGTACAGAACTTGGGTTACTGTGTGTTGACGTTCGTCGTCAGCCGTTACAGGAAGCAGATGGCGCTGCAGACGCGGTCTCACGGGCCCTACACTGACGGCTAGCAGTATCTTCGGCTCCTGGTACGATGGGTGACTTAAAAAAAGCTTCCTGAAACATTTATTGATTGTTGAAACTGGTAAATATGAAGTTACTTCGTTGCACGAAGCAGTAAATTATGTGGCGGTCGTTAAAACGCTACTGGGTTGCGTGATGACAAGGCGTCGCGTCGTAACAGCACGCCCTGGCCGTGTTCGGGGTGATGTACGGCTGATCACAACAGCTACAGATGCTGTTTTCAGCGTGACCTTGGCGTCGGAGGAATGCCGTGCACTCGCACGAAAGCGTCCAGTCCAACATCATGTGGTCACCCCAGGAGCGCGACCTTGGGCAACATGTGTCGGCACGCCGCCTGTTATACACTCTAACCGTGTTATGTGAGCAAAAACCAGCCGGCAGCAAGGCCCGGTCTCGTCGTTCACATGCTCAAGACCAGTTTTCTTTTGGACAAAAATGCTAAAATTTCAGGTGAAGCGAAATGTGGATTATACGACCGAGAGCAAGGCTAAGATCTCTCATCCTGGCCCAGAGCTGTCATTCCTATCAACAAAATTTTGTTTCTGTCCTGTTGCGTGACAATATTCGTCAAAAGCGTGAAATTATTCTGCACAATAGTTCTGCTTTGTAAGTAGACATGCTTCGTTAAAATAGATGAAACAGAGAAACAACGTCGTTTCCACCAGGATTTTATTTTAAAAATTTTCTTGATTTAGCTGTACTAGATAATTTAGAGCGTATTTCATTCTGTGAAATTTGTAAAAAAAAATGTAAATGTGTGTATGTGTCTGAAATCTTATGGGACTTAACTGCTAAGGTCATCAGTCCCTAAGCTTGCACACTACTTAACCTAAATTATCCTAAGGACAAACACACACACCCATACCCAAGGGAGGACTCGAACCTCCGCCGGAATCAGTCACACAGTCCATGACTGCTGCGCCTAAGACCGCTCGGCTAATCCTGCGCGGCTAAAATTTGTAAATTTGTGGTAAGATCTTACGGGACCAAACTGCTTAGGTCATCGGTCCCCTAAGCTAACACACTCCTTAATCTAACTTAAACTAACTTACGCTGTGGACAACACACACACCCATGCCCGAGGGAGGACTCGAACCTCCGACTGGGATTTCATTCTCGGATACACCTACAAATACAACACACCAGATTCCAAATAAGAGGCCGTCTGTGTTGCAATATACATTGATTACTAAAACATTTCACTCTCTTAGCGCGTCGTCAGATTAACTTAAAAAGGTAGCAGAGGCCAGCTGGCTATTAATTCTGACTAACGAGTTCTCCTACGCCTTTTTGAGTTAATCTGATAGTGCGCAAAGAGAGCGAAACGTATTATTAATCAATGAATATTGCAATGGAGACTATCTTTTTTTGGAATGTGGAACCTCTGTTGCTGTACCACGCCCGAGCAGAATGGAGCTTTAACACTCCAGAATTAACTGGAAATTAAAACACAAAAGGTTCTACAACTCCAATGGATACATCATTTCCTCAAAAACAATGTGACTGCTTGCAAAGATGGTTCAAATGGCACTAGGGGACTTAACATCTGAGGTCATCAGTCCTCTAGACTTAGGTCTACGTAAACCTAACTAACCTGAGGACATAACAACATCTATGTGAAATTTTGCTCTGAGCACTATGGGACTTAGCTTCTAAGGTCATCAGTCCCCTAGAACTTAGATCTACGTAAACCTAACTAACCTAAGGACATGACACATCCATTTCCGAGGCAGGATTCGAACTTGCGACCGTAGCGGTCGCGCGGTTCCAGACTGTAGCTCCTAGAATGCATCAAGGGAAAGGAGAATGGAATTTTTTGTATCTTCACCAGTGTGTTTGTAACCTCGCCCTCACTTATCGACCTTAATGACAGTGAAAAATTAAACCGCGTGTACCTAATGGAAATTTGGGAAAAGCAATCGTCACCGAAGTTAATCTGTCGGTAAAGAGGGAGGAAAGGGTTACATCTAAATGAAAGGAAAAATGCAACTAAAACTGGTGGAATTTAATTTTGAAAAGGGGTAAAGTTAATGAAGAAAGTAAATGTGCGGCCGTTACGTTAACAATTAACTAGCGGTAATCAGATATTTGAGATTTGGGGGAAATTACGGTCGCCAGTCCTAAGGACAATTACTATAGTAACTGAAAAAGAAAGGTAATTACACATATAATTAGCACTAGAAGCGTGGCAACTGAAGGTTGACACGTGTAGTGTGAAAACTAAAAGCTTGTCAGAAGTAATAACTTTCGCTGCACTCTGACTTAATTTAGCAAAAGAATTAATAAAACCGGAAAACTGAAAGTTAATTTAGTGACTGAAATTAATAAGAAGCTTTCTTTCTTAAGCACATCGAAATTCAGTAAAATACGGTTAGTCTTGGACTACCTCAACAATCATTTCTAAAGCTACTTGAATCTACGCAATTTAGAAATAAGAGATTTAGCTTTGAACTTGAATTAAATGATTCTGAATAATTAACAATAGTAAGATTTAGTACGTACCAAGCTGAGCTGCAGTCACAGGTAAGCTAAAATACGGTAACAAAACTCGCACTCTTAATTTGTGCTTGCGTAATCTAAATATTGTAGCCAGCTATAAATACTTAAACTGAACTTTGAAATTAAAGCAGTGAAATAGAATGATTGTACTTTAATGCTGGCATCTGAATTTCAACGACACTCGGGTTGATTTCGGAAAAGGAAGGGACCCTGCTTGGTAATGCAATTGGACAATGAGCAACAAAAGTTCATGCTAAGTTGCTGTAATTTTGCGAGGCAAATGGAACAATTTGAAAAGCTGAGGTCTGCCATACAGTTCTAAAACTTTACGTGCTTCCAGTCTTCCTTGTTGGTTCATTGAAGGTTTGAAGCCGTCGATCGAGGAGGTGGCGACAGTCACTCATTGTCGGCCGTCGCTGTTGCAGAAGCTGGATGTTGGCGCGCCTTCTTCTCAACACGGTCACCAGACGAAACGGGCTCTTGATGTGCGCCAGCTAATGCTTCCCGTCCGCGACACCATGTCAGAGACTATTATCGCAAGTCGAGCGCAATTACATGCTGCCAAACCCCGAAAGCGCGGCAACTCGCGGGAGCTTCTCACAATACACCTGCTCCACTCGCTACCCCAGCCAGACTCCCTCTGCCCGCGCTCCACGCGGCAGAGTTAACACTACCAAAGATCCTACACACTTTGATTCTTCACACGACCCATCGCTGTAATCGTTCGATAGCAGTTTTCCCTAGGCAAGACCCAGCGTAAAAATACAAATAATATTTACTAAACAAACCAATTATACATCGACATAAGTGCATAAATGTATATATATACAAACAGTAAAACAATTACAATATATAAAGAGACAGAAATGTCATATCTTGAGGTAACAAAACAAGGAAAAAAAAAAATACTACAATAGATGGAAATAGGAGGATATGCATTTCCGGCGTTACATGTTGCAAAAGCTTGGGCTACGACATGTCTCATAATATCAAGTGGGAGATAAACGAAAGGCGGTCCTCGTTGGCTACTAAATAGAAAGAAAAACAAAAGAGGTCACCTCGTTACGACGTGAAGGCTCTCCACGGTGTTAGTCGCTTCGGAATTGTCGATGTTTATCTTCTCGTAGCAATCTGGTCGCCGTAGCCAGTTCAATCCTAACAAAAAGGATTCGTGCTTCAACTTCTGCTGTCGTGGGTAATGGCGGTTATGGAACGCGCTACAGAGAAAATTTGAGAATTATTGTTGGTTCCTGGGTTTCCTACCATTGCACAGTGTCGTTGGTTTCAGCAGCGCCAAAAATCAAAGACTATCTCCTCACCGTTACCTAAAAAGTAGCGGACGGTGTGGCCGCATATCCATGTCACAGAATTAGTTTCTGCTGTTGGAAAATAAACCTCATCCGGAAAGGGGAGTGATTGTGCAGTTATCCCGTCAGAGTCACGCGTGTGAGGAAAGCCAACAACTGGTGCACCAAATGCCAAACATTCTTCGCCGATCCACTTACAAGACGACGGTCGTCCGTAACCATCACGCCGTAGGTGATGCACATTAGAGAGTCCAGCCACTCGAATAAGAGGCCAATAAGGTACTTTAATGCGTTAGTTAATCATATAAGAAGATTGTAAGTTGTAAATTATGTGTCCCTTTGGTAGTCAGACCTGGAAGCTGGAGGAATTTGAAGGGATTGAATAGGAGTCTCTGACCATTCTTTCCACAAACCTGTGTCCCCAGCACGGTCGTGGGATCTTCTTCGGCGGAAGCTGCTAGGCTCAATTCGAACCTGTGATTGTACTTTCTGCGGTATACCACTTGCCCAGGTTAGTTTCTGTATCTGTGGTACTGACAATGATGATAGGCGACAATTCACATTTATTTATCCTGTTTGGTTATTCTTCAAATATTCACACATTTACACTGTCTTTTACAACACTCGATGATGATGATGATGATCATGATGATGTTTGGTGCCGGCCGCTGTGGCCGAGTGGGTCTAGGGGCTTCAGTCCGGAACCGCGTGCCTGCTACAGTCGCAGGTTCGAATCCTGCCTCTGGCATGGATGTGTGTGTCTAGGGTACTGATGACCTCAGATGTCCCATAGTGCTTAGAGCCATTTGAACCATTTGATGTTTGGTTCGTGGGGCGCTCAACTGCGCGGCCATCAGCCCCCGTACGCTTTCCCAGTCTTAACACTGTCCAATCTCGCCGCTTTTCGTGAATGATGATGGAATGGTCAGGACAACACAAACACCCAGCCCCCGAGCAGAGAAAATCTCTAACACGGTCGGGAATCGAACCCGGGCCCCCTTGATCCAGAGGTAACAACACTCGACATAGCTTTCTTAATTGTATAGTAACTTTTCCATCTAAATTCCGAAATATGATACACATGTCCGGCTCTCCAGTACGCACTAGACACAGTGAGTATTACAACGTGTCCGGCTAGGAAGAACACCCGAAACAGAGCTACGTGTCCGGCCCTGCAGAACGTCCGAATATCTTTAGTCTTACGTTTCTCAAATCCAGTGAAATTTAATAAACAAAAACGATAGACTCGTAGGGTTGGGTTGGGTTGTTTTTGGGGAAGGAGATCAGACAGCGACGTCATCGGTCTCATAGGATTAGGGAAGGACGAGGAAGGAAGTCAGCCGTGCCCTTCAAAGGAACCACCCCGGCATTTGCCAGGAGCGGTTTAGGGAAATCACGGAAAACCTAAATCAGGATGGCCGGACGCGGGACTGAACCGTCATACTCCCGAATGCGAGTCCAGTATGATAGCCACTGCGCTACCTCGCGTGCTTCTCGTAGGGTTCCCATGAGAGAGTGTCATACTAAAAACTGGATTAAATACAATGTAAAGTATATAAACAATTAGTAAGAGAAGTTAGGCGTTTTGGACCTAGCACCCGAACGTGCCGACCAATCAGAAGAAAGTTCAGTAGAATTGACGGACTCTCCCACGGGACTGTACCATATGTCGCTTGTACCTCACTCCACTTTTGTACCATATGCTACTTCACGTGTATCAAGCCACATTAAGGCGAGCTTCAAGAAAAATAAAATAGTGGCGGCCACAGCCAGGATCATCTCAAAGTGATGTAAAAAACATGGAGATGTAAGCTGCAAGTATTTCGTCCTATAATTACGGTCAGTACTGGACACTACATAAAATAAGAGTATACATGGAGTTATAGTACATACGAGAACAACCATAGTAACATACATCAAAAACCACACACAATCACAAACAATTGGAAGTCAAACCTTTGGACAAATACACTCATTCCAAGGTTTGTCATGCTATTGTTTTCTGCTGTATGTGTTTCTTTATTTTGTGCTGTTACTGTTGTTTTCGCACCGATCATTATGTATGAATATTATATTTTAGGCCTTGTACTTTGACGGCTGTGCTATGCATAACTGTGCATAACACGTAAGGCCGTCTTACTGTTCATAAAACTTGTTTTTAAAATTGCAGCATTTATGTGATAGCACTAGGGTCAGAAGTACAACTAGCTGGTAAATTTCTGGTAGACTGATCTTAATATATCCAAGAAAGTTGTTTTTAATTACTGAGATTGTTTCTTTTACTGGTATATTTGTATACAAGTTAAACATATCGAAGGATGCGAATGAGGCTGTATTTGTTGTGGGAATGTTTTTGATGTTCTATAAACGCTTTTATATATTACTTACACAAAATTATTTTCAAATGTAAAAATCTTGGTGAGGATCTCATTAATAGTAGCGTAAGGGTGGCATGAGCGCAATTTTGATATCAAATAGAGTGCAAATTAATTAACTTAATCAATTAATTACTGCCCAACTACACCAACCCCATCCCCCATGATGTCACGTGTTTTTCACAGCCTACACATGGCTCTCCACACCCTGGCCCCTCCCAAGCATCCCCTGTCTTATTGGTAGGAATTTCGAATTTTGGGCGAGTATTTCGATTCTTTTGGTAATTTCTTAGTCCAAGGGCTATGCTGTCATCCCACCCCATTCCGCACTTTGGAATTGGTGGTGGGCAATTAAAAATGGTGGTGCCCTTTCTGCGACTTGAACCCTGCTGCTTGTGAACAGAAAGCCCAAGTGCACTGCCTCCGCCCCCCCCCCCCTCCCCACAAACACACACACATACTCGGAAATTGCCCAGATGCAGAAAAAGAGGGTTAGGCTAGTGAACGTGACGTATTTTCATTGGGAAGCTGAAGTTAATACCAGTCATAATTATAACATTACTCTTAAAGATCAGCACATCAGCACTACTTACACAACTATATGTATAGCGCTACACGAGGACTGCCTGAAATTGCAATACAGCTCAAAAATTTGACAATGTCATAAAACTAGTGTCAGATAACTCGAACTCTACCCTTCACGTACAAGCTGATGAGAAAAACTCTGGGGTGTAAGGTACTACCCTTATTTTTTGGTGGGAAATATATTTAACTGACGAGATGCTGGTGTTGGACAGAGAGGAGTTTAACGAGTGCTTTGCCTGTAAGCATACAGCCGAGGATTATGTCTATCGCTACAGGTGCCTGCTCGACTATCACCCTACAGCCCAGGATATCGAAGCCAATGCAGTCTACACAACTGATGGAAAAAATGCGTCACTCTACTAATTACACACCAAAATCGTCATGAAGAAAAAAAAAACAGCACTCGTAATGAGCAGGTCATATTGCAGCAAATATACTGGGGAAAATTGTCATCTCAAAAGATTGCGTACAGGGCGGTAGTTGAAAGTGCGTTCATCTTGATGTGCGATCACAAACTGCCAAAAATTAGGGGCCCTTTTACCTCCCATCATCCCCCCTTCTTACCTCCCTCCACCTACAGGAGAACGCAGACTCTATCAAACGGCCAGCTGCTACCAACGAGGAACCATAGTTTTTCTGTAGCCTACCAGCATTCCGCAGGTGGATGAATAACGCTCTACACGCCTTAAGGCAACGATCCTTTGCAAATACAAAAGCATGTAGATCCAACTAAACAATAGTAGAAAAATGAAGCCGCACTGCTACACATGCCACTGTTGATCGGAGAGAAGCTGTGTCCAGTACCACACACACTGGACCACCTCCACAGCACCACCACCACAAGTGACCGCCTGTCTGAGGCAGGATAACAATTCACTGTAACGATTGTATTTAACGTAAATGATCGGCTTATTATCCAGCATGTATTAAAGAGGTGAACGCAACTGTGATGAAAATAAATCTCCTCTTTTCGCGAAAATAGTCGAAATACATTTTCTTTAAGTTTTATGAGCAAAATCAGTATAGATTTTGCATTCGGCTGTAGGATACACCTCACATCTAATTATTTTGCGACTCACAATCAAGTGCACCGCCGCAGATTACATATGACCAAATTTCAGTAGGCAGGCTATACACCCCCTACACACATCCACCCTGTGTAAAGCTGAGAGAAAAAATTTCCATTATTTTGCTGCAAAAACTACTGATCACCATTGAATGTCCTTGTTCTTTAGAAACCATTACCAGAGTTAAGAAAAAATATCTCTACTCACAAGTCGGAAAAGAGGCTATCATTTCTAAGTTCCACAATGAGCTGTAATTCAAGTGGTGTCTGCTTTATAATTACAAGTTATAAAGTATGAAATAACACAGGACTTGAGGCAAGTAATATTTTTTAAACACACAATCATGAAAATAATAGTAAAAACAGTCATGAATCCACAAGAATAGATACGGCCTATTTCTATTACTTTTATGAGGAAAATTGGGGCAGTTTTTAGAGAACTGTGTTTATCCAAACTTTAACCAGTTATATGAGTCATTGTGATAGAACCTCCTATAAGATTTTACCGTGCCTCTCTCTTCCAATAAATCGAAAAAACAAATACCATCTGTAGGTTCACATCTAGCAAATTACACGTACATGTATTACTCCACTGGAGAATGTGGCCAGTGCTTGTAGTCACTTCCAGAGTTCTGTGTAAGGTTTTGTCGACTGTATTGAATGAATACCATATCCAACAGACTATCAATCACAAGGGATGGTTCCTGCATTGATCCTTCATAAGCAGTTTAATGCATTGTTTCTTCAGCTGTAACACGTCTAAGCAGTGTCCGGCTACAGCTTTGTACACCTCCACATACTATGTTTTTCTACCATGACTTCGATGTTTGTGTCAGCTGCTAAACCAACATTAACATGTTTCAAAACTCTGACTTCCCAGAAAGCTCAACGTCACATTGTGTAAACTATGCAGCTCCGACAACATACAGATTGGTAGAAAGAAACCACAGAGGCGATGTTTCTCATTGATGAAATTGTGGAAGACATCTCAACAAATGGAAACTAGAAGAGTCTGCAGTATTGTAGAGCGTTTTCAACATCTATTTGAAGGTGATAAACTACACAGTTAATGTCATCTTCCACAGCAATGGGGCTGCAGGTGTATCGGTGTTCCATTTCCAAGAGAATTGTTTCCTGATTTGGCAGAAATGTACATGATTACTGTTCCAGTACTGACCATCGCCACATGGTACTGTCCACAATACATCTGTGATAGTAGATGTGAGAAGTAATACTGTTATCTTATTGGTGCAAAAGAAAAGAAAATAATTAAAACAAGTGGAGGACATTGTAGCATATCGAAATAGGATGACTCTACAGCGTTGAGGAATGCTTCCAAACATTTGTCTGAAGGCGATGGATGACCTCTACATTTCATCCCAATCTCCACAGTAACAAGTAGCATATATCCAGTGTTCCGCCTAGGCTCCCACCATCTGGACCACGTGGTGCCAGTCAATCATTATGCAGTAGTCGACAGCGTACCACTGGATGGACGCAATGGGAAAGATCCTGTTGATATGGGGAGATATACAGTAATACATACTGCAGTTGATAGAGCGATCAGTTTTAACAATTTTACCAGTTGATCCGTAATTTCAATGCCAGAGAGTGACACAACAGATTGCTTCCTAATTTTTGCATCATCGCTAAAAGAGCCCTGCACCACTTAGGAGAAACCATATACTAGATTGCTAATGCAGGTGGATGACACTGCAATATGTCTATTTGCTCATATATATCAAAGAATACCTGTTGTTCTGTAATTTCAATGCCAGCCACTGACATGGCATAATGCTTCCCTGTTTCTGCATAATCACTAAATCACTACGCCACTACTCTTAAAGTACCATATACTAGGTTGCGAATGCAGATTGATCGCTGTGCAATACATCTATTCAGTCATATACATCAACATATGTGTCCTATGCAAAAACAATTAGATTATCTACATACACTCCTGGAAATTGAAATAAGAACACCGTGAATTCATTGTCCCAGGAAGGGGAAACTTTATTGACACATTCCTGTGGTCAGATACATCACATGATCACACTGACAGAACCACAGGCACATAGACACAGGCAACAGAGCATGCACAATGTCGCCACTAGTACAGTGTATATCCACCTTTCGCAGCAATGCAGGCTGCTATTCTCCCATGGAGACGATCGTAGAAATGCTGGATGTAGTCCTGTGGAACGGCTTGCCATGCCATTTCCACCTGGCGCCTCAGTTGGACCAGCGTTCGTGCTGGACGTGCAGACCGCGTGAGACGACGCTTCATCCAGTCCCAAACATGCTCAATGGGGGACAGATCCGGAGATCTTGCTGGCCAGGGTAGTTGACTTACACCTTCTAGAGCACGTTGGGTGACACGGGATACATGCGGACGTGCATTGTCCTGTTGGAACAGCAAGTTCCTTTGCCGGTCTAGGAATGGTAGAACGATGGGTTCGATGACGGTTTGGATGTACCGTGCACTATTCAGTGTCCCCTCGACGATCACCAGTGGTGTACGGCCAGTGTAGGAGATTGCTCCCCACACCATGATGCCGGGTGTTGGCCCTGTGTGCCTCGGTCGTATGCAGTCCTGATCGTGGCGCTCACCTGCACGGCGCCAAACACGCATACGACCATCATTGGCACCAAGGCAGAAGCGACTCTCATCGCTGAAGGCGACACGTCTCCATTCGTCCCTCCATTCACGCCTGTCGCAACACCACTGGAGGCGGGCTGCACGATGTTGGGGCGTGAGCGGAAGACGGCCTAACGGTGTGCGGGACCGTAGCCCAGCTTCATGGAGACGGTTGCGAATGGTCCTCGCCGATACCCCAGGAGCAACAGTGTCCCTAATTTGCTGGGAAGTGGCGGTGCGGTCCCCTACGGCACTGCGTAGGATCCTACGGTCTTGGCGTGCATCCGTGCGTCGCTGCGGTCCGGTCCCAGGTCGACGGGCACGTGCACCTTCCGCCGACCACTGGCGACAACATCGATGTACTGTGGAGACCTCACGCCCCACGTGTTGAGCAATTCGGCGGTACGTCCATCCGGCCTCCCGCATGCCCACTATACGCCCTCGCTCAAAGTCCGTCAACTGCACATACGGTTCACGTCCACGCTGTCGCGGCATGCTACCAGTGTTAAAGACTGCGATGGAGCTCCGTATGCCACGGCAAACTGGCTGACACTGACGGCGGCGGTGCACAAATGCTGCGCAGCTAGCGCCATTCGACGGCCAACACCGCGGTTCCTGGTGTGTCCGCTGTGCCGTGCGTGTGATCATTGCTTGTACAGCCCTCTCGCAGTGTCCGGAGCAAGTATGGTGGGTCTGACACACCGGTGTCAATGTGTTCTTTTTTCCATTTCCAGGAGTGTATTTCCAGTGCATCGATCAAAATGCAGAACTGAGTTTACGCCTGGCCATCTTTCCCTGAATGGATGGGCATCACAGAGTATTCTCACGTTTGTAGGATAAAGTCAGAGATCGACAGATTCCTCCCTCATTGTCTTTGACCAATCTTCCCCGCAACACGAACCTTCCTTGACACTCATCCAAAAGCACAAGTTATCTCCAGAAGCATGCATGTCAAGGAGGGTAGCACCTCTAATCGGTGTATAGTAGACATGAGAGTGTTTTGATGATATAAAAGATGGTTAGGTGCCCCAGACATATGGAATTTGAAACATTTCATGTAAATCAACTTTACTATCGATTCTGAAGCATTATTCCACTCTGTGAAGTCAGTGCCAGGAAGGTACTGGTGTTATAGAAATGATCAGAGAGTATAAACAGACACTTCGATGACTATACTGTTTTGTACCGAAGAGTGGTATATTGTTAAAGCCAGATGGTCTGAGCCATTAGTCATGAGACAGCAACATTCTTAATCCTCTAATACAGGATGTATTTTCCCAACATCAGATGTACAACCACTCCACGAGCTTCATACCCCAATATCTTTGGCAACAAACTTTAAAATGTTAAAACTACTTCCTTCTGCGTTATTCTGGTGTGCTAGCAAGGCACCATCAGTGTACATCCAGCGTTCAAGCTGCTTATAAAGCAACTACAACGAAGTTCTGTCTCTTAGGCAATTAACCGCCTTCATATATCCTTTTAAGAAAGAAACGTATGTACCCTCAATCACACTTCCCACTTCAGTCATACTTGTAATTAGTAGTAGTAGTAGTATTGGTTCTGATAGATTCACCTATGTGTCACTACAAAATAGAGTGAAGAAAACACGACATGAGTATTTTCGATAGCTGATACATTGTGGTACCACCCACATCTTGCTGCATGAAAATGTACACGAAGAAGCCACAGGGAGCAAGCACGATGACCAGTAGCCAAAGGAGATGTAACGGTCTTATTCTAGTTTACAGCATCATCACCACAGCTCTGGTATCATTCCCCTTGCACAAACAAGTCCTCATATGATGTTAGGTACTTTTGCTCCTCTTTTGAATAAAAAAGCAGCTTTGTTCTAACGCCACATCTCTCGATTACACCCTCACACACTATTGTAGGTGAGATATGTGACATTGGTCCACTCTTCTACAGAACACTCTAGGGAATGTCTTAAGTCTGATAAACACATTGATTCTTCTCCTATATACTTAAGGAATAGCGTTGTTTGTGAGAGCCAGCCATAATTCAATAATATCTATATTCGACCGCATGTGTCAGAACAGATTCGTGGAATGGGATACACATGTTTTGGCTATTTTAGTATGGCACATCCGTGTAATACTTATGTCACCTTTGTTGGAGTACATGTTACAAACACCCATGTAGTTTACAGGTGGAGGGGGAGGGCTAAAAGTGAAACCAGCCTGAGAATAATTGTTAAGCTTTTCTCGGTCTTGAGTGTCCAGGTACCCCCAATCCACCTCAGTTCCCCTCATTTCATGGTACTTTTTCTCCAGTTTTATGTATTCTCGGTCAATTTAAGTAATTTTGCAAGTTTTTCGTGATTTTACGTATTTCGTCATATTTCTCTCAATTTTATGTGTTTCCCATCAATTTGTCATACATATACCAAGTTTTCATCAATTATTACCGATTTTGTGTCTTTTTCATATTTTTTATGTTGTTCTGTATGTATATGGTCATATTGCCAGCACACCCGTTGCGTTTTTCGATTTTATACAAGGATATTGGCTTGTCCTATACACCAGCCTACTAAAAAATCCTAAGAATTCCCCTCTTCCCGATAGTCTACAAGTATGTATTTTGGAGAGGACGATCATGAAATGTATTGTATTGTGTTGCATTGAACTGGAGACCTAGAAACGATTGAGAGGCTTCGTCCCTGCTGTAGCCTCAGTGGTACACATCCCCACAACAGGCTACAGCAGTCCACTCACCCCACACCGAACCCAGGGTTATTGTGCAGTTCAGTCCCCAGTGGACCTCCATGGGAATGTCTCACACCAGACAAGTGTAACCCCACTGTTTGCGTGGTAGAGTAATTATGGTGTAAGTGTATGTGGAGAAAGTGTTTGCTCAGCAATCACCAACATAGTGTAACTGCGTTGGAATATGGGAACCAGCCAGCATTCGCCGAGGCAGATGGGAAACCGCCTTAAAAACCATCCACAGACTGGCCGGCACACCGGACCTCGACACTGATCCACAGGACGGATTCGTGCCAGGGTCCGGCACGCCTTCCCACCTGGGAAGCAATGCACTAGACTGCACAGCTGAGGCGGGCTATGAAATGTATGGTAACACTCGTCTGTACCTAGATGAGGCTTAGGGATTGGTTCAGATTGGAATCTCGTAATTTGGGAACAAATCCGTGTACTGCCATAGGACATTAGAGAGCTTGTCTGCAGACTTTTGTAGCAACAAACTTGATGGAAACCCAAAGTCCGGCACAGTTCTACATAGGGAGTGGACATATGTACACAGTTCAGTCCCCAGTGGACCTCCATGGGAATGTCTCACACCAGACAAGTGTAACCCCACTGTTTGCGTGGTAGAGTAATTATGGTGTAAGTGTATGTGGAGAAAGTGTTTGCTCAGCAATCACCATGATGGCTGTACACACATGTATAAGGCTGATGTACACACATCTGCTGCCGCGCTGATATTTTCTTTTACCCATACGTATATGCTCTTAACTGCTAAGCAGATGAGCTCGACTACTTTTGTTTACATGTTCCAACTCTGATATGTCCCCACAACCTTGTCAGGACATTTACAATCTGTAGATTGGAAATCCACAATCTGTAGATTTTTGTGGTTTTTTTTTATCCTAGTAGAAAGTCATTCGTTAGTTGACATTGGGTCGACTGCACTTAGCATCATGGACTTTGAGAGTTTCCCTTCCCTATACCTACAGAGTGTGCACCCCCAGCAATACAATTTATAGGCAAACAGTTAGCAAATGATGCCTTCGAACTGCAACCATCCATTGCTAACAGCTATACACACATGCATACAGAGAAAATGCAGGCAGTGATATAACAGGCAGTTAGGAAGACATGTGTGGTTTATACATGATAGTGCTCCAGATGGATGGAGTGCTATCAATTCTGAAGCATTATTCCACTGTCTGGAGTCAGTATCAGGAAGGTACCGGCACGAGAGAAATTATCATAGAGCATGAACACAACGGTTGAAGCTATAAGGTTTCCGAAGTATTAGTCATGTGGAATACAATGCTCTTGATACTCCAATGCAGGAAATATATTTGTCCAATATGAGACATACAACCACCCTGCAAGTTCCCTACCCCAATGGCCATGGTGACAAATTTGAATATGATGAAACTACTTCCTTCTACACTGTTCTGGTGTCCTAGGAAGGCACCATCTGTACATCCAGCATTCAAGCTGCTTAGAAACCAACTAGAACGAAGTCTGGAGACTGCTGTTCTGTCTCTTAGACAATTAACAGACCTCATACGTCTTTTTAAGTTGAAAACATACGTATCCTCAACTGCACTTCCTACTTCAGTCGTACTTATCATTAGTTAAAAAAAATGGTTCAAATGGCTCTGAGCACCATGGGACTTAACTTCTGAGGTCATCAGTCCCCTAGAACTTAGAACTACTTAAACCTAACTAACCTAAGGACATCACACACATCCATTCCCGAGGCAGGATTAGAACCTGTGACCGTAGCGGTCGCGCGCTTCCAGACTGTAGCGCCTAGAACCGCTCGGCTACCCCGGCCGGCGCTTATCATTAGTAGTAATAGTAGTAGTATCAGTTTTGATGAATGCGGCTATGTCTGTCATAAACCTCACGCAGTCTTCTCGGTAATGAATCCGCCTTGGAACCCTACCTAGATGTACTGTAGGATCATCCTCTAGACACAGTTCCAGATATAGTGGGTCAACCAGCAACAGGACAAGGTCAGTTTTACTGGATCCATCTGCAACACGCGTATGGACATAGACATACAGAAAAATAGATTAAAAGCATTGCCGCTGTAGAATATTTGATTGTGAGTGACTGGGCACCTTCAAATACAGTACTACATCATTCGACTAATGTGTTGTTGTGACAGAAATGGTGTCAAATAGTGTTTTCGAACGAATCCAGGTTCTATTTGTTTGGAAATGAAGGCCGCATTTTGGTTCGCCACAGACAGGGGGAGTGGCACCACAGTGACAGCGTCCACACAAGACATACAGCGTCAACTCCACGCCTTAACAGTGTGGGTCGCTGTTGGGTACTACCACTAATTACAGGTGGTGCGTGTCCGGGTCACTGTGATCAGTGAGCAGTGTGACCTACGTCAATGACATCCTGCAACCCGCAGCCATACAATTTCTGCATAATACAGCAGATGACATTTTTCAGCAAGGCACTGCACGATCTCATGTTGCTGTACGAACAAGAGCCTTCATGGAATCACAGGACGTCAGCCTTTTACCCTGGCCCGCCAGACCACGAGACTTTTCGCCAATCGAAAATGTCTGGCATATGATGAAACGATGGGTGCAGCACTGCGACGCCATGCCAACCACCACAGATAAACTTTTGAATCAGGTGAATGCAGCATGGATGGCTATACTACAGCCTTATGCATGTCACTGGCACTACACATGGAACAAGTTATCGGGGCCCTTGGTGGACCCTGTGTCTACTAGGCAACAGGACACACGATCAACTGAGGTGACTGAAATGCTTATCATTTCTGCATAACATACTAATGTACACTTTCTGTGAATACGAGCGCGCTATCTCTAGTCGTTCAAGGTGTTATGATTTTTCTGAACATGAGTGTATTTTGAAGTATATTTGAAGTTTAACATCTCTGCATAGATCAAATCTTTTTTAATTCATATCAGCAGCCGATGTAAACAAATGTATCCGTCCTCTTGTTTTTATTTTAGTTCATGAATCAGTATGGATTGTGGAAAACCGAACATCTGTCTTATAAGACGTAAAGGAGGACTTTTGGGGAAGCATGTACAATGTACAGAGGATGTACAGGGCAACAATTATTGAACTGTAGAAATATAGTCGTCATAACTTCTGAACTATTTGCGTAAGGAAGTTCAAACTGTTGGTCCTTTCATGTTAAGAAATCTCCGCATCATGACTGTAATACGTCGAACTATTCAGAAAAAATACACCTTACAGTAGACCGTTATAGATTGACGAATCATTTTTCCTGAGCAGGTCATGAGTTTAGAAGAGTACAGATCGCGATTTTTAATATTTCGTTGAAAGCAGTGTACATCACGAACAGAAACACATACTTAAAATTTGATCAAACGTTATTTCAAGTAGATGGAGTGAATTTATCAATCCGCTCAATAAAACCTAGGTTTAACATCTAGGTTTAACATGTAAATAGGACATATACTGTTTTAAATATTTGCATTAATTATGGAAGGTGTGGAGGAAAGGCGGTCTTTACCTTAGCCAACACTGCAAAGATGAGAAGTAGTAACGACCCCACAGATAAGCTGGGAAATATCATGGTGGCTGCGTTTGCTACAACGGACAGACAGTTCTGCTTGTAGCTAACTACCTACAGTGCGGGAGCGACACCTCTAAACCTCCGTAGTGCAACTAATGCTGTGAGGATGTTGGTCAAAGGCGTCTCTTGATTAGATTATTTTGAGTGTCGTGTGTTAACTCTGCAGCCCTAGCGTATAGATAACAGTTCAAGAGGGCAATTACGACAGAAAAAAGGAACGACAGATACAGATTTTAATCTATAAGATCACCTCTAATAATCTTTTCATTTCAAGTACTTCAACCTCGTCAATTCGTTTCTTAAATGTCTCATGATTAGCCTACTCCCGTCAACAATTTTTTTCAGTTAGAAACGGAATTTGTCAACTTGGTGGGAATTAGTATTCGCTAAATGGTTTAGTTTAGCAACGAAGCCAACTTTCATTTTGATGGGTTCACCAATAAGCAAAACTGGCGCATTTGGGGGACTGAGAACCCGCATTTCGCGATCGAAAAGTCTCTTCACCCTCAACGGGTGACTGTGCAGTGTGCAATGTCCAGTCACGGAATAATCGGCGCGAAATTCCTTGACGGCACGGTGACTACCGGACGGTACGTCAAGGTTTTGGAAGATTATCTCATCCCCATTATCCAAAGCGACCCTGATTTCGACAAGATATGTTTCGTGCAAGACGGTGCTCAAACCCATTGAAGCAAGAGAGTGTTTGATGTCCTGTAGGAGCACTTTGGGGACCGCATTGTGGCTCTGGGGTACCGAGAGACCACTGGCATGGGCCTCGACTGGCCGTTATACTCTCCTTTTTGTGGGGCTATATTGAGGAAAGGTGAGCAGCACTAACCCCAAAACAATTGCTGGGCTGAAATCAGCCATTCAGGAGGTTACCGACAAAATCGGTGTTCTGGCTCTTCGGCGGGTCATACAGAATTTCGCTATTCGTCTGCTCCACATCATCGCCAATGGTGGCAGGCATATCAAACATGTCATAAACTAAATCCGAATATCTGTAGTGACGTTTAAATGTTGAATAAAGTGTATGCATGCCTAGTTTGTAACCAATTTACGTTTTTTTTTTCATATATTTCAATAACTGTCGCCCTGTATACTTGTAACACAATGTAATCTAAAAGACTTGGTTAAATTTTTGGATACAAATGTAAAATGAAAAATCTTTTGTGAACTATACATCACAAAAACTTAGTTATATTTTAGGTCACAAATGTAAAACTTTCAAGAAGTCACCGCTACCATCTGACGATGTGCTGAGGCCCGAAACTAGTAATGGTATAATAAAATCATTTCAAGAAAACTTGTGACTGGTTGCAGTCTTTCCTAGAGTGAAATTTGCGATAACAGCTGCAGTGTTCTCCAACCAAAATGGATAAAATAAAAACTACGTATGTAGTGAGAGGTGTTCTCTCCACTGACCTTCTCCAGTTGAGCCTTACACGCCGCAGGTATGCTTATGAGTTTTACGTCTTAACTCCTATTCACTCCGAACAAACACTATACTCGGATTTCCCGTTTCCTCCACCAACACGCGCTCGTAACGCGATCTCTTTGTTTTCTATCAACTGCACGTGCCGCTACGTAGTGTTTCAGAGCTGCTAGGCACTTGATAGCCGTAATTTTCAGCGTCAGCGATTGTATCTTGTTGGTGAGGTAGTCGTTGGCTACTACCGTTGACACGTGCCGTTCTGCTAACAACGTGTGGCCGATCGTTAAAGTAGGAACATAATAGCTACTGCCTACGCCTCTGCGGTACGTACGTGCGTATTTCGCCTGAAATATGCGTACAAACGATAAAATCACGTCTTTTATCAGACGGAGTGGTTTCGATACGTGATCTTTAACTAGACACGATACCGATTCAAATTTTAAACAATTATTCGTCTTCTTATGCTTTTTTGTGATAAATGAGTACTGCGACTGCCATATGTTACGCATGTAATAAAAAATGGCAATCCCATTGTCTATATGACACTAGGCGTGATTAGAGTTTCTAACGAGAATCAAACTTCTGACGCTCTACGGCTAACAGCAACAGGATTCATCGTGGCGACACAAAAAAAAATGGTTCAAATGGCTCTGAGCATTATGGGACTTAACTTCTGAGGTCATCAGTCTCCTAGAACTTAGAACTGCTTAAACCTAACTAACCTAAGGACATCACACATATCCATGCCCGAAGCAGGATTCGAACCTGCGACCGCAGTGGGTCGCGCGATTCCAGGCTGTTGCGCCTAGAACCGCTCGGCCACCTCGGCCGGCGGTGGCGACACAGATTACAGTTACGATCAGCAGTGTCGCCCAGTGTCTACACACTCCACGTATAAAAGATGTGTAAGGATGTGAAGTACCGGCGACTGTCAGAATAAAGAAACAAATGTAATGGAAACACAGAATATAATCGTCAGGTTCTAATCTTACACGATGTGACCCTGAACGTAGATAGCAAAAAAATGGCTCTGAGCACTATGGGACTTAACATCTATGGCCATCAGTCCCCTAGAACTTAGAACTACTTAAACCTAACTAACCTAAGGACATCACACAACACCCAGCTATCACGAGGCAGAGAAAATCCCTGACCCCGCCGGGAATCGAACCCGGGAACTCGGGCGTGGGAAGCGAGAACGCCACCGCACGACCACGAGATGCGGGCCGTAGATAGCACGTTTACTGTGAAGACGTGCAGTTATCAGTGAGAGCACACTTGTTATGGGGGCGAATGGCTCCAGGCTCCTGCATAACACTTAGCAGTCTCGGGAGGCACGACTGAGGCAACGAGACGGAAGCACTGACCACAGACAGGAGGGGGGCTCATAACCCGCGAGGTATGGTTTGCTAGGCACTCAGGTGAGAGTGTGGCGCCCAGTTTGGTGGTAAATGTGGTGACTGAGTACGGCACAGTCCACCTGCAAGGCGCATAGACGAATGTGAAACCGCAAGTGGTTGGATTTTCCGCGGAGTGTTAGAAATGGATAAATACGTACACGTGTGGCACATCGGAAAATATCACAGGCACTAATTTATAGAAAGTCAGTTCTTGCGACTGTTTCCAGTTGTAAATACCTCATTCTTCCAAGGTTGTGAATCAACTCATTAAAGTGGCTGCACCTTTCGCGGTTACGTGACGTAGCACTATTAACTTGGCATTCAGATTCCGAGGTCAAGTGACAATCACTGTAGGTCAGCAAACATGAAAAACGCTTAATGGCATCACAGGGTGGAGACCCGACCACGACATCGATACTAAAACTAAGTACATAGGCCAATTTCTATATGGTAGCCGTTGTTTGTTTTGCAGGGGAATTTCCTTAACGCCCTTACTCAGCAGAGTCATACTACCTGTCAATGATCATCGATCGATACTAGAATTGTTCTGTGTCGCATCCAACAGAATGAATATACCGTTATGATTGATTCAGGTGAGTAAACGCTGGCCTGGGATACGAAAATATGAAGATCGGTTCTTCCACCTGTTCATTCGCGTCTGATAACAGGAAACCCATAAGCGTTCACCAACTTTCCTCGATCTGCGAGGCATCCATCCTCTCTCAAATATTATGATTGGTTCTTCTACCTGTTCATTTACGTATGGTAACGAGAACCCAGGAGACGCATCACCAACCTTCCTCGATTTGCGTGGCATCCATCCTCTCTGTTAAAACAGTTTGCTAGAACACTACCTCTCAGTCCGTACAGGTGAGGTATAATGACACTTTCGAACGAGGGATAGAAGTATTTTCTCTTAGCAGACCTCTTTCTGATAATCACAAACCCCCACGCTTGTGAGGAAGATTCTACTTAGCCACGTTGGATACTTCGATATTCACAAAAAGCTTATCTTCCTTAAATTTCGCCAGTTATAATTAGAATTTCACAATGAGGTACTAACGTCGTAGGTAAAGTACGGGTTCATGCACCTCCACGAGAGAGCAGCTTGTTTGTATGGGCATCATGGTGCCAGCTCAAACCCTGGCTCTTTCATATCAACATAATCAAAATACTCAAAGTGGGGTTATTTTCAGTTAAAAGCAGAATGAAAGCTCAAATACACACCATCAAAATGAAAACTAAGTAAAGCAATGTATAAAGTTATTCCGACATTTGGCGTGCTCCTCAGTTACGTTCCGTTAGCCAATGTACATGTTCTATTATATATTATTCAGGATGGAATAACAACAATATTATAAAACATATAGATTGCACAAACCTTATAGAGGAGACGTTGAGTCGCTGTCGTTATACGAGGGCGAGTCAAATGAAAACCTTAAATACTTTTTTAAATATTATTTATTGTGCAGAAGTGGTACAAAGCTCTTTCACTTTTCAACATAATCTCTCTCACGCTTAATGCTACCTGTCTAGCACTTACAGACTGCATAAAATTCTCTAGAAAAAATTATTTTGGTAGTCCGCGCAACCACTCATGCAGCGCATGGCGTACCTCTCCAACCGGAACGGAACTTCTTTCCTTCCATTGCGTCTTTGAGTGGTCCAAACTTATGGAAATCACTAGGGGCAAGGTCTAGTTAGTATGGTGGATGAGGAATACACTCAAATGCAGGTTTGTGATTGTTGCAACTGTTGTACGGCCAGTGTGGAGCCTTGCATTGTCATGTTGCAAAAGGACACCTGCTGACAGCAATCCACGTCGCTTTGATTTAATTAATGGCTGGAGATGATTTTTTAGGAGATCTGTGTATGACGCACTGGTGACAGTGGTCCCTCTAGGCATGTAATGCTCCAAAATGACGCCTTTTTCGTCCCAAAAGAGAGTCAGCATAACCTTCCCTGCTGATGGTTCTGTTCGAAACTTCTTTGGTTTTGGTGATGAGGAATGGCGCCATTCCTTGCTCGCTCTCTTCGTTTCCGGTTGGTGGAAGTGAACCCAGGTTACGTCCCCAGTAACGGTTCTTGCAAGGAACCCATCACCTTCTCGTTCACAGCGCCGAAGAAGTTCTTCAGAAGCATTAACACATCGTTCACTCATTTCAGGAGGCAGCTGCTGTGGCAACTGTCTTGCAGACACTTTTTGAAACTGGAGGACATCATGCACAGTGTGGTGTGCTGACCCATGACTAATCTGTAAACATGCTGCATTGTCATTCAGTGTCATTCGGCGGTTTTCCTTCATTATGGCTTCAACTGCTGCAATGTTCTTTGGAGTCACAACTCGTTGTGCCTGACTTGGACGAGGATTTTTTAAGTAATTTTGTGTATGAAAAAAGACAGTAATTCCGCGTGGCATATTGAGCAGATCGGTGACTAAAAACTTGAGTGCATTAGACACATAAACTTAATAGTACGGCGAGCATTTTCATTTAAGAGGAATCTGTGCTTAGTAGCTGTTCAGATTTCGGGAAATACGTTACCATAAACTTGCTAACGTGAATGAAAGGATTTGTGCATGACTGTGTTAGGATTAGCACGGGCTTGCCAGCAAACGTGTAATTCTCAGCTTGAGAATACACCGATGTTTTGTCAGTATTTTCACCTTTCATTCAGAATTAAGACCTTTTCCCGATTCTTAGAATAGTTACGTTGTGTGTAGCCTGGTGCTAGTTGCAGTACGGTTGGTTTCTGCTCTGCTTTCCTACCGGCGAGTTGCTTCAACGAGTTTACAGGTAGGTGGAGGCAAAACCACAGAAGGGAACCACACCGGTTCAAGCACAACGGTACGTCGACGAAGTTCTCCATTCCGTATTGTTGCACTTCACAGGCAAGCAATGCTAGACTTACATTTCAGTAAGATAACGCCCGCCCGAGAACGCCAAGAGTTTCTACTGCTTCTCTTTATGCTTGTCAAACACACCTTGTCCAGAAAGGTCGCCGAATCTCTCCCCATCTGAGAGCGTCTGGATGATTATGGGCAACGTCCTCCAAGAAATATTTTGACGATCCAACGCGCGAACTGGACATAATTTAGCAATTTATCCCTCAGGAGGACATCCAACATTTCTGTTAACCAGTGCCAAGCCGAATATGTGCTTTCAAACGGCCAGAGGCGGACCAATGCGTTATTGATTTGCTCAGTTTGTCAAACTCTTTCTGTTGAATGAATCACCCAATTTTCCTGAAATTTTAATCATTTTTTTTTTTTTTTTTTTTTTTTGTCTATACACGTGCACCGCACCGACCGATTTGCTTCCCATCAGCATTATTCAACGCTATGCAGCATAGCAACAGACGCCACGCAATTAGCGCACTGGAGGACACGTATATTGTTCGCGCGGTCGCGCAGGATCGTAGCATCTCGTACGCTGATTAAGGAATATAGTTTCTTTGCAGCCAGACAAGTATCCTCATAGGCAGCTGAGCCTGCAGCAGAGAGAGATGCATCGGCAGCGGTGGACCCAACGACTACACTGTACACAGGAGTGGCTCTATGTACACCGTCACAATGGAAGTATCCATATGTTGAGGCTCCGAGGAGAACTAACGTTATCTTATTGCTTAGGTTATTGTTGGGTACAGAACACGATCACTCCTGGTTCGCAAAGGCGGTAATCTGGAGAGAAGACGTCACATTTCTGTCGTATTAAGGTCGCTCATCTTCGAAGTCTCATTGACGTTATCTTTCGACAAGATAACGCAACGCCGAATGTCCCCCGTGCTGTAACTCGCCACAGAGAATATTCAGCAGTTTCACTAGCCGTCAAGTTCTCCCCGTTTTCCCACCCATAGGAAACATCGAATCGTGTGTTGCCGAAGGTCTGTCACGATATTATTCGCCAGTCCATACGATATACAGGACGAAACACTGTTCCAAGATTTTATTGTGCCCTCTTTTTATTCACTGTCGATGCATTATAGAGTCTGATTATGTGACAGTGGAATGGAGCACCCTATGTTTCAGAAATAGTAGAAAAACCCAACCTAATATGACAATGTCCCATGTCACACTGCCCAGGAAGGAGTTAGACCCTGCGACCTTCAACATCGCTTTCTCAAACACAGTGTCAACGGACCTGATATTTATCGTCTATGGTCTATTTTAATCTTATTTTGGTACACAACTGATCGCTGCATTACACCATTATTTGCACAGCAATTTAAGGACCAGTACCTGGTACAGGAAAACACAATGAGAAAACCTACATCTACATCTATATCTACATGGATACTCTGCAAATCACATTTAAGTGCCTGGTAGAGGGTTCATCGAACCCATCTTCACAATATTCTCTATTATTCCAATCTCGTGTAGCGCACGGAAAGAACGAGTACCTATATCTTTCCGTACGAGCTCTGATTTCCCTTATTTTCCCTATGTAAGTCGGTGTCAACAAAATATTTTCGCATTCGGAGGAGGAAGTTGGTGATTGGAATTTCGTGAGAAGATTCCGTCGCAACGAAAAACGCCTTTCTTTTAATGATGTCCAGCTAAAATTCTGTATCATTTCAGTGACACACTCTCCCATATTTCGCGATAATACAAAACGTGCTGCCCTTCTTTGAACTTTTTCGATGTATTCCGTCAGTCCTATCTGGTAAGGATCTCTCCTTAGTAGATCTGTCACATTTTCTAAGTGTCCTGCCAATAAAACGCAGTCTTTAGTTAGCCTTTCCTACAACATTCCCTATGTGTTCCTTCCAGTTTGAGTTGTTCGTAATTGTAATCCCTAGGTATTTATTACAATTTACGGCCTTTAGATTTGACTGATTTATCGTGTAACCGAAGCTTAACGAGTTCCTTTTAGCACTCATGTGGATGACCTCACACTTTTCGTTGTTTAGGATCAACTGCCAATTTTCGAACTATTCATATATCTTCTCTAAATCGTTTTGCAATTTGTTTTGATCTTCTGATGGTTTTATTAGTTCATAAACGACAGCGTCATCTGCAAACAACCGAAGACGGCTCCTCAGATTGTCTCCCAAATCGTTTATATAGATAAGGAACAGCAAAGGGCCTATAACACTACCTTGGGGAACACCAGAAATCACTTCTGTTTTAATCGATGGCTTTCCGTCAGTTGCTACGAACTGTGACCTCTCTGACAGGAAATCACAAATCCAGTCACATAACTGAGACGATATTCCATAAGCACGTAATTTTACTACTAGTCGCTTGTGTGGTACAGTGTCAATAGTCTTCCGGAAACCGAGAAATACGGAATCGACCTGAAGACCCTTATAAACAGCACTCAGCACTTCATGTGAATAAAGAGCTAGTTGTGTTTCACAGGAACGATGTTTTCTAAACCCATGTTGATTGTGTGTATCAACAGACCGTTTTATTCGAGTTAATTCATAATGTTCGAACACAATATGTGTTCCAAAATCCTGCTGCATATCTACGTTAACCATATGGGCCTTTAATTAAGTTGATTATTCCTACTGTGTAGTCATAAGCAGAGACCAAGGTTGCCATATATGTTCTAGCACAGATCCAAAAAACCGGCGGTCAACGCAACGAGAAAAGGGCACGTATTGATCATTAGCGGTAAAAAATACAAGACATTGACACAGTTAGAGCCTAAGTAGAGGGGGCAACTTTCCAACCGAAGGCACGTATACAATGAGACTGTGCTTCCTACTCCACGTAACTCGATACGAGCGAATTCGGTGTGAGGCGTATTTCTGAATAATTTTTGACTACAACTCTCACGGAAGGAGGATTCCTGGAGGCTTGGCAGATAAAACTAGAACTTTAATGTAAAAGACGCCGAAATTCGTTTTACTGGTGCGTAAATTACACCAATACATTTCGATATCTGTCACAAATCTATACCTACACCTATCTCCATACTCAGCAGAATATGGGCACTTCAGTAACACTAGCATTCTCTCCTTTTCCTGTTAGATTAACAAGTGATCCGTGGAGTTATTGATTATCTGTAAGCTTCCTTACATGCTCGACAATCTTATTTTTCCATGATGATAACATCGCGAGTTATTTGGTGAGCCGTATGAGCCTTAAATTTCGACTGTAAGCCTTACAATGATATAAAGCACCTAATATATTACATTCGATACTAAACTGCAAACAGTTTTCATCTCGTCTGAAGAAATATGTTGGTGCGAAATATTTATTTTTCCTCAAATCTAAAACATCTCTGCATCTCAAGAGACAGCCGTTCGATTTATACCAGTGGCAACGTAAACATTTACACTAGAATCACTTCAATTCGAGGAACGGTGCACGAATCTTACGTAAGCAGGAAGACAGCGAAATGCCGTTTAAGAAAGAGATGTAAATAAGGCACTAGTCCTTGAATTGCGCATTTAATCAGCTGTTTTGCCTTGAAGTGCTTTCTCATGAGGCATGTCTACGCGAGCAGTGCAGGAACAATTAACCTCTTGAATTTTTACAGCTGTTGAAGAAAAAGCAGACGCTGAGAATTCATCTTTGTCTATTCGATGAGTTTAGAAAATAACCACCAGCTTCAGTCGTCAATGCCACAAGATTTTTTGTCTAGAGGACTTACGTAGAAATGGCACACTTGCTTCAAAACAGCAAAAGAAAATAAAAAGCATACACGAAAACTTATAATTAACTATGGCAATTCCTTTACGAAACAGCCTACTCTGTTCTCACACTGAGCCAGGCAGAATTCTCAGTATTCGTCTTTCTGGCGAGATCCTTACACTCCTTACTCAAAATGCGATGGTGACAGTATAAGAACTATGTTGTGAAATGTTCCTTTATGTCGTCCCTAAAGAGCGTGTGGGAAGAATCTCTCATCGAAATACAGGGTGGGGGAAATAAAAGTGGCCCGAGAACAGAGTTTCAGGGTACAAGGAAACACATCAGAGGAAAGGAAACAAAGTACTAACCTAGCTGCAGCAGATGTTGAAAGTGACCAACTTTCCCCTCTTGGCACTTTTGGGCCCTGGTCAGCAAGTTGCTGAAGACGGATCGTAGCTGGACTACTGGAATTTCTGCAATCTCATCCGAAATGTTTTGCCGCAGTTAATGAAGACTATGAAGGTTGCTGCGATACAGGTTAGACTTAAGGGCTTCCCACACAAAGTAATCGCTCTCTGACAGATCAGGTGACCTGGGTGGCCAGATAGGGTCGCGACCAGACCGACCTCTGCTAACAGCTCTGTCACACACGAAGAGTGTGTATCTGTCCTCCAAAATTAGGACGGCTGTATGGGCAGTTGCTCCATCATGTTGGAAGTAGCCGCAGGTCTTTTCCTCTTCCGTTACTGTTGCTACAAATGGTTCCAAAATGTTACCAGTGCAAGGCGCCGCAGCATCTGATGAAAAAGGATGGGACCAGTTGTGCAGAGTGCAGCCACTGCACACCAAACCTCAACCCTCTGATCATGCAATGGTGTTTCGTGGAAGTTATGCCGATTCTCTGTTGCCCAGAACCCGTGATTCATTGAGTTCATATAAGTATTCAGGTGAAACCACGCTTCGTCAGACATGAAGAATGGATCTATGTCCGAGTCTTTTATTGTCATCTCGGTAAATCACAACTCACAAAACTGGAGGCGCTGTGGAGCATCTGCTGGTTTTAGTACCTGAACGACAGAAACTCGACATGGATCCAAGTGCAAGCCCATGTGGAGTATTCGCCCGTATGATCGACGTGATATGTCGATTTCTCGCGACAGGTGTCGGGTTGATTTGACAGGACTCTGAAGCATTTTCTGGTGAACTGTGGCCACATTTGCTCGTGAGCCGGCACCTTTCGGAATGTTTTCCGACTTGTTCGAAAAAGATTCTGTGTGACACCATTTACGGCTAAGCGTTGCTCGGCACTCTGGCAGTTTCACACCATTAAACTTCTCATCAAACAACTGATCCCACCGTTTCCATATATTTGTTGTCACGTAACTTTCCACAGCGAACACCCGCTGCTCCACTTTAAATATCATCATCTCCTTTGCACTGCTCCACTGACACGGTCAGCACTACGTTCTGCACCGGTGTGAATCACATGAAGGGCATATACTTGGCGCGCGAGTGTGGTTATAGGCATACATTCTGTCCGATTGCGTCCACTCGTCTGGGCCGTTTTCATTTGCTCCACCTTGTATTGTCATCCAAACGTGCAGGTTTGTAACTGAAGAAGCAACTCTCTTAACTGATGCAACTTATTTGTTCAGATCACGAGGCGAAAATAAAAATTCTAGCAGAATTCAAGAATACTTCACGTGACTATTAGTTCTTGATGATGTACTCCTGTTACCAAAACTTAGTTTCCAATGCTTGCGTTCTATATTTGCAAAAATTGCTTCTTAGCATTTCCTTTTTCCAGTTAATGTTACGCCTTAAACGGATAATCGACATATCTGACTACTTAAATTTACTAGTGATGCTCTACGTCAAAGTTACTAAGCAGTTTCTGTTCTTTTGTACAACTCATTATCTCTATAATTGTAAGAATACTTTTCATGTAACTCATACCCTGCTCCCGTATATTGCAAATCATACCATCACTATTTTTCTCTCTATCTCACTAATCTGCCGGATTTTCAACGAACAATGTTTTAATGCCTTTAAGCCTCAGCAGAAAAGTTTGGAACTTAATGGGCAGTACTGAAGCACAGTCTAGTGGTCAGGAACGTTGAGCACTATGTTTCTTTTCCTGTCCCCCCTCCCCCCATCACCGCCACAATATACTGAGAGCACTCGTGACGCATTATGTTGGATGACCACTTGACCGTCTACTATATCGCCTAGATTCATCTCCACTTGTCGAAGGCACTTACATCACTCCCAGCTGCTTGCCAGATATTCTCAGTAATCCTTATGTACGCCTTCAAAACGTGAAGTACTTCTGAAGCCATTCTGGCATTGGTGGCGAGACAGCACTACTGGAAGTGCAAATAGCCTGCACTATTCCTTACGAAAAAAAATGTATGCACAACATTGGACAGTAGCTCCTATCACTCGCCGATGAGAGAAACTGATAGACTCATCGTCATTCCTGTTTCATCCGGCATAAAGATGTCAAATAATTATTCGTCTTACTGTGCAGAATGTGGGAGACTAAATCCGTACAATCGGACTTTCGGAAACATATCGTGCATATAACCCTGAAGATATCAAAGATAATTAGTGTAAGGGCGATAGTAGAATGAACTTAGCATCTCACGTATCCAAGCTGGTGACCAACACACACATCAAAAAAACTTTTGCATCATCCCAGTCACCAGAACTCCTGAAGACAGATGTTGACTGTGGATATAGTATAACAGACACAGTCCCTTTGACTGTACACAGATGTCACATAACACGGCCAAAGATGTAAACATTCATACATGGGCAGCGCCTATTAGACGGAGGGTGTCCGACAGCCGATCAGTTCCAGTCATTCGACCAGGAAGGAGGTACACGGCTCGTGTTGTCTGTAGTTCAATCATGCCTAGACGGTCAATATCACGGCTCGATTGCGACCGCATTGTTACTTTGTGCCAGGAAGGGCTCTCAACAAGGGAAGCTTCCAGGCGTCTCGGAGTGACCCAAACCGATGTTGTTCGGACATGGAGGAGATACAGAGAAACAGTTAACTGTGGATGACATGCCTCACTCCGGCCGCCCAAGGGCTACTACTGCAGTGGATGACTGCTACCTACGAATTATGGCTCGGAGGAACCCTGACAGCAAGGCCATCATGTCGATCAATGCTTTTCGCAGCCACAGGACGTCGTGTTACGATTCACACTGTACTCAATAGGCTGCATGATGCGCAACTTCATTCCCGACATCCATGGCGAGGTCCATCTTTGCAACCACGGCACCATGCAGCGCGGTACAAACGGGCCCAACAACATGCCGAATGTACCGCTCAGGTTTGGGATCACGTTCTCTTCACCGATGGGTGTCGTATTGCCTTCAACCAGGCAATCGTCAGGGCCGTGTTTGGAGGCAACCCGGTCAGGCTGATCGCCTTAGACACACTGTCCAGCAGGGTGGAGGTTCCCTGCCGTTGTGCGGTGTGGGGCCGACGTACGCCGCTGGTGGTCACGGAAGGCGCCGTAACGGCCGTGCGATACGTGAAATCCATCCTCAGACCGATAGTGCAACCATATCGGCGGCGTATTGGCTAGGCATTTGTCTTCATGGACGCCAATTGCCCCCCCCCCCCCCACCATCGTGCACATCTTCTGAATGACTTCTTTCAGCATAACGACATCGCTCGACCAGAGTGGCCAGCATGAAACCGATCGAACATGCCTGGGATAGATTGAAAAGGACTGTTTATGGACTACGTGACCCACCAAACACTCTGAGGGAACTACACCGAATCGCTATTGGGGAGTGGGACAATCTGGACCAACAGTGCCTTGGTGAACTTGTGGATAGTATGCTACTACGAATACAGGCATGCCTCAATGCAAGAGGATGTGCTACTGGGTATCAGAGGTCCTGGTGTGTACAGTAATCTGGACCATACCTCTGAATGCCTTGCTGTGTGGTGCAGCATGCAATGTGTGGTTTTCATGAGCAATCAAAAGAGCAAGAATGATATGAAACTTCCTGGCAGATTAAAACTGTGTGCCAGACCGAGACTCGAACTTGGGCCTTTCGCAGGCAAGTGCTCTACCATCTGAGCTACCCAAGCACGACTCACGCCCTGTCCTCACAGCTTTACTTTCGGGAGTACCTCGTCTCCCACTTGCCTACCTGCCTGCGAAAGGCGAAGGTCCCGAGTTCGAGTATCGGTCCAGCACACAGTTTTAATCTGTCAGTAATTTTAATATCAGCGCATGCTCGGCTGCAGAGTGAAAATCTCATTCTGGAAGCAGAAATGATGTTTATGTTGATCTCTATTCCAATTTTATCTACAGGTTCCCGAACTCTCGGATCCGAGGTGATGCAAAATTTTTTTTATGTGTGTATAATAAGGAGGAGAAGTTAAAAGAAAACTAAGAATCTATTAGAATATGATCAGTTTAGCTTCAAGGAAAGAAAAGTCACAAGACAGGCATTTTTTTTTACATTATTGTTATTTTAAAACCTGTACAACAGGCAGGCTGTCAGCAGCATTCTACGCTGCTCTTCAGCCAGAGAATACACAATGAGAGAAAAAAACAGGAAGAATACACAGAAGTTACAGAACGGTGGGCAATAAAACAATAGACACATAAAAACAAACGCGGAGCCGTTCACACTCGACGATAATCCACACTGCAAACTGTTGATACGACGTACAAACACTGAAGATAGGTGAACGATGGAGTGCGACGGTGAACACTGAACACTAAACACGACTGCACACACGAGACACTAATGGCGATGAACTCCGGCGCGCGGATGTCCACGTAGCGTGTGCGAGTCCAGGGACCTGCCAATAGAGGATGAGGAAGGGGGAGGAGAGGGAGAGGGGAGAGCAGAGATGCCATGGGCAAAGGAGAAAGGGGGAAAGGAGGAAGGGGGAGGGAAAGCCCGGGGGAAGAGGGATGGAGGAAGAGGGATGGGGGGAAAAGGCGAGAGAAGGGAGGGAGGGTGTCTAAAGGAAAGGACACCAGAAGTGGGGGGGAGGGAGCAGGATCAAAGTTGTTAGGTGGGGTAGATGGAGAGGAGGAGGACATCATCAGGGAGGGGGAGCTGGCGGAAGCCACCTTGGGAGAGGGTAAGGAGGGTGGAGAGGTGGAGACCGGGTGGGAAGTGAGAATACAGGCGCGGCAGCGGGCGGGGATGGGAGAGGATGGGCGAGACAAGCAGGTGAGGAGGACCGAGTTTGCAGGAGGTGTACAGGATCTGTATCCTTACAAGGAAAAGGAGGAGGTGGGGGAATGGAATGAGATCGTACAGGATCCACGTGGGGGAGGGGAGACAGATGCGATAGGCGAGGCGGAGAGCATGGCGTTCAAGGATTTGAAGGGATTTATAAAAGGGAGGGGGGGCGGAGATCCAGGGCAGATGGGCGTAACAAAAGGATAGGGCGGATGAGGGAATTATAGGTGTGGAGGATGGTGGAAGGGTCCAGACACCACGTACGGCCGGAAAGGAGCTTGAGGAGATGGAGTCGGGAGCGTGCCTTGGCTTGGATTGTCCGGAGATGGGGAGTCCAGGAGAGGCGACGGTCGAGGTTGACGCCAAGGTACTTAAGGGTGGAAGTGAGGGCGAGAGGACGGCCATAGATGGTGAGATAGAACAAGACAGGCAGTTCTGTCGTTGTACTTCACAATGAAGGGAAAATGAAAAGAAACGAGACACGGTAGGATATTTCTACCTAGAAAGTGCTCCAAGATGTTTGAAATTCTAAGAAAGTAAGAGGGCGTGCTGAAAAGTAACTCCTCTCGAATTTGTTATCTGAAAACTCTTATAGCTTTTAAAATAAAGTAAATATTACTAGCTTTCTACGCCTTTATTCTTCCTGTCTACATATTTGCATCCATCTGCCGCTAGAGGACTCCGAACGTAGCATGTAACATGGCTGTGTGTAACGTGACTACGTCGGTGGGTGAGGAACAGTGTGCTGTAATCGAGTTTCGAATTCGAGGAGTTCGTCTACACATGAATCACCCTTTCCTTCAGCATGACAGTGGCACACGAGCGCTAAGACATCTGCGACAATATGACGCCTTGGGTACAACGCCATCGGATAGTGATGAAGCGGCGCGAGCAGAAGTGAGGTTGCGTCTCCATCAACAAAGTCAAACGTTCTGCAGTGACGGTGTCAGCAGAAAGGTCTCTGAGTAAGAGAAATGTGTTCGTTGCCATGATGACTATGGTAAGAAATAAATATGTAGACATGAAGATTAAACACGTAGATTGTTAATGACGTTTGTTTTATTTAAAAATCCATATTTCCATTTTCACACAAAATATTCGGAAGCATTAGTTTGCCATCTTTATATGGGTAACACGCAAGTCTATGAAGACCAGGATGGAGCAATAACAACTGAAAATCAAAAGAGAAGTGCTCGGATTAAAAATGGTGTAAAGCAAGAATGATGCTATTTTCTCCTTTAGTTCAGCCTGTTCATCGAAGAAGCAAAGACCAAAATAAAAGATACGCTCTATTATGGAATTAAAATTCATGGCGAAAGATTGATTTGCTAATAACTTCGGTATTATCAGGCAATGTGACGACAAATTACAGATCTGCAGAACAAAATGAACAGTCAAATGAAAGCTGAAAGTTAACTCAGAGTATACCAAATAAAAGGCAAAAGTAATAAAGAGTAGTTACAATGAGCTTGGCGATAAAATTGGACAGATAATAGAGGAGGAGATTCTCCGCAGAATCTGCTAGGAAAATAAAGCTTGGAAAGCTAGAAAAAGGATGACAGTTCACAGAAATCTTCTCGCAGCGCTAGATGCAGCCTTAGGGGGTGCAAAAGCTGTAAGGTCAGGCAGAGACATATCCAACCAGAAATTGAGGATGGTGATTGGAATTGCTACTATCAGATGAAGTGGCTGCCACAGGAGAGAGCCGTAGTGGGTTGTATCATAATAAAAATTTACAAAAAAAGAAGAAAGGAAATGGTCCTATAAATGAGGATATCAAATGCCAGACCATGCCCTGTTCGCATGCGCGGTGCATCGCCTTCGGCAGTTTCCTACGCGTTCGTTATTTGTCAACGGCGACCTATTACCATAATCTGAGCATTCCAGTGGTGTTATTCCGGTATGCGTCCTAGTGTCTGGTCGTTGTTATGGGCGATGACAGGCGTACTCGAGTGGCGGGGTCCCACATCGCAGAGAAGGTAATGAATTTTATGGCTCATCACCAGATGTTGGTTTTGTTGTCCAACCTAGAATTTGCAAGTGATACAAGACAAAACTCTGCCTCATTGGGTCCCGAGTTCTTCTGCCGTCACAACGTGTTACCATAGATGGGACAGTCTGTCTCCAGACAGAATGTTCCAGCCGTTCACGCTCCATGTTCAAAGAGTTTAGCTGACTCTACGAGTACCAGTAGGTTCATAAAATATTTGCAGTTAGTTGGAGAAATAGTTTATGGTCTCGTTGTTCGCTAGTCGCGACAGTCATATCATCCGGAATTACGATGGCAGTTCGTAATTTTTACGATCACATTCAAACCACCAACGCTTCAATACCGTTTCTAAGTTAGTGTGCCACGTTTTAAATTGCCATGTGCTATCATTAGACATTATCTCTCTTTCCTGTTTTATTTCTTCACTTTTAATTTTCCTTTGATTACTTATGTGTATAATTTCTGTTGACTGATCAAGCATCCTCTTCCGGTCCTTACTCAAATAAAATACTTCGTATCCAGATATTTTTCCTCACATTTCTGTGCGTTATTATCTTATTCTGTTGTGTGTGCTTCATTATTAATGTACTATCTGAGTACTCGGCATTGCCTGAGTATTTATTCGCTTCAAGTTTTCTTTGGTGCATCTCCTCCGTCTCTCTCTCTCTGAATTCTGATCCCTGCTCTCCCTGTCCACCTGCTCCTGTCCCTTCATTCTGCTCATCTCCGCCTCTTTCTTTTTCTGTCCCTCTCTTCTTCACCCCCTCTCCCTGTCCATCTCCTACTCTTTCCTTTCCCTGTTCATTTTCTCCTCCCTCTCTCTCTCTCTCTCTCTCTCTCTCTCTCTCTCTCCCCCTCTGTTTTCTCCTCCCCTTCTGTCCTGTGTCTGTCTCCTCCATCCCTATATCTGTCCATCTCTTCCTCCCCTTTCCCTGTTCATCTCCTCCCCTTTTCTTTCTCTGTCCATTTCTCTCTCCCCATATGTCTGTCCACCTCCTTCCTCCTTGTCTGTGACCATCTCCTCTGGATCTTACCATCACATTACTTCTCTCCAGATAGTAAGTAACACGTACACTAAATTTGGATGGGATTTTGCAGGAACTTTTTACCTGCAGATTTATCCACGTACGCAATTGTCTTATATATTTATCACATTTCACTCATACATATATATGCACATATGTCTACTGTGTCTTCAACAAATTAGTCATTGCTAACGGACAAGAAACAATCCGTTAAATAACCACAGAAATCCATCTAGGACATACGACGGAAGTTTCTTTTAGGAGAGTGTGGCAAGATTTGGCCTTAATGGGCAGCAGACGACAGCACAACTTAGCCTGCAAAGCCTCTCCTGGTGTCGTGACCATACCGGTTGGACCCTAGAGACTGGAAAACCGTGGCCCGGTCAGATGAGCTCCGATTACAGTTGGTACGAGCTGATGATAGATTTCGAGTGTGGCCCAGACCCCACGGAGCCATGGACCCAAACTGTCAATAAGGCACTGTGCAAGCTGGTGACGGCTCCATAATGCTGCGGGCTGTGTTAACATGGAATGGATTGGGTCCTCTGGTCCAACTGAACCGATCATTGATTGGAAATAGTCATGTTCGGCTACTTGGAGAGCATTTGCAGTCATTCATGGACTTCATGTTCCCAAACGACGACGTAATTTTTGTGAAGACAATGCGTTACGTCACCAAGCCGCAATTGTTCGCGATTGGTTTGAGGAACTTTCTGGACATATCGAGCGAATGGTGTGGCGACCAGATCTCCTGACATGTATCCCATTGAACAATTATGGGACACAATCAAGAGATCAGTTCGTACACAAAATCCGGCAAGGGCAACACTTTCGCAGTCATGGACGGCTATAGACGTAGCATAGCTCAGTATTTCCGCAGGAACTTCCAACGACTTGTTGAGTACGTGCCACGTCGAGTTGCTGCACTAAGCCAGGCAAAAGGAGGTCCGACACGATATTAGGAGGTAGCCCATGACTTTAGTCACTTCAGCGAACCTGAAAATGTAGACGCTTTCAGTTAAACGTTCTTTGCAGGCGGAGGAGTCAGTACGCCTGAGTGTAGCTTGATATGGTAACGAAAATTTCAGTAATATTCGTCGATGGGCGGAACAAGTGCATTCGACGTAATGCCTTTATTATCCACAATTTACATCTCACATCTTACGTTCTTTCCATTGACGGAAACACTGTTACAGATTGAGCCGTCGAAGCACTATTAACCACATTTCTTCAAAAGTTTTATTCTTGAAGTGAGAAGAAAGAAGAGGCTTGAAAACTTGGAGGATCGTCAGTCATGTCTAATTCAGTCGGAAGAGTTGTTGAATGTGGAAGACAAGGTTTTGGGTTCGAGTCAGTATTCATGAAATAGCTTCTTGACAACACACAGGGTAGTGCAGAATGAATGATTCATACTGGAGACAGTCTCTACGTTGTGACTATGCCAGTCTTCACGATATGATTTCTCCTGATGGTGCAATGTATGCATGGGAGCTTCTGTGGCGTTCAAAAAATGCTAGCAGGGTACAGCTGTGAGGATGAGACTGGCCCACGCCTAGGCAGCTTTTCACTTCATATCCCTCGAACATTTCCGTCCGCAGGTATTTTTATGATGTGACTATCTCCCACGACATCTGGCAATCCATTTGGCCCAACACTTCCACGATTTTACGTATTGTAAATTAGAACTTATATTAATTTACTTCAGTCTTTATACCAGGTTGGCGTTTTGTTGAAATGTGAATCGCCAAAACATAACTGCTAACAGTAAAAGTTTCACCGCAGCATACAGAAAACAATGTGATGCTAAAAGACATTAATCAATCCGCTTCTCCTATAATTTGTGTTTTTACTTTATCAAGTTTGGCACAATATACGGTATTTCCTCTGCGTGCGTTTGCTCATGTTTTGCATGCTGGGGGCATAAACTGGGTGTAGTCTCATCTTAACTACAACTGATAATCAGTGCAACACGTATCCATAGCTACTTGTCTCAAACCTGGATGATCGCTAGTTTTCAATGAATGTGGGTGTAATTTCTAATGCAAGCAACTAGACAAATTCAGGTGGACGTTTTTGGTTTAGCTTTGGAGTAGCAGCGTGGGAAGGCAGTTGAATGTAATCTTCGGAGTCAGCTCTGTCACACCACTCTGTCACAACATGCGGCTGTGCGTCTCTACATGTGTGGCCATGCCACTGGACCACACGAATCAAAGCGTTGGGAAGCTGTCTTCAAAATATTATCTGTTGAATGGAGGGGAAAATTAAAAACCGTAAGAACCAAGCGTTCTTTTCCCGTCTACTGCGTGGAGGAGACACCTGCTCTTATTGCCAAACACAGCTTGGTGATTGGTTAGTGCAGCCCCACCAAATCTGTTCGTTCTCTGTACACTGAAGAAAGTCAGCTTGGATTTTGGAAAGAGAGGCAGAGGACCCAAGTCACAGGATCAGTTCCTGCCCTATGTTCAAGTAATTATGACATGCTGTTTCTGCATACGTGTGATAGTGATTTTTGGATGGGAGTTAGTTTAGTTTCGAGTTAGGAAGTAGTGCAGCAAAGAGAGCACGAGTGTATTTTTTATATCAAAATGATATATTCACATGCTAATAAATGAAACTGATTGTGTAACCAATTAACCTGTGGTTATGCTAACTGATTTATGACCCTCTGGGGTTACCTAATTATATGCTAATTGACTCCCAGGAAATAATCTGAGAAACATCCACCCCTCCCCCTCTCCTCAACACCCCTGTGGAAGAAGGGACTGTCTCTTCAGTTCAGTTATGAACCACTTTTCCCCCTTCTGGAACAACCTCAAACCTGCCTCACTCCCAGACATCCTTTTGATATAAAATTAATTGATTAATTAATTAAAAAATTATTGGGAAATAGCTCAGTTAGGGCACCTTCACTCTTATCAGGTCAACGTGGATACAGCTCAATATCCTTACTGCCTCAAGCCTACAAACCTTCGGTTTCCCGAAAATATTGACACACTTTTTATTAATCGCTCATTTATTAATATCTCATCAAATTGATTGACTGTGTGGGATATTGCAATTTGTGGGAAAAACACTTGTTATATATCTGAGGTCCTTCTCACCATGGCCGCCCAGCCGTAAGCCGATCAATTTAATTGAACGGGAATGCACAAATTATTCTGTAAGTTATTTGTTGGCTAACACTGCATGGTTGAGCTTGGTAGAGAGTATAGGGAAGCACATTTTAAATACTGTTCGTTAAAGTTTAAAACACGTAATCAATCTTGCAGAGGGTCAAACATGTGAACCACTTGGTAGTTCTATACTGCAATCCCCAAGCTCGTATTACAGTGCTCTTCAGCTAGGGAGGACACCATGTTTTTCGTAGTCGCATGTTTAGACAATTTACACAAAAATCTATAAGGTGGTTGGTAATGAGTTTGGGGTCACACCTGGGGTTGTGATCTGACATATATAATTTTATTATCCTTCATTCGGTGGTCATCCACTTAAACAAACTATTCCAGCCGCCTTATCATGGTCCATGATTAGTTACTGTTTTCCTGGTTCGCCGAGCTTCAGTGTCGACTTTTTCTCATATTCCTCTTGTAGTCACACACTTGTTTCCAAGTGCAAGAATTTTCCTGCACCAAGCATTCATGTGGCTATTCCAACATTCTCCATCAATATTCCCGCATTTTGTCTTTTTTCTTCAATTTATACGTTTTCCATCAATTTTCATAATTTTATCGATTTTGTATCACTTGTCATCAAGTGATCATGATTTCACTTCTTTCCCACAAAGTAATGGAGAGGGTGGTTAACGATGGTACAGAAATTCAGAACCAAACTACGATGTCATTGGCAGATAGCAAGTCTATGCTTTGAGACATTTTGTTAACGTGACGAATTGTCGAGAATGGTTGTCTGGAACTCGAGTAATTGGGTAAAATGTATTGAAATTAAAGAAAACACGGTGAGTTTATGAAAATTTATGGAAATACCTTAAACTGATGAAAATATGACCAAATTTGGATGAACAAGGGTACTTACGTGATCACATGAGTATATAAAAATCATTCCATTCGTCCACTAGTGGGATTGACAACTTATGCTACATACCATCTAGGCTCTATGGAAGATTTGGAGGTCACCACCTGGACATCAAAACAGTGATCATACACCTGTGTGCAATATGGACCACTTATATGAGGAATCAACGCTGTTGGTTTCTTCGAAATGGAACACCAAGACGCTACTACCCCGCCATTGTGGAAATGTAAAGGTCATCATCTTCCCAAAGCTGTTTGGAAATGGTTCACAATGCCGAAAACTTTTCTAGTTTCCATATGTTGCGATGTCTTCCTCATTTTTGTCAATAAGAAATACTGTCTCTGTCTATTATTTCTACCACCTTGTATATTGTGGGAGGAGCTTAGTTTACACCATGTGATGTCCAGCTTTCTGTGAGAGCCGATGAACTGGAACGATTGAATGTGTTTATCACCTAACACAGACATCAATGCAAGAGGACGTGCTGCTGGGAATTAGAGGTCCTGGTGTGTACAGCAATCTGGAGCACCTTCTCTGAAGGTCTCGCTGTATGTCGATACAACATGGAATGAGCAACAAAAATTGCGGAAGTGACGTTTATGGTGATCTCTATTCCAGTTTCCTGTAAAGGTTCCGGAACTCTCGGAACCGAGGTGATGCAAAACTTCTTTGATGTGTCTAGGTACATGTATGTATAGTAGAGAGAGTTTTCCTTCTGTTATCAAGAGGTGCTTCATAATTTGTCTAAGATTTTTGGGTCGCTGCTATCAAGTAGAGTGATACGTGTAGGTGTACATGATCGCCGGTGGAAAAGTTTTTAGAAATGGATTGTGTTCAAAGTGTTAGGGCACCACCTAATGGCCATTAAATTGAGGGAGAAAATATCTCATAGAACAGGAATGTTCGGTTTATGGAAAGCGGGCATTTAAGCTATGCGGGAGCAGATAGTCTGGCCCAAAACGTGTCTGAGGTGTCAACTTCGCGGGGCGGAACAGATCCCACTAACCCCGGGTAAACAGGGGACAAGAACCGAAGGCATCAGCTACGCATGTATCGACAGAGGCCGATGAAACTGTAAGCATGATCTCTCTGCATTTCAAATCTGATGTCATGATTTACCGCTAAATCGAGTTAGGAGTTGGGTATTATGATCGAGGTGTAGGGAGCAAAGATTGAGGCGCGGTGTGCCAGGTTAAATTAGGTAACAAGATGGAAACGCATAACGGGAAATATGATGCCAATATTAAAGAAAATGAGAGAGAAGTGAAATAAGTTCATCTTATTTATTTTGAAATTTCGAAATTTTGTGAGTCTCTCTCTCTCTCTCTCTCTCTCTCTCTCTCTCTCTGTGTGTGTGTGTGTGTGTGTGTGTGTGTGGGTGTGTGTGGGTGTGTGTGTGTGTTAACACATTTGAGTTACACTTTCACGGTGGAACAGCTGGACGGATTTGGATGAAATTTGGAATGGAGATTGCTTATATCCTGAATTAACACATAGACTACTTGATGAAAGTGGTGGAGGTGGGTGTGTAAAAGAAGTGCAGCCCACAACGCACTAATACTCATACTTTATTCACTCAGTGTTTGAGAATGAGAGCACGTAGTGTCTTGCAACAAACTTTACACATAATATCAAGCCTTTGCGACAGTTGCTGACAAGACCCACAAAATGATGAAATGAAAAATGTTTATCGCTTACCGTATTTTCGATTTTCATGCTGTAAAACTACCGTTTCATGTACGACGTTTTAATTTATTACTTCTTTACCACCAACTCTATTCACAACACATTTCGCCCACAGTCACTACTTACACCACTGGATGTACCTGTAAAATGAGTAACATCGTACGACACATGACTCAGAAGATACGACGTCATAAACACTGAGCTACGTGAAAATGAAGCTCCAGGGCGAATTTCACTAGAGATACAGGTGAAATATGTGTACAAATACATATGAAATATGTTAAATACATGCGGAATGGGATGGAAATAGGTAGCTGTGACGTACATGTACAAAATAATAATTACAATTTCAGGAAAATTTGATGATGTTTTTTCCAGAGGAAACGCTTCACAAACTGAGCAAGTCGTAGCGCGTTGGTCCACCTCTGGCCCTTGTACATCTATTTATTCGGCTTGGAGTTAAATGATAGAGTTGTTGGATGTTATTTTGAAGGTATCTTGTCAAATTATGTCCAATTGGCGCATTAAATCGTCAAGGTACCTTGCCCATAATGCTCCAAACGTTCTCAATTGGGGAGAGATCCGGCGACCTTGCTGGCCAAAATAGTGTTTGACAAGCACGAAGACGAGCAGTAGAAACTCTCGCCGTCTGTGCAGGCGGGTTTTATCTTGCTGAAAAGTAAGCCCACGATAGCTTGCACGAAGACCAACAAAATGGGGCGTAGAGTATGATCGACGTACCGGTGCGCTGTAAGCGTGCCGCGGATGATAATCAGAGCGGTCCTGTTATGTACGGAAGTGACACCCCAGACACTCACTCCTGGATAGCGGGCCGTCTGACGGGTGACAGGTTGGTTTCCCATTACGGAGAGGGTCTTCCAACAGTTCGGGACCTAGCGCGCTAATTGGATGGAATCTGTCACGATGTTTCTCAGAAGGGCATCAAACAACAACTCTATGAGTCATTGCCAAGCCGAGCAACTGTTTGCATAATGACCACAGGTGGACAATGCGTTACTGATCTTCTCAATTTTTTTCTGAAGTTATAGTCATTAGGTTGTCTCCATATGTACATCAATCTACCAATAACCGTCTCATTCGGATACTGCCTTCGTGAAGCGTCTTTTTATTCTATTTTTTATTTTATTTTTTGGTTTAGCTTGTATATTTGACATGTGCAACCGCAGGTAAAGTGATGAGTAAAAAGCTCATCCTAAAGCACTGGAACAATTTCAACCAAATTTGGTGCAAATATTAGTTACAATATAGGAAGAAATATTATTGGGATGAGAATCACCACCCTTCTGTTGGGGTGGGGATGGTAAGGAAGAGAGAGATGGAGAGACAGACAAAGAAGGGGAAGGAGGAGATGTACAAAGATAAGGGGAGGAGGAGATGGATAGAGAGAGAGGGAGGGAAAGAAATGGGCAGAGAAAGGGAAGAGGAGGAGATGGTCAGGGGGAAGGGAGAAGAGGAGATGGACAGAGAAAGAAAGAGGAGGGAATGACAGAGAGAGGAGTCAGGTGGCGACGAACAGCGAGAGGGAGGATAGGGAGAGGGGAGAAGGAGCAGATGGGAGGAGTTGTACAGAGAGAGGAGGTTGGAGGAAGTGGAAAGAGAGCGGGAGTGGAGGAGATGGACAGAGAGGAGAGAAGGAGATGGACCAATAGAAGATCGGAATAAATACATCAGGGGTATTTATTTTATAATTAACTGTTTAACCGCTGGTAATACCATGGGACAGAGCAACAGAGTATAAGCGTGGCATGAAATCTGATGTCAACAACCACAGTGAGCTTACTCCGCCAAACGTCATGCAAAAGAATGTGTGGTTGAGAATGATCAAGGGGCAAGCGTTCAGGGTGCATCTGAAACCAAGTTGCAGAGAGCTGCAGTCCTGTAGATATTCAGGATGTGCATGTTGTGAACATTTCAAGCATTACAATAATTACACCTGCGTAAGGTCGCGTCACCGTGAGACCACTAGAGGATCAAGTAATCGTGATTACTCTAACCGTGAGTGTGGAGAGAGTATGTGAATCTCTCTTTGCCGAGGGTTGCAGCTGCGTAAGCATTCGGGCTGAGAAAAATGCAGACGAGAGAGTTGTTCCTCCAGCGAGTGCAACGGAACTCTAAGGACAAGGTGCTAGAAGTGTCTCGTTTGATATATTCAACCAGTAGAAACGTGAAAGGAACGAAGTTTTACATGTGTAAAAGACCTGCGACGTACTTACACACGTAGTTGATACAACTTCTGGGACTCAAACCTCCAATACGATAACAATGCCAGAAATCAATAATGTGGGAGTTGAACCTGCAAGTGAATTGGTGACGTAATATTCTTTTTCACTTTTTTATGTTTGCGTGGCCTAGTATGGATAGGTCGTAAGACCGGAAGGATCGATTGCCTGTGTACAGTACCACTGTATGGTTTCCTTGATTCTGTTGTTTTGTGGAGTTACCATATGTGATGGAGCCTCAAGAAAAATATTTGGTACCGCGATAGGAATGTGGGAGAGATGGAAGCACTAAGTTGTATTAAACAATGAGATCTATGAAACGTAGGAGGAAGAGAAACAACAATTGTTACGAAGTAAGAAAATACCCATCTGAAGCCAGGTGTGGGGTGATACGTAAACATTATTATTAGCTGTGCTGTTTCCTGCTAGGTACGACCATTTGTGTACTTGAAAGTGTGTGTCCACAGTACCTCTACTGTATAGAGAACTGAAATACAAAATAAGGCAAGAGAGAACAAACAATAGGGGGAGAAAGAACTGTTGCCACAACGTAACCAGGTGAAACATGTCTAGTTACTAACATGCATGCGCAGTATCGCTGCCGATGATACTTCGTGTCTTGGATAACCATCTGCATTGTTCATCACATGTGTTCACAGCATCCAGAAAGAGAGCTCGTCAAGAAAGAGCAGAGAAGCCACGGAGGGGGTTTACAATCATGGCTCCTTGTTGCACGTTGGCGTGTATGAACCATGGTACAAAAATTTCATGTGACTGTTTTGCTTGGTAAGGAATGTTATAAGAATTGACTTTCCATTTTCTGTAACGGTGTACCTCGTTGGTAATGTGACAGATTAATTCTGCAGAACCTGCTGCCAGCAGAATCCATGGTTAACAAATGGGAGTTGTAAGGTTGTAAGAAGCTTCAGCACTCAGATCCTTGCCGTGAAACCGGCCGCCATTTTCCATTATGTAATTATTTTCTTTGTGTGAGTCGTCTATTATTATGGTCTATAATGCGAGTCGAGTATCTTTCGACATCCTATAGGTCAACATTCGCCGGTGTGTGTTTCACGACAGAAGTGTATTGTTGATGTCCTGTTTCAGTATTCATGAGTATGGATAATCTAATCGTGGATTGTTGTAAGGTACGGCGCAACCCAGGAGAGAGTGATAAAGAACACGGGGCTGGCATGGGGCCTCTCCTGCCATCGTTAGCTCGGCGGTCAGAGTACGTAGCGGCCGTCGCGTCCCAGCCTGTGTGGGTGAGAGGTTCAAACAAGACTTCCTGCTTTGCTTTCGAATACTCGGTTAGTTTAAATCATCTTGTGTGAGCAATTACACGTCCATGTTTCGTTTCCTTAGTCCACAAAGGACTGATATGAAACCATAGGATTAGCATTTTTACGTGTGTTCCATGTAAATACAGTTCAGGAGTATGCTCCATCCGTTAAATAATGGTCCATTTCTTTAAGCTTCGCCACAACTTCCATACGATCGCGTCTATCCTCCTCCTATGATATCTAACCCGTGAGAGAGAATAACTTGAAATGTTTAGTTAAAGTGCAACTCTAAACGGTCGTTTTGAACTTCTATCTATCTATATCCGAATCACGCTCCAGCTACTGCCGGGTCTGGGTGCTGACGAGTCCTCTCCATTTGGCTCGGTCCTCCACTTGCTGCCAGGTCACACCTCTCCTTTCAACAGATATTCTCACTCCCATTTTCCACCGTGTTCTTAGGCGCCCTCGAGGTCTTTTCCCATACATCTTTAGTTCTTCCATAATTTTGGGGAGTCTCTGCCCATGCATCCTCTTAACATGCCCATACCATCTTAATCTCTTTCTTTCAATTTCTTCTCTCATACTTTCTTGTTTGAGGTCCTTTCTAATCTCTACATTCCTTACTCTGGCCATTCTTGTTTCTCCCTTAACTGCTCTGAGAAATTTCATTTCCCCTGCTTGCAGTCTGCTCCAGTCCCTTTCTGTCATTGTCCATGTTTCTCCACCATAGGTGACAATAGGGATGTAATAATTCTTATACATAAGGAGTTTTGCTCTTTCTGAAACTTCATTATTCCAAATCAGATGTTTTATTGTTTGGTAGAAATTGCCTCCCTTCTGTAACCTCCTACTAATTTCGGTAGTTATTCTTCCATCCCTAGATATTTCACTCCCTAAATAAGTGAAACTTTCTACCACTTTGAGGGGTTCTCCATTCAAGGTAATATTTCCGTTGATTCCTTTCTCTCTTCCAAATACCATTACTTCACTCTTATCTTTATTTATTTTTAATCCATACCTTTTTATTATTTCCTTCCACACATCAAGCTGTAACTGTACATCTACCTCTTTATCACCCCATATTAACCATATCATCTGCAAAAATCATCTTTTTGTCTTTTTATTTTACTATATCTTTAACTGCCCTATTCATTCCCTCCATCACAACATTAAAAAGCGCAGGAGATAGAATACTTCCTTTCTTAAGCCCTTGTCTTATTTCGAAGTATTCAGAGTTCCCCAATGGTGTTCTAATTCTACAATTGTGGCCTCTGTACATTGTCTTTATAACATTGATGTATCCATCTTCTATATCTATCTTCTTCAGTTCTTCCCAGAGTCTTTCCCTGTCAACTGAGTCATATGCCTTTTCTATGTCTATAAAAACCATTATCACCCTTTTGTTATACTCCCAACTTTTTTCCATCAGTTGACGGATAGAAAATATCGGGTCAATCGTGCTCCTTCCTTTCCTAAACCCATGCTTCCTAAACCCAGCTCCTTTTCTGTCTTTTCACTTATTCGATTTAGTAAAATTCTTTCAAAAATCTTGGCTGTATGGCTCATGTGGGTTATTCCTCTGTAGTTTTTACAAAGTCTTTTATTGCCTTTCTTGAAGATGGGAACAATGTCTCCTGTTCTCCAGTCGTCAGGTATTTTACTATTTCTCCACACGCTTGATAGTACTCTATATAGCCACTGCATTCCCATTGGACCTGCTGCTCTTATCATGTCCACTGATACTTCATCAGATCATGAGGCTTTCCCCCCACTCATCTTCTTCACAGCTTTTTCCATTTCTTCCCGTGTAATTTGTCCTAATTCTGCTTCCCAGCATCTCTCAATTTCTCCATTATTTGTTGTTTCCTCATGTACCTGCTCCTCAGCGTTTAACAGCTTCTTAAAATGTCTTTCCAGAGATCTTTTATATTCCCTGGATCTCCAATAATAGTACCGTCCTCTGTTTCCATCTTTACTGGTACTTCAGAAGCCTTCCTTTTATTTTTCATCATTTTATAGAACCTTTTCTTATTGCTCTTCACATCTTCCTCAAGTTTTTTTGTAAACTCTTCCCATGCCTTTTTCTTTGCTGATTCCACTATTTCTTTGTACTTCTTCTTTTCCTCTATATATCTTTTATGGTCTTGGTCGGTTTTAGTTTTCCACCATTTTCTCCATGCTCCATTTTTTCTTCTAACTGCTTGGATTGTGGTATCATCCCACCAACTTGTCTGTCTTATTTTTTCCTTTCCAGATGTTCTGCCACATACTTTTTGTGCTGCTTTGACTAAAGTGTCTTTGAATAAACTCCATTCTTTTTCTACATCGCATCAATTTCCAATCCCGTATCCTCATCACTTTCTTCTGTTTTCTATTTTTCACACACTGAGTCATTTTCCATTGTCCCACCAGTAATCTATGGTCTCCATCCGCACTCACACTTGGAATTACCTTCACATTTGTTACTTTCTCTCCCCATTCCCTATCTACTTGAATATAATCAATTACACTCTTCGTTCTTCCATCCCAACTATATCTGGTGATAAAATGACTTTCTCTCTTCATAAACCAGCTGTTTGCTATTTTCATTCCATTCCTCTGGCACAAATCCAGGAGTCTTTCCCCTTCTTCATTTCTGCCTCCATATCCAAAACATCCCAATACTTGCTCAAATCCCTTTCTGTCTTTGCCTACCTGTGCATTAAAATCTCCCATTACTATATTAGCACTCTCTATATGGTTTTCTAACACATTTTCAAAGTCCATCTTCTCTTCTTCGCTACATCCCACTTTGAGGTGCATATATCTGGATCACTTTTAGTGTTTCTTTTTGGAATCTCAGGTTTAAGATTATGATTCTGTCTGATATATATCTCACATTTTCAATACAGCTTTGTACATTCTTATTCGCCATCACTGCCACACCATTTCTACGAGACCTGTTATTCCCACTCCAGTACAGTTTTCCTCCTCTTCTCAAATTCTTCTCACCTTTTCCCTTCCACTTTGTTTCGCTTAATCCCAATATATCTAACTTCCTCTCTGTTAGTACATCTGTCATTTCTTCCATTTTTCCATTGAGGGTTAATATATTAAAGGTGCCAATATTTAGGTTATTTTTTAGTCCAGTTGGTTTCATCTTCTTGTACTGATGAATATCATCAGGTCTCCCGTCATTTGCACCAGTACTTGAAGAAGCAGTGGGGTCAAATCCTGAGTGGTTCGTTTCGAGGCTCGTATGTGTTTTGAAAGCAATATATGAAGACTTTCCTACTGGCTTGCTAGGCCTAACTTCACTTATTTTGAACTTTACTTATTAAATTTCCAATGGACAGTTTTCTCCTTAGGATAAAAATTGGGGCTAATACTCTATTAGTTTTCATGGAACTTCAAGCCGATTTCGCACTCAGGGCCAAGTAGATAATGTTAAGCATGGTATTTGCGCAACAGGTAGTTCACAGATTGAAATTAGTCCTCGGTACAAGGCAAAAATCATAGCCAACGTAGAATGGGGAGAATTCTTCTCGTACTAAATTGAAAGCTTTTCTAAAATCGACAAACATCAGCCTATTCTCCATGACTTTCAGGATATTATATTTTCAGAAATGGTTCAAAGGCTCTGAGCACTATGAGACTTAACTTCTGAGGTCATCTGTACCCTAGAACTTAGAACTACTTAAACCTAACTAACCTAAGGACATCATACACATCCATGCCCGAAGCAGGATTTGAACCTGCGACCGTAGCGGTCACGCGGTTCCAGACTGAAGCGCCTAGAATCGCTCGGCCACCCCGTCGGCCTATTATATTTTGAATTATTGTTTTGTAAATCAGTGCTGTCATGAAGAATATTATCTTCTTCCGAGTTCTTCATCCATTATGTTTAAACGCCGTAACTGTTCTAGAGTTATTTTACGGGTCGAACTGAATAGTATGCTACGGGTCAGGGCTCTATCCTTTTCTTATCTTGCGACCTTTGGTTTTCTCCAGATGGTGGGAAGTGTTCTTTATTCAAGGGTTCAGCGATAAATAACAGGTAAGCGTGCAGATAATTCACTTCTATATTTTGCGTAAAAACTGCAAGGTTTCTACTCTCTTCCAAATACAATTACTGCACGTCCATTCCAAAGTCCTCACCCACCAGTCGTCAATATCAGCAGCTGACAGACTTTACATCTAGTGTACATAAGCAGGTTACATCAATTCTTGAAAAGGACTGGCATCACTGCTCGATTATCGGTCTGGCATATGGGTGTAATACAACCGAACTAGTTTCTACAGACATGTATATTCAACGAATTAAGCAGAGTCAGATGATCATCAATGGGGAGTATATGGTTATCAGAGATGCGTTATGAAAAATTTGTACGAAAAGAAGAATGAAAACTTTTTTAGAGATAAAGAAGTCAATATCACATTCATTGATAATGTGTAATGAGCTAGTAAAGCAGACGATATGAGTATTCCGGAAGATAGGTGCTCCTGTCCGAATTTCTGCGAGATTTGTTACTGTTTTCTTGTCACTGGTGATAATGGAGGATAACTTACCGAGGTCATGGTGATGAAACCACTCTTTCCTGAAGTTATGGCATAGGCCCAAGCGACTGGAAAAAAACGCAGGTGACCCCTGTATATCACAAGGGTAAAAGACCTGACCCGCAAAATTACGGGCCAATATGCTCAATGTCGGTTTGTTGCAGAATTTGTGAATATACTCTGACTTCGAGTATAATTTCCATGAGACTGAAATGCTTCTGTCTACGAATCAGCACGATTTCAGAAAGTCCTGCTTGTGCGCAACTGAGCTTGTTTTTTTTCCCACATCATGTTGTTGTTGTTGTGGTCTTCAGTCCTGAGACAGGTTTGATGCAGCTTCCATGCTACTCTATCCTGTGCAAGCTCCTACATCTCCCAGTACCTATTGCAACCTACATCCTTCTGAATCTGCTTAGTGTATTCATCTCTTGGTCTCCCTCTACGATTTTTACCCTCCACGCTGCCCTCCAATGCTAAATTTGTGATCCCTTGATGCCTCAGAACATGTCCTACTAACCGGTATCTTCTTCTCGTCAAGTTGTGCCACAAACTCCTCTTCTCCCCAATTCTATTCAATACATCCTCATTAGTTATGTGATCTACTCATCTAATCTTCAGCATTCTTCTGTAGCACCAGATTTCGAAAGCTTCTATTCTCTTCTTGTCCAAACTATTTATCGTCCATGTTTCACTTCCATACATGGCTACGCTCCATACAAATACTTTCAGAAACGACTTCCTGACACTTAAATCTATACTCGATGTTAACAAATTTCTCTTCTTCAGAAACGCTTTCCTTGCCATTGCCAGTCTACATTTTATGTCTTCTCTACTTATACCATCATCAGTTATTTTGCTCCCCAAATAGCAAAACTCCTTTACTACTTTAAGTGTCTCACTTCCTAATCTAATTCCCTCGGCATCATCCGACTTAATTCGACTACATTCCATTATCCTCGTTTTGCTTTTGTTGATTTTCATCTTATATCCTCCTTTCAAGATACTATTCATTCCATTCAACTGCTCTCCCAAGTCCTTTGCTGTCTCTGACAGAATTACAATGTCATCGGCGAACCTCAAAGTTTTTATTTCTTCTCCATAGATTTTAATACCTACTCCGAATTTTTCTTTTGTTTCCTTTACTGCTTGCTCAATATACAGATTGAATAACATTGGGGAGAGGCTACAACCCTGTCTCACTCCCTTCCCAACCGCTCCTTCCCTTTCATGCCCCTCGAGTCTTATAACTGCCATCTGGTTTCTGTACAAATTGTAAATAGCCTTTCCCTCCCTGTATTTTACCCCTGCCACCTTTAGAATTTGGAAGAGAGTATTCCAGTCAACATTGTCAAAAGCTTTCTCTAAGTCTAGAAATGCTAGAAACGTAGGTTTGCCTTTCCTTAATCTTTATTCTAAGATAAGAGTTCCAATATTTCTACGGAATCCAAACTGATCTTCCCCGATGTCGGCTTCTACCAGTTTTTCCATTCGTCTGTAAAGAATTCGTGTTAGTACTTTGCAGCTGTGATTTATTGAACTGGTAGTTCGGTAATCTTCACATCTGTCAACACCTGCTTTCTTTGGGATTGGAATTACTGTATTCGTCTTGAAGTCTGAGGGTACTTCGCCTGTCTCATACATCTTCCTCACCAGATGGTAGAGTTTTGAAAGGACTGGCTCTCCTAAGGCCGTCAGTAGTTCAAATGGAATGTTGTCTACTCCCGGTTCCTTGTTTCCGCTCAGGTCTTTCAGTGCTCTGTCAAACTCTTCACGCAGTATCGTATCTCCCCTTTCATTTTCATCTACATTCTCTTCCATTTCTATAATATTGTCCTCAAGTACATCGCCCTTGTATTGACCCTCTATATACTCCTTCCATCTTTCTGCTTTCCCTTCTTTGCTTAGAACTGGGTTTCAATCTGAGCTCTTGATATTCATACAAGTGGTTCTCTTTTCTCCAAAGGTCTCTTTAATTTTCCTTTAGGCAGTATCTATCCCACCCTTAGTGAGAGAAGCGTCTACATCCTTACATTTGTCCTCTAGCCATCCCTGCTTAGCCACTTTGCACTTCCTGTCGATCTCATTTTTGAGACGTTTGTTTTCCTGCTTCATTTACTGCAGTTTTATATTTTCTCGTTTCATCAATTAAATTCAATATTTCTTCTCTTACCCAAGGAGTTCTACTAGCCGTCGTCTTTTTACCTACTTGATCCTCTGCTGCCTTCACTACTTCATAACTCAGAGCTACCCATTCTTCTTCTACTGTACTTCTTTCCCCACTGCTGCCAATTGTTCCCTTATGCTCTCCCTGAAACTCTGTACAACCTCTAGTTTAGTCAGTTTATCCAGGTCCCACCTCCTTAAATTCCCACCTTTTTGCAGTATCTTCAATTTTAATCTGCAGTTCATAACCAATAGATTGTGGTCAGAGTCCACATCTGCCCCTGCAAATGTCTTACAATTTCAAACCTGGTTCCTAAATCTCTGTCTTACCATTATATAATCTATCTGATACCTTTTAGTATCTCCCGGATTCTTCCATGTATACAACCTTCTTTTATGATTCTTGAACCAAGTGTTAGTTATGATTAAGTTATGCTTTGTGCAAAATTCTACCAGCGGCTTCCTCTTTCATTTCTTAGCCCCAATCCATATTCACCTACTATGTTTCCTTCTCTCCATTTTCCTACATGACTATTAAATTTTCGTCTCCCTTCACTATCTGAATAATTTCTTTTATCTCATCATACATTTCATCAATTTCTTCATCATCTGCAGAGTTAGTTGGCATATAAACTTGTACTACTGTAGTAGGCGTGGGCTTCGAGTCGATCTTGGCCACAATAATGGCGTTCACTATGCTGTTTGTAGTAGCTTACCCGCACGCCTATTTTTTTTATTCATTATTAAACCTACTCCTGCATTATCTCTATTTGATTTTGTATTTATAAGCCTGTATTCACCTGACCAAAAATCTTGTTCCTCCCACAACCGAACTTCTCTAATCCCTACTATATCTAACTTTAACCTACCCATTTCCCTTTTTAAATTTTCTAACCCACCTGCTCGATTAAGGGATTTGACATTCCACGCTCCGATCCGTAGAACGCCAGTTTTCTTTCTCCTGATAACGACGTCCTCTTGAGTAGTCCCCGCCCGGAGATCCGAATGGGGGACTATTTTACCTCCGGAATATTTTACCCTAGAGGACGCCATCATCATTTAACCATACAGTATAGCTGCATGCCCTCGGGAAAAATTACGGCTGTAGTTTCCCCTTGCTTTCAGCCGTTCGCAGAACCCGAACAGGAAGACCGTTTTGGTTATTGTTATAAGGCCAGATCAGTCAATCATCCAGACTGTTGCCCCTGCAATTACTGAAAAGGCTGCTGCCCCTCTTCAGGAACCACACGTTTGTCTGGCCTCTCAACAGATAACCCTCCGTTGTGGTTGCACCTACGGTACGGCCATCTGTATCGCTGAGGCACGCAAGCCTCCCCACCAACGGCAAGGTCCATGGTTCATGCAGGGGGGGGGCACATGATATGCTACACACTATGGATGAAGAACAACACGCGGATCCGAAATTTCTAGGTTTCCGAAAATCATTTGACTCGGTGCCCCACTGCAGATTGATAATGAAGGTACGAGCATATGAAGTAGGTTCCTACATGTGGGAGTGGCTCGAAAGCCTCTGAATAGAACCCAGTCTAGTGTCTTCGAGTTTTTATCAAAGACTAGGGTATTTTGAGGAGTGCTTCAGGGAAGTGTGGTAAGACATCTGATATCGTTTAAATAGCAGGGCGCACTTGCAAAGCGATATGAAATGGAATGAGCACGTCAGGTTTGTAACAGTAAGGGCAAACGCTGGACTTCGTTTTATTGAGATAGTTCTGGGAACTTGTGATTCATCTAGAGAGGTGACCACATGTAGGACGCTAGGGCAGTACTGTTAGAGTGCTTGGGATCCACACCGGGCCAAATTAAAAGAAGACATCGAAGCAGTTCAGAGGCAGGCTGCTAGATTTGTTTTGGCAGGTTCGAGAAATACGGTTTTGGTTCGTGAATTCAAATGCGAGTCCTTAGAGTGAAGGTGACGTTCCTTTCGAGAAACACTATTGAGAAAATTTAGAGAACCGGCATTTGAAACTGGCTGCAGAACTATTCTACTGCCACGAGCATATATTTCGCGTAAGATGCACGAAGATAAGATACGAAAGATTAGTATGTAGACAGTCGTCTCTTCCATAGTTTTACTTTCTCGCTGTATTTGCGAGTTAAATAGGAAAGGAAATGGCTAGTAGGTGTACTGGTTGCCCCTCGCCACGCACCATACAGTGGCTTGGTTCAAAATGGCTCTGAGCACTATGGGACTCAATTGCTGAGGTCATTAGTCCCCTAGAACTTAGAACTAGTTAAACCTAACTAACCTAAGGACATCACAAACATCCATGCCCGAGGCAGGATTCGAACCTGCGACCGTAGTGGTCTTGCGGTTCCAGACTGCAGCGCCTGTAACCGCACGGCCACTTCGGCCGGCTACAGTGGCTTGCCGCGTATGTTTGTAGATGTAGAAAGCAACAACTATAAAATAAATGAAGTACATGCAGACCAATATTTAAATTACCTGCCCGTATAGCGCAAAACGCAGCAGGCGAACTTGCAGGTGGGAGGGTTAGCCAGACCCGGATTAAATCTGCACGACGGATTGAAGACCGTGGGCTGGTACACCGTTCGGCATTAATGTGATTTTTTAGGAGGTTTCCCTCGGTCGTTTAGTCAAATGCTGCTCTGGTTCCCAATATACTTCTCAGAAAATGCTGAACATTAGCAAAATACGCTGACACACAAAACGAAATTTACACACTTCACAGACAGATGACGCAAGAGAACTCTGTCGCTTATGTAAGTGACGCCTGAGGCGACAGAATGGGCATCCCGCCACAAAATTAAATGAAATAAATTTGCCAGATCTTGAGTATTGCGGACCCCGGACTAGACGAGACTACTACAGAGATGAAGAGGAGTATTTTAACTCCATTCTTTGTGAATGGGAACCTATTGTCTTGGTAGACACTTTACTACTCTGCTCGTTGCAAGCTAAAGGAAACAAAACATGTTTCAGCACCTTGCTGACGTGATAACGTTTAGGATGTTACATCAGTAATGACAATATTTATACTTGTGTTCCTTTATCAGAGATCTACGGACATCTCAGCACTGTCTACTGCTACAGATATGTAATAAATACTACGTTGCTCCTGGTAAGAGAAGAGGAAAAGATTCCTATTTAAATCCAGGAAAATAAGTAACTGTTAAAAATTTATACGCACTTCCCTTGCCGAAATCAGACCTAACAAACTCCTCTGAGGGCGTAAATCCGTCACAGTACAAAATAGGCCCTCCGTCATTACATAGATACCCTCCACCGAGATATTATAAACAATACAATGCAGTAACTGAAATGCTAGAGTATTAATGTGGTTTCCTACGCTTATGAACCGGTCTGAAATTAACAAACAACTCTGACATTTCTTCGTTGTCTCTCTTGAATTCGGATCTACAGAAAAAGTCAGCTGCAGTAACGAATGTTAATGAGTAATGAACAAGTAAACTAGATTACTGTATCACATTGGTATGGAACCTATGCCTTTTGTGCGAAGAAGGAAACAGAATATTATGCCAGCAGCGTCGTCATACGAACGTTCAAATATTTCCATAACCAATAAGAATCAGGAGTACGTAATACAACTAATAGTTTCGGGTGAAGGGGAACTTTCCCTTGTTTACATACTTTTCACACTTTCCGTGACGCAAGACGGAATAAATTCTGATAACGTTTTGTACTAACTTGCATAGCAGTGGAAGGACAGGAATGAAGACGTGAATATTTCTAGCCTTCGTGCCGTAGATAAATTGCAGCAACAATTTGACGTTGAACCCTTAAAGTAAATTGTTAACAATTTCATTATTGTTTTATACCATGTTTGCTCTTAAGGAAGGTATTTTCCACAGTGAATATTTACTTAATGCCAATGATAAGGTTTTCAAGGTCGTTTTTTTTTTTCATCCTAAAGATTGTTCTCTGATCATAAAAGGGAGATGAAAGATTTTATTCAAATACAGCCCACTTAGTTTATACTTCGTATACATCCATCACCAAACGCATCGGGCATTATAATTCCAACGGAAGTAGCGCCTGGCAGCCACTCGTCTTCTGATTAATAAATATTTTCGTGCCACGTCCAGGTTGTAATGAAAATCACTGTCCGCAAAATCTAAGGTGCATAACATTCAGTAGTAGTCGGTGATATACCGCAAAAGCAAGACGTTATTTCGAAATTGTGACTGTTCGTCAAATCTTTTCATTACGAGCATTTTCAAATTTTTGTAGAAACTTTAGTAACTAGAGCAAGCTTTGTCTCCAAATGAAAATATTTCGTTACCGTCCGAAGGATTCTCTCTGCGTTACGAGTCACGGATTGATTGGGGAAATCATTTAGCCTCCCACAACTAACTGGGTAGTAAATCGGTGTGTGGTATATCGTCTGATGAGTCACTGTTTGCACTAATCTCTCTCTCCCTCTTTCTGTCTGCGTGTGTGTGCGTGTGCGTATGTGTGTGTGTGTGTGTGTGTGTGTGTGTGTGTGTGGGTGGGTGGCTGGGTGGGTGGGTGGATGGGTGCCAAAATTGGCACTGCGAAGAGGAAAAGAACTAATCATTAAATGCTCGCTTGGAAGCCAAATGAATCACAAAGTTTTGCCTGAATACTTCTTAGATAATCGTTCTAGTATTTTAAACATAGCTGCGCAACAGCAACGGTTCCACGTAATAAGACTAAAAACAGCCGACCAGTTGCAATGGATAAAGTAATCTTTACCTAGGTTTCGACAGATTTAAACCTGTCTTCTTCAGAAGGCGGCAGTATTACATTAATATGGAATGATGTATCATTGTCGTTTTTACAAATATCTGCATAGATCCATTAGTCCAAAATAAAATATAGCCCTGGACATAGGGTTTGTCATGTAAATAAAAATTAGTACATGGATGTAGCAGAGCTCTGCTACATCCATGTACTAATTTTTATTTACATGAAAAACCCTATGTCCAGGGCTATATTTTATTTTGGACTAATGGATCTATGCAGATATTTGTAAAAACGACAATGATACATCATTCCATATTAATGTAATACTGCCGCCTTCTGAAGAAGACAGGTTTAAATCTGTCGAAACCTAGGTAAAGATTACTTTATCCATTGCAACTGGTCGGCTGTTTTTAGTCTTATTATAATCGTTCTACTTAGCACTGCATAGGTACAAGAAAAATGCACAAAACATCATTGATACAAAGCAAGTAAAGCAATGCAGCAAGTACGTCACCATGGGGGAGACAGAAAGTAAATGTTTTCACAGTGACTTCTCCGACCCACAAACGATTCGTTAACATCTGCTTTTAAGGTAGTTGTCGAACCACAATACTGCAGTCTTTGATAAATATTCATCGAAATAATAGTACCAAAAATCTTGCAGCAATAAAGCAGCGTTTAACTAGTCAATTCATGCCTGTCCATGAGATGTCTGATGTCGTCAGTCATTAAATAAATAAAGGCGAATAAAATGCATTTTCTTTTTTCATCAGTGTTCTGACTGGTTTGATACGGCATGTCACGAATTCCTGTCCTGTATGAACTTCTTCATCTCAGAATAGCACTTGGAATCTACGTCCTCAATCATTGGCTGGATGTATTCCAATCTCTGTCTTCCTCTACAGTTTTTGCCCTCTATAGCTCCCTCCAGTACCATGGAAGTCATTCCCCTATGTCTTAACAGCTGTGCAATAATCCTGTCCCTTCTCCTTATCAATGTTTTCCGATTCTGAGTAGAACTTCCTCTTTCTTACCTCATCAGTCCATCTAATTTTCAGCATTCTTCCGTAGCATCGCATCTCAAATGCTTCGATTCCCTTCTGTTCTGTTTTTCCCACAGTCCATGTTTCACTACCATATCATGATGTACTCCAGACGTACATTCTCAAAAATTTATTCCTCAAATTAAGGCCGATATTTGATATTAGTAGATTTATCTTGGCCAGGAATGCATTTGTTGCCATAGCTAGTCTGGTTTTGATGTCCTCCTTGCTCCGTCCGTCACTGGTTATTCTAGTATCTTGCCAGCAGAATTCCTTAACTTCATCTACTTCGTGACCATCAATCCTTGTATTAAGTTTTTCGCTGTTCTCATACCTTCTACTTCTCATTAGCTTCGTCTTTCTTCGATTTAATCTTAATCCATACTGTGTACTCATTAGACTGCTAATTCCGTTTAGCAGATAATGTAATTCTTCTTCACTTTCACTTAGGATAGCAATGTCATCAGCGAATCGTATCATTGATACCCTTTCACCTTGAATTTTAATTCCATTCCTGAACTTTTCTTTTATTTCCATCATTGCTTCCTCGATGTACAGATTGAACAGTAGTGGAGAAAGGCTACATCCTTGTCTCACACCCCTTTTAATACCAGCATTCGTTCTTGGTAGTGAACTCTCATTATTCCCTCTTGGCTGTTGTACATATTGTATATGACTCCGTCTCTCCCTACAGCTTACCCCCACTTTTTCAGAATTTCGAACATCTTGCACCATTTTACATTGTCGAACGCTTTTTACAGGTAAGCAGATCCTATGAACATGTCTTGATTTTTCTTTAGTCTTGCTTCCATTGTTAACCACAACGTCATAATGGCTTCTCTTGTGCCTTTAGGTTACCTAAAGCCAAACTGATCGTCATCTAGCGCATCCTCAATTTTCTTTTCCATTTTTCTGTATATTATTCTTGTAAGTAACTTGGATGCATGGGCTGTTAAGTTGATTGTGTGATATTTCTCACACCTGTCAGCTCTTGCCGTCTTCGGAATTGTGTGGATGATGCTTTTCCGAAAGTCAGATTTTATGCCGCTGGACTCATACATTCTACACACCAACGTGAACAGTCGTTTTGTGGCTGCTTCCCCCAATGATTTTAGAAATTCAGATGGAATGTTATCCATCCCTTCTGTCGTATTTGACCTTAAGCTCTCCAAAGCTGTATTCCTGGATTTTCCTGAACAGTTTTTCATCAATCAACTGAATTAATTCCTCGGTTACCACAGGTTTCTTCGCAGTTACCTTCTCTGTGGCTGTGTTTTACTTTCCAACTTCTGCGATTTCCCTTTTTAGAGATATCGATTCCTCTTCAACTGTACTGCCTACCGAGCCATTCCCTACTGTTGAATCTAGAGCATTAGACAACTTCAAGCATATTTCGTTATTCCTTAGCACTTCCGAATCTCACTTCTTTGCGTATTGATTTTTCATGGCTAATGCCTTAAACTTCAGTCCACTCTTCATCGCTACTACATTGCGACCTGAGACTATATCTGCTCCTGGCTACGCCTTACAGTCCAGTATCTGATATTGGAATGTCTATCTGACCATGGTGTAATCTAACTGAAATCTTCCCGTATCACAGAGCCTTTTCCTAGTATACCTTCTTCTCTTGTGACTCTTGAACAGAGTATTCGCGATTACTAGCTGAAATTGATTACAGAACTCAATTAGTCTTTCTCCTCTCGCAATCCTAGTACCATACCAATATTCTAATGTAACCTTTTCTTCTATTCCTCCCGCTGCAACTGCATTCCAGTCCTCTATGACTATTAGATTTTCATCTCCCTTAATTACCCTTTCAGTTTCCTCATATACTTTCTTTATTTCTTCATCTTCAGCTTGCGACGTCCTACTCCCGTTATACCATTTTCTGCTGCTTCGGTACTACCCTATACTCATCTGACCAGAACTCCTTATCTTCTTTCCATTTCACTTCACTGACCGCTACTACATCTAGACTGAGGTTTTGCATTTCCCTTTTCACATTTTCTAGCTTCCCTTTCACGTTCAAGCTTGTGACATCCCACGCCCCGACTCTTAGAACGTTTTCCTTTCGTTCGTTATTCAGTCTTTTTCTCATGGTCAGCTCCCCTTTGGCAGTCCCTCCCGGATATCCGAATGGGGGACTATTCCGGAATCTCTTGCCAATGGAGAGATCATCGTGACACTTTTTTCAATTACACGTTGTAACATATTATAGTGTCTTGTGATTAATATTGAGTTGTTCAGGTAAACAATTTAGTGGTTGTTATGATGCTCATGAGGAGTGATTGTTTACCGGTCCGCATGTGTAATGCATCCAGGTGAAAGTGTCATAACAGACAAATTTGAAGCAACGGTGTCCACGGTACAAGCCCGGAACCAACCAATGTCAGGAGTTCCTTGTGATACACTGAAACGATCTAAAGTGATTTGTTATGTATTTGTTGAGCTACGATTTAATAAAGCTTGCGGTTAATAATTGAAGCAATACTGAAGAAAAATAAAGACACGTTCACAGGATTTGTTGACCAGAAAAAAGCATTCGACAATGTAAAGTGGTTCAAGATGTTCAGAATTCTGATAAAAATAGGGGTAAGCTATTGTGAAAGGCGGGAGATCTACAGTATGTACAAGAACCAAGAGGGAACAATAAGGGCGAAATACCAAGAACGAAGTCCTCGGAATGAAAAGGATGTAAGACAGGGATGTAGTCTTTCGCCCCTACTGTTCCGTCTATATATCGAAGAAGCATTGAGAGAAACAGAAAGATTCAAGATTGATACATTGGAATATTACAACATATTATCCACCAGTGTTACAAGTCTCTTTAAAGGATAAGATCCGAAGCTCTGTCGAAACCGATCATCCAATAAAATTCGTTTTTACAGATATTAGCCTGTGAAATATTCTTCAGCAACCAAATGTCCTAGTGTCAAACATAGACCTTAATTTTAAGAAGAAATTTCGGAGAATATACGAATTTCTGAGAATTTCTGTGCATTGTATGGTAGTGGAACATAAACTGTGTGAAAACCGGAACAGAAGAAAATCTAAGCATTCGAGATGTGGTGCTACAGGAGAATATTGAAAATTATGTGGCCTGAGAAGGTAAAAAACTGGGAGATTCTGCACAAAATCGGCGAAGAGAGGAACATGTGGGAAACGCTGACAAGAAGAAGGGACCGGATGATAGGGCGTGGTTAAGGCATCAGGAAATACCGCGATGGTACTGGTGGGAGCTGTGGAGAGTAAAACCCGTAGAGGAAGACAGAAGTTGGAATACAACGAGCAAATAACTGAGGGCGTAGACTGTAAATGCTACTCTGAGATGAATATGTTGGCTCAGGAGAGGAATTTGTGGTGGATCTCATCAAACCAGGGTACTGATGACTCAAAAACAAAGTACAAAATTTTTTACTGCTAACCCAACTACATGAATCCACTCCATCTTTTCCTCCTACTGCCCTGTACCGCCACAGCAGATGCTAAGAAATTTTCGAGGAAAGAACTGTGCTGCCATAAGACATTTAGGTATAGTAGCATTCTGTTGAAAATGTGTGTCTGCAGCGTCTATTTTTATGAAAGTGAAATATGGGATACTGTAAAAATGGGAGAAAAATAAACTGAAGCATCTGCTATTAGATCCTACAGACGAATGTTAAAGACTGCAGCATAAATTTGGAAATAAAGACGTATTAAAAATAATGTTCGTATAGAACTCATTGGAATAATCTCATCAGGACACAAATGCGAGGGTACCGGGGAATAGTTACACAGGCGCCCGATGGACAGTGTAGTGATATAAATGTACAGGACAAAGAAAGACTAGAATACGCGAACAGATTGCTTTCGTAAGTTGACGGATAGAGTTGAAGTGATTACCACCAGATGTCAAGAGATCAAGGATATTGTCAAATAAAACGGCGAAGTACAGCGAATTACATCTGTTTAAACGGTCTACAATTTTTTTAGAAATGTACATTTAGCGACCAAATGTCGTGGCAGGACGCTTGATGTAATGTTCGACCGTCGGTTGCTGAAGCGTAAGCGATGCATTTCTCCCTGTACGGTTCCTAAAATCTGAGTTCAAATTGTCGGCGATCTGTGGAGACGTCCGTCCATCGAACACTTGGCATCTCCCTTCACGGTGCTGTATGCGTGAGGAAATATTGTCTATGAGATACAGAAGAAACACCTTAGGGACTGTTCACCCCAGAAACCGGAATTCATGTGTCATCTCCAGTACGCTGTAAGACGTATGTCCTTTGCCGATCATCATCACATGTTCAGAGTTGGTTAACTAGCTACCTGTTGAAGTTTTACTATACGTTTGTCTGTAACAGATTACTCGGTTCTGTGGCTACATACGCGTAGTATTCTGGTGTCATACATGGCAATATATGAATTTAATATGTTCATTAAATCCTATTAACATTGAAGGCATAGAATGGCTTAATACCCATTACGATAAATTGACTTCAGTCACTTTTGTAAAACGTTCATCACGTCACTGGATCTGGTTAAACGTTTGGGAAAAGATCGGCCTGTAAGCGCCATGCATTCTCAACCGAGAAACCTAGCGCAGGTGCCGGCCGCGGTGGTCTCGGGGTTAAGGCGCTCAGTCCGGAACCGCGCGACTGCTACGGTCGCAGGTTCGAATCCTGCCTCGGGCATGGCTGTGTGTGATGTCCTTAGGTTAGTTAGGTTTAAGTAGTTCTAAGTTCTAGGGGACTGATGACCACAGATGTTAAGTCCCATAGTGCTCAGAGCCATTTGAACCTAGCGCAGGTGGCCATGCCATGGCTCCATAGCATGGCTCCACATCGCTGTCGGTGCCTTCCAGAATGACTCTCTTCCTGCACGTCTCGCAGCGGTCCACATTGCAAAAGGCGATTATTCAGGCTCTTGGTAGGTGGTAACGTTAGTGTGAAGACTGTATTTCTTGGTTGTTGTATTTAAATTTTACGTGTAGAGTGCGGCTGCCCTTGAAGCCTTTGCCTGTGATGAGATGTTACCACGTGCGCCTGTGGGTCAGTGAATTTGGTCTCTCCTGAGTTTTTTCAATCGAAATTTGAATGTTTACTTGTTCACAAAGCTTTCGAATGTTTTTGTTTAAGAATTTGCATGATCGTTTTTATGGATTCTTCTGTCGCTTCCTGATGGAACTTTTCCTTATTGAGGGTTGAATAACACTCAGACGATTTTTTGTTCTACTGATTTTTATTTGTATGGAATAGTTTTCGACATATTAGGCTATCTTCAGATAACTACTGGCTATTGTTTACGGGGAGCTTGTGTTCTTACGAACCAAACATTCTGGACTAAGATACAACGAACTTACATACGATCTTTAGTTGTGGTATTGTCTTTGGAATTGTCAAAAGAGGGTTTTGACTTTTTGTTCTGTAAAACTGTTCTTTAAATTAATAAACCATCTTATGGTTTGTCAGTACAATGTATAACAACAACTATAATTGTTTAGAATACACATTATTACAAGATTACAATTTTTTGGTATTTCTTGTGAATAGTTGCACTGGACACTAATTGTTGGTTTTACAACAGCAATGTTTTATTTGGGGGTTACATTTTGTTATTAGATAAATTGTGCATTAATAAATACCAAATATTACATTGTTACAGTTGAGTTACAGTTATGAATGTAAACACATATGGGATATTACAATATATTCGGGTCTGAATTTGTTTACTATTGGGACACTTTGTGGTTAGTAGCAGGTTTACTGTATTGTGTAATGTTTAAGAGTGGTGATGTGCTCAGTTGCAATTGGTCATTTAGAACCAGCTCGGCTAAGTGTTTGTTAATTTCAAGTGCTTCCAGCAGGCTGAGTTTTCTCCCTTCGATGGCTATATGTATCACTTCTGTGTGTATTAGATATTTGTGTTCTTCTTTGAGCACATGTTCAGCAAACGTGAAGTCCGATTTATTTAATCTTTATGTTCAGTCAGCCTTGTTGATATAGCCTGGCCCGTTTGACCAAAGTACAGTTTATTGCAGTCAGTGCAGGTTATTTTGTAGACCCCTCTGTTGCTTAGTTTATCTGTTTTGTCCATTCTGTTGATAGAAGATTAGTTGTAGCACCTCTTGCATAAAATGATGTTTTATAGTTTTGGGATTTCAATGTTTTTGCTAGTTTGTGTGATAGCTTACCTAGATATGGAATAGTACACCAGTTGGTTTTTGGTGTGGTTGTTATTGCAGAGGGGGCATAAATGTAGGGCAAAATTTTCCTTCTTTGTTTCTTGTGCAGGATTTTGTCAATTAATTCAGGGCTATAGCCATTGTTATATGCAATATATTTAATGGTGTCTATTCTGTTTGGAAATTTTGTTTTGACATTGGTATGGATGTGAGGCGATGCACCATGGAATGGGAGGCTGCATGTTTGTGTGTTACTGTGTGTTGTGAACATGAGGGTATTACTGTGTGTGTTGTTGTGGGTTTTCTGTAAATTTTGAAAGTATGTGTATTTGTGGTGATATCTATGTCAAGGTCTAAAAAGTTAATGGATTTTTCACATAGCTCTATGGTGAATTGTATGTTTTTGTATTATGAATTTAGATGTTCTAGTAATGTGTTCAGTTGTCTGTTCGTTCGTAATAACGCAAGCTCCTTGTAAACAATAGTCAGTAGTTATATGAAGATGGCCAAATAAGCTGAAAGCTAGTTCATACAAATAAAAATCAGTAGAACAAAAAACCACCTACGTGTTATTCAACCCTCAATTTGCAGGATTTTAACTTGTTAATCAGTAGTTTTGATCTTGGCCCTTTGTCAGTAATCGTGCCATATGACAGAAGATCAGTTCACTCAGAGTTGATTAACTAACAGAACGCTGTAACTGTTGTAAGGTGTTTGCTTTCTGACACTTCACGCCATAGACGCCAATGGACATCTATCCGATGGAGCACAAACCGTGATTCGTCTGAATAGGCTACCTATCGCCATTCAGAAGATGTTCGGCTGCAAATTCCAGCATGCGTCGCCGTTAAACAACAGTCAGCTCGGGTGCATGAACGAGGCACTTACTGCGGAGTCCCCAAGGCAGAAACTTCTGCTTTGCGCAGCTGACAAATTTCAGCCATTTGCGTCCTCTCGGAAAGTGGTGGCATGCACAGGACCATTAGCCAGTATCAGCCACCGCTCATTGACGGGTAAAGGGAAAACGTATTCCTCTAGCTTACCCTGCGTTCACTGCTACCCTCCAAATAGCACAATAGTGAAAAGTTTTCAATGATATTCGGCCACTGTCATGTAGCACTGCAGTACAGGTCAAGACGTGTGCTGGACTTGTTTACCTGCTTTGGACTGCCTTAACAGAAATGACATAACATTTGGTCTAACAACATGTAGCGTTGTACTTGATAATGGTATAAAAGCCGAATTATACCTAGTTCAATAGATAAAGATAGTAATACCCAGTTAAATGGCAATTTACTCTTTTAAATGAAAATACCAGGATAGGCTACTGTTAACTTGGTAAAGATCGGACATACAGCATGTGACGACGTTCACCAGCTTTGTCTCTTCGTTGATTGTCCTTGGTGCCGACGTACTGGCTGAAAAATAGGGGGTGGGAGTGCAACTACTGTCTACTGTAAATGATGTAGCCAGCAGATGCACAGTTGCGTTTCACAGTCTTTCACTTTCACTGTTCACAACCCCCCCAATAATACACAGCTACAAATGGCCGGTTTACCTTTCGATACGCCTCATTAATAGGTTGCAGGCGAACATCAACGTACTGCTACAATATTTTCCTGTTGAACAAGTACGAGCAGTAAAAACCTAACCACAAAATTCACAGTTCTTGCAGAATAGAAAGAAGCTGACACTGTCGTTGTTTTAACACACGGCCTAATTGTGTAACACTTATTTCACAGCTAAACATTGTTGTTGCTCTAATCAACACAGGTTTCTCGTCTGAAACTTGGCCATGGACTGACTGTCGTGGGACCAAAAATCAGACCCTTATATATCCTCATAATAATAGTACTGAAACTACACATTGTTCCAAGTTTAATTTACATAAATTACAATTAAAACTTAACTCATTGAATTAACTGAAGACATCAAAACATTGGTTCTTTTTGACAGTTTCTTCTACTTCAAGAGTTAGGCCGAATTATTTGTTTAAATCATGAAATTAACAAATGTAAGTAGGCAAACAGTACTTTGGACAAAACTGAAAATTACTTGGGAATTAATTAAGGGCTGGCTATGCTAACACTTCTTTGAATAGAGACAGATAAATACTTAAAGAATGCTAGTGTTTCATCTTCCAAATGTCTATAATTAGAACAGAATTAATATTTGTTTATACGTCAACAACAGAATTTAAGTTGCAAAACAATTATTGACTTTACCCTATAACAAAAATAAGAAAATAAATTACATACATAAAACTAAGCACAAAATCAGATCTGGTGTTATATTTGTAAGTAGGCTGTTTAGGTTTTTTATTGGTAACGCCACCTCTGTATGAAAATCACTGGCTGTGCTGTGTGCAGTCTGTGGCTGCTTTGCATTGTTGTAATACTCGCCATTGTAGTGTTAGGCAGCTGGCTGTGAACAGCACGTAGCGTTGCGCAGTTGGAGGTGAGCCGCCAGCAGTGGTGGATGTGGGGAGAGAGATGGCGGAGTTTTGAAATTTGTCATGAACTGCTATATTTATATATGATGATATCAAGGTAAATACATTGTTTGTTCTCTATTAATATCTTTCATTTGCTAACTATCCCTATCAGTAGTTAGTGCCTTCCATAGTTTGAATCTTTTATTTAGCTGGCAGTAGTGGTGCTCGCTGTATTGCAGTAGCTTGAGCAGCGAAGATTTTTGTGAGGTAAGTGATTTGTGAAAGGTATAGTTTAATGTTAGTCAGGGCCATTCTTTTGTAGGGAATTTTGAAAGTCAGATTGCGTTGCGCTAACAAAATATTGTGTGTCAGTTTAAGCACAGTCATGTATAATTGTTCAAAGGGGACGTTTCATATGGCGACCCTGCCAGGAACCTCACTGGAATCTTCTGATTTTTTCTTGTAGTTTGTGTAATTAGTGTAGCTATTGTTTATTTCTAGTGCGTAATTGTAGAGAGAATCTCCTTTGTAATTGCAGTCTTTCATTGTTGTACAGTAAAACAGTTGTGGCATGCATGTAGATTTGCACCAAGTATTTCGCAGCTGCAATTAACTAGATATTATTTTCAGTGCTATGTTAATGTGATCTCTTATTTTTGCTCTTCAAATTGTGCTTTGCTGTGTTGTCATGTGAAATATTGTGACAATAATGGCGTGTGAAAAACGTAATACTAGGCTCCAAAGTAAACTGAGAAATGACAGTGAAAATGAAAGCAGTGTGTTAGCGCCAACGAGTAATGAATTAACTGATGTTCAAAGTAGTAATTTGGTAATTGTGCATAGGGAAATGGAGCGGGCTGCAAACAATGGTGTAGACATTGAAACAGGTAGTGAACAGGGAAGCATTATCGATCGATCGGTCGGCAACAGCTCACCTCAGGGATCCAAAATGACAGGACACAATTTCGCAAATACTGTAGATTCAGGTTTTGGGTCATCACCGTTTTCTCAAATAAGTCAAGACACATTTTCTGCTTGTCAAAATGTGAATGTTGCCGGTGCAAATGCACTGCCGAAAAGCGTAGAGAAACAGATTCCAGACACTAATACATTATTATTGCAATTAATGAAACAAATGGAACAAAATCAGAGACAAATTGGACAAAGTCTTAAAAAGTTAGACACAGTGGAACAAAATCTTAAAGAGTTAGACACAGTGGAACAAAATCTTCAAAAGTTAGACACAGTGGAACAAAATCTTAAAAAGTTTGACACAATGGAACAACACCAGAGACAAACACAGCAACAGTTAGACACAATGGAACAAAATCTTGAAAAGTTAGACACCACACTTGAACAAACACGTGAAGATTTAACTACTGAGTTACATAACATTGAATCGAAATGTCAAAAAGTCTGTAATGACGTAAAAACACAAATTTGTGAGCATTTTCAACCTATTTTTTCGCGGCATGAAAATGCTTTACAGAATCATGAAGCAGCCATAAAAGAACTGCAAACCATTGTTCACGAAAATCATGAGACCTTGTGGACTAAAATTGACTCAGTTGCATCTACCGATTCGGTTACACAACTTGCAAAAGCTCAGGAAAACTTAAAGGATTCAGTAGATACTCTGAAACTTGGTTCAGAAAAACATACAGAGGAAATAATTTCACTATCGGAGAAAGTAGCCGAACTTTCGGATCAGGTCAGTAACTTATCTGCAACTAGCTGACCCGACAGACTTCGTCCTGTCAAAAAGATTTGTAATATGGCAGTTTTTTTGCCTACGTATTTAAAAAAATTCTCCTGAACAGAACCGTCACCCTGGTGATAGGGCGTTGTGAATAAAAAATAATTAAATAAAACATATATAAGGATTTAAAAGTAAGTAATCGCTTTATTGTTAATCATGTGAATCATAGTTATTATTATTATCATTGTAGTGCTTTGTGGTATACGATGTTTTTTGTTTGATTACTTGGCACATAGATAAACAAATCTGATGGTTTTCCAACACGGGAACAGGCAACATACAATTGACCATGTGAGAAACATGGGTTTTCTAGATTAATACCACAAACACTTAATGATTGCCCCTGGGACTTGTTTATAGTCATAGCAAAAGCAAGCCGCACTGGAAACTGTAGTCGTTTAAACTCAAATGGCACATCAGTCGGAATCATTGGGATGCGCGGTATGAGAACATCTTCTCCTTTATACTTTCCTTTGAGTATAGTTGCTTCTATCACATTGTTTAGTAATTTTTTTATCGCTAACCGTGTACCGTTGCAAAGACGCGGTTGGTTGATATTTCGCAACATTATAACCACCGATCCAACCTTTAATTGAAGATTGTGAGGTGGCAATCCTGGCAAATCCAGCGAGTTTAAAAATTCCGGTGGATAGTTGACTACATCATCTTGATTAGTAGCTGAATCAACTGATTTATATATCCTCAATTCGCCTGTAATTTGTTCTTGAATTTTGAAATTTAATTCATTTACATCTATGTTTTTTGCAGCCAGTATAGCTCGTTTGCTCAACCAATCATGGTTTCTGTAATTTTGAGAAACATCTGGAAACACCTTCTGAATAAGTTCATCTTTTGATCGAGTTAACTGACAAAAACTTTGAGGAAAGTTAATGCAGCCAGTCAACATGTCTATAGGAAATCTGCCATTACCAATGTCAATGAGTTGTTTAGAGAATATGTTTCCAGATTGGTCATTTCGCAACTCGACACGCATATTCTTGCTTAAATGAAGTACTTTGACATGTTTCCACAAATTGGAGGACTTTAGACATGCATTGAGTTCATCAGCTGGCGTTGATCGTGGAATCACTGGCAATGTTTGACGAAAATCTCCTGCTAATAAAATCATTGCACCACCAAATCGGTTATTATTGCTCCGTAGATCTTTTAAGGTTCTGTCTAAAGCCTCCAAAGATTTTTTATGTGCCATCGTGCATTCATCCCAAACAATCAATTTACATTGCTGCAAAACCTTTGCCATTGGAGAGTTCTTCGAAACGTTGCAGGTTGGAGTTTCATTGCTTTGCATATTTAATGGCAATTTTAGTGCTGAATGGGCTGTTCGACCACCTTCAAGCAAAGTTGCTGCGATTCCCGACGAAGCGAGTGCAAGTGCAATTTTATTTTGTGAGCGAATTGTTGCTAATATTAATGAAATCAAAAAAGTTTTTCCTGTACCACCAGGTGCATCTAAGAACTAAATCCCTCCAGTTTCATCATTTGTTACTTTCATAAGAGTTTCAAATACATACTTCTGTTGTTCAGTTAACAGTGGAAGATTTGTTTGAATTAATTCTTTCAAAGCGATGAGATCATACAGTTTTTCTCGATGCAACTCTTGGTTAAAAGCGTCATGCATTGGACGATTGGGCGCGGTCAGGCCTAATTGAATTAATAGTTTGTTTGACATTATCAAGCACATGTCCTCAATTGAAATCAATGCTTCATTGCAAATTTCTTCACTGATTTGTATATTTGGATTTCCCATTCTATTCCGTATTTGATACAAAATATCATCACACATATAATCTTTGTACTTGATCCACAAATCAATTGGGTTTGATGGGAAGCATGTAGATATGATTATAGAAAACAATGTTCATATTTGATGGTCGTGTGATGATATTACAGCATCATTGAGAGTTTGCTCCCAATGAGCGTCATTTTCAAGCAATTGCAAACGTTGACAGGCTTCTCTGTAGGACCCACACAATTCACCATGAACAGTTCGTAACTGTTGGAATGATGTTGGGCCACGTACATTGACTAATAGCAGTCGTAAATAAAAACATTCATCATTGCTTGGATGTACTGAATAAATCCGGCCAATCGCATCGGTGGAATATACATCTGTATATCCTGGAACTGGTTTTCCTTGTTTCCGTCATATAAATCTCCTTGAGGATTGATTCCAGGTATAATATTTTGGCATTTCAGAATATAGCAATGTTTGTGCGAAATGATCGTTTTGGCATGTCTCAAAAAAACTGGTTAATGTAGTAGATGGTGGCTGAGCAGCTCTTTCTACTGCGTTCTGTGCTGTAAAATACACTCTTTGTCCATTTTCTAAATGCACAGCTAAGTGAACAACAGAAGGGTGTGTCTCATGAATAGGAAAAGAAAATATTCGCCAAACTGCTTCATTACTACTGACATAGCGGCCCATTTGGTATTGGGTAACTTCATCATTGGAATTCTCTGCACCAATTCCAATCACAGCCATATCACTCCCTTTGGTTACATATTTGCAAATGTATTTAATAGATTTCACTGAATGGCAAGATTCAACGTTGATGTGTGCTTTGAATGTCTTTGATAAAATGGGTGAATATGGAACAATCCAACGATTATCTATTTCAATATCTTGTTGATTTAATTTGACAATTGTTGATTTTCCATTGTCTGCTGTCGATCTGCGACGATACAATGCATAATGTTGTTGCTGTATGTTGCTGGAAGAATAGTCATCCGACCGACATTCTGTGCATTTCCATCAGTATTAATCGCATCTCGAAGGTGAATATACTCTTCAGATCGGAGTTTGGTTTGATTCAACCTGATGAATGTTAATCTCTCCGTTTCAATTTTTACATACATGTCAACAACATATTTGTGATATAATCGCCGACATTTCAATATGTGATTTTCTTCATTTTCCCGAATCATTAGGCGGTATGAATAATAGTTCATTGAACTGACTTTTTTGTTGGTTTCAGAACCTGTAAATAGATTTTCTTTTAATAACATTCAAATATAAAATTAAAATACATAATATAATGACTGATATATTATCGCCATAGCTAAATAAATATTTTAGTTACCTGTAATGGGATTTATCATTTTTATTGAGAAATCGTAGCCATCTTCACCTTGCCAAAATATAATGGGATATTGCAGTGCATCATATGAGCGGTGTGTTTCCTTTATACGTTGTAATTGATCATTCCGACGATGTAAAACAATATCACGGGATTCCAAGTTTTCTCCAACTACAACGATAGCAACTTCATCAATAGTTGGTGCATTAAAACGTCTTGTATGTTGACCTGCAGGTGTTTTATCAGCTCTGATTACAATTTTGTGATTATCGGATGGCATCAGATCCAGGGCAGTTTTAAACAATATAATCAATTGATTGTGTTGATGAAATAAAGTTTGTAATTGTTCTACAATAGACCTCTTTACTAAATTGTTATGTGCACAACGCAGATCAATTTCTTGTGGTGAATTGCCCATAAAATAAATTTGCAGGAATTTGTTGTCGCTATCTGACACTGGTAACAGTGAACCTGCTCTGTGATATATTTGCCCTTGTATCTGTAAATAAAATAAAATATTATGGTGTGGTATAAATTAATGGATTGTCAGTGATCAAACTTAAATAATATTTGATCTTAAAAAGTATATATTTAGTTTGAACTAATATCTATCAAATATAAAATATAATAAAAGTGTCACTGAAACTGAATCACCATATAATATGATGACTAAGTGATATATAAGTGATTAAGAAATTGAAGATTAGTGACACATCTTAACTTTTGTGACAGAAAATTTTGTTCGCTAAAATAATTATGAGTAACTGCTATAATACATACCTTGAAAGTTGGCATAAAATTTTCCCGAACTACATTTGTTGCCCCAAATGAAGTCATTTGAAAGCAATTGTTATATTGTTGGATATGTGTCAAAAAGTGTATAGAATCTGTTCCTATTCCTGAAACCAATGAGTACAATGGTTCTGGTGGTGGGTCCAATGGTATCAATTTCACTTTACCATTTGCGCAACACAATCCATTGGCTTCGTTTTTGTATTTTAATGCCTTACAGTGTGAGCAAACCGAGTTCATAGAACCAATAACAACACATTGGTAGTTACTGTAGTCAATTGACACATCGTAACTGAAAGCAGCTCGATTCAAACTTGCGCGATTATTAGTTGAATGTCGCGCTCGCGCTTCACGCGTTTGTGATATCCGAATTCTTTCACGTTCATTTCCGTCGTCACGTTCTTGTGCCGTACGATTAGATCGGTAATTAGCTTGGTTTGTAGCATTTCTGGTTCTTCTACCTACATTGCTTCGTCTTATAGGAGGCATATCAAATATAAATTAGTTTTTCACTAATCACGAACTAAACAAACACTAACTAAGTAAACACTCTGCACAAAACACGAATTTGTTTCGTGTATCAGTTGACAAAAGCAAACTCAGTAGATTAGGTCACAGACAACTTTTTTTTTTTTTAAATTTTATATGACTTGAAGTCAAATCCTTTTAAGCCGTACGAATTGTAACGCGATTTTTGTTTGACTGATGTAATGACGTGGAAACTGATGCATTTTATCTCGCGTGCCGAAACTAATACAAAAGAAACGCGAGTTTCGGAACGCGACATTAAACTTCTCCAACTATGTATTCTGTGCTCCAACGCACACACGCACATTGTTTTGATAGATATGATCTTTGACGTTAGGAACACACCTACATTGCTTAGACAACAGTGAGTGCTTGTAATTTAATATGAACTTTATACCATAGCAATAAAGCTCAAATTGACTACGTTTTAGTTACAAATCATTTGTATAGGAAAAAGAAAAGGGCTATTTTTAGGGTTTTTCCAGCAATAATTCTAATTTTTCTCGCCGTAAAAACCATCCTTGAACTTCAACGAACATTTTAAAAAAAGATTTGGCCAAATTGGTCGAGGCGTTGTTGAGTTATGCGCTTACCAGCACATTTTGCGATTCATTTTTATATTATAGAAGGTAGATGATGATCTGAATGACACAAGACCTGTAGCCTTCACTGACACAGAAGAGTATGAACAAATTAGAAAATTCAAACAGAATCAAAATCAAATCAATACACAGTACAAAAGAGAAATCCAGGAAGTACAAGATCAGCTGACACAGGTAATACAAGAATTACGTATTTCAGAGGATACTCGCGCCCCAATATGGGAAGAGGGACACAAAAATACGGAACAGCCACAAAATAATAACACAGGGCATTTCGGAAGTTATGAAAGAAATTGGCAATGTGCACCAAATTTTGAGATGGAACGGCCGACACGACCTAACAATGACCAATATGCGACTCGCCGACATGATGATTTTGACTATAAGCTGTTCATTAGTACACGTAAATTCAAAACATTTAAGAATTCTGGCAACGACATTCATCCACAAGCATGGCTCCATCAATTCTCGCATTGTTTTCCTCCCAACTGGTCGTTAGAACACAGATTAGAATTGATGTGTGGCTACTTGGAGAATGAACCAGCTGTAAGAATGCGATCGGTAATTCACGATTGCCACAGTGAAGGAGAGTTTTACCATGCCTTCCTCTCAGCATATTGGTCTCAAGCCACACAAGACCGAGTAAAACATAGCATCATAATGATGAAACGTTTCGAACAATCTGAATTTTCCAGTCTTATGAAATATTTTGAAGACATGTTGCGTAAGAATCAGTATCTTTCAAACCCATACAGCCCCTCAGAACTCATCTGCATTTGCTTAATCAAACTGCCTGAACATTTACGACATATTATTTTGGCAGGACGTTGCAATGACGACATTGAAGCTTTTCAGGGACTCCTACAAGAATTAGAAATTGACACCGACAGTCGCCGGATGCGAAAACAGGAAAACAATCACTACAGGTCACATACGTCACAATTCCGTGATGACAGAAACAATAACTGGACACGAAAAGGCTATTCTTACAACGCAAATCGTGACCAAAACAGACACCACCCATATGACAACCGCTGGCAGAGTTATAATAGTTACAGAGAAAGATCGCATTTCCGTAGTAATGACTATCACAGAGACAATCAGAGAAACAGACAATATGGGAACCAAAACAATTATTATCAAGGGAGGCAGAATAACTTTAGACGCAACGGACCAGCGCGCAGTTACGATTCAGGGAGAAATTCTCCACCATGTGACCGACAAGAAAGAAACTATGGAATCTACCGACATGACGACAGACGATATGATCGTAACGACAGACCTGAATTGCATCAGAACTGGCGGGATTCAAACAGAGCAGGGCCCTCTCGTCACGGTGAATTTGTAGAAGTTCGGTCTCCTAATCCCAATAACGGCGCGCGCCAACAAAGAAACAGACAATGACTCTCACCGCAGGCAACCACCTGCGCCGGCTGGCTCAGGGAAAAATAACATAGACGCTAACCTTGAGAAAAAATTTTAGCACTCCTCACCGACATATACCACATGATAATTGCATTGAAGTTGAAACTCTACGTACTAGGAAGAGTAAAGGTTTACACCACATTTCACATGTAAAACCATTTATTGAGAGATAATCTGCTTTTTAACTTTGTCTTTGCCATAAAACGTTTCACTTCACATTTCTAGTATGCTTTGTCAGACTTAAGAAACTGTTAACATGCAACAATGTTTGAAGTTAAATATCCAGTCTAGAACCTAGGGAACATTTTTAAACAGAAATTACGATTGCATTGTTATAGTGAACAGACGACACAGTGTTGTATTTGTACATTCTTGCTTGTTAGTTGCTTGATTACGTAACAACTACCAGGCTCACATACTTAGAACATATACCGGCACTGCTAATGAGATTTTAATGCAACATTTTGGTTTACTTGAAAATATATTCTGGATATAAAGTACTTTTTGTGAGATACCAGATGACACAGTGGTTAGTTTATGTGACAGCTACACGATTTTATCACGACGCTACTAATGAGTGACAATATACAATGTTGCTTTTGCGGTGTTTCTGTTTTATATCTGCACAGTTTTAATAGGCTGTTTAGGTTTTTTATTGGTAACGCCACCTCTGTGTGAAAATCACTGGCTGTGCTGTGGGCAGTCTGTGGCTGCTTTGCATTGTTGTAATACTCGCCATTGTAGTGTTAGGCAGCTGGCTGTGAACAGCGCGTAGCGTTGCGCAGTTGGAGGTGAGCCGCCAGCAGTGGTGGATGTGGGGAGAGAGATGGCGGAGTTTTGAAATTTGTCATGAACTGCTATATTTATATATGATGATATCAAGGTAAATACATTGTTTGTTCTCTATTAATATCTTTCATTTGCTAACTATCCCTATCAGTAGTTAGTGCCTTCCATAGTTTGAATCTTTTATTTAGCTGGCAGTAGTGGCGCTCGCTGTATTGCAGTAGCTTGAGCAGCGAAGATTTTTGTGAGGTAAGTGATTTGTGAAAGGTATAGTTTAATGTTAGTCAGGGCCATTCTTTTATAGGGAATTTTGAAAGTCAGTTTGCGTTGCGCTAACAAAATATTGTGTGTCGGTTTAAGCACAGTCATGTATAATTGTTCAAAGGGGACGTTTCATATTCTTTAAAACTGAGGGCCAGCCTTTCTTTTTTATGAAAATGCAGATTATATTCACGTATGTTAATGGTAATTAGTTAAAAGTGAAAAAACGAATTTAAGGAGGCAGATGTCAAAACTAGACGGGAAGTAAAATTATCCGAGATTGCTTCGTGACAAGCGGTAACTGTATGTCAAAGTTGTCTTTCATTTCTTCCCATTATATCTCGCTTTTAGCACATGGTGACATATATCTTTGCAATACTCTACACGTATCTGCTTTCCTCAACTTCGATTAATCGATGTAAATATTTTGAGAAACCTCTTTGCATGACAGGTATGGGGTTTAGCGTCTTTGAGGGATCAGTTTCTCTTTCGACCAATGGGAAGCCGGCTGGAGGTCACGAGGCTGGCCTTGTTTGAAATAGCAGTTGCTGTTTAAGTCCCTTTATGAACTAGATTCTCCCGTCTTTTCGTTAGATAATCGTAGGAATAAGCCGTGTATTGTTCGGTTCAATTGAAATGTTAATGAAATAATCCCGAAATTAACCACATGTGTCTGTTGTAAACTTATCGCAATGTTTGAAATATATTGAGAAAAATGACACACAACACTATAAAGTGGAAAATAATTATTTTAATAAAAAAGGCTTTTTAATATAACACGTTTTTAAAATGGGATAAGAAGTGTAAAATAATTTCTACTGCCCCATACTGTTTCCTAACCAGTACAGTCAGTCTCGAAAAGTAGACGTGAAAATACTTGTAGAACTGAAAATGAAAAACGTAGAGCGCATGCAGTACAGGGCAAAACATAAATAGTTCGCCTCTTAAGTGTTATTCACTGCATGTGTCTCACGTTTTCGTTTTTTAAATTCTGCACTTGTTTCTGTAGCTATTAAAAATTCAGAACCACAAATATTCAGGATTCTCAGTACGTGGTTAGGAATCGGTATTGTACTAGGAGAAATTATTTAATACTTTTTAGTATGTTTTAAAAACGTGTTATATTAAAAGGTTTTTTATTTAACTTTTTTGAACGCTCCCACAACTTGCATCTGGTGCCCCGCATAACTTCCAAAATAATTGATTCGTCCAATAATAAATAATTGTACAGTTAGGTAATAAATAAACACATTTTCCCGCTCATCTTTCTTCAGAGGTTCATAACCACATCAAAAGGGTAACATTCGTCGTTCACGTGTTAATAATTCTAAATAACAAATCTTACGAGATGGGGCTGACTGTACCATTTCACTTTGAAAAACCTTCGAAGCAATTTTTCTTTCAGCTACATAGTTTGCACCAACGGCATCCACTTGTAATGCAGATCTTTAAATTATCTAGCGATTCTACGGCAGTTGTTTTGCAAGTTTGCTACGCCTGTGTGATTTAACACGTTCACTGCAGCTGCTTTGAAAGCCCTTGCAAGTTTCATTGCACTCTCATATGACTGTACTGGTACTAATTTTAGGGCGTTATAAAGAGCTGCTGTTGAGACGATTTCAGTTATTTGTCCTGTCGTCCAGCATACCGAGCAGCATACATAGCACACGCCCGTTGGGCATTTTGATCACAATAGCCATACACCGACACGATATCGTCGTTTTCCGCAATTGGTAAACGGTCTATTTTAACACAGGTAATGTATCACGAAGCAAATACCGTCCGCACTGGCGGAATGTTACTTGATACCACGTACATATACGTTTGTGACTATTACCGCGCCATCTATCACAAAGCGAAAAAAGTGGTCCAACTAAAACATTTATATTTCTGTACGTACTACACGAATATGTAATTAAAAATGGGGTTCCTACTTAAAAAACGCAGTTGATATCCGTTTGACCTACGGCAGCGCCATCTAGGGGGCCAACCATAGCGCCATCTGGTTCCCCCCTTCAAGTTAGACGAGTTTCGTTCTTTGTAGTTTTTTCGTTTGACGCTTTTTTCGCGAGATATTTGGCCCGGTCATTATCAATGGACCACCCTATATATGTATTGCATCGTCACGTTCTGTGCATGAAATTTGCAGTCAAAAAGGTAAGTTTGATGCAGTCGCTGCTCCGAGAGGTTCTGTACCAATTTTCTACAGTAAGCCATGCGGGATTAGCGGAGCGGTCTAAGGCGCTACAGTCATGGACTATGCGGCTGGTCCCGGCGGAGGTTCGAATCCTCCCTCGGGCATGTGGGTGTGTGTTTGCACTTAGGATAATTTAGGTAAAGTAGTGTGTAAGCTGAGGGAATGATGACCTTAGCAGTTAAGTCCCATAAGATTCCACACACATTTGAACGTGAGGTTTGTCTTCTGTGACAAAGCAAATGTGCATCCACTGTTCAGATTTGCCATAGCTTCTGCAACGGTTGTTGGTGGCCGCGTGTCACAAGAAGGTAAGAGGGGCATCTTTCCATTGTCAGCGTGTCGTCAAAGCAAAGCACCTTTACGTTTCGCCGCCGTTATTTTCCCCTTCTGCTGGGAGTGCCTGCCCTCTGCGCACCGTCTTTGGAAGCCATCAACACCGAATACGTGCCGCGGACCAGGACGGCGTCAAAAGACTTTCCACCGTGTGCTGCTGCGCTGTCGGCGGTCACGTAACGCCCTGTCCTCGCACACGGGGGAGAGCAGTGCGCGCTGATGCGTAAATGGCGGCCCAGGTGATGGTTACGTAGTGGGACTACCTGCCCCGAAAAACACCGGGTCATCCGAGGTGTCGCTGAATAGAGACACTTCCTATTGATGTGCGCCTTGCGCTCTGTATGCTTTATATGTGAGAACGTACCGATGCCGTTTGCGAACGCGAGACCGAATAATTAATTATAAATGCAGCAGCACCTCAAACAGTTACTGCAAAAGAAATGTTAAAAGACCTTTTGACAAAACGTTGAACGGGAATTTGAATAACTTCGATAAAATCTACTGAACAATCAACGAGTGAAGGTGATTCGGTTGGAAGGGTACAGCAAGTGCTGCAAACGGAGATTTATTCTCCACACCAGCTCTTATTCACATTGCATTTTAACGTGATGTTAATGGAAACGTATACTGTGGTATCAGACGCCACAGACCGGCCGCATGTTCTTGTAACTCAAACGAACATGAACATTCGAAAATCTCAAACCAGAAATTCTACAGTAGTGAAAATCAGTCTAAAGGCAGAGTTCACAAGAAAGTAATATACAATCTCAAAAGCATACATGTATCGAATTATTAAGAAAGTGACGAAGGCTTAAGCAATCGTGAGAGAATGAAATAGTTTCTTTCATAACACGAGTACAAAATAAGGCCTTTAAATTTCCTGAATGGAAATTGGTATAAAGGCGCTCATTGTCCTGTTGTGCTGTTGCACTGTAAGAACTCTGTCCAACCTCCGTTCTTCCTAATAATCTCAAAACTTCTTGAAATGACTGGATGTTTGTGTTGTCCTCATCATTTCATCACCATTCAAGAAACTGGTGAGATTGGGCTGAGTAAAGGTTTGGAATATGTATGGCCGCTGATAACCGCGCAGTTGAGCGCCCCACAAAACAAACAACATCATTATCATCAAAAATTCTCTTCGGTATTGATTTTGTTAGATTTTGTACTTCTTACAATGGAATTGTCACCCACTCTTCTCGTATTGCTCGTTTCAACTTACATACGCCTCAAATGGCCTTCAGTTCAGATAAACATGCCCTGCAAGTACTCTCTAAAGGTTTTCTACGGTGTTCAAATCCAGGCTATGCAGAGGCCAGGGCAAGACATCTATATCTTTATGCTACAACCACTTTTTTGTTTTGCAGAAATCTACACAGATGCATTATGTTGTTGAAACATTAAACTTTCGTCCCCTAGGACCTCATACATTCTAATCCATTCCGTCTCTAGCATATCAGCGTACCTGTTACAGTTCGACTGTACACCCAAGTAATTCGTGATTTACGTTTAGCATAGGATGCTGTCCACATCATAACATTTCCACCACCAAAAACAGGCTGCTTTGTTCTTTGTATTGAAATCTATCCGAACTATCTAAATTAAACTTCTCAAAATCAAATGGCTCAAATGGCTCTGAGCACTATGGGACTCAACATCTTAGGTCATAAGTCCCCTAGAACTTAGAACTACTTAAACCTAACCAACCCAAGGACATCACACACACCCATGCCCGAGGCAGGATTCGAACCTGCGACCGTAGCAGTCCCGCGCAAAATCACTTCATCCCATTCCCAGGACCATAAATATCATTTCCAGCAAACTCCGATCTACCCTGTTTGTGTTTGGGTGTTAGAGCAAGTTTCTTCTGTCTTTTCTGGATTGTAACGTGCTGTTAGTTGACAAAATTTGTCGTACACGTCCGGTAGTTACTCGCAACTGTAAATCAGCGGCCGGTTGAGAAGAATAACGGTTTGTAGCCCTTACTTTCTGCAAAAGTAACCGTTTCGATGGCTCAGATGATTTTCTGATTTGCTCTTATTTTCCGTTTTGTCCATATCATGCGCCGAATCTACGAAATTGTTAATCACTGTACGTGAATGGTTCAGCTTCTCGATGTGACGATTAGAGAGTCACACCTTCTGTTACGAACCAGTTATTGCTTTTTCATCACATTATAACAGTTTTCCGCATGGCTGTGTCACAATCGCGGTTTATCTACGCAAAACGCACTGTCACTGATGGTGTCGGTTTGCTATATGCAGGGGAAGCACGAACGCACAAAGTAGCACAGCACGGAGCCGACTGCCTTTATACCGACTTCCACCTTCTGGCACCTGAGTCGCTGACGTCTTGTTGTATACTTTTCTACTGAAATCAGATGCGATACCATTTGACTGCAGCCCGCATCTCGTGGTCGTGCGGTAGCGTTCTCGCTTCCCACGCCCGGGTTCCTGGGTTCGATTCCCGGCGGGGTCAGGGATTTTCTCTGCCTCGTGATGGCTGGGTGTTGTGTGATGTCCTTAGGTTAGTTAGGTTTAAGTAGTTCTAAGTTCTAGGCGACTGATGACCATAGATGTTAAGTCCCATAGTTATAAAAAACAAACAAACATTTGACTGCACTGGTTATCGGATCTTGTACTACTGCGTACACACTGTGCACAAGAATTCCAACCGACAATGTTAATTTTCCCACAAATATCAATGCCTTTATACGATTTCCACAACCGTATATTTTGCGGGCAGGTACATGCGTTAGTGACTGTACTGTAGTATGCCATTCATGGAAGAAAATCGAAAAAAAATTGCGAAGTGTAAATTTCACAGTATTTTACAATGATTTCATATATAATTTGCCAAAATGAAAAGTCACATTGTTAACAAGTAAGGTGGTTAATTTCTGACTCCACAACCGTTCTCAACATAGATGTGCTTGACGAATTCAACCTTTGTACGCAAGCCGCAGAAGAAGCCGACACTGAGTGACATTTGTACAGAGAGACACTTGCACGGAACCTGGGGCTCTTTCCCGGCCAACCGGCATTTGATGGGTACAGACACATCAAGAAGTCTAGCAATTCATCACAGCTACTTGTGCGTGCTAGATCGCGCTCACTCCATTGCAGCGAACAACCATGTATCGAGTTTCGTGTCAGATTTATTTGTAAGAATGTGTATCATTGAGAAATGACAATGAAATTCATCAAAATTAGAACTGACAATGAAATTCAACATCTCTTTTACTATTCGGATGATGCAAAGAAAGGGAGGCAGCTAAGTAAGTTTTAGGAAGAAATTTCAACTGAATAATTTATATTTTGTTATCATACTATTTCAACGTGGAAAATAAAAACACAAAATGTCAAAGAATATTACTTATTTGGCTTTTCACTAAAGGATCAGTACCTGGTACCATTTTTTCAGTGAAGCTAATTCGAAAACAAACTCTTAGGTTGAAGTCTGTCAAAGAGCTTCTGTGGGTGGATGTCGTTCTCTTCGTTGCGTAAAAAAGCAGCATGTACATCTAAACATCTACATAATCGCAGTTTCCACACTGTCAACACAACCCTTTGCAAGCTGTAAAGCAGTATGGTAACTAGATCCTACTGCAGATTCATTTGTTGAGTGTTCCTCCTGAAAACCAAAACGTATTTTCATAGAGAAATTGTTGGGAAAATTAATAAGACGTTTATTTCTCTCCTTCCATATGATGAATACTTTCTTCAGTCATAACGCTAAAATGCGTTCTCTATTTTTTTTTTATATATCGGCTTCTCGCTGTTTACCTTCCAAGTGTCGATAATTGAATCTGTTGTAACGCTGTTGTAATTTATATCTTTCCGTTGTGTTCGAAGTTTCGAAGCAGATTAATAGAACACTAAACTTATCAACACATCATCGCATACAATAAATAGACAGACTAGGCTTTCTGGACTGATTCGTTGATGCTGATGTATCTGACTACTTTGAAGTTTCTAAACCGACCATTCTGCTACTTTTCATTCTTTTAAAAACAGTTCCTCTCCATTTTAAGGGGAGACTTCACCCTAAAATTTCAGTTAATTTTTTCAAAAAAATTTAAAGGCTATTTCATATGTTTCAAGTGTTTACTCTTAGACCCCAAACGATTTATCTGTGTTCGAATTACAAGTATGTCTAAGAAACTGAATACGTAAGGAGCTGTGGCATACTGAAAGACGCCACGGATAATTTTTGATGTCTGTCACCATTAAACAGAAACATGTTTACTCCAAACTTAACTTAAACACAACATGGGATAAACAAGTTGCAAATTCTTCAAGGAAACTGAAGTAAAACAATTGGCAACTGGGCACTAGAAGTCAACTACTTTGCCTGTTGACTGTGTAAATATAACTTTAGGGAATGCACTGAAGTCCTGTTCACTACAATCAACATGCTCCAAGGAAACAGGCATCGGCATACAATCAGATATCCCTACAAATGCACGTCCTCAGGACGACTGGGAGTAGATTTTCATTTAGAAAATTCAAGGCTTCCCCAATCTTGAAATTATAAGAATACGCCTCATATAAGCAGGAAGCGAAAACGTTATGATGCCAGCGTATTTTATTGGATATGTGTCTCGCAGTAATATTTATTTTTTGAGAAAATATTAAAATCCATTTTTCCATAAGTTTGTTCTTCTAAGCTCATTGCCAACTTTTTATCATAAACATCAAAAAATCTGAATGAAATTTTTTCAGGATGTAGCCCTGATGTGTTTGCATACTTCTAGGCATTAATATTATAGAAAATGTAATTTGTTTATATTAATCACATTCATGAAGTGATAATTAAAGGAAATTTGTAATCAACATTGGAAACAAATTATGAATATTTCTCATAAAATAAATGAGCAGTCGCTTTGAACTGTGTCTCTTGTGAGTGTACCTACAAAATCTAGCATGTGAAAGTTGTGTGTGAGTACCAGCAGTTGGTTTTCAGGAGCACCATTAAAATCACATTAAAAATTCAAACCCCAAAACCCAGTTATGTTATGGACTACAAAACTTGAGTATTGCTACATCATTAAATAATAGGCATGATTTTAAAATTTGGTTCCTAATGACAAAGTAGAAAGAAGTTAAATTTTTTAGTACTGCGCCGTATTTATTGTATGTTGTTATGTAAACCTACGCCGAACCTAATTGTGGAATTCCTCTGAAGGCAGTACATTGTACTTTCCCTGTCTACCAGTTGGCTGTGCTGCGCTTCATAACGACGTCTGACAATCCCAGTTTACCGCGAGCCCTTACAACCTAGGCGGCGAGCGTATATGAGCCATGTTGCCTGCCTATCCGCATCCTCAATAGGCCTGCTGTAGAACACGACATGTGCTTCTTCATAAGGCACATCTGAACACAAAAGCACTGTCTTCTTATAAATGTGAGTACTGAAATCGTAGCAGCACATACAGCATATACGTCAGTAACGAGTTTACGTAAGAAGAAGGAAAGGTAATCCTTCGCAGTTATACGATCAACAAAGAATGGTCAAAAAATTGGACGCTACTGTTGATTGAGTGAGTCACATCCAAATGTAGTAGGTTGAGGCGGTATTCAGATACCGGCCTACACCTATTTATTTAAATGTTCAAAGGTCTGTCTCAGTCAAACTGGACGGTGTCAGATTCCTTTGGTAGCACATTTGAGTATCGTTACAAATGGCGTAGAGCATCATACACGTTCGTCGATTTGGGGGTGGTCAAAATTATCTATGAAAAAGAATGTTTACGTAATGACGTGTTCAACCAGTGCAATTATAAACTCTTCATGAGTCGGTGAACATGTTGGGACAGAGGAGTGAGGGTCGATAATTTTTACAGGACCAAGATGACTCGATTGCAGGCGAGTTTCCGAAGCGGCAATCCGAAGGGGCAACTGTTATCCCGAAGCGGAGTCTGGCGCACTCCTAATGATGGGTGCTTTTGGCAGCAGGTTAGGCCACACAACGCCTATCTTCGGGGGAATGTACTTTTCGACAGCAAATCTGTGTTTCCAGAAGTCTTTGAACTACAAAAAAATTCAAATGGCTCTAAGCACTATGGAACTTAACGTCTGAGGTCATCACTCCCCTAGACTTAGAACTACTTAAACCTAGCTAACCTAAGGCCATCACACACATCCATGCCCGAGGCAGGATTCGAACCTTCGACGTAGCAGCAGCGCGGTTCCGGACTGAAGCGCCTAGAACCACTCGGCCACAACGGCCGGCCTTTGAACTGCAGACGTGCGACTAAGCCTCGCTCCATGTGTACCTATCACATCAACAGGGATATGGACAAGGCCGTGATAACGGAAGAGTTCGACAGTGGACATGTTCCCTTGCGGATATAAGTATGACAGTAGATAGTGTAGTGGAGCATTTCTCTATCACAAACACAGTGTTTGCTTAGTCTCCACAGTCAGAATATTACGTGATCTAGGACGGAAGGACCTCTCAGCTGAGGTCTTGGAACTTACCTGTGCCTTTGACACAGAAAGCTGTGGTAAACGTACATAGATCCAGATGACCTATTACGTCACCTTCATCCAATCATTATGACAGACAATTGATACCCTAATGGAAACTGCCATCTACAATTAATAACGTTTAAACACAAATGCAGAAGCTATATGTCACATTGACGTTCTTCAGCAAAGTTGGTGACGTACATTATAAATTCACAAAAAAAAGGTTCAAATGGCTCTGAGCACTATGCGACTTAACTTCTGAGGTCATCGGTCCCCTAGAATTTAGAACTACTTAAACCTAACTAACCTAAGGACACCACACACATCCATGCCCGCTGCAGGATTCGAACCGGCGACCGTAGCGGTCGCGCGGTTCCAGACTGTAGCGCCTAAAACCGCTGGGCCACCCTGACCGGCATAAATTCACAGGACTGATGCTCAATCCTCCGACGGTCATAGAACTTTTCTGTATTTCTAGTCGTTTTTTCTACTTCTGTCGACAATCTCTTGGAAAGGAAAATAGGAAAAGACATTGTGTTCAGTACGGGAGCACCTCGTGGTGTATGCGCCGCTGTCAGTGGCGATCACATAACTCGTTATGAACCACAGCTCGCCATTTGTAACGACCGGGGGACCATCATAAATCGCAGTGACTTAAGTGTGATTACTATCCTCGGATAAGAATTTCAGTTTTGTTCGTCTCATTGCGTATATTTTTCTGTTACCTTCTGTACCACACTGTAGTAGCTCATTCTATGTACGAGGTGTGGCTAGAAAAAAACCGGACTAGTACTGGTGAAACAATAAAACGAATGCAATAAGGCTGAAAGTCGCGTGGCCTGTCACGTGACTCTCGCTCCGCCTACTGCTCGAGTTTCATCTGCCTCCTGCACTCAGTCTGCCCGTGGCATCTGTTTTAAGTAGTTGACGTTTTGTCTGTGCGTCGGAAAATGTTGAGTGTACAGAAAGAACAGCGTGTTAACATCAAATTTTGTTTCAAACTAGGAAAATCTGCAAGTGAAACGTTTGTTATGTTACAACAAGTGTACGGTGATGATTGCTTATCGCGAACACAAGTGTTTGAGTGGTTTAAACGATTTAAAGATGGCCGCGAAGACACCAGTGATGACACTCGCACTGGCAGACCATTGTCAGCAAAAACTGAAGCAAACATTGAAAAAATCGGTAAACTTGTTCGACAAGATCGCCGTTTAACAATCAGAGCAGTGTCTGAGTTAACAGGAGTTGACAAGGAAAGTGTTAGGCAGATTCTTCATGAAAGTTTCAACATGAACAAAGTGTGTTCAAAAATGGTTCCAAAGTGTCTCACAATTGAACAGAAGGAACGCCGAAGAATGATTTGTTCTGACATCCTGGAAAACATTGAAAGTGATTCCACCTTCTTACAAAATGTTATTACTTGCGATGAATCGCGGTTTTTTACTTACGATCCCGAAACTAAACGTCAATCGATGCATTGGAAAACTCCTGGTTCTCCACGACAAAAAAAAGCACGAATGTCAAAATCGAAATTCAAGGCAATCATGATTGTTTTTTTTTTGACATCAAAGGGATTGTGCACATTGATTGGGTACCAGAGGGACAAACAGTGAATCAGCATTACTACATTAGCGTCCTGGCTACCCTATGTGAGCGAGTACGGAGAAAACGGAACGATTTCTGGAGAAAAAAGTCATGGATCCTTCACCAAGACAATGCCCCAGCTCACAGTGCGTTGTCAGTGAAGACGTTTTTGGCAAAACACAACATTCCCATCTTAGATCATCCACCCTACTCACCTGATTTGGCTCCCTGTGACTTTTTTCTTTTCCCTAAAGTCAAGTCAGCTTTGAAAGGAACTAGATTTGAGACTGTTGAAGCAGTAAAAGAAAAAGCGACGGAAGTAATGTATGGACTTACCGAAAATGATCTGCAGCATTGCTATGAACAGTGGAAAATTCGTATGGAGCGGTGTAGAGACCGAGGAGGAGAGTACATTGAAGGAGATAACATGAAATTGTAAATAATTGTAAATAAATGTTTTTTCCAGCATCAGTCCGGTTTTTTTCTAGCCGCACCTCGTATGTCCAAGTTCGACAGATCTATGTTACGCGGCAGTCGCAAACCATGCAAAAGTTGCTTTTGTCTTCAAATTCTGCACACCAGTATACATACTGCTACAAACTTTTTACGAGCGAATCAAAATATAGAGGCAGGCAATGATGCCTGTACTGTCACCCCTACTTCCACGGCGTCGTTCGATCGCCGTATTTGGCAGCGATCTGCTGTCCCGTACAAGAGAGGCGAGATGCTAAGGAAACGTGGGCGCGCTGGACTAGATTCGAGAGTAAGAAACGCATTGACTAACAGACAATAAATTTAAGTATTTGCAGCAGATACGATAGTTCCTGATTGCATTTCATTCCGTTAATAGCCGAATATTTTAAGATGCCTAAATGTTAATTGGCTACTAAATACAGTTTAATGCATAAAATCGGTCTAATACGTCAGAAATTCTTATAAAAGTTGTTATTTCTTAGGCTATGTGCATGGAGAACCTGTGTTTCAAGACACCACTATGAAACACTTGACTAAGTGCAAATGCTTAAGTGTACTTGTCACGGATATGTCCTATAGAACTGACGATTTGTAGTAGTCCGATTTTCTTGTAATTAGAAGATTTGTTAAATTCAGACTTCTCTCAACTTTAACCACTTCAAAAAAGCCGTGATAAATATTCTTGATGACTTATTGGCAAAATCAAATTAACCTGAACATAAAAGGGTGCGCTGAAACGTAATGCCTCCGAATTCTTATGTAAAACTGTTAAAGATTTTTCAATGAAACAAACTTTATTAACATTATACATCTTTATTCTTCATGTCTACATGTTAGCAACACTCTGCCGCCAGAGGGCACCGAATTGTAGCGTCTAACGTGGCGGTGTGTTACGTAACTATGTAGGTGCGAGAGAAACAACGTGTGTAATCGAGTTTCGAATTCGAAGAACTTGTTCACACATGATGTATCCTCTCCTTCATTATGACAATGCAAGATCACACACGAGATCTGCGACATCTGAAACGATCCGACGCCTCCGGTTCACTGCCATCGATCATTCTTCGAGAATGGCCAACTTGGCCCCATCAGATTTCCATCTGTTTCTAGAACTTAAAAAACACCTTCGAGGACTTTACTTTGACAGTGATGAAGCGGTGTAAGCTGAGTTGAGGTTGTGGTCTCGTCAACAATGTCAAACATTGAACAATGGCGAAGTCAACGAACTGGCCACTCGTGGGGAGAAATATATTCGTCATCATGGTGATGCTGAGAAATAAATACGTAGATGTGAAGAATAAAGGTGTATAATTTTAATAAGGTTTGTTTTATTTCAAAAGTTTTAAGAGCTTTCACACAAAAAATTCGGAGACATTACTTTTCAGAACGCCTTCGTAACTACCGTTTTCGAAATCTCCGTACTCACTATACATGTAAGGCTGTGGTAGTTCACGTTGTGCATCCGCAGAAAGATGCAGTACCTTTCACGCCTATGTTTTGGTTGTCAGGGATTGCCAGAACCGGGACGTTTGTTGAGTGCTTACCAACCACACAAAATTTCCACAGAACAGCCGTCATCGACCTGGCTTAATACTGCCGTACAGCTGAAGAAGCCTAATTACTGGATGACGGTTGTTCCGGAGGAAAATTACTTGGTGTTCTGGAAGAAAAAGGACATGGTCAGTCCTAGACATCGCGGTGTTGCCTTAACCATTCACAACGTTCTATTATACACCACTGATAGCCCTAACGGGATAACAGAACGCACTATGATTCTGCGTTTGTCAACTAGCAGTAGACGAATGACACTGATAGCTGTATACCTCGACTGCGCAAGTAAAGAATCAGTTTTGCGAACGCCTTAGTGAATGGGGACGCACAGTATGGGAATTCTAGACCATTTCCGTATCGGATGTGATTCTGCTGCTTGGCCGGACTGCCTAGGCACACGTGGAGTGGGCAAGATCAATGAGAGTGGTTTACGGCTGCTTCAGTTTTGTGCCAAGTACCAATTGTGCGTGGCGAAAAAGTACCGTACTTAAAAGCATGACGAGGTACAATAGATGCACCGGCGCTGCGAACACTGGCATCATGCAGATATTTTGTGTAAGAGGAAAGACCTCCTGTTTACTCCACGCGCGTTCCTTCCATAGTGTTGATCGACTGTAGTGACGTATGTCTGCTCCGGCCTAAAAATATTCACTTTGCTAAAACAACTAGCAAAACCAAAATGAATCTTTGAAAAATTTAGGGCCCTGTAACAGCAGAAATATTTGGTGATAGAGATCGGAAAGAGGTTGACATCTGGGACTCAAACGTACCCATCGCTGAATATTGGCTGAAAATCTAATCACTTCCTGCCTTTAATGCCGGCACTACGTTTTTTACTTCGTAAGCGAAATCCCAAGATTGTTGCCTCGAAAATAGTGACATCTTGCAATCCCTTCTCCATTTTAAGCGTCAGATAAATATCAATTGACACTCTAAACCTTGATATACTACCCGCAGGGATCCAAGCAAAGCAAAGGCAATCGCTGAATTGACCGTTCGTAACTGTGTTAACGCATACTGGGAGAAACTTTGCGCAAGTATACCGGAGTGTGTCGGTGCTGCAAACGTTGGCAGAGTGTTTTTGGGTATCAAACGGGCAATCGGGCAATTAAAAACGCAACACCCCCCCCCCCCCCCCCGCCCCACCCGCCCTGCCCAAGAAGGCTACCCCAGTTAAGGAGACCGATGGTACAGTCATCGAAGACTGTGACACTTTCAACTATGGGTGTAACATTATTTCAGTCTCTAGTCACGTCCGGTCAATATCAACCCAAAACTAATACGACAAATTTCTCAGTTGTCATCCTGCCCCGAGCTGGAGGCCGTGCCCACTAAGGAGGGCTTCACAGAGGTGATGGTTTCACGTTCAGCGATCTACTTCTGATATGACCTTCGCACTCCACCAAATCGGAAAGAAATACAGCAAGCATCCACCCCATCGTTCATAGACTTCATCGTCCTAAGTAATGCATTTGCCGCAGTCAGCAGGCAGGGGCTGTATTTTTCACGAGTAAAGACAGGACATCCTCCAGAACTCTTGAAGATAAGGGCTTTTCACGACGATATGGAGAATGCTGTGATATTTGAGGAAGCTCATCAGATCCCTCTGTTGTGCAGACACGTGTTCGTCAAGGCCGGACAATGGCCTCTACGTTGTTTGATATGCTCTACTCGTTACTTCTCAAAGTTGCTTTCGACGAACCAGACATGGACACCCACCTACACGACAGGACACACGGGAAACTTTACAACATCTCGTTACTCAGGCCCAAGCGCTATCTTCAGGACTTACTCGTAAGCAGCCTTTTATTCGCTGACGTTGCAACATTCATAGCACATACTAAAGACGACCTTAGTGGCTTATGGACATATTTGCTGCTTCTCTATTCGTGTGAATGTAAAGAAGACAGTTATTACGCCGCAAGGGCACACGGATACGCCTGCCATAAGATTATATAGCTCCTTGTTGAACGTAGTCGACAAATTATGCTACTTCGGCTCGCTAGTGTTTATCTTTCTCTGGACGACGAAATAAACAGGAGAATTGGCAAAGCCTCAAACACTTTTGGGAAGCTCTGCACAGGAATACAGGACGACAAACTCCTTACGGTGACAGCAAAAAAATGCCTCCCTATCAAGAAGCGTGCTGAGCACCCTCTTGTATTGTGCCAAGGCATGGGCATCAAGCGTCAAACGAGAACGAATGATCAAGACCTTACATCTTCAGTGCCTACATTCTTCGCATAACATGAGGGACCACGTGACAAACGAGGTGGTCCTGAACGCGGCGAATCTATCAAATATCACCGCCAGACTCAAGGAATGTCTCCTGCGGTGGGTAGGACATCTGTATTGCATGGACCACTCTCGTCCTCTATGCACACTACTTAGTAAGACAACACTATTGCCAAGAAACCCCATGAAAGACTTGTACTACGCTTTAAAGATTGTGCAAAGCGCAACATGAACGCATTTAATTCTGACTGCGACAAACTGGAGAAACTCGCTGAAGATCGAACAGATGGTGGAAACTCATCAACGATGGCAGCGAGTTCCACGACGGCTCCTGGCTCAACAACCTAGCTGCGAAGCGAGCGTGTTGACAGGCGCGTCCGATGAAACCCTCTTCTGGGATGATATACACATGTCTCACCTTTGGGCGCCAAGTGGTATCTCGTACTGGACTCGTGAGTCACCAACAAAGGTGCCGGCGTGATGCCACTTGAATAGGACTGAGCCGTGCACGGCTCGTGTTCATGCCATTTATTGTTTGTCATCCCTTTTTACAGTACTACCAGCTCGTTTTCTTATTCCATTTATTGGCGTCACTAACTTCCTGCCACACCTGTCCGTGAGTGGCAGCAGCAGCACTTATCGATAAGTGCACTGTCGTACTATCTCTGGAGTGGCAGATAGTATTTCCGGGTCATTGTGTATCTGGAGTTCAGTTGGAGACAGACCGGGAGTGCAGTCGGGCATGGAGCAACGTCAAGGACGGAGCGCCAGTGAGGTGCTGACAGACAGTACTTACCGACCGCTGGGGACACATATGCACTGTCCGACGAAAGGAGACTGGAGTGGGAATGACCGTTGGTTGGTCGTACAGTCGGTCGTCTCATCGGCCGACGTGTATTTGGTCTTTTGACCGTTTCCGTGTGTGAGGCAGTCGGTCGGTTGGGACAGAGCAGCGACGAAGTCTCTGCGGTGCGTAGTCAGGCCGGAGCCGTTGGCGGCATGCACGGGCAGTTGGAGTTGTGAGGCGCTTCTTGCGAGGGTTACGAAGTTCGTCGCCCACCGATCCTGGACACTAAAGTTGAGTGCTCACTTACCTACTATCAAGCATCAACTGCTATCACATCTATTTGTTTGATCCGGGTTGTTGCTTCCCGCGAGCAACAACGGGTGTGCATTGAGGTCCGCTAGAATTGCAGCCGTCTTCCTGTGTGGTGTTTCACTTAATTTAATTCATTCCTTCATTAATGAAGTGTCTCTGTGGTATCTTCTGCCTTGTGGCGGTTGAGGTTCCGGTAACCTGCCCTGGTCGTTGACGTAGTTTTCGGCAGTGTATTTTCCTTGTCGTGTTGATGCTATCCAGGAGCTGAGGTGTGGTTCGACAGCTGAGGTGTTGTTGGTAGTTTTGGGCGTTTATTCTAACTTGAATGCATTGGGCTCCAGTATCCAGAACGTTGTGCTATTGACATCTTGTTGTTGTTTTGCTGGTCGGGTGGAGCAGAACTGAACTTAATGGTTGGTTCGTCAGCTGGCTTTGGTTGGGTTGCCTTCCGATTAAGAGGTTGTCGGTCTGGCTGCCTGTCTCACCGACACATGCGTTAGTGTTACCTTCCAATGCCGATCCTTCTGAGATCCGCTCCTTGTGTTTTACATAGCGATGGCCGGCTGAAGTGGCCGAGCGGTTCTAGGCGCTACAGTCTGGAACCGCGTGACCGCTACGGTCGCAGGTTCGAATCCTGCCTCGGGCATGGATGTGTGTGATGTCCTTAGGTTAGTTAGGTTTAAGTAGTTCTAAGTTCTAGGGGACTGATGACCACAGCAGTTAAGTCCCATAGTGCTGAGAGCCATTTGAACCATTTACATAGTGATTTCCTTTTTAGTCTTAAGTACCCTGTGTGATCTTCAGCCGAGCTTATTAAAATCGCCAGGCTTTTCTTCTTAGGCCTTACGCCGTAAAAAAAAATTGTTTCTTGTTTGGTATCTGGTCTTCATCCAAGTTTCAGCCTTTCAAAATTACAATTGGATATTCCTTTTGTCTAAGCCTTACGCCGTAAATTGGTTTCAAGTTGGTACATGGCCTTCAGCCGAGTTTTCAACCTTTTCAAATCGCAGTTAAAATATTTTGTCTAGGCCTTACGCAGTAAGAAATATTTTCTAGTTTTTATGTGGCCTTCAGCCGAGTAATCCAACAAATTAAAAATTGGAAATTTGTTTGTCTGGGTTTTAAGTCATGAGATTGTTTGGAATTCATACGTGGCCTTCAGCCGAGTTTTATGTGAAGTATTTTAGGATAAAGCCTTTAGTCTATTTTAGTTCAAAATTAGCTCTTCCCTTTAGGCCTTAAGCAGTAAAATTGTTTCCTGCGTGGTGTTTGGCCTTCAGCCGAGTTTTAATCTCTGTCAAACTAAAAATTCAAGTCCTTCTCTTGCCCTTAAGTCACAAGGTTGTTATTCTTCAGTACGAGGCCTTCAGCCGAGTTTTACACGAAATATTTTAAGATAAGGCCTTTAGCTTTTTTCAAATTGAAAGCTCTTCTTCCTAGGCCTTAAGCAGTTAAATTGTTTTGTTGATATGCGGCCTTCTGCTGAGTTTTCAACCTATCTAGATTAAACACTGAAAATCTTTGTCTCAGCCTTAAGCCGTAACACTGTTCTTGATTAATATGTGGCCTTCAGTCGAGTTCTATGGGAAAAATTTAAGCTAAGACTTTCAGCCTATCTATATTGAAGGTAATCAATTTTTTCTAAAGAAGTGAAACCTCCAGAAGAACTCCTGTACCTCTATTCCTTGCTTAGGTCTTGTGCTTTGGATTTTAGATGTGGCTTGCAGCCGATCTAAATTAAATCAGAAGAGGTCTTTCGTTAAAACTTTGAGAGTTTGTGATTCTTGCTTGTGTGATTGTGTGTTTTAACAAATAAAGTTTATACGTTGAGTGCAACTGACAGTAACTTATTTTGGCTCCTTTCCACAAATATAACCTCATCCGCTCTGTCCTGCTAGCCCAGGGATTTCAACGCCATTGATCATGTTCTCACTGTAATCACAGCCCTGTGCTGTTACTGCACTTCACATTCTTCTTCCTTGCTGACAAGGGACGAACACGATCGTTATTTAGTCAGTCATCTCATCTCAAACTGATGGTCAGAAACGGTACGCGCCATTGTAGAGACCTGTCCGTATTGTCATGAAATGCGGCTGGCAGCAATTTGTTGTTTACCCTTGCGGCAAATAATTCCCGACATAATCAAGGGTACCGTCCAGCTACAAGCGATAACAGCAGGGTATAAGTAGGCTGGGGGACTTCCGAGGACCACGATGCACGAAGGAAAGAATGGAAAACTTAAAATGATAAAAAAAATGAAAAAAAATAGTAAAATCGGTCAGGTGAAATCTTTGTCTATGTTAAAATAATCAAACATGCTTCTGGAAATTCTTCAGAGGTGAGAATATGAAAATTACTTAATTTGTTGGGTCAGTAGTGAAGCGCCAGGCAACGGATCCAGAGGTCTGTGGTTCGATCCCCGGTCATTGTAACGATTTTTATCGGTCACTTGCCACTTGTTTCACCTCTGCGAATGTTTATTGATATAAAAAATTTCTAAGTTTGATCGTGATCCAGAGCCGACGTTAAACTTAGACAGCCATAAAATTGCTGGGTAAGCCATTTCAAAAGTCAGAAGAAGGTAACGGCAAACCATCACTAAGACAAGGCGTTTAAATTAGGTCGAAATCAGATTTACCTTTATCTCTTCACCACAGTGAATTATGACAATCAATACAACAAATGGGACTAGATGTGAGAAAATATTGTCGCAATGACGGAGCATACGTTGTAAGTGGTATATACCAGGGCATGCTGAAAAGTAATTCATCCAAATTTTGAAGTGAAAACTCATAAAACATTTTAAATCAAACAAACTTTATTAACATTCTACACCTTAATTGTTCATATCCACATATTTATTTCTCAACATAGTCACCTTACAACGAGAGACCAGTTTGTTGATACCGTCACTGTAGAATGTTTGACGGAGATACAACCTCGCCTCTGCGTGCACCGCCTCATCACCATCAAAGTGAAGCCGTTGAAGATATTCTTTAAGTTTCGGAAACAGATGAAATTCTGATGAGGCTAAGTGGGGACGGTATCGAGAATGATCGATAAGTGTGAACCCCAAACGTCGGATTGTTGTAGATATCGCAGCTCTCGTGTGTGACGTGGCATCGTCATGCTGAAGGAGTTGGTGCTTCATGTGTGAACGAACTTTTTGAATTCGGAATTCGATTACAACACGCTGTTTCTCCACCTACGTAAATATATTTCACACCGCCATGTTACACGTTACAATTCGGAGTCCTCTAGCGGCTGAGGGCTGCAAATACACTACTGGCCATTAAAGCTGCTACACCATGAAGATGACGTGCTAAACACGCGAAATTTAACCGACAGGAAGAAGATGCTGTGATATACAAATGATTAGCTTTTCAGATCATTCACACAAGGTTGGCGCCGTTGACGACACCTACAGCGTGCTGACATGGGGAAAGTTCCCAACCGATTTCTCATACACAAACAGCAGTTGACCGGCGTTACCTGGTGAAACGATGTTTTGATGCCTCGTGTAAGGAGGAGAAATGCGTTCCATCACTTTTCCGATCCCAAGGGCCGCGTATCACTGGCAATCGAGGTGACAGACATCTTATCCGCATGGCTGTAACGGATCGTGCAGCCACGTCTCGATCCATGAGTCAACAGATAGGGACGTTTGCAAGACAATAACCATCTGCACGAACAGTTCGACGACGTTGGCAGCAGCACGGACTATCAGCTCGGAGACCACGGCTACGGTTACCCTTGACGCTACATCACAGACAGGAGCGCCTGCGATGGTGTACTCAACGACGAACCTGGGTGCACGAATGGCAAAACGTCATTTTTTCGGATGAATCCAGGTTCTGTTTACAGCATCATGATGGTCGCATCCGTGTTTGGCGACATCGCGGTGAACGCACATTGGAAGCGTGTATTCGTCATAACCATGTCGGTGTATCACCCGGTGTGATGGTATGGGGTGCCATTGGTTACACGCCTCGGTCATCTCTTGTTCGCATAGACGGCACTTTGAACAGTGGACGTTACATTTCAGATGTGTTACGACCCGTTGCTCTACCCTTCATTGCCGGCCGTGGTGGCCGAGCGGTTCTAGGCGCTTCAATTCGGAACCGAGCGGCTGCTACTGTCGCAGGTTCGAATCCTGCCTCGGGCATGGATGTGTGTGATGTTCTTAGGTTAGTTAGGTTTAAGTAGTTCTAAGTTCTAGGTGACTGATGACCTCAGATGTTAAGTCTCATAGCGCTCAGAGCCATTTGAACCATTTCTACCCTTCATTCGATCCCCGCGAAACCCTACATTTCAGCAGGATAATGCACGACTGCATGTTGCAGGTCCTGTACGGGCCTTTCTGGATACAGAAAATGTTCGACTGCTGCCCTGGCCAGCACTTTCTCCAGATCTCTCACCAACTGAAAACGTCTGGTCAATGGTGGCACAGCAACTAGCTCGCCACAATACGCCAGTCACTACTGTTGATGAACTGTGGCATCGTGTTGAAGGTGCGTGGGCAGCTGTACCTGTACACTGCATCCAAGCTCTGTTTGACTCAATGCCCAGGCGTATCAAGGCCGTTATTATGGCCAGAGATTGTTGTTCTATGTTCTGATTTCTCAGGAACTATGCACCCAAATTGCGTGAGAATGTAATCACATGTCAGTTCTAGTATAATATATTTGCCTAATGAATACCCGTTTATCATCTGCATTTTTTCTTGGTGTAGCAATTTTAATGGCCATTAGTGTATATAGAGACGAAGAATAAAGTTGTAGAATGTTGATCACATGTGTCTTATTTTAAAAATTTCTAGAGTTTTCATATGAAAAATTCGAAGGCATTACTTTTATGCACAGCCTCGTACAATGGTGTGAAACCGAGGATCAAGTCAGTCCTTAAAGGCGCTGTAGAGGTTAATCAAGAAACAGACCTGTATTTTGTTACAGTTGAGAACAACTCATTTTGCCATAGCACGCTACTATGGTATGATTTAAAAGCTGGCTTCATTAGTGATTCAACGACAGCCCTAAGCACACGAGATCTGAAGCGTTGGTCTGGCAGAAATTCATCAACGTTCTTCAGGATATGGCCCACACAATTCTTATGTGTAAAAAAATAACAAATAGAATTTAGTAATAGGTCCTAGAAACATAACTGAATACTACAACCTTGTTTTCTTTATAAAGTACTACACTTAAATTAAGGATAATTGCAGAATGTGGTGCCACACAACGTGGCACTACACAAAACTGGCGCTTATAGCATAGGCTCATAGGGAACACACAAGACACAGATCTGTAAGTCCACGGTATTGGTGATAAGTTGAGAAAACCGTCCCGAAACACTTGCGCTACAAAACGCTACTGTTTCCTGCGCATGTATCCCGACATCAATATGTGATTTGATCACGTACACAGACCGCACAACGGGTTGGCATACTCTGGATCAGGTGGTCGAGCAGCTGCTGGGGTATAGCTTCCCATTCTTGCACCAGTGCCTGTCGGAGCTCCTGAAGTGTCGTAGGGGTTTGAAGAAGTGCAGCGATACGTCGACCGAGAGCATCCCAGACGTCCTCGAGGGGGTTTAGGCCTAGAGCACAGGCTGGCCACTCGGTTCACCTGATATCTTCTATTTCAAGGTACTCCTCCACGATGGCAGCTCAGTGGGGCTGTGCGTTATCATCCATTAGGAGGAAGGTGGGACGCACTGCACTCCTGAAAAGGCGGACATACTGGTGCAAAATGACGTCCCGATACACCTGACCTGTTAAGAGTTCCTCTGTCAAACACATGCAGGGGTCTACGTGCACCAATCATAATCCCACCCCGCACCATCAAACCACGACCTCCTTACAGGTCCGTATCAGGGACATTAAGGGGTTGGTATCTGGTTCCTGGTTCACGCCAGATGAAAACTGGCGAGAATCACTGTTCAGGATATACCTCGACTCGTCTGTGAACATAACCTGGGCCACTGTTCCAGTGACCATGTACTGTGTTCTTGAAACTAGCCTTTACAGGCTCTCCTGTGACCAGTGGAATGCACCTTGCAGGTCTCCGGGCTGTAGACTGTGTGTCTGGAGACAACTGTTCCAGTGGCTGCAGTAATGCCCCGAGCAAGGCTTCCTGCAGTACTTCGTAGCCGTCTGCGAGCACTGATTGTGAGATATCGTTGTTCTTGTGGTGTTGTACACTGAGGGCCCGCATCTCGTGGTCGTGCGGTAGCGTTCTCGCTTCCCACGCCCGGGTTCCCGGGTTCGATTCCCGGCGGGGTCAGGGATTTTCTCTGCCTCGTGATGGCTGGGTGTTGTGTGCTGTCCTTAGGTTAGTTAGGTTTAAGTAGTTCTAAGTTCTAGGGGACTGATGACCGTAGCAGTTAAGTCCCATAGTGCTCAGAGCCATTTGTACACTGAGGACGTCCCGTACTGTAGCGCCTGGACACGTTTCCTGTCTGCTGGGTTTGTTGCCATAATCTTGAGATCACACTTTGTGGCACACGAAGGGCTCGTGCTACGACCTGCTGTGTTTGACCAGCCTCCAGTCGCCCTAGTATTCTACTCCTCATAGGGTCATCAATATGTGTTCTTTGAGTCATTTTCAACACACAGTCACCAATAGCATGTCTGAGAACGTTCTCAAACTTACACGCTGCACCGTACTTTGACCTGCACCAACACACCTCTGCGTATGTGGACTGCTGCCAGCGCTACCGTGCGACAGCCACTGGTGAAATGCACCGCATGATCGTACCCCAAGTTGATTTAAACCCTCAAACCGCCCACCACAGCATTATACTTAATTTATGAGTATGACTGTAGAATGAATCAAATTAGTGCCTAAAATCTTTAAATCTCAGAGTATGGACACTGTAGCTACATATGACCTCTTAGAACGGCGATGTTGAAAAGGACCATTCGGCAAACATTCAATACTTGTGACAGAATCGCCGTCGAGTGCAAATTGTCCAGGCAACGCATAAAAACCGTCAAGAAACATTTCGTCGAGCTATGTGACTGCGAGAGCTAACAGCGCCTATGAGTCGACTTAGATTGAAATTTCAGTAGTGGCAATAGTATTTCGCAACATTATAGTTTGTTTTCAACATTGAAGTAAATTACGGACGCACATGGAGCAATCAAACATTTATTCAAAACTACTGCCGGATATCAGGACAATGGAACGTGTCACACAGCTGTTTCCATCGCATTTCAGGTAAGATTTGTTAGTGACGAACGGCTATGAGGGAATGAAAATATGCTTGGGAGGCATTAAAAGCAGTTGTGATGAATTTTGCTGTCAAGAACAGATCAAGGCACTCAGGTAGATGCAGGTTTTCTTGATTTGCGAAAAGCATTTGAGTCAGTATACCACTTACGTTTTTTCTCGAAAGTACAATAATACGGGGTATCAAATGAAATTTGTGACTGGACTGACGACTTTATGACAGAGAGGACGCAGCTTGTAATTTTGTATGGAGAGTCGTCTTCAGATACAGAAGTAATTTCAGGTGTGCCTCAGAAAGTGTGTTGGCACTCTTGCTGCTTATGTTGTATATTAATCACCTTACAGACAATATTAACATTAACCTCAGACTTTTTGCTGATGATGCAGTTTCTAAAATGAAGTGCTATCTGAAAGAAGCTCCATAAATAATCAGCCGACCTTCATAAAATTTAAAAGTGGTGCAAAGACTGGCAACTTCCTTCAAATATTCATAAATGTAAAACTGTGAACTTCACAAAACGAAAAAAATTTAGTAAAATGGCTCTGGCCACTATGGGACTTAACATCTGTGGTCATCAGCCCCCTAGAACTTAAAATCACTTAAACTTAACTAACCTAAAGATATCACACACATCCATGCCCGAGGCAGGATTCGAACCTGCGACCGTAGCGGCCGCGTGGTTACAGACTGAAGCGCCTAGAGCCACTCGGCACAACGGACGGCTAAAAAACTTAGTACGCTATGACTATAATATCAATGAGTCACTTTTGGAACCGGCCAATTCATACAAAATCAGTGTGTACCACAGAGATATGAAATGGAATGATCACGTTGGCTCAGTGGTGAGTAAACCAAGTAGTAGACTTCGGTTTATTGGTAGAATATCGGGTAAAAGCAATTAGTCAACAAAGGAGATTGCCTACAAATCACTCGTGTGACTTGTTCTAGAATATTGTTCAAGTGTGTGGAACCCACACCAAAAAGGACTAAAGGGAAATATTTAACGCATACAGAGAAGGGCAGCACGAATGGTGACAAGTTTATTTGGTCCGTGGGAGAATGTTACAGAGATACTGAAGGTGGTGAACTGAGACGCTCTTGAAGACAGACGTAAATTATCCCGAGGAAGTCTATTAAGCAAGATTCAAGAACAGGCTTTAAATGATGACTAGCAATATACTACAGCCCCCTACATATCGCGAACATAAGGACCGTGAGAATAAGATTATAAGATTAGAACACAGAGGCATTCAAACAATCGTTCTTCCTGCGCTCCATTCGTGAATGGAACGAGGCTCTGAGCACTATGGGACTTAACATCTATGGTCATCAGTCCCCTAGAACTTAGAACTACTTAAACCTAACTAACCTAAGGACATCACACAACACCCAGCCATCACGAGGCAGAGAAAATCCCTGACCCCGCCGGGAATCGAACCCGGGAACCCGAGGGTGGGAAGCGAGAACGATACCGCACGACCACGAGATGCGGGCGTGAATGGAACGAGAAGAAATCATAATAACTGCTACAATAGGACGTAATCTCTGCCATGCGCATCACAGAGGTTTGCAGAGTATAGATATAGATGTAGATCTTACTACATTGCTTAGTCACATTAATGTGACTGCACACTGTATTTAACAAAACCAACTCTTGCAAAAGCTGAGCGCTCAATATCAAAGATTAAAAATATTTGATAAATACGTATATGTTCAACACTGAGTGAGTCTTGTCCGGTCTTCGCTCAGGAGGCAAGCGATGTTATGCTCAAAAGATCGTTTGAATGGCTTAACATAAATGTTCAAAAATCTTAACCGTCAGACCTCGAAGCAACACTCCCTACATCTCGCCAAAGCGTGTTGTGGAAGTCGATGAATGGGCTACGTATGGTTGAACTGAGGATGGAGGAGAGTGGAAAACCAATTCGAAGAGAACGTAATCGTGAAATATCTGCCGCGGAGGCAGAGAAATGGGAATTTCACGATTATTTCATGCCGCTGATAGAAATATGTGAGTTATTGGTGAAAAGTAAAGTGCTTCTTTAAAACAGAGCTACCCTGTTTCGTTGTTTGTTGAACTAAATATCACACCCTGATGAACGATTGTGTTTTTTTAGATATCTTCCTCGACAAAAGAATAAAAACGGCGTTAGTGAAGGACTAAGATGAATCACACGATTCAATACACCGGCAGAAATCATAACGTCAAGGTGAAATACTAAAAGCAGGGATAATGAAAGATTTTAAGCCCGTAGGAGTGTTTTCCTTGTAAGATATTTTTATGGTTCACCAAAAAAACATAGAAATTCAATGAAGCCAGACAGATCAAAGAAAGCCGGCGGAACAGGTCTGACAACCTACCTCCGTACAAAAAAAAAAAAAACAGTACAACTGTTTGATTTAAATGGGGGACATATTTACACAGTACCGGCGGAAGGCGAACTGCGGGTTATTATCTCGTATCAACCAGGTAATACGTGTAGCAATTACAGCGTCACGCCATTACTTACTTAGTTCCAAGTTCCATTTATAATTTTCACGACGTAATAAAATGATGTGGAACGGATAAATTTACAGGCCACTTAAAATAAATCATTTTCATTTATGGATGCAAGAAGGTAGGACAAAAAAAGAGGAGCGACGATAAGATCATATCGTGGCATATGCAGGGCGTGCTTACTAAAGCACTGTAACGTTCAGCCCAGTCTCCGGACTGATGTTACTGTTATTTCCGGATGAACATATATTCTAGTGTAATTTTCCTAGCTTAATAACGGAGTTAAATATGATATAATTTATATGTTGTTGCTGTCTTGAGTCAAAAGACCGGTTTTATGCAGCTGTCGAGGCTAGTCTATCCCGTGCAAGCCTTTTTATTTCCAGAAAACTACAGCAATCTACACCCCTTTGAACCTGCTTACTGTATTCATCCTATGGTCTCCTTCTACAATTTTTTTACCGAACACATCTCCCTCCGACACCAGACGTAGATTCCTTGATGCGTTGAAATGTCTCCTAACAAACGATCCATTCTTTTATTCAAGTTGTGCCTTTAATTTCTTTTCCGCTCAATTCGCTGCAGTACCTCCTTATTAGTTACTCGATTACCCATATAATATCCAGCACTGTAGTCTTTTCTTGTCAGAATTGCTTATTGTCCACGTTTCACTTCCATATCAGGCACATTCTAGATTAATACCTTCAGAGAAGATTTCCTAACATTTAAATTTATTTTGGAAAATACAATTTTGTGTTTATTTTATTCCGATTTCTACTGGTACAATCATCATCAAGGAGTAAAACGTTATATATCAATGGATCAGCTATACATTTCCTTTACACTAAAGAGCCGAAGAAACTGGTACACCTACCTAAGATAGTTTAGGGTCCCCGCGAGCACGCAGAAATGCCACAATGGGACGTGGCATGGACTTATGCCCGAAGTAGTGCTGGAGGGCATTGACACCATGAATCCTGCAGGGCTGTCCATAAATCCGTAATGGTACGAGAGGGTGGTGATCTCTTCTGAATAGCACATTGCAAGGCATCCCCGATATGCACATTAATGTTCATGTCTGGGGAGTTTGGTGGCCAGTGGAAGTGTTTAAAAACTCAGAAGAGTATTCCTCGAGCCAGTCTGTAGCAATTTTGGATGTGTGTGGTGTCGCATTGTCCTGCTGGAATTGCCCAATTCCATCGGAAAGCACAGTGGACATGAATGGATGCAGATGATCAAAAGTACATGTCACCTGTCAGAGTCGTATATACACGTTTCAGAGGTCACCCATCACTCCAGCTGCATACACCCCACACCATTACAAAGTATCCATCACCTTGAAAAGTCCCCTGCTGACACGAAGTATCCATGGATCCATGACGTTGTCTCCTTACCCGTACACATCCATCCGCTCGATACAATTTGAAATGAGACTCGTCCAACCAGGCAACATGTTTCCAGTCACCAACAGTCTAGTGTTGGTATTGATGGGCCCAGACGAGGATTAAAGCTTTGTGTCGTGCATCCCTCAAGGGTATACGAGCGGGCCTTCGGCTCCGAAAGCCCATATCAATGATGTTTTGTTGAATGGTTCGCACGCGGACACTTATTGATGGCCCAACACTGGAATCTGCAGCAGTTTGGGGAAGGATTGCACGTCTGTCACACTGAACGACTCATCAGTCGTCGTTAGTCCAATTGTTGCAGGATATACTTCCGGCCACAGAGATGTCGGAGATTTGGTGTTTTACCGGATTCCTGATATTCACAGTACACTTGTGAAATGGTCGTACACGAAAATCTCCACTTCATCTCTACCTCGGAGATGCTGTGTCCCATCCTCATGTGCCGGCTATAACACCACTTTCAGGCAACTACTTTTCGGTCTGAAGTGTGATGGTATTCGCCTCTCCCATATACCTAGCTCGTCAGGTGCAACTATTTCGTCATGGCTACCATTTCCAAGGATCTCAATAATTCTGGTGGTATCTCAGTTTTCAGGCGTCGGGATACTCTTTCGCCTGATTCATTAGTACACGCACTATAAGTTCTATGGAAGATGGAATTTCCAGAAAAAATTTCAACGGGTTTCTAAACTCTCTCACATGTAAAGCAGACACTATATCCGAGGCGTGTTTTTCAAGTAAGTACCATTTTGAAATTAAAAAAGACGTGCTAAGATAGCTGAATAAATTTATTTTTACATGTGAGCCTGTACCTTAATCTACGCACAGACGCCATTACAGTCTGATTCTTCCATGTTTACGTTGTGTACTGCGTGTTTAAGATGCCTCCGATAATCGTGAGTCCCGCTGACTGTGAAGTACAGGCTGTTATAAGATTTCTTAGTGCTAATGGCCTAAAAGCGATCGATGTTCTTCGTGAGATCTGTGCATTTTACGGAGAATACATTATGAGTGATGGAATGGTAAGAAAGTGGGTGAGAGCATTTAAAGATGGCCGCACAAATGTGCATGATGAACAACGGAGTGGGCGTCCTTCGGTCGTTAATGAAAGTTTTGTGCAGGAAGTGGACAATACGGTGAGAGAAAACAGACGCTTTACGATTTACTCCTTGCGGGATGACTTTCCTAATGTTTCTCGTAGTGTTTTGTATGGCATTGTGGCCGAGCACTTGAATTACCGAAAACTGTGCGCACGTTGGGTACCGAAAATGTTGGTGGATGTGCTCAAAACCAAACGTTTAGACAGTGCATTGACATTCCTTGAGCGGTGATGATTTCTTAAGCCAGATTGTTACGGGCGATGAAACATGGGTGGCCTACGTCACACCAGAATCAAAGCAACAGTCTATGGAAGTTGAGCAAGGGCATCGTTCTGCTGGGAGACAATGCCCGTCTGCACGTGGCGAATCAGACCAAAGGTCTCATAACATCTTTTCGATGGGAAACTCTAGATCATCCTCCGTTCAACCCTGATCTTGCACCCAGTGACTACCATCTGTTCCTGCACTTGAAGAAACACCTGGGCGGTCAGCGTCTTTAAGACGATGACGAAGTCAAAACAGTGGTGATGCAGTGGTTAACAAGTCAGACAGCAGACTTCTATGAGGAGGGTATTCAAAAACTGGTAAAACGTTATGACAAGTGCCTCAATATTAACGGAAATTATGTGGAAAAGTAGATTAAGGTACAGGCTTTCATGTAAAAATAAAATTATTGAGAATTCTTAGCACATCTTTTTTTAATTTCAAAACGGTACTTACTTTAAAAAAACACGCCTCGTATTACCGGTAAACGCAATGAAAATGTTTCGCGCAATGAATTTTACCATTCTTTTACAGTTGCAGTTATTCGTTTACAGCAAATGCTTGTGTGGTACGAAGCTGTTGATAAGATACATAAGTAAGCCGATATCAACAAATGACTGTGTATAGGCAACATGTGCTAACGCTATGCTCTTTGTTTTCCTGCCTCTGCATGCTATCCTCTTCTATCCGCTGGTTCTACTGCAGCATCACGGGCGTTACAAATTCCCAACAACCGGACGAAATGTCCCAGAGACGGAGCATTCTGAGCAGTTCAAGTTTATTCAGACGCTAATACTGAGCCCTATGGTATCAGTGGAACACTTTAACATTTGCTTCCACTTTTCCAGTTAGTCTGACAGACCTTAATTGACAGAGATTAGTATTACACTGATCTTTTCGGTGACATAGGCCTAGGCACTTCTAGAGCTGAGAGCGCGTTATCTATATGAAGTCAAAAAATTTTTGCTTTCACTCTGCTTCATTCTTCTCCAAGTCTGAATACGTTCGTTTTCCAGTTTTCTTGCTGTTAATGCTTGACAAGAGAGAGGAGTTACAGATACTCGGCCCTTGTCTTGTATTGCCTCATATTGCTTATGATGGATAGAAGAAGCTTCCTAGAGGAGGTTTCTTCAACCGGACAAAGTAGCACGGGAGGTTAGTGTCGCAGCGAAATCACCAATAGTGCAGGCTGAGTTTGAAACCAAGCCTAGCCTTTCTTTAGAGGACTACAGTATCCCACAGTACGAACTCCTGTCACCACGACAAACGACTAAGTGTTTTCACAGTAGGAGAGGCCCACTGTGGAGATAGAGAAATACTTCTCCAACACAGATACGGGTGACAGCCCGTAAAGTAGGACGGAATCACTTCATGGGGTGAGCTATGAACAGGAATAAAGTCACTCAATCTAAGAAGTGTCTTCATTAAAGAATGGAGCGCGTAAAATGAGTGCGTCGCCATACTGCAATAGCTGCTGATACGTGTCTACTGAGTCATGGCTGCTCTTTGTTAAAAAAATGAGTTCCTATTATCAACTACAAGGTAGAGATAAAATTTTGTCGGGCTTCCAGCGGCGTCCTGTGGTTTAAAATCCACGAGCTTTCGGCCGAGTTTTCCTCACCATTGTCAAGCGGTGACTGTCGAATGATTGCTGCTACCGTCCTTAATTGAAGGTAGAATAAAACTATACAACCTTTGGACAACATCCTGCACGGTGTCCGTAAATTGACGTCATCGATTGTACAAACCGCTCTTTTCTGTACGAAGAATGGTGATCATGAATGGGCAGAGATGTCTAAAAATACTATACCCCAACCGATAATATCCAGTTTTCGAATATCTCGTAAATGAGGAAATCCACTGCCGTAAGTGACTCTTAGAAAGGGTAGATTGCTGTGGCCCTGCACCTAGGAACGACCATGTACGAGAAGGTGAAAATGGCGAGCTGTTCCCGTGCTGATGTCGTTAACACCTATGGAAAGTAGATGAAGGACGGTGAAACAACGAATAGTATGTAGGAAGTCTAGAACCTGGAAGTCGGAGGTAAGCTCGCTCTGTAAAGTAAAATACGCGATGGTCTATGAGAAATCTGACGACAGCGTACAGTTCTGTCTCAGACACAAGTGTTTCGGAGCACACTGTTAAGGGCACGCTGTTGAATACGGGCCTCCGCAGCAGACTGCCACTACGTTTTCTCATGTTGATCCAAGGATTTCGTCAATTACGATCGAAGCGATAGTTGCGACTGGATGGTGGATCAATAGAAACATGTAGCGTGGTCATATGAAACTCATTTCTAGTTGCTTAGAATAAACGAGTTATTAATTCTGCATGAGACGAACTAGTTTCGAAAATACAAACTACATTACTTTTGCACGAATAAATCAAGCGTAACAATTACAGCGGCCAGTGATTTATTAAGACGAAACATGGATTCATAAATATTACACTCCCAGCACAAGTGTCTCGAAATACTGTCAAAAAAAGGTGGTCAATGTTAAATTGCTGTACCGAGTAGGCACTGGCACATAGTCACGTAGCGTGACAGCGCTACACTTGTAGGAGCGTAGGGTGTTATACTAGCTGCCCTTCCGCTTTCTCAGAGGTAAACAACGAAGCCGCTGCCACCCCGGTTACATCTTCCGTTCTCTTCTCCAGGTGTAGCGTTGGTACACAGAATGGGATGAGAAACGGGTCCATGAGCCTAAACATTGTAATCATCCGTTGAACAGCGTGTCGGTTCTACTTTGGAAACAAACAGCATTGATTCTGCTTGGCATGGACTCTAAAAATTCTTCGTAGGTTTCCGAAGATACGTGGCAACAAACGTCTAGGCATATGTAATACGATTCCTGTAAATTACGGTCTGGTGGTCTGCGTCCACAGAGCAACGGTCCGATAACGTCCCAGATATATTCCATTGGGTTCAGACCAGGCAAATTTGGTGGCCAAGACATCAACGTGACTCTACTGTCATACTTCGGTGAGCGCTGTAGGTCGAATTTGACCTTGTGATATGGACAGTTCTAGTGCTGGGAGCTGCTGTCACTGTCGAGGAAGACACCAAGCATGGCCCAAAATAATGTTCGTGTAGTTAGTTTCGAGAAAGTATGTTTTCGAGCACAACATTGTGTGGTAGTGAATGATGTACTGTAGGAAAACCAGAACGGAAGAGAGTCGAAGCATTTGAGATGGGGTGCTATCCAAGAATGTTGAAAAGTAGGTGAATTGATAAAGTAAGAAATGACGAAGTTCACTGCAGAATCGACAAGGAAAGGGATACTAGTACATGGGAAACACTGACAAGAAGAAGAGACAGGATTATAGGACATCTACCAACACATGAAGTTGTAACTTCCATGGTACTAGATGGAGCTGTAGATGGTGAAAACAACAGAGGAAGACAAAGACTGTAAGGCATCCAACAAATAATTCAGGACATAAGCCACAAGTGCTCCTCTGAGATGAGGCTGGCACAGGACAGGAATTTGTCGAAGGCTGTGTCAAACCAGACAGAAGACTGATGACATATATACAGGGTGGAACGGTGTACTGAACAACGTTAGATCAGTAGTTGGGTCACTTTCGGACTAATAATTATAGCTACTATACAGATAATATGTTTTTAGTTTGGTTAGTATGTCCATATACATGTTGGGCCAGAGCAAACCATTAATGCTTATTTTCCCTAGGCAGCATGTCAAGTGTTGCGGTGTGGACGTATGGGCGCAAGTCTATACTGACAGGCGTAGTCAATTAAGTGGTGCAGCTATGACCATGCAGAAAATATAAGGCAGTAAATTAGGTGACATGTTTCTGGAAGACTGTTCGCTGCAGAGAAAAAAACAACCAACACACTGGCGTGTGTACACATTGAGGATCCACTTACAAAAATAAAAATATCTCCAGTAATACCCATTACACCTTCTAAACGTTGTAGAGGGGACTTAGGAACCCATGTCCGGAAATTTCATCCAACGAGACATCAGTGTGTCAAAATCATAAGTGCAAGTGCCACTAAATGTATGTATATACAGGATAATTCCGTGATGACGCTACAGACTTTCCAGCATGATGGAGAAGGTTAAAGGTATCAATTTGAGGTAAGGATACTTGCGCCAGAAATGAATGACTCGAAAGTTCTAAGCGAAAACCGTTCTGACTCCTCTGAAGTTGAATACATGTACTGCTACTGTGTTGCTAAGATGGTTCAAATGGCTCTGACCACTATGCGACTTAACTACTGAGGTCATCAGTCGCCTAGAACTTAGAACTAATTAAACCTAACTAACCTAAGGACATCACACACATCCATGCCCGAGGCAGGATTCGAACCTGCGAAGGTAGCGGTCGCTCGGTTCCAGACTGTAGCGCCTAGAACCGCACGGCCACTCCGGCCGGCTGTTGCTAAGAATGCAGGGTAGGCAAGAGGTGGCAGTAGGGACCAAAACAAGTAAAAATGTCTGGTAGACATGGGCTCTAAAACGCATACCTTAAAAGCTATGAGCGCTTGTTCGAGAGAGGAGATATGTTCCATTTTAGAGAAAATAAACGAATGGTCATCACTCCTCAGGTTTACTAGACACTTGTTTTGGTCTATACTATCACCTCTGCAAGTTTCAAACGCTACATTCGTAGCAACAACAATGCCAGAGGTACCAGAATGATTTTCACTTGTAACTTTCGACTCGTTCGTATCCGAACCAAGGAACGTTTCTGCAACTTATGCATTTTCCCGTCTGTATCACCCTTGAAAGTTTGTAACGTCATCACGGAATCACCCTGCATTTACATAATTTATATTCGCCGGCACCATAACTTCGACGATGTGTAGCGTCGTTGGATGACGTTTTCGCACGCGGGTTCCTAGGTAAATCTTGATCTGCCAAGTCCACTCTACAACCTCTAAAAACTGCTGTTAAGATGCCTTCCATCACTACCACAGCTACCATGGAAGCCCAGAAGAATATCCCCCCCACAGCATAATACCGCCCACACAGGCTTGCGTGTATGGCTCGTCCTTTACAGGTGCATGTTTGTAGCAGCAGTTCGCCTGGTTGATGGCGTATCAGAACACGACCGCCATTTACAGAGCAAAAAGCGGTTGTCTTTGCCGGCCTTAAAGCGCAGCTCTTTGTGGTAGAAGTTTTCTCAAAGTTGGTGTTTCCTTGGATTATTTAAAATGCGCAGACACTGCTGCCTACTGACACATTCATCCATATAGTCAAAGGAATAATTTTTTGCGACTTCGTTTTTTTCGTCTTTAGACTCATTCATCTCAGCACCGTGTGTCTCCTACATAAGTATGGAAACCAAGGACTTCTCAACTTCAGTATTTTGCTTGTACATTCCATTATCATTACGTGTGTATTGTCATTCCCTCTCCTTCTCATCTTCAGTATATTTAATGACGTTAACCAAAATTCGTTGCACCTGCCCGCGAAGACATTCTCCAGTATCACATTCCTTGCTTGTACTGTTATGCACCATGCCGCATTACTTTAAAATGGATCATGGCTGTACATAGTCATGTCACAAAGTTACGACGGCGTGCTGAAAAGTAACGTCTTCGAATTTGTAATACGAAAATTCTTGAAGCATTTCAATAAAACAAACGTTGTTAACATTCTAAAGCTTTGTCCTTCATGTCTATGTATTTATTTGCCCGCATAGTCGCCGTGCGACTGACACTTGTCTCCCGACCATTTTATTGATACCATCACCGTAGAATGTTTGTCGACGGAGCTGAAACCTTACCTCTGCTTGTTCGGGGACAGCTGAGAGTCGGATGGTGCCTTGTCGGGACTTTACGAATGAACCCAAGGCGTCGGATTGTTGCAGATGTCGCCGCGCCCTTGTGTTGCCCGGCTTTGTCATGCTGAAGGAAACGAATTACTCGATTTCCAATCTCCATTACAGCACCCAGTTTCTCGCGCATTTTCGTTACACACCGCCATGTCATTCGCCTTTGGTGTGGCAGAGGGCTGGAAATATGCAGACAAGAAGAATAAAGAACTAAGAATGTTAATAATGTTTCTTTTATTTAAAGAAGTTGTAAGAGTTCTCACATAAAAAATCCGGAGGCATTATTTTTCATCAGGCCCTTGTAGCGGCCTCTGTCTTGTTCCTCAGTTCACTTCGTACAGTAATACGTCAGTAGGGTCGTTTTTTCTATTTAGTTACTACTTTCCGTCTTCGTGTCGCTTGTTTGGTGCTATTCACTAAGTACTAGTATATAGGTTTAGCTTTTCTCGCCTCTCTGTCGATAACTTCCGCCCTTGTCTGACATTTCGACTCGGTCATATTATCGTCTTACTGTCTTAGAATCATATTGACTGCGAGGAAAGTGTATAACAATGTTACATAAAACAGACGTAAGAGCTTAAGTAATTGATTGATTAAAAAGGAAACTTACGTGACCGTCTAGTACAAACTGTATCCAAATAACCGTGTAGAAACTAACATTTTAAGAATAGCTTAAACAATGAAAGAGAATCTAAAAACAAGAACTAAAATATAAATGCAGTGACGTATCCGAAAAAAAAGCAGTCTGCGCCCTCATTCGGAATTACGACCCATCTCGTTATCCAGATTTACGTTTACTGTGTTTTTTTTTTTTTTTTTTATTTTTTTTTTAAATATCACGATGAGAACGCCGGGATGGATGGCTTCGTTTAAAGCTCTTCGGCCGATTTCTTGCTCTTATCGTGTCCAATTCGTGCTTTCTACCTAATGTGTGGATCGTCGACTGGATGTTGAACCCTAATCTTTTTCCCAACTAGAAAAGGAATACTAAGGACAGAGTAGTTTAAAATAAATATCAATACCCACCGTTGTCAGGAAATTTAGGTAGAAATTTTCTAAAAAGACGCAGACGTGATCTGCAAATTGACTTAGCGACCATCGTAATTATTGTGCAGAACCCGGCCATCGGCCGTGTATCATATGTTTTATTTTTACTGGTTTCGCTCGACAGAAGCGAGCATCTTCAGTTATTAACTACCCAGGAGGCAACATGACTAGAGAAATGGTTCACAATAAATAATACGTGGCCTTTGAATGTATACTGTACAATGAACCATCTACCATTCATAAACGTACGACATTATTTGTAACATAAGACTGTTTTGTAGCACGCTCACATACTCGTACAAATAAATACACACCGTAAAGATTTCTTGGGCCCAGGTGCGTACTAAGCTAGAAATCGGACCAATGACGAATAGAGGGAAGCGTATTTGCCGGCCGGAGTGGCCGAGTGGTTCTAGGCGCTACAGTCTGGAACCGCGCGAACGCTACGGTCGCAGGTTCGAATAACTGCCTCGGGCATGGATGTGTGTGATGTCCTTAGGTTAGTTAGGTTTAAGTAGTTCTAAGTTCTAGGGGACTGATGACCTCAGATGTTAAGACCCATAGTGCTCAGAGCCATTTGAACCATCTGAAGCGTAATTATTTGCCATAAACATTGTAGATCCCAAGATTCGCACAAGTCGCTGTTTACTTCTCTTAGACCTGAGTGCGATGCAGAAAGCTCGGGCTGCGCGAATCGTCAGTGCTTACCCAGGCCTTCTCTGCGTTCCTCTCTCCCTCCCCCCTCGCCCCTCCCACCGATGGGCTGCACCCAGCCATCCCGCTGCGCTCCTCGGTGTCCCCCAGACAACATTATTATGCAGTCACCTGGTCTACACTGGTCAGGTAGGCAACAGGAATTTAAAGCGGGCCATAAACGCGTCGTTTCGCAGGGAACAGTACAGCGCCACAAAGCTCTCCTGGTCTCCTCGACTTTACCACGAGAAGTAAGAATTCCTGTGTCGCTGTTAACACAGAGCAGCTCACTCTGTAACACGGTAATAGGCCTCCAGTCGTATCAAAGTACCGCTTTAGCTTCACTTATTTTGGTCCAAGGCTACAGACATATAGGAAACTTTGTAGGTTAGTTTGTCGAGTCCGATCTCAGTGAAAATTCCAGCTTTCGATAATCAACATCTACATCTAGACCTACGTCTACATGGATACTCTGCATATCACATTTAAGGGCCTGGCAGCGGGTTCATCGAACCACCTTCACAATATCCCCAATCATTCCAATCTCGTATAGCGCACGGAAAGAAAGAGCACCAACATCTGTGCGTATGATCTCTCATTTTCCTTATTTTATCATGGTGGTCGTTTCTCCTTATGTAGGTCGGTATTAACAAAATATTTTCGAACTCTGAGGAGACAGTTGGTGATTGGAATTTCATGAGAAGATACCGCCGCAACGAAAAACGCTTTTGTTTTAACGATGTCCATCCCAAATACTGCATCATATCAGTGACACTCTCACCCTTATTTCGCGATAATACAAAACGTGCTTCTCATCTCACAATTTTTTCGACGTACTCCGTCAATTCTATCTGGTAAGGACCTCACACCGCGCAGCAGTATTCTAAAAGAGGACGAACAAACAAACGTAGTGTAGGCAGTCTCTTTAGTAGGTCTGTCAGATTTTCCAGGTGTCCAGCCAACAAAACGCAGTCTCTGGTTAGCCTTCCCCACAACATTTTCTCTGTGTTCCTTCCAATTTAAGTTGCTCGTATTTGTAATTCCTAGGTATTTAGTTCAATTTACGGTTTTCAGATCTGACTGATTTATCGTGTAACCGACGGTTAACGGATTCCTTTTAGTACTCATGTAGATGACCTTACGCTTTTCGTTATTTAAGGTCAATTGCCAATTTTCGCACCATGTAGGTATCTTTTCTAAATCATTTTGCAGTTTTTTTTATCTTCTGATGACTTTATTAGTCGCTAAATGACAGTTTCATCTGCAAACAACGTAAGATGGCTGCCCAGATTGTCTCCCAAATCGTTTAAATAGACAAGGAACAACAAAGGGCCTATAACACTACCTTGGGGAACGCCAGAAATCACGTCTGTTTTACTCGATGACTTTCCGTCAGTTACTACGAACTGTGACCTCTCTGACAGCAAATAACGAATCCAGTCTCATAACTGAGACGATATTCCATAAGCACGCAATTTCACTACAAGCCACTTGAGTGGTACAGTGTCAAAAGCGTTCCGGAAATCCAGAAATATGGAATTAGTATGAAATCCCTAGTCGTGTTTCACAAGAATGCTGTTTTTGAAATCCATGTCGACTCTGTGTCGAGGTAATTCATAATGTTCGAGCACAGTACATGCTCTAAAATCCCGCTGCATATCGATGTTAATGATACGGGCCTGTAATTTATTGGATTACTCCTACTACCTTTCTTGAATATTGGTGTGACCTGCTCAACTTTCCAGTCTTTCGGTTCGGATCTTTCGTCGAGCGAACGGTTGTATATGATTGTTAAATATGGAACTATTGCATCAATTCATCGTCCCCGTCAGGAGGAACTGACTGTCGTGCCATTATCTACGTTTCTGGCGCCAGCACGCTCGTAAAAAAATTCAACGAATACCTGTCAATATTTTCTGAGTCAACAGGTCACTTCCACGCATCGCTGTCACGGTTAAAGCAATTCTCGCACATTATAATTTCTACTGCTTCTTTAACAACATAATATCAGTATGTATAAGAGGGCAAGAGCTTAATGTCATCAACACGTTATTCTGTTCCTCATTAGGTCTTACAATGTGATAATCTCCACTTGTTCACGATGATAGTCTTTAAAGTTGGCTTACACGGTATAGATGAACTGACACTATCACTGAATATTGTAAATTCGGATACTGTCTTTAACCGGGCGCAACATCTCTTTTATCTTCCCAGGTGGTAGGAAAAATAGGTCTTACGTCTCTTCTCCCAAGGACCCAACCTTTTCTGCTAGATATAGCAGAGGAGAGCTTAAGGACTTCCCATAGATGATTGACTAGAATGTATCTTTCACTGTGAAGAGCAGTGTGTGCTAATATGAAACTTCCTGTCCGATTGACACTGTGTGCCGGACCGAGACTCGGACTTTCACCTTCCGCTGTCAAGTGATCTATCAACTGACGTCCCCAAGTACGACTCACGACACCTCTTAACAGCTTTACTTCCGTCGGTACCTTCTCTCCTACCTTCATTCTCGAAACAATCCCCAAGCTGTGGCTGAACCTTGTTTCCGCAATTCCTTTTCCCCCAGAACTGCTAGTCCTGCAAATTTTGCGAGAGAACTTGTGTGAAGTTTGGAAGGTAGTAGATAAGGTACTGGCGGAAGTAAAGCAGTGACGACAGGTTAGTAAGCATGCTCTGGTAATGCAGCTGGTAGAGCACTTGTCTCCAAATGGCAAAACCGAGTGAAATGGCACAGTGGTTAGTACACTGTGTGATGTTCGCCTGCTTTATTTCTTCCTTGATTTTCCTCGGTGTCGACGTACTGCGTTGCTACAGTGGCTGAAAAAATAGTGGTGGAAGTGCAGTATTGACTACTGTAAATGATATAGATGACTGGTGCACAGTTGCGTTTCATAGTTCTTTAGTTTCACTTTTCACAACCCCTCAATATTAAACAGTTACATGGCCACTGCACCATTGTTTAACTTTCGATAAGCCTCATTTATAGGTTGCAGGCAAACATCCACATACTGCCATAATAGTTTAGTGTTGAATATCTATGAGCAGTAAAAAACATAAACACATAGTTTACAGTTCTTTCGGAATAATTAGGTACGTATGGAAAATACACTGTCATTGTTTTAACACTCAGCCTAATTGTGTTTCGCGTATTTCGTAGTTAAGTTGATGCATTGTTGTTGTTCTAACTAACGCAGGTTTCTCATCTGAAACTCGACCATGGACTGATTGTCTTGGGACCAAAAATCGGGCCCTTATACCACCTCACAATAATAGGCACTAAAACTACACATTGTTAAATGTTTAACTTAAAGAAATTCCAACTAAAACTTAACTTATTAAATTAATTGAATATATCGCAAAATTGGTTCTTTTTAACAGTTTCTTCTCCTACAAGCGTTAAGCCGAATCATTTGCTTAAATTATGAAATTAACAAATATAGTTACGCAAAAATTACTTTTGACAAAACCGTTAATTCATTTGGAATTAATTAAGGGTTGGCGTTGCTAACATGTTTTCGAATGTAGTAAAATAGATCCTTTAAGAATACTATTAGTTGTTCCTACAAGTGTTTATCGTTAGTACAGAATTTATATTTGTTTATAAGTCAACAATAGAATTTAAGTTACGGAACAATTACTGATTTTACCCTATAACAAAAGATACTAACTAGGAATAGTCAAAATAAATTAGAAAATCAATTACGTACATAAAACTAAGCACAAAATTAGATCTGGTGTTAAATTCTTTAAAACTAAAAGCCAATCTTTCTCTTTGTTGAAAATGTAGATTATACTCACGTAAGATAATGGTAATTAGTTAAAAGTGAAGAAACGAGTTTAAGGCGGCAGATGGCAAAACAAGAGGGAAATTAAAAGTATCCAATTGCTTTGTCACTATTGGACTCGCATTCGGAAGGACGACGGTCTGGCCATCCAGATTTAGATTTTCCATGATTTTTCTAAATCTCGCGAAGAAATTGCTGGAAAAGTTCCCTGGAAAGAGTACGGCCGACTTCCTTCCCCATCCTCGACACTATTCGATCTTTACTCCGTCTCTTCCTGTCTTCTTTCCAGTGGCAGAGGTCGTGATTCAAGTCCTGGTCCGGCACACAGTTTTAATCTACCAGGAAGCATGACGCACTGTACAGAACTTTCGCAATTTCTTTCCCTGGGGAGAGCTAAATTTATATCTCGAATGCAATAGTCCTCCAGACGTGTAATCTCCAAGCAATCTTTGGGAAAAATAATTGTAGCACTGTATACCAATGTATTTTAAACGGCTTTACTTTGGACTGGGTGGTGGAAATATTGCGGACTGAGATAAAATCAATGTGTGTCTTCCTGCAGTAAACAGAGTGGTAGAGACTCTTATTCAATTTACGTTATATCAGAATATCAGGAAATACAATTGAAAAACAATAAGGCTACCTAAGATTAACTAGATAAATGGCAGCTAGGTAATTAAGCTCTGAAATCGAAGAATAACCATAACCAGCAAAATGATACTGGAATCCTACAACATACACTATGTGATCAAATGTATCCGAATACCTGGCTGAAAATGAATTACAAATTCGTGCCGCCCTCCACCAGTAAAGCTGGAATTCAGTATGGTGTTGGCCCACCCTTAGCCTTGATGACAGCTTCCACTCTCGCAGACATACGTTCAACCATGTACTAGAAACTTTCTTGGGGAATGGCAGTTCATTCTTCTCTGAGTACTATACTGAGGAGAGGTATCGATGTCGGTCGGTGAGGTCTGCCACGAAGTCAGCGTTACAAAACATCCCAAAGGTTTTTTATAGGATTCAGGTCAGGACTCGGTGCAGGCCAGTCCATTGCTGGGATGTTATTGTAGTGTAACCACTCCACCACAGGCATGCATTATGAACAGGTGTTCGATCGTTTCGAAAGAAACAGTCGCCGTCCCCAAATTGCTCTTCAACAGTGGGAAGCAAGAAGGTGCTCAAAATATTATACTGTGCTGTGCTGTGATACTACCACAAAAACACGACCACACCATAACAGCACCGCCTCCGAATTTTACTGTTGGCATTCGCCATATCCACATCCTGCCATGGGATCGCCACACTGTGTACCGTGATTCATCACTCCACATACTGTTTTCCCACTGTTGAATCGTCTAATGTTTACGCTCCTTACACCAAGCGAGGCATCGTTTGACATTTACAGGCGTGATGTGTTGCTTATGAGTAGCCGCTCGACTATGAAATCCAGGTTTTTTCATCTCCTGGCTGGCTGTCATAGTTCTTGCAGTGTATCCAGATGAATTTCGGAATTCATGTGTGATGGTCCGGATAGAAGTGTGCCTATTACACATTACGACCCTCTTCAACTATCGACGGTCTGTGTCAGTCAACAGACGTGATCGGCCTGTACGCTCTGGTTCTGTACGTGTCCCTTCACGTTTTCACTTCACTATCACATCGGAAACAGTGGACCTAGGGATGTTTAGGAGTGTGGAAATCTCGCGTACAGACGTATGGCTAAATTGACACCAATCACCTGAGCAAGTTCGAAGTCCGTGATTTCCGTGAAGCGCCCCATTCTGTTCTCTCACGATGTCTAATCACCAAAGAGGTCGCTTAAATGGAGTACCTGACAGTAGGTGGCAGCACAATGCACCTAATATGAAAAACGTGTGTGTTTTGGGGGTCCGGATACTTTTGATCACATAGTTTATTTTCTGACTTACAGGTCCAGAATGACAGGGAGAGGAAAGATAGTCATCCTTGATCTTATAGTAGTAACCATCCTGGCATTTGCCTGCAATAAGTTACAGAAAGCCCAGAAAACTTAAATCGGTATTGCTGGATAAAGACCCGATCCTCCATCCTAGTGAATACAATGCCACTCCGTTTAAAACAGTGCTGTCTCAGGAATTCGTGAATCATCTGTCCCAGACCGACTCGTCAATGTGAAAAATCTAGACACCTTCGCCCTTCCAGACACTGAACAGGAAGATTGAACCATCATCCACATAGAGCAGCATTGTTCAGCCTGCAGTATTTGGGTTGTACGCAACAATGTATTTTCCTCATGGCCAGTGCCACCCTTACTATATGCCTCATTGAAATTAAATCTGCTGGAATATTTTGACATGTCACCGCCACTTTACACAAAGTTTTGTTGGCAAAAGCTAAGCGCCGCATCATGTCACTAGTGAAAATCAAGACTTCGGAGACTTTACGAGAGTTTCGTTTTCACTGCGCACTGGACAATGCGAGCAATCCCACGTTTCATAATTGGTGTGGAGCATAACCTTGGTCGATTCTGCAAACTAAGGGCTCTGGCATGACCTGTTAAATTTTAAAGGCCCTTCCTTGGAGGCATGTTTAGGCATAATTTGAGTCTTTGACCAAACAGTGCGTTCTTCGGCCTTCTTCTTAGATCCTGCCCTCCCCCCCCCCCCCCCCCCTCTACACACAACGAGACTGCCTGGCAAATCGAAAAAGGATCCACCAGGTGGTCATCGGTTCAAACAGTTGCCTGTTTGCAGACAATGTTTTGTTAGTCACCAGCATCAGCAGTATCGTTACCGACGAGTCAAGAGCTCTTTCTGTGGTAAATGAAAACATACGGCAGAATTCCGACGATCCTCCATCCCAATGTCAGTCGACTGGGCACGATTCCAGAATTTGTGAAGGGTCGGAAACGATGCCAGACATGTCGTTAATGCAATCTGTCCTCTCTCACTGACGTCCATCAACGAGGCTATCGATGGGGTGCTAGTGGAACTCCTGATTTACACAGTATCCTTCACCACTATTGCTGACTGGGCCACATGCCTGAACATAAGATCCTACATGTTTCACCCCTTTGACATTCCATAATAAAGTTTCAGAAATGATCTTAACTCTATCAGTGAGTACTTTAATGCTGGAGTATAGTATTGGTCCGCTATCCTGCCTGCAGAAAACTCTGTGGTCACATCCATGGAGGCATCGAATCTATTTGGATTGAATCTCTCTAATGCCCTTGGGTAGAAAAACTTGATGCTGAATTAGCTGCTAGTTTTTTAGTAACCTGCCCTTACACCACATAATTGCTTCCCAAATTTGGGTCAGTCTTGCACCAACCATCCACTGGAGACAAGTACTTCGAGGTGCACATTATTCTGCTACCAAACGCACTTGAAAAATCCTGTAAAGCCGTAAGCATACCATCTGCTCTCCGAGAGAGAGACCCTCAAAAAACGCAGCGATTACACGATGAAGGAATTTAAACACTGGTGACTCATAGCCAATGGGCCACATCCAGAGTGATCATAGATAAACACTCAGGGGCTCTGCGTATCTATAGTCGTCTTACAGCTACAGTTAACGACCCATCAGTGGTTGATGCTTATCCAGTACCAACGGCAGAAGATATTGTGGGGAATCTGCTGTAGAATCGGCATTTGCAAAGGTAGTCTTGCATGACAGATACTCAGAACTTCCATTGGATGTAGAATCTAGGAAAGTCCTGGTGATCAACACCCCATGGCTTAATCCAATATAATTATCTCGTATTTGGCATTGCAAGTGCAACGGCGAATTTTCAGAGATACCTGGAACACCTCATCTGTGACATTTCAGGACAGTAAACTTGTAAGTAGGCTGTTTAGGTTTTCTTATTGGTAACGCCACGTAGTGCTCTGTATGAAAATCACTGGCTGTGCTGTGTGCAGTCTGTGGCTAGTTTGCATTGTTGTCTGCCATTGAAGTGTTGGGCAGCTGGATGTGAACAGCGCGTAGCGTTGCGTAAATGGAGGCGAGGCGCCAGCAGTGGTGGATGTGGGGAAGTGAGATGGCGGATTTTTGAGAGCGGATGATCTGGACGTGTTTCCATCAGAAACAGCACATTTGTAAGAATGGATGTCATGAACTGCTATATATATTATAACTTTTGAACACTAGTAAGGTAAATACATTGTTTGTTTTCTATCAAAATCTTTCATTTGCTAACTATGACTATCAGTAGTTAGTGCCTTCAGTAGTTTGAATCTTTTATTTAGCTGGCAGTGGCGGCGCTCGCTGTATTGCAGTAGTTTGAGTAAAGAAGATTTAAGATTTTTGTGAGGTAAGTGATTTGTGAAATGTATAGGTTAATTTAGTCAGGGCCATGCTTTTGTAGGGATTATTGAAAGTCAGATGGCGTTGCGCTAAAAAATATTGTGTGTCAGTTTAAGCACAGTCATGTATAATTTTTCTAAGGGGACGTTTCAAACTATTTGGACGATATTATTGTCGCTGGCAAAGACGCCTCAAACCTGACAAAAGACATAAACACATTACTAAACATCTCTGCCAAGACCAAGCTCTAGTTTAGACAAGAGAAATGTGTATTTTTTGTCCAACAGGTAGAATATGTAGGAAACATATTCATTGCATCTGAAATCAGCAGACACTACACTACATCACAGCCATGTTATAATTGCCAGACCCCCCCGCAGGACATGACTCAACTAAAGTCAGGTCTCCGAAACTTAACTGGTTTGTGGGGGGTTGAAGGGACCAGACTACAAAAGCCATCGGCTGGCAACTTAACTATCATAGGCAGTAAGTCCCACTTATGGCTTCTATAGCGGAGCCCATACATCAATTACTCCAAAAGAACGTTACTCTTTCAAGAAAGCATTTCATTATTTGAAGCAGGCCCTGCTCGGACCTAACTGCCTAATGGGAAATGATCCTGCCAGGATATTGTTTCTCACAGCTGATGTGTCAGGGTGCTGCTCTCCCAAATTGTTGATGGGCTGGAGTGACCCATAGCTCTTGTAGCAAAAACCTTGAAGACCACCTAGCGCATTTACAGACAAATCGAGATGGAGGTGCTCACAATAATTTTCGGCACCAGAATGTTTCGTAACTATGTTTACGGTTGATGTTTCACAATTCTGATGTACTGTAAACCTCTGTTTGTCTCTGTTGAAAGCATCGGTCACGATCCTTACCAAAACGACATGTTGCCTACAGTGTTCAGCTCTGTTTCTTTCTGGCTTTTCATTTGATATGCAGTACCACCAATGTAACGCACACCTCTCAAACGCTGATCTATTTTCTCGTCTTCCTGTAGGCCAGGATTCACATACAGACAATGATCCCAAAGTATGATTACATACTGATTAATATGATACATTGGATGGTGCAGCCAGGTTTCCATTGGATGCATGGCTCAAAGGCTGGCACACCACTGAGACTCTATGCTCTGGTAGTTCCTCTGTCTCATACAGCATGCGTAGCCACTGGACCAGGTACATCTTGCACACCCCAACATGCAGGAATACTGGTATCACTCCTATGAGCTGTCGACCTATTATGATGTTCTGCTTCTCCAAGGCGACAATGGGCATGCACATATGATGATACTCAGCCCTTTTGAACATTGTGTGCTGGCTCTCCTCCATGAGGGCCATTGAGGTTGGATCACCCTCACCAAACAGTTGGCTAGAGAACACATCTAATGCCATGGGATGGATGCAACCTTCTCGAAGGTGGTCACCTCTTACGCCACATGTCAAAGCAAAATGGTGTCACCATCCCACCGATTTTTTTCTTTGGCTTACCACATCTTTTCCCCTTGATCCCGACTTCACCTCAATTTTATTGATACTTCTCTTGTTCTTTCCAGGTGATCACAGCTGATGCCAACAGCGGTTATTCTTTCGTCTTCCATATGCTATCTACAATGGCTTTCCCAACCATCCAAGCCTTAACACGGCTGTTTGCCCTTGTGGGCTTTCTGAAGAAAATAGTGACAAATAACGGGCCCAAAGTAATTCTTTGGAATTTACTTCCTTTTGTTGCCTTTAATGGCATTGTGCTCATCTTCACAGCAACCCTTTCATCCAGTCTTCAATTGTCTCAATGACTGCTTCATTTGTACTTTCAAAACCTAAATGATTAAGGTGAACTGTCACCACTTGGTTGATGGTGCCTCCACATTCTTTTTGTCAACCTATTGGCTCTCTCCTCGAGATAATACAGCTGCCCTCGTCGGCGTCATCTGTATCTTAATCAACTGTTAGAGGTCCCATCTCACCCGCAGAGCTCCCGATCGCAGTGTTTCTCTCCACTGGATCCCATCTGTGCATTCACGTTCGCCAGAGGACATTGGTGGTGGCAACCCACCTCCGTCACTGGACGCGCTATGCTTGAATCGCAGTTGCTGATCTGTTGGTTGCTACAATAAACACATCAGCCAGGTCCAACCAGGCCACGGATCTGCGCCACCGCAGGAACCACTAACGCCATTCTCTGTTCCAGATTCAGAATGGTCTGTGGCCCCTCCAAAACATTGTGACATCCCAGGGCCATCCTTCCTGAACGTCTCCCACCACACCGATGGGACTCAGCCAGACGCCTGTTCCCCTCTCCCTCCATATTATGTGGAAGAAAATGTCTTTCCGACACCTGCCTCCGCATCACCTCTTTACTTCAAGGGGGGGAGGGGGGTTGGGGAGGAGGACTGCTTGGCTCGTCTTGCGCCATTAGATCTTTAACAGCGACGTCCAGCGCTTCTACCGCCAGACGGCGGTTCCGGCACCAGCGCCAGGCCAACAGTGAGCCTTAGCGACGCCCAAAGAGATTGCTGGGCCCAAGCAGAACTATTTCCGTCCACCACACCACGTGTTGCAAATGGTTTACCGCGTATATTTCCGCCCAGCGTGTATTTAGATCAAACAGGGAGTTCACTCGCTATGTGCTATCGGCCATACAGGAGGATCGTCACGCTGCTAGTTCCAGGACAGTGTTAGGAGACGTGACGCTTATGACACTTCAATAAACTGCATCGTGGCAGCGTTATAATTTTCCATTTTTAAAATATTTTTTATTTTTTTTTCCAACCAGTGGCCAGTGTGGTGCGCCAGACTTGAGACCGCAAGAAAAATTCTTGTTACACTGTTTCCGTTATTAAGGTTGGGAGTTCTGTTTGGGTGGTACTTCACAACCAAACGCTAGAAGGGCCAACTTTTGTAACATCGTTATTTGTTCTAGAACTTTACGAACTGAGAATAAATTTTAAAGTTTTGTTGAACATTACCTGGGCTTATTCTTCCCCCAGTAGACGGATGTTTCGTATAACGTGGAAGTTCGACTGGGTACACATCTGTCGACCGCATGATCAACTATTCTTTTGAACCTGATCCATAGCTATTCTACTTGCTTCCTGTCGAGTCCTGAGATAAAACTTTCAATTTCGTCATTGAGGAACATCGGAACATCCTGTTTCTTTGTCTAGTTTACTGCACATGCAAACCTTTCGACATGTTTTAGAAAGAGACCGCGCCTGGTCGTCATCACAGATTTCATCCATAACTTGGTACATGCAGGGCTCGGCCTGAAATGAATATGAAAGAATTGGCTGCTCCAGAAGGCCAAGTGTATAGAAAAAGTAGTGTTTTTGGTCATGATTGGCATGATCCACTTATTTTGTCGTGTTTGACACGCAGCGGTGGCGGACAGGAAAGAGTACAGAACAGCAGAACAGGGTCTTTGTTTCTTTTCTGTCAGCAGTTTTACATTACCTACACTGCAAATGAACCGAAATAATGCTCAATATACTGTATTTGTCAACAATTAATAGAAAGCCTAGAAACGAAAGGAAAAAGCAAATTTGGGTAGTCCAAATAAAATTCCAAGGAAGGAAAGGCTTACAGCATCCTCGACCACTCTACAAATAACTGTCCAGCAGTGATGAGCGAAGACTCCCTCGGTCTGTCGACGGTCTTGTCAAAGGGGACGGAGGAGCCGACCGAGGTTCAGGGGACTCTCTTGCCTTGGATGGGAACCGGCCTCAAAAAGGCGGAAGAATAAGCAACGATCAGCGGCATGAAGAAGCACAAGATATTGGAAACAGCTCCACTATGTGTCAAAAAGTAACCGAACACCCCCAAAAACATACGTTTCTCACATTACTTGAGTATGGTGCCACCTACTGCCATGTACTCCACATCAGCGATCTCAGTAGTCATTAGACATCGTGAGAGAGCAGAATGGGGCGCTCCGCGGAACTCACGGACTTCCGAAAGCGGTCAGGTGATTGGGTGTCACTTGTGTCATACCTCTGTACGCGAGATTTCCACACTCCTAAGCACCCATAGGACCACTGTTTCCGATGTGATAGTGACGTGGAAACGTGAAGGGACACGTACAGCACAAAAGCGTAGAAACCGACCTCGTCTGTTGACTGACAGAGACCGCCGATAGTTGAAGAGCTTCATAATGTGTAATAGGCACACATCTATCCAGACCATCACACAGGAAATCCATAATGCATCAGGATCCACTGCAAGTACTATGACAGTCAGGCGGGGGGTGAGAAAACTTGGATTTCATGGTCTATCGGCTGCTCATAAGCCACACAACACGCCGGTAAATGCCGAAAGACGGCTCGCTTGGTGTAAGGAGCGTAAACACTAGCCGATTGAACAGTGGAAAAACGTTGTATGTATGAAGTGACGAATCACAGTACACAATGTGGCGATCCGATGGCAGGATTTGAGTATGGCGAATGCCGGGTGAACGTCAACTGCCACCGTGTGTAGCGCCAACAATAAATTTCGGAGGCGGTGCTGTTATGGTGTGGTCGTGTTTTTCGTGGCGGGGTCTTGCAATCCTTGTTGTTTTGCGTGACATTATCACACCACAGGCCTACACTGATGTTTTAAGCACCTTCTTGCTTCCGTTGAAGAGCAATTCGGGGATGGCGATTGCATCTTTCAACACGATCAAGCACCTGTTCATAATGCACTACCCACGGCGGAGTGGTTACGCGACAATGCCATCCCTGTAATGGACTAGCCTGCACAGAGTCCTGGCTTGAATCCTATAGAACACCTTTTGGATGTTTTGGAACGCCGACTTCGTGCCAGGTGTCATCGATCGACATCGATACCTCTCGTCAGTGTAGCACTCCGTGAAGAATGGGCTGTCATTCCCCAAGAAGCCATCAAGCACCTGCCTGAAAGTATGCTTGCAAGAGTAGAAGCTGTCATCACGGCTAAGGGTCGACCAACACCATACTGAATTCCAACATTACTGATGGAGAGCGCCACGAACTTGTAAGTCATTTTCAGCAAGGTGTCCGGATACTTTAGATCACATAGTGTACGTCAAAGATACAACAAATGTATCCACAGGACATGAGACGTGTATCTTAAAAAGTGCAACGGTCATCTATTCACTGGTAAAAGATTTCCTATTAGTGTCCCATTCGAATCACCAGGAGGGGACTTAAAAAAGCGAGATAACCATGAAAAAAAGACGGAACTACCACCGATGGAATAACGTTCTATCGGTCGGACCAAGGAATGCAAGTTTGAACGTACTAGGAAAGCTGGAAATTATGAAAAGGGAAATGTGAAGGCTTACTCTAGATATAGTGAGGGTCAGTGAAATGACATGGAGAGAAGGATTTTTTGTCAGACGAATACATACTAACATTAACATTAGCAGAGAATGTCCAACGAGAGATCGTTATGAATAGGAAGACAGCCCAGAGGGTGAGCTACTGTGACAGTTCAGTGATAGGATTATTCTCATTAGATTCTACAGCCAGCAAACGCCGACAGTGATAGTTCAGGTTCATATGCCGATGTTGCAAACCAAAGATGAAGAGATAGGCAAAGTATATGAGGATACTGAACACGTAATTCTGTATGTAAAGGGAAATGATAACCTAATAACCCTGGGGTATTGAAACGTGGTTGTAGGGGTAGGAATAGAGGAAGGATATGGTCTACGCAGTAAGAACTGGGGAAAATAAGGACTAATTCAGTTCCGCAATAAATTTCAGATAGTAATAGCGTATACTCGGTTCAAGACTCACAAGAAAGGAAGGCATACTTGGAAAACAAATGGAGACACAGGAAGGTTACTGCTGGATTACAGATACCGAAATCAGATATTGGACCGTAAGGTGTACTTAGGATCATATATAGACTCAGATCATAATCTAGTAATCATGAAGAGTGGAATGACGTTCAAAAGATTAATACGTCTCTCGCTCCATCTGGGTAAGTGGCACAGCAACTGTATGCAGATTTTTTTTTTAAGAAAAGAGTATTGGTTGGAAAAGTATTGCTTTAGTGCGTTTTGGCTCTGTAGTGCATCATCAGATTATTATGGATTGAGAGAGACCTCTAGAACGATTGTGCTGTGGGATAAGAATACGTCCATATAGATGTAACTGGGACATGTGCATCCGATACTAACCGTGGCATGTGCGTCCGATACAGTATCGGAGGCACATTTCCCAGATATTTCGATATGCACAGAGCAAAAATTGGGGCCACACTGCACTCCAAAGGTTCCAGACTACATCGAATTGTGTTATAGCCACACGATGTACTTAGAGAAAGCTTGAGTTGTCCTGTGGGGTGTGAACAGAGTCAAAAGTTGCCAAGAACGCCGTTCTGTTGCGCATCTCACTGTAAATTGTCGTAATCGACCGGCAAACATGTGTAAATGAATGCCCCGAATGAATAGGAGGTTTCGTTGACACTCCTTATACCACCTCCTGAAGAGCTTCGTGTCAGTATTTTTCTTACTTGTCACTTCTTCTTCCGTGTGTATTTGCTTTTAGGAAGCTTTAATTGTCGGGTGCTATTAATAGTGTTCCATAGATTTTGTGTTTGTTTTGAATACAGTCAGAGAGAGTCCCTTTAGTCAGCCATAGTGCCAGTAGTGCTAGTGTTTGTTTTCAATACAGTCCAGAGACAGGTAGTGCTATTTTCAGTGTTTTCTACAAGAAGTGCCTAGCAACCACAGTTAATAAACAGCCGCCTTTAGTGAATTAGCAGTCTAGTTAAAGGTTGATTAACTCTCTTCAGTAAATTGATTCCTTAGGATGGTTAGGATGTGTGACTGCTGTGTACGGACGCAGGAGGAGCTGGCCACTGTGCGCGAACAGCTGAGCGTGTTGATGGCCGCGGTCAGCCGTCTTCAGGCTGCTGCCTCGGAGTGTAGCGGCAGTGGGGAGTCTCGTGCGTCGCAAGGTACACCCCAGGTGTTACATGCTTCACCCACTGTCCCTGCTGTCGAGACTGGGCGCGGTTGGGCCACCCTCTCCCCAAGGGGAGTGGCGGGTTCAGCGGCGTTCGCGGCGCACAAGGCGGAGGGTCAATGTGGAGGCTGGCCGTTTGGCATCGCCCGCTCTGCCTGTGAGTGGACATGTGGCTGCTCCTTCAGCAAGGTCCGAGCAGGCACACGGGGGGAGGGGTTTATTAGTTATTGGGAGCTCCAACGTTAGGTGGGTGATAGAGCCCCTTAGGGAAATAGCGGGAAGGTCGGGGAAGAAGGCCAGTGTTCACTCTGTCTGCTTGCCAGGGGGTCTCATCCGAGATGTGGAGGAGGCTCTACCGACGGCGATAGAGAGCACTGGGTGCACCCGACTACAAATTGTTGCTCATGTCGGCACCAATGACTCCTGCCGTCTGAGTTCAGAGGTCATCCTCAGTTCGTACAGGCGGTTGGCGGAATTGGTGAAGGCGGAAAGCCTCGTTCGCGGGGTGAAATCAGAGCTAACTATTTGTAGTATCGTTCCCAGAACCGATCGCCGTCCTCTGGTTTGGAGCCGAGTGGAAGGCTTAAAGCAGAGGCTCAGACGATTCTGCGGATATCTGGGGTGCAAATTTCTTGACCTCCGCTATCGGGTTGAGAAATGTAGGGTCCCCCTGAATAGGTCAGGCGTGCACTACACGCCGGAAGCGGCTACAAGGGTAGCGGAGTACGTGTGGAGTGCACATGGGGGTTTTTTAGGTTAGAGAATCCCCTCCCTAGGCCCGACAAGACGCCTCCTGAGACGCAGCAAGGTAGGAGTAGGTAAAATGCAACAGGGAATAACAATATTAATGTGCTAATAGTAAACTGCAGGAGCGTCTACAGAAAGGTCCCAGAACTGCTCTCATTAATAAACGGTCAGAACGCCCATATAGTACTAGGGACAGAAAGTTGGCTGAAACCAGATGTAAATAGTAATGAAATTCTAAACTCAGATTGGAATGTATACCGCAGAGACAGGCTGGACAGTGAAGAAGGAGGCGTGTTTATAGCGATAAGAAGTGCAATAGTATCGAAGGAAATTGACGGAGATCCGAAATGTGAAATGATTTGGGTGAAGGTCACGGTTAAAGCAGGCTCAGACATGGTAATTGGATGTCTCTATAGGCCCCCTGGCTCAGCAGCTGTTGTGGCTGAGCACCTGAAGGATAATTTGGAAAATATTTAGAGTAGATTTCCCCACCATGTTATAGTTCTGGCTGGAGATTTTAATTTGCCGGATATAGACTGGGAGACTCAGACGTTCATAACGGGTGGCAGGGACAAAGAACCAAGTGAATTTTTTTTAAGTGCTTTATCTGAAAACTACCTTGAGCAGTTAAACAGAGAACCGACTCGTCGCGATAACATATGAGACCTTCTGGTGACAAACAGACCCGAACTATTTGAAAAAGTTAACGCAGAACAGGGAATCAGCGATCATAAAGCGGTTACGGCATCGATGATTTCAGCCGTAAATAGGAATATTAAAAAGGGTAGGAAGATTTTTCTGTTTAGAAAAAGTGACAAAAAGCAGAATTCAGAGTACCTGTTGGCTCAACACAAAAGTTTTGTCTCAAGTACAGATAGTGTTGAGGATCAGTGGACAAAGTTCAAAACCGTCGTACATAATGCGTTAGATGAGTATGTGCCAAGCAAGAACGTAAGAGATGGAAAAGAGCCACCGTGGTGCAACAACCGAGTTAGAAAACTGCTGCGGAAGCAAAGGGAACTTCACAGCAAACATAAACATAGCCAAAGCCTTGCAGACAAACAAAAATTACGCGAAGCAAAATGTAGTGTGAGGAGGGCTATGCGAGAGGCGTTCAATGAATTCGAAAGTAAAGTTCTATGTACTGACTTGGCAGAAAATCCTAAGAAATTTTGGTCTTATGTCAAAGCGGTAGGTGGACCAAAACAAAATGTCCAGACACTCTGTGACCAAAATGGTACTGAAACAGAGGATGACATACTAAAGGCCGAAATACTAAATGTCTTTTTCCAAAGTTGTTTCACAGAGGAAGATTGCACTGTAGTTCCTTCTCTAGATTGTCGCACAGATGACAAAATGGTAGTTATCGAAATAGACGACAGAGGGATAGAGAAACAATTAAAATCGCTCAAAAGAGGAAAGGCCTCTGGATGGGATACCAGTTCAATTTTACACAGAGTACGCGAAGGAACTTGCCCCCCTTCTTGCAGCGGTGTACCGTAGGTCTCTAGAAGAGCGTAGCGTTCCAAAGGATTGGAAAAGGGCACAGGTCATCCCCGTGTAGATGCCGTGTTTCTTGACTTCCGCAAGGCGTTCGATACAGTTCCCCACAGTCGTTTAATGAACAAAGTAAGAGCATATGGACTATCAGACCAATTGTGTGATTGGATTGAGGAGTTCCTAGATAACAGGATGCAGCATGTCATTCTCAATGGAGAGAAGTCTTCCGAAGTAAGAGTGATTTCAGGTGTGCCGCAGGGGAGTGTCATAGGACCGTTGCTATTCACAATATACATAAATGACCTTGTGGATGACATCGGAAGTTCACTGAGGCTTTTTGCGGATGATGCTGTGGTGTATCGAGAGGTTGTAACAATGGAAAATTGTACTGAAATGCAGGAGGATCTGCAGCGAATTGACGCATGGTGCAGGGAATGGCAATTGAATCTCAATGTAGACAAGTGTAATGTGCTGCGAATACACAGAAAGATAGATCCTTTATCATTTAGCTACAAAATAGCAGGTCAGCAACTGGAAGCAGTTAATACCATAAATTATCTGGGAGTACGCATTAGGAGTGATTTAAAATGGAATGATCATATAAAGTTGATCGTCGGTAAAGCAGATGCCAGACTGAGATTCATTGGAAGAATCCTAAGGAAATGCAATCCGAAAACAAAGGAAGTAGGTTACAGTACGCTTGTTCGCCCACTGCTTGAATACTGCTCAGCAGTGTGGGATCCGTACCAGATAGGGTTGATAGAAGATATAGAGAAGATCCAACGGAGAGCAGCGCGCTTCGTTACAGGATCATTTAGTAATCGCGAAAGCGTTACGGAGATGATAGATAAACTCCAGTGGAAGACTCTGCAGGAGAGACGCTCAGTAGCTCGGTACGGGCTTTTGTCAAAGTTTCGAGAACATACCTTCACCGAAGAATCAAGCAGTATATTGCTCCCTCCTACGTATATCTCGCAAAGAGACCATGAGGATAAAATCAGAGAGATTAGAGCCCACACAGAGGCATACCGACAATCCTTCTTTCCACGAACAATACGAGAATGGAATAGAAGGGAGCACCGATAGAGGTACTCAAGATACTCTCCGCCACACACCGTCAGGTGGCTTGCGGAGTATGGATGTAGATGTAGATGTAGAAGGCGTCAAGAGAAGGGCTATAAGTGGGTATGGGGAGGAGGTGAGACGACCTTTACGTCGTGCGGCGTGTCCACGGTGGAGTTGGGTAGAATTGCGGTAAAATTTTGAGCCATTACGATGTCACTAACCCACGTAACACCCTACATGAACTTCTGAGCTCTGGCCTTTTTTTAATTTTTATTTATTTATTTACTTAGTTATTGTGTTTGTAAGTGCTGACACAGTGGTATCTGAAGCGTTGTCGATCCCGAGGATCACATCGCAGGCTTCCACGCTTTTGCATCAGTGCAGAGGACGGTTGTAGGAACTTTGAACCAAATTCGAAATTTCTGCATTACAATGGGGAAAAATGACGGCGTTTCTAAAGGTGACCCCTTTGCTTCTTTTGCTCAGTGCATTATTGTGATACATTAATCTGTATTCGTGTTTCGTTGTTTGGTGTGTCTGTCGGTCTGTGAGAATGAGTGCACAGGTTGTATTAGCAAGGGAATTCTTGAGACAGTGCATTAACAGGAAGGGTTTCCATATGTATGTGGTTATCAACTGAACAGACATAAGTAGAGTCATAGCAGTGCTTTGTGTATGCAGGTCAATAGTAAAAAGCAGTAGCCACCGAAATAGTAAGATACTGAGGAGTGATAGTGCAGAGTTGACAGCTTATTTGATAAAACGAGGCAGGTGAGAGTTCAGTCTAGTTTCAGATATACACAGACTTAGCACTGTTTTACAATGATTCGTTTTCATATTCTTCGACACTAGCTTTAGTCTGATAGATGTTCACACAGCTTTCATAAAGGTCATGTTTCTGTTCACATCCAATACATAGCTGTTAAAATCTTAATTATTATGCACTTAGTATCGACAGATTGTCATCTGGCAGTGTTCAGAATATTTTCAAACGGTCTATACCACATGTCGAAATTATAAAATACGTTCTACATCTATTAATCGCTGTGCAAGTAACTGGTCCTAGAGTACGGAATAATTTCATCCGCCTCTGAGTACAATCTGCAACACAGATCCTGAATGGCGCACTTTCATTTCAACACCTGAAACTGGAAACAACCAAGCTTTACCCAGTCCTCTTTCTGATTAACGCAGGAGCATTTCATGCTGTTGCCTTCAAGCGGTTATCTGTTGTCTTCCTTCGAGAAATTTGTGTTAGTGTTCTCGGATAAAGACGTAGCCTGAAATATCTGGAATTGCCAAATAAAAGGAAGAGGATAAAGTGTGTATCAGTGGTAAATTTCTTCTCAGCTGCTGACCTTCCAGAAATTTATGTTATTGATCTCCGATACACTTGAAGCCTATAACATCTGACATTGCCAAATTAAAGGAAGGAGGTAAACATATGTAATAGTGCTTACTTTCTTCATACAGGCACAGGAAAACAGATAACTCGTACTCACCAATTAATGGAGAAGTGTTATTGAGCAGCCCAGAAGCAAAGTGGTGAAAGAAAATAAATCAGAGGTTATCTGCTCAGAAGGCAGAGCACATTTGGCTCCCGCTGGTGCTACGTCGTAAAAGTGTCAGACGGCGATACTGTGGTTAATGGTTCGCTGCTCATTTAATTAGGCTCTCCTGAAAGCATTCAGTAACACAACACATTCACTGACTCTTAACTGAGAGTCACGTTTAAGAGTCTGGAACTGTCTGGATGTAAGGTATGGCATCAACATGTTACTGATACATGAGATATTCAGGCGCATTACAAGAAATTAAATTGATAAAAGCACCTCTTAATCTTAGTGAGGCTTTTAAGAGCTACCATGTCGTGGTTCCATGGAGTCTCTTGAAAGTAGGATGTATTACCACGCCTGTGGAGAATAAATCCAGAGAATTCGCGCCTACAATCACCAACCGACGCAAACCTTGACTCTCTGGAGACTGGGGTGTACTTTCGATTCGGCCTATACTCGGGCTGAGCCCTTCAGATTTATCTATCTGTTTATTTATTTACTTATAAATCGTGTTTTGAAGGGATTTACAACAAGGAAATCTTTCAGCTTACAATTGAATGCTTGGGGTGAATGAATCAATATTGTCAACAACAAATCCCATGATGGAATATCTGTACAGATATGACAGAGTTATGTTTCGGAAGCCCCTGAAGAGTGGCATATACGAAGCTCGCGAGCTGAGAGGGCAAATCAGTCTGATCGCCGTTTTCTTGACTATGAACATTCTTAGTGACTGCACAGAGTTGCCACAAAATACTAGACTTCCGGCATAAGAAGTCAGCCTCATTCTGCCAACGCCCTTCTCAAAGAGGGCGGAGGACCGGATAGAGGTTCAGGGCACTTTCTTGTCCTAGGGGTGGGAAATTGCCCCTAAAGGCGGAAGAATCAGCAATGATCAACGGCATGAGGATGCAGAAGGCAATGGAATGCATTAAAGACACGACATGTGTCCTGTAATTGAAGAAGTGTCATGATGATCTCTCCATTGGCAAAAGATTCCCGAATAGTCCCCCATTCGGATCTCCGGGACGGGATTGCCAAGGGGGAGGTTACCATGAGGAAAAGATTGAATAATCAACGAAAGGATAACGTTCTACGAGTCGGGGCGTGAAATGTCAGAAGCTTGAAAGTGGTACGGAAACTAGAAAATCGGAAAAGGGAAATGCAAAGGCTCAATCTAGATATAGTAGGGGTCAGTGAAGTGAAGTGGAAGGAAGACAAGGATTTCTGGTCAGATGAGTATCAGGTAATATCGACAGCAGCAGAAAATGGTATAACAGGTGTAGGATCCGTTACGAATAGGAAGGTAGGGCAGAGGTTGTGTTACTGTGAACAGTTCAGTGACCGGGTTGTTCTAATCAGAATCGACAGCAGACCAACACCGACAACGATAGTTCAGGCATACATGCCGACGTCGCAAGCTGAAGATGAACAGATAGAGAAAGTGTATGAGGATATTGAAAGGGTAATGCAGTATGTAAAGGGGGACGAAAATCTAATAGTCATGGGCGACTGGAATGCAGTTGTAGGGGAAGGAGCAGAAGAAAAGGTTACAGGAGAATATGGGCTTGGGACAAGCAATGAAAGAGGAGAAAGACTAATTGAGTTCTGTAACAAGTTACAGCTAGTAATAGCGAATACCCTGTTCAAGAATCACAAGAGGTGGAGGTATACTTGGAAAAGGCCGGGAGATACGGGATGATTTCAATTAGATTACATCATGGTCACATAGAGATTCCGAAATCAGATACTGGACTGTAAGGCGTACCCAGGAGCAGATATAGACTCAGATCACAATATAGTAGTGATGAAGAGTAGGCTGAAGTTCAAGACATTAGTCAGGAAGGATCAATACGCAAAGAAGTGGGATACGGAAGTACTAAGGAATGCCGAGATACGTTTGAAGTTCTCTAACGCTATAGATACAGCAATAAGGAATAGCGCAGTAGGCAGTACAGTTGAAGAGGAATAGACATCTCTCAAAAGGGCCATCACGGAAGTTGGGAAGGAAAACATAGGTACAAAGAAGGTAGCTGCGAGGAAACCATGGGTAACAGAAGAAATACTTTAGTTGATTGATGAAACGAGGAAGTACAAACATGTTCCCGGAAAATCAGGAATACAGAAATACAAGTCGCTGAGGAATGAAATAAATAGCTAGTGCAGGGAAGCTAAGACGAAATGGCTGCAGGAGAAATGTGAAGACATCGAAAAAGATATGATTGTCGGTAGGACAGACTCAGCATACAGGAAAGTCAAAACAACCTTTGGTGACATTAAAAGCAATGCTGGTAACTTTAAGAGTGAAACGGGAATACCACTGTTAAATGCAGAGGAGAGAGCAGGTAGGTGGAAAGAATACATTGAAAGCCTCTATAAGGGTGAAGAATGGTCTGATGTGATTGAAGAAGAAACAGGAGTCGATTTAGAAGAGATGGGGGATCCAGTATTAGAATCGGAATTTAAAAGAGCATTGGAGGACTTACGGTCAAATAAGGCAGAAGGGATAGATAACATTCCACCAGAATTTCTAAAATCATTGGGGGAAGTGGCAGCAAAACGACTATTCACGTTGGTGTGTAGAATATATGAGTCTGGCGACATACCATCTGACTTTCGGAAAAGTATCATCCACACAATTCCGAAGACGGCAAGAGCTGACAAGTGCGAGAATTATCGCACAATCAGCTTAACAGCTCATGCATCGAAGCTGCTTACAAGAATAATGTACAGAAGAATGGAAAAGAAAATAGAGAATGCGCTAGGTGACGATCAGTTTGGCTTTAGGAAATGTAAAGGGACGAGAGAGGCAATTCTGACATTATGGTTAATAATGGAAGCAAGGCTAAAGAAAAATCAAGACACTTTCATAGGATTTGTCGACCTGGAAAAAGCGTTCGACAATATAAAATGGTGCAAGCTGTTCGAGATTCTGAAAAAAGTAGGGGTAAGCTATAGGGAGAGACGGGTCATACACAATAGGTACAACAACCAAGAGGGAATAATAAGAGTGGACGATCAAGAACGAAGTGCTCGTATTAAGAAGGGTGTAAGACAAGGCTGTAGGCTTTCGGCCCTACTCTTCAATCTGTACATCGAGGAAGCAATGATGGAAATAAAAGTAAGGTTCAGGAGTGGAATTAAAATACAAGGTGAAAGAATATCAATGATACGATTCGCTGATGGCATTGCTATCCTGAGTGAAAATGAAGAAGAATTAAATCATCTGCTCAACGGAATGAACAGTCTAATGAGTACACAGTATGGTTTGAGAGTAAATCGGAGAAAGACGAAGGTAATGAAAAGTAGTAGAAATGAGAACAGCGAGAAACTTAACATCAGGATTGACGGTCACGAAGTCAGTGAAGTTAAGGAATTTTGCTACCTAGGCAGTAAAATAACCAATGACGGACGGAGCAAGGAGGACATCAAAAGCAGACTCGCTATGGCAAAAAAGGCATTTCTGGCCAAGAGAAGTCTACTAATATCAAATACCGGCCTTAATTTGAGGAAGAAATTTCTGAGGATGTACGTCTAGAGTACAGCATTGTATGGTAGTGAAACATGGACTGTGGGAAAACCGGAGCAGAAGAGAATCGAAGCATTTGAGATGTAGTGCTATGGACGAATGTTGAAAATTAGGTGGACTGATAAGGTAAGGAATGAGGAGGTTCTACGCAGAATCGGAGAGGAAAGGAATATGTGGAAAACACTGATAAGGCGAAGGGACAGGATGATAGGACACCTGCTAAGACATGAGGGCATGACTTCCATGGTACTAGAGGGAGCTGTAGAGGGCAAAAACTGTAGAGGAAGACAGAGATTGGGATACGTCAAGCAAATAATTGAGGACGTAGGTTGCAAGTGCTACTCTGAGATGAAGAGGTTAGCACTGGAAAGGAATTCGTGGCGGGCCGCATCAAACCAGTCAGTAGACTGATGACCAAAACAAAAACAGACAACTGAGTGGAGGAAAACAAGTAAGTCATAATGTTTCAGTGTCAAAGAGTTACTGTGAACAGTTTAGCGGTCGGGCTGCTCTCATCAGAATGGACAGCAAACTAACGGCTACAACAGTAGTTCAGGTACACATGCTGACATCATAATCAGAAGATGAAGAGATTGAGAAGGTATGTGAGGGTACTGAACGGGTAATGCAATAAGTAAGGGATGGTAGTGTTCTATAATAATGGGGTTCGGACCTCGGTTGTAGAGCAAGTAATAGAAGGAAAACATCTGGGAGAATATGGGCTTGGTAGTGGGAATGAGAGAGGATAAAGACTAATTAGGTTCCACAATTAAGTTTAGCTGCTATTAGCAAATAAACCGTGCGAGAAGCATGGGAGGACCTGAGACACTGGATGAACCCAGCTGCATTACAATATGGTGAGATAGAGATTCCGAAATCAGATGGTCGATTGTAGGGCATACGCAGGAGAAGATATAGAGTCACACGACAACTTATTAACGGTGAAAAGTAGACTGAGGTCTAAGAGGATCGTCCGTAAGAATCAGTGTGAAAAGGCTTGGGATACTGAAGTACTGGGGAATGATGAGGTGCATTTGGAGTTCTCTGAGAGTTTGGTACTGTTTCAATGAATTCCACTGTTGCAGCTCAGTTGAAGAGGAATAGAAATCACTAAAAAGGGCAATGACAGAAGTATAATAGACAAACATAAATAGAACTAAGGCAACTGCGAAAAATACTTTGGTAAGTGAAGAAATCAATTGATCGAATAAAGAAGGAAATACAGACATGTTCAGGGAAAGATACGAATACAGAGGTGTAAGCCACACAGGAATGAAATACATAGCAAATTCGTAGCAACTAAAACGAAATGGCGGAAGGAAAAATTGAAGAAATCGAAATGAAACGGCCTCTTTTAGTTTACTGAAAATACAAAGTACACTTCGGTGAAGTTAAAACTAGGGTGCAACATTAATAGTGCAATAGAAATTCCGCTGTCATAAAAGTGCAATGGGAATACCGTTGTTATGTGCAGAGACGATAGCGGACAGGTGGAAAGAGCACACTGAAGGCCTCTATGAGGGGAGGAGGACTTGTCTTTTGACGTGACAAGAGAAGAATTGGGGGTCGATATGAAAGGCACAGGTGATCCAGTATTATAGGCAGAGTAAACGTGCTTTGGAGGACGTGCTAAGAAATAACGTAGAAGGAAAGGATGACATTTCTTTGGAATTTCTAAAATTATGGCAAATGACTATTGAAGTTGGTGCTAAGGATCTGCAAGACTGGAGACAAAGCGTCAAAATACCACACAAACAATCCAAAGATGGCAAGATTGTTTCAGAACAAGAGCCAAAACAAAACTGAAGTTCTGTTAGTGTATGATAGTTTACTTGTGCTCTTAGAGTAATGCCTTTGACTAGTTATGTAAATGTCGCCTGTCTCGGGTTCTACCCCGTCGCCGCTTAAATTTGGAATAAAAATCATCAGCAATAGTGGCAGTTGAAAACTTCCGGCATAAGAAGTCACTCTACCTGCCAAGAGCTTGGTCGAAGCGAGCCGAGGAGCGGACAGAGGTTCAGGGCCTGTCTTGCCCTTGGAATGGGACACAGTCCCTAAAAGACGGAAGAATCAGCAATGATCAGCATGTGGGATGCAGAAGGCAACAGAAACCACTGCGTTTAAGACAGATAAACTATATATGCGTGGGACATGTGAGATTAATTAAAAAAGTATCATGATGATTTCTTCATTGGCGCAAGATTAGGGACTAATGCCCCATTCGGATCTCCGGGAGTGAATGCCAGATGGGAGGTGACCATGAGGAAAAGACTGAATAACAACGAAAGCATAACGTTCTACGAGTCGGGGTTTGGAATGTCAGAAGTTCTGAACGTGGTAGGGAAGTTAGAAAATCTGAAAAGTCAAACATTATAGTTGAGATCAGTGAACCGAAATAGGAAAAAGGGAATTGTGTTCAGACGAGCATAGGGTAAGATTACCAGCAGCAGACAATGTAACATTGTAGGATTCATTATGAACAGGAAGGCGGGGCAAAGAGTGAGTTCAATTTAACGTATCAGTGATAGGGTTGTTCTCATCAGAGTTGACAGCAAACTAACACTTACGACAATAGTACGCATGTACTTGCCGAGGTCTCAAGCACAAAATAAAGAAATAGTGAATGTATTTGAAGATAATGAACGGCTAATTCCCAACGTAAAGCTGGCCGCGGTAGCCGAGCGGTTCTAGGCGCTTCAGTCTGGAACCACGCGGCTGCTACGGTCTCAGGTTCGAATCCTGCCTCGGGCATGGATATGGGTGGTGTCCTCAGGTTTAAGTAGTTCTAAGTCTAGGGGACTGAAGACCTCCGATGTTAAGTCCCATAGTGCCTGAGCCATTTGAACCATTTTGAACCCAACGTAAAGGGAGACGAAAGCCCAATACTCAAGAGGATGCGATAGTAGGGGCAGGAGAAAAAAAAAGGCTCACGGGACAATATTGGTTTGTTGGTAGTAATAAGAAAGGAGACAGACTAATCGAGTTCAGCAATAAACTGCAGGTCGTAATAGCGGATATATTTCTCAAGAATCACGGGAGGAGGATACATACTTGGTAAAGGCTGGGAGATGCAGGAAGATTTCAGCTACATTACATCCTGGTCAAGCAGGGATTCCGAAATCAGGTGCACATATAGACTCAGATCACAATTTAGTAATGATGAAGACTAGGCTGAAATTTAAGAGGTCTGGGTACGAATCAATGTGCACGTAAGTGGGATAAGGAAATACTAAGGACAGAATAGGTACGCTTGCAGTCCTCTGAGGCTGTACATACTGCGATAGTAAACAGCACAGTAATCAGTTTAGTTGAAGCGGAATGGACGTCTCTAGCATGACAATCATAGAAGTTGGAAAGAAAAACATAGTTACAAAGAGAGTAAGTGCCAAGAAACTGTGGGTAACTAAAAGGAATACTTCAGATGATCGACGAATGAAGGAAGTGCAAAAATTTGCAGAGAAATTCAGGAATGTAGAAATACAAGTCACTTAGGAATTAAATAAATAGGAAGTTCAGAGAAGCTAAGGCGAAATAGTTCCGTGGAAGATATGAAAAAATAGGAAAAGAAGTGACTGTCAGAAAGTCTGACCTAGCGTGTAGAAAAGTCAAATCAGTTTTCGGCGAAATTAAAAGCAAGGCTGGTAACATCAAGAGGACATTGGGAATTCCACTGCCAAATGCAGTGGACAGAGCGGATAGGTGGAGAGAGTACATTGACGACGTTGAAGGAACTGTCGATGAAATGATAGAAGAAGAAACAGGATTTGAAATCAAGAGATAGGGGATCCTATATTATAATCAGAATTGAAAAGAGCTTTAGAAAACTTAAGATCAAATAAGGCTGAAGGGATAGGTAACTTCCCATAGGAATTTCTAAAATCATTGGGGTAAGTGGCAAAAAAACGACAGTTCACGTTGGTGTGCAGAAGGTTTGAGACTGGCAATATACAATCAGGCTTTTGGAAAAATATCATCCACGCAATTCCGAAGAGAGCAAGAGCCGACAAGTGCGAGAATTGTCGCACAATCAGGGTAACAGCTCACGTGTCGAAGTTACTGCAAGTATATTTATAGAGGAATGGTAAAGAAAATTGAGGATCAGGTAGATGACTATCAGTTTAGCTTTAGGAAAGGTAAAGGCACCACAAAGGCCGTTCCGACATTGCTTTCAAAGAGGTTGAGAAATGTGTTGTGGAAATCATTATACAGGGTGTAACGGTTATAAGTGCAGATACTTTTATATGTGGTACTCCAAAATGTACACATATCAGTGAGTTGGTTGTTTTTTCTCTGCCTCAAACAGCCTTCCCTACAAACACACCGTATAATTTACTACCCGATGTTTTCTGCACAGTCGGAACTGCACCAGTGAATGGAATGCACCTGCAGTCTAAATTATCCGTTTTGCGCCCACACATCCACACTTCAATCCCTGATGTGCTGCCCAGGGGAAAAATAAGCTTTTGCCCCATGAACTTGGAGGTACTAACCAACCTAAAAGCATATTCCTCCGAACAGCTATAATTATTAGTTTGTAAACGAAATAAATACTGGTGTAATGTTGTTCAGTTCATGACCCCAGTCACCAATAAAAAGATCTGCACTTACAGCCAGTATTTATCCTCTATGTTACTAGGGCTATAAATATCCTCCCTCTCTGGTTCTTTAATGAGGTTTAAATAAGTCTCTATTGCCACTGAACTAACGTTTCTAAATAGTTTGTAATTATTTTTAACATGTGGATGTCCTCAAATTCCTTTGAGTGTTAAAACTTGTGCATCATGGTCTGTAAGGCCATTTACCCTGTTATTTACGGACTACTCCTCTAGTAACGAAAAATGAACAACAATATTTTCTATAGGTTTGCTATTGTTCCCCTGCAATCTGGCTGGAAGGAATACAGTCTACATCAGATATTGTGAATATGGGAAATCTTCCAATATTCTTTTTCTTGCACAGTTACTTATAAAACTAATATTAAAGTCACCACATACAACTAATTTTTGGTACTTTCTGCAAACTGAACCAACAACTCTCTAGCTTGAGCCGGCCGCCGGTGGCCGAGCGGTTCTAGGCGCTTCGGTCTGGAACCGCGCGACCGCTACGGTCGCAGGTTCGAATCCTGCCTCGGGCATGGATGTGTGTGATGTCCTTAGGTTAGTTAGGTTTAAGTAGTTCTAAGTCTAGGGGACTGATGACCTCAGATGTTGAGTCCCATAGTGCTCAGAGCCATTTGAACCATTTGAACCTAGCTTGAACAGAAATGTCCTGAAATCAGGGTTAGCAGGCCTATAGAAAACTAAAATTGAATGTTTAGTTTCACTTAATTCAACTGATCCAGCACAACATTCAACAAACTATTCAGTCCAATGCTTTCATACATCAATAGATTCAAATAGAATACTGTTTTTCACGTACATGGTCACTCCTTCATCTCGCAAAGAGATCCTTGCAAAAATAGGCAACTAATGTGTGTCCCAGTATAAGAAGCCTCTGAAATGTCACATTGCTTAAGTGGCACTTTGGTATACAAGTAATGTTAGAGTTAACATCTGTAAGCAGTTTACTAATTTTACCTGTAATACTTTTTATGCCTTGATGAAATATGCTGATTTATTCATTATTTAGATACCCGACAATTTTGTGACTGTGGCTCCTTTGTTAGAGAGTCTTCCCTTCAGCAGGGACAAATATCAACTGACTTCAGTCCAAAAATAGTTGCAGCTCCAGTAAATACTACTACAGAAAATTCCGCATAAGTGATCCCGCCACTGCCATCTACACTGTCACCTATAAACTTTACCAGCCTCCTGTTCCCAGTATATACTGAGCTGCTGGTCATAACTCGTGAAAAGCTATCGATAGACTTAAATGGCACCCTCTAAATGTGGCCCCTCTCCTCCGTCTTCAGTGCCTTCTGAAGCCCTAGCGGTTGTATTAAGATCAGGCCGATGAGGCCGATGAAACAGCTGCATAAGGTACACACTTGTGTCGTCAGTTTCAGTAGCAATCTTCCCCAGATCATCACGTATCTCAGACACTCTGTACCTTTGAAGCTCCTCCCACCATCACTAACTGATCAACTTTTGTGAAATTCTTACTTAACTCCCCAATATTGTTAGTCATTTGATCCAACGCTGCACTAGGCTTCACAGTTCTGGTGAACTAGTACGTCCCAACACTTCCAGCAGCTGTCGGCCTACACCACTGCCATGAGAACTCCCTAATATCAGACCTTCTTCTTCCTGTCTGAATTTACAGCTGACTTAGGTTTCTTAACTGTTGAGAGTTACTGCATATTTCCTACAACTGCAGCTACAAACGACTCCTCTCCTCTAAACTCTGAAAGTTGGCCCATTCTATTGGCAATACACAAAATGCCACATTTAAATACATATTTCTCCTAGCAGCCCTCTTACCAACTACCATTTTCATTTCCCTAACCCCCTTCTTACGGTGGGTAGATCACGTAACTAATGAGGAGGTATTAAATAGGATTGGGGAGAAGAGAAGTTTGTGGCACAACTTGACTACAAGAAGGGATCGGTTGGTAGGACATGTTTTGAGGCATCAAGGGATCACAAATTTTGCATTGGAGGGCAGAGTGGAGGGTAAAAATCGTAGAGGGAGACCAAGAGATGAATACACTAAGCAGATTCAGAAGGATGTAAGTTGCAGTAATTACTGGGAGATGAAGAAGCTTGCACAGGATAGGGTAGCATGGAGAGCTGCATCAAACCAGTCTCAGGACTGAAGACCACAACAACAACAACGAGGAGGGGAAGGGGGTTGTTGTTGTTGTGGTCTTCAGTCCTGAGACTGGTTTGATGCAGCTCTCCATGCTACCCTATCCTGTGCAAGCTTCTTCATCTCCCAGTAATTACTGCAACTTACATCCTTCTGAATCTGCTTAGTGTATTCATCTCTTGGTCTCCCTCTACGATTTTTATCCCCCACGCTGCCCTCCAATGCTAAATTTGTGATCCCTTGATGCCTCAGAACATGTCCTTCTAACGGATCCCTTCTTTTTGTCAAGTTGTGCCACCAACTCCTCTTCTCCCCATTTCTATTCGGTACTTCACCATTAGTTATGTGATCTACCCATCTAATCTTCAGCATTCTTCTGTAGCACCACATTTCGAAAGCTTCTATTCTCTTCTTGTCTACACTATTTATCGTCCATGTTTCACTTCCATACATGGTTACACTCCATACAAATACTTTCAGAAACGACTTCCTGACACTTAAATCTATACTCGATGTTAACAAATTTCTCTTCTTGAGAAACGCTTTCCTTGCCATTGCCAGTCTACATTTTATGTCCTCTCTACTTCGACCATCATAAGTTATTTTGCTCCTCAAATAGGAAAACTCCTTTACTACTTTAAGTGCCTCATTTCCCAATCTAATTCCCCCAGCACCACCCGACTTAATTCGACTACATTCCATTATCTTCGTTTTGCTTTTGTTGATGTTCATCTTATATCCTCCTTTCAAGACACTGTCCATTCCGTTCAGTTGCTCTTCCAAGTCCTTTGCTGTCTGTGATAGAATTACAATGTCATCGGCGAACTTCAATGTTTTTATTTCTTCTCCATGGATTTTAATACCTACTCCGAATTTTTCTTTTGTTTCCTTTACTGCTTGGTTCTCCCTCCTCATCCCGTCTAATTCCTCCCTTGCATTTTCTGACTGCTTTTGAACGGCCTAGACTTTACACTCCTGCGCCTCAGTTTACTTACTTTTGCTGCATATCCTACAATTCCAGGAGAGGATCACCCTAGAATTCCCACTTCATTCCCCACTGCATTCCTTCCCAACGAAAATACTTCGCATAAATCTCATACCGTTATTCACTACTCACAAGCCTACAATGAAGTCCAAACTCTTGCCGGCACGGTAGCTCAGCGTGTTCGGTCAGAAAGCTGATTGGCCTCTGTAATAAAAAAAACTGAGTGAGAGGATCAACAAACGAACTTTAACGGATCTTATGTGACGTCCGCAACGACTAAACACAACGATCAACAACGAAGAAAATGGAAAAAAACACTCTCTCATGGTGAAGACATTATAATCACCGAAAGTACTGCACGTCTACGTTACGTAAGTTACACTACTATAGTAAAACGATTTTAGAACGTAGCTACAAGATTCAAAAATTTTACTGTGTAGAAAGAACACAACGGCAATGCTGCTAATAGCAATAATCAACCATTAATTCTATAGCCACTGATACTTCACACGACGGCTTGTCAAAAACAAAGCTTCACGCGTCCGTTGTACACTTAGTGAAATTAAACACTACATGGTGAGCAAACTATTCCGATATTTTTCTAAGTATTGTGAACGCCTTATTCAATCTTCTCGAAATGCAGAAATGTTAGGAAAATATTCTGATTTCTGATCAGTCTGTCTCCCACTACCAAGCACAGTGACAGAATAGGATCTACAGTGAGTTTCTCCTCTTTGAAACCAAACAGATCTCCGTCCAGTGCGTCTTCAGTTTTTCTATCTGCTCTTCTGTATGGTATGCTTGTCAGTAGCTCACGAATGTGTCTTGTTATTATCGTCGAGTAGTTTCTTCATTTGTACTCGTAGGAATTCTTTGGTGATCTAATAATAATACTATTTGATGGTAAGTCATCTTTTTCATAGATGTTTGACACTAATTCAAATACACTTCTTGTTCTTCAACCTTACACAGATTTCAGTAACTCTAAAGTATATGATGATTCAGTTTTCTGTCAAATTTGGACCGTGATTCTTCTAGATCAACTTTCTCTTTCTCTTTTGTCACTTTCTGAAACAGTTACCCTTCATCGTATACATCTTGGATATACTCCTGGAATCTCTTTCGTACGCGCTTAATGGTGGCTTTCTATCTACAGTCGCATGGTAACAAGATCAGATTTCATTTTTTCACGCCTTGTGAATCTTTGATACAGTTATGTATTTTTCAGTATCTCAGCATAGTTCTCTCATCCAATATGATATTGCTTGTTTGCGTGGACTTCCTGTTAATTTCATTTCAAAGCAACCTAGACTGATTAATTCCTACTCCATTAATGAGATTCTTATATTTGATT